>NW_027211895.1:0-1250000 GCF_036971445.1 Narcine bancroftii | reverse complement strand
AGTTGGGGAATCAGAGGCAGGGAATCAGATATGGGGAAACAGGGGCAGGGAATCAGAGGCGGGGAAACAGAGGCGGCGAATCAGATATGGGGAATCAGAGGTGTGGAATCAGAGGTTGGGAATCAGAGGCAGGGAATCAGAGGCGGAGAATCAAACACGGGGAATCAGAGCTGGGGAATCAGAGGCGGGGAATTAGAGTTGGGGAATCAGAGGAGGGGAATCAGAGGCGGGGAAACAGAGGCGGGGAATCAGATATGGGGAATCAGAGGTGGGGAATCAGAGGTTGGGAATCAGAGGCAGGGAATCAGAGGCGGGGAATCAGAGGCGGGGAATCAGAGGCAGGGAATCAGATGTGCGGAATCGGGGATGGGGAATCAGAGGCAGGGAATCAGAGGCGGGGAATCAGAGGCGGGGAATCAGAGGCCGGGAATCAGATATGGGGAAACAGAGGTGGGGAATCAGAGGCGGGGAAACAGAGGCGGGGATTCAGGTATGGGGAATCAGAGGGGGGGAATCAGAGGTTGGGAATCAGAGGCAGGGAATCAGAGGCTTGGAATCAGATGCAGGGAATCAGATGCGGGAATCAGAGGCGGGGAATCAGAGCTGGGGAATCAGAGGTGGGGAATCTGAGTTGGGGAATCAGAGGCGGGGACTTAGATATTGGGAAACAGAGGCGGGGAATCAGAGGCAGGGAATCAGATGTGCGGAATCAGAGATGGGGAATCAGAGGCAGGGAATCAGAATCAGAAGCAGGGAATCAGAGGCCGGGAATCAGAGGCCGGAATCAGATGCCGGGAATAAGAGGCCGGGAATCAGAGATGGGGTATCAGAGTCCGGGAATCAGAGATGGGGATTCAGAGGCGGGGAATGAGATATGGGGAATCAGAGGCGGGGAATCAGAGGCGGGGAAACAGAGGCGGGGAATCAGATATGGGGAATCAGAGGTGGCGAATCAAAGGCGGTGAATCAGAGATGGGGAACCAGAGGCCGGGAATCAGAGGCAGGGAATCAAACAAGGAAAATCAGAGGCGGGGAATCAGAGCTGGGGAATCAGAGGCGGGGAATCAGAGTTGGGGAATCAGAGGCGGGGAATCAGACGCAGGGAATCAATATGGGAAATCAGAGGTGGGGAATCAGAGGTTGGGAATCAGAGGAAGGGAATCAGAGGCGAGGAATCAGATATGGGGAAACAGAGGTGGGAAATCAGAGGCGGGGAAACAGAGGTGGGGATTCAGATATGGGGAATCAGAGGTAGGGAATCAGAGGTTGGGAATCAGAGGCAGGGAATCAGAGGCTTGGAATCAGATGCAGGGAATCAGATGCGGGGAATCAGAGGCGGGGAATCAGAGCTGGGGAATCAGAGGTGGGGAATCAGAGTTGGGGAATCAGAGGCGGGGACTTAGATATTGGGAAACAGAGGCGGGGAATCAGAGGCGGGGAATCAGAGGCAGGGAATCAGATGTGCGGAATAAGAGATGGGGAATCAGAGGCAGGGAATCAGAATCAGAAGCAGGGAATCAGAGGCCGGGAATCAGAGGCCGGAATCAGATGCCGGGAATAAGAGGCCGGGAATCAGAGGTTGGGAATCAGAGTCCGGGAATCAGAGATGGGGATTCAGAGGCGGGGAATGAGATATGGGGAATCAGAGGCGGGGAATCAGAGGCGGGGAAACAGAGGCGGGGAATCAGATATGGGGAATCAGAGGTGGCGAATCAAAGGCGGTGAATCAGAGATGGGGAATCAGAGGCCGGGAATCAGAGGCAGGGAATCAAACACGGAAAATCAGAGGCGGGGAATCAGAGCTGGGGAATCAGAGGCGGGGAATCAGAGTTGGGGAATCAGAGGCGGGGAATCAGACGCAGGGAATCAATATGGGAAATCAGAGGTGGGGAATCAGAGGTTGGGAATCAGAGGAAGGGAATCAGAGGCGAGGAATCAGAGCTGGGGAATCAGAGGCGGGGAATCAGAATTGGGGAATCAGAGATGGGGAATCAGAGATGGGGAATCAGAGGCGGGGAATCAGACGCGGGGAATCAGAGGTGGTGAATCAGAGATGTGGAATCAGAGGCGGTGAATCAGAGGCAGGGAATCAGACGCGGGGAATCAGAGGCGGGGAATCATATCTGGCGAATCAGAGGCGGGGAATGAGATATGGGGAATCAGAGGCGGGGAATCAGAGGCGGGGAAACAGTGGCGAGGAATCAGATATGGGGAATCAGAGGTGGCGAAACAAAGACGGTGAATCAGAGATGGGGAATCAGAGGCGGGGAATCAGAGGCAGGGGATCAAACACGGGGAATCAGAGGTGGGGAATCAGAGCTGGGGAATCAGAGGCGGGGAATCAGAGATGGGGAATCAGAGGTGGGGAATCAGAGGCGGTGAATCTGAGATGGGGAATCAGAGGCGGGGAATCAGAGGCAGGTTATCAGACTCGGGGATTCAGAGGCTGGGAATCAGACGGGGGGAATCAAAGGCGGGGAATGAAGCTGGGGAATCAGAGGCAGCGAATCAGAGTTGGGGATTCAGAGGCGGGGAATCAGATATGGGGAAACAGAGGCGGGGAATCAGAGGCGGGCAAACAGAGGTGGGGAATTAGATATGGGGAATCAGTGGTGGGGAATCAGAGGTGGTGAATCAGAGATGGGGAATCACAGGCGGGGAATCGGAGGCTGGGAATAGAACGCGGGGAATCAGAGGCAGGGAATCAGAGCTGGGGAATCAGAGGCGGGGAATCATAGTTGGGAATCAGAGGCGGGGAATCAGATATGGGGAAACAGAGGCGGGGAATCAGGGGCGGGGTAACAGAGGCGGGGAATCAGATATGGGGAATCGGATGCGGGGAATCAGAGGCGGGGAAACAGAGGCGGGGAATCAGATATGGGGAATCAGAGGTGGGGAATCAGAGGCAGGTAATCAGATGTGCGGAATCAGAGATGGGGAATCAGAGGCAGGGAATCAGAATCAGAAGCGGGGAGTCAGAGGCCGGGAATCAGAGGCCTGGAATCAGATGCTGGGAATAAGAGGCCGGGAATCAGAGGTGGGGAATCAGAGTCCGGGAATCAGTGATGGGGATTCAGAGGCGGGGAATGAGATATGGAGAATCAGTGGCGGGGAATCAGAGGCGGGGAAACAGAGGTGGGGAATCAGATATGGGGAATCAGAGGTGGCGAATCAAAGGCGGTGAATCAGAGATGGGGAATCAGAGGCGGGGAATCAGAGGCAGGGAATCAAACACGGGGAATCAGAGGCGTGGTATCAGAGCTGGGGAATCAGAGGCTGGGAATCAAAGTTGGGGAATCAGAGGCAGGGAATCAGATATGGGGAAACAGGGGAGGGGAATCAGAGGGGGGGAAACAGAGGCGGGGAATCAGATATGGGGAATCAGAGGCGGGGAATTAGAGTTGGAGAATCAGAGGCGGGGAATCAGAGGCGGGGAAACAGAGGCGGGGAATCAAACACGGGGAATCAGAGGTGGGGAATCAGAGGTTGGGAATCAGAGGCAGGGAATCCGAGGTGGGGAATCAGAGGCGGGGAATCAGAGGCAGGGAATCAGATGTGCGGAATCGGAGATGGGGAATCAGAGGCAGGGAATCAGAGGCGGGGAATCAGAGGCGGGGAATCAGAGGCCGGGAATCAGATATGGGGAAACAGAGGCAGGGAATCAGAGGCGGGGAAACAGAGGCTGGAAATCAGATATGGGGAATCAGAGGTGGGGAATCAGAGGTTGGGAATCAGAGGCGGGGAATCAGAGGCTTGGAATCAGATGCAGGGAATCAGATGCGGGGAATCAGAGGCGGGGAATCAGAGCTGGGGAATCAGAGGTGGGGAATCAGAGTTGGGGAATCAGAGGCGGGGACTTAGATATTGGGAAACAGAGGCGGGGAATCAGAGGCGTGGAAACAGAGGCGGGGAATCAGAGATGGGGAATCAAAGGCAGGGAATCAGAATCAGAAGCAGGGAATCAGAGGCCGGGAATGAGAGGCCGGAATCAGATGCCGGGAATAAGAGGCCGGGAATCAGAGGTGGGGAATCAGAGTCCGGGAATCAGAGATGGGGATTCAGAGGCAGGGAATGAGATATGGGGAATCAGAGGCGGGGAATCAGAGGCGGTGAAACAGAGGCGGGGAATCAGATATGGGGAATCAGAGGTGGCGAATCAAAGGCGGTGAATCAGAGATGGGGAATCAGAGGCCGGGAATCAGAGGCAGGGAATCAAACACGGGGAATCAGAGGCGGAGAATCAGAATTGGGAAATCAGAGATGGGGAATCAGAGATGGGGAATCAGAGGCGGGGAATCAGACGCGGGGAATCAGAGGTGGTGAATCAGAGATGTTGAATCAGAGGCGGGGAATCAGAGGCGGGGAAGCAGAGGCGGGAAATCAGATATGGGGAATCAGAGGTGGGGAATCAGAGGCAGGGAATCAGATGTGCGGAATCAGAGATGGGGAATCAGAGGCAGGGAATCAGAATCAGAAGCGAGGAATCAGAGGCCGGGAAGCAGAGGCGGGGAATCAGATATGGGGAATCAGAGGTGGGGAATCAGAGGCAGGGAATTAGATTTGCGGAATCAGAGATGGGGAATCAGAAGCAGGGAATCAGAGGCCGGGAATCAGAGGCCGGAATCAGATGCCGGGAATAAGAGGCCGGGAATCAGAGGTGGGGAATCAGAGTCCGGGAATCAGAGATGGGGAATCAGAGGCGGGGAATGAGATATGGGGAATCAGAGGCGGGGAATCAGAGGCGGGGAAACAGAGGCGAGGAATCAGATATGGGGAATCAGAGGTTGTGAATCAAAGGCGATGAATCAGAGCTGGGGAATCAGAGGCGGGGAATCAGAGGCAGGGAATCAAACACGGGGAATCAGAGGCGTGGTATCAGAGCTGGGGAATCAGAGGCTGGGAATCAAAGTTGGGGAATCAGAGGCAGGGAATCAGATATGGGGAAACAGGGGCGGGGAATCAGAGGCGGGGAAACAGAGGCGGGGAATCAGATATGGGGAATCAGAGGCGGGGAATTAGAGTTGGGGAATCAGAGGCGGGGAATCAGAGGCGGGGAAACAGAGGCGGGGAATCAAACACGGGGAATCAGAGGTGGGGAATCAGAGGTTGGGAATCAGAGGCAGGGAATCAGAGGCGGGTAATCAGAGGCGGGGAATCAGAGGCAGGGAATCAGATGTGCGGAATCGGAGATGGGGAATCAGAGGCAGGGAATCAGAGGCGGGGAATCAGAGGCGGGGAATCAGAGGCCGGGAATCAGATATGGGGAAACAGAGGCAGGGAATCAGAGGCGGGGAAACAGAGGCTGGGAATCAGATATGGGGAATCAGAGGTGGGGAATCAGAGGTTGGGAATCAGAGGCAGGGAATCAGAGGCTTGGAATCAGATGCAGGGAATCAGATGCGGGGAATCAGAGGCGGGGAATCAGAGCTGGGGAATCAGAGGTGGGGAATCAGAGTTGGGGAATCAGATGCGGGGACTTAGATATTGGGAAACAGAGGCGGGGAATCAGAGGCGGGGAAAAAGAGGCGGGTAATCAGATATGGGGAATCAGAGATGGGGAATCAGAGGCAGGGAATCAGATGTGCGGAACCAGAGATGGGGAATCAAAGGCAGGGAATCAGAATCAGAAGCAGGGAATCAGAGTCCGGGAATCAGAGATGGGGATTCAGAGGCGGGGAATGAGATATGGGAAATCAGAGGCGGGGAATCAGAGGCGGTGAAACAGAGGCGGGGAATCAGATATGGGGAATCAGAGGTGGCGAATCAAAGGCGGTGAATCAGAGATGGGGAATCAGAGGCGGGGAATCAGAGGCAGGGAATCAAACACGGGGAATCAGAGGCGTGGTATCAGAGCTGGGGAATCAGAGGCTGGGAATCAAAGTTGGGGAATCAGAGGCAGGGAATCAGATATGGGGAAACAGGGGCGGGGAATCAGAGGCGGGGAAACAGAGGCGGGGAATCAGATATGGGGAATCAGAGGCGGGGAATTAGAGTTGGGGAATCAGAGGCGGGGAATCAGAGGCGGGGAAACAGAGGCGGGGAATCAAACACGGGGAATCAGAGGTGGGGAATCAGAGGTTGGGAATCAGAGGCAGGGAATCAGAGGCGGGGAATCAGAGGCGGGGAATCAGAGGCAGGGAATCAGATGTGCGGAATCGGAGATGGGGAATCAGAGGCAGGGAATCAGAGGCGGGGAATCAGAGGCGGGGAATCAGAGGCCGGGAATCAGATATGGGGAAACAGAGGCAGGGAATCAGAGGCGGGGAAACAGAGGCTGGGAATCAGATATGGGGAATCAGAGGTGGGGAATCAGAGGTTGGAAATCAGAGGCAGGGAATCAGAGGCTTGGAATCAGATGCAGGGAATCAGATGCGGGGAATCAGATGCGGGGAATCAGAGCTGGGGAATCAGAGGTGGGGAATCAGAGTTGGGGAATCAGAGGCGGGGACTTAGATATTGGGAAACAGAGGCGGGGAATCAGAGGCGGGGAAACAGAGGCGGGGAACCAGAGATGGGGAATCAAAGGCAGGGAATCAGAATCAGAAGCAGGGAATCAGAGGCCGGGAATGAGAGGCCGGAATCAGATGCCGGGAATAAGAGGCCGGGAATCAGAGGTGGGGAATCAGAGTCTGGGAATCAGAGATGGGGATTCAGAGGCGGGGAATGAGAAATGGGGAATCAGAGGCGGGGAATCAGAGGCGGTGAAACAGAGGCGGGGAATCAGATATGGGGAATCAGAGGTGGCGAATCAAAGGCGGTGAATCAGAGATGGGGAATCAGAGGCCGGGAATCAGAGGCAGGGAATCAAACACGGGGAATCAGAGGCGGAGAATCAGAATTGGGGAATCAGAGATGGGGAATCAGAGATGGGGAATCATAGCTGGCGAATCAGAGGCGGGGAATGAGATATGGGGAATCAGAGGCGGGGAATCAGAGGCGGGGAAACAGTGGCGAGGAATCAGATATGGGGAATCAGAGGTGGCGAATCAAAGACGGTGAATCAGAGATGGGGAATCAGAGGCGGGGAATCAGATGCAGGGGATCAAACACGGGGAATCAGAGGTGGGGAATCAGAGCTGGGGAATCAGAGGCGGGGAATCAGAGTTGGGGAATCAGAGGCGAGGAATCAGAGCTGGGGAATCAGAGGTGGGGAATCAGAGTCGGGGAATCAGAGGCAGGGAATCGGATGTGCGGAATCAGAGATGGGGAATCAGATGTGGGGAATCAGAGGCGGTGAATCTGAGATGGGGAATCAGAGGCGGGGAATCAGAGGCAGGTTATCAGACTCGGGGATTCAGAGGCTGGGAATCAGACGGGGGGAATCAAAGGCGGGGAATGAAGCTGGGGAATCAGAGGCAGCGAATCAGAGTTGGGGATTCAGAGGCGGGGAATCAGATATGGGGAAACAGAGGCGGGGAATCAGAGGCGGGCAAACAGAGGTGGGGAATTAGATATGGGGAATCAGTGGTGGGGAATCAGAGGTGGTGAATCAGAGATGGGGAATCACAGGCGGGGAATCAGAGGCTGGGAATAGAACGCGGGGTATCAGAGGCAGGGAATCAGAGCTGGGGAATCAGAGGCGGGGAATCATAGTTGGGAATCAGAGGCGGGGAATCAGATATGGGGAAACAGAGGCGGGGAATCAGGGGCATGGAAACAGAGGCGGGGAATCAGATATGGGGAATCGGATGCGGGGAATCAGAGGCGGGGAATCAGAGCTGGGGAATCAGAGGCGGGGAATCAGAGTTGGGGCATCAGAGGTGGGGAATTAGATATGGGGAAACAGAGGCGGGGAATCAGAGGCGTGGAAACAGAGGCGGGGAATCAGATATGGGGAATCAGAGGTGGGGAATCAGAGGCAGGTAATCAGATGTGCGGAATCAGAGATGGGGAATCAGAGGCAGGGAATCAGAATCAGAAGCGGGGAGTCAGAGGCCGGGAATCAGAGGCCTGGAATCAGATGCTGGGAATAAGAGGCCGGGAATCAGAGGTGGGGCATCAGAGTCCGGGAATCAGTGATGGGGATTCAGAGGCGGGGAATGAGATATGGAGAATCAGAGGCGAGGAATCAGAGGCGGGGAAACAGAGGTGGGGAATCAGATATGGGGAATCAGAGGTGGCGAATCAAAGGCGGTGAATCAGAGATGGGGAATCAGAGGCGGGGAATCAGAGGCAGGGAATCAAACACGGGGAATCAGAGGCGTGGTATCAGAGCTGGGGAATCAGAGGCTGGGAATCAAAGTTGGGGAATCAGAGGCAGGGAATCAGATATGGGGAAACAGGGGCGGGGAATCAGAGGCGGGGAAACAGAGGCGGGGAATCAGATATGGGGAATCAAAGGCGGGGAATTAGAGTTGGGGAATCAGAGGCGGGGAATCAGAGGCGGGGAAACAGAGGCGGGGAATCAAACACGGGGAATCAGAGGTTGGGAATCAGAGGTTGGGAATCAGAGGCAGGGAATCAGAGGCGGGGAATCAGAGGCGGGGAATCAGAGGCAGGGAATCAGATGTGCGGAATCGGAGATGGGGAATCAGAGGCAGGGAATCAGAGGCGGGGAATCAGAGGCGGGGAATCAGAGGCCGGGAATCAGATATGGGGAAACAGAGGCAGGGAATCAGAGGCGGGGAAACAGAGGCTGGGAATCAGATATGGGGAATCAGAGGTGGGGAATCAGAGGTTGGAAATCAGAGGCAGGGAATCAGAGGCTTGGAATCAGATGCAGGGAATCAGATGCGGGGAATCAGAGGCGGGGAATCAGAGCTGGGGAATCAGAGGTGGGGAATCAGAGTTGGGGAATCAGAGGCGGGGACTTAGATATTGGGAAACAGAGGCGGGGAATCAGAGGCGGGGAAACAGAGGCGGGGAATCAGAGATGGGGAATCAAAGGCAGGGAATCAGAATCAGAAGCAGGGAATCAGAGGCCGGGAATGAGAGGCCGGAATCAGATGCCGGGAATAAGAGGCCGGGAATCAGAGGTGGGGAATCAGAGTCTGGGAATCAGAGATGGGGATTCAGAGGCGGGGAATGAGATATAGGGAATCAGAGGCGGGGAATCAGAGGCGGTGAAACAGAGGCGGGGAATCAGATATGGGGAATCAGAGGTGGCGAATCAAAGGCGGTGAATCAGAGATGGGGAATCAGAGGCCGGGAATCAGAGGCAGGGAATCAAACACGGGGAATCAGAGGCGGAGAATCAGAATTGGGGAATCAGAGATGGGGAATCAGAGATGGGGAATCAGAGGCGGGGAATCAGACGTGGGGAATCAGAGGTGGTGAATCAGAGATGTTGAATCAGAGGCGGGGAATCAGAGGCAGGGAATCAGAGTTGGGGCATCAGAGGTTGGGAATTAGATATGGGGAAACAGAGGCGGGGAATCAGAGGCGGGGAAACAGAGGCGGGAAATCAGATATGGGGAATCAGAGGTGGGGAATCAGAGGCAGGGAATCAGATGTGCGGAATCAGAGATGGGGAATCAGAGGCAGGGAATCAGAATCAGAAGCGGGGAATCAGAGGCCGGGAAACAGAGGCGGGGAATCAGATATGGGGAATCAGAGGTGGGGAATCAGAGGCAGGGAATTAGATTTGCGGAATCAGAGATGGGGAATCAGAAGCAGGGAATCAGAGGCCGGGAATCAGAGGCCGGAATCAGATGCCGGGAATAAGAGGCCGGGAATCAGAGGTGGGGAATCAGAGTCCGGGAATCAGAGATGGGGAATCAGAGGCGGGGAATGAGATATGGGGAATCAGAGGCGGGGAATCAGAGGCGGGGAAACAGAGGCGAGGAATCAGATATGGGGAATCAGAGGTGGCGAATCAAAGGCGATGAATCAGAGATGGGGAATCAGAGGCGGGGAATCAGAGGCAGGGAATCAAACACGGGGAATCAGAGGCGGGGAATCAGAGCTGGGGAATCAGAGGCGGGGAATCAGAGGCAGGGAATCAAACACGGGTAATCAGAGGCGTGGTATCAGAGCTGGGGAATCAGAGGCTGGGAATCAAAGTTGGGGAATCAGAGGCAGGGAATCAGATATGGGGAAACAGGGGCGGGGAATCAGAGGCGGGGAAACAGAGGCGGGGAATCAGATATGGGGAATCAGAGGCGGGGAATTAGAGTTGGGGAATCAGAGGCGGGGAATCAGAGGCGGGGAAACAGAGGCGGGGAATCAAACACGGGGAATCAGAGGTGGGGAATCAGAGGTTGGGAATCAGAGGCAGGGAATCAGAGGCGGGGAATCAGAGGCGGGGAATCAGAGGCAGGGAATCAGATGTGCGGAATCGGAGATGGGGAATCAGAGGCAGGGAATCAGAGGTGGGGAATCAGAGGCAGGGAATCAGAGGCTTGGAATCAGATGCAGGGAATCAGATGCGGGGAATCAGAGGCGGGGAATCAGAGCTGGGGAATCAGAGGTGGGGAATCAGAGTTGGGGAATCAGAGGCGGGGAATCAGATATGGGGAAACAGAGGCGGGGAATCAGAGGCGGGCAAACAGAGGCGGGGAATTAGATATGGGGAATCAGAGGTGGGGAATCAGAGGTGGTGAATCAGAGATGGGGAATCACAGGCGGGGAATCAGAGGCAGGGAATAGAACGCGGGGAATCAGAGGCAGGGAATCAGAGTTGGGGCATCAGAGGTTGGGAATTAGATATGGGGAAACAGAGGCGGGGAATCAGAGGCGGGGAAACAGAGGCGGGAAATCAGATATGGGGAATCAGAGGTGGGGAATCAGAGGCAGGGAATCAGATGTGCGGAATCAGAGATGGGGAATCAGAGGCATGGAATCAGAATCAGAAGCGGGGAATCAGAGGCCGGGAATCAGATGCTGGGAATAAGAGGCCGGGAATCAGAGGTGGGGAATCAGAGTCCGGGAATCAGAGATGGGGATTCAGAGGCTGAGAATGAGATATGGAGAATCAGAGGCGGGGAATCAGAGGCGGGGAAACAGAGGTGGGGAATCATATATGTGGAATCAGAGGTGGCGAATCAAAGGCGGTGAATCAGAGATGGGGAATCAGAGGCGGGGAATCAGAGGCAGGGAATCAAACACGGGAAATCAGAGGCGGGGAATCAGAGCTGGGGAATCAGAGGCGGGGAATCAGAGTTGGGGAATCAGAGGCAGGGAATCAGATATGGGGAAACAGGGGCAGGGAATCAGAGGCGGGGAAACAGAGGCGGCGAATCAGATATGGGGAATCAGAGGTGTGGAATCAGAGGTTGGGAATCAGAGGCAGGGAATCAGAGGCGGAGAATCAAACACGGGGAATCAGAGCTGGGGAATCAGAGGCGGGGAATTAGAGTTGGGGAATCAGAGGAGGGGAATCAGAGGCGGGGAAACAGAGGCGGGGAATCAGATATGGGGAATCAGAGGTGGGGAATCAGAGGTTGGGAATCAGAGGCAGGGAATCAGAGGCGGGGAATCAGAGGCGGGGAATCAGAGGCAGGGAATCAGATGTGCGGAATCGGGGATGGGGAATCAGAGGCAGGGAATCAGAGGCGGCGAATCAGAGGCGGGGAATCAGAGGCCGGGAATCAGATATGGGGAAACAGAGGTGGGGAATCAGAGGCGGGGAAACAGAGGCGGGGATTCAGATATGGGGAATCAGAGGGGGGGAATCAGAGGTTGGGAATCAGAGGCAGGGAATCAGAGGCTTGGAATCAGATGCAGGGAATCAGATGCGGGGAATCAGAGGCGGGGAATCAGATGCGGGGAATCAGAGGCGGGGAATCAGAGCTGGGGAATCAGAGGTGGGGAATCAGAGTTGGGGAATCAGAGGCGGGGACTTAGATATTGGGAAACAGAGGCGGGGAATCAGAGGCAGGGAATCAGATGTGCGGAATCGGGGATGGGGAATCAGAGGCAGGGAATCAGAGGCGGCGAATCAGAGGCGGGGAATCAGAGGCCGGGAATCAGATATGGGGAAACAGAGGTGGGGAATCAGAGGCGGGGAAACAGAGGCGGGGATTCAGATATGGGGAATCAGAGGGGGGGAATCAGAGGTTGGGAATCAGAGGCAGGGAATCAGAGGCTTGGAATCAGATGCAGGGAATCAGATGCGGGGAATCAGAGGCGGGGAATCAGAGCTGGGGAATCAGAGGTGGGGAATCAGAGTTGGGGAATCAGAGGCGGGGACTTAGATATTGGGAAACAGAGGCGGGGAATCAGAGGCAGGGAATCAGATGTGCGGAATCAGAGATGGGGAATCAGAGGCAGGGAATCAGAGGTGGGGAATCAGAGTCCGGGAATCAGAGATGGGGATTCAGAGGCTGAGAATGAGATATGGAGAATCAGAGGCGGGGAATCAGAGGCGGGGAAACAGAGGTGGGGAATCATATATGTGGAATCAGAGGTGGCGAATCAAAGGCGGTGAATCAGAGATGGGGAATCAGAGGCGGGGAATCAGAGGCAGGGAATCAAACACGGGAAATCAGAGGCGGGGAATCAGAGCTGGGGAATCAGAGGCGGGGAATCAGAGTTGGGGAATCAGAGGCAGGGAATCAGATATGGGGAAACAGGGGCAGGGAATCAGAGGCGGGGAAACAGAGGCGGCGAATCAGATATGGGGAATCAGAGGTGTGGAATCAGAGGTTGGGAATCAGAGGCAGGGAATCAGAGGCGGAGAATCAAACACGGGGAATCAGAGCTGGGGAATCAGAGGCGGGGAATTAGAGTTGGGGAATCAGAGGAGGGGAATCAGAGGCGGGGAAACAGAGGCGGGGAATCAGATATGGGGAATCAGAGGTGGGGAATCAGAGGTTGGGAATCAGAGGCAGGGAATCAGAGGCGGGGAATCAGAGGCGGGGAATCAGAGGCAGGGAATCAGATGTGCGGAATCGGGGATGGGGAATCAGAGGCAGGGAATCAGAGGCGGCGAATCAGAGGCGGGGAATCAGAGGCCGGGAATCAGATATGGGGAAACAGAGGTGGGGAATCAGAGGCGGGGAAACAGAGGCGGGGATTCAGATATGGGGAATCAGAGGGGGGGAATCAGAGGTTGGGAATCAGAGGCAGGGAATCAGAGGCTTGGAATCAGATGCAGGGAATCAGATGCGGGGAATCAGAGGCGGGGAATCAGAGCTGGGGAATCAGAGGTGGGGAATCAGAGTTGGGGAATCAGAGGCGGGGACTTAGATATTGGGAAACAGAGGCGGGGAATCAGAGGCAGGGAATCAGATGTGCGGAATCAGAGATGGGGAATCAGAGGCAGGGAATCAGAATCAGAAGCAGGGAATCAGAGGCCGGGAATCAGAGGCCGGAATCAGATGCCGGGAATAAGAGGCCGGGAATCAGAGATGGGGTATCAGAGTCCGGGAATCAGAGATGGGGATTCAGAGGCGGGGAATGAGATATGGGGAATCAGAGGCGGGGAATCAGAGGCGGGGAAACAGAGGCGGGGAATCAGATATGGGGAATCAGAGGTGGCGAATCAAAGGCGGTGAATCAGAGATGGGGAACCAGAGGCCGGGAATCAGAGGCAGGGAATCAAACAAGGAAAATCAGAGGCGGGGAATCAGAGCTGGGGAATCAGAGGCGGGGAATCAGAGTTGGGGAATCAGAGGCGGGGAATCAGACGCAGGGAATCAATATGGGAAATCAGAGGTGGGGAATCAGAGGTTGGGAATCAGAGGAAGGGAATCAGAGGCGAGGAATCAGATATGGGGAAACAGAGGTGGGAAATCAGAGGCGGGGAAACAGAGGTGGGGATTCAGATATGGGGAATCAGAGGTAGGGAATCAGAGGTTGGGAATCAGAGGCATGGAATCAGAGGCTTGGAATCAGATGCAGGGAATCAGATGCGGGGAATCAGAGGCGGGGAATCAGAGCTGGGGAATCAGAGGTGGGGAATCAGAGTTGGGGAATCAGAGGCGGGGACTTAGATATTGGGAAACAGAGGCAGGGAATCAGAGGCGGGGAATCAGAGGCAGGGAATCAGATGTGCGGATTCAGAGATGGGGAATCAGAGGCAGGGAATCAGAATCAGAAGCAGGCTATCAGAGGCCGGGAATCAGAGGCCGGAATCAGATGCCGGGAATAAGAGGCCGGGAATCAGAGGTTGGGAATCAGAGTCCGGGAATCAGAGATGGGGATTCAGAGGCGTGGAATGAGATATGGGGAATCAGAGGCGGGGAATCAGAGGCCGGGAATCAGAGACAGGGAATCAAACACGGAAAATCAGAGGCGGGGAATCAGAGCTGGGGAATCAGAGGCGGGGAATCAGAGTTGGGGAATCAGAGGCGGGGAATCAGACGCAGGGAATCAATATGGGAAATCAGAGGTGGGGAATCAGAGGTTGGGAATCAGAGGAAGGGAATCAGAGGCGAGGAATCAGAGCTGGGGAATCAGAGGCGGGGAATCAGAATTGGGGAATCAGAGATGGGGAATCAGAGATGGGGAATCAGAGGCGGGGAATCAGACGCGGGGAATCAGAGGTGGTGAATCAGAGATGTGGAATCAGAGGCGGTGAATCAGAGGCAGGGAATCAGACGCGGGGAATCAGAGGCGGGGAATCATATCTGGCGAATCAGAGGCGGGGAATGAGATATGGGGAATCAGAGGCGGGGAATCAGATCCGGGGAAACAGTGGCGAGGAATCAGATATGGGGAATCAGAGGTGGCGAATCAAAGACGGTGAATCAGAGATGGGGAATCAGAGGCGGGGAATCAGAGGCAGGGGATCAAACACGGGGAATCAGAGGTGGGGAATCAGAGCTGGGGAATCAGAGGCGGGGAATCAGAGTTGGGGAATCAGAGGCGAGGAATCAGAGCTGGTGAATCAGAGGTGGGGAATCAGAGTCGGGGAATCAGAGGCAGGGAATCGGATGTGCGGAATCAGAGATGGGGAATCAGAGGTGGGGAATCAGAGGCGGTGAATCTGAGATGGGGAATCAGAGGCGGGGAATCAGAGGCAGGTTATCAGACTCGGGGATTCAGAGGCTGGGAATCAGACGGAGGGAATCAAAGGCGGGGAATGAAGCTGGGGAATCAGAGGCAGCGAATCAGAGTTGGGGATTCAGAGGCGGGGAATCAGATATGGGGAAACAGAGGCGGGGAATCAGAGGCGGGCAAACAGAGGTGGGGAATTAGATATGGGGAATCAGTGGTGGGGAATCAGAGGTGGTGAATCAGAGATGGGGAATCACAGGCGGGGAATCAGAGGCTGGGAATAGAACGCGGGGAATCAGAGGCAGGGAATCAGAGCTGGGGAATCAGAGGCGGGGAATCATAGTTGGGAATCAGAGGCGGGGAATCAGATATGGGGAAACAGAGGCGGGGAATCAGGGGAGGGGAAACAGAGGCGGGGAATCAGATATGGGGAATCGGATGCGGGGAATCAGAGGCGGGGAATCAGAGCTGGGGAATCAGAGGCGGGGAATCAGAGTTGGGGCATCAGAGGTGGGGAATTAGATATGGGGAAACAGAGGCGGGGAATCAGAGGCGTGGAAACAGAGGCGGGGAATCAGATATGGGGAATCAGAGGTGGGGAATCAGAGGCAGGTAATCAGATGTGCGGAATCAGAGATGGGGAATCAGAGGCAGGGAATCAGAATCAGAAGCGGGGAGTCAGAGGCCGGGAATCAGAGGCCTGGAATCAGATGCTGGGAATAAGAGGCCGGGAATCAGAGGTGGGGAATCAGAGTCCGGGAATCAGTGATGGGGATTCAGAGGCGGGGAATGAGATATGGAGAATCAGAGGCGGGGAATCAGAGGCGGGGAAACAGAGGTGGGGAATCAGATATGGGGAATCAGAGGTGGCGAATCAAAGGCGGTGAATCAGAGATGGGGAATCAGAGGCGGGGAATCAGAGGCAGGGAATCAAACACGGGGAATCAGAGGCGTGGTATCAGAGCTGGGGAATCAGAGGCTGGGAATCAAAGTTGGGGAATCAGAGGCAGGGAATCAGATATGGGGAAACAGGGGAGGGGAATCAGAGGCGGGGAAACAGAGGTGGGGAATCCGATATGGGGAATCAGAGGTGGGGAATCAGAGGCAGGGAATTAGATTTGCGGAATCAGAGATGGGGAATCAGAAGCAGGGAATCAGAGGCCGGGAATCAGAGGCCGGAATCAGATGCCGGGAATAAGAGGCCGGGAATCAGAGGTGGGGAATCAGAGTCCGGGAATCAGAGATGGGGAATCAGAGGCGGGGAATGAGATATGGGGAATCAGAGGCGGGGAATCAGAGGCGGGGAAACAGAGGCGAGGAATCAGATATGGGGAATCAGAGGTTGTGAATCAAAGGCGATGAATCAGAGATGGGGAATCAGAGGCGGGGAATCAGAGGCAGGGAATCAAACACGGGGAATCAGAGGCGGGGAATCAGAGCTGGGGAATCAGAGGCGGGGAATCAGAGGCAGGGAATCAAACACGGGGAATCAGAGGCGTGGTATCAGAGCTGGGGAATCAGAGGCTGGGAATCAAAGTTGGGGAATCAGAGGCAGGGAATCAGATATGGGGAAACAGGGGCGGGGAATCAGAGGCGGGGAAACAGAGGCGGGGAATCAGATATGGGGAATCAGAGGCGGGGAATTAGAGTTGGGGAATCAGAGGCGGGGAATCAGAGGCGGGGAAACAGAGGCGGGGAATCAAACACGGGGAATTAGAGTTGGGGAATCAGAGGCGGGGAATCAGAGGCGGGGAAACAGAGGCGGGGAATCAAACACGGGGAATCAGAGGTGGGGAATCAGAGGTTGGGAATCAGAGGCAGGGAATCAGAGGCGGGGAATCAGAGGCGGGGAATCAGAGACAGGGAATCAGATGTGCGGAATCGGAGATGGGGAATCAGAGGCAGGGAATCAGAGGCGGGGAATCAGAGGCGGGGAATCAGAGGCCGGGAATCAGATATGGGGAAACAGAGGCAGGGAATCAGAGGCGGGGAAACAGAGGCTGGGAATCAGATATGGGGAATCAGAGGTGGGGAATCAGAGGTTGGGAATCAGAGGCAGGGAATCAGAGGCTTGGAATCAGATGCAGGGAATCAGAGATGGGGAATCAAAGGCAGGGAATCAGAATCAGAAGCAGGGAATCAGAGGCCGGAATCAGATGCCGGGAATAAGAGGCCGGGAATCAGAGGTGGGGAATCAGAGTCCGGGAATCAGAGATGGGGATTCAGAGGCGGGGAATGAGATATGGGAAATCAGAGGCGGGGAATCAGAGGCGGTGAAACAGAGGCGGGGAATCAGATATGGGGAATCAGAGGTGGCGAATCAAAGGCGGTGAATCAGAGATGGGGAATCAGAGGCCGGGAATCAGAGGCAGGGAATCAAACACGGGGAATCATAGGCGGGGAATCAGAATTGGGGAATCAGAGATGGGGAATCAGAGATGGGGAATCAGAGGCGGGAAATCAGACGCGGGGAATCAGAGGTGGTGAATCCGAGATGTTGAATCAGAGGCGGGGAATCAGAGGCAGGGAATCAGAGTTGGGGCATCAGAGGTTGGGAATTAGATATGGGGAAACAGAGGCGGGGAATCAGAGGCGGGGAAACAGAGGCGGGAAATCAGATATGGGGAATCAGAGGTGGGGAATCAGAGGCAGGGAATCAGATGTGCGGAATCAGAGATGGGGAATCAGAGGCAGGGAATCAGAATCAGAAGCGGGGAATCAGAGGCCGGGAAACAGAGGCGGGGAATCAGATATGGGGAATCAGAGGTGGGGAATCAGAGGCAGGGAATCAGAGGACGGGAATCAGAGGCCGGAATCAGATGCCGGGAATAAGAGGCCGGGAATCAGAGGTGGGGAATCAGAGTCCGGGAATCAGAGATGGGGAATCAGAGGCGGGGAATGAGATATGGGGAATCAGAGGCGGGGAATCAGAGGCGGGGAAACAGAGGCGAGGAATCAGATATGGGGAATCAGAGGTGGCGAATCAAAGGCGATGAATCAGAGATGGGGAATCAGAGGCGGGGAATCAGAGGCAGGGAATCAAACACGGGGAATCAGAGGCGGGGAATCAGAGCTGGGGAATCAGAGGCGGGGAATCAGAGTTGGGGAATCAGAGGCGGGGAATCAGAGCTGGGGAATCAGAGGTGGGGATCAGAGTCGGGGAATCAGAGGCAGGGAATCAGATGTGCGGAATCAGAGATGGGGAATCAGAGGTGGGGAATCAGAGGCTGTGAATCAGACACGGGGTTTCAGAGGCTGGGAATCAGACGGGGGAATCAAAGGCGGGGAATCAGAGCTGGGGAATCAGAGGCAGGGAATCAGAGTTGGGGATTCAGAGGCGGGGAATCAGATATGGGGAAACAGAGGCGGGGAATCAGAGGCGGGCAAACAGAGGCGGGGAATTAGATATGGGGAATCAGAGGTGGGGAATCAGAGGTGGTGAATCACAGGCGGGGAATCAGAGGCAGGGAATAGAACGCGGGGAATCAGAGGCGGGGAATCAGAGTTGGGGCATCAGAGGTTGGGAATTAGATATGGGGAAACAGAGGCGGGGAATCAGAGGCGGGGAAACAGAGGCCGGAAATCAGATATGGGGAATCAGAGGTGGGGAATCAGAGGCAGGGAATCAGATGTGCGGAATCAGAGATGGGGAATCAGAGGCAGGGAATCAGAATCAGAAGCGGGGAATCAGAGGCCGGGAATCAGATGCTGGGAATAAGAGGCCGGGAATCAGAGGTGGGGAATCAGAGTCCGGGAATCAGAGATGGGGATTCAGAGGCGGGGAATGAGATATGGAGAATCAGAGGCGGGGAATCAGAGGCGGGGAATCAGAGGCAGGGAATCAGATGTGCGGAATCGGGGATGGGGAATCAGAGGCAGGGAATCAGAGGCGGAGAATCAGAGGCGGGGAATCAGAGGCCGGGAATCAGATATGGGGAAACAGAGGTGGGGAATCAGAGGCGGGGAAACAGAGGCGGGGATTCAGATATGGGGAATCAGAGGGGGGGAATCAGAGGTTGGGAATCAGAGGCAGGGATTCAGAGGCTTGGAATCAGATGCAGGGAATCAGATAAATGGAATGAGAGGCGGGGAATCAGAGCTGGGGAATCAGAGGTGGGGAATCAGAGTTGGGGAATCAGAGGCGGGGACTTAGATATTGGGAAACAGAGGCGGGGAATCAGAGGCAGGGAATCAGATGTGCGGAATCAGAAGCAGGGAATCAGAATGAGAAGCAGGGAATCAGAGGCCGGGAATCAGAGGCCGGAATCAGATGCCGGGAATAAGAGGCCGGGAATCAGAGGTGGGGAATCAGAGTCCGGGAATCAGAGATGGGGATTCAGAGGCGGGGAATGAGATATGGGGAATCAGAGGCGGGGAATCAGAGGCGGGGAAACAGAGGCGGGGAATCAGATATGGGGAATCAGAGGTGGCGAATCAAAGGCGGTGAATCAGAGATGGGGAACCAGAGGCCGGGAATCAGAGGCAGGGAATCAAACAAGGAAAATCAGAGGCGGGGAATCAGAGCTGGGGAATCAGAGGCGGGGAATCAGAGTTGGGGAATCAGAGGCGAGGAATCAGACGCAGGGAATCAATATGGGAAATCATAGGTGGGGAATCAGAGGTTGGGAATCAGAGGAAGTGAATCAGAGGCGAGGAATCAGAGCTGGGGAATCAGAGGTGGGGAATCAGAATTGGGGAATCAGAGATGGGGAATCACAGGCGGGGAATCAGAGGCTGGGAATAGAACGCGGGGAATCAGAGGCAGGGAATCAGAGCTGGGGAATCAGAGGCGGGGAATCATAGTTGGGAATCAGAGGCGGGGAATCAGATATGGGGAAACAGAGGCGGGGAATCAGGGGCGGGGAAACAGAGGCGGAGAATCAGATATGGGGAATCGGATGCGGGGAATCAGAGGCGGGGAATCAGAGCTGGGGAATCAGAGGCGGGGAATCAGAGTTGGGGCATCAGAGGTGGGGAATTAGATATGGGGAAACAGAGGCGGGGAATCAGAGGCGTGGAAACAGAGGCGGGGAATCAGATATGGGGAATCAGAGGTGGGGAATCAGAGGCAGGTAATCAGATGTGCGGAATCAGAGATGGGGAATCAGAGGCAGGGAATCAGAATCAGAAGCGGGGAGTCAGAGGCCGGGAATCAGAGGCCTGGAATCAGATGCTGGGAATAAGAGGCCGGGAATCAGAGGTGGGGAATCAGAGTCCGGGAATCAGTGATGGGGATTCAGAGGCGGGGAATGAGATATGGAGAATCAGAGGCGGGGAATCAGAGGCGGGGAAACAGAGGTGGGGAATCAGATATGGGGAATCAGAGGTGGCGAATCAAAGGCGGTGAATCAGAGATGGGGAATCAGAGGCGGGGAATCAGAGGCAGGGAATCAAACACGGGGAATCAGAGGCGTGGTATCAGAGCTGGGGAATCAGAGGCTGGGAATCAAAGTTGGGGAATCAGAGGCAGGGAATCAGATATGGGGAAACAGGGGAGGGGAATCAGAGGCGGGGAAACAGAGGCGGGGAATCAGATATGGGGAATCAGAGGTGGGGAATCAGAGGCAGGGAATTAGATTTGCGGAATCAGAGATGGGGAATCAGAAGCAGGGAATCAGAGGCCGGGAATCAGAGGCCGGAATCAGATGCCGGGAATAAGAGGCCGGGAATCAGAGGTGGGGAATCAGAGTCCGGGAATCAGAGATGGGGAATCAGAGGCGGGGAATGAGATATGGGGAATCAGAGGCGGGGAATCAGAGGCGGGGAAACAGAGGCGAGGAATCAGATATGGGGAATCAGAGGTTGTGAATCAAAGGCGATGAATCAGAGATGGGGAATCAGAGGCGGGGAATCAGAGGCAGGGAATCAAACACGGGGAATCAGAGGCGGGGAATCAGAGCTGGGGAATCAGAGGCGGGGAATCAGAGGCAGGGAATCAAACACGGGGAATCAGAGGCGTGGTATCAGAGCTGGGGAATCAGAGGCTGGGAATCAAAGTTGGGGAATCAGAGGCAGGGAATCAGATATGGGGAAACAGGGGCGGGGAATCAGAGGCGGGGAAACAGAGGCGGGGAATCAGATATGGGGAATCAGAGGCGGGGAATTAGAGTTGGGGAATCAGAGGCGGGGAATCAAAGGCGGGGAAACAGAGGCGGGGAATCAAACACGGGGAATCAGAGGTGGGGAATCAGAGGTTGGGAATCAGAGGCAGGGAATCAGAGGCGGGGAATCAGAGGCGGGGAATCAGAGGCAGGGAATCAGATGTGTGGAATCGGAGATGGGGAATCAGAGGCAGGGAATCAGAGGCGGGGAATCAGAGGCGGTGAATCAGAGGCCGGGAATCAGATATGGGGAAACAGAGGCAGGGAATCAGAGGCGGGGAAACAGAGGCTGGGAATCAGATATGGGGAATCAGAGGTGGGGAATCAGAGGTTGGAAATCAGAGGCAGGGAATCAGAGGCTTGGAATCAGATGCAGGGAATCAGATGCGGGGAATCAGAGGCGGGGAATCAGAGCTGGGGAATCAGAGGTGGGGAATCAGAGTTGGGGAATCAGAGGCGGGGACTTAGATGTTGGGAAACAGAGGCGGGGAATCAGAGGCGGGGAAACAGAGGCGGGGAACCAGAGATGGGGAATCAAAGGCAGGGAATCAGAATCAGAAGCAGGGAATCAGAGGCCGGGAATGAGAGGCCGGAATCAGATGCTGGGAATAAGAGGCCGGGAATCAGAGGTGGGGAATCAGAGTCTGGGAATCAGAGATGGGGATTCAGAGGCGGGGAATGAGATATGGGGAATCAGAGGCGGGGAATCAGAGGCGGTGAAACAGAGGCGGGGAATCAGATATGGGGAATCAGAGGTGGCGAATCAAAGGCGGTGAATCAGAGATGGGGAATCAGAGGCCGGGAATCAGAGGCAGGGAATCAAACACGGGGAATCAGAGGCGGAGAATCAGAATTGGGGAATCAGAGATGGGGAATCAGAGATGGGGAATCATAGCTGGCGAATCAGAGGCGGGGAATGAGATATGGGGAATCAGAGGCGGGGAATCAGAGGCGGGGAAACAGTGGCGAGGAATCAGATATGGGGAATCAGAGGTGGCGAATCAAAGACGGTGAATCAGAGATGGGGAATCAGAGGCGGGGAATCAGAGGCAGGGGATCAAACACGGGGAATCAGAGGTGGGGAATCAGAGCTGGGGAATCAGAGGCGGGGAATCAGAGTTGGGGAATCAGAGGCGAGGAATCAGAGCTGGGGAATCAGATGTGGGGAATCAGAGTCGGGGAATCAGAGGCAGGGAATCGGATGTGCGGAATCAGAGATGGGGAATCAGAGGTGGGGAATCAGAGGCGGTGAATCTGAGATGGGGAATCAGAGGCGGGGAATCAGAGGCAGGTTATCAGACTCGGGGATTCAGAGGCTGGGAATCAGACGGGGGGAATCAAAGGCGGGGAATGAAGCTGGGGAATCAGAGGCAGCGAATCAGAGTTGGGGATTCAGAGGCGGGGAATCAGATATGGGGAAACAGAGGCGGGGAATCAGAGGCGGGCAAACAGAGGTGGGGAATTAGATATGGGGAATCAGTGGTGGGGAATCAGAGGTGGTGAATCAGAGATGGGGAATCACAGGCGGGGAATCAGAGGCTGGGAATAGAACGCGGGGTATCAGAGGCAGGGAATCAGAGCTGGGGAATCAGAGGCGGGGAATCATAGTTGGGAATCAGAGGCGGGGAATCAGATATGGGGAAACAGAGGCGGGGAATCAGGGGCGTGGAAACAGAGGCGGGGAATCAGATATGGGGAATCGGATGCGGGGAATCAGAGGCGGGGAATCAGAGCTGGGGAATCAGAGGCGGGGAATCAGAGTTGGGGCATCAGAGGTGGGGAAGTAGATATGGGGAAACAGAGGCGGGGAATCAGAGGCGTGGAAACAGAGGCGGGGAATCAGATATGGGGAATCAGAGGTGGGGAATCAGAGGCAGGTAATCAGATGTGCGGAATCAGAGATGGGGAATCAGAGGCAGGGAATCAGAATCAGAAGCGGGGAGTCAGAGGCCGGGAATCAGAGGCCTGGAATCAGATGCTGGGAATAAGAGGCCGGGAATCAGAGGTGGGGCATCAGAGTCCGGGAATCAGTGATGGGGATTCAGAGGCGGGGAATGAGATATGGAGAATCAGAGGCGAGGAATCAGAGGCGGGGAAACAGAGGTGGGGAATCAGATATGGGGAATCAGAGGTGGCGAATCAAAGGCGGTGAATCAGAGATGGGGAATCAGAGGCGGGGAATCAGAGGCAGGGAATCAAACACGGGGAATCAGAGGCGTGGTATCAGAGCTGGGGAATCAGAGGCTGGGAATCAAAGTTGGGGAATCAGAGGCAGGGAATCAGATATGGGGAAACAGGGGCGGGGTATCAGAGGCGGGGAAACAGAGGCGGGGAATCAGATATGGGGAATCAGAGGCGGGGAATTAGAGTTGGGGAATCAGAGGCGGGGAATCAGAGGCGGGGAAACAGAGGCGGGGAATCAAACACGGGGAATCAGAGGTGGGGAATCAGAGGTTGGGAATCAGAGGCAGGGAATCAGAGGCGGGGAATCAGAGGCGGGGAATCAGAGGCAGGGAATCAGATGTGCGGAATCGGAGATGGGGAATCAGAGGCAGGGAATCAGAGGCGGGGAATCAGAGGCGGGGAATCAGAGGCCGGGAATCAGATATGGGGAAACAGAGGCAGGGAATCAGAGGCGGGGAAACAGAGGCTGGGAATCAGATATGGGGAATCAGAGGTGGGGAATCAGAGGTTGGAAATCAGAGGCAGGGAATCAGAGGCTTGGAATCAGATGCAGGGAATAAGATGATGGGAATCAGAGGCGGGGAATCAGAGCTGGGGAATCAGAGGTGGGGAATCAGAGTTGGGGAATCAGAGGCGGGGACTTAGATATTGGGAAACAGAGGCGGGGAATCAGAGGCGGGGAAACAGAGGCGGGGAATCATAGATGGGGAATCAAAGGCAGGGAATCAGAATCAGAAGCAGGGAATCAGAGGCCGGGAATGAGAGGCCGGAATCAGATGCCGGGAATAAGAGGCCGGGAATCAGAGGTGGGGAATCAGAGTCTGGGAATCAGAGATGGGGATTCAGAGGCGGGGAATGAGATATGGGGAATCAGAGGCGGGGAATCAGAGGCGGTGAAACAGAGGCGGGGAATCAGATATGGGGAATCAGAGGTGGCGAATCAAAGGCGGTGAATCAGAGATGGGGAATCAGAGGCCGGGAATCAGAGGCAGGGAATCAAACACGGGGAATCAGAGGCGGAGAATCAGAATTGGGGAATCAGAGATGGGGAATCAGAGATGGGGAATCAGAGGCGGGGAATCAGACGCGGGGAATCAGAGGTGGTGAATCAGAGATGTTGAATCAGAGGCGGGGAATCAGAGGCAGGGAATCAGAGTTGGGGCATCAGAGGTTGGGAATTAGATATGGGGAAACAGAGGCGGGGAATCAGAGGCGGGGAAACAGAGGCGGGAAATCAGATATGGGGAATCAGAGGTGGGGAATCAGAGGCAGGGAATCAGATGTGCGGAATCAGAGATGGGGAATCAGAGGCAGGGAATCAGAATCAGAAGCGGGGAATCAGAGGCCGGGAAACAGAGGCGGGGAATCAGATATGGGGAATCAGAGGTGGGGAATCAGAGGCAGGGAATTAGATTTGCGGAATCAGAGATGGGGAATCAGAAGCAGGGAATCAGAGGCCGGGAATCAGAGGCCGGAATCAGATGCCGGGAATAAGAGGCCGGGAATCAGAGGTGGGGAATCAGAGTCCGGGAATCAGAGATGGGGAATCAGAGGCGGGGAATGAGATATGGGGAATCAGAGGCGGGGAATCAGAGGCGGGGAAACAGAGGCGAGGAATCAGATATGGGGAATCAGAGGTGGCGAACCAAAGGCGATGAATCAGAGATGGGGAATCAGAGGCGGGGAATCAGAGGCAGGGAATCAAACACGGGGAATCAGAGGCGGGGAATCAGAGCTGGGGAATCAGAGGCGGGGAATCAGAGGCAGGGAATCAAACACGGGGAATCAGAGGCGTGGTATCAGAGCTGGGGAATCAGAGGCTGGGAATCAAAGTTGGGGAATCAGAGGCAGGGAATCAGATATGGGGAAACAGGGGCGGGGAATCAGAGGTGGGGAAACAGAGGCGGGGAATCAGATATGGGGAATCAGAGGCGGGGAATTAGAGTTGGGGAATCAGAGGCGGGGAATCAGAGGCGGGGAAACAGAGGCGGGGAATCAAACACGGGGAATCAGAGGTGGGGAATCAGAGGTTGGGAATCAGAGGCAGGGAATAAGAGGCGGGGAATCAGAGGCGGGGAATCAGAGGCAGGGAATCAGATGTGCGGAATCGGAGATGGGGAATCAGAGGCAGGGAATCAGAGGTGGGGAATCAGAGGCGGGGAATCAGAGGCCGGGAATCAGATATGGGGAAACAGAGGCAGGGAATCAGAGGAGGGGAAACAGAGGCTGGGAATCAGATATGGGGAATCAGAGGTGGGGAATCAGAGGTTGGGAATCAGAGGCAGGGAATCAGAGGCTTGGAATCAGATGCAGGGAATCAGATGCGGGGAATCAGAGGCGGGGAATCAGAGCTGGGGAATCAGAGGTGGGGAATCAGAGTTGGGGAATCAGAGGCGGGGACTTAGATATTGGGAAACAGAGGCGGGGAATCAGACGAGGGGAAACAGATGCGGGTAATCAGATATGGGGAATCAGAGATGGGGAATCAGAGGCAGGGAATCAGATGTGCGGAATCAGAGATGGGGAATCAAAGGCAGGGAATCAGAATCAGAAGCAGGGAATCAGAGGCCGGGAATCAGAGGCCGGAATCAGATGCCGGGAATAAGAGGCCGGGAATCAGAGGTGGGGAATCAGAGTCCGGGAATCAGAGATGGGGATTCAGAGGCGGGGAATGAGATATGGGAAATCAGAGGCGGGGAATCAGAGGCGGTGAAACAGAGGCGGGGAATCAGATATGGGGAATCAGAGGTGGCGAATCAAAGGCGGTGAATCAGAGATGGGGAATCAGAGGCCGGGAATCAGAGGCAGGGAATCAAACACGGGGAATCAGAGGCGGGGAATCAGAATTGGGGAATCAGAGATGGGGAATCAGAGATGGGGAATCAGAGGCGGGAAATCAGACGCGGGGAATCAGAGGTGGTGAATCAGAGATGTTGAATCAGAGGCGGGGATTCAGAGGCAGGGAATCAGAGTTGGGGCATCAGAGGTTGGGAATTAGATATGGGGAAACAGAAGCGGGGAATCAGAGGCGTGGAAACAGAGGCGGGAAATCAGATATGGGGAATCAGAGGTGGGGAATCAGAGGCAGGGAATCAGATGTGCGGAATCAGAGATGGGGAATCAGAGGCAGGGAATCAGAATCAGAAGCGGGGAATCAGAGGCCGGGAAACAGAGGCGGGGAATCAGATATGGGGAATCAGAGGTGGGGAATCAGAGGCAGGGAATTAGATTTGCTGAATCAGAGATGGGGAATCAGAAGCAGGGAATCAGAGGCCGGGAATCAGAGGCCGGAATCAGATGCCGGGAATAAGAGGCCGGGAATCAGAGGTGGGGAATCAGAGTCCGGGAATCAGAGATGGGGAATCAGAGGTGGGGAATGAGATATGGGGAATCAGAGGCGGGGAATCAGAGGCGGGGAAACAGAGGCGAGGAATCAGATATGGGGAATCAGAGGTGGCGAATCAAAGGCAGGGAATCAAACACGGGGAATCAGAGGCGGGGAATCAGAGCTGGGGAATCAGAGGCGGGGAATCAGAGTTGGGGAATCAGAGGCGGGGAATCAGAGCTGGGGAATCAGAGGTGGGGATCAGAGTCGGGGAATCAGAGGCAGGGAATCAGATGTGCGGAATCAGAGATGGGGAATCAGAGGTGGGGAATCAGAGGCTGTGAATCAGACACGGGGTTTCAGAGGCTGGGAATCAGACGGGGGAATCAAATGCGGGGAATCAGAGCTGGGGAATCAGAGGCGGGGAATCAGAGGCGGGCAAACAGAGGCGGGGAATTAGATATGGGGAATCAGAGGTGGGGAATCAGAGGTGGTGAATCAGAGATGGGGAATCACAGGCGGGGAATCAGAGGCAGGGAATAGAACGCGGGGAATCAGAGGCAGGGAATCAGAGTTGGGGCATCAGAGGTTGGGAATTAGATATGGGGAAACAGAGGCGGGGAATCAGAGGCGGGGAAACAGAGGCGGGAAATCAGATATGGGGAATCAGAGGTGGGGAATCAGAGGCAGGGAATCAGATGTGCGGAATCAGAGATGGGGAATCAGAGGCATGGAATCAGAATCAGAAGCGGGGAATCAGAGGCCGGGAATCAGATGCTGGGAATAAGAGGCCGGGAATCAGAGGTGGGGAATCAGAGTCCGGGAATCAGAGATGGGGATTCAGAGGCTGAGAATGAGATATGGAGAATCAGAGGCGGGGAATCAGAGGCGGGGAAACAGAGGTGGGGAATCATATATGTGGAATCAGAGGTGGCGAATCAAAGGCGGTGAATCAGAGATGGGGAATCAGAGGCGGGGAATCAGAGGCAGGGAATCAAACACGGGAAATCAGAGGCGGGGAATCAGAGCTGGGGAATCAGAGGCGGGGAATCAGAGTTGGGGAATCAGAGGCAGGGAATCAGATATGGGGAAACAGGGGCAGGGAATCAGAGGCGGGGAAACAGAGGCGGCGAATCAGATATGGGGAATCAGAGGTGTGGAATCAGAGGTTGGGAATCAGAGGCAGGGAATCAGAGGCGGAGAATCAAACACGGGGAATCAGAGCTGGGGAATCAGAGGCGGGGAATTTGAGTTGGGGAATCAGAGGAGGGGAATCAGAGGCGGGGAAACAGAGGCGGGGAATCAGATATGGGGAATCAGAGGTGGGGAATCAGAGGTTGGGAATCAGAGGCAGGGAATCAGAGGCGGGGAATCAGAGGCGGGGAATCAGAGGCAGGGAATCAGATGTGCGGAATCGGGGATGGGGAATCAGAGGCAGGGAATCAGAGGCGGGGAATCAGAGGCGGGGAATCAGAGGCCGGGAATCAGATATGGGGAAACAGAGGTGGGGAATCAGAGGCGGGGAAACAGAGGCGGGGATTCAGATATGGGGAATCAGAGGGGGGGAATCAGAGGTTGGGAATCAGAGGCAGGGAATCAGAGGCTTGGAATCAGATGCAGGGAATCAGATGCGGGGAATCAGAGGCGTGGAATCAGAGCTGGGGAATCAGAGGTGGGAAATCAGAGTTGGGGAATCAGAGGCGGGGACTTAGATATTGGGAAACAGAGGCGGGGAATCAGAGGCAGGGAATCAGATGTGGGGAATCAGAGATGGGGAATCAGAGGCAGGGAATCAGAATCAGAAGCAGGGAATCAGAGGCCGGGAATCAGAGGCCGGAATCAGAGGCCGGGAATAAGAGGCCGGGAATCAGAGATGGGGTATCAGAGTCCGGGAATCAGAGATGGGGATTCAGAGGCGGGGAATGAGATATGGGGAATCAGAGGCGGGGAATCAGAGGCGGGGAAACAGAGGCGGGGAATCAGATATGGGGAATCAGAGGTGGCGAATCAAAGGCGGTGAATCAGAGATGGGGAACCAGAGGCCGGGAATCAGAGGCAGGGAATCAAACAAGGAAAATCAGAGGTGGGGAATCAGAGCTGGGGCATCAGAGGCGGGGAATCAGAGTTGGGGAATCAGAGGCGGGAAATCAGACGCAGGGAATCAATATGGGAAATCAGAGGTGGGGAATCAGAGGTTGGGAATCAGAGGAAGGGAATCAGAGGCGAGGAATCAGATATGGGGAAACAGAGGTGGGAAATCAGAGGCGGGGAAACAGAGGTGGGGATTCAGATATGGGGAATCAGAGGTAGGGAATCAGAGGTTGGGAATCAGAGGCAGGGAATCAGAGGCTTGGAATCAGATGCAGGGAATCAGATGCGGGGAATCAGAGGTGGGGAATCAGAGTTGGGGAATCAGAGGCGGGGACTTAGATATTGGGAAACAGAGGCGGGGAATCAGAGGCGGGGAATCAGAGGCAGGGAATCAGATGTGCGGAATCAGAGATGGGGAATCAGAGGCAGGGAATCAGAATCAGAAGCAGGGAATCAGAGGACGGGAATCAGAGGCCGGAATCAGATGCCGGGAATAAGAGGCCGGGAATCAGAGGTTGGGAATCAGAGTCCGGGAATCAGAGGTGGGGATTCAGAGGCGGGGAATGAGATATGGGGAATCAGAGGCGGGGAATCAGAGGCGGGGAAACAGAGGCGGGGAATCAGATATGGGGAATCAGAGGTGGCGAATCAAAGGCGGTGAATCAGAGATGGGGAATCAGAGGCCGGGAATCAGAGGCAGGGAATCAAACACGGAAAATCAGAGGCGGGGAATCAGAGCTGGTGAATCAGAGGCGGGGAATCAGAGTTGGGGAATCAGAGGCGGGGAATCAGACGCAGGGAATCAATATGGGAAATCAGAGGTGGGGAATAAGAGGTTGGGAATCAGAGGAAGGGAATCAGAGTTGGGGAATCAGAGGCGGGGACTTAGATATTGGGAAACAGAGGCGGGGAATCAGAGGCGGGGAATCAGAGGCAGGGAATCAGATGTGCGGAATCAGAGATGGGGAATCAGAGGCAGGGAATCAGAATCAGAAGCAGGGAATCAGAGGCCGGGAATCAGAGGCCGGAATCAGATGCCGGGAATAAGAGGCCGGGAATCAGAGGTTGGGAATCAGAGTCCGGGAATCAGAGATGGGGATTCAGAGGCGGGGAATGAGATATGGGGAATCAGAGGCGGGGAATCAGAGGCGGGGAAACAGAGGCGGGGAATCAGATATGGGGAATCAGAGGTGGCGAATCAAAGGCGGTGAATCAGAGATGGGGAATCAGAGGCCGGGAATCAGAGGCAGGGAATCAAACACGGAAAATCAGAGGCGGGGAATCAGAGCTGGGGAATCAGAGGCGGGGAATCAGAGTTGGGGAATCAGAGGCGGGGAATCAGACGCAGGGAATCAATATGGGAAATCAGAGGTGGGGAATCAGAGGTTGGGAATCAGAGGAAGGGAATCAGAGGCGAGGAATCAGAGCTGGGGAATCAGAGGCGGGGAATCAGAATTGGGGAATCAGAGATGGGGAATCAGAGATGGGGAATCAGAGGCGGGGAATCAGACGCGGGGAAACAGAGGCGAGGAATCAGATATGGGGAATCAGAGGTGGCGAATCAAAGGCGATGAATCAGAGATGGGGAATCAGAGGCGGGGAATCAGAGGCAGGGAATCAAACACGGGGAATCAGAGGCGGGGAATCAGAGCTGGGGAATCAGAGGCGGGGAATCAGAGTTGGGGAATCAGAGGCGGGGAATCAGAGCTGGGGAATCAGAGGTGGGGATCAGAGTCGGGGAATCAGAGGCAGGGAATCAGATGTGCGGAATCAGAGATGGGGAATCAGAGGTGGGGAATCAGAGGCTGTGAATCAGACACGGGGTTTCAGAGGCTGGGAATCAGACGGGGGAATCAAATGCGGGGAATCAGAGCTGGGGAATCAGAGGCAGGGAATCAGAGTTGGGGATTCAGAGGCGGGGAATCAGATATGGGGAAACAGAGGCGGGGAATCAGAGGCGGGCAAACAGAGGCGGGGAATTAGATATGGGGAATCAGAGGTGGGGAATCAGAGGTGGTGAATCAGAGATGGGGAATCACAGGCGGGGAATCAGAGGCAGGGAATAGAACGCGGGGAATCAGAGGCAGGGAATCAGAGTTGGGGCATCAGAGGTTGGGAATTAGATATGGGGAAACAGAGGCGGGGAATCAGAGGCGGGGAAACAGAGGCGGGAAATCAGATATGGGGAATCAGAGGTGGGGAATCAGAGGCAGGGAATCAGATGTGCGGAATCAGAGATGGGGAATCAGAGGCATGGAATCAGAATCAGAAGCGGGGAATCAGAGGCCGGGAATCAGATGCTGGGAATAAGAGGCCGGGAATCAGAGGTGGGGAATCAGAGTCCGGGAATCAGAGATGGGGATTCAGAGGCTGAGAATGAGATATGGAGAATCAGAGGCGGGGAATCAGAGGCGGGGAAACAGAGGTGGGGAATCATATATGTGGAATCAGAGGTGGCGAATCAAAGGCGGTGAATCAGAGATGGGGAATCAGAGGCGGGGAATCAGAGGCAGGGAATCAAACACGGGAAATCAGAGGCGGGGAATCAGAGCTGGGGAATCAGAGGCGGGGAATCAGAGTTGGGGAATCAGAGGCAGGGAATCAGATATGGGGAAACAGGGGCAGGGAATCAGAGGCGGGGAAACAGAGGCGGCGAATCAGATATGGGGAATCAGAGGTGTGGAATCAGAGGTTGGGAATCAGAGGCAGGGAATCAGAGGCGGAGAATCAAACACGGGGAATCAGAGCTGGGGAATCAGAGGCGGGGAATTAGAGTTGGGGAATCAGAGGAGGGGAATCAGAGGCGGGGAAACAGAGGCGGGGAATCAGATATGTGGAATCAGAGGTGGGGAATCAGAGGTTGGGAATCAGAGGCAGGGAATCAGAGGCGGGGAATCAGAGGCGGGGAATCAGAGGCAGGGAATCAGATGTGCGGAATCGGGGATGGGGAATCAGAGGCAGGGAATCAGAGGCGGGGAATCAGAGGCGGGGAATCAGAGGCCGGGAATCAGATATGGGGAAACAGAGGTGGGGAATCAGAGGCGGGGAAACAGAGGCGGGGATTCAGATATGGGGAATCAGAGGGGGGGAATCAGAGGTTGGGAATCAGAGGCAGGGAATCAGAGGCTTGGAATCAGATGCAGGGAATCAGATGCGGGGAATCAGAGGCGGGGAATCAGAGCTGGGGAATCAGAGGTGGGAAATCAGAGTTGGGGAATCAGAGGCGGGGACTTAGATATTGGGAAACAGAGGCGGGGAATCAGAGGCAGGGAATCAGATGTGCGGAATCAGAGATGGGGAATCAGAGGCAGGGAATCAGAATCAGAAGCAGGGAATCAGAGGCCGGGAATCAGAGGCCGGAATCAGAGGCCGGGAATAAGAGGCCGGGAATCAGAGATGGGGTATCAGAGTCCGGGAATCAGAGATGGGGATTCAGAGGCGGGGAATGAGATATGGGGAATCAGAGGCGGGGAATCAGAGGCGGGGAAACAGAGGCGGGGAATCAGATATGGGGAATCAGAGGTGGCGAATCAAAGGCGGTGAATCAGAGATGGGGAACCAGAGGCCGGGAATCAGAGGCAGGGAATCAAACAAGGAAAATCAGAGGTGGGGAATCAGAGCTGGGGAATCAGAGGCGGGGAATCAGAGTTGGGGAATCAGAGGCGGGGAATCAGACGCAGGGAATCAATATGGGAAATCAGAGGTGGGGAATCAGAGGTTGGGAATCAGAGGAAGGGAATCAGAGGCGAGGAATCAGATACGGGGAAACAGAGGTGGGAAATCAGAGGCGGGGAAACAGAGGTGGGGATTCAGATATGGGGAATCAGAGGTAGGGAATCAGAGGTTGGGAATCAGAGGCAGGGAATCAGAGGCTTGGAATCAGATGCAGGGAATCAGATGCGGGGAATCAGAGGCGGGGAATCAGAGCTGGGGAATCAGAGGTGGGGAATCAGAGTTGGGGAATCAGAGGCGGGGACTTAGATATTGGGAAACAGAGGCGGGGAATCAGAGGCGGGGAATCAGAGGCAGGGAATCAGATGTGCGGAATCAGAGATGGGGAATCAGAGGCAGGGAATCAGAATCAGAAGCAGGGAATCAGAGGCCGGGAATCAGAGGCCGGAATCAGATGCCGGGAATAAGAGGCCGGGAATCAGAGGTTGGGAATCAGAGTCCGGGAATCAGAGATGGGGATTCAGAGGCGGGGAATGAGATATGGGGAATCAGAGGCGGGGAATCAGAGGCGGGGAAACAGAGGCGGGGAATCAGATATGGGGAATCAGAGGTGGCGAATCAAAGGCGGTGAATCAGAGATGGGGAATCAGAGGCCGGGAATCAGAGGCAGGGAATCAAACACGGAAAATCAGAGGCGGGGAATCAGAGCTGGGGAATCAGAGGCGGGGAATCAGAGTTGGGGAATCAGAGGCGGGGAATCAGACGCAGGGAATCAATATGGGAAATCAGAGGTGGGGAATCAGAGGTTGGGAATCAGAGGAAGGGAATCAGAGTTGGGGAATCAGAGGCGGGGACTTAGATATTGGGAAACAGAGGCGGGGAATCAGAGGCGGGGAATCAGAGGCAGGGAATCAGATGTGCGGAATCAGAGATGGGGAATCAGAGGCAGGGAATCAGAATCAGAAGCAGGGAATCAGAGGCCGGGAATCAGAGGCCGGAATCAGATGCCGGGAATAAGAGGCCGGGAATCAGAGGTTGGGAATCAGAGTCCGGGAATCAGAGATGGGGATTCAGAGGCGGGGAATGAGATATGGGGAATCAGAGGCGGGGAATCAGAGGCGGGGAAACAGAGGCGGGGAATCAGATATGGGGAATCAGAGGTGGCGAATCAAAGGCGGTGAATCAGAGATGGGGAATCAGAGGCCGGGAATCAGAGGCAGGGAATCAAACACGGAAAATCAGAGGCGGGGAATCAGAGCTGGGGAATCAGAGGAAGGGAATCAGAGGCGAGGAATCAGAGCTGGGGAATCAGAGGCGGGGAATCAGAATTGGGGAATCAGAGATGGGGAATCAGAGATGGGGAATCAGAGGCGGGGAATCAGACGCGGGGAATCAGAGGTGGTGAATCAGAGATGTGGAATCAGAGGCGGTGAATCAGAGGTTGGGAATCAGAGGAAGGGAATCAGAGGCGAGGAATCAGAGCTGGGGAATCAGAGGCGGGGAATCAGAATTGGGGAATCAGAGATGGGGAATCAGAGATGGGGAATCAGAGGCGGGGAATCAGACGCGGGGAATCAGAGGTGGTGAATCAGAGATGTGGAATCAGAGGCGGTGAATCAGAGGCAGGGAATCAGACGCGGGGAATCAGAGGCGGGGAATCATATCTGGCGAATCAGAGGCGGGGAATGAGATATGGGGAATCAGAGGCGGGGAATCAGAGGCGGGGAAACAGTGGCGAGGAATCAGATATGGGGAATCAGAGGTGGCGAATCAAAGACGGTGAATCAGAGATGGGGAATCAGAGGCGGGGAATCAGAGGCAGGGGATCAAACACGGGGAATCAGTGGTGGGGAATCAGAGCTGGGGAATCAGAGGCGGGGAATCAGAGTTGGGGAATCAGAGGCGAGGAATCAGAGCTGGTGAATCAGAGGTGGGGAATCAGAGTCGGGGAATCAGAGGCAGGGAATCGGATGTGCGGAATCAGAGATGGGGAATCAGAGGTGGGGAATCAGAGGCGGTGAATCTGAGATGGGGAATCAGAGGCGGGGAATCAGAGGCAGGTTATCAGACTCGGGGATTCAGAGGCTGGGAATCAGACGGGGGGAATCAAAGGCGGGGAATGAAGCTGGGGAATCAGAGGCAGCGAATCAGAGTTGGGGATTCAGAGGCGGGGAATCAGATATGGGGAAACAGAGGCGGGGAATCAGAGGCGGGCAAACAGAGGTGGGGAATTAGATATGGGGAATCAGTGGTGGGGAATCAGAGGTGGTGAATCAGAGATGGGGAATCACAGGCGGGGAATCTGAGGCTGGGAATAGAACGCGGGGAATCAGAGGCAGGGAATCAGAGCTGGGGAATCAGAGGCGGGGAATCATAGTTGGGAATCAGAGGCGGGGAATCAGATATGGGGAAACAGAGGCGGGGAATCAGGGGCGTGGAAACAGAGGCGGGGAATCAGATATGGGGAATCGGATGCGGGGAATCAGAGGCGGGGAATCAGAGCTGGGGAATCAGAGGCGGGGAATCAGAGTTGGGGCATCAGAGGTGGGGAATTAGATATGGGGAAACAGAGGCGGGGAATCAGAGGCGTGGAAACAGAGGCGGGGAATCAGATATGGGGAATCAGAGGTGGGGAATCAGAGGCAGGTAATCAGATGTGCGGAATCAGAGATGGGGAATCAGAGGCAGGGAATCAGAATCAGAAGCAGGGAGTCAGAGGCCGGGAATCAGAGGCCTGGAATCAGATGCTGGGAATAAGAGGCCGGGAATCAGAGGTGGGGAATCAGAGTCCGGGAATCAGTGATGGGGATTCAGAGGCGGGGAATGAGATATGGAGAATCAGAGGCGGGGAATCAGAGGCGGGGAAACAGAGGTGGGGAATCAGATATGGGGAATCAGAGGTGGCGAATCAAAGGCGGTGAATCAGAGATGGGGAATCAGAGGCGGGGAATCAGAGGCAGGGAATCAAACACGGGGAATCAGAGGCGTGGTATCAGAGCTGGGGAATCAGAGGCTGGGAATCAAAGTTGGGGAATCAGAGGCAGGGAATCAGATATGGGGAAACAGGGGAGGGGAATCAGAGGCGGGGAAACAGAGGCGGGGAATCAGATATGGGGAATCAGAGGCGGGGAATTAGAGTTGGGGAATCAGAGGCGGGGAATCAGAGGCGGGGAAACAGAGGCGGGGAATCAAACACGGGGAATCAGAGGTGGGGAATCAGAGGTTGGGAATCAGAGGCAGGGAATCAGAGGCGGGGAATCAGAGGCGGGGAATCAGAGGCAGGGAATCAGATGTGCGGAATCGGAGATGGGGAATCAGAGGCAGGGAATCAGAGGCGGGGAATCAGAGGCGGGGAATCAGAGGCCGGGAATCAGATATGGGGAAACAGAGGCAGGGAATCAGAGGCGGGGAAACAGAGGCTGGAAATCAGATATGGGGAATCAGAGGTGGGGAATCAGAGGTTGGGAATCAGAGGCGGGGAATCAGAGGCAGGGAATCAAACAAGGAAAATCAGAGGTGGGGAATCAGAGCTGGGGAATCAGAGGCGGGGAATCAGAGTTGGGGAATCAAAGGCGGTGAATCAGAGATGGGGAATCAGAGGCCGGGAATCAGAGGCAGGGAATCAAACACGGAAAATCAGAGGCGGGGAATCAGAGCTGGGGAATCAGAGGAAGGGAATCAGAGGCGAGGAAGCAGAGCTGGGGAATCAGAGGCGGGGAATCAGAATTGGGGAATCAGAGATGGGGAATCAGAGATGGGGAATCAGAGGCGGGGAATCAGACGCGGGGAATCAGAGGTGGTGAATCAGAGATGTGGAATCAGAGGCGGTGAATCAGAGGTTGGGAATCAGAGGAAGGGAATCAGAGGCGAGGAATCAGAGCTGGGGAATCAGAGGCGGGGAATCAGAATTGGGGAATCAGAGATGGGGAATCAGAGATGGGGAATCAGAGGCGGGGAATCAGACGCGGGGAATCAGAGGTGGTGAATCAGAGATGTGGAATCAGAGGCGGTGAATCAGAGGCAGGGAATCAGACGCGGGGAATCAGAGGCGGGGAATCATATCTGGCGAATCAGAGGCGGGGAATGAGATATGGGGAATCAGAGGCGGGGAATCAGAGGCGGGGAAACAGTGGCGAGGAATCAGATATGGGGAATCAGAGGTGGCGAATCAAAGACGGTGAATCAGAGATGGGGAATCAGAGGCGGGGAATCAGAGGCAGGGGATCAAACACGGGGAATCAGTGGTGGGGAATCAGAGCTGGGGAATCAGAGGTGGGGAATCAGAGTCGGGGAATCAGAGGCAGGGAATCGGATGTGCGGAATCAGAGATGGGGAATCAGAGGTGGGGAATCAGAGGCGGTGAATCTGAGATGGGGAATCAGAGGCGGGGAATCAGAGGCAGGTTATCAGACTCGGGGATTCAGAGGCTGGGAATCAGACGGGGGGAATCAAAGGCGGGGAATGAAGCTGGGGAATCAGAGGCAGCGAATCAGAGTTGGGGATTCAGAGGCGGGGAATCAGATATGGGGAAACAGAGGCGGGGAATCAGAGGCGGGCAAACAGAGGTGGGGAATTAGATATGGGGAATCAGTGGTGGGGAATCAGAGGTGGTGAATCAGAGATGGGGAATCACAGGCGGGGAATCTGAGGCTGGGAATAGAACGCGGGGAATCAGAGGCAGGGAATCAGAGCTGGGGAATCAGAGGCGGGGAATCATAGTTGGGAATCAGAGGCGGGGAATCAGATATGGGGAAACAGAGGCGGGGAATCAGGGGCGTGGAAACAGAGGCGGGGAATCAGATATGGGGAATCGGATGCGGGGAATCAGAGGCGGGGAATCAGAGCTGGGGAATCAGAGGCGGGGAATCAGAGTTGGGGCATCAGAGGTGGGGAATTAGATATGGGGAAACAGAGGCGGGGAATCAGAGGCGTGGAAACAGAGGCGGGGAATCAGATATGGGGAATCAGAGGTGGGGAATCAGAGGCAGGTAATCAGATGTGCGGAATCAGAGATGGGGAATCAGAGGCAGGGAATCAGAATCAGAAGCAGGGAGTCAGAGGCCGGGAATCAGAGGCCTGGAATCAGATGCTGGGAATAAGAGGCCGGGAATCAGAGGTGGGGAATCAGAGTCCGGGAATCAGTGATGGGGATTCAGAGGCGGGGAATGAGATATGGAGAATCAGAGGCGGGGAATCAGAGGCGGGGAAACAGAGGTGGGGAATCAGATATGGGGAATCAGAGGTGGCGAATCAAAGGCGGTGAATCAGAGATGGGGAATCAGAGGCGGGGAATCAGAGGCAGGGAATCAAACACGGGGAATCAGAGGCGTGGTATCAGAGCTGGGGAATCAGAGGCTGGGAATCAAAGTTGGGGAATCAGAGGCAGGGAATCAGATATGGGGAAACAGGGGAGGGGAATCAGAGGCGGGGAAACAGAGGCGGGGAATCAGATATGGGGAATCAGAGGCGGGGAATTAGAGTTGGGGAATCAGAGGCGGGGAATCAGAGGCGGGGAAACAGAGGCGGGGAATCAAACACGGGGAATCAGAGGTGGGGAATCAGAGGTTGGGAATCAGAGGCAGGGAATCAGAGGCGGGGAATCAGAGGCGGGGAATCAGAGGCAGGGAATCAGATGTGCGGAATCGGAGATGGGGAATCAGAGGCAGGGAATCAGAGGCGGGGAATCAGAGGCGGGGAATCAGAGGCCGGGAATCAGATATGGGGAAACAGAGGCAGGGAATCAGAGGCGGGGAAACAGAGGCTGGAAATCAGATATGGGGAATCAGAGGTGGGGAATCAGAGGTTGGGAATCAGAGGCGGGGAATCAGAGGCTTGGAATCAGATGCAGGGAATCAGATGCGGGGAATCAGAGGCGGGGAATCAGAGCTGGGGAATCAGAGGTGGGGAATCAGAGTTGGGGAATCAGAGGCGGGGACTTAGATATTGGGAAACAGAGGCGGGGAATCAGAGGCGGGGAAACAGAGGCGGGGAATCAGAGATGGGGAATCAAAGGCAGGGAATCAGAATCAGAAGCAGGGAATCAGAGGCCGGGAATGAGAGGCCGGAATCAGATGCCGGGAATAAGAGGCCGGGAATCAGAGGTGGGGAATCAGAGTCCGGGAATCAGAGATGGGGTTTCAGAGGCAGGGAATGAGATATGGGGAATCAGAGGCGGGGAATCAGAGGCGGTGAAACAGAGGCGGGGAATCAGATATGGGGAATCAGAGGTGGCGAATCAAAGGCGGTGAATCAGAGATGGGGAATCAGAGGCCGGGAATCAGAGGCAGGGAATCAAACACGGGGAATCAGAGGCGGAGAATCAGAATTGGGAAATCAGAGATGGGGAATCAGAGATGGGGAATCAGAGGCGGGGAATCAGACGCGGGGAATCAGAGGTGGTGAATCAGAGATGTTGAATCAGAGGCGGGGAATCAGAGGCGGGGAAACAGAGGCGGGAAATCAGATATGGGGAATCAGAGGTGGGGAATCAGAGGCAGGGAATCAGATGTGCGGAATCAAAGATGGGGAATCAGAGGCAGGGAATCAGAATCAGAAGCGGGGAATCAGAGGCCGGGAAACAGAGGCGGGGAATCAGATATGGGGAATCAGAGGTGGGGAATCAGAGGCAGGGAATTAGATTTGCGGAATCAGAGATGGGGAATCAGAAGCAGGGAATCAGAGGCCGGGAATCAGAGGCCGGAATCAGATGCCGGGAATAAGAGGCCGGGAATCAGAGGTGGGGAATCAGAGTCCGGGAATCAGAGATGGGGAATCAGAGGCGGGGAATGAGATATGGGGAATCAGAGGCGGGGAATCAGAGGCGGGGAAACAGAGGCGAGGAATCAGATATGGGGAATCAGAGGTTGTGAATCAAAGGCGATGAATCAGAGATGGGGAATCAGAGGCGGGGAATCAGAGGCAGGGAATCAAACACGGGGAATCAGAGGCGGGGAATCAGAGCTGGGGAATCAGAGGCGGGGAATCAGAGGCAGGGAATCAAACACGGGGAATCAGAGGCGTGGTATCAGAGCTGGGGAATCAGAGGCTGGGAATCAAAGTTGGGGAATCAGAGGCAGGGAATCAGATATGGGGAAACAGGGGCGGGGAATCAGAGGCGGGGAAACAGAGGCGGGGAATCAGATATGGGGAATCAGAGGCGGGGAATTAGAGTTGGGGAATCTGAGGCGGGGAATCAGAGGCGGGGAAACAGAGGCGGGGAATCAAACACGGGGAATCAGAGGTGGGGAATCAGAGGTTGGGAATCAGAGGCAGGGAATCAGAGGCGGGGAATCAGAGGCGGGGAATCAGAGGCAGGGAATCAGATGTGCGGAATCGGAGATGGGGAATCAGAGGCAGGGAATCAGAGGTGGGGAATCAGAGGCGGGGAATCAGAGGCCGGGAATCAGATATGGGGAAACAGAGGCAGGGAATCAGAGGCGGGGAAACAGAGGCTGGGAATCAGATATGGGGAATCAGAGGTGGGGAATCAGAGGTTGGGAATCAGAGGCAGGGAATCAGAGGCTTGGAATCAGATGCAGGGAATCAGATGCGGGGAATCAGAGGCGGGGAATCAGAGCTGGGGAATCAGAGGTGGGGAATCAGAGTTGGGGAATCAGAGGCGGGGACTTAGATATTGGGAAACAGAGGCGGGGAATCAGATGAGGGGAAACAGATGCGGGTAATCAGATATGGGGAATCAGAGATGGGGAATTAGAGGCAGGGAATCAGATGTGCGGAATCAGAGATTGGGAATCAAAGGCAGGGAATCAGAATCAGAAGCAGGGAATCAGAGGCCGGGAATCAGAGGCCGGAATCAGATGCCGGGAATAATAGGCCGGGAATCAGAGGTGGGGAATCAGAGTCCGGGAATCAGAGATGGGGATTCAGAGGCGGGGAATGAGATATGGGAAATCAGAGGCGGGGAATCAGAGGCGGTGAAACAGAGGCGGGGAATCAGATATTGGGAATCAGAGGTGGCGAATCAAAGGCGGTGAATCAGAGATGGGGAATCAGAGGCCGGGAATCAGAGGCAGGGAATCAAACACGGGGAATCAGAGGCGGGGAATCAGAATTGGGGAATCAGAGATGGGGAATCAGAGATGGGGAATCAGAGGCGGGAAATCAGACGCGGGGAATCAGAGGTGGTGAATCAGAGATGTTGAATCAGAGGCGGGGATTCAGAGGCAGGGAATCAGAGTTGGGGCATCAGAGGTTGGGAATTAGATATGGGGAAACAGAAGCGGGGAATCAGAGGCGGGGAAACAGAGGCGGGAAATCAGATATGGGGAATCAGAGGTGGGGAATCAGAGGCAGGGAATCAGATGTGCGGAATCAGAGATGGGGAATCAGAGGTGGGGAATCAGAGGCAGGGGATCAAACACGGGGAATCAGAGGTGGGGAATCAGAGCTGGGGAATCAGAGGCGGGGAATCAGAGTTGGGGAATCAGAGGCGAGGAATCAGAGCTGGGGAATCAGAGGTGGGGAATCAGAGTCGGGGAATCAGAGGCAGGGAATCGGATGTGCGGAATCAGAGATGGGGAATCAGTGGTGGGGAATCAGAGGCGGTGAATCTGAGATGGGGAATCAGAGGCGGGGAATCAGAGGCAGGTTATCAGACTCGGGGATTCAGAGGCTGGGAATCAGACGGGGGGAATCAAAGGCGGGGAATGAAGCTGGGGAATCAGAGGCAGCGAATCAGAGTTGGGGATTCAGAGGCGGGGAATCAGATATGGGGAAACAGAGGCGGGGAATCAGAGGCGGGCAAACAGAGGTGGGGAATTAGATATGGGGAATCAGTGGTGGGGAATCAGAGGTGGTGAATCAGAGATGGGGAATCACAGGCGGGGAATCAGAGGCTGGGAATAGAACGCGGGGAATCAAAGGCAGGGAATCAGAGCTGGGGAATCAGAGGCGGGGAATCATAGTTGGGAATCAGAGGCGGGGAATCAGATATGGGGAAACAGAGGCGGGGAATCAGGGGCGTGGAAACATAGGCGGGGAATCAGATATGGGGAATCAGATGCGGGGAATCAGAGGCGGGGAATCAGAGCTGGGGAATCAGAGGCGGGGAATCAGAGTTGGGGCATCAGAGGTGGGGAATTAGATATGGGGAAACAGAGGCGGTGAATCAGAGGCGTGGAAACAGAGGCGGGGAATCAGATATGGGGAATCAGAGGTGGGGAATCAGAGGCAGGTAATCAGATGTGCGGAATCAGAGATGGGGAATCAGAGGCAGGGAATCAGAATCAGAAGCGGGGAGTCAGAGGCCGGGAATCAGAGGCCTGGAATCAGATGCTTGGAATAAGAGGCCGGGAATCAGAGGTGGGGCATCAGAGTCCGGGAATCAGTGATGGGGATTCAGAGGCGGGGAATGAGATATGGAGAATCAGAGGCGAGGAATCAGAGGCGGGGAAACAGAGGTGGGGAATCAGATATGGGGAATCAGAGGTGGCGAATCAAAGGCGGTGAATCAGAGATGGGGAATCAGAGGCGGGGAATCAGAGGCAGGGAATCAAACACGGGGAATCAGAGGCGTGGTATCAGAGCTGGGGAATCAGAGGCTGGGAATCAAAGTTGGGGAATCAGAGGCAGGGAATCAGATATGGGGAAACAGGGGCGGGGAATCAGAGGCGGGGAAACAGAGGCGGGGAATCAGATATGGGGAATCAGAGGCGGGGAATTAGAGTTGGGGAATCAGAGGCGGGGAATCAGAGGCGGGGAAACAGAGGCGGGGAATCAAACACGGGGAATCAGAGGTGGGGAATCAGAGGTTGGGAATCAGAGGCAGGGAATCAGAGGCGGGGAATCAGAGGCGGGGAATCAGAGGCAGGGAATCAGATGTGCGGAATCGGAGATGGGGAATCAGAGGCAGGGAATCAGAGGCGGGGAATCAGAGGCGGGGAATCAGAGGCCGGGAATCAGATATTGGGAAACAGAGGCAGGGAATCAGAGGCGGGGAAACAGAGGCTGGGAATCAGATATGGGGAATCAGAGGTGGGGAATCAGAGGTTGGAAATCAGAGGCAGGGAATCAGAGGCTTGGAATCAGATGCAGGGAATCAGATGCGGGGAATCAGAGGCGGGGAATCAGAGCTGGGGAATCAGAGGTGGGGAATCAGAGTTGGGGAATCAGAGGCGGGGACTTAGATATTGGGAAACAGAGGCGGGGAATCAGAGGCGGGGAAACAGAGGCGGGGAACCAGAGATGGGGAATCAAAGGCAGGGAATCAGAATCAGAAGCAGGGAATCAGAGGCCGGGAATGAGAGGCCGGAATCAGATGCCGGGAATAAGAGGCCGGGAATCAGAGGTGGGGAATCAGAGTCTGGGAATCAGAGATGGGGATTCAGAGGCGGGAAATGAGATATGGGGAATCAGAGGCGGGGAATCAGAGGCGGTGAAACAGAGGCGGGGAATCAGATATGGGGAATCAGAGGTGGCGAATCAAAGGCGGTGAATCAGAGATGGGGAATCAGAGGCCGGGAATCAGAGGCAGGGAATCAAACACGGGGAATCAGAGGCGGAGAATCAGAATTGGGGAATCATAGATGGGGAATCAGAGATGGGGAATCATAGCTGGCGAATCAGAGGCGGGGAATGAGATATGGGGAATCAGAGGCGGGGAATCAGAGGCGGGGAAACAGTGGCGAGGAATCAGATATGGGGAATCAGAGGTGGCGAATCAAAGATGGTGAATCAGAGATGGGGAATCAGAGGCGGGGAATCAGAGGCAGGGGATCAAACACGGGGAATCAGAGGTGGGGAATCAGAGCTGGGGAATCAGAGGCGGGGAATCAGAGTTGGGGAATCAGAGGCGAGGAATCAGAGCTGGGGAATCAGAGGTGGGGAATCAGAGTCGGGGAATCAGAGGCAGGGAATCGGATGTGCGGAATCAGAGATGGGGAATCAGAGGTGGGGAATCAGAGGCGGTGAATCTTAGATGGGGAATAAGAGGCGGGGAATCAGAGGCAGGTTATCAGACTCGGGGATTCAGAGGCTGGGAATCAGATGGGGGGAATCAAAGGCGGGGAATGAAGCTGGGGAATCAGAGGCAGCGAATCAGAGTTGGGGATTCAGAGGCGGGGAATCAGATATGGGGAAACAGAGGCGGGGAATCAGAGGCGGGCAAACAGAGGTGGGGAATTAGATATGGGGAATCAGTGGTGGGGAATCAGAGGTGGTGAATCAGAGATGGGGAATCACAGGCGGGGAATCAGAGGCTGGGAATAGAACGCGGGGTATCAGAGGCAGGGAATCAGAGCTGGGGAATCAGAGGCGGGGAATCATAGTTGGGAATCAGAGGCGGGGAATCAGATATGGGGAAACAGAGGTGGGGAATCAGGGGCGTGAAAACAGAGGCGGGGAATCAGATATGGGGAATCGGATGCGGGGAATCAGAGGCGGGGAATCAGAGCTGGGGAATCAGAGGCGGGGAATCAGAGTTGGGGCATCAGAGGTGGGGAATTAGATATGGGGAAACAGAGGCGGGGAATCAGAGGCGTGGAAACAGAGGCGGGGAATCAGATATGGGGAATCAGAGGTGGGGAATCAGAGGCAGGTAATCAGATGTGCGGAATCAGAGATGGGGAATCAGAGGCAGGGAATCAGAATCAGAAGCGGGGAGTCAGAGGCCGGGAATCAGAGGCCTGGAATCAGATGCTGGGAATAAGAGGCCGGGAATCAGAGGTGGGGCATCAGAGTCCGGGAATCTGTGATGGGGATTCAGAGGCGGGGAATGAGATATGGAGAATCAGAGGCGAGGAATCAGAGGCGGGGAAACAGAGGTGGGGAATCAGATATGGGGAATCAGAGGTGGCGAATCAAAGGCGGTGAATCAGAGATGGGGAATCAGAGGCGGGGAATCAGAGGCAGGGAATCAAACACGGGGAATCAGAGGCGTGGTATCAGAGCTGGGGAATCAGAGGCTGGGAATCAAAGTTGGGGAATCAGAGGCAGGGAATCAGATATGGGGAAACAGGGGCGGGGAATCAGAGGCGGGGAAACAGAGGCGGGGAATCAGATATGGGGAATCAGAGGCGGGGAATTAGAGTTGGGGAATCAGAGGCGGGGAATCAGAGGCGGGGAAACAGAGGCGGGGAATCAAACACGGGGAATCAGAGGTGGGGAATCAGAGGTTGGGAATCAGAGGCAGGGAATCAGAGGCGGGGAATCAGAGGCGGGGAATCAGAGGCAGGGAATCAGATGTGCGGAATCGGAGATGGGGAATCAGAGGCAGGGAATCAGAGGCGGGGAATCAGAGGCGGGGAATCAGAGGCCAGGAATCAGATATGGGGAAACAGAGGCAGGGAATCAGAGGCGGGGAAACAGAGGCTGGGAATCAGATATGGGGAATCAGAGGTGGGGAATCAGAGGTTGGAAATCAGAGGCAGGGAATCAGAGGCTTGGAATCAGATGCAGGGAATCAGATGATGGGAATCAGAGGCGGGGAATCAGAGCTGGGGAATCAGAGGTGGGGAATCAGAGTTGGGGAATCAGAGGCGGGGACAGATATTGGGAAACAGAGGCGGGGAATCAGAGGCGGGGAAACAGAGGCGGGGAATCAGAGATGGGGAATCAAAGGCAGGGAATCAGAATCAGAAGCAGGGAATCAGAGGCCGGGAATGAGAGGCCGGAATCAGATGCCGGGAATAAGAGGCCGGGAATCAGAGGTGGGGAATCAGAGTCTGGGAATCAGAGATGGGGATTCAGAGGCGGGGAATGAGATATGGGGAATCAGAGGCGGGGAATCAGAGGCGGTGAAACAGAGGCGGGGAATCAGATATGGGGAATCAGAGGTGGCGAATCAAAGGCGGTGAATCAGAGATGGGGAATCAGAGGCCGGGAATCAGAGGCAGGGAATCAAACACGGGGAATCAGAGGCGGAGAATCAGAATTGGGGAATCAGAGATGGGGAATCAGAGATGGGGAATCAGAGGCGGGGAATCAGACGCGGGGAATCAGAGGTGGTGAATCAGAGATGTTGAATCAGAGGCGGGGAATCAGAGGCAGGGAATCAGAGTTGGGGCATCAGAGGTTGGGAATTAGATATGGGGAAACAGAGGCGGGGAATCAGAGGTGGGGAAACAGAGGCGGGAAATCAGATATGGGGAATCAGAGGTGGGGAATCAGAGGCAGGGAATCAGATGTGCGGAATCAGAGATGGGGAATCAGAGGCAGGGAATCAGAATCAGAAGCGGGGAATCAGAGGCCGGGAAACAGAGGCGGGGAATCAGATATGGGGAATCAGAGGTGGGGAATCAGAGGCAGGGAATTAGATTTGCGGAATCAGAGATGAGGAATCAGAAGCAGGGAATCAGAGGCCGGGAATCAGAGGCCGGAATCAGATGCCGGGAATAAGAGGCCGGGAATCAGAGGTGGGGAATCAGAGTCCGGGAATCAGAGATGGGGAATCAGAGGCGGGGAATGAGATATGGGGAATCAGAGGCGGGGAATCAGAGGCGGGGAAACAGAGGCGAGGAATCAGATATGGGGAATCAGAGGTGGCGAATCAAAGGCGATGAATCAGAGATGGGGAATCAGAGGCGGGGAATCAGAGGCAGGGAATCAAACACGGGGAATCAGAGGCGGGGAATCAGAGCTGGGGAATCAGAGGCGGGGAATCAGAGGCAGGGAATCAAACACGGGGAATCAGAGGCGTGGTATCAGAGCTGGGGAATCAGAGGCTGGGAATCAAAGTTGGGGAATCAGAGGCAGGGAATCAGATATGGGGAAACAGGGGCGGGGAATCAGAGGCGGGGAAACAGAGGCGGGGAATCAGATATGGGGAATCAGAGGCGGGGAATTAGAGTTGGGGAATCAGAGGCGGGGAATCAGAGGCGGGGAAACAGAGGCGGGGAATCAAACACGGGGTATCAGAGGTGGGGAATCAGAGGTTGGGAATCAGAGGCAGGGAATCAGAGGCGGGGAATCAGAGGCGGGGAATCAGAGGCAGGGAATCAGATGTCCGGAATCGGAGATGGGGAATCAGAGGCAGGGAATCAGAGGTGGGGAATCAGAGGCGTGGAATCAGAGGCCGGGAATCAGATATGGGGAAACAGAGGCAGGGAATCAGAGGCGGGGAAACAGAGGCTGGGAATCAGATATGGGGAATCAGAGGTGGGGAATCAGTGGTTGGGAATCAGAGGCAGGGAATCAGAGGCTTGGAATCAGATGCAGGGAATCAGATGCGGGGAATCAGAGGCGGGGAATCAGAGCTGGGGAATCAGAGGTGGGGAATCAGAGTTGGGGAATCAGAGGCGGGGACTTAGATATTGGGAAACAGAGGCGGGGAATCAGACGAGGGGAAACAGATGCGGGTAATCAGATATGGGGAATCAGAGATGGGGAATCAGAGGCAGGGAATCAGATGTGCGGAATCAGAGATGGGGAATCAAAGGCAGGGAATCAGAATCAGAAGCAGGGAATCAGAGGCCGGGAATCAGAGGCCGGAATCAGATGCCAGGAATAAGAGGCCGGGAATCAGAGGTGGGGAATCAGAGTCCGGGAATCAGAGATGGGGATTCAGAGGCGGGGAATGAGATATGGGAAATCAGAGGCGGGGAATCAGAGGCGGTGAAACAGAGGCGGGGAATCAGATATGGGGAATCAGAGGTGGCGAATCAAAGGCGGTGAATCAGAGATGGGGAATCAGAGGCCGGGAATCAGAGGCAGGGAATCAAACACGGGGAATCAGAGGCGGGGAATCAGAATTGGGGAATCAGAGATGGGGAATCAGAGATGGGGAATCAGAGGCGGGAAATCAGACGCGGGGAATCAGAGGTGGTGAATCAGAGATGTTGAATCAGAGGCGGGGATTCAGAGGCAGGGAATCAGAGTTGGGGCATCAGAGGTTGGGAATTAGATATGGGGAAACAGAAGCGGGGAATCAGAGGCGGGGAAACAGAGGCGGGAAATCAGATATGGGGAATCAGAGGTGGGGAATCAGAGGCAGGGAATCAGATGTGCGGAATCAGAGATGGGGAATCAGAGGCAGGGAATCAGAATCAGAAGCGGGGAATCAGAGGCCGGGAAACAGAGGCGGGGAATCAGATATGGGGAATCAGAGGTGGGGAATCAGAGGCAGGGAATTAGATTTGCTGAATCAGAGATGGGGAATCAGAAGCAGGGAATCAGAGGCCGGGAATCAGAGGCCGGAATCAGATGCCGGGAATAAGAGGCCGGGAATCAGAGGTGGGGAATCAGAGTCCGGGAATCAGAGATGGGGAATCAGAGGCGGGGAATGAGATATGGGGAATCAGAGGCGGGGAATCAGAGGCGGGGAAACAGAGGCGAGGAATCAGATATGGGGAATCAGAGGTGGCGAATCAAAGGCGATGAATCAGAGATGGGGAATCAGTGGCGGGGAATCAGAGGCATGGAATCAAACACGGGGAATCAGAGGCGGGGAATCAGAGCTGGGGAATCAGAGGCGGGGAATCAGAGTTGGGGAATCAGAGGCGGGGAATCAGAGCGGGGGAATCAGAGGTGGGGATCAGAGTCGGGGAATCAGAGGCAGGGAATCAGATGTGCGGAATCAGAGATGGGGAATCAGAGGTGGGGAATCAGAGGCTGTGAATCAGACACGGGGTTTCAGAGGCTGGGAATCAGACGGGGGAATCAAAGGCGGGGAATCAGAGCTGGGGAATCAGAGGCAGGGAATCAGAGTTGGGGATTCAGAGGCGGGGAATCAGATATGGGGAAACAGAGGCGGGGAATCAGAGGCGGGCAAACAGAGGCGGGGAATTAGATATGGGGAATCAGAGGTGGGGAATCAGAGGTGGTGAATCAGAGATGGGGAATCACAGGCGGGGAATCAGAGGCAGGGAATAGAACGCGGGGAATCAGAGGCAGGGAATCAGAGTTGGGGCATCAGAGGTTGGGAATTAGATATGGGGAAACAGAGGCGGGGAATCAGAGGCGGGTAAACAGAGGCGGGAAATCAGATATGGGGAATCAGAGGTGGGGAATCAGAGGCAGGGAATCAGATGTGCGGAATCAGAGATGGGGAATCAGAGGCATGGAATCAGAATCAGAAGCGGGGAATCAGAGGCCGGGAATCAGATGCTGGGAATAAGAGGCCGGGAATCAGAGGTGGGGAATCAGAGTCCGGGAATCAGAGATGGGGATTCAGAGGCTGAGAATGAGATATGGAGAATCAGAGGCGGGGAATCAGAGGCGGGGAAACAGAGGTGGGGAATCATATATGTGGAATCAGAGGTGGCGAATCAAAGGCGGTGAATCAGAGATGGGGAATCAGAGGCGGGGAATCAGAGGCAGGGAATCAAACACGGGAAATCAGAGGCGGGGAATCAGAGCTGGGGAATCAGAGGCGGGGAATCAGAGTTGGGGAATCAGAGGCAGGGAATCAGATATGGGGAAACAGGGGCAGGGAATCAGAGGCGGGGAAACAGAGGCGGCGAATCAGATATGGGGAATCAGAGGTGTGGAATCAGAGGCGGGGAATCAGAGTTGGGGCATCAGAGGTGGGGAATTAGATATGGGGAAACAGAGGCGGGGAATCAGAGGCGTGGAAACAGAGGCGGGGAATCAGATATGGGGAATCAGAGGTGGGGAATCAGAGGCAGGTAGTCAGATGTGCGGAATCAGAGATGGGGAATCAGAGGCAGGGAATCAGAATCAGAAGCGGGGAGTCAGAGGCCGGGAATCAGAGGCCTGGAATCAGATGCTGGGAATAAGAGGCCGGGAATCAGAGGTGGGGAATCAGAGTCCGGGAATCAGTGATGGGGATTCAGAGGCGGGGAATGAGATATGGAGAATCAGAGGCGGGGAATCAGAGGCGGGGAAACAGAGGTGGGGAATCAGATATGGGGAATCAGAGGTGGCGAATCAAAGGCGGTGAATCAGAGATGGGGAATCAGAGGCGGGGAATCAGAGGCAGGGAATCAAACACGGGGAATCAGAGGCGTGGTATCAGAGCTGGGGAATCAGAGGCTGGGAATCAAAGTTGGGGAATCAGAGGCAGGGAATCAGATATGGGGAAACAGGGGAGGGGAATCAGAGGCGGGGAAACAGAGGCGGGGAATCAGATATGGGGAATCAGAGGCGGGGAATTAGAGTTGGGGAATCAGAGGTGGGGAATCAGAGGCGGGGAAACAGAGGCGGGGAATCAAACACGGGGAATCAGAGGTGGGGAATCAGAGGTTGGGAATCAGAGGCAGGGAATCAGAGGCGGGGAATCAGAGGCGGGGAATCAGAGGCAGGGAATCAGATGTGCGGAATCGGAGATGGGGAATCAGAGGCAGGGAATCAGAGGCGGGGAATCAGAGGCCGGGAATCAGAGGCCGGGAATCAGATATGGGGAAACAGAGGCAGGGAATCAGAGGCGGGGAAACAGAGGCTGGAAATCAGATATGGGGAATCAGAGGTGGGGAATCAGAGGTTGGGAATCAGAGGCGGGGAATCAGAGGCTTGGAATCAGATGCAGGGAATCAGATGCGGGGAATCAGAGGCGGGGAATCAGAGCTGGGGAATCAGAGGTGGGGAATCAGAGTTGGGGATTCAGAGGCGGGGAATTAGATTTGCTGAATCAGAGATGGGGAATCAGAAGCAGGGAATCAGAGGCCGGGAATCAGAGGCCGGAATCAGATGCCGGGAATAAGAGGCCGGGAATCAGAGGTGGGGAATCAGAGTCCGGGAATCAGAGATGGGGAATCAGAGGCGGGGAATGAGATATGGGGAATCAGAGGCGGGGAATCAGAGGCGGGGAAACAGAGGCGAGGAATCAGATATGGGGAATCAGAGGTGGCGAATCAAAGGCGATGAATCAGAGATGGGGAATCAGAGGCGGGGAATCAGAGGCAGGGAATCAAACACGGGGAATCAGAGGCGGGGAATCAGAGCTGGGGAATCAGAGGCGGGGAATCAGAGTTGGGGAATCAGAGGCGGGGAATCAGAGCTGGGGAATCAGAGGTGGGGATCAGAGTCGGGGAATCAGAGGCAGGGAATCAGATGTGCGGAATCAGAGATGGGGAATCAGAGGTGGGGAATCAGAGGCTGTGAATCAGACACGGGGTTTCAGAGGCTGGGAATCAGACGGGGGAATCAAAGGCGGGGAATCAGAGCTGGGGAATCAGAGGCAGGGAATCAGAGTTGGGGATTCAGAGGCGGGGAATCAGATATGGGGAAACAGAGGCGGGGAATCAGAGGCGGGCAAACAGAGGCGGGGAATTAGATATGGGGAATCAGAGGTGGGGAATCAGAGGTGGTGAATCAGAGATGGGGAATCACAGGCGGGGAATCAGAGGCAGGGAATAGAACGCGGGGAATCAGAGGCAGGGAATCAGAGTTGAGGCATCAGAGGTTGGGAATTAGATATGGGGAAACAGAGGCGGGGAATCAGAGGCGGGGAAACAGAGGCGGGAAATCAGATATGGGGAATCAGAGGTGGGGAATCAGAGGCAGGGAATCAGATGTGCGGAATCAGAGATGGGGAATCAGAGGCATGGAATCAGAATCAGAAGCGGGGAATCAGAGGCCGGGAATCAGATGCTGGGAATAAGAGGCCGGGAATCAGAGGTGGGGAATCAGAGTCCGGGAATCAGAGATGGGGATTCAGAGGCTGAGAATGAGATATGGAGAATCAGAGGCGGGGAATCAGAGGCGGGGAAACAGAGGTGGGGAATCATATATGTGGAATCAGAGGTGGCGAATCAAAGGCGGTGAATCAGAGATGGGGAATCAGAGGCGGGGAATCAGAGGCAGGGAATCAAACACGGGAAATCAGAGGCGGGGAATCAGAGCTGGGGAATCAGAGGCGGGGAATCAGAGTTGGGGAATCAGAGGCAGGGAATCAGATATGGGGAAACAGGGGCAGGGAATCAGAGGCGGGGAAACAGAGGCGGCGAATCAGATATGGGGAATCAGAGGTGTGGAATCAGAGGTTGGGAATCAGAGGCAGGGAATCAGAGGCGGAGAATCAAACACGGGGAATCAGAGGTGGGGAATCAGAGGCGGGGAATTAGAGTTGGGGAATCAGAGGAGGGGAATCAGAGGCGGGGAAACAGAGGCGGGGAATCAGATATGGGGAATCAGAGGTGGGGAATCAGAGGTTGGGAATCAGAGGCAGGGAATCAGAGGCGGGGAATCAGAGGCGGGGAATCAGAGGCAGGGAATCAGATGTGCGGAATCGGGGATGGGGAATCAGAGGCAGGGAATCAGAGGCGGGGAATCAGAGGCGGGGAATCAGAGGCCGGGAATCAGATATGGGGAAACAGAGGTGGGGAATCAGAGGCGGGGAAACAGAGGCGGGGATTCAGATATGGGGAATCAGAGGGGGGGAATCAGAGGTTGGGAATCAGAGGCAGGGAATCAGAGGCTTGGAATCAGATGCAGGGAATCAGATGCGGGGAATCAGAGGCGGGGAATCAGAGCTGGGGAATCAGAGGTTGGGAATCAGAGTTGGGGAATCAGAGGCGGGGACTTAGATATTGGGAAACAGAGGCGGGGAATCAGAGGCAGGGAATCAGATGTGCGGAATCAGAGATGGGGAATCAGAGGCAGGGAATCAGAATCAGAAGCAGGGAATCAGAGGCCGGGAATCAGAGGCCGGAATCAGATGCCGGGAATAAGAGGCCGGGAATCAGAGATGGGGTATCAGAGTCCGGGAATCAGAGATGGGGATTCAGAGGCGGGGAATGAGATATGGGGAATCAGAGGCGGGGAATCAGAGGCGGGGAAACAGAGGCGGGGAATCAGATATGGGGAATCAGAGGTGGCGAATCAAAGGCGGTGAATCAGAGATGGGGAACCAGAGGCCGGGAATCAGAGGCAGGGAATCAAACAAGGAAAATCAGAGGCGGGGAAACAGAGCTGGGGAATCAGAGGCGGGGAATCAGAGTTGGGGAATCAGAGGCGGGGAATCAGACGCAGGGAATCAATATGGGAAATCAGAGGTGGGGAATCAGAGGTTGGGAATCAGAGGAAGGGAATCAGAGGCGAGGAATCAGATATGGGGAAACAGAGGTGGGAAATCAGAGGCGGGGAAACAGAGGTGGGGATTCAGATATGGGGAATCAGAGGTAGGGAATCAGAGGTTGGGAATCAGAGGCAGGGAATCAGAGGCTTGGAATCAGATGCAGGGAATCAGATTCGGGGAATCAGAGGCGGGGTATCAGAGCTGGGGAATCAGAGGTGGGGAATCAGAGGCGGGGAATCAGAGGCAGGGAATCAGATGTGCGGAATCAGAGATGGGGAATCAGAGGCAGGGAATCAGAATGAGAAGCAGGGAATCAGAGGCCGGGAATCAGAGGCCGGAATCAGATGCCGGGAATAAGAGGCCGGGAATCAGAGGTTGGGAATCAGAGTCCGGGAATCAGAGATGGGGATTCAGAGGCGGGGAATGAGATATGGGGAATCAGAGGCGGGGAATCAGAGGCGGGGAAACAGAGGCGGGGAATCAGATATGGGGAATCAGAGGTGGCGAATCAAAGGCGGTGAATCAGAGATGGGGAATCAGAGGCCGGGAATCAGAGGCAGGGAATCAAACACGGAAAATCAGAGGCGGGGAATCAGAGCTGGGGAATCAGAGGCGGGGAATCAGAGTTGGGGAATCAGAGGCGGGGAATCAGACGCAGGGAATCAATATGGGAAATCAGAGGTGGGGAATCAGAGGCGGGGAATCAGAATTGGGGAATCAGAGATGGGGAATCAGAAATGGGGAATCAGAGGCGGGGAATCAGACGCGGGGAATCAGAGGTGGTGAATCAGTGATGTGGAATCAGAGGCGGTGAATCAGAGGCAGGGAATCAGACGCGGGGAATCAGAGGCGGGGAATCATATCTGGCGAATCAGAGGCGGGGAATGAGATATGGGGAATCAGAGGCGGGGAATCAGAGGCAGGGGATCAAACACGGGGAATCAGAGGTGGGGAATCAGAGCTGGGGAATCAGAGGCGGGGAATCAGAGTTGGGGAATCAGAGGCGAGGAATCAGAGCTGGTGAATCAGAGGTGGGGAATCAGAGTCGGGGAATCAGAGGCAGGGAATCGGATGTGCGGAATCAGAGATGGGGAATCAGAGGTGGGGAATCAGAGGCGGTGAATCTGAGATGGGGAATCAGAGGCGGGGAATCAGAGGCAGGTTATCAGACTCGGGGATTCAGAGGCTGGGAATCAGACGGGAGGAATCAAAGGCGGGGAATGAAGCTGGGGAATCAGAGGCAGCGAATCAGAGTTGGGGATTCAGAGGCGGGGAATCAGATATGGGGAAACAGAGGCGGGGAATCAGAGGCGGGCAAACAGAGGTGGGGAATTAGATATGGGGAATCAGTGGTGGGGAATCAGAGGTGGTGAATCAGAGATGGGGAATCACAGGCGGGGAATCAGAGGCTGGGAATAGAACGCGGGGAATCAGAGGCAGGGAATAAGAGCTGGGGAATCAGAGGCGGGGAATCATAGTTGGGAATCAGAGGCGGGGAATCAGATATGGGGAAACAGAGGCGGGGAATCAGGGGCGGGGAAACAGAGGCGGGGAATCAGATATGGGGAATCGGATGCGGGGAATCAGAGGCGGGGAATCAGAGCTGGGGAATCAGAGGCGGGGAATCAGAGTTGGGGCATCAGAGGTGGGGAATTAGATATGGGGAAACAGAGGCGGGGAATCAGAGGCGTGGAAACAGAGGCGGGGAATCAGATATGGGGAATCAGAGGTGGGCAATCAGAGGCAGGTAATCAGATGTGCGGAATCAGAGATGGGGAATCAGAGGCAGGGAATCAGAATCAGAAGCGGGGAGTCAGAGGCCGGGAATCAGAGGCCTGGAATCAGATGCTGGGAATAAGAGGCCGGGAATCAGTGGTGGGGAATCAGAGTCCGGGAATCAGTGATGGGGATTCAGAGGCGGGGAATGAGATATGGAGAATCAGAGGCGGGGAATCAGAGGCGGGGAAACAGAGGTGGGGAATCAGATATGGGGAATCAGAGGTGGCGAATCAAAGGCGGTGAATCAGAGATGGGGAATCAGAGGCGGGGAATCAGAGGCAGGGAATCAAACACGGGGAATCAGAGGCGTGGTATCAGAGCTGGGGAATCAGAGGCTGGGAATCAAAGTTGGGGAATCAGAGGCAGGGAATCAGATATGGGGAAACAGGGGAGGGGAATCAGAGGCGGGGAAACAGAGGCGGGGAATCAGATATGGGGAATCAGAGGCGGGGAATTAGAGTTGGGGAATCAGAGGCGGGGAATCAGAGGCGGGGAAACAGAGGCGGGGAATCAAACACGGGGAATCAGAGGTGGGGAATCAGAGGTTGGGAATCAGAGGCAGGGAATCAGAGGCGGGGAATCAGAGGCGGGGAATCAGAGGCAGGGAATCAGATGTGCGGAATCGGAGATGGGGAATCAGAGGCAGGGAATCAGAGGCGGGGAATCAGAGGCGGGGAATCAGAGGCCGGGAATCAGATATGGGGAAACAGAGGCAGGGAATCAGAGGCGGGGAAACAGAGGCTGGAAATCAGATATGGGGAATCAGAGGTGGGGAATCAGAGGTTGGGAATCAGAGGCGGGGAATCAGAGGCTTGGAATCAGATGCAGGGAATCAGATGCGGGGAATCAGAGGCGGGGAATCAGAGCTGGGGAATCAGAGGTGGAGAATCAGAGTTGGGGAATCAGAGGCGGGGACTTAGATATTGGGAAACAGAGGCGGGGAATCAGAGGCGGGGAAACAGAGGCGGGGAATCAGAGATGGGGAATCAAAGGCAGGGAATCAGAATCAGAAGCAGGGAATCAGAGGCCGGGAATGAGAGGCCGGAATCAGATGCCGGGAATAAGAGGCCGGGAATCAGAGGCGGTGAATCAGAGTCCGGGAATCAGAGATGGGGATTCAGAGGCAGGGAATGAGATATGGGGAATCAGAGGCGGGGAATCAGAGGCGGTGAAACAGAGGCGGGGAATCAGATATGGGGAATCAGAGGTGGCGAATCAAAGGCGGTGAATCAGAGATGGGGAATCAGAGGCCGGGAAATCAGAGGCAGGGAATCAAACACGGGGTATCAGAGGCGGAGAATCAGAATTGGGAAATCAGAGATGGGGAATCAGAGATGGGGAATCAGAGGCGGGGAATCAGACGCGGGGAATCAGAGGTGGTGAATCAGAGATGTTGAATCAGAGGCGGGGAATCAGAGGCGGGGAAACAGAGGCGGGAAATCAGATATGGGGAATCAGAGGTGGGGAATCAGAGGCAGGGAATCAGATGTGCGGAATCAAAGATGGGGAATCAGAGGCAGGGAATCAGAATCAGAAGCGGGGAATCAGAGGCCGGGAAACAGAGGCGGGGAATCAGATATGGGGAATCAGAGGTGGGGAATCAGAGGCAGGGAATTATATTTGCGGAATCAGAGATGGGGAATCAGAAGCAGGGAATCAGAGGCCGGGAATCAGAGGCCGGAATCAGATGCCGGGAATAAGAGGCCGGGAATCAGAGGTGGGGAATCAGAGTCCGGGAATCAGAGATGGGGAATCAGAGGCGGGGAATGAGATATGGGGAATCAGAGGCGGGGAATCAGAGGCGGGGAAACAGAGGCGAGGAATCAGATATGGGGAATCAGAGGTTGTGAATCAAAGGCGATGAATCAGAGATGGGGAATCAGAGGCGGGGAATCAGAGGCAGGGAATCAAACACGGGGAATCAGAGGCGGGGAATCAGAGCTGGGGAATCAGAGGCGGGGAATCAGAGGCAGGGAATCAAACACGGGGAATCAGAGGCGTGGTATCAGAGCTGGGGAATCAGAGGCTGGGAATCAAAGTTGGGGAATCAGAGGCAGGGAATCAGATATGGGGAAACAGGGGCGGGGAATCAGAGGCGGGGAAACAGAGGCGGGGAATCAGATATGGGGAATCAGAGGCGGGGAATTAGAGTTGGGGAATCAGAGGCGGGGAATCAGAGGCGGGGAAACAGAGGCGGGGAATCAAACACTGGGAATCAGAGGTGGGGAATCAGAGGTTGGGAATCAGAGGCAGGGAATCAGAGGCGGGGAATCAGAGGTGGGGAATCAGAGGCAGGGAATCAGATGTGCGGAATCGGAGATGGGGAATCAGAGGCAGGGAATCAGAGGTGGGGAATCAGAGGCGGGGAATCAGAGGCCGGGAATCAGATATGGGGAAACAGAGGCAGGGAATCAGAGGCGGGGAAACAGAGGCTGGGAATCAGATATGGGGAATCAGAGGTGGGGAATCAGAGGTTGGGAATCAGAGGCAGGGAATCAGAGGCTTGGAATCAGATGCAGGGAATCAGATGCGGGGAATCAGAGGCGGGGAATCAGAGCTGGGGAATCAGAGGTGGGGAATCAGAGTTGGGGAATCAGAGGCGGGGACTTAGATATTGGGAAACAGAGGCGGGGAATCAGATGAGGGGAAACAGATGCGGGTAATCAGATATGGGGAATCAGAGATGGGGAATCAGAGGCAGGGAATCAGATGTGCGGAATCAGAGATGGGGAATCAAAGGCAGGGAATCAGAATCAGAAGCAGGGAATCAGAGGCCGGGAATCAGAGGCCGGAATCAGATGCCGGGAATAAGAGGCCGGGAATCAGAGGTGGGGAATCAGAGTCCGGGAATCAGAGATGGGGATTCAGAGGCGGGGAATGAGATATGGGAAATCAGAGGCGGGGAATCAGAGGCGGTGAAACAGAGGCGGGGAATCAGATATGGGGAATCAGAGGTGGCGAATCAAAGGCGGTGAATCAGAGATGGGGAATCAGAGGCCGGGAATCAGAGGCAGGGAATCAAACACGGGGAATCAGAGGCGGGGAATCAGAATTGGGGAATCAGAGATGGGGAATCAGAGATGGGGAATCAGAGGCGGGAAATCAGACGCGGTGAATCAGAGGTGGTGAATCAGAGATGTTGAATCAGAGGCGGGGATTCAGAGGCAGGGAATCAGAGTTGGGGCATCAGAGGTTGGGAATTAGATATGGGGAAACAGAAGCGGGGAATCAGAGGCGGGGAAACAGAGGCGGGAAATCAGATATGGGGAATCAGAGGTGGGGAATCAGAGGCAGAGAATCAGATGTGCGGAATCAGAGATGGGGAATCAGAGGCAGGGAATCAGAATCAGAAGCGGGGAATCAGAGGCCGGGAAACAGAGGCGGGGAATCAGATATGGGGAATCAGAGGTGGGGAATCAGAGGCAGGGAATTAGATTTGCTGAATCAGAGATGGGGAATCAGAAGCAGGGAATCAGAGGCCGGGAATCAGAGGCCGGAATCAGATGCCGGGAATAAGAGGCCGGGAATCAGAGGTGGGGAATCAGAGTCCGGGAATCAGAGATGGGGAATCAGAGGCGGGGAATGAGATATGGGGAATCAGAGGCGGGGAATCAGAGGCGGGGAAACAGAGGCGAGGAATCAGATATGGGGAATCAGAGGTGGCGAATCAAAGGCGATGAATCAGAGATGGGGAATCAGAGGCGGGGAATCAGAGGCAGGGAATCAAACACGGGGAATCAGAGGCGGGGAATCAGAGCTGGGGAATCAGAGGTGGGGAATCAGAGTTGGGGAATCAGAGGCGAGGAATCAGAGCTGGGGAATCAGAGGTGGGGATCAGAGTCGGGGAATCAGAGGCAGGGAATCAGATGTGCGGAATCAGAGATGGGGAATCAGAGGTGGGGAATCAGAGGCTGTGAATCAGACACGGGGTTTCAGAGGCTGGGAATCAGACGGGGGAATCAAAGGCGGGGAATCAGAGCTGGGGAATCAGAGGCAGGGAATCAGAGTTGGGGATTCAGAGGCGGGGAATCAGATATGGGGAAACAGAGGCGGGGAATCAGAGGCGGGCAAACAGAGGTGGGGAATTAGATATGGGGAATCAGAGGTGGGGAATCAGAGGTGGTGAATCAGAGATGGGGAATCACAGGCGGGGAATCAGAGGCAGGGAATAGAACGCGGGGAATCAGAGGCAGGGAATCAGAGTTGGGGCATCAGAGGTTGGGAATTAGATATGGGGAAACAGAGGCGGGGAATCAGAGGCGGGGAAACAGAGGCGGGAAATCAGATATGGGGAATCAGAGGTGGGGAATCAGAGGCAGGGAATCAGATGTGCGGAATCAGAGATGGGGAATCAGAGGCATGGAATCAGAATCAGAAGCGGGGAATCAGAGGCCGGGAATCAGATGCTGGGAATAAGAGGCCGGGAATCAGAGGTGGGGAATCAGAGTCCGGGAATCAGAGATGGGGATTCAGAGGCTGAGAATGAGATATGGAGAATCAGAGGCGGGGAATCAGAGGCGGGGAAACAGAGGTGGGGAATAATATATGTGGAATCAGAGGTGGCGAATCAAAGGCGGTGAATCAGAGATGGGGAATCAGAGGCGGGGAATCAGAGGCAGGGAATCAAACACGGGAAATCAGAGGCGGGGAATCAGAGCTGGGGAATCAGAGGCGGGGAATCAGAGTTGGGGAATCAGAGGCAGGGAATCAGATATGGGGAAACAGGGGCAGGGAATCAGAGGCGGGGAAACAGAGGCGGCGAATCAGATATGGGGAATCAGAGGTGTGGAATCAGAGGTTGGGAATCAGAGGCAGGGAATCAGAGGCGGAGAATCAAACACGGGGAATCAGAGCTGGGGAATCAGAGGCGGGGAATTAGAGTTGGGGAATCAGAGGAGGGGAATCAGAGGCGGGGAAACAGAGGCGGGGAATCAGATATGGGGAATCAGAGGTGGGGAATCAGAGGTTGGGAATCAGAGGCAGGGAATCAGAGGCGGGGAATCAGAGGCGGGGAATCAGAGGCAGGGAATCAGATGTGCGGAATCGGGGATGTGGAATCAGAGGCAGGGAATCAGAGGCGGGGAATCAGAGGCGGGGAATCAGAGGCCGGGAATCAGATATGGGGAAACAGAGGTGGGGAATCAGAGGCGGGGAAACAGAGGCGGGGATTCAGATATGGGGAATCAGAGGGGGGGAATCAGAGGTTGGGAATCAGAGGCAGGGAATCAGAGGCTTGGAATCAGATGCAGGGAATCAGATGCGGGGAATCAGAGGCGGGGAATCAGAGCTGGGGAATCAGAGGTGGGGAATCAGAGTTGGGGAATCAGAGGCGGGGACTTAGATATTGGGAAACAGAGGCGGGGAATCAGAGGCAGGGAATCAGATGTGCGGAATCAGAGATGGGGAATCAGAGGCAGGGAATCAGAATCAGAAGCAGGGAATCAGAGGCCGGGAATCAGAGGCCGGAATCAGATGCCGGGAATAAGAGGCCGGGAATCAGAGATGGGGTATCAGAGTCCGGGAATCAGAGATGGGGATTCAGAGGCGGGGAATGAGATATGGGGAATCAGAGGCGGGGAATCAGAGGCGGGGAAACAGAGGCGGGGAATCAGATATGGGGAATCAGAGGTGGCGAATCAAAGGCGGTGAATCAGAGATGGGGAACCAGAGGCCAGGAATCAGAGGCAGGGAATCAAACAAGGAAAATCAGAGGCGGGGAATCAGAGCTGGGGAATCAGAGGCGGGGAATCATAGTTGGGGAATAAGAGGCGGGGAATCAGACGCAGGGAATCAATATGGGAAATCAGAGGTGGGGAATCAGAGGTTGGGAATCAGAGGAAGGGAATCAGAGGCGAGGAATCAGATATGGGGAAACAGAGGTGGGAAATCAGAGGCGGGGAAACAGAGGTGGGGATTCAGATATGGGGAATCAGAGGTAGGGAATCAGAGGTTGGGAATCAGAGGCAGGGAATCAGAGGCTTGGAATCAGATGCAGGGAATCAGATGCGGGGAATCAGAGGCGGGGAATCAGAGCTGGGGAATCAGAGGTGGGGAATCAGAGTTGGGGAATCAGAGGCGGGGACTTAGATATTGGGAAACAGAGGCGGGGAATCAGAGGCGGGGAATCAGAGGCAGGGAATCAGATGTGCGGAATCAGAGATGGGGAATCAGAGGCAGGGAATCAGAATCAGAAGCAGGGAATCAGAGGCCGGGAATCAGAGGCCGGAATCAGATGCCGGGAATAAGAGGCCGGGAATCAGAGGTTGGGAATCAGAGTCCGGGAATCAGAGATGGGGATTCAGAGACGGGGAATGAGATATGGGGAATCAGAGGCGGGGAATCAGAGGCGGGGAAACAGAGGCGGGGAATCAGATATGGGGAATCAGAGGTGGCGAATCAAAGGCGGTGAATCAGAGATGGGGAATCAGAGGCCGGGAATCAGAGGCAGGGAATCAAACACGGAAAATCAGAGGCGGGGAATCAGAGCTGTGGAATCAGAGGCGGGGAATCAGAGTTGGGGAATCAGAGGCGGGGAATCAGACGCAGGGAATCAATATGGGAAATCAGAGGTGGGGAATCAGAGGTTGGGAATCAGAGGAAGGGAATCAGAGGCGGAGAATCAAACACGGGGAATCAGAGGTGGGGAATCAGAGGCGGGGAATTAGAGTTGGGGAATCAGAGGAGGGGAATCAGAGGCGGGGAAACAGAGGCGGGGAATCAGATATGGGGAATCAGAGGTGGGGAATCAGAGGTTGGGAATCAGAGGCAGGGAATCAGAGGCGGGGAATCAGAGGCGGGGAATCAGAGGCAGGGAATCAGATGTGCGGAATCGGGGATGGGGAATCAGAGGCAGGGAATCAGAGGCGGGGAATCAGAGGCGGGGAATCAGAGGCCGGGAATCAGATATGGGGAAACAGAGGTGGGGAATCAGAGGCGGGGAAACAGAGGCGGGGATTCAGATATGGGGAATCAGAGGGGGGGAATCAGAGGTTGGGAATCAGAGGCAGGGAATCAGAGGCTTGGAATCAGATGCAGGGAATCAGATGCGGGGAATCAGAGGCGGGGAATCAGAGCTGGGGAATCAGAGGTTGGGAATCAGAGTTGGGGAATCAGAGGCGGGGACTTAGATATTGGGAAACAGAGGCGGGGAATCAGAGGCAGGGAATCAGATGTGCGGAATCAGAGATGGGGAATCAGAGGCAGGGAATCAGAATCAGAAGCAGGGAATCAGAGGCCGGGAATCAGAGGCCGGAATCAGATGCCGGGAATAAGAGGCCGGGAATCAGAGATGGGGTATCAGAGTCCGGGAATCAGAGATGGGGATTCAGAGGCGGGGAATGAGATATGGGGAATCAGAGGCGGGGAATCAGAGGCGGGGAAACAGAGGCGGGGAATCAGATATGGGGAATCAGAGGTGGCGAATCAAAGGCGGTGAATCAGAGATGGGGAACCAGAGGCCGGGAATCAGAGGCAGGGAATCAAACAAGGAAAATCAGAGGCGGGGAATCAGAGCTGGGGAATCAGAGGCGGGGAATCAGAGTTGGGGAATCAGAGGCGGGGAATCAGACGCAGGGAATCAATATGGGAAATCAGAGGTGGGGAATCAGAGGTTGGGAATCAGAGGAAGGGAATCAGAGGCGAGGAATCAGATATGGGGAAACAGAGGTGGGAAATCAGAGGCGGGGAAACAGAGGTGGGGATTCAGATATGGGGAATCAGAGGTAGGGAATCAGAGGTTGGGAATCAGAGGCAGGGAATCAGAGGCTTGGAATCAGATGCAGGGAATCAGATTCGGGGAATCAGAGGCGGGGTATCAGAGCTGGGGAATCAGAGGTGGGGAATCAGAGTTGGGGAATCAGAGGCGGGGACTTAGATATTGGGAAACAGAGGCGGGGAATCAGAGGCGGGGAATCAGAGGCAGGGAATCAGATGTGCGGAATCAGAGATGGGGAATCAGAGGCAGGGAATCAGAATGAGAAGCAGGGAATCAGAGGCCGGGAATCAGAGGCCGGAATCAGATGCCGGGAATAAGAGGCCGGGAATCAGAGGTTGGGAATCAGAGTCCGGGAATCAGAGATGGGGATTCAGAGGCGGGGAATGAGATATGGGGAATCAGAGGCGGGGAATCAGAGGCGGGGAAACAGAGGCGGGGAATCAGATATGGGGAATCAGAGGTGGCGAATCAAAGGCGGTGAATCAGAGATGGGGAATCAGAGGCCGGGAATCAGAGGCAGGGAATCAAACACGGAAAATCAGAGGCGGGGAATCAGAGCTGGGGAATCAGAGGCGGGGAATCAGAGTTGGGGAATCAGAGGCGGGGAATCAGACGCAGGGAATCAAGATGGGAAATCAGAGGTGGGGAATCAGAGGCGGGGAATCAGAATTGGGGAATCAGAGATGGGGAATCAGAAATGGGGAATCAGAGGCGGGGAATCAGACGCGGGGAATCAGAGGTGGTGAATCAGTGATGTGGAATCAGAGGCGGTGAATCAGAGGCAGGGAATCAGACGCGGGGAATCAGAGGCGGGGAATCATATCTGGCGAATCAGAGGCGGGGAATGAGATATGGGGAATCAGAGGCGGGGAATCAGAGGCAGGGGATCAAACACGGGGAATCAGAGGTGGGGAATCAGAGCTGGGGAATCAGAGGCGGGGAATCAGAGTTGGGGAATCAGAGGCGAGGAATCAGAGCTGGTGAATCAGAGGTGGGGAATCAGAGTCGGGGAATCAGAGGCAGGGAATCGGATGTGCGGAATCAGAGATGGGGAATCAGAGGTGGGGAATCAGAGGCGGTGAATCTGAGATGGGGAATCAGAGGCGGGGAATCAGAGGCAGGTTATCAGACTCGGGGATTCAGAGGCTGGGAATCAGACGGGAGGAATCAAAGGCGGGGAATGAAGCTGGGGAATCAGAGGCAGCGAATCAGAGTTGGGGATTCAGAGGCGGGGAATCAGATATGGGGAAACAGAGGCGGGGAATCAGAGGCGGGCAAACAGAGGTGGGGAATTAGATATGGGGAATCAGTGGTGGGGAATCAGAGGTGGTGAATCAGAGATGGGGAATCACAGGCGGGGAATCAGAGGCTGGGAATAGAACGCGGGGAATCAGAGGCAGGGAATAAGAGCTGGGGAATCAGAGGCGGGGAATCATAGTTGGGAATCAGAGGCGGGGAATCAGATATGGGGAAACAGAGGCGGGGAATCAGGGGCGGGGAAACAGAGGCGGGGAATCAGATATGGGGAATCGGATGCGGGGAATCAGAGGCGGGGAATCAGAGCTGGGGAATCAGAGGCGGGGAATCAGAGTTGGGGCATCAGAGGTGGGGAATTAGATATGGGGAAACAGAGGCGGGGAATCAGAGGCGTGGAAACAGAGGCGGGGAATCAGATATGGGGAATCAGAGGTGGGCAATCAGAGGCAGGTAATCAGATGTGCGGAATCAGAGATGGGGAATCAGAGGCAGGGAATCAGAATCAGAAGCGGGGAGTCAGAGGCCGGGAATCAGAGGCCTGGAATCAGATGCTGGGAATAAGAGGCCGGGAATCAGTGGTGGGGAATCAGAGTCCGGGAATCAGTGATGGGGATTCAGAGGCGGGGAATGAGATATGGAGAATCAGAGGCGGGGAATCAGAGGCGGGGAAACAGAGGTGGGGAATCAGATATGGGGAATCAGAGGTGGCGAATCAAAGGCGGTGAATCAGAGATGGGGAATCAGAGGCGGGGAATCAGAGGCAGGGAATCAAACACGGGGAATCAGAGGCGTGGTATCAGAGCTGGGGAATCAGAGGCTGGGAATCAAAGTTGGGGAATCAGAGGCAGGGAATCAGATATGGGGAAACAGGGGAGGGGAATCAGAGGCGGGGAAACAGAGGCGGGGAATCAGATATGGGGAATCAGAGGCGGGGAATTAGAGTTGGGGAATCAGAGGCGGGGAATCAGAGGCGGGGAAACAGAGGCGGGGAATCAAACACGGGGAATCAGAGGTGGGGAATCAGAGGTTGGGAATCAGAGGCAGGGAATCAGAGGCGGGGAATCAGAGGCGGGGAATCAGAGGCAGGGAATCAGATGTGCGGAATCGGAGATGGGGAATCAGAGGCAGGGAATCAGAGGCGGGGAATCAGAGGCGGGGAATCAGAGGCCGGGAATCAGATATGGGGAAACAGAGGCAGGGAATCAGAGGCGGGGAAACAGAGGCTGGAAATCAGATATGGGGAATCAGAGGTGGGGAATCAGAGGTTGGGAATCAGAGGCGGGGAATCAGAGGCTTGGAATCAGATGCAGGGAATCAGATGCGGGGAATCAGAGGCGGGGAATCAGAGCTGGGGAATCAGAGGTGGAGAATCAGAGTTGGGGAATCAGAGGCGGGGACTTAGATATTGGGAAACAGAGGCGGGGAATCAGAGGCGGGGAAACAGAGGCGGGGAATCAGAGATGGGGAATCAAAGGCAGGGAATCAGAATCAGAAGCAGGGAATCAGAGGCCGGGAATGAGAGGCCGGAATCAGATGCCGGGAATAAGAGGCCGGGAATCAGAGGCGGTGAATCAGAGTCCGGGAATCAGAGATGGGGATTCAGAGGCAGGGAATGAGATATGGGGAATCAGAGGCGGGGAATCAGAGGCGGTGAAACAGAGGCGGGGAATCAGATATGGGGAATCAGAGGTGGCGAATCAAAGGCGGTGAATCAGAGATGGGGAATCAGAGGCCGGGAAATCAGAGGCAGGGAATCAAACACGGGGTATCAGAGGCGGAGAATCAGAATTGGGAAATCAGAGATGGGGAATCAGAGATGGGGAATCAGAGGCGGGGAATCAGACGCGGGGAATCAGAGGTGGTGAATCAGAGATGTTGAATCAGAGGCGGGGAATCAGAGGCGGGGAAACAGAGGCGGGAAATCAGATATGGGGAATCAGAGGTGGGGAATCAGAGGCAGGGAATCAGATGTGCGGAATCAAAGATGGGGAATCAGAGGCAGGGAATCAGAATCAGAAGCGGGGAATCAGAGGCCGGGAAACAGAGGCGGGGAATCAGATATGGGGAATCAGAGGTGGGGAATCAGAGGCAGGGAATTATATTTGCGGAATCAGAGATGGGGAATCAGAAGCAGGGAATCAGAGGCCGGGAATCAGAGGCCGGAATCAGATGCCGGGAATAAGAGGCCGGGAATCAGAGGTGGGGAATCAGAGTCCGGGAATCAGAGATGGGGAATCAGAGGCGGGGAATGAGATATGGGGAATCAGAGGCGGGGAATCAGAGGCGGGGAAACAGAGGCGAGGAATCAGATATGGGGAATCAGAGGTTGTGAATCAAAGGCGATGAATCAGAGATGGGGAATCAGAGGCGGGGAATCAGAGGCAGGGAATCAAACACGGGGAATCAGAGGCGGGGAATCAGAGCTGGGGAATCAGAGGCGGGGAATCAGAGGCAGGGAATCAAACACGGGGAATCAGAGGCGTGGTATCAGAGCTGGGGAATCAGAGGCTGGGAATCAAAGTTGGGGAATCAGAGGCAGGGAATCAGATATGGGGAAACAGGGGCGGGGAATCAGAGGCGGGGAAACAGAGGCGGGGAATCAGATATGGGGAATCAGAGGCGGGGAATTAGAGTTGGGGAATCAGAGGCGGGGAATCAGAGGCGGGGAAACAGAGGCGGGGAATCAAACACTGGGAATCAGAGGTGGGGAATCAGAGGTTGGGAATCAGAGGCAGGGAATCAGAGGCGGGGAATCAGAGGTGGGGAATCAGAGGCAGGGAATCAGATGTGCGGAATCGGAGATGGGGAATCAGAGGCAGGGAATCAGAGGTGGGGAATCAGAGGCGGGGAATCAGAGGCCGGGAATCAGATATGGGGAAACAGAGGCAGGGAATCAGAGGCGGGGAAACAGAGGCTGGGAATCAGATATGGGGAATCAGAGGTGGGGAATCAGAGGTTGGGAATCAGAGGCAGGGAATCAGAGGCTTGGAATCAGATGCAGGGAATCAGATGCGGGGAATCAGAGGCGGGGAATCAGAGCTGGGGAATCAGAGGTGGGGAATCAGAGTTGGGGAATCAGAGGCGGGGACTTAGATATTGGGAAACAGAGGCGGGGAATCAGATGAGGGGAAACAGATGCGGGTAATCAGATATGGGGAATCAGAGATGGGGAATCAGAGGCAGGGAATCAGATGTGCGGAATCAGAGATGGGGAATCAAAGGCAGGGAATCAGAATCAGAAGCAGGGAATCAGAGGCCGGGAATCAGAGGCCGGAATCAGATGCCGGGAATAAGAGGCCGGGAATCAGAGGTGGGGAATCAGAGTCCGGGAATCAGAGATGGGGATTCAGAGGCGGGGAATGAGATATGGGAAATCAGAGGCGGGGAATCAGAGGCGGTGAAACAGAGGCGGGGAATCAGATATGGGGAATCAGAGGTGGCGAATCAAAGGCGGTGAATCAGAGATGGGGAATCAGAGGCCGGGAATCAGAGGCAGGGAATCAAACACGGGGAATCAGAGGCGGGGAATCAGAATTGGGGAATCAGAGATGGGGAATCAGAGATGGGGAATCAGAGGCGGGAAATCAGACGCGGGGAATCAGAGGTGGTGAATCAGAGATGTTGAATCAGAGGCGGGGATTCAGAGGCAGGGAATCAGAGTTGGGGCATCAGAGGTTGGGAATTAGATATGGGGAAACAGAAGCGGGGAATCAGAGGCGGGGAAACAGAGGCGGGAAATCAGATATGGGGAATCAGAGGTGGGGAATCAGAGGCAGGGAATCAGATGTGCGGAATCAGAGATGGGGAATCAGAGGCAGGGAATCAGAATCAGAAGCGGGGAATCAGAGGCCGGGAAACAGAGGCGGGGAATCAGATATGGGGAATCAGAGGTGGGGAATCAGAGGCAGGGAATTAGATTTGCTGAATCAGAGATGGGGAATCAGAAGCAGGGAATCAGAGGCCGGGAATCAGAGGCCGGAATCAGATGCCGGGAATAAGAGGCCGGGAATCAGAGGTGGGGAATCAGAGTCCGGGAATCAGAGATGGGGAATCAGAGGCGGGGAATGAGATATGGGGAATCAGAGGCGGGGAATCAGAGGCGGGGAAACAGAGGCGAGGAATCAGATATGGGGAATCAGAGGTGGCGAATCAAAGGCGATGAATCAGAGATGGGGAATCAGAGGCGGGGAATCAGAGGCAGGGAATCAAACACGGGGAATCAGAGGCGGGGAATCAGAGCTGGGGAATCAGAGGTGGGGAATCAGAGTTGGGGAATCAGAGGCGAGGAATCAGAGCTGGGGAATCAGAGGTGGGGATCAGAGTCGGGGAATCAGAGGCAGGGAATCAGATGTGCGGAATCAGAGATGGGGAATCAGAGGTGGGGAATCAGAGGCTGTGAATCAGACACGGGGTTTCAGAGGCTGGGAATCAGACGGGGGAATCAAAGGCGGGGAATCAGAGCTGGGGAATCAGAGGCAGGGAATCAGAGTTGGGGATTCAGAGGCGGGGAATCAGATATGGGGAAACAGAGGCGGGGAATCAGAGGCGGGCAAACAGAGGCGGGGAATTAGATATGGGGAATCAGAGGTGGGGAATCAGATGTGGTGAATCAGAGATGGGGAATCACAGGCGGGGAATCAGAGGCAGGGAATAGAACGCGGGGAATCAGAGGCAGGGAATCAGAGTTGGGGCATCAGAGGTTGGGAATTAGATATGGGGAAACAGAGGCGGGGAATCAGAGGCGGGGAAACAGAGGCGGGAAATCAGATATGGGGAATCAGAGGTGGGGAATCAGAGGCAGGGAATCAGATGTGCGGAATCAGAGATGGGGAATCAGAGGCATGGAATCAGAATCAGAAGCGGGGAATCAGAGGCCGGGAATCAGATGCTGGGAATAAGAGGCCGGGAATCAGAGGTGGGGAATCAGAGTCCGGGAATCAGAGATGGGGATTCAGAGGCTGAGAATGAGATATGGAGAATCAGAGGCGGGGAATCAGAGGCGGGGAAACAGAGGTGGGGAATCATATATGTGGAATCAGAGGTGGCGAATCAAAGGCGGTGAATCAGAGATGGGGAATCAGAGGCGGGGAATCAGAGGCAGGGAATCAAACACGGGAAATCAGAGGCGGGGAATCAGAGCTGGGGAATCAGAGGCGGGGAATCAGAGTTGGGGAATCAGAGGCAGGGAATCAGATATGGGGAAACAGGGGCAGGGAATCAGAGGCGGGGAAACAGAGGCGGCGAATCAGATATGGGGAATCAGAGGTGTGGAATCAGAGGTTGGGAATCAGAGGCAGGGAATCAGAGGCGGAGAATCAAACACGGGGAATCAGAGCTGGGGAATCAGAGGCGGGGAATTAGAGTTGGGGAATCAGAGGAGGGGAATCAGAGGCGGGGAAACAGAGGCGGGGAATCAGATATGGGGAATCAGAGGTGGGGAATCAGAGGTTGGGAATCAGAGGCAGGGAATCAGAGGCGGGGAATCAGAGGCGGGGAATCAGAGGCAGGGAATCAGATGTGCGGAATCGGGGATGTGGAATCAGAGGCAGGGAATCAGAGGCGGGGAATCAGAGGCGGGGAATCAGAGGCCGGGAATCAGATATGGGGAAACAGAGGTGGGGAATCAGAGGCGGGGAAACAGAGGCGGGGATTCAGATATGGGGAATCAGAGGGGGGGAATCAGAGGTTGGGAATCAGAGGCAGGGAATCAGAGGCTTGGAATCAGATGCAGGGAATCAGATGCGGGGAATCAGAGGCGGGGAATCAGAGCTGGGGAATCAGAGGTGGGGAATCAGAGTTGGGGAATCAGAGGCGGGGACTTAGATATTGGGAAACAGAGGCGGGGAATCAGAGGCAGGGAATCAGATGTGCGGAATCAGAGATGGGGAATCAGAGGCAGGGAATCAGAATCAGAAGCAGGGAATCAGAGGCCGGGAATCAGAGGCCGGAATCAGATGCCGGGAATAAGAGGCCGGGAATCAGAGATGGGGTATCAGAGTCCGGGAATCAGAGATGGGGATTCAGAGGCGGGGAATGAGATATGGGGAATCAGAGGCGGGGAATCAGAGGCGGGGAAACAGAGGCGGGGAATCAGATATGGGGAATCAGAGGTGGCGAATCAAAGGCGGTGAATCAGAGATGGGGAACCAGAGGCCAGGAATCAGAGGCAGGGAATCAAACAAGGAAAATCAGAGGCGGGGAATCAGAGCTGGGGAATCAGAGGCGGGGAATCATAGTTGGGGAATAAGAGGCGGGGAATCAGACGCAGGGAATCAATATGGGAAATCAGAGGTGGGGAATCAGAGGTTGGGAATCAGAGGAAGGGAATCAGAGGCGAGGAATCAGATATGGGGAAACAGAGGTGGGAAATCAGAGGCGGGGAAACAGAGGTGGGGATTCAGATATGGGGAATCAGAGGTAGGGAATCAGAGGTTGGGAATCAGAGGCAGGGAATCAGAGGCTTGGAATCAGATGCAGGGAATCAGATGCGGGGAATCAGAGGCGGGGAATCAGAGCTGGGGAATCAGAGGTGGGGAATCAGAGTTGGGGAATCAGAGGCGGGGACTTAGATATTGGGAAACAGAGGCGGGGAATCAGAGGCGGGGAATCAGAGGCAGGGAATCAGATGTGCGGAATCAGAGATGGGGAATCAGAGGCAGGGAATCAGAATCAGAAGCAGGGAATCAGAGGCCGGGAATCAGAGGCCGGAATCAGATGCCGGGAATAAGAGGCCGGGAATCAGAGGTTGGGAATCAGAGTCCGGGAATCAGAGATGGGGATTCAGAGGCGGGGAATGAGATATGGGGAATCAGAGGCGGGGAATCAGAGGCGGGGAAACAGAGGCGGGGAATCAGATATGGGGAATCAGAGGTGGCGAATCAAAGGCGGTGAATCAGAGATGGGGAATCAGAGGCCGGGAATCAGAGGCAGGGAATCAAACACGGAAAATCAGAGGCGGGGAATCAGAGCTGTGGAATCAGAGGCGGGGAATCAGAGTTGGGGAATCAGAGGCGGGGAATCAGACGCAGGGAATCAATATGGGAAATCAGAGGTGGGGAATCAGAGGTTGGGAATCAGAGGAAGGGAATCAGAGGCGAGGAATCAGAGCTGGGGAATCAGAGGCGGGGAATCAGAATTGGGGAATCAGAGATGGGGAATCAGAGATGGGGAATCAGAGGTGGGGAATCAGACGCGGGGAATCAGAGGTGGTGAATCAGAGATGTGGAATCAGAGGCGGTGAATCAGAGGCAGGGAATCAGACGCGGGGAATCGGAGGCGGGGAATCATATCTGGCGAATCAGAGGCGGGGAATGAGATATGGGGAATCAGAGGCGGGGAATCAGAGGCGGGGAAACAGTGGCGAGGAATCAGATATGGGGAATCAGAGGTGGCGAATCAAAGACGGTGAATCAGAGATGGGGAATCAGAGGCGGGGAATCAGAGGCAGGGGATCAAACACGGGGAATCAGAGGTGGGGAATCAGAGCTGGGGAATCAGAGGCGGGGAATCAGAGTTGGGGAATCAGAGGCGAGGAATCAGAGCTGGTGAATCAGAGGTGGGGAATCAGAGTCGGGGAATCAGAGGCAGGGAATCGGATGTGCGGAATCAGAGATGGGGAATCAGAGGTGGGGAATCAGAGGCGGTGAATCTGAGATGGGGAATCAGAGGCGGGGAATCAGAGGCAGGTTATCAGACTCGGGGATTCAGAGGCTGGGAATCAGACGGGGGGAATCAAAGGCGGGGAATGAAGCTGGGGAATCAGAGGCAGCGAATCAGAGTTGGGGATTCAGAGGCGGGGAATCAGATATGGGGAAACAGAGGCGGGGAATCAGAGGCGGGCAAACAGAGGTGGGGAATCAGAGTCCGGGAATCAGAGATGGGGAATCAGAGGCGGGGAATGAGATATGGGGAATCAGAGGCGGGGAATCAGAGGCGGGGAAACAGAGGCGAGGAATCAGATATGGGGAATCAGAGGTGGCGAATCAAAGGCGATGAATCAGAGATGGGGAATCAGAGGCGGGGAATCAGAGGCAGGGAATCAAACACGGGGAATCAGAGGCGGGGAATCAGAGCTGGGGAATCAGAGGCGGGGAATCAGAGTTGGGGAATCAGAGGCGGGGAATCAGAGCTGGGGAATCAGAGGTGGGGATCAGAGTCGGGGAATCAGAGGCAGGGAATCAGATGTGCGGAATCAGAGATGGGGAATCAGAGGTGGGGAATCAGAGGCTGTGAATCAGACACGGGGTTTCAGAGGCTGGGAATCAGACGGGGGAATCAAAGGCGGGGAATCAGAGCTGGGGAATCAGAGGCAGGGAATCAGAGTTGGGGATTCAGAGGCGGGGAATCAGATATGGGGAAACAGAGGCGGGGAATCAGAGGCGGGCAAACAGAGGCGGGGAATTAGATATGGGGAATCAGAGGTGGGGAATCAGAGGTGGTGAATCAGAGATGGGGAATCACAGGCGGGGAATCAGAGGCAGGGAATAGAACGCGAGGAATCAGAGGCAGGTAATCAGAGTTGGGGCATCAGAGGTTGGGAATTAGATATGGGGAAACAGAGGCGGGGAATCAGAGGCGGGGAAACAGAGGCGGGAAATCAGATATGGGGAATCAGAGGTGGGGAATCAGAGGCAGGGAATCAGATGTGCGGAATCAGAGATGGGGAATCAGAGGCATGGAATCAGAATCAGAAGCGGGGAATCAGAGGCCGGGAATCAGATGCTGGGAATAAGAGGCCGGGAATCAGAGGTGGGGAATCAGAGTCCGGGAATCAGAGATGGGGATTCAGAGGCTGAGAATGAGATATGGAGAATCAGAGGCGGGGAATCAGAGCTGGGGAATCAGAGGCGGGGAATCAGAGTTGGGGAATCAGAGGCGAGGAATCAGAGCTGGGGAATCAGAGGTGGGGATCAGAGTCGGGGAATCAGAGGCAGGGAATCAGATGTGCGGAATCAGAGATGGGGAATCAGAGGTGGGGAATCAGAGGCTGTGAATCAGACACGGGGTTTCAGAGGCTGGGAATCAGACGGGGGAATCAAAGGCGGGGAATCAGAGCTGGGGAATCAGAGGCAGGGAATCAGAGTTGGGGATTCAGAGGCGGGGAATCAGATATGGGGAAACAGAGGCGGGGAATCAGAGGCGGGCAAACAGAGGCGGGGAATTAGATATGGGGAATCAGAGGTGGGGAATCAGAGGTGGTGAATCAGAGATGGGGAATCACAGGCGGGGAATCAGAGGCAGGGAATAGAACGCGGGGAATCAGAGGCAGGGAATCAGAGTTGGGGCATCAGAGGTTGGGAATTAGATATGGGGAAACAGAGGCGGGGAATCAGAGGCGGGGAAACAGAGGCGGGAAATCAGATATGGGGAATCAGAGGTGGGGAATCAGAGGCAGGGAATCAGATGTGCGGAATCAGAGATGGGGAATCAGAGGCATGGAATCAGAATCAGAAGCGGGGAATCAGAGGCCGGGAATCAGATGCTGGGAATAAGAGGCCGGGAATCAGAGGTGGGGAATCAGAGTCCGGGAATCAGAGATGGGGATTCAGAGGCTGAGAATGAGATATGGAGAATCAGAGGCGGGGAATCAGAGGCGGGGAAACAGAGGTGGGGAATCATATATGTGGAATCAGAGGTGGCGAATCAAAGGCGGTGAATCAGAGATGGGGAATCAGAGGCGGGGAATCAGAGGCAGGGAATCAAACACGGGAAATCAGAGGCGGGGAATCAGAGCTGGGGAATCAGAGGCGGGGAATCAGAGTTGGGGAATCAGAGGCAGGGAATCAGATATGGGGAAACAGGGGCAGGGAATCAGAGTCGGGGTAACAGAGGCGGTGAATCAGATATGGGGAATCAGAGGTGTGGAATCAGAGGTTGGGAATCAGAGGCAGGGAATCAGAGGCGGAGAATCAAACACGGGGAATCAGAGCTGGGGAATCAGAGGCGGGGAATTAGAGTTGGGGAATCAGAGGAGGGGAATCAGAGGCGGGGAAACAGAGGCGGGGAATCAGATATGGGGAATCAGAGGTGGGGAATCAGAGGTTGGGAATCAGAGGCAGGGAATCAGAGGCGGGGAATCAGAGGCGGGGAATCAGAGGCACGGAATCAGATGTGCGGAATCGGGGATGGGGAATCAGAGGCAGGGAATCAGAGGCGGGGAATCAGAGGCGGGGAATCAGAGGTCGGGAATCAGATATGGGGAAACAGAGGTGGGGAATCAGAGGCGGGGAAACAGAGGCGGGGATTCAGATATGGGGAATCAGAGGGGGGGAATCAGAGGTTGGGAATCAGAGGCAGGGAATCAGAGGCTTGGAATCAGATGCAGGGAATCAGATGCGGGGAATCAGAGGCGGGGAATCAGAGCTGGGGAATCAGAGGTGGGGAATCAGAGTTGGGGAATCAGAGGCGGGGACTTAGATATTGGGAAACAGAAGCGGGGAATCAGAGGCAGGGAATCAGATGTGCGGAATCAGAGATGGGGAATCAGAGGCAGGGAATCAGAATCAGAAGCAGGGAATCAGAGGCCGGGAATCAGAGGCCGGAATCAGATGCCGGGAATAAGAGGCCGGGAATCAGAGATGGGGTATCAGAGTCCGGGAATCAGAGATGGGGATTCAGAGGCGGGGAATGAGATATGGGGAATCAGAGGCGGGGAATCAGAGGCGGGGAAACAGAGGCGGGGAATCAGATATGGGGAATCAGAGGTGGCGAATCAAAGGCGGTGAATCAGAGATGGGGAACCAGAGGCCAGGAATCAGAGGCAGGGAATCAAACAAGGAAAATCAGAGGCGGGGAATCAGAGCTGGGGAATCAGAGGCGGGGAATCAGAGTTGGGGAAGCAGAGGCGGGGAATCAGACGCAGGGAATCAATATGGGAAATCAGAGGTGGGGAATCAGAGGTTGGGAATCAGAGGAAGGGAATCAGAGGCGAGGAATCAGATATGGGGAAACAGAGGTGGGAAATCAGAGGCGGGGAAACAGAGGTGGGGATTCAGATATGGGGAATCAGAGGTAGGGAATCAGAGGTTGGGAATCAGAGGCAGGGAATCAGAGGCTTGGAATCAGATGCAGGGAATCAGATGCGGGGAATCAGAGGCGGGGAATCAGAGCTGGGGAATCAGAGGTGGGGAATCAGAGTTGGGGAATCAGAGGCGGGGACTTAGATATTGGGAAACAGAGGCGGGGAATCAGAGGCGGGGAATCAGAGGCAGGGAATCAGATGTGCGGAATCAGAGATGGGGAATCAGAGGCAGGGAATCAGAATCAGAAGCAGGGAATCAGAGGCCGGGAATCAGAGGCCGGAATCAGATGCCGGGAATAAGAGGCCGGGAATCAGAGGTTGGGAATCAGAGTCCGGGAATCAGAGATGGGGATTCAGAGGCGGGGAATGAGATATGGGGAATCAGAGGCGGGGAATCAGAGGCGGGGAAACAGAGGCGGGGAATCAGATATGGGGAATCAGAGGTGGCGAATCAAAGGCGGTGAATCAGAGATGGGGAATCAGAGGCCGGGAATCAGAGGCAGGGAATCAAACACGGAAAATCAGAGGCGGGGAATCAGAGCTGTGGAATCAGAGGCGGGGAATCAGAGTTGGGGAATCAGAGGCGGGGAATCAGACGCAGGGAATCAATATGGGAAATCAGAGGTGGGGAATCAGAGGTTGGGAATCAGAGGAAGGGAATCAGAGGCGAGGAATCAGAGCTGGGGAATCAGAGGCGGGGAATCAGAATTGGGGAATCAGAGATGGGGAATCAGAGATGGGGAATCAGAGGCGGGGAATCAGTCGCGGGGAATCAGAGGTGGTGAATCAGAGATGTGGAATCAGAGGCGGTGAATCAGAGGCAGGGAATCAGACGCGGGGAATCAGAGGCGGGGAATCATATCTGGCGAATCAGAGGCGGGGAATGAGATATGGGGAATCAGAGGCGGGGAATCAGAGGCGGGGAAACAGTGGCGAGGAATCAGATATGGGGAATCAGAGGTGGCGAATCAAAGACGGTGAATCAGAGATGGGGAATCAGAGGCGGGGAATCAGAGGCAGGGGATCAAACACGGGGAATCAGAGGTGGGGAATCAGAGCTGGGGAATCAGAGGTGGGGAATCAGAGTTGGGGAATCAGAGGCGAGGAATCAGAGCTGGTGAATCAGAGGTGGGGAATCAGAGTCGGGGAATCAGAGGCAGGGAATCGGATGTGCGGAATAAGAGATGGGGAATCAGAGGTGGGGAATCAGAGGCGGTGAATCTGAGATGGGGAATCAGAGGCGGGGAATCAGAGGCAGGTTATCAGACTCGGGGATTCAGAGGCTGGGAATCAGACGGGGGGAATCAAAGGCGGGGAATGAAGCTGGGGAATCAGAGGCAGCGAATCAGAGTTGGGGATTCAGAGGCGGGGAATCAGATATGGGGAAACAGAGGCGGGGAATCAGAGGCGGGCAAACAGAGGTGGGGAATCAGAGTCCGGGAATCAGAGATGGGGAATCAGAGGCGGGGAATGAGATATGGGGAATCAGAGGCGGGGAATCAGAGGCGGGGAAACAGAGGCGAGGAATCAGATATGGGGAATCAGAGGTGGCGAATCAAAGGCGATGAATCAGAGATGGGGAATCAGAGGCGGGGAATCAGAGGCAGGGAATCAAACACGGGGAATCAGAGGCGGGGAATCAGAGCTGGGGAATCAGAGGCGGGGAATCAGAGTTGGGGAATCAGAGGCGGGGAATCAGAGCTGGGGAATCAGAGGTGGGGATCAGAGTCGGGGAATCAGAGGCAGGGAATCAGATGTGCGGAATCAGAGATGGGGAATCAGAGGTGGGGAATCAGAGGCTGTGAATCAGACACGGGGTTTCAGAGGCTGGGAATCAGACGGGGGAATCAAAGGCGGGGAATCAGAGCTGGGGAATCAGAGGCAGGGAATCAGAGTTGGGGATTCAGAGGCGGGGAATCAGATATGGGGAAACAGAGGCGGGGAATCAGAGGCGGGCAAACAGAGGCGGGGAATTAGATATGGGGAATCAGATGTGGGGAATCAGAGGTGGTGAATCAGAGATGGGGAATCACAGGCGGGGAATCAGAGGCAGGGAATAGAACGCGAGGAATCAGAGGCAGGGAATCAGAGTTGGGGCATCAGAGGTTGGGAATTAGATATGGGGAAACAGAGGCGGGGAATCAGAGGCGGGGAAACAGAGGCGGGAAATCAGATATGGGGAATCAGAGGTGGGGAATCAGAGGCAGGGAATCAGATGTGCGGAATCAGAGATGGGGAATCAGAGGCATGGAATCAGAATCAGAAGCGGGGAATCAGAGGCCGGGAATCAGATGTGGGAATAAGAGGCCGGGAATCAGAGGTGGGGAATCAGAGTCCGGGAATCAGAGATGGGGATTCAGAGGCTGAGAATGAGATATGGAGAATCAGAGGCGGGGAATCAGAGGCGGGGAAACAGAGGTGGGGAATCATATATGTGGAATCAGAGGTGGCGAATCAAAGGCGGTGAATCAGAGATGGGGAATCAGAGGCGGGGAATCAGAGGCAGGGAATCAAACACGGGAAATCAGAGGCGGGGAATAAGAGCTGGGGAATCAGAGGCGGGGAATCAGAGTTGGGGAATCAGAGGCAGGGAATCAGATATGGGGAAACAGGGGCAGGGAATCAGAGGCGGGGAAACAGAGGCGGGGAATCAGATATGGGGAATCAGAGGTGGGGAATCAGAGGTTGGGAATCAGAGGCAGGGAATCAGAGGCGGGGAATCAGAGGCGGGGAATCAGAGGCAGGGAATCAGATGTGCGGAATCGGGGATGGGGAATCAGAGGCAGGGAATCAGAGGCGGGGAATCAGAGGCGGGGAATCAGAGGCCGGGAATCAGATATGGGGAAACAGAGGTGGGGAATCAGAGGCGGGGAAACAGAGGCGGGGATTCAGGTATGGGGAATCAGAGGGGGGGAATCAGAGGTTGGGAATCAGAGGCAGGGAATCAGAGGCTTGGAATCAGATGCAGGGAATCAGATGCGGGAATCAGAGGCGGGGAATCAGAGCTGGGGAATCAGAGGTGGGGAATCAGAGTTGGGGAATCAGAGGCGGGGACTTAGATATTGGGAAACAGATGCGGGGAATCAGAGGCAGGGAATCAGATGTGCGGAATCAGAGATGGGGAATCAGAGGCAGGGAATCAGAATCAGAAGCAGGGAATCAGAGGCCGGGAATCAGAGGCCGGAATCAGATGCCGGGAATAAGAGGCCGGGAATCAGAGATGGGGTATCAGAGTCCGGGAATCAGAGATGGGGATTCAGAGGCGGGGAATGAGATATGGGGAATCAGAGGCGGGGAATCAGAGGCGGGGAAACAGAGGCGGGGAATCAGATATGGGGAATCAGAGGTGGCGAATCAAAGGCGGTGAATCAGAGATGGGGAACCAGAGGCCGGGAATCAGAGGCAGGGAATCAAACAAGGAAAATCAGAGGCGGGGAATCAGAGCTGGGGAATCAGAGGCGGGGAATCAGAGTTGGGGAATCAGAGGCGGGGAATCAGACGCAGGGAATCAATATGGGAAATCAGAGGTGGGGAATCAGAGGTTGGGAATCAGAGGAAGGGAATCAGAGGCGAGGAATCAGATATGGGGAAACAGAGGTGGGAAATCAGAGGCGGGGAAACAGAGGTGGGGATTCAGATATGGGGAATCAGAGGTAGGGAATCAGAGGTTGGGAATCAGAGGCAGGGAATCAGAGGGTTGGAATCAGATGCAGGGAATCAGATGCGGGGAATCAGAGGCGGGGAATCAGAGCTGGGGAATCAGAGGTGGGGAATCAGAGTTGGGGAATCAGAGGCGGGGACTTAGATATTGGGAAACAGAGGCGGGGAATCAGAGGCGGGGAATCAGAGGCAGGGAATCAGATGTGCGGAATCAGAGATGGGGAATCAGAGGCAGGGAATCAGAATCAGAAGCAGGGAATCAGAGGCCGGGAATCAGAGGCCGGAATCAGATGCCGGGAATAAGAGGCCGGGAATCAGAGGTTGGGAATCAGAGTCCGGGAATCAGAGATGGGGATTCAGAGGCGGGGAATGAGATATGGGGAATTAGAGGCGGGGAATCAGAGGCGGGTAAACAGAGGCGGGGAATCAGATATGGGGAATCAGAGGTGGCGAATCAAAGGCGGTGAATCAGAGATGGGGAATCAGAGGCCGGGAATCAGAGGCAGGGAATCAAACACGGAAAATCAGAGGCGGGGAATCAGAGCTGGGGAATCAGAGGCGGGGAATCAGAGTTGGGGAATCAGAGGCGGGGAATCAGACGCAGGGAATCAATATGGGAAATCAGAGGTGGGGAATCAGAGGTTGGGAATCAGAGGAAGGGAATCAGAGGCGAGGAATCAGAGCTGGGGAATCAGAGGCGGGGAATCAGAATTGGGGAATCAGAGATGGGGAATCAGAGATGGGGAATCAGAGGCGGCGAATCAGACGCGGGGAATCAGAGGTGGTGAATCAGAGATGTGGAATCAGAGGCGGTGAATCAGAGGCAGGGAATCAGACGCGGGGAATCGGAGGCGGGGAATCATATCTGGCGAATCAGAGGCGGGGAATGAGATATGGGGAATCAGAGGCGGGGAATCAGAGGCGGGGAAACAGTGGCGAGGAATCAGATATGGGGAATCAGAGGTGGCGAATCAAAGACGGTGAATCAGAGATGGGGAATCAGAGGCGGGGAATCAGAGGCAGGGGATCAAACACGGGGAATCAGAGGTGGGGAATCAGAGCTGGGGAATCAGAGGCGGGGAATCAGAGTTGGGGAATCAGAGGCGGGGAATCAGAGCTGGGGAATCAGAGGTGGGGATCAGAGTCGGGGAATCAGAGGCAGGGAATCAGATGTGCGGAATCAGAGATGGGGAATCAGAGGTGGGGAATCAGAGGCTGTGAATCAGACACGGGGTTTCAGAGGCTGGGAATCAGACGGGGGAATCAAAGGCGGGGAATCAGAGCTGGGGAATCAGAGGCAGGGAATCAGAGTTGGGGATTCAGAGGCGGGGAATCAGATATGGGGAAACAGAGGCGGGGAATCAGAGGCGGGCAAACAGAGGCGGGGAATTAGATATGGGGAATCAGAGGTGGGGAATCAGAGGTGGTGAATCAGAGATGGGGAATCACAGGCGGGGAATCAGAGGCAGGGAATAGAACGCGAGGAATCAGAGGCAGGGAATCAGAGTTGGGGCATCAGAGGTTGGGAATTAGATATGGGGAAACAGAGGCGGGGAATCAGAGGCGGGGAAACAGAGGCGGGAAATCAGATATGGGGAATCAGAGGTGGGGAATCAGAGGCAGGGAATCAGATGTGCGGAATCAGAGATGGGGAATCAGAGGCATGGAATCAGAATCAGAAGCGGGGAATCAGAGGCCGGGAATCAGATGCTGGGAATAAGAGGCCGGGAATCAGAGGTGGGGAATCAGAGTCCGGGAATCAGAGATGGGGATTCAGAGGCTGAGAATGAGATATGGAGAATCAGAGGCGGGGAATCAGAGCTGGGGAATCAGAGGCGGGGAATCAGAGTTGGGGAATCAGAGGCGAGGAATCAGAGCTGGGGAATCAGAGGTGGGGATCAGAGTCGGGGAATCAGAGGCAGGGAATCAGATGTGCGGAATCAGAGATGGGGAATCAGAGGTGGGGAATCAGAGGCTGTGAATCAGACACGGGGTTTCAGAGGCTGGGAATCAGACGGGGGAATCAAAGGCGGGGAATCAGAGCTGGGGAATCAGAGGCAGGGAATCAGAGTTGGGGATTCAGAGGCGGGGAATCAGATATGGGGAAACAGAGGCGGGGAATCAGAGGCGGGCAAACAGAGGCGGGGAATTAGATATGGGGAATCAGAGGTGGGGAATCAGAGGTGGTGAATCAGAGATGGGGAATCACAGGCGGGGAATCAGATATGGGGAAACAGAGGCGGGGAATCAGAGGCGGGGAAACAGAGGCGGGAAATCAGATATGGGGAATCAGAGGTGGGGAATCAGAGGCAGGGAATCAGATGTGCGGAATCAGAGATGGGGAATCAGAGGCAGGGAATCAGATGTGCGGAATCAGAAGCGGGGAATCAGAGGCCGGGAATCAGATGCTGGGAATAAGAGGCCGGGAATCAGAGGTGGGGAATCAGAGTCCGGGAATCAGAGATGGGGATTCAGAGGCTGAGAATGAGATATGGAGAATCAGAGGCGGGGAATCAGAGGCGGGGAAACAGAGGTGGGGAATCATATATGTGGAATCAGAGGTGGCGAATCAAAGGCGGTGAATCAGAGATGGGGAATCAGAGGCGGGGAATCAGAGGCAGGGAATCAAACACGGGAAATCAGAGGCGGGGAATCAGAGCTGGGGAATCAGAGGCGGGGAATCAGAGTTGGGGAATCAGAGGCAGGGAATCAGATATGGGGAAACAGGGGCAGGGAATCAGAGGCGGGGTAACAGAGGCGGTGAATCAGATATGGGGAATCAGAGGTGTGGAATCAGAGGTTGGGAATCAGAGGCAGGGAAACAGAGGCGGAGAATCAAACACGGGGAATCAGAGCTGGGGAATCAGAGGCGGGGAATTAGAGTTGGGGAATCAGAGGAGGGGAATCAGAGGCGGGGAAACAGAGGCGGGGAATCAGATATGGGGAATCAGAGGTGGGGAATCAGAGGTTGGGAATCAGAGGCAGGGAATCAGAGGCGGGGAATCAGAGGCGGGGAATCAGAGGCACGGAATCAGATGTGCGGAATCGGGGATGGGGAATCAGAGGCAGGGAATCAGAGGCGGGGAATCAGAGGCGGGGAATCAGAGGTCGGGAATCAGATATGGGGAAACAGAGGTGGGGAATCAGAGGCGGGGAAACAGAGGCGGGGATTCAGATATGGGGAATCAGAGGGGGGGAATCAGAGGTTGGGAATCAGAGGCAGGGAATCAGAGGCTTGGAATCAGATGCAGGGAATCAGATGCGGGGAATCAGAGGCGGGGAATCAGAGCTGGGGAATCAGAGGTGGGGAATCAGAGTTGGGGAATCAGAGGCGGGGACTTAGATATTGGGAAACAGAGGCGGGGAATCAGAGGCAGGGAATCAGATGTGCGGAATCAGAGATGGGGAATCAGAGGCAGGGAATCAGAATCAGAAGCAGGGAATCAGAGGCCGGGAATCAGAGGCCGGAATCAGATGCCGGGAATAAGAGGCCGGGAATCAGAGATGGGGTATCAGAGTCCGGGAAACAGAGATGGGGATTCAGAGGCGGGGAATGAGATATGGGGAATCAGAGGCGGGGAATCAGAGGCGGGGAAACAGAGGCAGGGAATCAGATATGGGGAATCAGAGGTGGCGAATCAAAGGCGGTGAATCAGAGATGGGGAACCAGAGGCCAGGAATCAGAGGCAGGGAATCAAACAAGGAAAATCAGAGGCGGGGAATCAGAGCTGGGGAATCAGAGGCGGGGAATCAGAGTTGGGGAATCAGAGGCGGGGAATCAGACGCAGGGAATCAATATGGGAAATCAGAGGTAGGGAATCAGAGGTTGGGAATCAGAGGCAGGGAATCAGAGGCTTGGAATCAGATGCAGGGAATCAGATGCGGGGAATCAGAGGCGGGGAATCAGAGCTGGGGAATCAGAGGTGGGGAATCAGAGTTGGGGAATCAGAGGCGGGGACTTAGATATTGGGAAACAGAGGCGGGGAATCAGAGGCGGGGAATCAGAGGCAGGGAATCAGATGTGCGGAATCAGAGATGGGGAATCAGAGGCAGGGAATCAGAATCAGAAGCAGGGAATCAGAGGCCGGGAATCAGAGGCCGGAATCAGATGCCGGGAATAAGAGGCCGGGAATCAGAGGTTGGGAATCAGAGTCCGGGAATCAGAGATGGGGATTCAGAGGCGGGGAATGAGATATGGGGAATCAGAGGCGGGGAATCAGAGTCGGGGAAACAGAGGCGGGGAATCAGATATGGGGAATCAGAGGTGGCGAATCAAAGGCGGTGAATCAGAGATGGGGAATCAGAGGCCGGGAATCAGAGGCAGGGAATCAAACACGGAAAATCAGAGGCGGGGAATCAGAGCTGTGGAATCAGAGGCGGGGAATCAGAGTTGGGGAATCAGAGGCGGGGATTCAGACGCAGGGAATCAATATGGGAAATCAGAGGTGGGGAATCAGAGGTTGGGAATCAGAGGAAGGGAATCAGAGGCGAGGAATCAGAGCTGGGGAATCAGAGGCGGGGAATCAGAATTGGGGAATCAGAGATGGGGAATCAGAGATGGGGAATCAGAGGCGGGGAATCAGTCGCGGGGAATCAGAGGTGGTGAATCAGAGATGTGGAATCAGAGGCGGTGAATCAGAGGCAGGGAATCAGACGCGGGGAATCAGAGGCGGGGAATCATATCTGGCGAATCAGAGGCGGGGAATGAGATATGGGGAATCAGAGGCGGGGAATCAGAGGCGGGGAAACAGTGGCGAGGAATCAGATATGGGGAATCAGAGGTGGCGAATCAAAGACGGTGAATCAGAGATGGGGAATCAGAGGCGGGGAATCAGAGGCAGGGGATCAAACACGGGGAATCAGAGGTGGGGAATCAGAGCTGGGGAATCAGAGGTGGGGAATCAGAGTTGGGGAATCAGAGGCGAGGAATCAGAGCTGGTGAATCAGAGGTGGGGAATCAGAGTCGGGGAATCAGAGGCAGGGAATCGGATGTGCGGAATAAGAGATGGGGAATCAGAGGTGGGGAATCAGAGGCGGTGAATCTGAGATGGGGAATCAGAGGCGGGGAATCAGAGGCAGGTTATCAGACTCGGGGATTCAGAGGCTGGGAATCAGACGGGGGGAATCAAAGGCGGGGAATGAAGCTGGGGAATCAGAGGCAGCGAATCAGAGTTGGGGATTCAGAGGCGGGGAATCAGATATGGGGAAACAGAGGCGGGGAATCAGAGGCGGGCAAACAGAGGTGGGGAATCAGAGTCCGGGAATCAGAGATGGGGAATCAGAGGCGGGGAATGAGATATGGGGAATCAGAGGCGGGGAATCAGAGGCGGGGAAACAGAGGCGAGGAATCAGATATGGGGAATCAGAGGTGGCGAATCAAAGGCGATGAATCAGAGATGGGGAATCAGAGGCGGGGAATCAGAGGCAGGGAATCAAACACGGGGAATCAGAGGCGGGGAATCAGAGCTGGGGAATCAGAGGCGGGGAATCAGAGTTGGGGAATCAGAGGCGGGGAATCAGAGCTGGGGAATCAGAGGTGGGGATCAGAGTCGGGGAATCAGAGGCAGGGAATCAGATGTGCGGAATCAGAGATGGGGAATCAGAGGTGGGGAATCAGAGGCTGTGAATCAGACACGGGGTTTCAGAGGCTGGGAATCAGACGGGGGAATCAAAGGCGGGGAATCAGAGCTGGGGAATCAGAGGCAGGGAATCAGAGTTGGGGATTCAGAGGCGGGGAATCAGATATGGGGAAACAGAGGCGGGGAATCAGAGGCGGGCAAACAGAGGCGGGGAATTAGATATGGGGAATCAGATGTGGGGAATCAGAGGTGGTGAATCAGAGATGGGGAATCACAGGCGGGGAATCAGAGGCAGGGAATAGAACGCGAGGAATCAGAGGCAGGGAATCAGAGTTGGGGCATCAGAGGTTGGGAATTAGATATGGGGAAACAGAGGCGGGGAATCAGAGGCGGGGAAACAGAGGCGGGAAATCAGATATGGGGAATCAGAGGTGGGGAATCAGAGGCAGGGAATCAGATGTGCGGAATCAGAGATGGGGAATCAGAGGCATGGAATCAGAATCAGAAGCGGGGAATCAGAGGCCGGGAATCAGATGTGGGAATAAGAGGCCGGGAATCAGAGGTGGGGAATCAGAGTCCGGGAATCAGAGATGGGGATTCAGAGGCTGAGAATGAGATATGGAGAATCAGAGGCGGGGAATCAGAGGCGGGGAAACAGAGGTGGGGAATCATATATGTGGAATCAGAGGTGGCGAATCAAAGGCGGTGAATCAGAGATGGGGAATCAGAGGCGGGGAATCAGAGGCAGGGAATCAAACACGGGAAATCAGAGGCGGGGAATAAGAGCTGGGGAATCAGAGGCGGGGAATCAGAGTTGGGGAATCAGAGGCAGGGAATCAGATATGGGGAAACAGGGGCAGGGAATCAGAGGCGGGGAAACAGAGGCGGGGAATCAGATATGGGGAATCAGAGGTGGGGAATCAGAGGTTGGGAATCAGAGGCAGGGAATCAGAGGCGGGGAATCAGAGGCGGGGAATCAGAGGCAGGGAATCAGATGTGCGGAATCGGGGATGGGGAATCAGAGGCAGGGAATCAGAGGCGGGGAATCAGAGGCGGGGAATCAGAGGCCGGGAATCAGATATGGGGAAACAGAGGTGGGGAATCAGAGGCGGGGAAACAGAGGCGGGGATTCAGGTATGGGGAATCAGAGGGGGGGAATCAGAGGTTGGGAATCAGAGGCAGGGAATCAGAGGCTTGGAATCAGATGCAGGGAATCAGATGCGGGAATCAGAGGCGGGGAATCAGAGCTGGGGAATCAGAGGTGGGGAATCAGAGTTGGGGAATCAGAGGCGGGGACTTAGATATTGGGAAACAGATGCGGGGAATCAGAGGCAGGGAATCAGATGTGCGGAATCAGAGATGGGGAATCAGAGGCAGGGAATCAGAATCAGAAGCAGGGAATCAGAGGCCGGGAATCAGAGGCCGGAATCAGATGCCGGGAATAAGAGGCCGGGAATCAGAGATGGGGTATCAGAGTCCGGGAATCAGAGATGGGGATTCAGAGGCGGGGAATGAGATATGGGGAATCAGAGGCGGGGAATCAGAGGCGGGGAAACAGAGGCGGGGAATCAGATATGGGGAATCAGAGGTGGCGAATCAAAGGCGGTGAATCAGAGATGGGGAACCAGAGGCCGGGAATCAGAGGCAGGGAATCAAACAAGGAAAATCAGAGGCGGGGAATCAGAGCTGGGGAATCAGAGGCGGGGAATCAGAGTTGGGGAATCAGAGGCGGGGAATCAGACGCAGGGAATCAATATGGGAAATCAGAGGTGGGGAATCAGAGGTTGGGAATCAGAGGAAGGGAATCAGAGGCGAGGAATCAGATATGGGGAAACAGAGGTGGGAAATCAGAGGCGGGGAAACAGAGGTGGGGATTCAGATATGGGGAATCAGAGGTAGGGAATCAGAGGTTGGGAATCAGAGGCAGGGAATCAGAGGGTTGGAATCAGATGCAGGGAATCAGATGCGGGGAATCAGAGGCGGGGAATCAGAGCTGGGGAATCAGAGGTGGGGAATCAGAGTTGGGGAATCAGAGGCGGGGACTTAGATATTGGGAAACAGAGGCGGGGAATCAGAGGCGGGGAATCAGAGGCAGGGAATCAGATGTGCGGAATCAGAGATGGGGAATCAGAGGCAGGGAATCAGAATCAGAAGCAGGGAATCAGAGGCCGGGAATCAGAGGCCGGAATCAGATGCCGGGAATAAGAGGCCGGGAATCAGAGGTTGGGAATCAGAGTCCGGGAATCAGAGATGGGGATTCAGAGGCGGGGAATGAGATATGGGGAATTAGAGGCGGGGAATCAGAGGCGGGTAAACAGAGGCGGGGAATCAGATATGGGGAATCAGAGGTGGCGAATCAAAGGCGGTGAATCAGAGATGGGGAATCAGAGGCCGGGAATCAGAGGCAGGGAATCAAACACGGAAAATCAGAGGCGGGGAATCAGAGCTGGGGAATCAGAGGCGGGGAATCAGAGTTGGGGAATCAGAGGCGGGGAATCAGACGCAGGGAATCAATATGGGAAATCAGAGGTGGGGAATCAGAGGTTGGGAATCAGAGGAAGGGAATCAGAGGCGAGGAATCAGAGCTGGGGAATCAGAGGCGGGGAATCAGAATTGGGGAATCAGAGATGGGGAATCAGAGATGGGGAATCAGAGGCGGCGAATCAGACGCGGGGAATCAGAGGTGGTGAATCAGAGATGTGGAATCAGAGGCGGTGAATCAGAGGCAGGGAATCAGACGCGGGGAATCGGAGGCGGGGAATCATATCTGGCGAATCAGAGGCGGGGAATGAGATATGGGGAATCAGAGGCGGGGAATCAGAGGCGGGGAAACAGTGGCGAGGAATCAGATATGGGGAATCAGAGGTGGCGAATCAAAGACGGTGAATCAGAGATGGGGAATCAGAGGCGGGGAATCAGAGGCAGGGGATCAAACACGGGGAATCAGAGGTGGGGAATCAGAGCTGGGGAATCAGAGGCGGGGAATCAGAGTTGGGGAATCAGAGGCGGGGAATCAGAGCTGGGGAATCAGAGGTGGGGATCAGAGTCGGGGAATCAGAGGCAGGGAATCAGATGTGCGGAATCAGAGATGGGGAATCAGAGGTGGGGAATCAGAGGCTGTGAATCAGACACGGGGTTTCAGAGGCTGGGAATCAGACGGGGGAATCAAAGGCGGGGAATCAGAGCTGGGGAATCAGAGGCAGGGAATCAGAGTTGGGGATTCAGAGGCGGGGAATCAGATATGGGGAAACAGAGGCGGGGAATCAGAGGCGGGCAAACAGAGGCGGGGAATTAGATATGGGGAATCAGAGGTGGGGAATCAGAGGTGGTGAATCAGAGATGGGGAATCACAGGCGGGGAATCAGAGGCAGGGAATAGAACGCGAGGAATCAGAGGCAGGGAATCAGAGTTGGGGCATCAGAGGTTGGGAATTAGATATGGGGAAACAGAGGCGGGGAATCAGAGGCGGGGAAACAGAGGCGGGAAATCAGATATGGGGAATCAGAGGTGGGGAATCAGAGGCAGGGAATCAGATGTGCGGAATCAGAGATGGGGAATCAGAGGCATGGAATCAGAATCAGAAGCGGGGAATCAGAGGCCGGGAATCAGATGCTGGGAATAAGAGGCCGGGAATCAGAGGTGGGGAATCAGAGTCCGGGAATCAGAGATGGGGATTCAGAGGCTGAGAATGAGATATGGAGAATCAGAGGCGGGGAATCAGAGCTGGGGAATCAGAGGCGGGGAATCAGAGTTGGGGAATCAGAGGCGAGGAATCAGAGCTGGGGAATCAGAGGTGGGGATCAGAGTCGGGGAATCAGAGGCAGGGAATCAGATGTGCGGAATCAGAGATGGGGAATCAGAGGTGGGGAATCAGAGGCTGTGAATCAGACACGGGGTTTCAGAGGCTGGGAATCAGACGGGGGAATCAAAGGCGGGGAATCAGAGCTGGGGAATCAGAGGCAGGGAATCAGAGTTGGGGATTCAGAGGCGGGGAATCAGATATGGGGAAACAGAGGCGGGGAATCAGAGGCGGGCAAACAGAGGCGGGGAATTAGATATGGGGAATCAGAGGTGGGGAATCAGAGGTGGTGAATCAGAGATGGGGAATCACAGGCGGGGAATCAGATATGGGGAAACAGAGGCGGGGAATCAGAGGCGGGGAAACAGAGGCGGGAAATCAGATATGGGGAATCAGAGGTGGGGAATCAGAGGCAGGGAATCAGATGTGCGGAATCAGAGATGGGGAATCAGAGGCAGGGAATCAGATGTGCGGAATCAGAAGCGGGGAATCAGAGGCCGGGAATCAGATGCTGGGAATAAGAGGCCGGGAATCAGAGGTGGGGAATCAGAGTCCGGGAATCAGAGATGGGGATTCAGAGGCTGAGAATGAGATATGGAGAATCAGAGGCGGGGAATCAGAGGCGGGGAAACAGAGGTGGGGAATCATATATGTGGAATCAGAGGTGGCGAATCAAAGGCGGTGAATCAGAGATGGGGAATCAGAGGCGGGGAATCAGAGGCAGGGAATCAAACACGGGAAATCAGAGGCGGGGAATCAGAGCTGGGGAATCAGAGGCGGGGAATCAGAGTTGGGGAATCAGAGGCAGGGAATCAGATATGGGGAAACAGGGGCAGGGAATCAGAGGCGGGGTAACAGAGGCGGTGAATCAGATATGGGGAATCAGAGGTGTGGAATCAGAGGTTGGGAATCAGAGGCAGGGAAACAGAGGCGGAGAATCAAACACGGGGAATCAGAGCTGGGGAATCAGAGGCGGGGAATTAGAGTTGGGGAATCAGAGGAGGGGAATCAGAGGCGGGGAAACAGAGGCGGGGAATCAGATATGGGGAATCAGAGGTGGGGAATCAGAGGTTGGGAATCAGAGGCAGGGAATCAGAGGCGGGGAATCAGAGGCGGGGAATCAGAGGCACGGAATCAGATGTGCGGAATCGGGGATGGGGAATCAGAGGCAGGGAATCAGAGGCGGGGAATCAGAGGCGGGGAATCAGAGGTCGGGAATCAGATATGGGGAAACAGAGGTGGGGAATCAGAGGCGGGGAAACAGAGGCGGGGATTCAGATATGGGGAATCAGAGGGGGGGAATCAGAGGTTGGGAATCAGAGGCAGGGAATCAGAGGCTTGGAATCAGATGCAGGGAATCAGATGCGGGGAATCAGAGGCGGGGAATCAGAGCTGGGGAATCAGAGGTGGGGAATCAGAGTTGGGGAATCAGAGGCGGGGACTTAGATATTGGGAAACAGAGGCGGGGAATCAGAGGCAGGGAATCAGATGTGCGGAATCAGAGATGGGGAATCAGAGGCAGGGAATCAGAATCAGAAGCAGGGAATCAGAGGCCGGGAATCAGAGGCCGGAATCAGATGCCGGGAATAAGAGGCCGGGAATCAGAGATGGGGTATCAGAGTCCGGGAAACAGAGATGGGGATTCAGAGGCGGGGAATGAGATATGGGGAATCAGAGGCGGGGAATCAGAGGCGGGGAAACAGAGGCAGGGAATCAGATATGGGGAATCAGAGGTGGCGAATCAAAGGCGGTGAATCAGAGATGGGGAACCAGAGGCCAGGAATCAGAGGCAGGGAATCAAACAAGGAAAATCAGAGGCGGGGAATCAGAGCTGGGGAATCAGAGGCGGGGAATCAGAGTTGGGGAATCAGAGGCGGGGAATCAGACGCAGGGAATCAATATGGGAAATCAGAGGTAGGGAATCAGAGGTTGGGAATCAGAGGCAGGGAATCAGAGGCTTGGAATCAGATGCAGGGAATCAGATGCGGGGAATCAGAGGCGGGGAATCAGAGCTGGGGAATCAGAGGTGGGGAATCAGAGTTGGGGAATCAGAGGCGGGGACTTAGATATTGGGAAACAGAGGCGGGGAATCAGAGGCGGGGAATCAGAGGCAGGGAATCAGATGTGCGGAATCAGAGATGGGGAATCAGAGGCAGGGAATCAGAATCAGAAGCAGGGAATCAGAGGCCGGGAATCAGAGGCCGGAATCAGATGCCGGGAATAAGAGGCCGGGAATCAGAGGTTGGGAATCAGAGTCCGGGAATCAGAGATGGGGATTCAGAGGCGGGGAATGAGATATGGGGAATCAGAGGCGGGGAATCAGAGTCGGGGAAACAGAGGCGGGGAATCAGATATGGGGAATCAGAGGTGGCGAATCAAAGGCGGTGAATCAGAGATGGGGAATCAGAGGCCGGGAATCAGAGGCAGGGAATCAAACACGGAAAATCAGAGGCGGGGAATCAGAGCTGTGGAATCAGAGGCGGGGAATCAGAGTTGGGGAATCAGAGGCGGGGATTCAGACGCAGGGAATCAATATGGGAAATCAGAGGTGGGGAATCAGAGGTTGGGAATCAGAGGAAGGGAATCAGAGGCGAGGAATCAGAGCTGGGGAATCAGAGGCGGGGAATCAGAATTGGGGAATCAGAGATGGGGAATCAGAGATGGGGAATCAGAGGCGGGGAATCAGACGCGGGGAATCAGAGGTGGTGAATCAGAGATGTGGAATCAGAGGCGGTGAATCAGAGGCAGGGAATCAGACGCGGGGAATCAGAGGCGGGGAATCATATCTGGCGAATCAGAGGCGGGGAATGAGATATGGGGAATCAGAGGCGGGGAATCAGAGGCGGGGAAACAGTGGCGAGGAATCAGATATGGGGAATCAGAGGTGGCGAATCAAAGACGGTGAATCAGAGATGGGGAATCAGAGGCGGGGAATCAGAGGCAGGGGATCAAACACGGGGAATCAGAGGTGGGGAATCAGAGCTGGGGAATCAGAGGCGGGGAATCAGAGTTGGGGAATCAGAGGCGAGGAATCAGAGCTGGTGAATCAGAGGTGGGGAATCAGAGTCGGGGAATCAGAGGCAGGGAATCGGATGTGCGGAATCAGAGATGGGGAATCAGAGGTGGGGAATCAGAGGCGGTGAATCTGAGATGGGGAATCAGAGGCGGGGAATCAGAGGCAGGTTATCAGACTCGGGGATTCAGAGGCTGGGAATCAGACGGGGGGAATCAAAGGCGGGGAATGAAGCTGGGGAATCAGAGGCAGCGAATCAGAGTTGGGGATTCAGAGGCGGGGAATCAGATATGGGGAAACAGAGGCGGGGAATCAGAGGCGGGCAAACAGAGGTGGGGAATCAGAGTCCGGGAATCAGAGATGGGGAATCAGAGGCGGGGAATGAGATATGGGGAATCAGAGGCGGGGAATCAGAGGCGGGGAAACAGAGGCGAGGAATCAGATATGGGGAATCAGAGGTGGCGAATCAAAGGCGATGAATCAGAGATGGGGAATCAGAGGCGGGGAATCAGAGGCAGGGAATCAAACACGGGGAATCAGAGGCGGGGAATCAGAGCTGGGGAATCAGAGGCGGGGAATCAGAGTTGGGGAATCAGAGGCGGGGAATCAGAGCTGGGGAATCAGAGGTGGGGATCAGAGTCGGGGAATCAGAGGCAGGGAATCAGATGTGCGGAATCAGAGATGGGGAATCAGAGGTGGGGAATCAGAGGCTGTGAATCAGACACGGGGTTTCAGAGGCTGGGAATCAGACGGGGGAATCAAAGGCGGGGAATCAGAGCTGGGGAATCAGAGGCAGGGAATCAGAGTTGGGGATTCAGAGGCGGGGAATCAGATATGGGGAAACAGAGGCGGGGAATCAGAGGCGGGCAAACAGAGGCGGGGAATTAGGTATGGGGAATCAGAGGTGGGGAATCAGAGTTGGGGAATCAGAGGCGGGGACTTAGATATTGGGAAACAGAGGCGGGGAATCAGAGGCGGGGAATCAGAGGCAGGGAATCAGATGTGCGGAATCAGAGATGGGGAATCAGAGGCAGGGAATCAGAATCAGAAGCAGGGAATCAGAGGCCGGGAATCAGAGGCCGGAATCAGATGCCGGGAATAAGAGGCCGGGAATCAGAGGTTGGGAATCAGAGTCCGGGAATCAGAGATGGGGATTCAGAGGCGGGGAATGAGATATGGGGAATCAGAGGCGGGGAATCAGAGGCGGGGAAACAGAGGCGGGGAATCAGATATGGGGAATCAGAGGTGGCGAATCAAAGGCGGTGAATCAGAGATGGGGAATCAGAGGCCGGGAATCAGAGGCAGGGAATCAAACAAGGAAAATCAGAGGCGGGGAATCAGAGCTGTGGAATCAGAGGCGGGGAATCAGAGTTGGGGAATCAGAGGCGGGGAATCAGACGCAGGGAATCAATATGGGAAATCAGAGGTGGGGAATCAGAGGTTGGGAATCAGAGGAAGGGAATCAGAGGCGAGGAATCAGAGCTGGGGAATCAGAGGCGGGGAATCAGAATTGGGGAATCAGAGATGGGGAATCAGAGATGGGGAATCAGAGGCGGGGAATCAGACGCGGGGAATCAGAGGTGGTGAATCAGAGATGTGGAATCAGAGGCGGTGAATCAGAGGCAGGGAATCAGACGCGGGGAATCAGAGGCGGGGAATCATATCTGGCGAATCAGAGGCGGGGAATGAGATATGGGGAATCAGAGGCGGGGAATCAGAGGCGGGGAAACAGTGGCGAGGAATCAGATATGGGGAATCAGAGGTGGCGAATCAAAGACGGTGAATCAGAGATGGGGAATCAGAGGCGGGGAATCAGAGGCAGGGGATCAAACACGGGGAATCAGAGGTGGGGAATCAGAGCTGGGGAATCAGAGGCGGGGAATCAGAGTTGGGGAATCAGAGGCGAGGAATCAGAGCTGGTGAATCAGAGGTGGGGAATCAGAGTCGGGGAATCAGAGGCAGGGAATCGGATGTGCGGAATCAGAGATGGGGAATCAGAGGTGGGGAATCAGAGGCGGTGAATCTGAGATGGGGAATCAGAGGCGGGGAATCAGAGGCAGGTTATCAGACTCGGGGATTCAGAGGCTGGGAATCAGACGGGGGGAATCAAAGGCGGGGAATGAAGCTGGGGAATCAGAGGCAGCGAATCAGAGTTGGGGATTCAGAGGCGGGGAATCAGATATGGGGAAACAGAGGCGGGGAATCAGAGGCGGGCAAACAGAGGTGGGGAATCAGAGTCCGGGAATCAGAGATGGGGAATCAGAGGCGGGGAATGAGATATGGGGAATCAGAGGCGGGGAATCAGAGGCGGGGAAACAGAGGCGAGGAATCAGATATGGGGAATCAGAGGTGGCGAATCAAAGGCGATGAATCAGAGATGGGGAATCAGAGGCGGGGAATCAGAGGCAGGGAATCAAACACGGGGAATCAGAGGCGGGGAATCAGAGCTGGGGAATCAGAGGCGGGGAATCAGAGTTGGGGAATCAGAGGCGGGGAATCAGAGCTGGGGAATCAGAGGTGGGGATCAGAGTCGGGGAATCAGAGGCAGGGAATCAGATGTGCGGAATCAGAGATGGGGAATCAGAGGTGGGGAATCAGAGGCTGTGAATCAGACACGGGGTTTCAGAGGCTGGGAATCAGACGGGGGAATCAAAGGCGGGGAATCAGAGCTGGGGAATCAGAGGCAGGGAATCAGAGTTGGGGATTCAGAGGCGGGGAATCAGATATGGGGAAACAGAGGCGGGGAATCAGAGGCGGGCAAACAGAGGCGGGGAATTAGATATGGGGAATCAGAGGTGGGGAATCAGAGGTGGTGAATCAGAGATGGGGAATCACAGGCGGGGAATCAGAGGCAGGGAATAGAACGCGAGGAATCAGAGGCAGGGAATCAGAGTTGGGGCATCAGAGGTTGGGAATTAGATATGGGGAAACAGAGGCGGGGAATCAGAGGCGGGGAAACAGAGGCGGGAAATCAGATATGGGGAATCAGAGGTGGGGAATCAGAGGCAGGGAATCAGATGTGCGGAATCAGAGATGGGGAATCAGAGGCATGGAATCAGAATCAGAAGCGGGGAATCAGAGGCCGGGAATCAGATGTGGGAATAAGAGGCCGGGAATCAGAGGTGGGGAATCAGAGTCCGGGAATCAGAGATGGGGATTCAGAGGCTGAGAATGAGATATGGAGAATCAGAGGCGGGGAATCAGAGGCGGGGAAACAGAGGTGGGGAATCATATATGTGGAATCAGAGGTGGCGAATCAAAGGCGGTGAATCAGAGATGGGGAATCAGAGGCGGGGAATCAGAGGCAGGGAATCAAACACGGGAAATCAGAGGCGGGGAATCAGAGCTGGGGAATCAGAGGCGGGGAATCAGAGTTGGGGAATCAGAGGCAGGGAATCAGATATGGGGAAACAGGGGCAGGGAATCAGAGGCGGGGAAACAGAGGCGGCGAATCAGATATGGGGAATCAGAGGTGTGGAATCAGAGGTTGGGAATCAGAGGCAGGGAATCAGAGGCGGAGAATCAAACACGGGGAATCAGAGCTGGGGAATCAGAGGCGGGGAATTAGAGTTGGGGAATCAGAGGAGGGGAATCAGAGGCTGGGAAACAGAGGCGGGGAATCAGATATGGGGAATCAGAGGTGGGGAATCAGAGGTTGGGAATCAGAGGCAGGGAATCAGAGGCGGGGAATCAGAGGCGGGGAATCAGAGGCAGGGAATCAGATGTGCGGAATCGGGGATGGGGAATCAGAGGCAGGGAATCAGAGGCGGGGAATCAGAGGCGGGGAATCAGAGGCCGGGAATCAGATATGGGGAAACAGAGGTGGGGAATCAGAGGCGGGGAAACAGAGGCGGGGATTCAGGTATGGGGAATCAGAGGGGGGGAATCAGAGGTTGGGAATCAGAGGCAGGGAATCAGAGGCTTGGAATCAGATGCAGGGAATCAGATGCGGGAATCAGAGGCGGGGAATCAGAGCTGGGGAATCAGAGGTGGGGAATCAGAGTTGGGGAATCAGAGGCGGGGACTTAGATATTGGGAAACAGAGGCGGGGAATCAGAGGCAGGGAATCAGATGTGCGGAATCAGAGATGGGGAATCAGAGGCAGGGAATCAGAATCAGAAGCAGGGAATCAGAGGCCGGGAATCAGAGGCCGGAATCAGATGCCGGGAATAAGAGGCCGGGAATCAGAGATGGGGTATCAGAGTCCGGGAATCAGAGATGGGGATTCAGAGGCGGGGAATGAGATATGGGGAATCAGAGGCGGGGAATCAGAGGCGGGGAAACAGAGGCGGGGAATCAGATATGGGGAATCAGAGGTGGCGAATCAAAGGCGGTGAATCAGAGATGGGGAACCAGAGGCCGGGAATCAGAGGCAGGGAATCAAACAAGGAAAATCAGAGGCGGGGAATCAGAGCTGGGGAATCAGAGGCGGGGAATCAGAGTTGGGGAATCAGAGGCGGGGAATCAGACGCAGGGAATCAATATGGGAAATCAGAGGTGGGGAATCAGAGGTTGGGAATCAGAGGAAGGGAATCAGAGGCGAGGAATCAGATATGGGGAAACAGAGGTGGGAAATCAGAGGCGGGGAAACAGAGGTGGGGATTCAGATATGGGGAATCAGAGGTAGGGAATCAGAGTTTGGGAATCAGAGGCAGGGAATCAGAGGCTTGGAATCAGATGCAGGGAATCAGATGCGGGGAATCAGAGGCGGGGAATCAGAGCTGGGGAATCAGAGGTGGGGAATCAGAGTTGGGGAATCAGAGGCGGGGACTTAGATATTGGGAAACAGAGGCGGGGAATCAGAGGCGGGGAATCAGAGGCAGGGAATCAGATGTGCGGAATCAGAGATGGGGAATCAGAGGCAGGGAATCAGAATCAGAAGCAGGGAATCAGAGGCCGGGAATCAGAGGCCGGAATCAGATGCCGGGAATAAGAGGCCGGGAATCAGAGGTTGGGAATCAGAGTCCGGGAATCAGAGATGGGGATTCAGAGGCGGGGAATGAGATATGGGGAATCAGAGGCGGGGAATCAGAGGCGGGGAAACAGAGGCGGGGAATCAGATATGGGGAATCAGAGGTGGCGAATCAAAGGCGGTGAATCAGAGATGGGGAATCAGAGGCCGGGAATCAGAGGCAGGGAATCAAACACGGAAAATCAGAGGCGGGGAATCAGAGCTGGGGAATCAGAGGCGGGGAATCAGACGCAGGGAATCAATATGGGAAATCAGAGGTGGGGAATCAGAGGTTGGGAATCAGAGGAAGGGAATCAGAGGCGAGGAATCAGAGCTGGGGAATCAGAGGCGGGGAATCAGAATTGGGGAATCAGAGATGGGGAATCAGAGATGGGGAATCAGAGGCGGCGAATCAGACGCGGGGAATCAGAGGTGGTGAATCAGAGATGTGGAATCAGAGGCGGTGAATCAGAGGCAGGGAATCAGACGCGGGGAATCGGAGGCGGGGAATCATATCTGGCGAATCAGAGGCGGGGAATGAGATATGGGGAATCAGAGGCGGGGAATCAGAGGCGGGGAAACAGTGGCGAGGAATCAGATATGGGGAATCAGAGGTGGCGAATCAAAGACGGTGAATCAGAGATGGGGAATCAGAGGCGGGGAATCAGAGGCAGGGGATCAAACACGGGGAATCAGAGGTGGGGAATCAGAGCTGGGGAATCAGAGGCGGGGAATCAGAGTTGGGGAATCAGAGGCGGGGAATCAGAGCTGGGGAATCAGAGGTGGGGATCAGAGTCGGGGAATCAGAGGCAGGGAATCAGATGTGCGGAATCAGAGATGGGGAATCAGAGGTGGGGAATCAGAGGCTGTGAATCAGACACGGGGTTTCAGAGGCTGGGAATCAGACGGGGGAATCAAAGGCGGGGAATCAGAGCTGGGGAATCAGAGGCAGGGAATCAGAGTTGGGGATTCAGAGGCGGGGAATCAGATATGTGGAAACAGAGGCGGGGAATCAGAGGCGGGCAAACAGAGGCGGGGAATTAGATATGGGGAATCAGAGGTGGGGAATCAGAGGTGGTGAATCAGAGATGGGGAATCACAGGCGGGGAATCAGAGGCAGGGAATAGAACGCGAGGAATCAGAGGCAGGGAATCAGAGTTGGGGCATCAGAGGTTGGGAATTAGATATGGGGAAACAGAGGCGGGGAATCAGAGGCGGGGAAACAGAGGCGGGAAATCAGATATGGGGAATCAGAGGTGGGGAATCAGAGGCAGGGAATCAGATGTGCGGAATCAGAGATGGGGAATCAGAGGCATGGAATCAGAATCAGAAGCGGGGAATCAGAGGCCGGGAATCAGATGCTGGGAATAAGAGGCCGGGAATCAGAGGTGGGGAATCAGAATCCGGGAATCAGAGATGGGGATTCAGAGGCTGAGAATGAGATATGGAGAATCAGAGGTGGGGAATCAGAGCTGGGGAATCAGAGGCGGGGAATCAGAGTTGGGGAATCAGAGGCGAGGAATCAGAGCTGGGGAATCAGAGGTGGGGATCAGAGTCGGGGAATCAGAGGCAGGGAATCAGATGTGCGGAATCAGAGATGGGGAATCAGAGGTGGGGAATCAGAGGCTGTGAATCAGACACGGGGTTTCAGAGGCTGGGAATCAGACGGGGGAATCAAAGGCGGGGAATCAGAGCTGGGGAATCAGAGGCAGGGAATCAGAGTTGGGGATTCAGAGGCGGGGAATCAGATATGGGGAAACAGAGGCGGGGAATCAGAGGCGGGCAAACAGAGGCGGGGAATTATATATGGGGAATCAGAGGTGGGGAATCAGAGGTGGTGAATCAGAGATGGGGAATCACAGGCGGGGAATCAGGGGCAGGGAATAGAACGCGGGGAATCAGAGGCAGGGAATCAGAGTTGGGGCATCAGAGGTTGGGAATTAGATATGGGGAAACAGAGGCGGGGAATCAGAGGCGGGGAAACAGAGGCGGGAAATCAGATATGGGGAATCAGAGGTGGGGAATCAGAGGCAGGGAATCAGATGTGCGGAATCAGAGATGGGGAATCAGAGGCATGGAATCAGAATCAGAAGCGGGGAATCAGAGGCCGGGAATCAGATGCTGGGAATAAGAGGCCGGGAATCAGAGGTGGGGAATCAGAGTCCGGGAATCAGAGATGGGGATTCAGAGGCTGAGAATGAGATATGGAGAATCAGAGGCGGGGAATCAGAGGCGGGGAAACAGAGGTGGGGAATCATATATGTGGAATCAGAGGTGGCGAATCAAAGGCGGTGAATCAGAGATGGGGAATCAGAGGCGGGGAATCAGAGGCAGGGAATCAAACACGGGAAATCAGAGGCGGGGAATCAGAGCTGGGGAATCAGAGGCGGGGAATCAGAGTTGGGGAATCAGAGGCAGGGAATCAGATATGGGGAAACAGGGGCAGGGAATCAGAGGCGGGGTAACAGAGGCGGTGAATCAGATATGGGGAATCAGAGGTGTGGAATCAGAGGTTGGGAATCAGAGGCAGGGAATCAGAGGCGGAGAATCAAACACGGGGAATCAGAGCTGGGGAATCAGAGGCGGGGAATTAGAGTTGGGGAATCAGAGGAGGGGAATCAGAGGCGGGGAAACAGAGGCGGGGAATCAGATATGGGGAATCAGAGGTGGGGAATCAGAGGTTGGGAATCAGAGGCAGGGAACCAGAGGCGGGGAATCAGAGGCGGGGAATCAGAGGCACGGAATCAGATGTGCGGAATCGGGGATGGGGAATCAGAGGCAGGGAATCAGAGGCGGGGAATCAGAGGCGGGGAATCAGAGGTCGGGAATCAGATATGGGGAAACAGAGGTGGGGAATCAGAGGCGGGGAAACAGAGGCGGGGATTCAGATATGGGGAATCAGAGGGGGGGAATCAGAGGTTGGGAATCAGAGGCAGGGAATCAGAGGCTTGGAATCAGATGCAGGGAATCAGATGCGGGGAATCAGAGGCGGGGAATCAGAGCTGGGGAATCAGAGGTGGGGAATCAGAGTTGGGGAATCAGAGGCGGGGAATCAGAGCTGGGGAATCAGAGGCGAGGAATCAGATATGGGGAATCAGAGGTGGCGAATCAAAGGCGATGAATCAGAGATGGGGAATCAGAGGCGGGGTATCAGAGGCAGGGAATCAAACACGGGGAATCAGAGGCGGGGAATCAGAGCTGGGGAATCAGAGGCGGGGAATCAGAGTTGGGGAATCAGAGGCGGGGAATCAGAGCTGGGGAATCAGAGGTGGGGATCAGAGTCGGGGAATCAGAGGCAGGGAATCAGATGTGCGGAATCAGAGATGGGGAATCAGAGGTGGGGAATCAGAGGCTGTGAATCAGACACGGGGTTTCAGAGGCTGGGAATCAGACGGGGGAATCAAAGGCGGGGAATCAGAGCTGGGGAATCAGAGGCAGGGAATCAGAGTTGGGGATTCAGAGGCGGGGAATCAGATATGGGGAAACAGAGGCGGGGAATCAGAGGCGGGCAAACAGAGGCGGGGAATTAGATATGGGGAATCAGAGGTGGGGAATCAGAGGTGGTGAATCAGAGATGGGGAATCACAGGCGGGGAATCAGAGGCAGGGAATAGAACGCGAGGAATCAGAGGCAGGGAATCAGAGTTGGGGCATCAGAGGTTGGGAATTAGATATGGGGAAACAGAGGCGGGGAATCAGAGGCGGGGAAACAGAGGCGGGAAATCAGATATGGGGAATCAGAGGTGGGGAATCAGAGGCAGGGAATCAGATGTGCGGAATCAGAGATGGGGAATCAGAGGCATGGAATCAGAATCAGAAGCGGGGAATCAGAGGCCGGGAATCAGATGTGGGAATAAGAGGCCGGGAATCAGAGGTGGGGAATCAGAGTCCGGGAATCAGAGATGGGGATTCAGAGGCTGAGAATGAGATATGGAGAATCAGAGGCGGGGAATCAGAGGCGGGGAAACAGAGGTGGGGAATCATATATGTGGAATCAGAGGTGGCGAATCAAAGGCGGTGAATCAGAGATGGGGAATATGAGGCGGGGAATCAGAGGCAGGGAATCAAACACGGGAAATCAGAGGCGGGGAATCAGAGCTGGGGAATCAGAGGCGGGGAATCAGAGTTGGGGAATCAGAGGCAGGGAATCAGATATGGGGAAACAGGGGCAGGGAATCAGAGGCGGGGAAACAGAGGCGGCGAATCAGATATGGGGAATCAGAGGTGTGGAATCAGAGGTTGGGAATCAGAGGCAGGGAATCAGAGGCGGAGAATCAAACACGGGGAATCAGAGCTGGGGAATCAGAGGCGGGGAATTAGAGTTGGGGAATCAGAGGAGGGGAATCAGAGGCGGGGAAACAGAGGCGGGGAATCAGATATGGGGAATCAGAGGTGGGGAATCAGAGGTTGGGAATCAGAGGCAGGGAATCAGAGGCGGGGAATCAGAGGCGGGGAATCAGAGGCAGGGAATCAGATGTGCGGAATCGGGGATGGGGAATCAGAGGCAGGGAATCAGAGGCGGGGAATCAGAGGCGGGGAATCAGAGGCCGGGAATCAGATATGGGGAAACAGAGGTGGGGAATCAGAGGCGGGGAAACAGAGGCGGGGATTCAGGTATGGGGAATCAGAGGGGAGGAATCAGAGGTTGGGAATCAGAGGCAGGGAATCAGAGGCTTGGAATCAGATGCAGGGAATCAGATGCGGGAATCAGAGGCGGGGAATCAGAGCTGGGGAATCAGAGGTGGGGAATCAGAGTTGGGGAATCAGAGGCGGGGACTTAGATATTGGGAAACAGAGGCGGGGAATCAGAGGCAGGGAATCAGATGTGTGGAATCAGAGATGGGGAATCAGAGGCAGGGAATCAGAATCAGAAGCAGGGAATCAGAGGCCGGGAATCAGAGGCCGGAATCAGATGCCGGGAATAAGAGGCCGGGAATCAGAGATGGGGTATCAGAGTCCGGGAATCAGAGATGGGGATTCAGAGGCGGGGAATGAGATATGGGGAATCAGAGGCGGGGAATCAGAGGCGGGGAAACAGAGGCGGGGAATCAGATATGGGGAATCAGAGGTGGCGAATCAAAGGCGGTGAATCAGAGATGGGGAACCAGAGGCCGGGAATCAGAGGCAGGGAATCAAACAAGGAAAATCAGAGGCGGGGAATCAGAGCTGGGGAATCAGAGGCGGGGAATCAGAGTTGGGGAATCAGAGGCGGGGAATCAGACGCAGGGAATCAATATGGGAAATCAGAGGTGGGGAATCAGAGGTTGGGAATCAGAGGAAGGGAATCAGAGGCGAGGAATCAGATATGGGGAAACAGAGGTGGGAAATCAGAGGCGGGGAAACAGAGGTGGGGATTCAGATATGGGGAATCAGAGGTAGGGAATCAGAGTTTGGGAATCAGAGGCAGGGAATCAGAGGCTTGGAATCAGATGCAGGGAATCAGATGCGGGGAATCAGAGGCGGGGAATCAGAGCTGGGGAATCAGAGGTGGGGAATCAGAGTTGGGGAATCAGAGGCGGGGACTTAGATATTGGGAAACAGAGGCGGGGAATCAGAGGCGGGGAATCAGAGGCAGGGAATCAGATGTGCGGAATCAGAGATGGGGAATCAGAGGCAGGGAATCAGAATCAGAAGCAGGGAATCAGAGGCCGGGAATCAGAGGCCGGAATCAGATGCCGGGAATAAGAGGCCGGGAATCAGAGGTTGGGAATCAGAGTCCGGGAATCAGAGATGGGGATTCAGAGGCGGGGAATGAGATATGGGGAATCAGAGGCGGGGAATCAGAGGCGGGGAAACAGAGGCGGGGAATCAGATATGGGGAATCAGAGGTGGCGAATCAAAGGCGGTGAATCAGAGATGGGGAATCAGAGGCCGGGAATCAGAGGCAGGGAATCAAACACGAAAAATCAGAGGCGGGGAATCAGAGCTGGGGAATCAGAGGCGGGGAATCAGACGCAGGGAATCAATATGGGAAATCAGAGGTGGGGAATCAGAGGTTGGGAATCAGAGGAAGGGAATCAGAGGCGAGGAATCAGAGCTGGGGAATCAGAGGCGGGGAATCAGAATTGGGGAATCAGAGATGGGGAATCAGAGATGGGGAATCAGAGGCGGCGAATCAGACGCGGGGAATCAGAGGTGGTGAATCAGAGATGTGGAATCAGAGGCGGTGAATCAGAGGCAGGGAATCAGACGCGGGGAATCGGAGGCGGGGAATCATATCTGGCGAATCAGAGGCGGGGAATGAGATATGGGGAATCAGAGGCGGGGAATCAGAGGCGGGGAAACAGTGGCGAGGAATCAGATATGGGGAATCAGAGGTGGCGAATCAAAGACGGTGAATCAGAGATGGGGAATCAGAGGCGGGGAATCAGAGGCAGGGGATCAAACACGGGGAATCAGAGGTGGGGAATCAGAGCTGGGGAATCAGAGGCGGGGAATCAGAGTTGGGGAATCAGAGGCGGGGAATCAGAGCTGGGGAATCAGAGGTGGGGATCAGAGTCGGGGAATCAGAGGCAGGGAATCAGATGTGCGGAATCAGAGATGGGGAATCAGAGGTGGGGAATCAGAGGCTGTGAATCAGACACGGGGTTTCAGAGGCTGGGAATCAGACGGGGGTATCAAAGGCGGGGAATCAGAGCTGGGGAATCAGAGGCAGGGAATCAGAGTTGGGGATTCAGAGGCGGGGAATCAGATATGTGGAAACAGAGGCGGGGAATCAGAGGCGGGCAAACAGAGGCGGGGAATTAGATATGGGGAATCAGAGGTGGGGAATCAGAGGTGGTGAATCAGAGATGGGGAATCACAGGCGGGGAATCAGAGGCAGGGAATAGAACGCGAGGAATCAGAGGCAGGGAATCAGAGTTGGGGCATCAGAGGTTGGGAATTAGATATGGGGAAACAGAGGCGGGGAATCAGAGGCGGGGAAACAGAGGCGGGAAATCAGATATGGGGAATCAGAGGTGGGGAATCAGAGGCAGGGAATCAGATGTGCGGAATCAGAGATGGGGAATCAGAGGCATGGAATCAGAATCAGAAGCGGGGAATCAGAGGCCGGGAATCAGATGCTGGGAATAAGAGGCCGGGAATCAGAGGTGGGGAATCAGAATCCGGGAATCAGAGATGGGGATTCAGAGGCTGAGAATGAGATATGGAGAATCAGAGGTGGGGAATCAGAGCTGGGGAATCAGAGGCGGGGAATCAGAGTTGGGGAATCAGAGGCGAGGAATCAGAGCTGGGGAATCAGAGGTGGGGATCAGAGTCGGGGAATCAGAGGCAGGGAATCAGATGTGCGGAATCAGAGATGGGGAATCAGAGGTGGGGAATCAGAGGCTGTGAATCAGACACGGGGTTTCAGAGGCTGGGAATCAGACGGGGGAATCAAAGGCGGGGAATCAGAGCTGGGGAATCAGAGGCAGGGAATCAGAGTTGGGGATTCAGAGGCGGGGAATCAGATATGGGGAAACAGAGGCGGGGAATCAGAGGCGGGCAAACAGAGGCGGGGAATTATATATGGGGAATCAGAGGTGGGGAATCAGAGGTGGTGAATCAGAGATGGGGAATCACAGGCGGGGAATCAGGGGCAGGGAATAGAACGCGGGGAATCAGAGGCAGGGAATCAGAGTTGGGGCATCAGAGGTTGGGAATTAGATATGGGGAAACAGAGGCGGGGAATCAGAGGCGGGGAAACAGAGGCGGGAAATCAGATATGGGGAATCAGAGGTGGGGAATCAGAGGCAGGGAATCAGATGTGCGGAATCAGAGATGGGGAATCAGAGGCATGGAATCAGAATCAGAAGCGGGGAATCAGAGGCCGGGAATCAGATGCTGGGAATAAGAGGCCGGGAATCAGAGGTGGGGAATCAGAGTCCGGGAATCAGAGATGGGGATTCAGAGGCTGAGAATGAGATATGGAGAATCAGAGGCGGGGAATCAGAGGCGGGGAAACAGAGGTGGGGAATCATATATGTGGAATCAGAGGTGGCGAATCAAAGGCGGTGAATCAGAGATGGGGAATCAGAGGCGGGGAATCAGAGGCAGGGAATCAAACACGGGAAATCAGAGGCGGGGAATCAGAGCTGGGGAATCAGAGGCGGGGAATCAGAGTTGGGGAATCAGAGGCAGGGAATCAGATATGGGGAAACAGGGGCAGGGAATCAGAGGCGGGGTAACAGAGGCGGTGAATCAGATATGGGGAATCAGAGGTGTGGAATCAGAGGTTGGGAATCAGAGGCAGGGAATCAGAGGCGGAGAATCAAACACGGGGAATCAGAGCTGGGGAATCAGAGGCGGGGAATTAGAGTTGGGGAATCAGAGGAGGGGAATCAGAGGCGGGGAAACAGAGGCGGGGAATCAGATATGGGGAATCAGAGGTGGGGAATCAGAGGTTGGGAATCAGAGGCAGGGAACCAGAGGCGGGGAATCAGAGGCGGGGAATCAGAGGCACGGAATCAGATGTGCGGAATCGGGGATGGGGAATCAGAGGCAGGGAATCAGAGGCGGGGAATCAGAGGCGGGGAATCAGAGGTCGGGAATCAGATATGGGGAAACAGAGGTGGGGAATCAGAGGCGGGGAAACAGAGGCGGGGATTCAGATATGGGGAATCAGAGGGGGGGAATCAGAGGTTGGGAATCAGAGGCAGGGAATCAGAGGCTTGGAATCAGATGCAGGGAATCAGATGCGGGGAATCAGAGGCGGGGAATCAGAGCTGGGGAATCAGAGGTGGGGAATCAGAGTTGGGGAATCAGAGGCGGGGACTTAGATATTGGGAAACAGAGGCGGGGAATCAGAGGCAGGGAATCAGATGTGCGGAATCAGAGATGGGGAATCAGAGGCAGGGAATCAGAATCAGAAGCAGGGAATCAGAGGCCGGGAATCAGAGGCCGGAATCAGATGCCGGGAATAAGAGGCCGGGAATCAGAGATGGGGTATCAGAGTCCGGGAATCAGAGATGGGGATTCAGAGGCGGGGAATGAGATATGGGGAATCAGAGGCGGGGAATCAGAGGCGGGGAAACAGAGGCAGGGAATCAGATATGGGGAATCAGAGGTGGCGAATCAAAGGCGGTGAATCAGAGATGGGGAACCAGAGGCCAGGAATCAGAGGCAGGGAATCAAACAAGGAAAATCAGAGGCGGGGAATCAGAGCTGGGGAATCAGAGGCGGGGAATCAGAGTTGGGGAATCAGAGGCGGGGAATCAGACGCAGGGAATCAATATGGGAAATCAGAGGTGGGGAATCAGAGGTTGGGAATCAGAGGAAGGGAATCAGAGGCGAGGAATCAGATATGGGGAAACAGAGGTGGGAAATCAGAGGCGGGGAAACAGAGGTGGGGATTCAGATATGGGGAATCAGAGGTAGGGAATCAGAGGTTGGGAATCAGAGGCAGGGAATCAGAGGCTTGGAATCAGATGCAGGGAATCAGATGCGGGGAATCAGAGGCGGGGAATCAGAGCTGGGGAATCAGAGGTGGGGAATCAGAGTTGGGGAATCAGAGGCGGGGACTTAGATATTGGGAAACAGAGGCGGGGAATCAGAGGCGGGGAATCAGAGGCAGGGAATCAGATGTGCGGAATCAGAGATGGGGAATCAGAGGCAGGGAATCAGAATCAGAAGCAGGGAATCAGAGGCCGGGAATCAGAGGCCGGAATCAGATGCCGGGAATAAGAGGCCGGGAATCAGAGGTTGGGAATCAGAGTCCGGGAATCAGAGATGGGGATTCAGAGGCGGGGAATGAGATATGGGGAATCAGAGGCGGGGAATCAGAGGCGGGGAAACAGAGGCGGGGAATCAGATATGGGGAATCAGAGGTGGCGAATCAAAGGCGGTGAATCAGAGATGGGGAATCAGAGGCCGGGAATCAGAGGCAGGGAATCAAACACGGAAAATCAGAGGCGGGGAATCAGAGCTGTGGAATCAGAGGCGGGGAATCAGAGTTGGGGAATCAGAGGCGGGGAATCAGACGCAGGGAATCAATATGGGAAATCAGAGGTGGGGAATCAGAAGTTGGGAATCAGAGGAAGGGAATCAGAGGCGAGGAATCAGAGCTGGGGAATCAGAGGCGGGGAATCAGAATTGGGGAATCAGAGATGGGGAATCAGAGATGGGGAATCAGAGGCGGGGAATCAGACGCGGGGAATCAGAGGTGGTGAATCAGAGATGTGGAATCAGAGGCGGTGAATCAGAGGCAGGGAATCAGACGCGGGGAATCAGAGGCGGGGAATCATATCTGGCGAATCAGAGGCGGGGAATGAGATATGGGGAATCAGAGGCGGGGAATCAGAGGTGGGGAAACAGTGGCGAGGAATCAGATATGGGGAATCAGAGGTGGCGAATCAAAGACGGTGAATCAGAGATGGGGAATCAGAGGCGGGGAATCAGAGGCAGGGGATCAAACACGGGGAATCAGAGGTGGGGAATCAGAGCTGGGGAATCAGAGGCGGGGAATCAGAGTTGGGGAATCAGAGGCGAGGAATCAGAGCTGGTGAATCAGAGGTGGGGAATCAGAGTCGGGGAATCAGAGGCAGGGAATCGGATGTGCGGAATCATAGATGGGGAATCAGAGGTGGGGAATCAGAGGCGGTGAATCTGAGATGGGGAATCAGAGGCGGGGAATCAGAGGCAGGTTATCAGACTCGGGGATTCAGAGGCTGGGAATCAGACGGGGGGAATCAAAGGCGGGGAATGAAGCTGGGGAATCAGAGGCAGCGAATCAGAGTTGGGGATTCAGAGGCGGGGAATCAGATATGGGGAAACAGAGGCGGGGAATCAGAGGCGGGCAAACAGAGGTGGGGAATCAGAGTCCGGGAATCAGAGATGGGGAATCAGAGGCGGGGAATGAGATATGGGGAATCAGAGGCGGGGAATCAGAGGCGGGGAAACAGAGGCGAGGAATCAGATATGGGGAATCAGAGGTGGCGAATCAAAGGCGATGAATCAGAGATGGGGAATCAGAGGCGGGGAATCAGAGGCAGGGAATCAAACACGGGGAATCAGAGGCGGGGAATCAGAGCTGGGGAATCAGAGGCGGGGAATCAGAGTTGGGGAATCAGAGGCGGGGAATCAGAGCTGGGGAATCAGAGGTGGGGATCAGAGTCGGGGAATCAGAGGCAGGGAATCAGATGTGCGGAATCAGAGATGGGGAATCAGAGGTGGGGAATCAGAGGCTGTGAATCAGACACGGGGTTTCAGAGGCTGGGAATCAGACGGGGGAATCAAAGGCGGGGAATCAGAGCTGGGGAATCAGAGGCAGGGAATCAGAGTTGGGGATTCAGAGGCGGGGAATCAGATATGGGGAAACAGAGGCGGGGAATCAGAGGCGGGCAAACAGAGGCGGGGAATTAGATATGGGGAATCAGAGGTGGGGAATCAGTGGTGGTGAATCAGAGATGGGGAATCACAGGCGGGGAATCAGAGGCAGGGAATAGAACGCGAGGAATCAGAGGCAGGGAATCAGAGTTGGGGCATCAGAGGTTGGGAATTAGATATGGGGAAACAGAGGCGGGGAATCAGAGGCGGGGAAACAGAGGCGGGAAATCAGATATGGGGAATCAGAGGTGGGGAATCAGAGGCAGGGAATCAGATGTGCGGAATCAGAGATGGGGAATCAGAGGCATGGAATCAGAATCAGAAGCGGGGAATCAGAGGCCGGGAATCAGATGTGGGAATAAGAGGCCGGGAATCAGAGGTGGGGAATCAGAGTCCGGGAATCAGAGATGGGGATTCAGAGGCTGAGAATGAGATATGGAGAATCAGAGACGGGGAATCAGAGGCGGGGAAACAGAGGTGGGGAATCATATATGTGGAATCAGAGGTGGCGAATCAAAGGCGGTGAATCAGAGATGGGGAATCAGAGGCGGGGAATCAGAGGCAGGGAATCAAACACGGGAAATCAGAGGCGGGGAATCAGAGCTGGGGAATCAGAGGCGGGGAATCAGAGTTGGGGAATCAGAGGCAGGGAATCAGATATGGGGAAACAGGGGCAGGGAATCAGAGGCGGGGAAACAGAGGCGGCGAATCAGATATGGGGAATCAGAGGTGTGGAATCAGAGGTTGGGAATCAGAGGCAGGGAATCAGAGGCGGAGAATCAAACACGGGGAATCAGAGCTGGGGAATCAGAGGCGGGGAATTAGAGTTGGGGAATCAGAGGAGGGGAATCAGAGGCGGGGAAACAGAGGCGGGGAATCAGATATGGGGAATCAGAGGTGGGGAATCAGAGGTTGGGAATCAGAGGCAGGGAATCAGAGGCGGGGAATCAGAGGCGGGGAATCAGAGGCAGGGAATCAGATGTGCGGAATCGGGGATGGGGAATCAGAGGCAGGGAATCAGAGGCGGGGAATCAGAGGCGGGGAATCAGAGGCCGGGAATCAGATATGGGGAAACAGAGGTGGGGAATCAGAGGCGGGGAAACAGAGGCGGGGATTCAGGTATGGGGAATCAGAGGGGGGGAATCAGAGGTTGGGAATCAGAGGCAGGGAATCAGAGGCTTGGAATCAGATGCAGGGAATCAGATGCGGGAATCAGAGGCGGGGAATCAGAGCTGGGGAATCAGAGGTGGGGAATCAGAGTTGGGGAATCAGAGGCGGGGACTTAGATATTGGGAAACAGAGGCGGGGAATCAGAGGCAGGGAATCAGATGTGCGGAATCAGAGATGGGGAATCAGAGGCAGGGAATCAGAATCAGAAGCAGGGAATCAGAGGCCGGGAATCAGAGGCCGGAATCAGATGCCGGGAATAAGAGGCCGGGAATCAGAGATGGGGTATCAGAGTCCGGGAATCAGAGATGGGGATTCAGAGGCGGGGAATGAGATATGGGGAATCAGAGGCGGGGAATCAGAGGCGGGGAAACAGAGGCGGGGAATCAGATATGGGGAATCAGAGGTGGCGAATCAAAGGCGGTGAATCAGAGATGGGGAACCAGAGGCCGGGAATCAGAGGCAGGGAATCAAACAAGGAAAATCAGAGGCGGGGAATCAGAGCTGGGGAATCAGAGGCGGGGAATCAGAGTTGGGGAATCAGAGGCGGGGAATCAGACGCAGGGAATCAATATGGGAAATCAGAGGTGGGGAATCAGAGGTTGGGAATCAGAGGAAGGGAATCAGAGGCGAGGAATCAGATATGGGGAAACAGAGGTGGGAAATCAGAGGCGGGGAAACAGAGGTGGGGATTCAGATATGGGGAATCAGAGGTAGGGAATCAGAGGTTGGGAATCAGAGGCAGGGAATCAGAGGCTTGGAATCAGATGCAGGGAATCAGATGCGGGGAATCAGAGGCGGGGAATCAGAGCTGGGGAATCAGAGGTGGGGAATCAGAGTTGGGGAATCAGAGGCGGGGACTTAGATATTGGGAAACAGAGGCGGGGAATCAGAGGCGGGGAATCAGAGGCAGGGAATCAGATGTGCGGAATCAGAGATGGGGAATCAGAGGCAGGGAATCAGAATCAGAAGCAGGGAATCAGAGGCCGGGAATCAGAGGCCGGAATCAGATGCCGGGAATAAGAGGCCGGGAATCAGAGGTTGGGAATCAGAGTCCGGGAATCAGAGATGGGGATTCAGAGGCGGGGAATGAGATATGGGGAATCAGAGGCGGGGAATCAGAGGCGGGGAAACAGAGGCGGGGAATCAGATATGGGGAATCAGAGGTGGCGAATCAAAGGCGGTGAATCAGAGATGGGGAATCAGAGGCCGGGAATCAGAGGCAGGGAATCAAACACGGAAAATCAGAGGCGGGGAATCAGAGCTGGGGAATCAGAGGCGGGGAATCAGAGTTGGGGAATCAGAGGCGGGGAATCAGACGCAGGGAATCAATATGGGAAATCAGAGGTGGGGAATCAGAGGTTGGGAATCAGAGGAAGGGAATCAGAGGCGAGGAATCAGAGCTGGGGAATCAGAGGCGGGGAATCAGAATTGGGGAATCAGAGATGGGGAATCAGAGATGGGGAATCAGAGGCGGCGAATCAGACGCGGGGAATCAGAGGTGGTGAATCAGAGATGTGGAATCAGAGGCGGTGAATCAGAGGCAGGGAATCAGACGCGGGGAATCGGAGGCGGGGAATCATATCTGGCGAATCAGAGGCGGGGAATGAGATATGGGGAATCAGAGGCGGGGAATCAGAGGCGGGGAAACAGTGGTGAGGAATCAGATATGGGGAATCAGAGGTGGCGAATCAAAGACGGTGAATCAGAGATGGGGAATCAGAGGCGGGGAATCAGAGGCAGGGGATCAAACACGGGGAATCAGAGGTGGGGAATCAGAGCTGGGGAATCAGAGGCGGGGAATCAGAGATGGGGAATCAGAGGTGGGGAATCAGAGGCGGTGAATCTGAGATGGGGAATCAGAGGCGGGGAATCAGAGGCAGGTTATCAGACTCGGGGATTCAGAGGCTGGGAATCAGACGGGGGGAATCAAAGGCGGGGAATGAAGCTGGGGAATCAGAGGCAGCGAATCAGAGTTGGGGATTCAGAGGCGGGGAATCAGATATGGGGAAACAGAGGCGGGGAATCAGAGGCGGGCAAACAGAGGTGGGGAATTAGATATGGGGAATCAGTGGTGGGGAATCAGAGGTGGTGAATCAGAGATGGGGAATCACAGGCGGGGAATCGGAGGCTGGGAATAGAACGCGGGGAATCAGAGGCAGGGAATCAGAGCTGGGGAATCAGAGGCGGGGAATCATAGTTGGGAATCAGAGGCGGGGAATCAGATATGGGGAAACAGAGGCGGGGAATCAGGGGCGGGGTAACAGAGGCGGGGAATCAGATATGGGGAATCGGATGCGGGGAATCAGAGGCGGGGAAACAGAGGCGGGGAATCAGATATGGGGAATCAGAGGTGGGGAATCAGAGGCAGGTAACCAGATGTGCGGAATCAGAGATGGGGAATCAGAGGCAGGGAATCAGAATCAGAAGCGGGGAGTCAGAGGCCGGGAATCAGAGGCCTGGAATCAGATGCTGGGAATAAGAGGCCGGGAATCAGAGGTGGGGAATCAGAGTCCGGGAATCAGTGATGGGGATTCAGAGGCGGGGAATGAGATATGGAGAATCAGAGGCGGGGAATCAGAGGCGGGGAAACAGAGGTGGGGAATCAGATATGGGGAATCATAGGTGGCGAATCAAAGGCGGTGAATCAGAGATGGGGAATCAGAGGCGGGGAATCAGAGGCAGGGAATCAAACACGGGGAATCAGAGGCGTGGTATCAGAGCTGGGGAATCAGAGGCTGGGAATCAAAGTTGGGGAATCAGAGGCAGGGAATCAGATATGGGGAAACAGGGGAGGGGAATCAGAGGCGGGGAAACAGAGGCGGGGAATCAGATATGGGGAATCAGAGGTGGCGAATCAAAGGCGGTGAATCAGAGATGGGGAATCAGAGGCGGGGAATCAGAGGCAGGGAATCAGATGTGCGGAATCGGGGATGGGGAATCAGAGGCAGGGAATCAGAGGCGGGGAATCAGAGGCGGGGAATCAGAGGCCGGGAATCAGATATGGGGAAACAGAGGTGGGGAATCAGAGGCGGGGAAACAGAGGCGGGGATTCAGGTATGGGGAATCAGAGGGGGGGAATCAGAGGTTGGGAATCAGAGGCAGGGAATCAGAGGCTTGGAATCAGATGCAGGGAATCAGATGCGGGAATCAGAGGCGGGGAATCAGAGCTGGGGAATCAGAGGTGGGGAATCAGAGTTGGGGAATCAGAGGCGGGGACTTAGATATTGGGAAACAGAGGCGGGGAATCAGAGGCAGGGAATCAGATGTGCGGAATCAGAGATGGGGAATCAGAGGCAGGGAATCAGAATCAGAAGCAGGGAATCAGAGGCCGGGAATCAGAGGCCGGAATCAGATGCCGGGAATAAGAGGCCGGGAATCAGAGATGGGGTATCAGAGTCCGGGAATCAGAGATGGGGATTCAGAGGCGGGGAATGAGATATGGGGAATCAGAGGCGGGGAATCAGAGGCGGGGAAACAGAGGCGGGGAATCAGATATGGGGAATCAGAGGTGGCGAATCAAAGGCGGTGAATCAGAGATGGGGAACCAGAGGCCGGGAATCAGAGGCAGGGAATCAAACAAGGAAAATCAGAGGCGGGGAATCAGAGCTGGGGAATCTGAGGCGGGGAATCAGAGTTGGGGAATCAGAGGCGGGGAATCAGACGCAGGGAATCAATATGGGAAATCAGAGGTGGGGAATCAGAGGTTGGGAATCAGAGGAAGGGAATCAGAGGCGAGGAATCAGATATGGGGAAACAGAGGTGGGAAATCAGAGGCGGGGAAACAGAGGTGGGGATTCAGATATGGGGAATCAGAGGTAGGGAATCAGAGGTTGGGAATCAGAGGCAGGGAATCAGAGGCTTGGAATCAGATGCAGGGAATCAGATGCGGGGAATCAGAGGCGGGGAATCAGAGCTGGGGAATCAGAGGTGGGGAATCAGAGTTGGGGAATCAGAGGCGGGGACTTAGATATTGGGAAACAGAGGCGGGGAATCAGAGGCGGGGAATCAGAGGCAGGGAATCAGATGTGCGGAATCAGAGATGGGGAATCAGAGGCAGGGAATCAGAATCAGAAGCAGGGAATCAGAGGCCGGGAATCAGAGGCCGGAATCAGATGCCGGGAATAAGAGGCCGGGAATCAGAGGTTGGGAATCAGAGTCCGGGAATCAGAGATGGGGATTCAGAGGCGGGGAATGAGATATGGGGAATCAGAGGCGGGGAATCAGAGGCGGGGAAACAGAGGCGGGGAATCAGATATGGGGAATCAGAGGTGGCGAATCAAAGGCGGTGAATCAGAGATGGGGAATCAGAGGCCGGGAATCAGAGGCAGGGAATCAAACACGGAAAATCAGAGGCGGGGAATCAGAGCTGGGGAATCAGAGGCGGGGAATCAGAGTTGGGGAATCAGAGGCGGGGAATCAGACGCAGGGAATCAATATGGGAAATCAGAGGTGGGGAATCAGAGGTTGGGAATCAGAGGAAGGGAATCAGAGGCGAGGAATCAGAGCTGGGGAATCAGAGGCGGGGAATCAGAATTGGGGAATCAGAGATGGGGAATCAGAGATGGGGAATCAGAGGCGGCGAATCAGACGCGGGGAATCAGAGGTGGTGAATCAGAGATGTGGAATCAGAGGCGGTGAATCAGAGGCAGGGAATCAGACGCGGGGAATCGGAGGCGGGGAATCATATCTGGCGAATCAGAGGCGGGGAATGAGATATGGGGAATCAGAGGCGGGGAATCAGAGGCGGGGAAACAGTGGTGAGGAATCAGATATGGGGAATCAGAGGTGGCGAATCAAAGACGGTGAATCAGAGATGGGGAATCAGAGGCGGGGAATCAGAGGCAGGGGATCAAACACGGGGAATCAGAGGTGGGGAATCAGAGCTGGGGAATCAGAGGCGGGGAATCAGAGATGGGGAATCAGAGGTGGGGAATCAGAGGCGGTGAATCTGAGATGGGGAATCAGAGGCGGGGAATCAGAGGCAGGTTATCAGACTCGGGGATTCAGAGGCTGGGAATCAGACGGGGGGAATCAAAGGCGGGGAATGAAGCTGGGGAATCAGAGGCAGCGAATCAGAGTTGGGGATTCAGAGGCGGGGAATCAGATATGGGGAAACAGAGGCGGGGAATCAGAGGCGGGCAAACAGAGGTGGGGAATTAGATATGGGGAATCAGTGGTGGGGAATCAGAGGTGGTGAATCAGAGATGGGGAATCACAGGCGGGGAATCGGAGGCTGGGAATAGAACGCGGGGAATCAGAGGCAGGGAATCAGAGCTGGGGAATCAGAGGCGGGGAATCATAGTTGGGAATCAGAGGCGGGGAATCAGATATGGGGAAACAGAGGCGGGGAATCAGGGGCGGGGTAACAGAGGCGGGGAATCAGATATGGGGAATCGGATGCGGGGAATCAGAGGCGGGGAAACAGAGGCGGGGAATCAGATATGGGGAATCAGAGGTGGGGAATCAGAGGCAGGTAACCAGATGTGCGGAATCAGAGATGGGGAATCAGAGGCAGGGAATCAGAATCAGAAGCGGGGAGTCAGAGGCCGGGAATCAGAGGCCTGGAATCAGATGCTGGGAATAAGAGGCCGGGAATCAGAGGTGGGGAATCAGAGTCCGGGAATCAGTGATGGGGATTCAGAGGCGGGGAATGAGATATGGAGAATCAGAGGCGGGGAATCAGAGGCGGGGAAACAGAGGTGGGGAATCAGATATGGGGAATCATAGGTGGCGAATCAAAGGCGGTGAATCAGAGATGGGGAATCAGAGGCGGGGAATCAGAGGCAGGGAATCAAACACGGGGAATCAGAGGCGTGGTATCAGAGCTGGGGAATCAGAGGCTGGGAATCAAAGTTGGGGAATCAGAGGCAGGGAATCAGATATGGGGAAACAGGGGAGGGGAATCAGAGGCGGGGAAACAGAGGCGGGGAATCAGATATGGGGAATCAGAGGCGGGGAATTAGAGTTGGAGAATCAGAGGCGGGGAATCAGAGGCGGGGAAACAGAGGCGGGGAATCAAACACGGGGAATCAGAGGTGGGGAATCAGAGGTTGGGAATCAGAGGCAGGGAATCAGAGGTGGGGAATCAGAGGCGGGGAATCAGAGGCAGGGAATCAGATGTGCGGAATCGGAGATGGGGAATCAGAGGCAGGGAATCAGAGGCGGGGAATCAGAGGCGGGGAATCAGAGGCCGGGAATCAGATATGGGGAAACAGAGGCAGGGAATCAGAGGCGGGGAAACAGAGGCTGGAAATCAGATATGGGGAATCAGAGGTGGGGAATCAGAGGTTGGGAATCAGAGGCGGGGAATCAGAGGCTTGGAATCAGATGCAGGGAATCAGATGCGGGGAATCAGAGGCGGGGAATCAGAGCTGGGGAATCAGAGGTGGGGAATCAGAGTTGGGGAATCAGAGGCGGGGAGTTAGATATTGGGAAACAGAGGCGGGGAATCAGAGGCGGGGAAACAGAGGCGGGGAATCAGAGATGGGGAATCAAAGGCAGGGAATCAGAATCAGAAGCAGGGAATCAGAGGCCGGGAATGAGAAGCCGGAATCAGATGCCGGGAATAAGAGGCCGGGAATCAGAGGTGGGGAATCAGAGTCCGGGAATCAGAGATGGGGATTCAGAGGCAGGGAATGAGATATGGGGAATCAGAGGCGGGGAATCAGAGGCGGTGAAACAGAGGCGGGGAATCAGATATGGGGAATCAGAGGTGGCGAATCAAAGGCGGTGAATCAGAGATGGGGAATCAGAGGCCGGGAATCAGAGGCAGGGAATCAAACACGGGGAATCAGAGGCGGAGAATCAGAATTGGGAAATCAGAGATGGGGAATCAGAGATGGGGAATCAGAGGCGGGGAATCAGACGCGGGGAATCAGAGGTGGTGAATCGGAGATGTTGAATCAGAGGCGGGGAATCAGAGGCGGGGAAACAGAGGCGGGAAATCAGATATGGGGAATCAGAGGTGGGGAATCAGAGGCAGGGAATCAGATGTGCGGAATCAGAGATGGGGAATCAGAGGCAGGGAATCAGAATCAGAAGTGAGGAATCAGAGGCCGGGAAGCAGAGGCGGGGAATCAGATATGGGGAATCAGAGGTGGGGAATCAGAGGCAGGGAATTAGATTTGCGGAATCAGAGATGGGGAATCAGAAGCAGGGAATCAGAGGCCGGGAATCAGAGGCCGGAATCAGATGCCGGGAATAAGAGGCCGGGAATCAGAGGTGGGGAATCAGAGTCCGGGAATCAGAGATGGGGAATCAGAGGCGGGGAATGAGATATGGGGAATCAGAGGCGGGGAATCAGAGGCGGGGAAACAGAGGCGAGGAATCAGATATGGGGAATCAGAGGTTGTGAATCAAAGGCGATGAATCAGAGATGGGGAATCAGAGGCGGGGAATCAGAGGCAGCGAATCAAACACGGGGAATCAGAGGCGGGGAATCAGAGCTGGGGAATCAGAGGCGGGGAATCAGAGGCAGGGAATCAAACACGGGGAATCAGAGGCGTGGTATCAGAGCTGGGGAATCAGAGGCTGGGAATCAAAGTTGGGGAATCAGAGGCAGGGAATCAGATATGGGGAAACAGGGGCGGGGAATCAGAGGCGGGGAAACAGAGGCGGGGAATCAGATATGGGGAATCAGAGGCGGGGAATTAGAGTTGGGGAATCAGAGGCGGGGAATCAGAGGCGGGGAAACAGAGGCGGGGAATCAAACACGGGGAATCAGAGGTGGGGAATCAGAGGTTGGGAATCAGAGGCAGGGAATCAGAGGCGGGTAATCAGAGGCGGGGAATCAGAGGCAGGGAATCAGATGTGCGGAATCGGAGATGGGGAATCAGAGGCAGGGAATCAGAGGCGGGGAATCAGAGGCGGGGAATCAGAGGCCGGGAATCAGATATGGGGAAACAGAGGCAGGGAATCAGAGGCGGGGAAACAGAGGCTGGGAATCAGATATGGGGAATCAGAGGTGGGGAATCAGAGGTTGGGAATCAGAGGCAGGGAATCAGAGGCTTGGAATCAGTTGCAGGGAATCAGATGCGGGGAATCAGAGGCGGGGAATCAGAGCTGGGGAATCAGAGGTGGGGAATCAGAGTTGGGGAATCAGAGGCGGGGACTTAGATATTGGGAAACAGAGGCGGGGAATCAGAGGCGGGGAAAAAGAGGCGGGTAATCAGATATGGGGAATCAGAGATGGGGAATCAGAGGCAGGGAATCAGATGTGCGGAACCAGAGATGGGGAATCAAAGGCAGGGAATCAGAATCAGAAGCAGGGAATCAGAGGCCGGGAATCAGAGGCCGGAATCAGATGCCGGGAATAAGAGGCCGGGAATCAGAGGTGGGGAATCAGAGTCCGGGAATCAGAGATGGGGATTCAGAGGCGGGGAATGAGATATGGGAAATCAGAGGCGGGGAATCAGAGGCGGTGAAACAGAGGCGGGGAATCAGATATGGGGAATCAGAGGTGGCGAATCAAAGGCGGTGAATCAGAGATGGGGAATCAGAGGCGGGGAATCAGAGGCAGGGAATCAAACACGGGGAATCAGAGGCGTGGTATCAGAGCTGGGGAATCAGAGGCTGGGAATCAAAGTTGGGGAATCAGAGGCAGGGAATCAGATATGGGGAAACAGGGGCGGGGAATCAGAGGCGGGGAAACAGAGGCGGGGAATCAGATATGGGGAATCAGAGGCGGGGAATTAGAGTTGGGGAATCAGAGGCGGGGAATCAGAGGCGGGGAAACAGAGGCGGGGAATCAAACACGGGGAATCAGAGGTGGGGAATCAGAGGTTGGGAATCAGAGGCAGGGAATCAGAGGCGGGGAATCAGAGGCGGGGAATCAGAGGCAGGGAATCAGATGTGCGGAATCGGAGATGGGGAATCAGAGGCAGGGAATCATAGGCGGGGAATCAGAGGCGGGGAATCAGAGGCCGGGAATCAGATATGGGGAAACAGAGGCAGGGAATCAGAGGCGGGGAAACAGAGGCTGGGAATCAGATATGGGGAATCAGAGGTGGGGAATCAGAGGTTGGAAATCAGAGGCAGGGAATCAGAGGCTTGGAATCAGATTCAGGGAATCAGATGCGGGGAATCAGAGGCGGGGAATCAGAGCTGGGGAATCAGAGGTGGGGAATCAGAGTTGGGGAATCAGAGGCGGGGACTTAGATATTGGGAAACAGAGGCGGGGAATCAGAGGCGGGGAAACAGAGGCGGGGAACCAGAGATGGGGAATCAAAGGCAGGGAATCAGAATCAGAAGCAGGGAATCAGAGGCCGGGAATGAGAGGCCGGAATCAGATGCCGGGAATAAGAGGCCGGGAATCAGAGGTGGGGAATCAGAGTCTGGGAATCAGAGATGGGGATTCAGAGGCGGGGAATGAGATATGGGGAATCAGAGGCGGGGAATCAGAGGCGGTGAAACAGAGGCGGGGAATCAGATATGGGGAATCAGAGGTGGCGAATCAAAGGCGGTGAATCAGAGATGGGGAATCAGAGGCCGGGAATCAGAGGCAGGGAATCAAACACGGGGAATCAGAGGCGGAGAATCAGAATTGGGGAATCAGAGATGGGGAATCAGAGATGGGGAATCATAGCTGGCGAATCAGAGGCGGGGAATGAGATATGGGGAATCAGAGGCGGGGAATCAGAGGCGGGGAAACAGTGGCGAGGAATCAGATATGGGGAATCAGAGGTGGCGAATCAAAGACGGTGAATCAGAGATGGGGAATCAGAGGCGGGGAATCAGAGGCAGGGGATCAAACACGGGGAATCAGAGGTGGGGAATCAGAGCTGGGGAATCAGAGGCGGGGAATCACAGTTGGGGAATCAGAGGCGAGGAATCAGAGCTGGGGAATCAGAGGTGGGGAATCAGAGTCGGGGAATCAGAGGCAGGGAATCGGATGTGCGGAATCAGAGATGGGGAATCAGATGTGGGGAATCAGAGGCGGTGAATCTGAGATGGGGAATCAGAGGCGGGGAATCAGAGGCAGGTTATCAGACTCGGGGATTCAGAGGCTGGGAATCAGACGGGGGGAATCAAAGGCGGGGAATGAAGCTGGGGAATCAGAGGCAGCGAATCAGAGTTGGGGATTCAGAGGCGGGGAATCAGATATGGGGAAACAGAGGCGGGGAATCAGAGGCGGGCAAACAGAGGTGGGGAATTAGATATGGGGAATCTGTGGTGGGGAATCAGAGGTGGTGAATCAGAGATGGGGAATCACAGGCGGGGAATCAGAGGCTGGGAATAGAACGCGGGGTATCAGAGGCAGGGAATCAGAGCTGGGGAATCAGAGGCGGGGAATCATAGTTGGGAATCAGAGGCGGGGAATCAGATATGGGGAAACAGAGGCGGGGAATCAGGGGCATGGAAACAGAGGCGGGGAATCAGATATGGGGAATCGGATGCGGGGAATCAGAGGCGGGGAATCAGAGCTGGGGAATCAGAGGCGGGGAATCAGAGTTGGGGCATCAGAGGTGGGGAATTAGATATGGGGAAACAGAGGCGGGGAATCAGAGGCGTGGAAACAGAGGCGGGGAATCAGATATGGGGAATCAGAGGTGGGGAATCAGAGGCAGGTAATCAGATGTGCGGAATCAGAGATGGGGAATCAGAGGCAGGGAATCAGAATCAGAAGCGGGGAGTCAGAGGCCGGGAATCAGAGGCCTGGAATCAGATGCTGGGAATAAGAGGCCGGGAATCAGAGGTGGGGCATCAGAGTCCGGGAATCAGTGATGGGGATTCAGAGGCGGGGAATGAGATATGGAGAATCAGAGGCGAGGAATCAGAGGCGGGGAAACAGAGGTGGGGAATCAGATATGGGGAATCAGAGGTGGCGAATCAAAGGCGGTGAATCAGAGATGGGGAATCAGAGGCGGGGAATCAGAGGCAGGGAATCAAACACGGGGAATCAGAGGCGTGGTATCAGAGCTGGGGAATCAGAGGCTGGGAATCAAAGTTGGGGAATCAGAGGCAGGGAATCAGATATGGGGAAACAGGGGCGGGGAATCAGAGGCGGGGAAACAGAGGCGGGGAATCAGATATGGGGAATCAAAGGCGGGGAATTAGAGTTGGGGAATCAGAGGCGGGGAATCAGAGGCGGGGAAACAGAGGCGGGGAATCAAACACGGGGAATCAGAGGTTGGGAATCAGAGGTTGGGAATCAGAGGCAGGGAATCAGAGGCGGGGAATCAGAGGCGGGGAATCAGAGGCAGGGAATCAGATGTGCGGAATCGGAGATGGGGAATCAGAGGCAGGGAATCAGAGGCGGGGAATCAGAGGCGGGGAATCAGAGGCCGGGAATCAGATATGGGGAAACAGAGGCAGGGAATCAGAGGCGGGGAAACAAAGGCTGGGAATCAGATATGGGGAATCAGAGGTGGGGAATCAGAGGTTGGAAATCAGAGGCAGGGAATCAGAGGCTTGGAATCAGATGCAGGGAATCAGATGCGGGGAATCAGAGGCAGGGAATCAGAGCTGGGGAATCAGAGGTGGGGAATCAGAGTTGGGGAATCAGAGGCGGGGACTTAGATATTGGGAAACAGAGGCGGGGAATCAGAGGCGGGGAAACAGAGGCGGGGAATCAGAGATGGGGAATCAAAGGCAGGGAATCAGAATCAGAAGCAGGGAATCAGAGGCCGGGAATGAGAGGCCGGAATCAGATGCCGGGAATAAGAGGCCGGGAATCAGAGGTGGGGAATCAGAGTCTGGGAATCAGAGATGGGGATTCAGAGGCGGGGAATGAGATATGGGGAATCAGAGGCGGGGAATCAGAGGCGGTGAAACAGAGGCGGGGAATCAGATATGGGGAATCAGAGGTTGCGAATCAAAGGCGGTGAATCAGAGATGGGGAATCAGAGGCCGGGAATCAGAGGCAGGGAATCAAACACGGGGAATCAGAGGCGGAGAATCAGAATTGGGGAATCAGAGATGGGGAATCAGAGATGGGGAATCAGAGGCGGGGAATCAGACGCGGGGAATCAGAGGTGGTGAATCAGAGATGTTGAATCAGAGGCGGGGAATCAGAGGCAGGGAATCAGAGTTGGGGCATCAGAGGTTGGGAATTAGATATGGGGAAACAGAGGCGGGGAATCAGAGGCGGGGAAACAGAGGCGGGAAATCAGATATGGGGAATCAGAGGTGGGGAATCAGAGGCAGGGAATCAGATGTGCGGAATCAGAGATGGGGAATCAGAGGCAGGGAATCAGAATCAGAAGCGGGGAATCAGAGGCCGGGAAACAGAGGCGGGGAATCTGATATGGGGAATCAGAGGTGGGGAATCAGAGGCAGGGAATTAGATTTGCGGAATCAGAGATGGGGAATCAGAAGCAGGGAATCAGAGGCCGGGAATCAGAGGCCGGAATCAGATGCCGGGAATAAGAGGCCGGGAATCAGAGGTGGGGAATCAGAGTCCGGGAATCAGAGATGGGGAATCAGAGGCGGGGAATGAGATATGGGGAATCAGAGGCGGGGAATCAGAGGCGGGGAAACAGAGGCGAGGAATCAGATATGGGGAATCAGAGGTGGCGAATCAAAGGCGATGAATCAGAGATGGGGAATCAGAGGCGGGGAATCAGAGGCAGGGAATCAAACACGGGGAATCAGAGGCGGGGAATCAGAGCTGGGGAATCAGAGGCGGGGAATCAGATGCAGGGAATCAAACACGGGGAATCAGAGGCGTGGTATCAGAGCTGGGGAATCAGAGGCTGGGAATCAAAGTTGGGGAATCAGAGGCAGGGAATCAGATATGGGGAAACAGGGGCGGGGAATCAGAGGCGGGGAAACAGAGGCGGGGAATCAGATATGGGGAATCAGAGGCGGGGAATTAGAGTTGGGGAATCAGAGGCGGGGAATCAGAGGCGGGGAAACAGAGGCGGGGAATCAAACACGGGGAATCAGAGGTGGGGAATCAGAGGTTGGGAATCAGAGGCAGGGAATCAGAGGCGGGGAATCAGAGGCGGGGAATCAGAGGCAGGGAATCAGATGTGCGGAATCGGAGATGGGGAATCAGAGGCAGGGAATCAGAGGTGGGGAATCAGAGGCGGGGAATCAGAGGCCGGGAATCTGATATGGGGAAACAGAGGCAGGGAATAAGAGGCGGGGAAACAGAGGCTGGGAATCAGATATGGGGAATCAGAGGTGGGGAATCAGAGGTTGGGAATCAGAGGCAGGGAATCAGAGGCGGGGAATCAGAGGCGGGGAATCAGAGGCAGGGAATCAGATGTGCGGAATCGGAGATGGGGAATCAGAGGCAGGGAATCAGAGGTGGGGAATCAGAGGCGGGGAATCAGAGGCCGGGAATCTGATATGGGGAAACAGAGGCAGGGAATCAGAGGCGGGGAAACAGAGGCTGGGAATCAGATATGGGGAATCAGAGGTGGGGAATCAGAGGTTGGGAATCAGAGGCAGGGAATCAGAGGCTTGGAATCAGATGCAGGGAATCAGATGCGGGGAATCAGAGGCGGGGAATCAGAGCTGGGGAATCAGAGGTGGGGAATCAGAGATGGGGAATCAGAGGCAGGGAATCAGATGTGCGGAATCAGAGATGGGGAATCAAAGGCAGGGAATCAGAATCAGAAGCAGGGAATCAGAGGCCGGGAATCAGAGGCCGGAATTAAACACGGGGAATCAGAGGCGGGGAATCAGAATTGGGGAATCAGAGATGGGGAATCAGAGATGGGGAATCAGAGGCGGGAAATCAGATGCGGGGAATCAGTGGTGGTGAATCAGAGATGTTGAATCAGAGGCGGGGATTCAGAGGCAGGGAATCAGAGTTGGGGCATCAGAGGTTGGGAATTAGATATGGGGAAACAGAAGCGGGGAATCAGAGGCGGGGAAACAGAGGCGGGAAATCAGATATGGGGAATCAGAGGTGGGGAATCAGAGGCAGGGAATCAGATGTGCGGAATCAGAGATGGGGAATCAGAGGCAGGGAATCAGAATCAGAAGCGGGGAATCAGAGGCCGGGAAACAGAGGCGGGGAATCAGATATGGGGAATCAGAGGTGGGGAATCAGAGGCAGGGAATTAGATTTGCTGATTCAGAGATGGGGAATCAGAAGCAGGGAATCAGAGGCCGGGAATCAGAGGCCGGAATCAGATGCCGGGAATAAGAGGCCGGGAATCAGAGGTGGGGAATCAGAGTCCGGGAATCAGAGATGGGGAATCAGAGGCGGGGAATGAGATATGGGGAATCAGAGGCGGGGAATCAGAGGCGGGGAAACAGAGGCGAGGAATCAGATATGGGGAATCAGAGGTGGCGAATCAGAGGCAGGGAATCAAACACGGGGAATCAGAGGCGTGGTATCAGAGCTGGGGAATCAGAGGCTGGGAATCAGATATGGGGAAACAGGGGCGGGGAATCAGAGGCGGGGAAACAGAGGCGGGGAATCAGATATGGGGAATCAGAGGCGGGGAATTAGAGTTGGGGAATCAGAGGCGGGGAATCAGAGGCGGGGAAACAGAGGCGGGGAATCAAACACGGGGAATCAGAGGTGGGGAATCAGAGGTTGGGAATCAGAGGCAGGGAATCAGAGGCGGGGAATCAGAGGCGGGGAATCAGAGGCAGGGAATCAGATGTGCGGAATCGGAGATGGGGAATCAGAGGCAGGGAATCAGAGGTGGGGAATCAGAGGCGGGGAATCAGAGGCCGGGAATCTGATATGGGGAAACAGAGGCAGGGAATCAGAGGCGGGGAAACAGAGGCTGGGAATCAGATATGGGGAATCAGAGGTGGGGAATCAGAGGTTGGGAATCAGAGGCAGGGAATCAGAGGCGGGGAATCAGAGGCGGGGAATCAGAGGCAGGGAATCAGATGTGCGGAATCGGAGATGGGGAATCAGAGGCAGGGAATCAGAGGTGGGGAATCAGAGGCGGGGAATCAGAGGCCGGGAATCTGATATGGGGAAACAGAGGCAGGGAATCAGAGGCGGGGAAACAGAGGCTGGGAATCAGATATGGGGAATCAGAGGTGGGGAATCAGAGGTTGGGAATCAGAGGCAGGGAATCAGAGGCTTGGAATCAGATGCAGGGAATCAGATGCGGGGAATCAGAGGCGGGGAATCAGAGCTGGGGAATCAGAGGTGGGGAATCAGAGTTGGGGAATCAGAGGCGGGGACTTAGATATTGGGAAACAGAGGCGGGGAATCAGACGAGGGGAAACAGATGCGGGTAATCAGATATGGGGAATCAGAGATGGGGAATCAGAGGCAGGGAATCAGATGTGCGGAATCAGAGATGGGGAATCAAAGGCAGGGAATCAGAATCAGAAGCAGGGAATCAGAGGCCGGGAATCAGAGGCCGGAATTAAACACGGGGAATCAGAGGCGGGGAATCAGAATTGGGGAATCAGAGATGGGGAATCAGAGATGGGGAATCAGAGGCGGGAAATCAGATGCGGGGAATCAGTGGTGGTGAATCAGAGATGTTGAATCAGAGGCGGGGATTCAGAGGCAGGGAATCAGAGTTGGGGCATCAGAGGTTGGGAATTAGATATGGGGAAACAGAAGCGGGGAATCAGAGGCGGGGAAACAGAGGCGGGAAATCAGATATGGGGAATCAGAGGTGGGGAATCAGAGGCAGGGAATCAGATGTGCGGAATCAGAGATGGGGAATCAGAGGCAGGGAATCAGAATCAGAAGCGGGGAATCAGAGGCCGGGAAACAGAGGCGGGGAATCAGATATGGGGAATCAGAGGTGGGGAATCAGAGGCAGGGAATTAGATTTGCTGAATCAGAGATGGGGAATCAGAAGCAGGGAATCAGAGGCCGGGAATCAGAGGCCGGAATCAGATGCCGGGAATAAGAGGCCGGGAATCAGAGGTGGGGAATCAGAGTCCGGGAATCAGAGATGGGGAATCAGAGGCGGGGAATGAGATATGGGGAATCAGAGGCGGGGAATCAGAGGCGGGGAAACAGAGGCGAGGAATCAGATATGGGGAATCAGAGGTGGCGAATCAAAGGCGATGAATCAGAGATGTGGAATCAGAGGCGGGGAATAAGAGGCAGGGAATCAAACACGGGGAATCAGAGGCGGGGAATCAGAGCTGGGGAATCAGAGGCGGGGAATCAGAGTTGGGGAATCAGAGGCGGGGAATCAGAGCTGGGGAATCAGAGGTGGGGATCAGAGTCGGGGAATCAGAGGCAGGGAATCAGATGTGCGGAATCAGAGATGGGGAATCAGAGGTGGGGAATCAGAGGCTGTGAATCAGACACGGGGTTTCAGAGGCTGGGAATCAGACGGGGGAATCAAAGGCGGGGAATCAGAGCTGGGGAATCAGAGGCAGGGAATCAGAGTTGGGGATTCAGAGGCGGGGAATCAGATATGGGGAAACAGAGGCGGGGAATCAGAGGCGGGCAAACAGAGGCGGGGAATTAGATATGGGGAATCAGAGGTGGGGAATCAGAGGTGGTGAATCAGAGATGGGGAATCACAGGCGGGGAATCAGAGGCAGGGAATAGAACGCGGGGAATCAGAGGCAGGGAATCAGAGTTGGGGCATCAGAGGTTGGGAATTAGATATGGGGAAACAGAGGCGGGGAATCAGAGGCGGGGAAACAGAGGCGGGAAATCAGATATGGGGAATCAGAGGTGGGGAATCAGAGATGGGGAATCAGAGGCGGGGAATCAGACGCGGGGAATCAGAGGTGGTGAATCAGAGATGTGGAATCAGAGGCGGTGAATCAGAGGCAGGGAATCAGACGCGGGGAATCAGAGGCAGGGAATCAGAATCAGAAGCGGGGAGTCAGAGGCCGGGAATCAGAGGCCTGGAATCAGATGCTGGGAATAAGAGGCCGGGAATCAGAGGTGGGGCATCAGAGTCCGGGAATCAGTGATGGGGATTCAGAGGCGGGGAATGAGATATGGAGAATCAGAGGCGAGGAATCAGAGGCGGGGAAACAGAGGTGGGGAATCAGATATGGGGAATCAGAGGTGGCGAATCAAAGGCGGTGAATCAGAGATGGGGAATCAGAGGCGGGGAATCAGAGGCAGGGAATCAAACACGGGGAATCAGAGGCGTGGTATCAGAGCTGGGGAATCAGAGGCTGGGAATCAAAGTTGGGGAATCAGAGGCAGTGAATCAGATATGGGGAAACAGGGGCGGGGAATCAGAGGCGGGGAAACAGAGGCGGGGAATCAGATATGGGGAATCAAAGGCGGGGAATTAGAGTTGGGGAATCAGAGGCGGGGAATCAGAGGCGGGGAAACAGAGGCGGGGAATCAAACACGGGGAATCAGAGGTTGGGAATCAGAGGTTGGGAATCAGAGGCAGGGAATCAGAGGCGGGGAATCAGAGGCGGGGAATCAGAGGCAGGGAATCAGATGTGCGGAATCAGAGATGGGGAATCAGAGGCATGGAATCAGAATCAGAAGCGGGGAATCAGAGGCCGGGAATCAGATGCTGGGAATAAGAGGCCGGGAATCAGAGGTGGCGAATCAGAGTCCGGGAATCAGAGATGGGGATTCAGAGGCTGAGAATGAGATATGGAGAATCAGAGGCGGGGAATCAGAGGCGGGGAAACAGAGGTGGGGAATCATATATGTGGAATCAGAGGTGGCGAATCAAAGGCGGTGAATCAGAGATGGGGAATCAGAGGCGGGGAATCAGAGGCAGGGAATCAAACACGGGAAATCAGAGGCGGGGAATCAGAGCTGGGGAATCAGAGGCGGGGAATCAGAGTTGGGGAATCAGAGGCAGGGAATCAGATATGGGGAAACAGGGGCAGGGAATCAGAGGCGGGGAAACAGAGGCGGCGAATCAGATATGGGGAATCAGAGGTGTGGAATCAGAGGTTGGGAATCAGAGGCAGGGAATCAGAGGCGGAGAATCAAACACGGGGAATCAGAGCTGGGGAATCAGAGGCGGGGAATTAGAGTTGGGGAATCAGAGGAGGGGAATCAGAGGCGGGGAAACAGAGGCGGGGAATCAGATATGGGGAATCAGAGGTGGGGAATCAGAGGTTGGGAATCAGAGGCAGGGAATCAGAGGCGGGGAATCAGAGGCGGGGAATCAGAGGCAGGGAATCAGATGTGCGTTATCGGGGATGGGGAATCAGAGGCAGGGAATCAGAGGCGGCGAATCAGAGGCGGGGAATCAGAGGCCGGGAATCAGATATGGGGAAACAGAGGTGGGGAATCAGAGGCGGGGAAACAGAGGCGGGGATTCAGATATGGGGAATCAGAGGGGGGGAATCAGAGGTTGGGAATCAGAGGCAGGGAATCAGAGGCTTGGAATCAGATGCAGGGAATCAGATGCGGGGAATCAGAGGCGGGGAATCAGAGCTGGGGAATCAGAGGTGGGGAATCAGAGTTGGGGAATCAGAGGCGGGGACTTAGATATTGGGAAACAGAGGCGGGGAATCAGAGGCAGGGAATCAGATGTGCGGAATCAGAGATGGGGAATCAGAGGCAGGGAATCAGAATCAGAAGCAGGGAATCAGAGGCCGGGAATCAGAGCCGGAATCAGATGCCGGGAATAAGAGGCCGGGAATCAGAGATGGGGTATCAGAGTCCGGGAATCAGAGATGGGGATTCAGAGGCGGGGAATGAGATATGGGGAATCAGAGGCGGGGAATCAGAGGCGGGGAAACAGAGGCGGGGAATCAGATATGGGGAATCAGAGGTGGCGAATCAAAGGCGGGGAATGAGATATGGGGAATCAGAGGCGGGGAATCAGAGGCGGGGAAACAGTGGCGAGGAATCAGATATGGGGAATCAGAGGTGGCGAATCAAAGACGGTGAATCAGAGATGGGGAATCAGAGGCGGGGAATCAGAGGCAGGGGATCAAACACGGGGAATCAGAGGTGGGGAATCAGAGCTGGGGAATCAGAGGCGGGGAATCACAGTTGGGGAATCAGAGGCGAGGAATCAGAGCTGGGGAATCAGAGGTGGGGAATCAGAGTCGGGGAATCAGAGGCAGGGAATCGGATGTGCGGAATCAGAGATGGGGAATCAGATGTGGGGAATCAGAGGCGGTGAATCTGAGATGGGGAATCAGAGGCGGGGAATCAGAGGCAGGTTATCAGACTCGGGGATTCAGAGGCTGGGAATCAGACGGGGGGAATCAAAGGCGGGGAATGAAGCTGGGGAATCAGAGGCAGCGAATCAGAGTTGGGGATTCAGAGGCGGGGAATCAGATATGGGGAAACAGAGGCGGGGAATCAGAGGCGGGCAAACAGAGGTGGGGAATTAGATATGGGGAATCTGTGGTGGGGAATCAGAGGTGGTGAATCAGAGATGGGGAATCACAGGCGGGGAATCAGAGGCTGGGAATAGAACGCGGGGTATCAGAGGCAGGGAATCAGAGCTGGGGAATCAGAGGCGGGGAATCATAGTTGGGAATCAGAGGCGGGGAATCAGATATGGGGAAACAGAGGCGGGGAATCAGGGGCATGGAAACAGAGGCGGGGAATCAGATATGGGGAATCGGATGCGGGGAATCAGAGGCGGGGAATCAGAGCTGGGGAATCAGAGGCGGGGAATCAGAGTTGGGGCATCAGAGGTGGGGAATTAGATATGGGGAAACAGAGGCGGGGAATCAGAGGCGTGGAAACAGAGGCGGGGAATCAGATATGGGGAATCAGAGGTAGGGAATCAGAGGCAGGTAATCAGATGTGCGGAATCAGAGATGGGGAATCAGAGGCAGGGAATCAGAATCAGAAGCGGGGAGTCAGAGGCCGGGAATCAGAGGCCTGGAATCAGATGCTGGGAATAAGAGGCCGGGAATCAGAGGTGGGGCATCAGAGTCCGGGAATCAGTGATGGGGATTCAGAGGCGGGGAATGAGATATGGAGAATCAGAGGCGAGGAATCAGAGGCGGGGAAACAGAGGTGGGGAATCAGATATGGGGAATCAGAGGTGGCGAATCAAAGGCGGTGAATCAGAGATGGGGAATCAGAGGCGGGGAATCAGAGGCAGGGAATCAAACACGGGGAATCAGAGGCGTGGTATCAGAGCTGGGGAATCAGAGGCTGGGAATCAAAGTTGGGGAATCAGAGGCAGGGAATCAGATATGGGGAAACAGGGGCGGGGAATCAGAGGCGGGGAAACAGAGGCGGGGAATCAGATATGGGGAATCAAAGGCGGGGAATTAGAGTTGGGGAATCAGAGGCGGGGAATCAGAGGCGGGGAAACAGAGGCGGGGAATCAAACACGGGGAATCAGAGGTTGGGAATCAGAGGTTGGGAATCAGAGGCAGGGAATCAGAGGCGGGGAATCAGAGGCGGGGAATCAGAGGCAGGGAATCAGATGTGCGGAATCGGAGATGGGGAATCAGAGGCAGGGAATCAGAGGCGGGGAATCAGAGGCGGGGAATCAGAGGCCGGGAATCAGATATGGGGAAACAGAGGCAGGGAATCAGAGGCGGGGAAACAAAGGCTGGGAATCAGATATGGGGAATCAGAGGTGGGGAATCAGAGGTTGGAAATCAGAGGCAGGGAATCAGAGGCTTGGAATCAGATGCAGGGAATCAGATGCGGGGAATCAGAGGCAGGGAATCAGAGCTGGGGAATCAGAGGTGGGGAATCAGAGTTGGGGAATCAGAGGCGGGGACTTAGATATTGGGAAACAGAGGCGGGGAATCAGAGGCGGGGAAACAGAGGCGGGGAATCAGAGATGGGGAATCAAAGGCAGGGAATCAGAATCAGAAGCAGGGAATCAGAGGCCGGGAATGAGAGGCCGGAATCAGATGCCGGGAATAAGAGGCCGGGAATCAGAGGTGGGGAATCAGAGTCTGGGAATCAGAGATGGGGATTCAGAGGCGGGGAATGAGATATGGGGAATCAGAGGCGGGGAATCAGAGGCGGTGAAACAGAGGCGGGGAATCAGATATGGGGAATCAGAGGTGGCGAATCAAAGGCGGTGAATCAGAGATGGGGAATCAGAGGCCGGGAATCAGAGGCAGGGAATCAAACACGGGGAATCAGAGGCGGAGAATCAGAATTGGGGAATCAGAGATGGGGAATCAGAGATGGGGAATCAGAGGCGGGGAATCAGACGCGGGGAATCAGAGGTGGTGAATCAGAGATGTTGAATCAGAGGCGGGGAATCAGAGGCAGGGAATCAGAGTTGGGGCATCAGAGGTTGGGAATTAGATATGGGGAAACAGAGGCGGGGAATCAGAGGCGGGGAAACAGAGGCGGGAAATCAGATATGGGGAATCAGAGGTGGGGAATCAGAGGCAGGGAATCAGATGTGCGGAATCAGAGATGGGGAATCAGAGGCAGGGAATCAGAATCAGAAGCGGGGAATCAGAGGCCGGGAAACAGAGGCGGGGAATCTGATATGGGGAATCAGAGGTGGGGAATCAGAGGCAGGGAATTAGATTTGCGGAATCAGAGATGGGGAATCAGAAGCAGGGAATCAGAGGCCGGGAATCAGAGGCCGGAATCAGATGCCGGGAATAAGAGGCCGGGAATCAGAGGTGGGGAATCAGAGTCCGGGAATCAGAGATGGGGAATCAGAGGCGGGGAATGAGATATGGGGAATCAGAGGCGGGGAATCAGAGGCGGGGAAACAGAGGCGAGGAATCAGATATGGGGAATCAGAGGTGGCGAATCAAAGGCGATGAATCAGAGATGGGGAATCAGAGGCGGGGAATCAGAGGCAGGGAATCAAACACGGGGAATCAGAGGCGGGGAATCAGAGCTGGGGAATCAGAGGCGGGGAATCAGAGGCAGGGAATCAAACACGGGGAATCAGAGGCGTGGTATCAGAGCTGGGGAATCAGAGGCTGGGAATCAAAGTTGGGGAATCAGAGGCAGGGAATCAGATATGGGGAAACAGGGGCGGGGAATCAGAGGCGGGGAAACAGAGGCGGGGAATCAGATATGGGGAATCAGAGGCGGGGAATTAGAGTTGGGGAATCAGAGGCGGGGAATCAGAGGCGGGGAAACAGAGGCGGGGAATCAAACACGGGGAATCAGAGGTGGGGAATCAGAGGTTGGGAATCAGAGGCAGGGAATCAGAGGCGGGGAATCAGAGGCGGGGAATCAGAGGCAGGGAATCAGATGTGCGGAATCGGAGATGGGGAATCAGAGGCAGGGAATCAGAGGTGGGGAATCAGAGGCGGGGAATCAGAGGCCGGGAATCTGATATGGGGAAACAGAGGCAGGGAATAAGAGGCGGGGAAACAGAGGCTGGGAATCAGATATGGGGAATCAGAGGTGGGGAATCAGAGGTTGGGAATCAGAGGCAGGGAATCAGAGGCGGGGAATCAGAGGCGGGGAATCAGAGGCAGGGAATCAGATGTGCGGAATCGGAGATGGGGAATCAGAGGCAGGGAATCAGAGGTGGGGAATCAGAGGCGGGGAATCAGAGGCCGGGAATCTGATATGGGGAAACAGAGGCAGGGAATCAGAGGCGGGGAAACAGAGGCTGGGAATCAGATATGGGGAATCAGAGGTGGGGAATCAGAGGTTGGGAATCAGAGGCAGGGAATCAGAGGCTTGGAATCAGATGCAGGGAATCAGATGCGGGGCATCAGAGGCGGGGAATCAGAGCTGGGGAATCAGAGGTGGGGAATCAGAGATGGGGAATCAGAGGCAGGGAATCAGATGTGCGGAATCAGAGATGGGGAATCAAAGGCAGGGAATCAGAATCAGAAGCAGGGAATCAGAGGCCGGGAATCAGAGGCCGGAATTAAACACGGGGAATCAGAGGCGGGGAATCAGAATTGGGGAATCAGAGATGGGGAATCAGAGATGGGGAATCAGAGGCGGGAAATCAGATGCGGGGAATCAGTGGTGGTGAATCAGAGATGTTGAATCAGAGGCGGGGATTCAGAGGCAGGGAATCAGAGTTGGGGCATCAGAGGTTGGGAATTAGATATGGGGAAACAGAAGCGGGGAATCAGAGGCGGGGAAACAGAGGCGGGAAATCAGATATGGGGAATCAGAGGTGGGGAATCAGAGGCAGGGAATCAGATGTGCGGAATCAGAGATGGGGAATCAGAGGCAGGGAATCAGAATCAGAAGCGGGGAATCAGAGGCCGGGAAACAGAGGCGGGGAATCAGATATGGGGAATCTGAGGTGGGGAATCAGAGGCAGGGAATTAGATTTGCTGATTCAGAGATGGGGAATCAGAAGCAGGGAATCAGAGGCCGGGAATCAGAGGCCGGAATCAGATGCCGGGAATAAGAGGCCGGGAATCAGAGGTGGGGAATCAGAGTCCGGGAATCAGAGATGGGGAATCAGAGGCGGGGAATGAGATATGGGGAATCAGAGGCGGGGAATCAGAGGCGGGGAAACAGAGGCGAGGAATCAGATATGGGGAATCAGAGGTGGCGAATCAGAGGCAGGGAATCAAACACGGGGAATCAGAGGCGTGGTATCAGAGCTGGGGAATCAGAGGCTGGGAATCAGATATGGGGAAACAGGGGCGGGGAATCAGAGGCGGGGAAACAGAGGCGGGGAATCAGATATGGGGAATCAGAGGCGGGGAATTAGAGTTGGGGAATCAGAGGCGGGGAATCAGAGGCGGGGAAACAGAGGCGGGGAATCAAACACGGGGAATCAGAGGTGGGGAATCAGAGGTTGGGAATCAGAGGCAGGGAATCAGAGGCGGGGAATCAGAGGCGGGGAATCAGAGGCAGGGAATCAGATGTGCGGAATCGGAGATGGGGAATCAGAGGCAGGGAATCAGAGGTGGGGAATCAGAGGCGGGGAATCAGAGGCCGGGAATCTGATATGGGGAAACAGAGGCAGGGAATCAGAGGCGGGGAAACAGAGGCTGGGAATCAGATATGGGGAATCAGAGGTGGGGAATCAGAGGTTGGGAATCAGAGGCAGGGAATCAGAGGCGGGGAATCAGAGGCGGGGAATCAGAGGCAGGGAATCAGATGTGCGGAATCGGAGATGGGGAATCAGAGGCAGGGAATCAGAGGTGGGGAATCAGAGGCGGGGAATCAGAGGCCGGGAATCTGATATGGGGAAACAGAGGCAGGGAATCAGAGGCGGGGAAACAGAGGCTGGGAATCAGATATGGGGAATCAGAGGTGGGGAATCAGAGGTTGGGAATCAGAGGCAGGGAATCAGAGGCTTGGAATCAGATGCAGGGAATCAGATGCGGGGAATCAGAGGCGGGGAATCAGAGCTGGGGAATCAGAGGTGGGGAATCAGAGTTGGGGAATCAGAGGCGGGGACTTAGATATTGGGAAACAGAGGCGGGGAATCAGACGAGGGGAAACAGATGCGGGTAATCAGATATGGGGAATCAGAGATGGGGAATCAGAGGCAGGGAATCAGATGTGCGGAATCAGAGATGGGGAATCAAAGGCAGGGAATCAGAATCAGAAGCAGGGAATCAGAGGCCGGGAATCAGAGGCCGGAATTAAACACGGGGAATCAGAGGCGGGGAATCAGAATTGGGGAATCAGAGATGGGGAATCAGAGATGGGGAATCAGAGGCGGGAAATCAGATGCGGGGAATCAGTGGTGGTGAATCAGAGATGTTGAATCAGAGGCGGGGATTCAGAGGCAGGGAATCAGAGTTGGGGCATCAGAGGTTGGGAATTAGATATGGGGAAACAGAAGCGGGGAATCAGAGGCGGGGAAACAGAGGCGGGAAATCAGATATGGGGAATCAGAGGTGGGGAATCAGAGGCAGGGAATCAGATGTGCGGAATCAGAGATGGGGAATCAGAGGCAGGGAATCAGAATCAGAAGCGGGGAATCAGAGGCCGGGAAACAGAGGCGGGGAATCAGATATGGGGAATCAGAGGTGGGGAATCAGAGGCAGGGAATTAGATTTGCTGAATCAGAGATGGGGAATCAGAAGCAGGGAATCAGAGGCCGGGAATCAGAGGCCGGAATCAGATGCCGGGAATAAGAGGCCGGGAATCAGAGGTGGGGAATCAGAGTCCGGGAATCAGAGATGGGGAATCAGAGGCGGGGAATGAGATATGGGGAATCAGAGGCGGGGAATCAGAGGCGGGGAAACAGAGGCGAGGAATCAGATATGGGGAATCAGAGGTGGCGAATCAAAGGCGATGAATCAGAGATGTGGAATCAGAGGCGGGGAATAAGAGGCAGGGAATCAAACACGGGGAATCAGAGGCGGGGAATCAGAGCTGGGGAATCAGAGGCGGGGAATCAGAGTTGGGGAATCAGAGGCGGGGAATCAGAGCTGGGGAATCAGAGGTGGGGATCAGAGTCGGGGAATCAGAGGCAGGGAATCAGATGTGCGGAATCAGAGATGGGGAATCAGAGGTGGGGAATCAGAGGCTGTGAATCAGACACGGGGTTTCAGAGGCTGGGAATCAGACGGGGGAATCAAAGGCGGGGAATCAGAGCTGGGGAATCAGAGGCAGGGAATCAGAGTTGGGGATTCAGAGGCGGGGAATCAGATATGGGGAAACAGAGGCGGGGAATCAGAGGCGGGCAAACAGAGGCGGGGAATTAGATATGGGGAATCAGAGGTGGGGAATCAGAGGTGGTGAATCAGAGATGGGGAATCACAGGCGGGGAATCAGAGGCAGGGAATAGAACGCGGGGAATCAGAGGCAGGGAATCAGAGTTGGGGCATCAGAGGTTGGGAATTAGATATGGGGAAACAGAGGCGGGGAATCAGAGGCGGGGAAACAGAGGCGGGAAATCAGATATGGGGAATCAGAGGTGGGGAATCAGAGATGGGGAATCAGAGGCGGGGAATCAGACGCGGGGAATCAGAGGTGGTGAATCAGAGATGTGGAATCAGAGGCGGTGAATCAGAGGCAGGGAATCAGACGCGGGGAATCAGAGGCAGGGAATCAGAATCAGAAGCGGGGAGTCAGAGGCCGGGAATCAGAGGCCTGGAATCAGATGCTGGGAATAAGAGGCCGGGAATCAGAGGTGGGGCATCAGAGTCCGGGAATCAGTGATGGGGATTCAGAGGCGGGGAATGAGATATGGAGAATCAGAGGCGAGGAATCAGAGGCGGGGAAACAGAGGTGGGGAATCAGATATGGGGAATCAGAGGTGGCGAATCAAAGGCGGTGAATCAGAGATGGGGAATCAGAGGCGGGGAATCAGAGGCAGGGAATCAAACACGGGGAATCAGAGGCGTGGTATCAGAGCTGGGGAATCAGAGGCTGGGAATCAAAGTTGGGGAATCAGAGGCAGTGAATCAGATATGGGGAAACAGGGGCGGGGAATCAGAGGCGGGGAAACAGAGGCGGGGAATCAGATATGGGGAATCAAAGGCGGGGAATTAGAGTTGGGGAATCAGAGGCGGGGAATCAGAGGCGGGGAAACAGAGGCGGGGAATCAAACACGGGGAATCAGAGGTTGGGAATCAGAGGTTGGGAATCAGAGGCAGGGAATCAGAGGCGGGGAATCAGAGGCGGGGAATCAGAGGCAGGGAATCAGATGTGCGGAATCAGAGATGGGGAATCAGAGGCATGGAATCAGAATCAGAAGCGGGGAATCAGAGGCCGGGAATCAGATGCTGGGAATAAGAGGCCGGGAATCAGAGGTGGCGAATCAGAGTCCGGGAATCAGAGATGGGGATTCAGAGGCTGAGAATGAGATATGGAGAATCAGAGGCGGGGAATCAGAGGCGGGGAAACAGAGGTGGGGAATCATATATGTGGAATCAGAGGTGGCGAATCAAAGGCGGTGAATCAGAGATGGGGAATCAGAGGCGGGGAATCAGAGGCAGGGAATCAAACACGGGAAATCAGAGGCGGGGAATCAGAGCTGGGGAATCAGAGGCGGGGAATCAGAGTTGGGGAATCAGAGGCAGGGAATCAGATATGGGGAAACAGGGGCAGGGAATCAGAGGCGGGGAAACAGAGGCGGCGAATCAGATATGGGGAATCAGAGGTGTGGAATCAGAGGTTGGGAATCAGAGGCAGGGAATCAGAGGCGGAGAATCAAACACGGGGAATCAGAGCTGGGGAATCAGAGGCGGGGAATTAGAGTTGGGGAATCAGAGGAGGGGAATCAGAGGCGGGGAAACAGAGGCGGGGAATCAGATATGGGGAATCAGAGGTGGGGAATCAGAGGTTGGGAATCAGAGGCAGGGAATCAGAGGCGGGGAATCAGAGGCGGGGAATCAGAGGCAGGGAATCAGATGTGCGTTATCGGGGATGGGGAATCAGAGGCAGGGAATCAGAGGCGGCGAATCAGAGGCGGGGAATCAGAGGCCGGGAATCAGATATGGGGAAACAGAGGTGGGGAATCAGAGGCGGGGAAACAGAGGCGGGGATTCAGATATGGGGAATCAGAGGGGGGGAATCAGAGGTTGGGAATCAGAGGCAGGGAATCAGAGGCTTGGAATCAGATGCAGGGAATCAGATGCGGGGAATCAGAGGCGGGGAATCAGAGCTGGGGAATCAGAGGTGGGGAATCAGAGTTGGGGAATCAGAGGCGGGGACTTAGATATTGGGAAACAGAGGCGGGGAATCAGAGGCAGGGAATCAGATGTGCGGAATCAGAGATGGGGAATCAGAGGCAGGGAATCAGAATCAGAAGCAGGGAATCAGAGGCCGGGAATCAGAGCCGGAATCAGATGCCGGGAATAAGAGGCCGGGAATCAGAGATGGGGTATCAGAGTCCGGGAATCAGAGATGGGGATTCAGAGGCGGGGAATGAGATATGGGGAATCAGAGGCGGGGAATCAGAGGCGGGGAAACAGAGGCGGGGAATCAGATATGGGGAATCAGAGGTGGCGAATCAAAGGCGGTGAATCAGAGATGGGGAACCAGAGGCCGGGAATCAGAGGCAGGGAATCAAACAAGGAAAATCAGAGGCGGGGAATCAGAGCTGGGGAATCAGAGGCGGGGAATCAGAGTTGGGGAATCAGAGGCGGGGAATCAGACGCAGGGAATCAATATGGGAAATCAGAGGTGGGGAATCAGAGGTTGGGAATCAGAGGAAGGGAATCAGAGGCGAGGAATCAGATATGGGGAAACAGAGGTGGGAAATCAGAGGCGGGGAAACAGAGGTGGGGATTCAGATATGGGGAATCAGAGGTAGGGAATCAGAGGTTGGGAATCAGAGGCAGGGAATCAGAGGCTTGGAATCAGATGCAGGGAATCAGATGCGGGGAATCAGAGGCGGGGAATCAGAGCTGGGGAATCAGAGGTGGGGAATCAGAGTTGGGGAATCAGAGGCGGGGACTTAGATATTGGGAAACAGAGGAAGGGAATCAGAGGCGGGGAATCAGAGGCAGGGAATCAGATGTGCGGATTCAGAGATGGGGAATCAGAGGCAGGGAATCAGAATCAGAAGCAGGCTATCAGAGGCCGGGAATCAGAGGCCGGAATCAGATGCCGGGAATAAGAGGCCGGGAATCAGAGGTTGGGAATCAGAGTCCGGGAATCAGAGATGGGGATTCAGAGGCGTGGAATGAGATATGGGGAATCAGAGGCGGGGAATCAGAGGCCGGGAATCAGAGGCAGGGAATCAAACACGGAAAATCAGAGGCGGGGAATCAGAGCTGGGGAATCAGAGGCGGGGAATCAGAGTTGGGGAATCAGAGGCGGGGAATCAGACGCAGGGAATCAATATGGGAAATCAGAGGTGGGGAATCAGAGGTTGGGAATCAGAGGAAGGGAATCAGAGGCGAGGAATCAGAGCTGGGGAATCAGAGGCGGGGAATCAGAATTGGGGAATCAGAGATGGGGAATCAGAGATGGGGAATCAGAGGCGGGGAATCAGACGCGGGGAATCAGAGGTGGTGAATCAGAGATGTGGAATCAGAGGCGGTGAATCAGAGGCAGAGAATCAGACGCGGGGAATCAGAGGCAGGGAATCAGAATCAGAAGCGGGGAGTCAGAGGCCGGGAATCAGAGGCCTGGAATCAGATGCTGGGAATAAGAGGCCGGGAATCAGAGGTGGGGCATCAGAGTCCGGGAATCAGTGATGGGGATTCAGAGGCGGGGAATGAGATATGGAGAATCAGAGGCGAGGAATCAGAGGCGGGGAAACAGAGGTGGGGAATCAGATATGGGCAATCAGAGGTGGCGAATCAAAGGCGGTGAATCAGAGATGGGGAATCAGAGGCGGGGAATCAGAGGCAGGGAATCAAACACGGGGAATCAGAGGCGTGGTATCAGAGCTGGGGAATCAGAGGCTGGGAATCAAAGTTGGGGAATCAGAGGCAGGGAATCAGATATGGGGAAACAGGGGCGGGGAATCAGAGGCGGGGAAACAGAGGCGGGGAATCAGATATGGGGAATCAAAGGCGGGGAATTAGAGTTGGGGAATCAGAGGCGGGGAATCAGAGGCGGGGAAACAGAGGCGGGGAATCAAACACGGGGAATCAGAGGTTGGGAATCAGAGGTTGGGAATCAGAGGCAGGGAATCAGAGGCGGGGAATCAGAGGCGGGGAATCAGAGGCAGGGAATCAGATGTGCGGAATCGGAGATGGGGAATCAGAGGCAGGGAATCAGAGGCGGGGAATCAGAGGCGGGGAATCAGAGGCCGGGAATCAGATATGGGGAAACAGAGGCAGGGAATCAGAGGCGGGGAAACAGAGGCTGGGAATCAGATATGGGGAATCAGAGGTGGGGAATCAGAGGTTGGAAATCAGAGGCAGGGAATCAGAGGCTTGGAATCAGATGCAGGGAATCAGATGCGGGGAATCAGAGGCGGGGAATCAGAGCTGGGGAATCAGAGGTTGGGAATCAGAGTTGGGGAATCAGAGGCGGGGACTTAGATATTGGGAAACAGAGGCGGGGAATCATGGCGGGGAAACAGAGGCGGGGAATCAGAGATGGGGAATCAAAGGCAGGGAATCAGAATCAGAAGCAGGGAATCAGAGGCCGGGAATGAGAGGCCGGAATCAGATGCCGGGAATAAGAGGCCGGGAATCAGAGGTGGGGAATCAGAGTCTGGGAATCAGAGATGGGGATTCAGAGGCGGGGAATGAGATATGGGGAATCAGAGGCGGGGAATCAGAGGCGGTGAAACAGAGGCGGGGAATCAGATATGGGGTATCAGAGGTGGCGAATCAAAGGCGGTGAATCAGAGATGGGGAATCAGAGGCCGGGAATCAGAGGCAGGGAATCAAACACGGGGAATCAGAGGCGGAGAATCAGAATTGGGGAATCAGAGATGGGGAATCAGAGATGGGGAATCAGAGGCGGGGAATCAGACGCGGGGAATCAGAGGTGGTGAATCAGAGATGTTGAATCAGAGGCGGGGAATCAGAGGCAGGGAATCAGAGTTGGGGCATCAGAGGTTGGGAATTAGATATGGGGAAACAGAGGCGGGGAATCAGAGGCGGGGAAACAGAGGCGGGAAATCAGATATGGGGAATCAGAGGTGGGGAATCAGAGGCAGGGAATCAGATGTGCGGAATCAGAGATGGGGAATCAGAGGCAGGGAATCAGAATCAGAAGCGGGGAATCAGAGGCCGGGAAACAGAGGCGGGGAATCAGATATGGGGAATCAGAGGTGGGGAATCAGAGGCAGGGAATTAGATTTGCGGAATCAGAGATGGGGAATCAGAAGCAGGGAATCAGAGGCCGGGAATCAGAGGCCGGAATCAGATGCCGGGAATAAGAGGCCGGGAATCAGAGGTGGGGAATCAGAGTCCGGGAATCAGAGATGGGGAATCAGAGGCGGGGAATGAGATATGGGGAATCAGAGGCGGGGAATCAGAGGCGGGGAAACAGAGGCGAGGAATCAGATATGGGGAATCAGAGGTGGCGAATCAAAGGCGATGAATCAGAGATGGGGAATCAGAGGCGGGGAATCAGAGGCAGGGAATCAAACACGGGGAATCAGAGGCGGGGAATCAGAGCTGGGGAATCAGAGGCGGGGAATCAGAGGCAGGGAATCAAACACGGGGAATCAGAGGCGTGGTATCAGAGCTGGGGAATCAGAGGCTGGGAATCAAAGTTGGGGAATCAGAGGCAGGGAATCAGATATGGGGAAACAGGGGCGGGGAATCAGAGGCGGGGAAACAGAGGCGGGGAATCAGATATGGGGAATCAGAGGCGGGGAATTAGAGTTGGGGAATCAGAGGCGGGGAATCAGAGGCGGGGAAACAGAGGCGGGGAATCAAACACGGGGAATCAGAGGTGGGGAATCAGAGGTTGGGAATCAGAGGCAGGGAATCAGAGGCGGGGAATCAGAGGCGGGGAATCAGAGGCAGGGAATCAGATGTGCGGAATCGGAGATGGGGAATCAGAGGCAGGGAATCAGAGGTGGGGAATCAGAGGCGGGGAATCAGAGGCCGGGAATCTGATATGGGGAAACAGAGGCAGGGAATCAGAGGCGGGGAAACAGAGGCTGGGAATCAGATATGGGGAATCAGAGGTGGGGAATCAGAGGTTGGGAATCAGAGGCAGGGAATCAGAGGCGGGGAATCAGAGGTGGGGAATCAGAGGCAGGGAATCAGATGTGCGGAATCGGAGATGGGGAATCAGAGGCAGGGAATCAGAGGTGGGGAATCAGAGGCGGGGAATCAGAGGCCGGGAATCTGATATGGGGAAACAGAGGCAGGGAATCAGAGGCGGGGAAACAGAGGCTGGGAATCAGATATGGGGAATCAGAGGTGGGGAATCAGAGGTTGGGAATCAGAGGCAGGGAATCAGAGGCTTGGAATCAGATGCAGGGAATCAGATGCGGGGAATCAGAGGCGGGGAATCAGAGCTGGGGAATCAGAGGTGGGGAATCAGAGTTGGGGAATCAGAGGCGGGGACTTAGATATTGGGAAACAGAGGCGGGGAATCAGACGAGGGGAAACAGATGCGGGTAATCAGATATGGGGAATCAGAGATGGGGAATCAGAGGCAGGGAATCAGATGTGCGGAATCAGAGATGGGGAATCAAAGGCAGGGAATCAGAATCAGAAGCAGGGAATCAGAGGCCGGGAATCAGAGGCCGGAATTAAACACGGGGAATCAGAGGCGGGGAATCAGAATTGGGGAATCAGAGATGGGGAATCAGAGATGGGGAATCAGAGGCGGGAAATCAGATGCGGGGAATCAGTGGTGGTGAATCAGAGATGTTGAATCAGAGGCGGGGATTCAGAGGCAGGGAATCAGAGTTGGGGCATCAGAGGTTGGGAATTAGATATGGGGAAACAGAAGCGGGGAATCAGAGGCGGGGAAACAGAGGCGGGAAATCAGATATGGGGAATCAGAGGTGGGGAATCAGAGGCAGGGAATCAGATGTGCGGAATCAGAGATGGGGAATCAGAGGCAGGGAATCAGAATCAGAAGCGGGGAATCAGAGGCCGGGAAACAGAGGCGGGGAATCAGATATGGGGAATCAGAGGTGGGGAATCAGAGGCAGGGAATTAGATTTGCTGAATCAGAGATGGGGAATCAGAAGCAGGGAATCAGAGGCCGGGAATCAGAGGCCGGAATCAGATGCCGGGAATAAGAGGCCGGGAATCAGAGGTGGGGAATCAGAGTCCGGGAATCAGAGATGGGGAATCAGAGTCGGGGAATGAGATATGGGGAATCAGAGGCGGGGAATCAGAGGCGGGGAAACAGAGGCGAGGAATCAGATATGGGGAATCAGAGGTGGCGAATCAAAGGCGATGAATCAGAGATGGGGAATCAGAGGCGGGGAATCAGAGGCAGGGAATCAAACACGGGGAATCAGAGGCGGGGAATCAGAGCTGGGGAATCAGAGGCGGGGAATCAGAGGCAGGGAATCAAACACGGGGAATCAGAGGCGTGGTATCAGAGCTGGGGAATCAGAGGCTGGGAATCAAAGTTGGGGAATCAGAGGCAGGGAATCAGATATGGGGAAACAGGGGCGGGGAATCAGAGGCGGGGAAACAGAGGCGGGGAATCAGATATGGGGAATCAGAGGCGGGGAATTAGAGTTGGGGAATCAGAGGCGGGGAATCAGAGGCGGGGAAACAGAGGCGGGGAATCAAACACGGGGAATCAGAGGTGGGGAATCAGAGGTTGGGAATCAGAGGCAGGGAATCAGAGGCGGGGAATCAGAGGCGGGGAATCAGAGGCAGGGAATCAGATGTGCGGAATCGGAGATGGGGAATCAGAGGCAGGGAATCAGAGGTGGGGAATCAGAGGCGGGGAATCAGAGGCCGGGAATCTGATATGGGGAAACAGAGGCAGGGAATCAGAGGCGGGGAAACAGAGGCTGGGAATCAGATATGGGGAATCAGAGGTGGGGAATCAGAGGTTGGGAATCAGAGGCAGGGAATCAGAGGCGGGGAATCAGAGGTGGGGAATCAGAGGCAGGGAATCAGATGTGCGGAATCGGAGATGGGGAATCAGAGGCAGGGAATCAGAGGTGGGGAATCAGAGGCGGGGAATCAGAGGCCGGGAATCTGATATGGGGAAACAGAGGCAGGGAATCAGAGGCGGGGAAACAGAGGCGGGAAATCAGATATGGGGAATCAGAGGTGGGGAATCAGAGGCAGGGAATCAGATGTGCGGAATCAGAGATGGGGAATCAGAGGCAGGGAATCAGAATCAGAAGCGGGGAATCAGAGGCCGGGAAACAGAGGCGGGGAATCAGATATGGGGAATCAGAGGTGGGGAATCAGAGGCAGGGAATTAGATTTGCGGAATCAGAGATGGGGAATCAGAAGCAGGGAATCAGAGGCCGGGAATCAGAGGCCGGAATCAGATGCCGGGAATAAGAGGCCGGGAATCAGAGGTGGGGAATCAGAGTCCGGGAATCAGAGATGGGGAATCAGAGGCGGGGAATGAGATATGGGGAATCAGAGGCGGGGAATCAGAGGCGGGGAAACAGAGGCGAGGAATCAGATATGGGGAATCAGAGGTGGCGAATCAAAGGCGATGAATCAGAGATGGGGAATCAGAGGCGGGGAATCAGAGGCAGGGAATCAAACACGGGGAATCAGAGGCGGGGAATCAGAGCTGGGGAATCAGAGGCGGGGAATCAGAGGCAGGGAATCAAACACGGGGAATCAGAGGCGTGGTATCAGAGCTGGGGAATCAGAGGCTGGGAATCAAAGTTGGGGAATCAGAGGCAGGGAATCAGATATGGGGAAACAGGGGCGGGGAATCAGAGGCGGGGAAACAGAGGCGGGGAATCAGATATGGGGAATCAGAGGCGGGGAATTAGAGTTGGGGAATCAGAGGCGGGGAATCAGAGGCGGGGAAACAGAGGCGGGGAATCAAACACGGGGAATCAGAGGTGGGGAATCAGAGGTTGGGAATCAGAGGCAGGGAATCAGAGGCGGGGAATCAGAGGCGGGGAATCAGAGGCAGGGAATCAGATGTGCGGAATCGGAGATGGGGAATCAGAGGCAGGGAATCAGAGGTGGGGAATCAGAGGCGGGGAATCAGAGGCCGGGAATCTGATATGGGGAAACAGAGGCAGGGAATCAGAGGCGGGGAAACAGAGGCTGGGAATCAGATATGGGGAATCAGAGGTGGGGAATCAGAGGTTGGGAATCAGAGGCAGGGAATCAGAGGCGGGGAATCAGAGGTGGGGAATCAGAGGCAGGGAATCAGATGTGCGGAATCGGAGATGGGGAATCAGAGGCAGGGAATCAGAGGTGGGGAATCAGAGGCGGGGAATCAGAGGCCGGGAATCTGATATGGGGAAACAGAGGCAGGGAATCAGAGGCGGGGAAACAGAGGCTGGGAATCAGATATGGGGAATCAGAGGTGGGGAATCAGAGGTTGGGAATCAGAGGCAGGGAATCAGAGGCTTGGAATCAGATGCAGGGAATCAGATGCGGGGAATCAGAGGCGGGGAATCAGAGCTGGGGAATCAGAGGTGGGGAATCAGAGTTGGGGAATCAGAGGCGGGGACTTAGATATTGGGAAACAGAGGCGGGGAATCAGACGAGGGGAAACAGATGCGGGTAATCAGATATGGGGAATCAGAGATGGGGAATCAGAGGCAGGGAATCAGATGTGCGGAATCAGAGATGGGGAATCAAAGGCAGGGAATCAGAATCAGAAGCAGGGAATCAGAGGCCGGGAATCAGAGGCCGGAATTAAACACGGGGAATCAGAGGCGGGGAATCAGAATTGGGGAATCAGAGATGGGGAATCAGAGATGGGGAATCAGAGGCGGGAAATCAGATGCGGGGAATCAGTGGTGGTGAATCAGAGATGTTGAATCAGAGGCGGGGATTCAGAGGCAGGGAATCAGAGTTGGGGCATCAGAGGTTGGGAATTAGATATGGGGAAACAGAAGCGGGGAATCAGAGGCGGGGAAACAGAGGCGGGAAATCAGATATGGGGAATCAGAGGTGGGGAATCAGAGGCAGGGAATCAGATGTGCGGAATCAGAGATGGGGAATCAGAGGCAGGGAATCAGAATCAGAAGCGGGGAATCAGAGGCCGGGAAACAGAGGCGGGGAATCAGATATGGGGAATCAGAGGTGGGGAATCAGAGGCAGGGAATTAGATTTGCTGAATCAGAGATGGGGAATCAGAAGCAGGGAATCAGAGGCCGGGAATCAGAGGCCGGAATCAGATGCCGGGAATAAGAGGCCGGGAATCAGAGGTGGGGAATCAGAGTCCGGGAATCAGAGATGGGGAATCAGAGGCGGGGAATGAGATATGGGGAATCAGAGGCGGGGAATCAGAGGCGGGGAAACAGAGGCGAGGAATCAGATATGGGGAATCAGAGGTGGCGAATCAAAGGCGATGAATCAGAGATGGGGAATCAGAGGCGGGGAATCAGAGGCAGGGAATCAAACACGGGGAATCAGAGGCGGGGAATCAGAGCTGGGGAATCAGAGGCGGGGAATCAGAGGCAGGGAATCAAACACGGGGAATCAGAGGCGTGGTATCAGAGCTGGGGAATCAGAGGCTGGGAATCAAAGTTGGGGAATCAGAGGCAGGGAATCAGATATGGGGAAACAGGGGCGGGGAATCAGAGGCGGGGAAACAGAGGCGGGGAATCAGATATGGGGAATCAGAGGCGGGGAATTAGAGTTGGGGAATCAGAGGCGGGGAATCAGAGGCGGGGAAACAGAGGCGGGGAATCAAACACGGGGAATCAGAGGTGGGGAATCAGAGGTTGGGAATCAGAGGCAGGGAATCAGAGGCGGGGAATCAGAGGCGGGGAATCAGAGGCAGGGAATCAGATGTGCGGAATCGGAGATGGGGAATCAGAGGCAGGGAATCAGAGGTGGGGAATCAGAGGCGGGGAATCAGAGGCCGGGAATCTGATATGGGGAAACAGAGGCAGGGAATCAGAGGCGGGGAAACAGAGCCTGGGAATCAGATATGGGGAATCAGAGGTGGGGAATCAGAGGTTGGGAATCAGAGGCAGGGAATCAGAGGCGGGGAATCAGAGGTGGGGAATCAGAGGCAGGGAATCAGATGTGCGGAATCGGAGATGGGGAATCAGAGGCAGGGAATCAGAGGTGGGGTATCAGAGGCGGGGAATCAGAGGCCGGGAATCTGATATGGGGAAACAGAGGCAGGGAATCAGAGGCGGGGAAACAGAGGCTGGGAATCAGATATGGGGAATCAGAGGTGGGGAATCAGAGGTTGGGAATCAGAGGCAGGGAATCAGAGGCTTGGAATCAGATGCAGGGAATCAGATGCGGGGAATCAGAGGCGGGGAATCAGAGCTGGGGAATCAGAGGTGGGGAATCAGAGTTGGGGAATCAGAGGCGGGGACTTAGATATTGGGAAACAGAGGCGGGGAATCAGACGAGGGGAAACAGATGCGGGTAATCAGATATGGGGAATCAGAGATGGGGAATCAGAGGCAGGGAATCAGATGTGCGGAATCAGAGATGGGGAATCAAAGGCAGGGAATCAGAATCAGAAGCAGGGAATCAGAGGCCGGGAATCAGAGGCCGGAATTAAACACGGGGAATCAGAGGCGGGGAATCAGAATTGGGGAATCAGAGATGGGGAATCAGAGATGGGGAATCAGAGGCGGGAAATCAGATGCGGGGAATCAGTGGTGGTGAATCAGAGATGTTGAATCAGAGGCGGGGATTCAGAGGCAGGGAATCAGAGTTGGGGCATCAGAGGTTGGGAATTAGATATGGGGAAACAGAAGCGGGGAATCAGAGGCGGGGAAACAGAGGCGGGAAATCAGATATGGGGAATCAGAGGTGGGGAATCAGAGGCAGGGAATCAGATGTGCGGAATCAGAGATGGGGAATCAGAGGCAGGGAATCAGAATCAGAAGCGGGGAATCAGAGGCCGGGAAACAGAGGCGGGGAATCAGATATGGGGAATCAGAGGTGGGGAATCAGAGGCAGGGAATTAGATTTGCTGAATCAGAGATGGGGAATCAGAAGCAGGGAATCAGAGGCCGGGAATCAGAGGCCGGAATCAGATGCCGGGAATAAGAGGCCGGGAATCAGAGGTGGGGAATCAGAGTCCGGGAATCAGAGATGGGGAATCAGAGGCGGGGAATGTGATATGGGGAATCAGAGGCGGGGAATCAGAGGCGGGGAAACAGAGGCGAGGAATCAGATATGGGGAATCAGAGGTGGCGAATCAAAGGCGATGAATCAGAGATGGGGAATCAGAGGCGGGGAATAAGAGGCAGGGAATCAAACACGGGGAATCAGAGGCGGGGAATCAGAGCTGGGGAATCAGAGGCGGGGAATCAGAGTTGGGGAATCAGAGGCGGGGAATCAGAGCTGGGGAATCAGAGGTGGGGATCAGAGTCGGGGAATCAGAGGCAGGGAATCAGATGTGCGGAATCAGAGATGGGGAATCAGAGGTGGGGAATCAGAGGCTGTGAATCAGACACGGGGTTTCAGAGGCTGGGAATCAGACGGGGGAATCAAAGGCGGGGAATCAGAGCTGGGGAATCAGAGGCAGGGAATCAGAGTTGGGGATTCAGAGGCGGGGAATCAGATATGGGGAAACAGAGGCGGGGAATCAGAGGCGGGCAAACAGAGGCGGGGAATTAGATATGGGGAATCAGAGGTGGGGAATCAGAGGTGGTGAATCAGAGATGGGGAATCACAGGCGGGGAATCAGAGGCAGGGAATAGAACGCGGGGAATCAGAGGCAGGGAATCAGAGTTGGGGCATCAGAGGTTGGGAATTAGATATGGGGAAACAGAGGCGGGGAATTAGATATGGGGAATCAGAGGTGGGGAATCAGAGGTGGTGAATCAGAGATGGGGAATCACAGGCGGGGAATCAGAGGCAGGGAATAGAACGCGGGGAATCAGAGGCAGGGAATCAGAGTTGGGGCATCAGAGGTTGGGAATTAGATATGGGGAAACAGAGGCGGGGAATCAGAGGCGGGGAAACAGAGGCGGGAAATCAGATATGGGGAATCAGAGGTGGGGAATCAGAGGCAGGGAATCAGATGTGCGGAATCAGAGATGGGGAATCAGAGGCATGGAATCAGAATCAGAAGCGGGGAATCAGAGGCCGGGAATCAGATGCTGGGAATAAGAGGCCGGGAATCAGAGGTGGCGAATCAGAGTCCGGGAATCAGAGATGGGGATTCAGAGGCTGAGAATGAGATATGGAGAATCAGAGGCGGGGAATCAGAGGCGGGGAAACAGAGGTGGGGAATCATATATGTGGAATCAGAGGTGGCGAATCAAAGGCGGTGAATCAGAGATGGGGAATCAGAGGCGGGGAATCAGAGGCAGGGAATCAAACACGGGAAATCAGAGGCGTGGAATCAGAGCTGGGGAATCAGAGGCGGGGAATCAGAGTTGGGGAATCAGAGGCAGGGAATCAGATATGGGGAAACAGGGGCAGGGGATCAGAGGCGGGGAAACAGAGGCGGCGAATCAGATATGGGGAATCAGAGGTGTGGAATCAGAGGTTGGGAATCAGAGGCAGGGAATCAGAGGCGGAGAATCAAACACGGGGAATCAGAGCTGGGGAATCAGAGGCGGGGAATTAGAGTTGGGGAATCAGAGGAGGGGAATCAGAGGCGGGGAAACAGAGGCGGGGAATCAGATATGGGGAATCAGAGGTGGGGAATCAGAGGTTGGGAATCAGAGGCAGGGAATCAGAGGCGGGGAATCAGAGGCGGGGAATCAGAGGCAGGGAATCAGATGTGCGTTATCGGGGATGGGGAATCAGAGGCAGGGAATCAGAGGCGGCGAATCAGAGGCGGGGAATCAGAGGCCGGGAATCAGATATGGGGAAACAGAGGTGGGGAATCAGAGGCGGGGAAACAGAGGCGGGGATTCAGATATGGGGAATCAGAGGGGGGGAATCAGAGGTTGGGAATCAGAGGCAGGGAATCAGAGGCTTGGAATCAGATGCAGGGAATCAGATGCGGGGAATCAGAGGCGGGGAATCAGAGCTGGGGAATCAGAGGTGGGGAATCAGAGTTGGGGAATCAGAGGCGGGGACTTAGATATTGGGAAACAGAGGCGGGGAATCAGAGGCAGGGAATCAGATGTGCGGAATCAGAGATGGGGAATCAGAGGCAGGGAATCAGAATCAGAAGCAGGGAATCAGAGGCCGGGAATCAGAGCCGGAACCAGATGCCGGGAATAAGAGGCCGGGAATCAGAGATGGGGTATCAGAGTCCGGGAATCAGAGATGGGGATTCAGAGGCGGGGAATGAGATATGGGGAATCAGAGGCGGGGAATCAGAGGCGGGGAAACAGAGGCGGGGAATCAGATATGGGGAATCAGAGGTGGCGAATCAAAGGCGGTGAATCAGAGATGGGGAACCAGAGGCCGGGAATCAGAGGCAGGGAATCAAACAAGGAAAATCAGAGGCGGGGAATCAGAGCTGGGGAATCAGAGGCGGGGAATCAGAGTTGGGGAATCAGAGGCGGGGAATCAGACGCAGGGAATCAATATGGGAAATCAGAGGTGGGGAATCAGAGGTTGGGAATCAGAGGAAGGGAATCAGAGGCGAGGAATCAGATATGGGGAAACAGAGGTGGGAAATCAGAGGCGGGGAAACAGAGGTGGGGATTCAGATATGGGGAATCAGAGGTAGGGAATCAGAGGTTGGGAATCAGAGGCAGGGAATCAGAGGCTTGGAATCAGATGCAGGGAATCAGATGCGGGGAATCAGAGGCGGGGAATCAGAGCTGGGGAATCAGAGGTGGGGAATCAGAGTTGGGGAATCAGAGGCGGGGACTTAGATATTGGGAAACAGAGGCAGGGAATCAGAGGCGGGGAATCAGAGGCAGGGAATCAGATGTGCGGATTCAGAGATGGGGAATCAGAGGCAGGGAATCAGAATCAGAAGCAGGCTATCAGAGGCCGGGAATCAGAGGCCGGAATCAGATGCCGGGAATAAGAGGCCGGGAATCAGAGGTTGGGAATCAGAGTCCGGGAATCAGAGATGGGGATTCAGAGGCGTGGAATGAGATATGGGGAATCAGAGGCGGGGAATCAGAGGCCGGGAATCAGAGGCAGGGAATCAAACACGGAAAATCAGAGGCGGGGAATCAGAGCTGGGGAATCAGAGGCGGGGAATCAGAGTTGGGGAATCAGAGGCGGGGAATCAGACGCAGGGAATCAATATGGGAAATCAGAGGTGGGGAATCAGAGGTTGGGAATCAGAGGAAGGGAATCAGAGGCGAGGAATCAGAGCTGGGGAATCAGAGGCGGGGAATCAGAATTGGGGAATCAGAGATGGGGAATCAGAGATGGGGAATCAGAGGCGGGGAATCAGACGCGGGGAATCAGAGGTGGTGAATCAGAGATGTGGAATCAGAGGCGGTGAATCAGAGGCAGGGAATCAGACGCGGGGAATCAGAGGCGGGGAATCATATCTGGCGAATCAGAGGCGGGGAATGAGATATGGGGAATCAGAGGCGGGGAATCAGATGCGGGGAAACAGTGGCGAGGAATCAGATATGGGGAATCAGAGGTGGCGAATCAAAGACGGTGAATCAGAGATGGGGAATCAGAGGCGGGGAATCAGAGGCAGGGGATCAAACACGGGGAATCAGAGGTGGGGAATCAGAGCTGGGGAATCAGAGGCGGGGAATCAGAGTTGGGGAATCAGAGGCGAGGAATCAGAGCTGGTGAATCAGAGGTGGGGAATCAGAGTCGGGGAATCAGAGGCAGGGAATCGGATGTGCGGAATCAGAGATGGGGAATCAGAGGTGGGGAATCAGAGGCGGTGAATCTGAGATGGGGAATCAGAGGCGGGGAATCAGAGGCAGGTTATCAGACTCGGGGATTCAGAGGCTGGGAATCAGACGGAGGGAATCAAAGGCTGGGAATGAAGCTGGGGAATCAGAGGCAGCGAATCAGAGTTGGGGATTCAGAGGCGGGGAATCAGATATGGGGAAACAGAGGCGGGGAATCAGAGGCGGGCAAACAGAGGTGGGGAATTAGATATGGGGAATCAGTGGTGGGGAATCAGAGGTGGTGAATCAGAGATGGGGAATCACAGGCGGGGAATCAGAGGCTGGGAATAGAACGCGGGGAATCAGAGGCAGGGAATCAGAGCTGGGGAATCAGAGGCGGGGAATCATAGTTGGGAATCAGAGGCGGGGAATCAGATATGGGGAAACAGAGGCGGGGAATCAGGGGCGGGGAAACAGAGGCGGGGAATCAGATATGGGGAATCGGATGCGGGGAATCAGAGGCGGGGAATCAGAGCTGGGGAATCAGAGGCGGGGAATCAGAGTTGGGGCATCAGAGGTGGGGAATTAGATATGGGGAAACAGAGGCGGGGAATCAGAGGCGTGGAAACAGAGGCGGGGAATCAGATATGGGGAATCAGAGGTGGGGAATCAGAGGCAGGTAATCAGATGTGCGGAATCAGAGATGGGGAATCAGAGGCAGGGAATCAGAATCAGAAGCGGGGAGTCAGAGGCCGGGAATCAGAGGCCTGGAATCAGATGCTGGGAATAAGAGGCCGGGAATCAGAGGTGGGGAATCAGAGTCCGGGAATCAGTGATGGGGATTCAGAGGCGGGGAATGAGATATGGAGAATCAGAGGCGGGGAATCAGAGGCGGGGAAACAGAGGTGGGGAATCAGATATGGGGAATCAGAGGTGGCGAATCAAAGGCGGTGAATCAGAGATGGGGAATCAGAGGCGGGGAATCAGAGGCAGGGAATCAAACACGGGGAATCAGAGGCGTGGTATCAGAGCTGGGGAATCAGAGGCTGGGAATCAAAGTTGGGGAATCAGAGGCAGGGAATCAGATATGGGGAAACAGGGGAGGGGAATCAGAGGCGGGGAAACAGAGGTGGGGAATCAGATATGGGGAATCAGAGGTGGGGAATCAGAGGCAGGGAATTAGATTTGCGGAATCAGAGATGGGGAATCAGAAGCAGGGAATCAGAGGCCGGGAATCAGAGGCCGGAATCAGATGCCGGGAATAAGAGGCCGGGAATCAGAGGTGGGGAATCAGAGTCCGGGAATCAGAGATGGGGAATCAGAGGCGGGGAATGAGATATGGGGAATCAGAGGCGGGGAATCAGAGGCGGGGAAACAGAGGCGAGGAATCAGATATGGGGAATCAGAGGTTGTGAATCAAAGGCGATGAATCAGAGATGGGGAATCAGAGGCGGGGAATCAGAGGCAGGGAATCAAACACGGGGAATCAGAGGCGGGGAATCAGAGCTGGGGAATCAGAGGCGGGGAATCAGAGGCAGGGAATCAAACACGGGGAATCAGAGGCGTGGTATCAGAGCTGGGGAATCAGAGGCTGGGAATCAAAGTTGGGGAATCAGAGGCAGGGAATCAGATATGGGGAAACAGGGGCGGGGAATCAGAGGCGGGGAAACAGAGGCGGGGAATCAGATATGGGGAATCAGAGGCGGGGAATTAGAGTTGGGGAATCAGAGGCGGGGAATCAGAGGCGGGGAAACAGAGGCGGGGAATCAAACACGGGGAATTAGAGTTGGGGAATCAGAGGCGGGGAATCAGAGGCGGGGAAACAGAGGCGGGGAATCAAACACGGGGAATCAGAGGTGGGGAATCAGAGGTTGGGAATCAGAGGCAGGGAATCAGAGGCGGGGAATCAGAGGCGGGGAATCAGAGGCAGGGAATCAGATGTGCGGAATCGGAGATGGGGAATCAGAGGCAGGGAATCAGAGGCGGGGAATCAGAGGCGGGGAATCAGAGGCCGGGAATCAGATATGGGGAAACAGAGGCAGGGAATCAGAGGCGGGGAAACAGAGGCTGGGAATCAGATATGGGGAATCAGAGGTGGGGAATCAGAGGTTGGGAATCAGAGGCAGGGAATCAGAGGCTTGGAATCAGATGCAGGGAATCAGATGCGGGGAATCAGAGGCGGGGAATCAGAGCTGGGGAATCAGAGGTGGGGAATCAGAGTTGGGGAATCAGAGGCGGGGACTTAGATATTGGGAAACAGAGGCGGGGAATCAGAGGCGGGGAAAAAGAGGCGGGTAATCAGATATGGGGAATCAGAGATGGGGAATCAGAGGCAGGGAATCAGATGTGCGGAATCAGAGATGGGGAATCAAAGGCAGGGAATCAGAATCAGAAGCAGGGAATCAGAGGCCGGGAATCAGAGGCCGGAATCAGATGCCGGGAATAAGAGGCCGGGAATCAGAGGTGGGGAATCAGAGTCCGGGATTCAGAGATGGGGATTCAGAGGCGGGGAATGAGATATGGGAAATCAGAGGCGGGGAATCAGAGGCGGTGAAACAGAGGCGGGGAATCAGATATGGGGAATCAGAGGTGGCGAATCAAAGGCGGTGAATCAGAGATGGGGAATCAGAGGCCGGGAATCAGAGGCAGGGAATCAAACACGGGGAATCATAGGCGGGGAATCAGAATTGGGGAATCAGAGATGGGGAATCAGAGATGGGGAATCAGAGGCGGGAAATCAGACACGGGGAATCAGAGGTGGTGAATCAGAGATGTTGAATCAGAGGCGGGGAATCAGAGGCAGGGAATCAGAGTTGGGGCATCAGAGGTTGGGAATTAGATATGGGGAAACAGAGGCGGGGAATCAGAGGCGGGGAAACAGAGGCGGGAAATCAGATATGGGGAATCAGAGGTGGGGAATCAGAGGCAGGGAATCAGATGTGCGGAATCAGAGATGGGGAATCAGAGGCAGGGAATCAGAATCAGAAGCGGGGAATCAGAGGCCGGGAAACAGAGGCGGGGAATCAGATATGGGGAATCAGAGGTGGGGAATCAGAGGCAGGGAATTAGATTTGCAGAATCAGAGATGGGGAATCAGAAGCAGGGAATCAGAGGACGGGAATCAGAGGCCGGAATCAGATGCCGGGAATAAGAGGCCGGGAATCAGAGGTGGGGAATCAGAGTCCGGGAATCAGAGATGGGGAATCAGAGGCGGGGAATGAGATATGGGGAATCAGAGGCGGGGAATCAGAGGCGGGGAAACAGAGGCGAGGAATCAGATATGGGGAATCAGAGGTGGCGAATCAAAGGCGATGAATCAGAGATGGGGAATCAGAGGCGGGGAATCAGAGGCAGGGAATCAAACACGGGGAATCAGAGGCGGGGAATCAGAGCTGGGGAATCAGAGGCGGGGAATCAGAGTTGGGGAATCAGAGGCGGGGAATCAGAGCTGGGGAATCAGAGGTGGGGATCAGAGTCGGGGAATCAGAGGCAGGGAATCAGATGTGCGGAATCAGAGATTGGGAATCAGAGGTGGGGAATCAGAGGCTGTGAATCAGACACGGGGTTTCAGAGGCTGGGAATCAGACGGGGGAATCAAAGGCGGGGAATCAGAGCTGGGGAATCAGAGGCAGGGAATCAGAGTTGGGGATTCAGAGGCGGGGAATCAGATATGGGGAAACAGAGGCGGGGAATCAGAGGCGGGCAAACAGAGGCGGGGAATTAGATATGGGGAATCAGAGGTGGGGAATCAGAGGTGGTGAATCACAGGCGGGGCATCAGAGGCAGGGAATAGAACGCGGGGAATCAGAGGCGGGGAATCAGAGTTGGGGCATCAGAGGTTGGGAATTAGATATGGGGAAACAGAGGCGGGGAATCAGAGGCGGGGAAACAGAGGCCGGAAATCAGATATGGGGAATCAGAGGTGGGGAATCAGAGGCAGGGAATCAGATGTGCGGAATCAGAGATGGGGAATCAGAGGCAGGGAATCAGAATCAGAAGCGGGGAATCAGAGGCCGGGAATCAGATGCTGGGAATAAGAGGCCGGGAATCAGAGGTGGGGAATCAGAGTCCGGGAATCAGAGATGGGGATTCAGAGGCGGGGAATGAGATATGGAGAATCAGAGGCGGGGAATCAGAGGCGGGGAATCAGAGGCAGGGAATCAGATGTGCGGAATCGGGGATGGGGAATCAGAGGCAGGGAATCAGAGGCGGAGAATCAGAGGCGGGGAATCAGAGGCCGGGAATCAGATATGGGGAAACAGAGGTGGGGAATCAGAGGCGGGGAAACAGAGGCGGGGATTCAGATATGGGGAATCAGAGGGGGGGAATCAGAGGTTGGGAATCAGAGGCAGGGATTCAGAGGCTTGGAATCAGATGCAGGGAATCAGATGCATGGAATCAGAGGCGGGGAATCAGAGCTGGGGAATCAGAGGTGGGGAATCAGAGTTGGGGAATCAGAGGCGGGGACTTAGATATTGGGAAACAGAGGCGGGGAATCAGAGGCAGGGAATCAGATGTGCGGAATCAGAGGCAGGGAATCAGAATGAGAAGCAGGGAATCAGAGGCCGGGAATCAGAGGCTGGGAATAAGAGGCCGGGAATCAGAGGTGGGGAATCAGAGTCCGGGAATCAGAGATGGGGATTCAGAGGCGGGGAATGAGATATGGGGAATCAGAGGCGGGGAATCAGAGGCGGGGAAACAGAGGCGGGGAATCAGATATGGGGAATCAGAGGTGGCGAATCAAAGGCGGTGAATCAGAGATGGGGAACCAGAGGCCGGGAATCAGAGGCAGGGAATCAAACAAGGAAAATCAGAGGCGGGGAATCAGAGCTGGGGAATCAGAGGCGGGGAATCAGAGTTGGGGAATCAGAGGCGAGGAATCAGACGCAGGGAATCAATATGGGAAATCATAGGTGGGGAATCAGAGGTTGGGAATCAGAGGAAGTGAATCAGAGGCGAGGAATCAGAGCTGGGGAATCAGAGGTGGGGAATCAGAATTGGGGAATCAGAGATGGGGAATCAGAGATGGGGAATCAGAGGCGGGGAATCAGACGCGGGGAATCAGAGGTGGTGAATCAGAGATGTGGAATCAGAGGCGTGGAATCAGAGTCAGGGAATCAGACGCGGGGAATCAGAGGCGGGGAATCATAGCTGGCGAATCAGAGGCGGGGAATGAGATATGGGGAATCAGAGGCGGGGAATCAGAGGCGGGGAAACAGTGGCGAGGAATCAGATATGGGGAATCAGAGGTGGCGAATCAAAGACGGTGAATCAGAGATGGGGAATCAGAGGCGGGGAATCAGAGGCAGGGGATCAAACACGGGGAATCAGAGGTGGGGAATCAGAGCTGGGGAATCAGAGGCGGGGAATCAGAGTTGGGGAATCAGAGGCGAGGAATCAGAGCTGGTGAATCAGAGGTGGGGAATCAGAGTCGGGGAATCAGAGGCAGGGAATCGGATGTGCGGAATCAGAGATGGGGAATCAGAGGTGGGGAATCAGAGGCGGTGAATCTGAGATGGGGAATCAGAGGCGGGGAATCAGAGGCAGGTTATCAGACACGGGGATTCAGAGGCTGGGAATCAGATGGGGGGAATCAAAGGCGGGGAATGAAGCTGGGGAATCAGAGGCAGTGAATCAGAGTTGGGGATTCAGAGGCGGGGAATCAGATATGGGGAAACAGAGGCGGGGAATCAGAGGCGGGCAAACAGAGGCGGGGAATTAGATATGGGGAATCAGTGGTGGGGAATCAGAGGTGGTGAATCAGAGATGGGGAATCACAGGCGGGGAATCAGAGGCAGGGAATAGAAAGCGGGGAATCAGAGGCAGGGAATCAGAGTTGGGGAATCAGAGGCGGGGAATCATAGTTGGGAATCAGAGGCGGGGAATCAGATATGGGGAAACAGAGGCGGGGAATCAGGGGCGGGGAAACAGAGGCGGGGAATCAGATATGTGGAATCGGATGTGGGGAATCAGAGGCGGGGAATCAGAGCTGGGGAATCAGAGGCGGGGAATCAGAATTGGGGCATCACAGGTGGGGAATTAGATATGGGGAAACAGAGGCGGGGAATCAGAGGCGTGGAAACAGAGGCGGGGAATCAGATATGGGGAATCAGAGGTGGGGAATCAGAGGCAGGTAATCAGATGTGCGGAATCAGAGATGGGGAATCAGAGGCAGGGAATCAGAATCAGAAGCGGGGAGTCAGAGGCCGGGAATCAGAGGCCTGGAATCAGATGCTGGGAATAAGAGGCGGGGAATCAGAGCTGGGGAATCAGAGGTGGGGAATCAGAGTTGGGGAATCAGAGGCGGGGACTTAGATATTGGGAAACAGAGGCGGGGAATCAGAGGCGGGGAAACAGAGGCGGGGAATCAGATGTGCGGAATCGGAGATGGGGAATCAGAGGCAGGGAATCAGAGGCGGGGAATCAGAGGCGGGGAATCAGAGGCCGGGAATCAGATATGGGGAAACAGAGGCAGGGAATCAGAGGCGGGGAAACAGAGGCTGGGAATCAGATATGGGGAATCAGAGGTGGGGAATCAGAGGTTGGGAATCAGAGGCAGGGAATCAGAGGCTTGGAATCAGATGCAGGGAATCAGATGCGGGGAATCAGAGGCGGGGAATCAGAGCTGGGGAATCAGAGGTGGGGAATCAGAGTTGGGGAATCAGAGGCGGGGACTTAGATATTGGGAAACAGAGGCGGGGAATCAGAGGCGGGGAAAAAGAGGCGGGTAATCAGATATGGGGAATCAGAGATGGGGAATCAGAGGCAGGGATTCAGATGTGCGGAATCAGAGATGGGGAATCAAAGGCAGGGAATCAGAATCAGAAGCAGGGAATCAGAGGCCGGGAATCAGAGGCCGGACTCAGATGCCGGGAATAAGAGGCCGGGAATCAGAGGTGGGGAATCAGAGTCCGGGAATCAGAGATGGGGATTCAGAGGCGGGGAATGAGATATGGGAAATCAGAGGCGGGGAATCAGAGGCGGTGAAACAGAGGCGGGGAATCAGATATGGGGAATCAGAGGTGGCGAATCAAAGGCGGTGAATCAGAGATGGGGAATCAGAGGCCGGGAATCAGAGGCAGGGAATCAAACACGGGGAATCAGAGGCGGGGAATCAGAATTGGGGAATCAGAGATGGGGAATCAGAGATGGGGAATCAGAGGCAGGAAATCAGACGCGGGGAATCAGAGGTGGTGAATCAGAGATGTTGAATCAGAGGCGGGGAATCAGAGGCAGGGAATCAGAGTTGGGGCATCAGAGGTTGGGAATTAGATATGGGGAAACAGAGGCGGGGAATCAGAGGCAGGGAATCAGATGTGCGGAATCAGAGATGGGGAATCAGAGGCAGGGAATCAGAATCAGAAGCGGGGAATCAGAGGCCGGGAAACAGAGGCGGGGAATCAGATATGGGGAATCAGAGGTGGGGAATCAGAGGCAGGAAATTAGATTTGCGGAATCAGAGATGGGGAATCAGAAGCAGGGAATCAGAGGCCGGGAATCAGAGGCCGGAATCAGATGCCGGGAATAAGAGGCCGGGAATCAGAGGTGGGGAATCAGAGTCTGGGAATCAGAGATGGGGAATCAGAGGCGGGGAATGAGATATGGGGAATCAGAGGCGGGGAATCAGAGGCGGGGAAACAGAGGCGAGGAATCAGATATGGGGAATCAGAGGTGGCGAATCAAAGGCGATGAATCAGAGATGGGGAATCAGAGGCGGGGAATCAGAGGCAGGGAATCAAACACGGGGAATCAGAGGCGGGGAATCAGAGCTGGGGAATCAGAGGCGGGGAATCAGAGTTGGGGAATCAGAGGCGGGGAATCAGAGCTGGGGAATCAGAGGTGGGGATCAGAGTCGGGGAATCAGAGGCAGGGAATCAGATGTGCGGAATCAGAGATGGGGAATCAGAGGTGGGGAATCAGAGGCTGTGAATCAGACACGGGGTTTCAGAGGCTGGGAATCAGACGGGGGAATCAAAGGCGGGGAATCAGAGCTGGGGAATCAGAGGCAGGGAATCAGAGTTGGGGATTCAGAGGCGGGGAATCAGATATGGGGAAACAGAGGCGGGGAATCAGAGGCGGGCAAACAGAGGCGGGGAATTAGATATGGGGAATCAGAGGTGGGGAATCAGAGGTGGTGAATCACAGGCGGGGAATCAGAGGCAGGGAATAGAACGCGGGGAATCAGAGGCAGGGAATCAGAGTTGGGGCATCAGAGGTTGGGAATTAGATATGGGGAAACAGAGGCGGGGAATCAGAGGCGGGGAAACAGAGGCCGGAAATCAGATATGGGGAATCAGAGGTGGGGAATCAGAGGCAGGGAATCAGATGTGCGGAATCAGAGATGGGGAATCAGAGGCAGGGAATCAGAATCAGAAGCGGGGAATCAGAGGCCGGGAATCAGATGCTGGGAATAAGAGGCCGGGAATCAGAGGTGGGGAATCAGAGTCCGGGAATCAGAGATGGGGATTCAGAGGCGGGGAATGAGATATGGAGAATCAGAGGCGGGGAATCAGAGGCGGGGAATCAGAGGCAGGGAATCAGATGTGCGGAATCGGGGATGGGGAATCAGAGGCAGGGAATCAGAGGCGGAGAATCAGAGGCGTGGAATCAGAGGCCGGGAATCAGATATGGGGAAACAGAGGTGGGGAATCAGAGGCGGGGAAACAGAGGCGGGGATTCAGATATGGAGAATCAGAGGGGGGGAATCAGAGGTTGGGAATCAGAGGCAGGGATTCAGAGGCTTGGAATCAGATGCAGGGAATCAGATGCGTGGAATCAGAGGCGGGGAATCAGAGCTGGGGAATCAGAGGTGGGGAATCAGAGTTGGGGAATCAGAGGCAGGGACTTAGATATTGGGAAACAGAGGCGGGGAATCAGAGGCAGGGAATCAGATGTGCGGAATCAGAGATGGGGAATCAGAGGCAGGGAATCAGAATGAGAAGCAGGGAATCAGAGGCCGGGAATCAGAGGCCGGAATCAGATGCCGGGAATAAGAGGCCGGGAATCAGAGGTGGGGAATCAGAGTCCGGGAATCAGAGATGGGGATTCAGAGGCGGGGAATGAGATATGGGGAATCAGAGGCGGGGAATCAGAGGCGGGGAAACAGAGGCGGGGAATCAGATATGGGGAATCAGAGGAGGCGAATCAAAGGCGGTGAATCAGAGATGGGGAACCAGAGGCCGGGAATCAGAGGCAGGGAATCAAACAAGGAAAATCAGAGGCGGGGAATCAGAGCTGGGGAATCAGAGGCGGGGAATCAGAGTTGGGGAATCAGAGGCGAGGAATCAGACGCAGGGAATCAATATGGGAAATCATAGGTGGGGAATCAGAGGTTGGGAATCAGAGGAAGTGAATCAGAGGCGAGGAATCTGAGCTGGGGAATCAGAGGTGGGGAATCAGAATTGGGGAATCAGAGATGGGGAATCAGAGATGGGGAATCAGAGGCGGGGAATCAGACGCGGGGAATCAGAGGTGGTGAATCAGAGATGTGGAATCAGAGGCGTGGAATCAGAGGCAGGGAATCAGACGCGGGGAATCAGAGGCGGGGAATCATAGCTGGCGAATCAGAGGCTGGGAATGAGATATGGGGAATCAGAGGCGGGGAATCAGAGGCGGGGAAACAGCGGCGAGGAATCAGATATGGGGAATCAGAGGTGGCGAATCAAAGACGGTGAATCAGAGATGGGGAATCAGAGGCGGGGAATAGAGGCAGGGGATCAAACACGGGGAATCAGAGGTGGGGAATCAGAGCTGGGGAATCAGAGGCGGGGAATCAGAGTTGGGGAATCAGAGGCGAGGAATCAGAGCTGGTGAATCAGAGGTGGGGAATCAGAGTCGGGGAATAAGAGGCAGGGAATCGGATGTGCGGAATCAGAGATGGGGAATCAGAGGTGGGGAATCAGAGGCGGTGAATCTGAGATGGGGAATCAGAGGCGGGGAATCAGAGGCAGGTTATCAGACACGGGGATTCAGAGGCTGGGAATCAGATGGGGGGAATCAAAGGCGGGGAATGAAGCTGGGGAATCAGAGGCAGCGAATCAGAGTTGGGGATTCAGAGGCGGGGAATCAGATATGGGGAAACAGAGGCGGGGAATCAGAGGCGGGCAAACAGAGGCGGGGAATTAGATATGGGGAATCAGTGGTGGGGAATCAGAGGTGGTGAATCAGAGATGGGGAATCACAGGCTGGGAATCAGACGCAGGGAATGAATATGGGAAATCATAGGTGGGGAATCAGAGGTTGGGAATCAGAGGAAGTGAATCAGAGGCGAGGAATCAGAGCTGGGGAATCAGAGGTGGGGAATCAGAATTGGGGAATCAGAGATGGGGAATCAGAGATGGGGAATCAGAGGCGGGGAATCAGACGCGGGGAATCAGAGGTGGTGAATCAGAGATGTGGAATCAGACGCGGGGAATCAGAGGCGGGGAATCATAGCTGGCGAATCAGAGGCGGGGAATGAGATATGGGGAATCAGAGGCGGGGAATCAGAGGCGGGGAAACAGTGGCGAGGAATCAGATATGGGGAATCAGAGGTGGCGAATCAAAGACGGTGAATCAGAGATGGGGAATCAGAGGCGGGGAATCAGAGGCAGGGGATCAAACACGGGGAATCAGAGGTGGGGAATCAGAGCTGGGGAATCAGAGGCGGGGAATCAGAGTTGGGGAATCAGAGGCGAGGAATCAGAGCTGGTGAATCAGAGGTGGGGAATCAGAGTCGGGGAATCAGAGGCAGGGAATCGGATGTGCGGAATCAGAGATGGGGAATCAGAGGTGGGGAATCAGAGGCGGTGAATCTGAGATGGGGAATCAGAGGCGGGGAATCAGAGGCAGGTTATCAGACACGGGGATTCAGAGGCTGGGAATCAGATGGGGGGAATCAAAGGCGGGGAATGAAGCTGGGGAATCAGAGGCAGCGAATCAGAGTTGGGGATTCAGAGGCGGGGAATCAGATATGGGGAAACAGAGGAGGGGAATCAGAGGCGGGCAAACAGAGGCGGGGAATTAGATATGGGGAATCAGTGGTGGGGAATCAGAGGTGGTGAATCAGAGATGGGGAATCACAGGCGGGGAATCAGAGGCAGGGAATAGAAAGCGGGGAATCAGAGGCAGGGAATCAGAGTTGGGGAATCAGAGGCGGGGAATCATAGTTGGGAATCAGAGGCGGGGAATCAGATATGGGGAAACAGAGGCGGGGAATCAGGGGCGGGGAAACAGAGGCGGGGAATCAGATATGGGGAATCGGATGCGGGGAATCAGAGGCGGGGAATCAGAGCTGGGGAATCAGAGGCGGGGAATCAGAATTGGGGCATCACAGGTGGGGAATTAGATATGGGGAAACAGAGGCGGGGAATCAGAGGCGTGGAAACGGAGGCGGGGAATCAGATATGGGGAATCAGAGGTGGGGAATCAGAGGCAGGTAATCAGATGTGCGGAATCAGAGATGGGGAATCAGAGGCAGGGAATCAGAATCAGAAGCGGGGAGTCAGAGGCCGGGAATCAGAGGCCTGGAATCAGATGCTGGGAATAAGAGGCGGGGAATCAGAGCTGGGGAATCAGAGGTGGGGAATCAGAGTTGGGGAATCAGAGGCGGGGACTTAGATATTGGGAAACAGAGGCGGGGAATCAGAGGCGGGGAAACAGAGGCGGGGAATCAGAGATGGGGAATCAAAGGCAGGGAATCAGAATCAGAAGCAGGGAATCAGAGGCCGGGAATCAGAGGCCGGAATCAGATGCCGGGAATAAGAGGCCGGGAATCAGAGGTGGGGAATCTGAGTCCGGGAATCAGAGATGGGGATTCAGAGGCGGGGAATGAGATATGGGGAATCAGAGGCGGGGAATCAGAGGCGGTGAAACAGAGGCGGGGAATCAGATATGGGGAATCAGAGGTGGCGAATCAAAGGCGGTGAATCAGAGATGGGGAATCAGAGGCCGGGAATCAGAGGCAGGGAATCAAACACGGGGAATCAGAGGCGGAGAATTATAATTGGGGAATCAGAGATGGGGAATCAGAGATGGGGAATCAGAGGCGGGGTATCAGACGCGGGGAATCAGAGGTGGTGAATCAGAGATGTTGAATCAGAGGCGGGGAATCAGAGGCAGGGAATCAGAGTTGGGGCATCAGAGGTTTGGAATTAGATATGGGGAAACAGAGGCGGGGAATCACAGGCGGGGAAACAGAGGCGGGAAATCAGATATGGGGAATCAGAGGTGGGGAATCAGAGGCAGGGAATCAGATGTGCGGAATCAGAGATGGGGAATCAGAGGCAGGGAATCAGAATCAGAAGCGGGGAATCAGAGGCCGGGAAACAGAGGCGGGGAATCAGATATGGGGAATCAGAGGTGGGGAATCAGAGGCAGGGAATTAGATTTGCGGAATCAGAGATGGGGAATCAGAAGCAGGGAATCAGAGGCCGGGAATCAGAGGCCGGAATCAGATGCCGGGAATAAGAGGCCGGGAATCAGAGGTGGGGAATCAGAGTCCGGGAATCAGAGATGGGGAATCAGAGGCGGGGAATGAGATATGGGGAATCAGAGGCGGGGAATCAGAGGCGGGGAAACAGAGGCGAGGAATCAGATATGGGGAATCAGAGGTGGCGAATCAAAGGCGATGAATCAGAGATGGTGACTCAGAGGCGGGGAATCAGAGGCAGGGAATCAAACACGGGGAATCAGAGGCGGGGAATCAAAGTTGGGGAATCAGAGGCAGGGAATCAGATATGGGGAAACAGGGGCGGGGAATCAGAGGCGGGGAAACAGAGGCGGGGAATCAGATATGGGGAATCAGAGGCGGGGAATTAGAGTTGGGGAATCAGAGGCGGGGAATCAGAGGCGGGGAATCAGAGGCTGGGAATCAAAGTTGGGGAATCAGAGGCAGGGAATCAGATATGGGGAAACAGGGGCGGGGAATCAGAGGCGGGGAAACAGAGGCGGGGAATCAGATATGGGGAATCAGAGGCGGGGAATTAGAGTTGGGGAATCAGAGGCGGGGAATCAGAGGCGGGGAAACAGAGGCGGGGAATCAAACACGGGGAATCAGAGGTGGGGAATCAGAGGTTGGGAATCAGAGGCAGGGAATCAGAGGCGGGGAATCAGAGGCGGGGAATCAGAGGCAGTGAATCAGATGTGCGGAATCGGAGATGGGGAATCAGAGGCAGGGAATCAGAGGCGGGGAATCAGAGGCTGGGAATCAGAGGCCGGGAATCAAATATGGGGAAACAGAGGCAGGGAATCAGAGGCGGGGAAACAGAGGCTGGGAATCAGATATGGGGAATCAGAGGTGGGGAATCAGAGGTTGGGAATCAGAGGCAGGGAATCAGAGGCTTGGAATCAGATGCAGGGAATCAGATGCGGGGAATCAGAGGCGGGGAATCAGAGCTGGGGAATCAGAGGTGGGGAATCAGAGTTGGGGAATCAGAGGCGGGGACTTAGATATTGGGAAACAGAGGCGGGGAATCAGAGGCGGGGAAACAGAGGCGGGGAATCAGATATGGGGAATCAGAGATGGGGAATCAGAGGCAGGGAATCAGATGTGCGGAATCAGAGATGGGGAATCAAAGGCAGGGAATCAGAATCAGAAGCAGGGAATAAGAGGCCGGGAATCAGAGGTGGGGAATCAGAGTCCGGGAATCAGAGATGGGGATTCAGAGGCGGGGAATGAGATATGGGAAATCAGAGGCGGGGAATCAGAGGCGGTGAAACAGAGGCGGGGAATCAGATATTGGGAATCAGAGGTGGCGAATCAAAGGCGGTGAATCAGAGATGGGGAATCAGAGGCCGGGAATCAGAGGCAGGGAATCAAACACGGGGAATCAGAGAGCGGGGAATCAGAATTGGGGAATCAGAGATGGGGAATCAGAGATGGGGAATCAGAGGCGGGAAATCATACGCGGGGAATCAGAGGTGGTGAATCAGAGATGTAGAATCAGAGGCGGGGAATCAGAGGCAGGGAATCAGAGTTGGGGCATCAGAGGTTGGGAATTAGATATGGGGAAACAGAGGCGGGGAATCAGAGGCGGGGAAACAGAGGCGGGAAATCAGATATGGGGAATCAGAGGTGGGGAATCAGAGGCAGGGAATCAGATGTGCGGAATCAGAGATGGGGAATCAGAGGCAGGGAATCAGAATCAGAAGCGGGGAATCAGAGGCCGGGAAACAGAGGCGGGGAATCAGATATGGGGAATCAGAGGTGGGGAATCAGAGGCAGGGAATTAGATTTGCGGAATCAGAGATGGGGAATCAGAAGCAGGGAATCAGAGGCCGGGAATCAGAGGCCGGAATCAGATGCCGGGAATAAGAGGCCGGGAATCAGAGGTGGGGAATCAGAGTCCGGGAATTAGAGATGGGGAATCAGAGGCGGGGAATGAGATATGGGGAATCAGAGGCGGGGAATCAGAGGCGGGGAAACAGAGGCGAGGAATCAGATATGGGGAATCAGAGGTGGCGAATCAAAGGCGATGAATCAGAGATGGGGAATCAGAGGCGGGGAATCAGAGGCAGGGAATCAAACACGGGGAATCAGAGGCGGGGAATCAGAGCTGGGGAATCAGAGGCGGGGAATCAGAGTTGGGGAATCACAGGCGGGGAATCAGAGCTGGGGAATCAGAGGTGGGGATCAGAGTCGGGGAATCAGAGGCAGGGAATCAGATGTGCGGAATCAGAGATGGGGAATCAGAGGTGGGGAATCAGAGGCTGTGAATCAGACACGGGGTTTCAGAGGCTGGGAATCAGACGGGGGAATGAAAGGCGGGGAATCAGAGCTGGGGAATCAGAGGCAGGGAATCAGAGTTGGGGATTCAGAGGCGGGGAATCAGATATGGGGAAACAGAGGCGGGGAATCAGAGGCGGGCAAACAGAGGCGGGGAATTAGATATGGGGAATCAGAGGTGGGGAATCAGAGGTGGTGAATCAGAGATGGGGAATCACAGGCGGGGAATCAGAGGCAGGGAATAGAACGCGGGGAATCAGAGGCAGGGAATCAGAGTTGGGGCATCAGAGGTTGGGAATTAGATATGGGGAAACAGAGGCGGGGAATCAGAGGCGGGGAAACAGAGGCGGGTAATCAGATATGGGGAATCAGAGATGGGGAATCAGAGGCAGGGAATCAGATGTGCGGAATCAGAGATGGGGAATCAAAGGCAGGGAATCAGAATCAGAAGCAGGGAATCAGAGGCCGGGAATCAGAGGCCGGAATCAGATGCCGGGAAAATGAGGCCGGGAATCAGAGGTGGGGAATCAGAGTCCGGGAATCAGAGATGGGGATTCAGAGGCGGGGAATGAGATATGGGAAATCAGAGGCGGGGAATCAGAGGCGGTGAAACAGAGGCGGGGAATCAGATATGGGGAATCAGAGGTGGCGAATCAAAGGCGGTGAATCAGAGATGGGGAATCAGAGGCCGGGAATCAGAGGCAGGGAATCAAACACGGGGAATCAGAGGCGGGGAATCAGAATTGGGGAATCAGAGATGGGGAATCAGAGATGGGGAATCAGAGGCGGGAAATCAGACGCGGGGAATCAGAGGTGGTGAATCAGAGATGTTGAATCAGAGGCGGGGAATCAGAGGCAGGGAATCAGAGTTGGGGCATCAGAGGTTGGGAATTAGATATGGGGAAACAGAGGCGGGGAATCAGAGGCGGGGAAACAGAGGCGGGAAATCAGATATGCGGAATCAGAGGTGGGGAATCAGAGGCAGGGAATCAGATGTGCGGAATCAGAGATGGGGAATCAGAGGCAGGGAATCAGAATCAGAAGCGGGGAATCAGAGGCCGGGAAACAGAGGCGGGGAATCAGATATGGGGAATCAGAGGTGGGGAATCAGAGGCAGGGAATTAGATTTGCGGAATCAGAGATGGGGAATCAGAAGCAGGGAATCAGAGGCCGGGAATCAGAGGCCGGAATCAGATGCCGGGAATAAGAGGCCGGGAATCAGAGGTGGGGAATCAGAGTCCGGGAATCAGAGATGGGGAATCAGAGGCGGGGAATGAGATATGGGGAATCAGAGGCGGGGAATCAGAGGCTGGGAAACAGAGGCGAGGAATCAGATATGGGGAATCAGAGGTGGCGAATCAAAGGCGATGAATCAGAGATGGGGAATCAGAGGCGGGGAATCAGAGGCAGGGAATCAAACACGGGGAATCAGAGGCGGGGAATCAGAGCTGGGGAATCAGAGGCGGGGAATCAGAGTTGGGGAATCAGAGGCGGGGAATCAGAGCTGGGGAATCAGAGGTGGGGATCAGAGTTGGGGAATCAGAGGCGGGGAATCATAGTTGGGAATCAGAGGCGGGGAATCAGATATGGGGAAACAGAGGCGGGGAATCAGGGGTGGGGAAACAGAGGCGGGGAATCAGATATGGGGAATCGGATGCGGGGAATCAGAGGCGGGGAATCAGAGCTGGGGAATCAGAGGCGGGGAATCAGAATTGGGGCATCACAGGTGGGGAATTAGATATGGGGAAACAGAGGCGGGGAATCAGAGGCGTGGAAACAGAGGCGGGGAATCAGATATGGGGAATCAGAGGTGGGGAATCAGAGGCAGGTAATCAGATGTGCGGAATCAGAGATGGGGAATCAGAGGCAGGGAATCAGAATCAGAAGCGGGGAGTCAGAGGCCGGGAATCAGAGGCCTTGAATCAGATGCTGGGAATAAGAGGCGGGGAATCAGAGCTGGGGAATCAGAGGTGGGGAATCAGAGTTGGGGAATCAGAGGCGGGGACTTAGATATTGGGAAACAGAGGCGGGGAACCAGAGGCGGGGAAACAGAGGCGGGGAATCAGAGATGGGGAATCAAAGGCAGGGAATCAGAATCAGAAGCAGGGAATCAGAGGCCGGGAATCAGAGGCCGGAATCAGATGCCGGGAATAAGAGGCCGGGAATCAGAGGTGGGGAATCTGAGTCCGGGAATCAGAGATGGGGATTCAGAGGCGGGGAATGAGATATGGGGAATCAGAGGCGGGGAATCAGAGGCGGTGAAACAGAGGCGGGGAATCAGATATGGGGAATCAGAGGTGGCGAATCAAAGGCGGTGAATCAGAGATGGGGAATCAGAGGCCGGGAATCAGAGGCAGGGAATCAAACACGGGGAATCAGAGGCGGAGAATTAGAATTGGGGAATCAGAGATGGGGAATCAGAGATGGGGAATCAGAGGCGGGGAATCAGACGCGGGGAATCAGAGGTGGTGTATCAGAGATGTTGAATCAGAGGCGGGGAATCAGAGGCAGGGAATCAGAGTTGGGGCATCAGAGGTTTGGAATTAGATATGGGGAAACAGAGGCGGGGAATCACAGGCGGGGAAACAGAGGCGGGAAATCAGATATGGGGAATCAGAGGTGGGGAATCAGAGGCAGGGAATCAGATGTGCGGAATCAGAGATGGGGAATCAGAGGCAGTGAATCAGAATCAGAAGCGGGGAATCAGAGGCCGGGAAACAGAGGCGGGGAATCAGATATGGGGAATCAGAGGTGGGGAATCAGAGGCAGGGAATTAGATTTGCGGAATCAGAGATGGGGAATCAGAAGCAGGGAATCAGAGGCCGGGAATCAGAGGCCGGAATCAGATGCCGGGAATAAGAGGCCGGGAATCAGAGGTGGGGAATCAGAGTCCGGGAATCAGAGATGGGGAATCAGAGGCGGGGAATGAGATATGGGGAATCAGAGGCGGGGAATCAGAGGCGGAGAAACAGAGGCGAGGAATCAGATATGGGGAATCAGAGGTGGCGAATCAAAGGCGATGAATCAGAGATGGTGACTCAGAGGCGGCGAATCAGAGGCAGGGAATCAAACACGGGGAATCAGAGGCGGGGAATCAAAGTTGGGGAATCAGAGGCAGGGAATCAGATATGGGGAAACAGGGGCGGGGAATCAGAGGCGGGGAAACAGAGGCGGGGAATCAGATATGGGGAATCAGAGGCGGGGAATTAGAGTTGGGGAATCAGAGGCGGGGAATCAGAGGCGGGGAATCAGAGGCTGGGAATCAAAGTTGGGGAATCAGAGGCAGGGAATCAGATATGGGGAAACAGGGGCGGGGAATCAGAGGCGGGGAAACAGAGGCGGGGAATCAGATATGGGGAATCAGAGGCGGGGAATTAGAGTTGGGGAATCAGAGGCGGGGAATCAGAGGCGGGGAAACAGAGGCGGGGAATCAAACACGGGGAATCAGAGGTGGGCAATCAGAGGTTGGGAATCAGAGGCAGGGAATCAGAGGCGGGGAATCAGAGGCGGGGAATCAGAGGCAGTGAATCAGATGTGCGGAATCGGAGATGGGGAATCAGAGGCAGGGAATCAGAGGCGGGGAATCAGAGGCTGGGAATCAGAGGCCGGGAATCAAATATGGGGAAACAGAGGCAGGGAATCAGAGGCGGGGAAACAGAGGCTGGGAATCAGATATGGGGAATCAGAGGTGGGGAATCAGAGGTTGGGAATCAGAGGCAGGGAATCAGAGGCTTGGAATCAGATGCAGGGAATCAGATGCGGGGAATCAGAGGCGGGGAATCAGAGCTGGGGAATCAGAGGTGGGGAATCAGAGTTGGGGAATCAGAGGCGGGGACTTAGATATTGGGAAACAGAGGCGGGGAATCAGAGGCGGGGAAACAGAGGCGGGGAATCAGATATGGGGAATCAGAGATGGGGAATCAGAGGCAGGGAATCAGATGTGCGGAATCAGAGATGGGGAATCAAAGGCAGGGAATCAGAATCAGAAGCAGGGAATAAGAGGCCGGGAATCAGAGGTGGGGAATCAGAGTCCGGGAATCAGAGATGGGGATTCAGAGGCGGGGAATGAGATATGGGAAATCAGAGGCGGGGAATCAGAGGCGGTGAAACAGAGGCGGGGAATCAGATATGGGGAATCAGAGGTGGCGAATCAAAGGCGGTGAATCAGAGATGGGGAATCAGAGGCCGGGAATCAGAGGCAGGGAATCAAACACGGGGAATCAGAGAGCGGGGAATCAGAATTGGGGAATCAGAGATGGGGAATCAGAGATGGGGAATCAGAGGCGGGAAATCAGACGCGGGGAATCAGAGGTGGTGAATCAGAGATGTAGAATCAGAGGCGGGGAATCAGAGGCAGGGAATCAGAGTTGGGGCATCAGAGGTTGGGAATTAGATATGGGGAAACAGAGGCGGGGAATCAGAGGCGGGGAAACAGAGGCGGGAAATCAGATATGGGGAATCAGAGGTGGGGAATCAGAGGCAGGGAATCAGATGTGCAGAATCAGAGATGGGGAATCAGAGGCAGGGAATCAGAATCAGAAGCGGGGAATCAGAGGCCGGGAAACAGAGGAGGGGAATCAGATATGGGGAATCAGAGGTGGGGAATCAGAGGCAGGGAATTAGATTTGCGGAATCAGAGATGGGGAATCAGAAGCAGGGAATCAGAGGCCGGGAATCAGAGGCCGGAATCAGATGCCGGGAATAAGAGGCCGGGAATCAGAGGTGGGGAATCAGAGTCCGGGAATTAGAGATGGGGAATCAGAGGCGGGGAATGAGATATGGGGAATCAGAGGCGGGGAATCAGAGGCGGGGAAACAGAGGCGAGGAATCAGATATGGGGAATCAGAGGTGGCGAATCAAAGGCGATGAATCAGAGATGGGGAATCAGAGGCGGGGAATCAGAGGCAGGGAATCAAACACGGGGAATCAGAGGCGGGGAATCAGAGCTGGGGAATCAGAGGCGGGGAATCAGAGTTGGGGAATCACAGGCGGGGAATCAGAGCTGGGGAATCAGAGGTGGGGATCAGAGTCGGGGAATCAGAGGCAGGGAATCAGATGTGCGGAATCAGAGATGGGGAATCAGAGGTGGGGAATCAGAGGCTGTGAATCAGACACGGGGTTTCAGAGGCTGGGAATCAGACGGGGGAATGAAAGGCGGGGAATCAGAGCTGGGGAATCAGAGGCAGGGAATCAGAGTTGGGGATTCAGAGGCGGGGAATCAGATATGGGGAAACAGAGGCGGGGAATCAGAGGCGGGCAAACAGAGGCGGGGAATTAGATATGGGGAATCAGAGGTGGGGAATCAGAGGTGGTGAATCAGAGATGGGGAATCACAGGCGGGGAATCAGAGGCAGGGAATAGAACGCGGGGAATCAGAGGCAGGGAATCAGAGTTGGGGCATCAGAGGTTGGGAATTAGATATGGGGAAACAGAGGCGGGGAATCAGAGGCGGGGAAACAGAGGCGGGAAATCAGATATGGGGAATCAGAGGTGGGGAATCAGAGGCAGGGAATCAGATGTGTGGAATCAGAGATGGGGAATCAGAGGCAGGGAATCAGAATCAGAAGCGGGGAATCAGAGGCCGGGAATCAGATGCTGGGAATAAGAGGCCGGGAATCAGAGGTGGGGAATCAGAGTCCGGGAATCAGAGATGGGGATTCAGAGGCGGGGAATGAGATATGGAGAATCAGAGGCGGGGAATCAGAGGCGGGGAAACAGAGGTGGGGAATCAGATATGTGGAATCAGAGGTGGCGAATCAAAGGCGGTGAATCAGAGATGGGGAATCAGAGGCAGGGAATCAAACACGGGGAATCAGAGGCGTGGTATCAGAGCTGGGGAATCAGAGCCTGGGAATCAAACTTGGGGAATCAGAGACAGGGAATCAGATATGGGGAAACAGGGGCGGGGAATCAGAGGCGGGGAAACAGAGGCGGGGAATCAGATATGGGGAATCAGAGGCGGGGAATTAGAGTTGGGGAATCAGAGGCGGGGAATCAGAGGCGGGGAAACAGAGGCGGGGAATCAAACACGGGGAATCAGAGGTGGGGAATCAGAGGTTGGGAATCAGAGGCAGGGAATCAGAGGCGGGGAATCAGAGGTGGGGAATCAGAGGCAGGGAATCAGATGTGCGGAATCGGAGATGGGGAATCAGAGGCAGGGAATCAGAGGCGGGGAATCAGAGGCTGGGAATCAGAGGCCGGGAATCAGATATGGGGAAACAGAGGCAGGGAATCAGAGGCGGGGAAACAGAGGCTGGGAATCAGATATGGGGAATCAGAGGTGGGGAATCAGAGGTTGGGAATCAGAGGCAGGGAATCAGAGGCTTGGAATCAGATGCAGGGAATCAGATGCGGGGAATCAGAGGCGGGGAATCAGAGCTGGGGAATCAGAGGTGGGGAATCAGAGTTGGGGAATCAGAGGCGGGGACTTAGAGATTGGGAAACAGAGGCGGGGAATCAGAGGCGGGGAAACAGAGGCGGGTAATCAGATATGGGGAATCAGAGATGGGGAATCAGAGGCAGGGAATCAGATGTGCGGAATCAGAGATGGGGAATCAAAGGCAGGGAATCAGAATCAGAAGCAGGGAATCAGAGGCCGGGAATCAGAGGCCGGAATCAGATGCCGGGAAAAGGAGGCCGGGAATCAGAGGTGGGGAATCAGAGTCCGGGAATCAGAGATGGGGATTCAGAGGCGGGGAATGAGATATGGGAAATCAGAGGCGGGGAATCAGAGGCGGTGAAACAGAGGCGGGGAATCAGATATGGGGAATCAGAGGTGGCGAATCAAAGGCGGTGAATCAGAGATGGGGAATCAGAGGCCGGGAATCAGAGGCAGGGAATCAAACACGGGGAATCAGAGGCGGGGAATCAGAATTGGGGAATCAGAGATGGGGAATCAGAGATGGGGAATCAGAGGCGGGAAATCAGACGCGGGGAATCAGAGGTGGTGAATCAGAGATGTTGAATCAGAGGCGGGGAATCAGAGGCAGGGAATCAGAGTTGGGGCATCAGAGGTTGGGAATTAGATATGGGGAAACAGAGGCGGGGAATCAGAGGCGGGGAAACAGAGGCGGGAAATCAGATATGGGGAATCAGAGGTGGGGAATCAGAGGCAGGGAATCAGATGTGCGGAATCAGAGATGGGGAATCAGAGGCAGGGAATCAGAATCAGAAGCGGGGAATCAGAGGCCGGGAAACAGAGGCGGGGAATCAGATATGGGGAATCAGAGGTGGGGAATCAGAGGCAGGGAATTAGATTTGCGGAATCAGAGATGGGGAATCAGAAGCAGGGAATCAGAGGCCGGGAATCAGAGGCCGGAATCAGATGCCGGGAATAAGAGGCCGGGAATCAGAGGTGGGGAATCAGAGTCCGGGAATCAGAGATGGGGAATCAGAGGCGGGGAATGAGATATGGGGAATCAGAGGCGGGGAATCAGAGGCTGGGAAACAGAGGCGAGGAATCAGATATGGGGAATCAGAGGTGGCGAATCAAAGGCGATGAATCAGAGATGGGGAATCAGAGGCGGGGAATCAGAGGCAGGGAATCAAACACGGGGAATCAGAGGCGGGGAATCAGAGCTGGGGAATCAGAGGCGGGGAATCAGAGTTGGGGAATCAGAGGCGGGGAATCAGAGCTGGGGAATCAGAGGTGGGGATCAGAGTCGGGGAATCAGAGGCAGGGAATCAGATGTGCGGAATCAGAAATGGGGAATCAGAGGTGGGGAATCAGAGGCTGTGAATCGGACACGGGGTTTCAGAGGCTGGGAATCAGACGGGGGAATGAAAGGCGGGGAATCAGAGCTGGGGAATCAGAGGCAGGGAATCAGAGTTGGGGATTCAGAGGCGGGGAATCAGATATGGGGAAACAGAGGCGGGGAATCAGAGGCGGGCAAACAGAGGCGGGGAATTAGATATGGGGAATCAGAGGTGGGGAATCAGAGGTGGTGAATCAGAGATGGGGAATCACAGGCGGGGAATCAGAGGCAGGGAATAGAACGCGGGGAATCAGAGGCAGGGAATCAGAGTTGGGGCATCAGAGGTTGGGAATTAGATATGGGGAAACAGAGGCGGGGAATCAGAGGCGGGGAAACAGAGGCGGGAAATCAGATATGGGGAATCAGAGGTGGGGAATCAGAGGCAGGGAGTCAGATGTGCGGAATCAGAGATGGGGAATCAGAGGCAGGGAATCAGAATCAGAAGCGGGGAATCAGAGGCCGGGAATCAGATGCTGGGAATAAGAGGCCGGGAATCAGAGGTGGGGAATCAGAGTCCGGGAATCAGAGATGGGGATTCAGAGGCGGGGAATGAGATATGGAGAATCAGAGGCGGGGAATCAGAGGCGGGGAAACAGAGGTGGGGAATCATATATGTGGAATCAGAGGTGGCGAATCAAAGGCGGTGAATCAGAGATGGGGAATCAGAGGCGGGGAATCAGAGGCAGGGAATCAAACACGGGAAATCAGAGGCGGGGAATCAGAGCTGGGGAATCAGAGGCGGGGAATCAGAGTTGGGGAATCAGAGGCAGGGAATCAGATATGGGGAAACAGGGGCAGGGAATCAGAGGCGGGGAAACAGAGGCGGGGAATCAGATATGGGGAATCAGAGGTGTGGAATCAGAGGTTGGGAATCAGAGGCAGGGAATCAGAGGCGGAGAATCAAACACGGGGAATCAGAGCTGGGGAATCAGAGGCGGGGAATTAGAGTTGGGGATTCAGAGGAGGGGAATCAGAGGCGGGGAAACAGAGGCGGGGAATCAGATATGGGGAATCAGAGGTGGGGAATCAGAGGTTGGGAATCAGAGGCAGGGAATCAGAGGCGGGGAATCAGAGGCGGGGAATCAGAGGCAGGGAATCAGATGTGCGGAATCGGGGATGGGGAATCAGAGGCAGGGAATCAGAGGCGGGGAATCAGAGGCGGGGAATCAGAGGCGGGGAATCAGAGGCGGGGAATCAGAGGCCGGGAATCAGATATGGGGAAACAGAGGTGGGGAATCAGAGGCGGGGAAACAGAGGCGGGGATTCAGATATGGGGAATCAGAGGGGGGGAATCAGAGGTTGGGAATCAGAGGCAGGGAATCAGAGGCTTGGAATCAGATGCAGGGAATCAGATGCGGGGAATCATAGGTGGGGAATCAGAGCTGGGGAATCAGAGGTGGGGAATCAGAGTTGGGGAATCAGAGGCGGGGACTTAGATATTGGGAAACAGAGGCGGGGAATCAGAGGCAGGGAATCAGATGTGCGGAATCAGAGATGGGGAATCAGAGGCAGGGAATCAGAATCAGAAGCAGGGAATCAGAGGCCGGGAATCAGAGGCCGGAATCAGATGCCGGGAATAAGAGGCCGGGAATCAGAGGTGGGGAATCAGAGTCCGGGAATCAGAGATGGGGATTCAGAGGCGGGGAATGAGATATGGGGAATCAGAGGCGGGGAATCAGAGGCGGGGAAACAGAGGCGGGGAATCAGATATGGGGAATCAGAGGTGGCGAATCAAAGGCGGTGAATCAGAGATGGGGAACCAGAGGCCGGGAATCAGAGGCAGGGAATCAAACAAGGAAAATCAGAGGCGGGGAATCAGAGCTGGGGAATCAGAGGCGGGGAATCAGAGTTGGGGAATCAGAGGCGGGGAATCAGACGCAGGGAATCAATATGGGAAATCAGAGGTGGGGAATCAGAGGTTGGGAATCAGAGGAAGGGAATCAGAGGCGAGGAATCAGATATGGGGAAACAGAGGTGGGGAATCAGAGGCGGGGAAACAGAGGTGGGGATTCAGATATGGGGAATCAGAGGTAGGGAATCAGATGTTGGGAATCAGATGCAGGGAATCAGAGGCTTGGAATCAGATGCCGGGAATCAGATGCGGGGTATCAGAGGCGGGGAATCAGAGCTGGGGAATCAGAGGTGGGGAATCAGAGTTGGGGAATCAGAGGCGGGGACTTAGATATTGGGAAACAGAGGCAGGGAATCAGAGGCGGGGAATCAGAGGCAGGGAATCAGATGTGCGGAATCAGAGATGGGGAATCAGAGGCAGGGAATCAGAATCAGAAGCAGGGAATCAGAGGCCGGGAATCAGAGGCCGGAATCAGATGCCGGGAATAAGAGGCCGGGAATCAGAGGTTGGGAATCAGAGTCCGGGAATCAGAGATGGGGATTCAGAGGCGGGGAATGAGATATGGGGAATCAGAGGCGGGGAATCAGAGGCGGGGAAACAGAGGCGGGGAATCAGATATGGGGAATCAGAGGTGGCGAATCAAAGGCGGAGAATTAGAGATGGGGAATCAGAGGCCGGGAATAAGAGGCAGGGAATCAAACACGGAAAATCAGAGGCGGGGAATCAGAGCTGGGGAATCAGAGGCGGGGAATCAGAGTTGGGGAATCAGAGGCGGGGAATCAGACGCAGGGAATCAATATGGGAAATCAGAGGTGGGGAATCAGAGGTTGGGAATCAGAGGAAGGGAATCAGAGGCGAGGAATCAGAGCTGGGGAATCTGAGACAGGGAATCAGATATGGGGAAACAGGGGCCGGGAATCAGAGGCGGGGAAACAGAGGCGGGGAATCAGATATGGGGAATCAGAGGCGGGGAATTAGAGTTGGGGAATCAGAGGCGGGGAATCAGAGGCGGGGAAACAGAGGCGGGGAATCAAACACGGGGAATCAGAGGTGGGGAATCAGAGGTTGGGAATCAGAGGCAGGGAATCAGAGGCGGGGAATCAGAGGCGGGGAATCAGAGGCAGGGAATCAGATGTGCGGAATCGGAGATGGGGAATCAGAGGCAGGGAATCAGAGGCGGGGAATCAGAGGCGGGGAATCAGAGGCCGGGAATCAGATATGGGGAAACAGAGGCAGGGAATCAGAGGCGGGGAAACAGAGGCTGGGAATCAGATATGGGGAATCAGAGGTGGGGAATCAGAGGTTGGGAATCAGAGGCAGGGAATCAGAGGCTTGGAATCAGATGCAGGGAATCAGATGCGGGGAATCAGAGGCGGGGAATCAGAGCTGGGGAATCAGAGGTGGGGAATCAGAGTTGGGGAATCAGAGGCGGGGACTTAGAGATTGGGAAACAGAGGCGGGGAATCAGAGGCGGGGAAACAGAGGCGGGTAATCAGATATGGGGAATCAGAGATGGGGAATCAGAGGCAGGGAATCAGATGTGCGGAATCAGAGATGGGGAATCAAAGGCAGGGAATCAGAATCAGAAGCAGGGAATCAGAGGCCGGGAATCAGAGGCCGGAATCAGATGCCGGGAATAAGAGGCCGGGAATCAGAGGTGGGGAATCAGAGTCCGGGAATCAGAGATGGGGATTCAGAGGCGGGGAATGAGATATGGGAAATCAGAGGCGGGGAATCAGAGGCGGTGAAACAGAGGCGGGGAATCAGATATGGGGAATCAGAGGTGGCAAATCAAAGGCGGTGAATCAGAGATGGGGAATCAGAGGCCGGGAATCAGAGGCAGGGAATCAAACACGGGGAATCAGAGGCGGGGAATCAGAATTGGGGAATCAGAGATGGGGAATCAGAGATGGGGAATCAGAGGCGGGAAATCAGACGCGGGGAATCAGAGGTGGTGAATCAGAGATGTTGAATTAGAGGCGGGGAATCAGAGGCAGGGAATCAGAGTTGGGGCATCAGAGGTTGGGAATTAGATATGGGGAAACAGAGGCGGGGAATCAGAGGCGGGGAAACAGAGGCGGGAAATCAGATATGGGGAATCAGAGGTGGGGAATCAGAGACAGGGAATCAGATGTGCGGAATCAGAGATGGGGAATCAGAGGCAGGGAATCAGAATCAGAAGCGGGGAATCAGAGGCCGGGAAACAGAGGCCGGGAATCAGATATGGGGAATCAGAGGTGGGGAATCAGAGGCAGGGAATTAGATTTGCGGAATCAGAGATGGGGAATCAGAAGCAGGGAATCAGAGGCCGGGAATCAGAGGCCGGAATCAGATGCCGGGAATAAGAGGCCGGGAATCAGAGGTGGGGAATCAGAGTCCGGGAATCAGAGATGGGGAATCAGAGGCGGGGAATGAGATATGGGGAATCAGAGGCGGGGAATCAGAGGCGGGGAAACAGAGGCGAGGAATCAGATATGGGGAATCAGAGGTGGCGAATCAAAGGCGATGAATCAGAGATGGGGAATCAGAGGCGGGGAATCAGAGGCAGGGAATCAAACACGGGGAATCAGAGGCGGGGAATCAGAGCTGGGGAATCAGAGGCGGGGAATCAGAGTTGGGGAATCAGAGGCGGGGAATCAGAGCTGGGGAATCAGAGGTGGGGATCAGAGTCGGGGAATCAGAGGCAGGGAATCAGATGTGCGGAATCAGAGATGGGGAATCAGAGGTGGGGAATCAGAGGCTGTGAATCAGACACGGGGTTTCAGAGGCTGGGAATCAGACGGGGGAATCAAATGCGGGGAATCAGAGCTGGGGAATCAGAGGCAGGGAATCAGAGTTGGGGATTCAGAGGCGGGGAATCAGATATGGGGAATCAGAGGCGGGGAATCAGAGGCGGGCAAACAGAGGCGGGGAATTAGATATGGGGAATCAGAGGTGGGGAATCAGAGGTGGTGAATCAGAGATGGGGAATCACAGGCGGGGAATCAGAGGCAGGGAATAGAACGCGGGGAATCAGAGGCAGGGAATCAGAGTTGGGGCATCAGAGGTTGGGAATTAGATATGGGGAAACAGAGGCGGGGAATCAGAGGCGGGGAAACAGAGGCGGGAAATCAGATATGGGGAATCAGAGGTGGGGAATCAGAGGCAGGGAATCAGATGTGCGGAATCAGAGATGGGGTATCAGAGGCAGGGAATCAGAATCAGAAGCGGGGAATCAGAGGCCGGGAATCAGATGCTGGGAATAAGAGGCCGGGAATCAGAGGTGGGGAATCAGAGTCCGGGAATCAGAGATGGGGATTCAGAGGCGGGGAATGAGATATGGAGTATCAGAGGCGGGGAATCAGAGGCGGGGAAACAGAGGTGGGGAATCATATATGTGGAATCAGTGGTGGCGAATCAAAGGCGGTGAATCAGAGATGGGGAATCAGAGGCGGGGAATCAGAGGCAGGGAATCAAACACGGGAAATCAGAGGCGGGGAATCAGAGCTGGGGAATCAGAGGCGGGGAATCAGAGTTGGGGAATCAGAGGCAGGGAATCAGATATGGGGAAACAGGGGCAGGGAATCAGAGGCGGGGAAACAGAGGCGGGGAATCAGATATGGGGAATCAGAGGTGTGGAATCAGAGGTTGGGAATCAGAGGCAGGGAATCAGAGGCGGAGAATCAAACACGGGGAATCAGAGCTGGGGAATCAGAGGCGGGGAATTAGAGTTGGGGAATCAGAGGAGGGGAATCAGAGGCGGGGAAACAGAGGCGGGGAATCAGATATGGGGAATCAGAGGTGGGGAATCAGAGGTTGGGAATCAGAGGCAGGGAATCAGAGGCGGGGAATCAGAGGCGGGGAATCAGAGGCAGGGAATCAGATGTGCGGAATCGGGGATGGGGAATCAGAGGCAGGGAATCAGAGGCGGGGAATCAGAGGCGGGGAATCAGAGGCCGGGAATCAGATATGGGGAAACAGAGGTGGGGAATCAGAGGCGGGGAAACAGAGGTGGGGATTCAGATATGGGGAATCAGAGGGGGGGAATCAGAGGTTGGGAATCAGAGGCAGGGAATCAGAGGCTTGGAATCAGATGCAGGGAATCAGATGCGGGGAATCAGAGGCGTGGAATCAGAGCTGGGGAATCAGAGGTGGGGAATCAGAGTTGGGGAATCAGAGGCGGGGACTTAGATATTGGGAAACAGAGGCGGGGAATCAGAGGCAGGGAATCAGATGTGCGGAATCAGAGATGGGGAATAAGAGGCAGGGAATCAGAATCAGAAGCAGGGAATCAGAGGCCGGGAATCAGAGGCCGGAATCAGATGCCGGGAATAAGAGGCCGGGAATCAGAGGTGGGGAATCAGAGTCCGGGAATCAGAGATGGGGATTCAGAGGCGGGGAATGAGATATGGGGAATCAGAGGCGGGGAATCAGAGGCGGGGAATCAGATATGGGGAATCAGAGGTGGCGAATCAAAGGCGGTGAATCAGAGATGGGGAACCAGAGGCCGGGAATCAGAGGCAGGGAATCAAACAAGGAAAATCAGAGGCGGGGAATCAGAGCTGGGGAATCAGAGGCGGGGAATCAGAGTTGGGGAATCAGAGGCTGGGAATCAGACGCAGGGAATCAATATGGGAAATCAGAGGTGGGGAATCAGAGGTTGGGAATCAGAGGAAGGGAATCAGAGGCGAGGAATCAGATATGGGGAAACAGAGGTGGGGAATCAGAGGCGGGGAAACAGAGGTGGGGATTCAGATATGGGGAATCAGAGGTAGGGAATCAGAGGTTGGGAATCAGAGGCAGGGAATCAGAGGCTTGGAATCAGATGCCGGGAATCAGATGCGGGGAATCAGAGGCGGGGAATCAGAGCTGGGGAATCAGAGGTGGGGAATCAGAGTTGGGGAATCAGAGGCGGGGACTTAGATATTGGGAAACAGAGGCGGGGAATCAGAGGCGGGGAATCAGAGGCAGGGAATCAGATGTGCGGAATCAGAGATGGGGAATCAGAGGCAGGGAATCAGAATCAGAAGCAGGGAATCAGAGGCCGGGAATCAGAGGCCGGAATCAGATGCCGGGAATAAGAGGCCGGGAATCAGAGGTTGGGAATCTGAGTCCGGGAATCAGAGATGGGGATTCAGAGGCGGGGAATGAGATATGGGGAATCAGAGGCGGGGAATCAGAGGCGGGGAAACAGAGGCGGGGAATCAGATATGGGGAATCAGAGGTGGCGAATCAAAGGCGGTGAATCAGAGATGGGGAATCAGAGGCCGGGAATCAGAGGCAGGGAATCAAACACGGAATATCAGAGGCGGGGAATCAGAGCTGGGGGATCAGAGGCGGGGAATCAGAGTTGGGGAATCAGAGGCGGGGAATCAGACGCAGGGAATCAATATGGGAAATCAGAGGTGGGGAATCAGAGGTTGGGAATCAGAGGAAGGGAATCAGAGGCGAGGAATCAGAGCTGGGGAATCAGAGGCGGGGAATCAGAATTGGGGAATCAGAGATGGGGAATCAGAGATGGGGAATCAGAGGCGGGGAATCAGACGCGGGGAATCAGAGGTGGTGAATCAGAGATGTGGAATCAGAGGCGGGGAATCAGAGGCAGGGAATCAGACGCGGGGAATCAGAGGCGGGGAATCATAGCTGGCGAATCAGAGGCAGCGAATCAGAGTTGGGGATTCAGAGGCGGGGAATCAGATATGGGGAAACAGAGGCGGGGAATCAGAGGCGGGCAAACAGAGGCGGGGAAACAGAGGCGGGGAATCAGAGATGGGGAATCAAAGGCAGGGAATCAGAATCAGAGATGTGGAATCAGAGGCGGGGAATCAGGGGCGGGGAAACAGAGGCGGGGAATCAGATATGGGGAATCGGATGCGGGGAATCAGAGGCGGGGAATCAGAGCTGGGGAATCAGAGGCGGGGAATCAGAGTTGGGGCATCACAGGTGGGGAATTAGATATGGGGAAACAGAGGCGGGGAATCAGAGGCGTGGAAACAGAGGCGGGGAATCAGATATGGGGAATCAGAGGTGGGGAATCAGAGGCAGGTAATCAGATGTGCGGAATCAGAGATGGGGAATCAGAGGCAGGGAATCAGAATCAGAAGCGGGGAGTCAGAGGCCGGGAATCAGAGGCCTGGAATCAGATGCTGGGAATAAGAGGCGGGGAATCAGAGCTGGGGAATCAGAGGTGGGGAATCAGAGTTGGGGAATCAGAGGCGGGGACTTAGATATTGGGAAACAGAGGCGGGGAATCAGAGGCGGGGAAACAGAGGCGGGGAATCAGAGATGGGGAATCAAAGGCAGGGAATCAGAATCAGAAGCAGGGAATCAGAGGCCGGGAATCAAAGGCCGGAATCAGATGCCGGGAATAAGAGGCCGGGAATCAGAGGTGGGGAATCTGAGTCCGGGAATCAGAGATGGGGATTCAGAGGCGGGGAATGAGATATGGGGAATCAGAGGCGGGGAATCAGAGGCGGTGAAACAGAGGCGGGGAATCAGATATGGGGAATCAGAGGTGGCGAATCAAAGGCGGTGAATCAGAGATGGGGAATCAGAGGCCGGGAATCAGAGGCAGGGAATCAAACACGGGGAATCAGAGGCGGAGAATTAGAATTGGGGAATCAGAGATGGGGAATCAGAGATGGGGAATCAGAGGCGGGGAATCAGACGCGGGGAATCAGAGGTGGTGAATCAGAGATGTTGAATCAGAGGCGGGGAATCAGAGGCAGGGAATCAGAGTTGGGGCATCAGAGGTTGGGAATTAGATATGGGGAAACAGAGGCGGGGAATCACAGGCGGGGAAACAGAGGCGGGAAATCAGATATGGGGAATCAGAGGTGGGGAATCAGAGGCAGGGAATCAGATGTGCGGAATCAGAGATGGGGAATCAGAGGCAGGGAATCAGAATCAGAAGCGGGGAATCAGAGGCCGGGAAACAGAGGCGGGGAATCAGATATGGGGAATCAGAGGTGGGGAATCAGAGGCAGGGAATTAGATTTGCGGAATCAGAGATGGGGAATCAGAAGCAGGGAATCAGAGGCCGGGAATCAGAGGCCGGAATCAGATGCCGGGAATAAGAGGCCGGGAATCAGAGGTGGGGAATCAGAGTCCGGGAATCAGAGATGGGGAATCAGAGGCGGGGAATGAGATATGGGGAATCAGAGGCGGGGAATCAGAGGCGGGGAAACAGAGGCGAGGAATCAGATATGGGGAATCAGAGTTGGCGAATCAAAGGCGATGAATCAGAGATGGTGACTCAGAGGCGGGGAATCAGAGGCAGGGAATCAAACACGGGGAATCAGAGGCGGGGAATCAAAGTTGGGGAATCAGAGGCAGGGAATCAGATATGGGGAAACAGGGGCGGGGAATCAGAGGCGGGGAAACAGAGGCGGGGAATCAGATATGGGGAATCAGAGGCGGGGAATTAGAGTTGGGGAATCAGAGGCGGGGAATCAGAGGCGGGGAATCAGAGGCTGGGAATCAAAGTTGGGGAATCAGAGGCAGGGAATCAGATATGGGGAAACAGGGGCGGGGAATCAGAGGCGGGGAAACAGAGGCGGGGAATCAGATATGGGGAATCAGAGGCGGGGAATTAGAGTTGGGGAATCAGAGGCGGGGAATCAGAGGCGGGGAAACAGAGGCGGGGAATCAAACACGGGGAATCAGAGGTGGGGAATCAGAGGTTGGGAATCAGAGGCAGGGAATCAGAGGCGGGGAATCAGAGGCAGGGAATCAGAGGCAGGGAACCAGATGTGCGGAATCGGAGATGGGGAATCAGAGGCAGGGAATCAGAGGCGGGGAATCAGAGGCGGGGAATCAGAGGCCGGGAATCAAATATGGGGAAACAGAGGCAGGGAATCAGAGGCGGGGAAACAGAGGCTGGGAATCAGATATGGGGAATCAGAGGTGGGGAATCAGAGGTTGGGAATCAGAGGCAGGGAATCAGAGGCTTGGAATCAGATGCAGGGAATCAGATGCGGGGAATCAGAGGCGGGGAATCAGAGCTGGGGAATCAGAGGTGGGGAATCAGAGTTGGGGAATCAGAGGCGGGGACTTAGATATTGGGAAACAGAGGCGGGGAATCAGAGGCGGGGAAACAGAGGCGGGGAATCAGATATGGGGAATCAGAGATGGGGAATCAGAGGCAGGGAATCAGATGTGCGGAATCAGAGATGGGGAATCAAAGGCAGGGAATCAGAATCAGAATCAGGGAATAAGAGGCCGGGAATCAGAGGTGGGGAATCAGAGTCCGGGAATCAGAGATGGGGATTCAGAGGCGGGGAATGAGATATGGGAAATCAGAGGCGGGGAATCAGAGGCGGTGAAACAGAGGCGGGGAATCAATATGGGGAATCAGAGGTGGCGAATCAAATGCGGTGTATCAGAGATGGGGAATCAGAGGCCGGTAATCAGAGGCAGGGAATCAAACACGGGGAATCAGAGGCGGGGAATCAGAATTGGGGAATCAGAGATGGGGAATCAGAGATGGGGAATCAGAGGCGGGAAATCAGACACGGGGAATCAGAGGTGGTGAATCAGTGATGTTGAATCAGAGGCGGGGAATCAGAGGCAGGGAATCAGATTTGGGGCATCAGAGGTTGGGAATTAGATATGGGGAAACAGAGGCGGGGAATCAGAGGCGGGGAAACAGAGGCGGGAAATCAGATATGGGGAATCAGAGGTGGGGAATCAGAGGCAGGGAATCAGATGTGCGGAATCAGAGATGGGGAATCAGAGGCAGGGAATCAGAATCAGAGGCGGGGAAACAGAGGCGGGAAATCAGATATGGGGAATCAGAGGTGGGGAATCAGAGGCAGGGAATCAGATTTGCGGAATCAGAGATGGGGAATCAGAAGCAGGGAATCAGAGGCCGGGAATCAGAGGCCGGAATCAGATGCCGGGAATAAGAGGCCGGGAATCAGAGGTGGGGAATCAGAGTCCGGGAATTAGAGATGGGGAATCAGAGGCGGGGAATGAGATATGGGGAATCAGAGGCGGGGAATCAGAGGCGGGGAAACAGAGGCGAGGAATCAGATATGGGGAATCAGAGGTGGCGAATCAAAGGCGATGAATCAGAGATGGGGAATCAGAGGCGGGGAATCAGAGGCAGGGAATCAAATACGGGGAATCAGAGGCGGGGAATCAGAGCTGGGGAATCAGAGGCGGGGAATCAGAGTTGGGGAATCAGAGGCGGGGAATCAGAGCTGGGGAATCAGAGGTGGGGATCAGAGTCGGGGAATCAGAGGCAGGGAATCAGATGTGCGGAATCAGAGATGGGGAATCAGAGGTGGGGAATCAGAGGCTGTGAATCAGACACGGGGTTTCAGAGGCTGGGAATCAGACGGGGGAATCAAAGGCGGGGAATCAGAGCTGGGGAATCAGAGGCAGGGAATCAGAGTTGGGGATTCAGAGGCGGGGAATCAGATATGGGGAAACAGAGGCGGGGAATCAGAGGCGGGCAAACAGAGGCGGGGAATTAGATATGGGGAATCAGAGGTGGGGAATCAGAGGTGGTGAATCAGAGATGGGGAATCACAGGCGGGGAATCAGAGGCAGGGAATAGAACGCGGGGAATCAGAGGCAGGGAATCAGAGTTGGGGCATCAGAGGTTGGGAATTAGATATGGGGAAACAGAGGCGGGGAATCAGAGGCGGGGAAACAGAGGCGGGAAATCAGATATGGGGAATCAGAGGCGGGGAATCAGAGGCGGGGAAACAGAGGTGGGGAATCAGATGCTGGGAATAAGAGGCCGGGAATCAGAGGTGGGGAATCAGAGTCCGGGAATCAGAGATGGGGATTCAGAGGCGGGGAATGAGATATGGAGAATCAGAGGCGGGGAATCAGAGGCGGGGAAACAGAGGTGGGGAATCAGATATGTGGAATCAGAGGTGGCGAATCAAAGGCGGTGAATCAGAGATGGGGAATCAGAGGCAGGGAATCAAACACGGGGAATCAGAGGCGTGGTATCAGAGCTGGGGAATCAGAGGCTGGGAATCAAAGTTGGGGAATCAGAGACAGGGAATCAGATATGGGGAAACAGGGGCGGGGAATCAGAGGCGGGGAAACAGAGGCGGGGAATCAGATATGGGGAATCAGAGGCGGGGAATTAGAGTTGGGGAATCAGAGGCGGGGAATCAGAGGCGGGGAAACAGAGGCGGGGAATCAAACACGGGGAATCAGAGGTGGGGAATCAGAGGTTGGGAATCAGAGGCAGGGAATCAGAGGCGGGGAATCAGAGGCGGGGAATCAGAGGCAGGGAATCAGATGTGCGGAATCGGAGATGGGGAATCAGAGGCAGGGAATCAGAGGCGGGGAATCAGAGGCGGGGAATCAGAGGCCAGGAATCAGATATGGGGAAACAGAGGCAGGGAATCAGAGGCGGGGAAACAGAGGCTGGGAATCAGATATGGGGAATCATAGGTGGGGAATCAGAGGTTGGGGATCAGAGGCAGGGAATCAGAGGCTTGGAATCAGATGCAGGGAATCAGATGCGGGGAATCAGAGGCGGGGAATCAGAGCTGGGGAATCAGAGGTGGGGAATCAGAGTTGGGGAATCAGAGGTGGGGACTTAGAGATTGGGAAACAGAGGCGGGGAATCAGAGGCGGGGAAACAGAGGCGGGTAATCAGATATGGGGAATCAGAGATGGGGAATCAGAGGCAGGGAATCAGATGTGCGGAATCAGAGATGGGGAATCAAAGGCAGGGAATCAGAATCAGAAGCAGGGAATCAGAGGCCGGGAATCAGAGGCCGGAATCAGATGCCGGGAATAAGAGGCCGGGAATCAGAGGTGGGGAATCAGAGTCCGGGAATCAGAGATGGGGATTCAGAGGCGGGGAATGAGATATGGGAAATCAGAGGCGGGGAATCAGAGGCGGTGAAACAGAGGCGGGGAATCAGATATGGGGAATCAGAGGTGGCGAATCAAAGGCGGTGAATCAGAGATGGGGAATCAGAGGCCGGGAATCAGAGGCAGGGAATCAAACACGGGGAATCAGAGGCGGGGAATCAGAATTGGGGAATCAGAGATGGGGAATCAGAGGCGGGAAATCAGACGCGGGGAATCAGAGGTGGTGAATCAGAGATGTTGAATCAGAGGCGGGGAATCAGAGGCAGGGAATCAGAGTTGGGGCATCAGAGGTTGGGAATTAGATATGGGGAAACAGAGGCGGGGAATCAGAGGCGGGGAAACAGAGGCGGGAAATCAGATATGGGGAATCAGAGGTGGGGAATCAGAGGCAGGGAATCAGATGTGCGGAATCAGAGATGGGGAATCAGAGGCAGGGAATCAGAATCAGAAGCGGGGAATCAGAGGCCGGGAAACAGAGGCGGGGAATCAGATATGGGGAATCAGAGGTGGGGAATCAGAGGCAGGGAATTAGATTTGCGGAATCAGAGATGGGGAATCAGAAGCAGGGAATCAGAGGCCGGGAATCAGAGGCCGGAATCAGATGCCGGGAATAAGAGGCCGGGAATCAGAGGTGGGGAATCAGAGTCCGGGAATCAGAGATGGGGAATCAGAGGCGGGGAATGAGATATGGGGAATCAGAGGCGGGGAATCAGAGGCGGGGAAACAGAGGCGAGGAATCAGATATGGGGAATCAGAGGTGGCCAATCAAAGGCGATGAATCAGAGATGGGGAATCAGAGGCGGGGAATCAGAGGCAGGGAATCAAACACGGGGAATCAGAGGCGGGGAATAAGAGCTGGGGAATCAGAGGCGGGGAATCAGAGTTGGGGAATCAGAGGCGGGGAATCAGAGCTGGGGAATCAGAGGTGGGGATCAGAGTCGGGGAATCAGAGGCAGGGAATCAGATGTGCGGAATCAGAGATGGGGAATCAGAGGTGGGGAATCAGAGGCTGTGAATCAGACACGGGGTTTCAGGGGCTGGGAATCAGACGGGGGAATCAAAGGCGGGGAATCAGAGCTGGGGAATCAGAGGCAGGGAATCAGAGTTGGGGATTCAGAGGCGGGGAATCAGATATGGGGAAACAGAGGCGGGGAATCAGAGGCGGGCAAACAGAGGCGGGGAATTAGATATGGGGAATCAGAGGTGGGGAATCAGAGGTGGTGAATCAGAGATGGGGAATCACAGGCGGGGAATCAGAGGCAGGGAATAGAACGCGGGGAATCAGAGGCAGGGAATCAGAGTTGGGGCATCAGAGGTTGGGAATTAGATATGGGGAAACAGAGGCGGGGAATCAGAGGCGGGGAAACAGAGGCGGGAAATCAGATATGGGGAATCAGAGGTGGGGAATCAGAGGCAGGGAATCAGATGTGCGGAATCAGAGATGGGGAATCACAGGCAGGGAATCAGAATCAGAAGCGGGGAATCAGAGGCCGGGAATCAGATGCTGGGAATAAGAGGCCGGGAATCAGAGGTGGGGAATCAGAGTCCGGGAATCAGAGATGGGGATTCAGAGGCGGGGAATGAGATATGGAGAATCAGAGGTGGGGAATCAGAGGCGGGGAAACAGAGGTGGGGAATCATATATGTGGAATCAGAGGTGGCGAATCAAAGGCGGTGAATCAGAGATGGGGAATCAGAGGCGGGGAATCAGAGGCAGGGAATCAAACACGCGAAATCAGAGGCGGGGAATCAGAGCTGGGGAATCAGAGGCGGGGAATCAGAGTTGGGGAATCAGAGGCAGGGAATCATATATGGGGAAACAGGGGCAGGGAATCAGAGGCGGGGAAACAGAGGCGGGGAATCAGATATGGGGAATCAGAGGTGTGGAATCAGAGGTTGGGAATCAGAGGCAGGGAATCAGAGGCGGAGAATCAAACACGGGGAATCAGAGCTGGGGAATCAGAGGCGGGGAATTAGAGTTGGGGATTCAGAGGAGGGGAATCAGAGGCGGGGAAACAGAGGCGGGGAATCAGATATGGGGAATCAGAGGTGGGGAATCAGAGGTTGGGAATCAGAGGCAGGGAATCAGAGGCGGGGAATCAGAGGCGGGGAATCAGAGGCAGGGAATCAGATGTGCGGAATCGGGGATGGGGAATCAGAGGCAGGGAATCAGAGGCCGGGAATCAGATATGGGGAAACAGAGGTGGGGAATCAGAGCGGGGAAACAGAGGCGGGGATTCAGATATGGGGAATCAGAGGGGGGGAATCAGAGGTTGGGAATCAGAGGCAGGGAATCGGAGGCTTGGAATCAGATGCAGGGAATCAGATGCGGGGAATCAGAGGCGGGGAATCAGAGCTGGGGAATCAGAGGTGGGGAATCAGAGTTGGGGAATCAGAGGCGGGGACTTAGATATTGGGAAACAGAGGCGGGGAATCAGAGGCAGGGAATCAGATGTGCGGAATCAGAGATGGGGAATGAGAGGCAGGGAATCAGAGTTGGGGATTCAGAGGCGGGGAATCAGATATGGGGAAACAGAGGCGGGGAATCAGAGGCGGGCAAACAGAGGCGGGGAATTAGATATGGGGAATCAGAGGTGGGGAATCAGAGGTGGTGAATCAGAGATGGGGAATCACAGGCGGGGAATCAGAGGCAGGGAATAGAACGCGGGGAATCAGAGGCAGGGAATCAGAGTTGGGGCATCAGAGGTTGGGAATTAGATATGGGGAAACAGAGGCGGGGAATCAGAGGCGGGGAAACAGAGGCGGGAAATCAGATATGGGGAATCAGAGGTGGGGAATCAGAGGCAGGGAATCAGATGTGCGGAATCAGAGATGGGGAATCACAGGCAGGGAATCAGAATCAGAAGCGGGGAATCAGAGGCCGGGAATCAGAGGTGGGGAATCAGAGTCCGGGAATCAGAGATGGGGATTCAGAGGCGGGGAATGAGATATGGAGAATCAGAGGTGGGGAATCAGAGGCGGGGAAACAGAGGTGGGGAATCATATATGTGGAATCAGAGGTGGCGAATCAAAGGCGGTGAATCAGAGATGGGGAATCAGAGGCGGGGAATCAGAGGCAGGGAATCAAACACGCGAAATCAGAGGCGGGGAATCAGAGCTGGGGAATCAGAGGCGGGGAATCAGAGTTGGGGAATCAGAGGCAGGGAATCATATATGGGGAAACAGGGGCAGGGAATCAGAGGCGGGGAAACAGAGGCGGGGAATCAGATATGGGGAATCAGAGGTGTGGAATCAGAGGTTGGGAATCAGAGGCAGGGAATCAGAGGCGGAGAATCAAACACGGGGAATCAGAGCTGGGGAATCAGAGGCGGGGAATTAGAGTTGGGGATTCAGAGGAGGGGAATCAGAGGCGGGGAAACAGAGGCGGGGAATCAGATATGGGGAATCAGAGGTGGGGAATCAGAGGTTGGGAATCAGAGGCAGGGAATCAGAGGCGGGGAATCAGAGGCGGGGAATCAGAGGCAGGGAATCAGATGTGCGGAATCGGGGATGGGGAATCAGAGGCAGGGAATCAGAGGCCGGGAATCAGATATGGGGAAACAGAGGTGGGGAATCAGAGCGGGGAAACAGAGGCGGGGATTCAGATATGGGGAATCAGAGGGGGGGAATCAGAGGTTGGGAATCAGAGGCAGGGAATCGGAGGCTTGGAATCAGATGCAGGGAATCAGATGCGGGGAATCAGAGGCGGGGAATCAGAGCTGGGGAATCAGAGGTGGGGAATCAGAGTTGGGGAATCAGAGGCGGGGACTTAGATATTGGGAAACAGAGGCGGGGAATCAGAGGCAGGGAATCAGATGTGCGGAATCAGAGATGGGGAATGAGAGGCAGGGAATCAGAATCAGAAGCAGGGAATCAGAGGCCGGGAATCAGAGGCCGGAATCAGATGCCGGGAATAAGAGGCCGGGAATCAGAGGTGGGGAATCAGAGTCCGGGAATCAGAGATGGGGATTCAGAGGCGGGGAATGAGATATGGGGAATCAGAGGCGGGGAATCAGAGGCGGGGAAACAGAGGCGGGGAATCAGATATGGGGAATCAGAGGTGGCGAATCAAAGGCGGTGAATCAGAGATGGGGAACCAGAGGCCGGGAATCAGAGGCAGGGAATCAAACAAGGAAAATCAGAGGCGGGCAATCAGAGCTGGGGAATCAGAGGCGGGGAATCAGAGTTGGGGAATCAGAGGCGGGGAATCAGACGCAGGGAATCAATATGGGAAATCAGAGGTGGGGAATCAGAGGTTGGGAATCAGAGGAAGGGAATCAGAGGCGAGGAATCAGATATGGGGAAACAGAGGTGGGGAATCAGAGGCGGGGAAACAGAGGTGGGGATTCAGATATGGGGAATCAGAGGTAGGGAATCAGAGGTTTGGAATCAGAGGCAGGGAATCAGAGGCTTGGAATCGGATGCCGGGAATCAGATGCGGGGTATCAGAGGCGGGGAATCAGAGCTGGGGAATCAGAGGTGGGGAATCAGAGTTGGGGAATCAGAGGCGGGGACTTAGATATTGGGAAACAGAGGCGGGGAATCAGAGGCGGGGAATCAGAGGCAGGGAATCAGATGTGCGGAATCAGAGATGGGGAATCAGAGGCAGGGAATCAGAATCAGAAGCAAAGAATCAGAGGCCGGGAATCAGAGGCCGGAATCAGATGCCGGGAATAAGAGGCCGGGAATCAGAGGTTGGGAATCAGAGTCCGGGAATCAGAGATGGGGATTCAGAGGCGGGGAATGAGATATGGGGAATCAGAGGCGGGGAATCAGAGGCGGGGAAACAGAGGCGGGGAATCAGATATGGGGAATCAGAGGTGGCGAATCAAAGGCGGTGAATCAGAGATGGGGAATCAGAGGCCGGGAATAAGAGGCAGGGAATCAAACACGGAAAATCAGAGGCGGGGAATCAGAGCTGGGGAATCAGAGGCGGGGAATCAGAGTTGGGGAATCAGAGGCGGGGAATCAGACGCAGGGAATCAATATGGGAAATCAGAGGTGGGGAATAAGAGGTTGGGAATCAGAGGAAGGGAATCAGAGGCGAGGAATCAGAGCTGGGGAATCAGAGACAGGGAATCAGATATGGGGAAACAGGGGCGGGGAATCAGAGGCGGGGAAACAGAGGCGGGGAATCAGATATGGGGAATCAGAGGCGGGGAATTAGAGTTGGGGAATCAGAGGCGGGGAATCAGAGGCGGGGAAACAGAGGCGGGGAATCAAACACGGGGAATCAGAGGTGGGGAATCAGAGGTTGGGAATCAGAGGCAGGGAATCAGAGGCGGGGAATCAGAGGCGGGGAATCAGAGGCAGGGAATCAGATGTGCGGAATCGGAGATGGGGAATCAGAGGCAGGGAATCAGAGGCGGGGAATCAGAGGCGGGGAATCAGAGGCCGGGAATCAGATATGGGTAAACAGAGGCAGGGAATCAGAGGCGGGGAAACAGAGGCTGGGAATCAGATATGGGGAATCAGAGGTGGGGAATCAGAGGTTGGGAATCAGAGGCAGGGAATCAGAGGCTTGGAATCAGATGCAGGGAATCAGATGCGGGGAATCAGAGGCGGGGAATCAGAGCTGGGGAATCAGAGGTGGGGAATCAGAGTTGGGGAATCAGAGGCGGGGACTTAGAGATTGGGAAACAGAGGCGGGGAATCAGAGGCGGGGAAACAGAGGCGGGTAATCAGATATGGGGAATCAGAGATGGGGAATCAGAGGCAGGGAATCAGATGTGCGGAATCAGAGATGGGGAATCAAAGGCAGGGAATCAGAATCAGAAGCAGGGAATCAGAGGCCGGGAATCAGAGGCCGGAATCAGATGCCCGGAATAAGAGGCCGGGAATCAGAGGTGGGGAATCAGAGTCCGGGAATCAGAGATGGGGATTCAGAGGCGGGGAATGAGATATGGGAAATCAGAGGCGGGGAATCAGAGGCGGTGAAACAGAGGCGGGGAATCAGATATGGGGAATCAGAGGTGGCGAATCAAAGGCGGTGAATCAGAGATGGGGAATCAGAGGCCGGGAATCAGAGGCAGGGAATCAAACACGGGGAATCAGAGGCGGGGAATCAGAATTGGGGAATCAGAGATGGGGAATCAGAGATGGGGAATCAGAGGCGGGAAATCAGACGCGGGGAATCAGAGGTGGGGAATCAGAGATGTTGAATCAGAGGCGGGGAATCAGAGTTGGGGCATCAGAGGTTGGGAATTAGATATGGGGAAACAGAGGCGGGGAATCAGAGGCGGGGAAACAGAGGCGGGAAATCAGATATGGGGAATCAGAGGTGGGGAATCAGAGGCAGGGAATCAGATGTGCGGAATCAGAGATGGGGAATCAGAGGCAGGGAATCAGAATCAGAAGCGGGGAATCAGAGGCCGGGAAACAGAGGCGGGGAATCAGATATGGGGAATCAGAGGTGGGGAATCAGAGGCAGGGAATTAGATTTGCGGAATCAGAGATGGGGAATCAGAAGCAGGGAATCAGAGGCCGGGAATCAGAGGCCGGAATCAGATGCCGGGAATAAGAGGCCGGGAATCAGAGGTGGGGAATCAGAGTCCGGGAATCAGAGATGGGGAATCAGAGGCGGGGAATGAGATATGGGGAATCAGAGGCGGGGAATCAGAGGCGGGGAAACAGAGGCGAGGAATCAGATATGGGGAATCAGAGGTGGCCAATCAAAGGCGATGAATCAGAGATGGGGAATCAGAGGCGGGGAATCAGAGGCAGGGAATCAAACACGGGGAATCAGAGGCGGGGAATCAGAGCTGGGGAATCAGAGGCGGGGAATCAGAGGCCGGAATCAGATGCCGGGAATAAGAGGCCGGGAATCAGAGGTGGGGAATCAGAGTCCGGGAATCAGAGATGGGGATTCAGAGGCGGGGAATGAGATATGGGAAATCAGAGGCGGGGAATCAGAGGCGGTGAAACAGAGGCGGGGAATCAGATATGGGGAATCAGAGGTGGCGAATCAAAGGCGGTGAATCAGAGATGGGGAATCAGAGGCCGGGAATCAGAGGCAGGGAATCAAACACGGGGAATCAGAGGCGGGGAATCAGAATTGGGGAATCAGAGATGGGGAATCAGAGGCGGGAAATCAGACGCGGGGAATCAGAGGTGGTGAATCAGAGATGTTGAATCAGAGGCGGGGAATCAGAGGCAGGGAATCAGAGTTGGGGCATCAGAGGTTGGGAATTAGATATGGGGAAACAGAGGCGGGGAATCAGAGGCGGGGAAACAGAGGCGGGAAATCAGATATGGGGAATCAGAGGTGGGGAATCAGAGGCAGGGAATCAGATGTGCGGAATCAGAGATGGGGAATCAGAGGCAGGGAATCAGAATCAGAAGCGGGGAATCAGAGGCCGGGAAACAGAGGCGGGGAATCAGATATGGGGAATCAGAGGTGGGGAATCAGAGGCAGGGAATTAGATTTGCGGAATCAGAGATGGGGAATCAGAAGCAGGGAATCAGAGGCCGGGAATCAGAGGCCGGAATCAGATGCCGGGAATAAGAGGCCGGGAATCAGAGGTGGGGAATCAGAGTCCGGGAATCAGAGATGGGGAATCAGAGGCGGGGAATGAGATATGGGGAATCAGAGGCGGGGAATCAGAGGCGGGGAAACAGAGGCGAGGAATCAGATATGGGGAATCAGAGGTGGCCAATCAAAGGCGATGAATCAGAGATGGGGAATCAGAGGCGGGGAATCAGAGGCAGGGAATCAAACACGGGGAATCAGAGGCGGGGAATAAGAGCTGGGGAATCAGAGGCGGGGAATCAGAGTTGGGGAATCAGAGGCGGGGAATCAGAGCTGGGGAATCAGAGGTGGGGATCAGAGTCGGGGAATCAGAGGCAGGGAATCAGATGTGCGGAATCAGAGATGGGGAATCAGAGGTGGGGAATCAGAGGCTGTGAATCAGACACGGGGTTTCAGGGGCTGGGAATCAGACGGGGGAATCAAAGGCGGGGAATCAGAGCTGGGGAATCAGAGGCAGGGAATCAGAGTTGGGGATTCAGAGGCGGGGAATCAGATATGGGGAAACAGAGGCGGGGAATCAGAGGCGGGCAAACAGAGGCGGGGAATTAGATATGGGGAATCAGAGGTGGGGAATCAGAGGTGGTGAATCAGAGATGGGGAATCACAGGCGGGGAATCAGAGGCAGGGAATAGAACGCGGGGAATCAGAGGCAGGGAATCAGAGTTGGGGCATCAGAGGTTGGGAATTAGATATGGGGAAACAGAGGCGGGGAATCAGAGGCGGGGAAACAGAGGCGGGAAATCAGATATGGGGAATCAGAGGTGGGGAATCAGAGGCAGGGAATCAGATGTGCGGAATCAGAGATGGGGAATCACAGGCAGGGAATCAGAATCAGAAGCGGGGAATCAGAGGCCGGGAATCAGATGCTGGGAATAAGAGGCCGGGAATCAGAGGTGGGGAATCAGAGTCCGGGAATCAGAGATGGGGATTCAGAGGCGGGGAATGAGATATGGAGAATCAGAGGTGGGGAATCAGAGGCGGGGAAACAGAGGTGGGGAATCATATATGTGGAATCAGAGGTGGCGAATCAAAGGCGGTGAATCAGAGATGGGGAATCAGAGGCGGGGAATCAGAGGCAGGGAATCAAACACGCGAAATCAGAGGCGGGGAATCAGAGCTGGGGAATCAGAGGCGGGGAATCAGAGTTGGGGAATCAGAGGCAGGGAATCATATATGGGGAAACAGGGGCAGGGAATCAGAGGCGGGGAAACAGAGGCGGGGAATCAGATATGGGGAATCAGAGGTGTGGAATCAGAGGTTGGGAATCAGAGGCAGGGAATCAGAGGCGGAGAATCAAACACGGGGAATCAGAGCTGGGGAATCAGAGGCGGGGAATTAGAGTTGGGGATTCAGAGGAGGGGAATCAGAGGCGGGGAAACAGAGGCGGGGAATCAGATATGGGGAATCAGAGGTGGGGAATCAGAGGTTGGGAATCAGAGGCAGGGAATCAGAGGCGGGGAATCAGAGGCGGGGAATCAGAGGCAGGGAATCAGATGTGCGGAATCGGGGATGGGGAATCAGAGGCAGGGAATCAGAGGCCGGGAATCAGATATGGGGAAACAGAGGTGGGGAATCAGAGCGGGGAAACAGAGGCGGGGATTCAGATATGGGGAATCAGAGGGGGGGAATCAGAGGTTGGGAATCAGAGGCAGGGAATCGGAGGCTTGGAATCAGATGCAGGGAATCAGATGCGGGGAATCAGAGGCGGGGAATCAGAGCTGGGGAATCAGAGGTGGGGAATCAGAGTTGGGGAATCAGAGGCGGGGACTTAGATATTGGGAAACAGAGGCGGGGAATCAGAGGCAGGGAATCAGATGTGCGGAATCAGAGATGGGGAATGAGAGGCAGGGAATCAGAATCAGAAGCAGGGAATCAGAGGCCGGGAATCAGAGGCCGGAATCAGATGCCGGGAATAAGAGGCCGGGAATCAGAGGTGGGGAATCAGAGTCCGGGAATCAGAGATGGGGATTCAGAGGCGGGGAATGAGATATGGGGAATCAGAGGCGGGGAATCAGAGGCGGGGAAACAGAGGCGGGGAATCAGATATGGGGAATCAGAGGTGGCGAATCAAAGGCGGTGAATCAGAGATGGGGAACCAGAGGCCGGGAATCAGAGGCAGGGAATCAAACAAGGAAAATCAGAGGCGGGCAATCAGAGCTGGGGAATCAGAGGCGGGGAATCAGAGTTGGGGAATCAGAGGCGGGGAATCAGACGCAGGGAATCAATATGGGAAATCAGAGGTGGGGAATCAGAGGTTGGGAATCAGAGGAAGGGAATCAGAGGCGAGGAATCAGATATGGGGAAACAGAGGTGGGGAATCAGAGGCGGGGAAACAGAGGTGGGGATTCAGATATGGGGAATCAGAGGTAGGGAATCAGAGGTTGGGAATCAGAGGCAGGGAATCAGAGGCTTGGAATCGGATGCCGGGAATCAGATGCGGGGTATCAGAGGCGGGGAATCAGAGCTGGGGAATCAGAGGTGGGGAATCAGAGTTGGGGAATCAGAGGCGGGGACTTAGATATTGGGAAACAGAGGCGGGGAATCAGAGGCGGGGAATCAGAGGCAGGGAATCAGATGTGCGGAATCAGAGATGGGGAATCAGAGGCAGGGAATCAGAATCAGAAGCAAAGAATCAGAGGCCGGGAATCAGAGGCCGGAATCAGATGCCGGGAATAAGAGGCCGGGAATCAGAGGTTGGGAATCAGAGTCCGGGAATCAGAGATGGGGATTCAGAGGCGGGGAATGAGATATGGGGAATCAGAGGCGGGGAATCAGAGGCGGGGAAACAGAGGCGGGGAATCAGATATGGGGAATCAGAGGTGGCGAATCAAAGGCGGTGAATCAGAGATGGGGAATCAGAGGCCGGGAATAAGAGGCAGGGAATCAAACACGGAAAATCAGAGGCGGGGAATCAGAGCTGGGGAATCAGAGGCGGGGAATCAGAGTTGGGGAATCAGAGGCGGGGAATCAGACGCAGGGAATCAATATGGGAAATCAGAGGTGGGGAATAAGAGGTTGGGAATCAGAGGAAGGGAATCAGAGGCGAGGAATCAGAGCTGGGGAATCAGAGACAGGGAATCAGATATGGGGAAACAGGGGCGGGGAATCAGAGGCGGGGAAACAGAGGCGGGGAATCAGATATGGGGAATCAGAGGCGGGGAATTAGAGTTGGGGAATCAGAGGCGGGGAATCAGAGGCGGGGAAACAGAGGCGGGGAATCAAACACGGGGAATCAGAGGTGGGGAATCAGAGGTTGGGAATCAGAGGCAGGGAATCAGAGGCGGGGAATCAGAGGCGGGGAATCAGAGGCAGGGAATCAGATGTGCGGAATCGGAGATGGGGAATCAGAGGCAGGGAATCAGAGGCGGGGAATCAGAGGCGGGGAATCAGAGGCCGGGAATCAGATATGGGTAAACAGAGGCAGGGAATCAGAGGCGGGGAAACAGAGGCTGGGAATCAGATATGGGGAATCAGAGGTGGGGAATCAGAGGTTGGGAATCAGAGGCAGGGAATCAGAGGCTTGGAATCAGATGCAGGGAATCAGATGCGGGGAATCAGAGGCGGGGAATCAGAGCTGGGGAATCAGAGGTGGGGAATCAGAGTTGGGGAATCAGAGGCGGGGACCTAGAGATTGGGAAACAGAGGCGGGGAATCAGAGGCGGGGAAACAGAGGCGGGTAATCAGATATGGGGAATCAGAGATGGGGAATCAGAGGCAGGGAATCAGATGTGCGGAATCAGAGATGGGGAATCAAAGGCAGGGAATCAGAATCAGAAGCAGGGAATCAGAGGCCGGGAATCAGAGGCCGGAATCAGATGCCCGGAATAAGAGGCCGGGAATCAGAGGTGGGGAATCAGAGTCCGGGAATCAGAGATGGGGATTCAGAGGCGGGGAATGAGATATGGGAAATCAGAGGCGGGGAATCAGAGGCGGTGAAACAGAGGCGGGGAATCAGATATGGGGAATCAGAGGTGGCGAATCAAAGGCGGTGAATCAGAGATGGGGAATCAGAGGCCGGGAATCAGAGGCAGGGAATCAAACACGGGGAATCAGAGGCGGGGAATCAGAATTGGGGAATCAGAGATGGGGAATCAGAGATGGGGAATCAGAGGCGGGAAATCAGACGCGGGGAATCAGAGGTGGGGAATCAGAGATGTTGAATCAGAGGCGGGGAATCAGAGTTGGGGCATCAGAGGTTGGGAATTAGATATGGGGAAACAGAGGCGGGGAATCAGAGGCGGGGAAACAGAGGCGGGAAATCAGATATGGGGAATCAGAGGTGGGGAATCAGAGGCAGGGAATCAGATGTGCGGAATCAGAGATGGGGAATCAGAGGCAGGGAATCAGAATCAGAAGCGGGGAATCAGAGGCCGGGAAACAGAGGCGGGGAATCAGATATGGGGAATCAGAGGTGGGGAATCAGAGGCAGGGAATTAGATTTGCGGAATCAGAGATGGGGAATCAGAAGCAGGGAATCAGAGGCCGGGAATCAGAGGCCGGAATCAGATGCCGGGAATAAGAGGCCGGGAATCAGAGGTGGGGAATCAGAGTCCGGGAATCAGAGATGGGGAATCAGAGGCGGGGAATGAGATATGGGGAATCAGAGGCGGGGAATCAGAGGCGGGGAAACAGAGGCGAGGAATCAGATATGGGGAATCAGAGGTGGCCAATCAAAGGCGATGAATCAGAGATGGGGAATCAGAGGCGGGGAATCAGAGGCAGGGAATCAAACACGGGGAATCAGAGGCGGGGAATCAGAGCTGGGGAATCAGAGGCGGGGAATCAGAGTTGGGGAATCAGAGGCGGGGAATCAGAGCTGGGGAATCAGTGGTGGGGATCAGAGTCGGGGAATCAGAGGCAGGGAATCAGATGTGCGGAATCAGAGATGGGGAATCAGAGGTGGGGAATCAGAGGCTGTGAATCAGACACGGGGTTTCAGAGGCTGGGAATCAGACGGGGGAATCAAAGGCGGGGAATCAGAGCTGGGGAATCAGAGGCAGGGAATCAGAGTTGGGGATTCAGAGGCGGGGAATCAGATATGGGGAAACAGAGGCGGGGAATCAGAGGCGGGCAAACAGAGGCGGGGAATTAGATATGGGGAATCAGAGGTGGGGAATCAGAGGTGGTGAATCTGAGATGGGGAATCACAGGCGGGGAATCAGAGGCAGGGAATAGAACGCGGGGAATCAGAGGCAGGGAATCAGAGTTGGGGCATCAGAGGTTGGGAATTAGATATGGGGAAACAGAGGCGGGGAATCAGAGGCGGGGAAACAGAGGCGGGGAATCAGATATGGGGAATCAGAGGTGGGGAATCAGAGGCAGGGAATCAGATGTGCGGAATCAGAGATGGGGAATCAGAGGCAGGGAATCAGAATCAGAAGCGGGGAATCAGAGGCCGGGAATCAGATGCTGGGAATAAGAGGCCGGGAATCAGAGGTGGGGAATCAGAGTCCGGGAATCAGAGATGGGGATTCAGAGGCGGGGAATGAGATATGGAGTATAAGAGGCGGGGAATCAGAGGCGGGGAAACAGAGGTGGGGAATCATATATGTGGAATCAGAGGTGGCGAATCAAAGGCGGTGAATCAGAGATGGGGAATCAGAGGCGGGGAATCAGAGGCAGGGAATCAAACACGGGAAATCAGAGGCGGGGAATCAGAGCTGGGGAATCAGAGGCGGGGAATCAGAGTTGGGGAATCAGAGGCAGGGAATCAGATATGGGGAAACAGGGGCAGGGAATCAGAGGCGGGGAAACAGAGGCGGGGAATCAGATATGGGGAATCAGAGGTGTGGAATCAGAGGTTGGGAATCAGAGGCAGGGAATCAGAGGCGGAGAATCAAACACGGGGAATCAGAGCTGGGGAATCAGAGGCGGGGAATTAGAGTTGGGGAATCAGTGGAGGGGAATCAGAGGCGGGGAAACAGAGGCGGGGAATCAGATATGGGGAATCAGAGGTGGGGAATCAGAGTTTGGGAATCAGAGGCAGGGAATCAGAGGCGGGGAATCAGAGGCGGGGAATCAGAGGCAGGGAATCAGATGTGCGGAATCGGGGATGGGGAATCAGAGGCAGGGAATCAGAGGCGGGGAATCAGAGGCGGGGAATCAGAGGCCGGGAATCAGATATGGGGAAACAGTGGTGGGGAATCAGAGGCGGGGAAACAGAGGCGGGGATTCAGATATGGGGAATCAGAGGGGGGGAATCAGAGGTTGGGAATCAGAGGCAGGGAATCAGAGGCTTGGAATCAGATGCAGGGAATCAGATGCGGGGAATCAGAGGCGGGGAATCAGAGCTGGGGAATCAGAGGTGGGGAATCAGAGTTGGGGAATCAGAGGCGGGGACTTAGATATTGGGAAACAGAGGCGGGGAATCAGAGGCAGGGAATCAGATGTGCGGAATCAGAGATGGGGAATAAGAGGCAGGGAATCAGAATCAGAAGCAGGGAATCAGAGGTCGGGAATCAGAGGCCGGAATCAGATGCCGGGAATAAGAGGCCGGGAATCAGAGGTGGGGAATCAGAGTCCGGGAATCAGAGATGGGGATTCAGAGGCGGGGAATGAGATATGGGGAATCAGAGGCGGGGAATCAGAGGCGGGGAAACAGAGGCGGGGAATCAGATATGGGGAATCAGAGGTGGCGAATCAAAGGCGGTGAATCAGAGATGGGGAACCAGAGGCCGGGAATCAGAGGCAGGGAATCAAACAAGGAAAATCAGAGGCGGGGAATCAGAGCTGGGGAATCAGAGGCGGGGAATCAGAGTTGGGGAATCAGAGGCGGGGAATCAGACGCAGGGAATCAATATGGGAAATCAGAGGTGGGGAATCAGAGGTTGGGAATCAGAGGAAGGGAATCAGAGGCGAGGAATCAGATATGGGGAAACAGAGGTGGGGAATCCGAGGCGGGGAAACAGAGGTGGGGATTCAGATATGGGGAATCAGAGGTAGGGAATCAGAGGTTGGGAATCAGAGGCAGGGAATCAGAGGCTTGGAATCAGATGCCGGGAATCAGATGCGGGGAATCAGAGGCGGGGAATCAGAGCTGGGGAATCAGAGGTGGGGAATCAGAGTTGGGGAATCAGAGGCGGGGACTTAGATATTGGGAAACAGAGGCGGGGAATCAGAGGCGGGGAATCAGAGGCAGGGAATCAGATGTGCGGAATCAGAGATGGGGAATAAGAGGCAGGGAATCAGAATCAGAAGCAGGGAATCAGAGGCCGGGAATCAGAGGCCGGAATCAGATGCCGGGAATAAGAGGCCGGGAATCAGAGGTTGGGAATCAGAGTCCGGGAATCAGAGATGGGGATTCAGAGGCGGGGAATGAGATATGGGGAATCAGAGGCGGGGAATCAGAGGCGGGGAAACAGAGGCGGGGAATCAGATATGGGGAATCAGAGGTGGCGAATCAAAGGCGGTGAATCAGAGATGGGGAATCAGAGGCCGGGAATCAGAGGCAGGGAATCAAACACGGAAAATCAGAGGCGGGGAATCAGAGCTGGGGGATCAGAGGCGGGGAATCAGAGTTGGGGAATCAGAGGCGGGGAATCAGACGCAGGGAATCAATATGGGAAATCAGAGGTGGGGAATCAGAGGTTGGGAATCAGAGGAAGGGAATCAGAGGCGAGGAATCAGAGCTGGGGAATCAGAGGCGGGGAATCAGAATTGGGGAATCAGAGATGGGGAATCAGAGATGGGGAATCAGAGGCGGGGAATCAGACGCGGGGAATCAGAGGTGGTGAATCAGAGATGTGGAATCAGAGGCGGGGAATCAGAGGCAGGGAATCAGATGCGGGGAATCAGAGGCGGGGAATCATAGCTGTCGAGTCAGAGGCGGGGAATGAGATATGTGGAATCAGAGGCGGGGAATCAGAGGCGGGGAAACAGTGGCGAGGAATCAGATATGGGGAATCAGAGGTTGCGAATCAAAGACGGTGAATCAGAGATGGGGAATAAGAGGCGGGGAATCAGAGGCAGGGGTCCAAACACGGGGAATAAGAGGTGGGGAATCAGAGCTGGGGAATCAGAGGCGGGGAATCAGAGTTGGGGAATCAGAGGCGAGGAATCAGAGCTTGGGAATCAGAGGTGGGGAATCAGAGTCGGGGAATCAGAGGCAGGGAATCGGATGTGCGGAATCAGAGATGGGGAATCAGAGGTGGGGAATCAGAGGCGGTGAATCTGAGATGGGGAATCAGAGGCGGGGATTCAGAGGCAGGTTATCAGACTCGGGGATTCAGAGGCTGGGAATCAGACGGGGGGAATCAAAGGCGGGGAATGAAGCTGGGGAATCAGAGGCAGCGAATCAGAGTTGGGGATTCAGAGGCGGGGAATCAGATATGGGGAAACAGAGGCGGGGAATCAGAGGCGGGCAAACAGAGGTGGGGAATTAGATATGGGGAATCAGTGGTGGGGAATCAGAGGTGGTGAATCAGAGATGGGGAATCACAGGCGGGGAATCAGAGGCTGGGAATAGAATGCGGGGAATCAGAGGCAGGGAATCAGAGCTGGGGAATCAGAGGCGGGGAATCATAGTTGGGAATCAGAGGTGGGGAATCAGATATGGGGAAACAAGGGCGGGGAATCAGGGGCGGGGAAACAGAGGCGGGGAATCAGATATGGGGAATCGGATGCGGGGAATCAGAGGCGGGGAATCAGAGCTGGGGAATCAGAGGCGGGGAATCAGAGTTGGGGCATCAGAGGTGGGGAATTAGATATTGGGAAACAGAGGCGGGGAATCAGAGGCGTGGAAACAGAGGCGTGGAATCAGATATGGGGAATCAGAGGTGGGGAATCAGAGGCAGGTAATCAGATGTGCGGAATCAGAGATGGGGAATCAGAGGCAGGGAATCAGAATCAGAAGCGGGGAGTCAGAGGCCGGGAATCAGAGGTGGGGAATCAGAGTCCGGGAATCAGTGATGGGGATTCAGAGGCGGGGAATGAGATATGGAGAATCAGAGGCGGGGAATCAGAGGCGGGGAAACAGAGGTGGGGAATCAGATATGGGGAATCAGAGGTGGCGAATCAAAGGCGGTGAATCAGAGATGGGGAATCAGAGGCGGGGAATCAGAGGCAGGGAATCAAACACGGGGAATCAGAGGCGTGGTATCAGAGCTGGGGAATCAGAGGCTGGGAATCAAAGTTGGGGAATCAGAGGCAGGGAATCAGATATGGGGAAACAGGGGCGGGGAATCAGAGGCGGGGAAACAGAGGCGGGGAATCAGATATGGGGAATCAGAGGCGGGGAATTAGAGTTGGGGAATCAGAGGCGGGGAATCAGAGGCGGGGAAACAGAGGCGGGGAATCAAACACGGGGAATCAGAGGTGGGGAATCAGAGGTTGGAAATCAGAGGCAGGGAATCAGAGGCGGGGAATCAGAGGCGGGGAATCAGAGGCAGGGAATCAGATGTGCGGAATCGGAGATGGGGAATCAGAGGCAGGGAATCAGAGGCGGGGAATCAGAGGCGGGGAATCAGAGGCCGGGAATCAGATATGGGGAAACAGAGGCAGGGAATCAGAGGCGGGGAAACAGAGCTGGGGAATCAGAGGTGGGGAATCGGAGTTGGGGAATCAGAGGCGGGGACTTAGTTATTGGGAAACAGAGGCGGGGAATCAGAGGCGGGGAAACAGAGGTGGGGAATCAGAGATGGGGAATCAAAGGCAGGGAATCAGAATCAGAAGCAGGGAATCAGAGGCCGGGAATGAGAGGCCGGAATCAGATGCCGGGAATAAGAGGCCGGGAATCAGAGGTGGGGAATCAGAGTCCGGGAATCAGAGATGGGGATTCAGAGGCGGGGAATGAGATATGGGGAATCAGAGGCGGGGAATCAGAGGCGGTGAAACAGAGGCGGGGAATCAGATATGGGGAATCAGAGGTGGCGAATCAAAGGCGGTGAATCAGAGATGGGGAATCAGAGGCCGGGAATCAGAGGCAGGGAATCAAACACGGGGAATCAGAGGCGGAGGATCAGAATTGGGGAATCAGAGATGGGGAATCAGAGATGGGGAATCAGAGGCGGGGAATCAGACGCGGGGAATCAGAGGTGGTGAATCAGAGATGTTGAATCAGAGGCGGGGAATCAGAGGCAGGGAATCAGAGTTGGGGCATCAGAGGTTGGGAATTAGATATGGGGAAACAGAGGCAGGGAATCAGAGGCGGGGAAACAGAGGCGGGAAATCAGATATGGGGAATCAGAGGTGGGGAATCAGAGGCAGGGAATCAGATGTGCGGAATCAGAGATGGGGAATCAGAGGCAGGGAATCAGAATCAGAAGCGGGGAATCAGAGGCCGGGAAACAGAGGCGGGGAATCAGATATGGGGAATCAGAGGTGGGGAATCAGAGGCAGGGAATTAGATTTGTGGAATCAGAGATGGGGAATCAGAAGCAGGGAATCAGAGGCCGGGAATCAGAGGCCAGAATCAGATGCCGGGAATAAGAGGCCGGGAATCAGAGGTGGGGAATCAGAGTCCGGGAATCAGAGATGGGGAATCAGAGGCGGGGAATGAGATATGGGGAATCAGAGGCGGGGAATCAGAGGCGGGGAAACAGAGGCGAGGAATCAGATATGGGGAATCAGAGGTGGCGAATCAAAGGCGATGAATCAGAGATGGGGAATCAGAGGCGGGGAATCAGAGGCAGGGAATCAAACACGGGGAATCAGAGGCGGGGAATCAGAGCTGGGGAATCAGAGGCGGGGAATCAGAGGCAGGAAATCAAACACGGGGATTCAGAGGCGTGGTATCAGAGCTGGGGAATCAGAGGCTGGGAATCAAAGTTGGGGAATCAGAGGCAGGGAATCAGATATGGGGAAACAGGGGCGGGGAATCAGAGGCGGGGAAACAGAGGCGGTGAATCAGATATGGGGAATCAGAGGCGGGGAATTAGAGTTGGGGAATCAGAGCTGGGGAATCAGAGGCAGGGAATCAGAGTTGGGGATTCAGAGGCGGGGAATCAGATATGGGGAAACAGAGGCGGGGAATCAGAGGCGGGCAAACAGAGGCGGGGAATTAGATATGGGGAATCAGAGGTGGGGAATCAGAGGTGGTGAATCAGAGATGGGGAATCACAGGCGGGGAATCAGAGGCAGGGAATAGAATGCGGGGAATCAGAGGCAGGGAATCAGAGTTGGGGCATCAGAGGTTGGGAATTAGATATGGGGAAACAGAGGCGGGGAATCAGAGGCGGGGAAACAGAGGCGGGAAATCAGATATGGGGAATCAGAGGTGGGGAATCAGAGGCAGGGAATCAGATGTGCGGAATCAGAGATGGGGAATCAGAGGCAGGGAATCAGAATCAGAAGCGGGGAATCAGAGGCCGGGAATCAGATGCTGGGAATAAGAGGCCGGGAATCAGAGGTGGGGAATCAGAGTCCGGGAATCAGAGATGGGGATTCAGAGGCGGGGAATGAGATATGGAGAATCAGAGGTGGGGAATCAGAGGCGGGGAAACAGAGGTGGGGAATCATATATGTGGAATCAGAGGTGGCGAATCAAAGGCGGTGAATCAGGGATGGGGAATCAGAGGCGGGGAATGAGAGGCAGGGAATCAAACACGCGAAATCAGAGGCGGGGAATCAGAGCTAGGGAATCAGAGGCGGGGAATCAGAGTTGGGGAATCAGAGGCAGGGAATCATATATGGGGAAACAGGGGCAGGGAATCAGAGGCGGGGAAACAGAGGCGGGGAATCAGATATGGGGAATCAGAGGTGTGGAATCAGAGGTTGGGAATCAGAGGCAGGGAATCAGAGGCGGAGAATCAAACACGGGGAATCAGAGCTGGGGAATCAGAGGCGGGGAATTAGAGTTGGGGATTCAGAGGAGGGGAATCAGAGGCGGGGAAACAGAGGCGGGGAATCAGATATGGGGAATCAGAGGTGGGGAATCAGAGGTTGGGAATCAGAGGCAGGGAATCAGAGGCGGGGAATCAGAGGCGGGGAATCAGAGGCAGGGAATCAGATGTGCGGAATCGGGGATGGGGAATCAGAGGCAGGGAATCAGAGGCCGGGAATCAGATATGGGGAAACAGAGGTGGGGAATCAGAGGCGGGGAAACAGAGGCGGGGATTCAGATATGGGGAATCAGAGGGGGGGAATCAGAGGTTGGGAATCAGAGGCAGGGAATCAGAGGCTTGGAATCAGATGCAGGGAATCAGATGCGGGGAATCAGAGGCGGGGAATCAGAGCTGGGGAATCAGAGGTGGGGAATCAGAGTTGGGGAATCAGAGGCGGGGACTTAGATATTGGGAAACAGAGGCGGGGAATCAGAGGCAGGGAATCAGATGTGCGGAATCAGAGATGGGGAATCAGAGGCAGGGAATCAGAATCAGAAGCAGGGAATCAGAGGCCGGGAATCAGAGGCCGGAATCAGATGCCGGGAATAAGAGGCCGGGAATCAGAGGTGGGGAATCAGAGTCCGGGAATCAGAGATGGGGATTCAGAGGCGGGGAATGAGATATGGGGAATCAGAGGCGGGGAATCAGAGGCGGGGAAACAGAGGCGGGGAATCAGATATGGGGAATCAGAGGTGGCGAATCAAAGGCGGTGAATCAGAGATGGGGAACCAGAGGCCGGGAATCAGAGGCAGGGAATCAAACAAGGAAAATCAGAGGCGGGGAATCAGAGCTGGGGAATCAGAGGCGGGGAATCAGAGTTGGGGAATCAGAGGCGGGGAATCAGACGCAGGGAATCAATATGGGAAATCAGAGGTGGGGAATCAGAGGTTGGGAATCAGAGGAAGGGAATCAGAGGCGAGGAATCAGATATGGGGAAACAGAGGTGGGGAATCAGAGGCGGGGAAACAGAGGTGGGGATTCAGATATGGGGAATCAGAGGTAGGGAATCAGAGGTTGGGAATCAGAGGCAGGGAATCAGAGGCTTGGAATCGGATGCCGGGAATCAGATGCGGGGTATCAGAGGCGGGGAATCAGAGCTGGGGAATCAGAGGTGGGGAATCAGAGTTGGGGAATCAGAGGCGGGGACTTAGATATTGGGAAACAGAGGCGGGGAATCAGAGGCAGGGAATCAGATGTGCGGAATCAGAGATGGGGAATCAGAGGCAGGGAATCAGAATCAGAAGCAGGGAATCAGAGGCCGGGAATCAGAGGCCGGAATCAGATGCCGGGAATAAGAGGCCGGGAATCAGAGGTTGGGAATCAGAGTCCGGGAATCAGAGATGGGGATTCAGAGGCGGGGAATGAGATATGGGGAATCAGAGGCGGGGAATCAGAGGCGGGGAAACAGAGGCGGGGAATCAGATATGGGGAATCAGAGGTGGCGAATCAAAGGCGGTGAATCAGAGATGGGGAATCAGAGGCCGGGAATAAGAGGCAGGGAATCAAACACGGAAAATCAGAGGCGGGGAATCAGAGCTGGGGAATCAGAGGCGGGGAATCAGAGTTGGGGAATCAGAGGCGGGGAATCAGACGCAGGGAATCAATATGGGAAATCAGAGGTGGGGAATAAGAGGTTGGGAATCAGACGAAGGGAATCAGAGGCGAGGAATCAGAGCTGGGGAATCAGAGACAGGGAATCAGATATGGGGAAACAGGGGCGGGGAATCAGAGGCGGGGAAACAGAGGCGGGGAATCAGATATGGGGAATCAGAGGCGGGGAATTAGAGTTGGGGAATCAGAGGCGGGGAATCAGAGGCGGGGAAACAGAGGCGGGGAATCAAACACGGGGAATCAGAGGTGGGGAATCAGAGGTTGGGAATCAGAGGCAGGGAATCAGAGGCGGGGAATCAGAGGCGGGGAATCAGAGGCAGGGAATCAGATGTGCGGAATCGGAGATGGGGAATCAGAGGCAGGGAATCAGAGGCGGGGAATCAGAGGCGGGGAATCAGAGGCCGGGAATCAGATATGGGTAAACAGAGGCAGGGAATCAGAGGCGGGGAAACAGAGGCTGGGAATCAGATATGGGGAATCAGAGGTGGGGAATCAGAGGTTGGGAATCAGAGGCAGGGAATCAGAGGCTTGGAATCAGATGCAGGGAATCAGATGCGGGGAATCAGAGGCGGGGAATCAGAGCTGGGGAATCAGAGGTGGGGAATCAGAGTTGGGGAATCAGAGGTGGGGACTTAGAGATTGGGAAACAGAGGCGGGGAATCAGAGGCGGGGAAACAGAGGCGGGTAATCAGATATGGGGAATCAGAGATGGGGAATCAGAGGCAGGGAATCAGATGTGCGGAATCAGAGATGGGGAATCAAAGGCAGGGAATCAGAATCAGAAGCAGGGAATCAGAGGCCGGGAATCAGAGGCCGGAATCAGATGCCCGGAATAAGAGGCCGGGAATCAGAGGTGGGGAATCAGAGTCCGGGAATCAGAGATGGGGATTCAGAGGCGGGGAATGAGATATGGGAAATCAGAGGCGGGGAATCAGAGGCGGTGAAACAGAGGCGGGGAATCAGATATGGGGAATCAGAGGTGGCGAATCAAAGGCGGTGAATCAGAGATGGGGAATCAGAGGCCGGGAATCAGAGGCAGGGAATCAAAGACGGGGAATCAGAGGCGGGGAATCAGAATTGGGGAATCAGAGATGGGGAATCAGAGATGGGGAATCAGAGGCGGGAAATCAGACGCGGGGAATCAGAGGTGGGGAATCAGAGATGTTGAATCAGAGGCGGGGAATCAGAGGCAGGGAATCAGAGTTGGGGCATCAGAGGTTGGGAATTAGATATGGGGAAACAGAGGCGGGGAATCAGATATGGGGAATCAGAGGTGGGGAATCAGAGGCAGGGAATCAGATGTGCGGAATCAGAGATGGGGCATCAGAGGCAGGGAATCAGAATCAGAAGCGGGGAATCAGAGGCCGGGAAACAGAGGCGGGGAATCAGATATGGGGAATCAGAGGTGGGGAATCAGAGGCAGGGATTTAGATTTGCGGAATCAGAGATGGGGAATCAGAAGCAGGGAATCAGAGGCCGGGAATCAGAGGCCGGAATCAGATGCCGGGAATAAGAGGCCGGGAATCAGAGGTGGGGAATCAGAGTCCGGGAATCAGAGATGGGGAATCAGAGGCGGGGAATGAGATATGGGGAATCAGAGGCGGGGAATCAGAGGCGGGGAAACAGAGGCGAGGAATCAGATATGGGGAATCAGAGGTGGCCAATCAAAGGCGATGAATCAGAGATGGGGAATCAGAGGCGGGGAATCAGAGGCAGGGAATCAAACACGGGGAATCAGAGGCGGGGAATCAGAGCTGGGGAATCAGAGGCGGGGAATCAGAGTTGGGGAATCAGAGGCGGGGAATCAGAGCTGGGGAATCAGTGGTGGGGATCAGAGTCGGGGAATCAGAGGCAGGGAATCAGATGTGCGGAATCAGAGATGGGGAATCAGAGGTGGGGAATCAGAGGCTGTGAATCAGACACGGGGTTTCAGAGGCTGGGAATCAGACGGGGGAATCAAAGGCGGGGAATCAGAGCTGGGGAATCAGAGGCAGGGAATCAGAGTTGGGGATTCAGAGGCGGGGAATCAGATATGGGGAAACAGAGGCGGGGAATCAGAGGCGGGCAAACAGAGGCGGGGAATTAGATATGGGGAATCAGAGGTGGGGAATCAGAGGTGGTGAATCAGAGATGGGGAATCACAGGCGGGGAATCAGAGGCAGGGAATAGAACGCGGGGAATCAGAGGCAGGGAATCAGAGTTGGGGCATCAGAGGTTGGGAATTAGATATGGGGAAACAGAGGCGGGGAATCAGAGGCGGGGAAACAGAGGCGGGGAATCAGATATGGGGAATCAGAGGTGGGGAATCAGAGGCAGGGAATCAGATGTGCGGAATCAGAGATGGGGAATCAGAGGCAGGGAATCAGAATCAGAAGCGGGGAATCAGAGGCCGGGAATCAGATGTGCGGAATCAGAGATGGGGAATCAGAGGCAGGGAATCAGAATCAGAAGCAGGGAATCAGAGGCCGGGAATCAGAGGCCGGAATCAGATGCCGGGAATAAGAGGCCGGGAATCAGAGGTTGGGAATCAGAGTCCGGGAATCAGAGATGGGGATTCAGAGGCGGGGAATGAGATATGGGGAATCAGAGGCGGGGAATCAGAGGCGGGGAAACAGAGGCGGGGAATCAGATATGGGGAATCAGAGGTGGCGAATCAAAGGCGGTGAATCAGAGATGGGGAATCAGAGGCCGGGAATAAGAGGCAGGGAATCAAACACGGAAAATCAGAGGCGGGGAATCAGAGCTGGGGAATCAGAGGCGGGGAATCAGAGTTGGGGAATCAGAGGCGGGGAATCAGACGCAGGGAATCAATATGGGAAATCAGAGGTGGGGAATAAGAGGTTGGGAATCAGACGAAGGGAATCAGAGGCGAGGAATCAGAGCTGGGGAATCAGAGACAGGGAATCAGATATGGGGAAACAGGGGCGGGGAATCAGAGGCGGGGAAACAGAGGCGGGGAATCAGATATGGGGAATCAGAGGCGGGGAATTAGAGTTGGGGAATCAGAGGCGGGGAATCAGAGGCGGGGAAACAGAGGCGGGGAATCAAACACGGGGAATCAGAGGTGGGGAATCAGAGGTTGGGAATCAGAGGCAGGGAATCAGAGGCGGGGAATCAGAGGCGGGGAATCAGAGGCAGGGAATCAGATGTGCGGAATCGGAGATGGGGAATCAGAGGCAGGGAATCAGAGGCGGGGAATCAGAGGCGGGGAATCAGAGGCCGGGAATCAGATATGGGTAAACAGAGGCAGGGAATCAGAGGCGGGGAAACAGAGGCTGGGAATCAGATATGGGGAATCAGAGGTGGGGAATCAGAGGTTGGGAATCAGAGGCAGGGAATCAGAGGCTTGGAATCAGATGCAGGGAATCAGATGCGGGGAATCAGAGGCGGGGAATCAGAGCTGGGGAATCAGAGGTGGGGAATCAGAGTTGGGGAATCAGAGGTGGGGACTTAGAGATTGGGAAACAGAGGCGGGGAATCAGAGGCGGGGAAACAGAGGCGGGTAATCAGATATGGGGAATCAGAGATGGGGAATCAGAGGCAGGGAATCAGATGTGCGGAATCAGAGATGGGGAATCAAAGGCAGGGAATCAGAATCAGAAGCAGGGAATCAGAGGCCGGGAATCAGAGGCCGGAATCAGATGCCCGGAATAAGAGGCCGGGAATCAGAGGTGGGGAATCAGAGTCCGGGAATCAGAGATGGGGATTCAGAGGCGGGGAATGAGATATGGGAAATCAGAGGCGGGGAATCAGAGGCGGTGAAACAGAGGCGGGGAATCAGATATGGGGAATCAGAGGTGGCGAATCAAAGGCGGTGAATCAGAGATGGGGAATCAGAGGCCGGGAATCAGAGGCAGGGAATCAAAGACGGGGAATCAGAGGCGGGGAATCAGAATTGGGGAATCAGAGATGGGGAATCAGAGATGGGGAATCAGAGGCGGGAAATCAGACGCGGGGAATCAGAGGTGGGGAATCAGAGATGTTGAATCAGAGGCGGGGAATCAGAGGCAGGGAATCAGAGTTGGGGCATCAGAGGTTGGGAATTAGATATGGGGAAACAGAGGCGGGGAATCAGATATGGGGAATCAGAGGTGGGGAATCAGAGGCAGGGAATCAGATGTACGGAATCAGAGATGGGGAATCAGAGGCAGGGAATCAGAATCAGAAGCGGGGAATCAGAGGCCGGGAAACAGAGGCGGGGAATCAGATATGGGGAATCAGAGGTGGGGAATCAGAGGCAGGGATTTAGATTTGCGGAATCAGAGATGGGGAATCAGAAGCAGGGAATCAGAGGCCGGGAATCAGAGGCCGGAATCAGATGCCGGGAATAAGAGGCCGGGAATCAGAGGTGGGGAATCAGAGTCCGGGAATCAGAGATGGGGAATCAGAGGCGGGGAATGAGATATGGGGAATCAGAGGCGGGGAATCAGAGGCGGGGAAACAGAGGCGAGGAATCAGATATGGGGAATCAGAGGTGGCCAATCAAAGGCGATGAATCAGAGATGGGGAATCAGAGGCGGGGAATCAGAGGCAGGGAATCAAACACGGGGAATCAGAGGCGGGGAATCAGAGCTGGGGAATCAGAGGCGGGGAATCAGAGTTGGGGAATCAGAGGCGGGGAATCAGAGCTGGGGAATCAGTGGTGGGGATCAGAGTCGGGGAATCAGAGGCAGGGAATCAGATGTGCGGAATCAGAGATGGGGAATCAGAGGTGGGGAATCAGAGGCTGTGAATCAGACACGGGGTTTCAGAGGCTGGGAATCAGACGGGGGAATCAAAGGCGGGGAATCAGAGCTGGGGAATCAGAGGCAGGGAATCAGAGTTGGGGATTCAGAGGCGGGGAATCAGATATGGGGAAACAGAGGCGGGGAATCAGAGGCGGGCAAACAGAGGCGGGGAATTAGATATGGGGAATCAGAGGTGGGGAATCAGAGGTGGTGAATCAGAGATGGGGAATCACAGGCGGGGAATCAGAGGCAGGGAATAGAACGCGGGGAATCAGAGGCAGGGAATCAGAGTTGGGGCATCAGAGGTTGGGAATTAGATATGGGGAAACAGAGGCGGGGAATCAGAGGCGGGGAAACAGAGGCGGGGAATCAGATATGGGGAATCAGAGGTGGGGAATCAGAGGCAGGGAATCAGATGTGCGGAATCAGAGATGGGGAATCAGAGGCAGGGAATCAGAATCAGAAGCGGGGAATCAGAGGCCGGGAATCAGATGCTGGGAATAAGAGGCCGGGAATCAGAGGTGGGGAATCAGAGTCCGGGAATCAGAGATGGGGATTCAGAGGCGGGGAATGAGATATGGAGTATAAGAGGCGGGGAATCAGAGGCGGGGAAACAGAGGTGGGGAATCATATATGTGGAATCAGAGGTGGCGAATCAAAGGCGGTGAATCAGAGATGGGGAATCAGAGGCGGGGAATCAGAGGCAGGGAATCAAACACGGGAAATCAGAGGCGGGGAATCAGAGCTGGGGAATCAGAGGCGGGGAATCAGAGTTGGGGAATCAGAGGCAGGGAATCAGATATGGGGAAACAGGGGCAGGGAATCAGAGGCGGGGAAACAGAGGCGGGGAATCAGATATGGGGAATCAGAGGTGTGGAATCAGAGGTTGGGAATCAGAGGCAGGGAATCAGAGGCGGAGAATCAAACACGGGGAATCAGAGCTGGGGAATCAGAGGCGGGGAATTAGAGTTGGGGAATCAGTGGAGGGGAATCAGAGGCGGGGAAACAGAGGCGGGGAATCAGATATGGGGAATCAGAGGTGGGGAATCAAAGGTTGGGAATCAGAGGCAGGGAATCAGAGGCGGGGAATCAGAGGCGGGCAATCAGAGGCAGGGAATCAGATGTGCGGAATCGGGGATGGGGAATCAGAGGCAGGGAATCAGAGGCGGGGAATCAGAGGCGGGGAATCAGAGGCCGGGAATCAGATATGGGGAAACAGAGGTGGGGAATCAGAGGCGGGGAAACAGAGGCGGGGATTCAGATATGGGGAATCAGAGGGGGGGAATCAGAGGTTGGGAATCAGAGGCAGGGAATCAGAGGCTTGGAATCAGATGCAGGGAATCAGATGCGGGGAATCAGAGGCGGGGAATCAGAGCTGGGGAATCAGAGGTGGGGAATCAGAGTTGGGGAATCAGAGGCGGGGACTTAGATATTGGGAAACAGAGGCGGGGAATCAGAGGCAGGGAATCAGATGTGCGGAATCAGAGATGGGGAATAAGAGGCAGGGAATCAGAATCAGAAGCAGGGAATCAGAGGTCGGGAATCAGAGGCCGGAATCAGATGCCGGGAATAAGAGGCCGGGAATCAGAGGTGGGGAATCAGAGTCCGGGAATCAGAGATGGGGATTCAGAGGCGGGGAATGAGATATGGGGAATCAGAGGCGGGGAATCAGAGGCGGGGAAACAGAGGCGGGGAATCAGATATGGGGAATCAGAGGTGGCGAATCAAAGGCGGTGAATCAGAGATGGGGAACCAGAGGCCGGGAATCAGAGGCAGGGAATCAAACAAGGAAAATCAGAGGCGGGGAATCAGAGCTGGGGAATCAGAGGCGGGGAATCAGAGTTGGGGAATCAGAGGCGGGGAATCAGACGCAGGGAATCAATATGGGAAATCAGAGGTGGGGAATCAGAGGTTGGGAATCAGAGGAAGGGAATCAGAGGCGAGGAATCAGATATGGGGAAACAGAGGTGGGGAATCAGAGGCGGGGAAACAGAGGTGGGGATTCAGATATGTGGAATCAGAGGTAGGGAATCAGAGGTTGGGAATCAGAGGCAGGGAATCAGAGGCTTGGAATCAGATGCCGGGAATCAGATGCGGGGAATCAGAGGCGGGGAATCAGAGCTGGGGAATCAGAGGTGGGGAATCAGAGTTGGGGAATCAGAGGCGGGGACTTAGATATTGGGAAACAGAGGCGGGGAATCAGAGGCGGGGAATCAGAGGCAGGGAATCAGATGTGCGGAATCAGAGATGGGGAATAAGAGGCAGGGAATCAGAATCAGAAGCAGGGAATCAGAGGCCGGGAATCAGAGGCCGGAATCAGATGCCGGGAATAAGAGGCCGGGAATCAGAGGTTGGGAATCAGAGTCCGGGAATCAGAGATGGGGATTCAGAGGCGGGGAATGAGATATGGGGAATCAGAGGCGGGGAATCAGAGGCGGGGAAACAGAGGCGGGGAATCAGATATGGGGAATCAGAGGTGGCGAATCAAAGGCGGTGAATCAGAGATGGGGAATCAGAGGCCGGGAATCAGAGGCAGGGAATCAAACACGGAAAATCAGAGGCGGGGAATCAGAGCTGGGGGATCAGAGGCGGGGAATCAGAGTTGGGGAATCAGAGGCGGGGAATCAGACGCAGGGAATCAATATGGGAAATCAGAGGTGGGGAATCAGAGGTTGGGAATCAGAGGAAGGGAATCAGAGGCGAGGAATCAGAGCTGGGGAATCAGAGGCGGGGAATCAGAATTGGGGAATCAGAGATGGGGAATCAGAGATGGGGAATCAGAGGCGGGGAATCAGACGCGGGGAATCAGAGGTGGTGAATCAGAGATGTGGAATCAGAGGCGGGGAATCAGAGGCAGGGAATCAGATGCGGGGAATCAGAGGCGGGGAATCATAGCTGGCGAATCAGAGGCGGGGAATGAGTTATGTGGAATCAGAGGCGGGGAATCAGAGGCGGGGAAACAGTGGCGAGGAATCAGATATGGGGAATCAGAGGTTGCGAATCAAAGACGGTGAATCAGAGATGGGGAATAAGAGGCGGGGAATCAGAGGCAGGGGTCCAAACACGAGGAATCAGAGGTGGGGAATCAGAGCTGGGGAATCAGAGGCGGGGAATCAGAGTTGGGGAATCAGAGGCGAGGAATCAGAGCTGGGGAATCAGAGGTGGGGAATCAGAGTCGGGGAATCAGAGGCAGGGAATCGGATGTGCAGAATCAGAGATGGGGAATCAGAGGTGGGGAATCAGAGGCGGTGAATCTGAGATGGGGAATCAGAGGCGGGGATTCAGAGGCAGGTTATCAGACTCGGGGATTCAGAGGCTGGGAATCAGACGGGGGGAATCAAAGGCGGGGAATGAAGCTGGGGAATCAGAGGCAGCGAATCAGAGTTGGGGATTCAGAGGCGGGGAATCAGATATGGGGAAACAGAGGCGGGGAATCAGAGGCGGGCAAACAGAGGTGGGGAATTAGATATGGGGAATCAGTGGTGGGGAATCAGAGGTGGTGAATCAGAGATGGGGAATCACAGGCGGGGAATCAGAGGCTGGGAATAGAACGCGGGGAATCAGAGGCAGGGAATCAGAGCTGGGGAATCAGAGGCGGGGAATCATAGTTGGGAATCAGAGGTGGGGAATCAGATATGGGGAAACAAGGGCGGGGAATCAGGGGCGGGGAAACAGAGGCGGGGAATCAGATATGGGGAATCGGATGCGGGGAATCAGAGGCGGGGAATCAGAGCTGGGGAATCAGAGGCGGGGAATCAGAGTTGGGGCATCAGAGGTGGGGAATTAGATATGGGGAAACAGAGGCGGGGAATCAGAGGCGTGGAAACAGAGGCGGGGAATCAGATATGGGGAATCAGAGGTGGGGAATCAGAGGCAGGTAATCAGATGTGCGGAATCAGAGATGGGGAATCAGAGGCAGGGAATCAGAATCAGAAGCGGGGAGTCAGAGGCCGGGAATCAGAGGTGGGGAATCAGAGTCCGGGAATCAGTGATGGAGAATCAGAGGCGGGGAATCAGAGGCGGGGAAACAGAGGTGGGGAATCAGATATGGGGAATCAGAGGTGGCGAATCAAAGGCGGTGAATCAGAGATGGGAAATCAGAGGCGGGGAATCAGAGGCAGGGAATCAAACACGGGGAATCAGAGGCGGGGAATCAGAGCTGGGGAATCAGAGGCGGGGAATCAGAGTTGGGGAATCAGAGGCGGGGAATCAGACGCAGGGAATCAATATGGGAAATCAGAGGTGGGGAATAAGAGGTTGGGAATCAGACGAAGGGAATCAGAGGCGAGGAATCAGAGCTGGGGAATCAGAGACAGGGAATCAGATATGGGGAAACAGGGGCGGGGAATCAGAGGCGGGGAAACAGAGGCGGGGAATCAGATATGGGGAATCAGAGGCGGGGAATTAGAGTTGGGGAATCAGAGGCGGGGAATCAGAGGCGGGGAAACAGAGGCGGGGAATCAAACACGGGGAATCAGAGGTGGGGAATCAGAGGTTGGGAATCAGAGGCAGGGAATCAGAGGCGGGGAATCAGAGGCGGGGAATCAGAGGCAGGGAATCAGATGTGCGGAATCGGAGATGGGGAATCAGAGGCAGGGAATCAGAGGCGGGGAATCAGAGGCGGGGAATCAGAGGCCGGGAATCAGATATGGGTAAACAGAGGCAGGGAATCAGAGGCGGGGAAACAGAGGCTGGGAATCAGATATGGGGAATCAGAGGTGGGGAATCAGAGGTTGGGAATCAGAGGCAGGGAATCAGAGGCTTGGAATCAGATGCAGGGAATCAGATGCGGGGAATCAGAGGCGGGGAATCAGAGCTGGGGAATCAGAGGTGGGGAATCAGAGTTGGGGAATCAGAGGTGGGGACTTAGAGATTGGGAAACAGAGGCGGGGAATCAGAGGCGGGGAAACAGAGGCGGGTAATCAGATATGGGGAATCAGAGATGGGGAATCAGAGGCAGGGAATCAGATGTGCGGAATCAGAGATGGGGAATCAAAGGCAGGGAATCAGAATCAGAAGCAGGGAATCAGAGGCCGGGAATCAGAGGCCGGAATCAGATGCCCGGAATAAGAGGCCGGGAATCAGAGGTGGGGAATCAGAGTCCGGGAATCAGAGATGGGGATTCAGAGGCGGGGAATGAGATATGGGAAATCAGAGGCGGGGAATCAGAGGCGGTGAAACAGAGGCGGGGAATCAGATATGGGGAATCAGAGGTGGCGAATCAAAGGCGGTGAATCAGAGATGGGGAATCAGAGGCCGGGAATCAGAGGCAGGGAATCAAACACGGGGAATCAGAGGCGGGGAATCAGAATTGGGGAATCAGAGATGGGGAATCAGAGATGGGGAATCAGAGGCGGGAAATCAGACGCGGGGAATCAGAGGTGGGGAATCAGAGATGTTGAATCAGAGGCGGGGAATCAGAGGCAGGGAATCAGAGTTGGGGCATCAGAGGTTGGGAATTAGATATGGGGAAACAGAGGCGGGGAATCAGATATGGGGAATCAGAGGTGGGGAATCAGAGGCAGGGAATCAGATGTGCGGAATCAGAGATGGGGAATCAGAGGCAGGGAATCAGAATCAGAAGCGGGGAATCAGAGGCCGGGAAACAGAGGCGGGGAATCAGATATGGGGAATCAGAGGTGGGGAATCAGAGGCAGGGATTTAGATTTGCGGAATCAGAGATGGGGAATCAGAAGCAGGGAATCAGAGGCCGGGAATCAGAGGCCGGAATCAGATGCCGGGAATAAGAGGCCGGGAATCAGAGGTGGGGAATCAGAGTCCGGGAATCAGAGATGGGGAATCAGAGGCGGGGAATGAGATATGGGGAATCAGAGGCGGGGAATCAGAGGCGGGGAAACAGAGGCGAGGAATCAGATATGGGGAATCAGAGGTGGCCAATCAAAGGCGATGAATCAGAGATGGGGAATCAGAGGCGGGGAATCAGAGGCAGGGAATCAAACACGGGGAATCAGAGGCGGGGAATCAGAGCTGGGGAATCAGAGGCGGGGAATCAGAGTTGGGGAATCAGAGGCGGGGAATCAGAGCTGGGGAATCAGTGGTGGGGATCAGAGTCGGGGAATCAGAGGCAGGGAATCAGATGTGCGGAATCAGAGATGGGGAATCAGAGGTGGGGAATCAGAGGCTGTGAATCAGACACGGGGTTTCAGAGGCTGGGAATCAGACGGGGGAATCAAAGGCGGGGAATCAGAGCTGGGGAATCAGAGGCAGGGAATCAGAGTTGGGGATTCAGAGGCGGGGAATCAGATATGGGGAAACAGAGGCGGGGAATCAGAGGCGGGCAAACAGAGGCGGGGAATTAGATATGGGGAATCAGAGGTGGGGAATCAGAGGTGGTGAATCAGAGATGGGGAATCACAGGCGGGGAATCAGAGGCAGGGAATAGAACGCGGGGAATCAGAGGCAGGGAATCAGAGTTGGGGCATCAGAGGTTGGGAATTAGATATGGGGAAACAGAGGCGGGGAATCAGAGGCGGGGAAACAGAGGCGGGGAATCAGATATGGGGAATCAGAGGTGGGGAATCAGAGGCAGGGAATCAGATGTGCGGAATCAGAGATGGGGAATCAGAGGCAGGGAATCAGAATCAGAAGCGGGGAATCAGAGGCCGGGAATCAGATGCTGGGAATAAGAGGCCGGGAATCAGAGGTGGGGAATCAGAGTCCGGGAATCAGAGATGGGGATTCAGAGGCGGGGAATGAGATATGGAGTATAAGAGGCGGGGAATCAGAGGCGGGGAAACAGAGGTGGGGAATCATATATGTGGAATCAGAGGTGGCGAATCAAAGGCGGTGAATCAGAGATGGGGAATCAGAGGCGGGGAATCAGAGGCAGGGAATCAAACACGGGAAATCAGAGGCGGGGAATCAGAGCTGGGGAATCAGAGGCGGGGAATCAGAGTTGGGGAATCAGAGGCAGGGAATCAGATATGGGGAAACAGGGGCAGGGAATCAGAGGCGGGGAAACAGAGGCGGGGAATCAGATATGGGGAATCAGAGGTGTGGAATCAGAGGTTGGGAATCAGAGGCAGGGAATCAGAGGCGGAGAATCAAACACGGGGAATCAGAGCTGGGGAATCAGAGGCGGGGAATTAGAGTTGGGGAATCAGTGGAGGGGAATCAGAGGCGGGGAAACAGAGGCGGGGAATCAGATATGGGGAATCAGAGGTGGGGAATCAAAGGTTGGGAATCAGAGGCAGGGAATCAGAGGCGGGGAATCAGAGGCGGGCAATCAGAGGCAGGGAATCAGATGTGCGGAATCGGGGATGGGGAATCAGAGGCAGGGAATCAGAGGCGGGGAATCAGAGGCGGGGAATCAGAGGCCGGGAATCAGATATGGGGAAACAGAGGTGGGGAATCAGAGGCGGGGAAACAGAGGCGGGGATTCAGATATGGGGAATCAGAGGGGGGGAATCAGAGGTTGGGAATCAGAGGCAGGGAATCAGAGGCTTGGAATCAGATGCAGGGAATCAGATGCGGGGAATCAGAGGCGGGGAATCAGAGCTGGGGAATCAGAGGTGGGGAATCAGAGTTGGGGAATCAGAGGCGGGGACTTAGATATTGGGAAACAGAGGCGGGGAATCAGAGGCAGGGAATCAGATGTGCGGAATCAGAGATGGGGAATAAGAGGCAGGGAATCAGAATCAGAAGCAGGGAATCAGAGGTCGGGAATCAGAGGCCGGAATCAGATGCCGGGAATAAGAGGCCGGGAATCAGAGGTGGGGAATCAGAGTCCGGGAATCAGAGATGGGGATTCAGAGGCGGGGAATGAGATATGGGGAATCAGAGGCGGGGAATCAGAGGCGGGGAAACAGAGGCGGGGAATCAGATATGGGGAATCAGAGGTGGCGAATCAAAGGCGGTGAATCAGAGATGGGGAACCAGAGGCCGGGAATCAGAGGCAGGGAATCAAACAAGGAAAATCAGAGGCGGGGAATCAGAGCTGGGGAATCAGAGGCGGGGAATCAGAGTTGGGGAATCAGAGGCGGGGAATCAGACGCAGGGAATCAATATGGGAAATCAGAGGTGGGGAATCAGAGGTTGGGAATCAGAGGAAGGGAATCAGAGGCGAGGAATCAGATATGGGGAAACAGAGGTGGGGAATCAGAGGCGGGGAAACAGAGGTGGGGATTCAGATATGGGGAATCAGAGGTAGGGAATCAGAGGTTGGGAATCAGAGGCAGGGAATCAGAGGCTTGGAATCAGATGCCGGGAATCAGATGCGGGGAATCAGAGGCGGGGAATCAGAGCTGGGGAATCAGAGGTGGGGAATCAGAGTTGGGGAATCAGAGGCGGGGACTTAGATATTGGGAAACAGAGGCGGGGAATCAGAGGCGGGGAATCAGAGGCAGGGAATCAGATGTGCGGAATCAGAGATGGGGAATAAGAGGCAGGGAATCAGAATCAGAAGCAGGGAATCAGAGGCCGGGAATCAGAGGCCGGAATCAGATGCCGGGAATAAGAGGCCGGGAATCAGAGGTTGGGAATCAGAGTCCGGGAATCAGAGATGGGGATTCAGAGGCGGGGAATGAGATATGGGGAATCAGAGGCGGGGAATCAGAGGCGGGGAAACAGAGGCGGGGAATCAGATATGGGGAATCAGAGGTGGCGAATCAAAGGCGGTGAATCTGAGATGGGGAATCAGAGGCCGGGAATCAGAGGCAGGGAATCAAACACGGAAAATTAGAGGCGGGGAATCAGAGCTGGGGGATCAGAGGCGGGGAATCAGAGTTGGGGAATCAGAGGCGGGGAATCAGACGCAGGGAATCAATATGGGAAATCAGAGGTGGGGAATCAGAGGTTGGGAATCAGAGGAAGGGAATCAGAGGCGAGGAATCAGAGCTGGGGAATCAGAGGCGGGGAATCAGAATTGGGGAATCAGAGATGGGGAATCAGAGATGGGGAATCAGAGGCGGGGAATCAGACGCGGGGAATCAGAGGTGGTGAATCAGAGATTTGGAATCAGAGGCGGGGAATCAGAGGCAGGGAATCAGATGCGGGGAATCAGAGGCGGGGAATCATAGCTGGCGAATCAGAGGCGGGGAATGAGATATGTGGAATCAGAGGCGGGGAATCAGAGGCGGGGAAACAGTGGCGAGGAATCAGATATGGGGAATCAGAGGTTGCGAATCAAAGACGGTGAATCAGAGATGGGGAATAAGAGGCGGGGAATCAGAGGCAGGGGTCCAAACACGGGGAATCAGAGGTGGGGAATCAGAGCTGGGGAATCAGAGGCGGGGAATCAGAGTTGGGGAATCAGAGGCGAGGAATCAGAGCTGGGGAATCAGAGGTGGGGAATCAGAGTCGGGGAATCAGAGGCAGGGAATCGGATGTGCAGAATCAGAGATGGGGAATCAGAGGTGGGGAATCAGAGGCGGTGAATCTGAGATGGGGAATCAGAGGCGGGGATTCAGAGGCAGGTTATCAGACTCGGGGATTCAGAGGCTGGGAATCAGACGGGGGGAATCAAAGGCGGGGAATGAAGCTGGGGAATCAGAGGCAGCGAATCAGAGTTGGGGATTCAGAGGCGGGGAATCAGATATGGGGAAACAGAGGCGGGGAATCAGAGGCGGGCAAACAGAGGTGGGGAATTAGATATGGGGAATCAGTGGTGGGGAATCAGAGGTGGTGAATCAGAGATGGGGAATCACAGGCGGGGAATCAGAGGCTGGGAATAGAACGCGGGGAATCAGAGGCAGGGAATCAGAGCTGGGGAATCAGAGGCGGGGAATCATAGTTGGGAATCAGAGGTGGGGAATCAGATATGGGGAAACAAGGGCGGGGAATCAGGGGCGGGGAAACAGAGGCGGGGAATCAGATATGGGGAATCGGATGCGGGCAATCAGAGGCGGGGAATCAGAGCTGGGGAATCAGAGGCGGGGAATCAGAGTTGGGGCATCAGAGGTGGGGAATTAGATATGGGGAAACAGAGGCGGGGAATCAGAGGCGTGGAAACAGAGGCGGGGAATCAGATATGGGGAATCAGAGGTGGGGAATCAGAGGCAGGTAATCAGATGTGCGGAATCAGAGATGGGGAATCAGAGGCAGGGAATCAGAATCAGAAGCGGGGAGTCAGAGACCGGGAATCAGAGGTGGGGAATCAGAGTCCGGGAATCAGTGATGGGGATTCAGAGGCGGGGAATGAGATATGGAGAATCAGAGGCGGGGAATCAGAGGCGGGGAAACAGAGGTGGGGAATCAGATATGGGGAATCAGAGGTGGCGAATCAAAGGCGGTGAATCAGAGATGGGGAATCAGAGGCGGGGAATCAGAGGCAGGGAATCAAACACGGGGAATCAGAGGCGTGGTATCAGAGCTGGGGAATCAGAGGCTGGGAATCAAAGTTGGGGAATCAGAGGCAGGGAATCAGATATGGGGAAACAGGGGCGGGGAATCAGAGGCGGGGAAACAGAGGCGGGGAATCAGATATGGGGAATCAGAGGCGGGGAATTAGAGTTGGGGAATCAGAGGCGGGGAATCAGAGGCGGGGAAACAGAGGCGGGGAATCAAACACGGGGAATCAGAGGTGGGGAATCAGAGGTTGGAAATCAGAGGCAGGGAATCAGAGGCGGGGAATCAGAGGCGGGGAATCAGAGGCAGGGAATCAGATGTGCGGAATCGGAGATGGGGAATCAGAGGCAGGGAATCAGAGGCGGGGAATCAGAGGCGGGGAATCAGAGGCCGGGAATCAGATATGGGGAAACAGAGGCAGGGAATCAGAGGCGGGGAAACAGAGCTGGGGAATCAGAGGTGGGGAATCGGAGTTGGGGAATCAGAGGCGGGGACTTAGATATTGGGAAACAGAGGCGGGGAATCAGAGGCGGGGAAACAGAGGCGGGGAATCAGAGATGGGGAATCAAAGGCAGGGAATCAGAATCAGAAGCAGGGAATCAGAGGCCGGGAATGAGAGGCCGGAATCAGATGCCGGGAATAAGAGGCCGGGAATCAGAGGTGGGGAATCAGAGTCCGGGAATCAGAGATGGGGATTCAGAGGCGGGGAATGAGATATGGGGAATCAGAGGCGGGGAATCAGAGGCGGTGAAACAGAGGCGGGGAATCAGATATGGGGAATCAGAGGTGGCGAATCAAAGGCGGTGAATCAGAGATGGGGAATCAGAGGCCGGGAATCAGAGGCAGGGAATCAAACACGGGGAATCAGAGGCGGAGAATCAGAATTGGGGAATCAGAGATGGGGAATCAGAGATGGGGAATCAGAGGCGGGGAATCAGACGCGGGGAATCAGAGGTGGTGAATCAGAGATGTTGAATCAGAGGCGGGGAATCAGAGGCAGGGAATCAGAGTTGGGGCATCAGGGGTTGGGAATTAGAGATGGGGAAACAGAGGCGGGGAATCAGAGGCGGGGAAACAGAGGCGGGTAATCAGATATGGGGAATCAGAGGTGGGGAATCAGAAGCAGGGAATCAGATGTGCGGAATCAGAGATGGGGAATCAGAGGCAGGGAATCAGAATCAGATGCGGGGAATCAGAGGCCGGGAAACAGAGGCGGGGAATCAGATATGGGGAATCAGAGGTGGGGAATCAGAGGCAGGGAATTAGATTTGCGGAATCAGAGATGGGGAATCAGAAGCAGGGAATCAGAGGCCGGGAATCAGAGGCCAGAATCAGATGCCGGGAATAAGAGGCCGGGAATCAGAGGTGGGGAATCAGAGTCCGGGAATCAGAGATGGGGAATCAGAGGCGGGGAATGAGATATGGGGAATCAGAGGCGGGGAATCAGAGGCGGGGAAACAGAGGCGAGGAATCAGATATGGGGAATCAGAGGTGGCGAATCAAAGGCGATGAATCAGAGATGGGGAATCAGAGGCGGGGAATCAGAGGCAGGGAATCAAACACGGGGAATCAGAGGCGGGGAATCAGAGCTGGGGAATCAGAGGCGGGGAATCAGAGGCAGGAAATCAAACACGGGGATTCAGAGGCATGGTATCAGAGCTGGGGAATCAGAGGCTGGGAATCAAAGTTGGGGAATCAGAGGCAGGGAATCAGATATGGGGAAACAGGGGCGGGGAATCAGAGGCGGGGAAACAGAGGCGGTGAATCAGATATGGGGAATCAGAGGCGGGGAATTAGAGTTGGGGAATCAGAGGCGGGGAATCAGAGGCGGGGAAACAGAGGCGGGGAATCAAACACGGGGAATCAGAGGTGGGGAATCAGAGGTTGGGAATCGGAGGCAGGGAATCAGAGGCGGGGAATCAGAGGCGGGGAATCAGAGGCAGGGAATCAGATGTGCGGAATCGGAGATGGGGAATCAGTGCAGGGAATAAGAGGCGGGGAATCAGAGGCGGGGAATCAGAGGCCGGGAATCAGATATGGGGAAACAGAGGCAGGGAATCAGAGGCGGGGAAACAGAGGCTGGGAATCAGATATGGGGAATCAGAGGTGGGGAATCAGAGGTTGGGAATCAGAGGCCGGGAATCAGAGGCTTGGAATCAGATGCAGGGAATCAGATGCGGGGAATCAGAGGCGGGGAATCAGAGCTGGGGAATCAGAGGTGGGGAATCAGAGTTGGGGAATCAGAGGCGGGGACTTAGATATTGGGAAACAGAGGCGGGGAATCAGAGGCGGGGAAACAGAGGCGGGTAATCAGATATGGGGAATCAGAGATGGGGAATCAGAGGCAGGGAATCAGATGTGCGGAATCAGAGATGGGGAATCAAAGGCAGGGAATCAGAATCAGAAGCAGGGAATCAGAGGCCGGGAATCAGAGGCCGGAATCAGATGCCGGGAATAAGAGGCCGGGAATCAGAGATGGGGATTCAGAGGCGGGGAATGAGATATGGGAAATCAGAGGCGGGGAATCAGAGGTGGTGAAACAGAGGCAGGGAATCAGATATGGGGAATCAGAGGTGGCGAATCAAAGGAGGTGAATCAGAGATGGGGAATCAGAGGCCGGGAATCAGAGGCAGGGAATCAAACACGGGGAATCAGAGGCGGGGAATCAGAATTGGGGAATCAGAGATGGGGAATCAGAGATGGGGAATCAGAGGCGGGAAATCAGACGCGGGGAATCAGAGGTGGTGAATCAGAGATGTTGAATCAGAGGCGGGGAATCAGAAGCAGGGAATCAGAGTTGGGGCATCAGAGGTTGGGAATTAGATATGGGGAAACAGAGGTGTTGAATCAGAGGCAGGGAATCAGATGTGCGGAATCAGAGATGGGGAATCAGAGGCAGGGAATCAGAATCAGAAGCGGGGAATCAGAGGCCGGGAAACAGAGGCGGGGAATCAGATATGGGGAATCAGAGGTGGGGAATCAGAGGCAGGGAATTAGATTTGCGGAATCAGAGATGGGGAATCAGAAGCAGGGAATCAGAGGCCGGGAATCAGAGGCCGGAATCAGATGCCGGGAATAAGAGGCCGGGAATCAGAGGTGGGGAATCAGAGTCCGGGAATCAGAGATGGGGAATCAGAGGCGGGGAATGAGATATGGGGTATCAGAGGCGGGGAATCAGAGGCGGGGAAACAGAGGCGAGGAATCAGATATGGGGAATCAGAGGTGGCGAATCAAAGGCGATGAATCAGAGATGGTGAATCAGAGGCGGGGAATCAGAGGCAGGGAATCAAACACGGGGAATCAGAGGCGGGGAATCAGAGCTGGGGAATCAGAGGCGGGGAATCAGAGTTGGGGAATCAGAGGCGGGGAATCAGAGCTGGGGAATCAGAGGCAGGTTATCAGACTCGGGGATTCAGAGGCTGGGAATCAGACGGGGGGAATCAAAGGCGGGGAATGAAGCTGGGGAATCAGAGGCAGCGAATCAGAGTTGGGGATTCAGATATGGGGAAACAGAGGCGGGGAATCAGAGGCGGGCAAACAGAGGTGGGGAATTAGATATGGGGAATCAGTGGTGGGGAATCAGAGGTGGTGAATCAGAGATGGGGAATCACAGGCGGGGAATCAGAGGCTGGGAATAGAACGCGGGGAATCAGAGGCAGGGAATCAGAGCTGGGGAATCAGAGGCGGGGAATCATAGTTGGGAATCAGAGGTGGGGAATCAGATATGGGGAAACAGAGGCGGGGAATCAGGGGCGGGGAATCAGAGCTGGGGAATCAGAGGCGGGGAATCAGAGTTGGGGCATCAGAGGTGGGGAATTAGATATGGGGAAACAGAGGCGGGGAATCAGAGGCGTGGAAACAGAGGCGGGGAATCAGATATGGGGAATCAGAGGGGGGGAATCAGAGGCAGGTAATCAGATGTGCGGAATCAGAGATGGGGAATCAGAGACAGGGAATCAGAATCAGAAGCGGGGAGTCAGAGGCCGGGAATCAGAGGCCTGGAATCAGATGCTGGGAATAAGAGGCCGGGAATCAGAGGTGGGGAATCAGAGTCCGGGAATCAGTGATGGGGATTCAGAGGCGGGGAATGAGATATGGAGAATCAGAGGCGGGGAATCAGAGGCGGGGAAACAGAGGTGGGGAATCAGATATGGGGAATCAGAGGTGGCGAATCAAAGGCGGTGAATCAGAGATGGGGAATCAGAGGCGGGGAATCAGAGGCAGGGAATCAAACACGGGGAATCAGAGGCGTGGTATTAGAGCTGGGGAATCAGAGGCTGGGAATCAAAGTTGGGGAATCAGAGGCAGGGAATCAGATATGGGGAAACAGGGGCGGGGAATCAGAGGCGGGGAAACAGAGGCGGGGAATCAGATATGGGGAATCAGAGGCGGGGAATTAGAGTTGGGGAATCAGAGGTGGGGAATCAGAGGCGGGGAAACAGAGGCGGGGAATCAAACACGGGGAATCAGAGGTGGGGAATCAGAGGTTGGAAATCAGAGGCAGGGAATCAGAGGCGGGGAATCAGAGGCGGGGAATCAGAGGCAGGGAATCAGATGTGCGGAATCGGAGATGGGGAATCAGAGGCAGGGAATCAGAGGTGGGGAATCAGAGGCGGGGAATCAGAGGCCGGGAATCAGATATGGGGAAACAGAGGCAGGGAATCAGAGGCGGGGAAACAGAGCTGGGGAATCAGAGGTGGGGAATCGGAGTTGGGGAATCAGAGGCGGGGACTTAGATATTGGGAAACAGAGGCGGGGAATCAGAGGCGGGGAAACAGAGGCGGGGAATCAGAGATGGGGAATCAAAGGCAGGGAATCAGAATCAGAAGCAGGGAATCAGAGGCCGGGAATGAGAGGCCAGAATCAGATGCCGGGAATAAGAGGCCGGGAATCAGAGGTGGGGAATCAGAGTCCGGGAATCAGAGATGGGGATTCAGAGGCGGGGAATGAGATATGGGGAATCAGAGGCGGGGAATCAGAGGCGGTGAAACAGAGGCGGGGAATCAGATATGGGGAATCAGAGGTGGCGAATCAAAGGCGGTGAATCAGAGATGGGGAATCAGAGGCCGGGAATCAGAGGCAGGGAATCAAACACGGGGAATCAGAGGCGGAGAATCAGAATTGGGGAATCAGAGATGGGGAATCAGAGATGGGGAATCAGAGGCGGGGAATCAGACGCGGGGAATCAGAGGTGGTGAATCAGAGATGTTGAATCAGAGGCGGGGAATCAGAGGCAGGGAATCAGAGTTGGGGCATCAGAGGTTGGGAATTAGATATGGGGAAACAGAGGCGGGGAATCAGAGGCGGGGAAACAGAGGCGGGAAATCAGATATGGGGAATCAGAGGTGGGGAATCAGAGGCAGGGAATCAGATGTGCGGAATCATAGATGGGGAATCAGAGGCAGGGAATCAGAATCAGAAGCGGGGAATCAGAGGCCGGGAAACAGAGGCGGGGAATCAGATATGGGGAATCAGAGGTGGGGAATCAGAGGCAGGGAATTAGATTTGCGGAATCAGAGATGGGGAATCAGAAGCAGGGAATCAGAGGCCGGGAATCAGAGGCCAGAATCAGATGCCGGGAATAAGAGGCCGGGAATCAGAGGTGGGGAATCAGAGTCCGGGAATCAGAGATGGGGAATCAGAGGCGGGGAATGAGATATGGGGAATCAGAGGCGGGGAATCAGAGGCGGGGAAACAGAGGCGAGGAATCAGATATGGGGAATCAGAGGTGGCGAATCAAAGGCGATGAATCAGAGATGGGGAATCAGAGGCGGGGAATCAGAGGCAGGGAATCAAACACGGGGAATCAGAGGCGGGGAATCAGAGCTGGGGAATCAGAGGCGGGGAATCAGAGGCAGGAAATCAAACACGGGGAATCAGAGGCGTGGTATCAGAGCTGGGGAATCAGAGGCAGGGTATCAAAGTTGGGGAATCAGAGGCAGGGAATCAGATATGGGGAAACAGGGGCGGGGAATCAGAGGCGGGGAAACAGAGGCGGGGAATCAGATATGGGGAATCAGAGGCGGGGAATTAGAGTTGGGAAATCAGAGGCGGGGAATCAGAGGCGGGGAAACAGAGGCGGGGAATCAAACACGGGGAATCAGAGGTGGGGAATCAGAGGTTGGGAATCAGAGGCAGGGAATCAGAGGCGGGGAATCAGAGGCGGGGAATCAGAGGCAGGGAATCAGATGTGCGGAATCGGAGATGGGGAATCAGTGCAGGGAATAAGAGGCGGGGAATCAGAGGCGGGGAATCAGAGGCCGGGAATCAGATATGGGGAAACAGAGGCAGGGAATCAGAGGCGGGGAAACAGAGGCTGGGAATCAGATATGGGGAATCAGAGGTGGGGAATCAGAGGTTGGGAATCAGAGGCAGGGAATCAGAGGCTTGGAATCAGATGCAGGGAATCAGATGCGGGGAATCAGAGGCGGGGAATCAGAGCTGGGGAATCAGAGGTGGGGAATCAGAGTTGGGGAATCAGAGGCGGGGACTTAGATATTGGGAAACAGAGGCGGGGAATCAGAGGCGGGGAAACAGAGGCGGGTAATCAGATATGGGGAATCAGAGATGGGGAATCAGAGGCAGGGAATCAGATGTGCGGAATCAGAGATGGGGAATCAAAGGCAGGGAATCAGAATCAGAAGCAGGGAATCAGAGGCCGGGAATCAGAGGCCGGAATCAGATGCCGGGAATAAGAGGCCGGGAATCAGAGGTGGGGAATCAGAGTCCGGGAATCAGAGATGGGGATTGAGAGGCGGGGAATGAGATATGGGAAATCAGAGGTGGGGAATCAGAGGCGGTGAAACAGAGGCAGGGAATCAGATATGGGGAATCAGAGGTGGCGAATCAAAGGAGGTGAATCAGAGATGGGGAATCAGAGGCCGGGAATCAGAGGCAGGGAATCAAACATGGGGAATCAGAGGCGGGGAATCAGAATTGGGGAATCAGAGATGGGGAATCAGAGATGGGGAATAAGAGGCGGGAAATCAGACGCGGGGAATCAGAGGTGGTGAATCAGAGATTTTGAATCAGAGGCGGGGAATCAGAAGCAGGGAATCAGAGTTGGGGCATCAGAGGTTGGGAATTAGATATGGGGAAACAGAGGTGGTGAATCAGAGGCGGGGAAACAGAGGCGGGAAATCAGATATGGGGAATCAGAGGTGGGGAATCAGAGGCAGGGAATCAGATGTGCGGAATCAGAGATGGGGAATCAGAGGCTGGGAATCAGAATCAGAAGCGGGGAATCAGAGGCCGGGAAACAGAGGCGGGGAATCAGATATGGGGAATCAGAGGTGGGGAATCAGAGGCAGGGAATTAGATTTGCGGAATCAGAGATGGGGAATCAGAAGCAGGGAATCAGAGGCCGGGAATCAGAGGCAGGAATCAGATGCCGGGAATAAGAGGCCGGGAATCAGAGGTGGGGAATCAGAGTCCGGGAATCAGAGATGGGGAATCAAAGGCGGGGAATGAGATATGGGGTATCAGAGGCGGGGAATCAGAGGCGGGGAAACAGAGGCGAGGAATCAGATATGGGGAATCAGAGGTGGCGAATCAAAGGCGATGAATCAGAGATGGTGAATCAGAGGCGGGGAATCAGAGGCAGGGAATCAAACACGGGGAATCAGAGGCGGGGAATCAGAGCTGGGGAATCAGAGGCGGGGAATCAGAGTTGGGGAATCAGAGGCGGGGAATCAGAGCTGGGGAATCAGAGGTGGGGATTAGAGTCGGGGTATCAGAGGCAGGGAATCAGATGTGCGGAATCAGAGATGGGGAATCAGAGGTGGGGAATCAGAGGCTGTGAATCAGACACGGGGTTTCAGAGGCTGGGAATCAGACGGGGGAATCAAAGGCGGGGAATCAGAGCTGGGGAATCAGAGGCAGGGAATCAGAGTTGGGGATTCAGAGGCGGGGAATCAGATATGGGGAAACAGAGGCGGGGAATCAGAGGCGGGCAAACAGAGGCGGGGAATTAGATATGGGGAATCAGAGGTGGGGAATCAGAGGTGGTGAATCAGAGATGGGGAATCACAGGCGGGGAATCAGAGGCAGGGAATAGAACGCGGGGAATCAGAGGCAGGGAATCAGAGTTGGGGCATCAGAGGTTGGGAATTAGATATGGGGAAACAGAGGCGGGGAATCAGAGGCGGGGAAACAGAGGCGGGAAATCAGATATGGGGAATCAGAGGTGGGGAATCAGAGGCAGGGAATCAGATGTGCGGAATCAGAGATGGGGAATCAGAGGCAGGGAATCAGAATCAGAAGCGGGGAATCAGAGGCCGGGAATCAGATGCTGGGAATAAGACGCAGGGAATCAGAGTTGGGGAATCAGAGTCCGGGAATCAGAGATGGGGATTCAGAGGCGGGGAATGAGATATGGAGAATCAGAGGCGGGGAATCAGAGGCGGGGAAACAGAGGTGGGGAATCAGATATGTGGAATCAGAGGTGGCGAATCAAAGGTGGTGAATCAGAGATGGGGAATCAGAGGCGGGGAATCAGAGGCAGGGAATCAAACACGGGAAATCAGAGGCGGGGAATCAGAGCTGGGGAATCAGAGGCGGGGAATCAGAGTTGGGGAATCAGAGGCAGGGAATCAGATATGGGGAAACAGGGGCAGGGAATCAGAGGCGGGGAAACAGAGGCGGGGAATCAGATATGGGGAATCAGAGGTGTGGAATCAGAGGTTGGGAATCAGAGGCAGGGAATCAGAGGCGGAGAATCAAACACGGGGAATCAGAGCTGGGCAATCAGAGGCGGGGAATTAGAGTTGGGGAATCAGAGGAGGGGAATCAGAGGCGGGGAAACAGAGGCGGGGAATCAGATATGGGGAATAAGAGGTGGGGAATCAGAGGTTGGGAATCAGAGGCAGGGAATCAGAGGCGGGGAATCAGAGGCGGGGAATCAGAGGCAGGGAATCAGATGTGCGGAATCGGGGATGGGGAATCAGAGGCGGGGAATCAGAGGCGGGGAATCAGAGGCGGGGAATCAGAGGCCGGGAATCAGATATGGGGAAACAGAGGTGGGGAATCAGAGGCGGGGAAACAGAGGCGGGGATTCAGATATGGGGAATCAGAGGGGGGGAATCAGAGGTTGGGAATCAGAGGCAGGGAATCAGAGGCTTGGAATCAGATGCAGGGAATCAGATGCGGGGAATCAGAGGCGGGGAATCAGAGCTGGGGAATCAGAGGTGGGGAATCAGAGTTGGGGAATCAGAGGCGGGGACTTAGATATTGGGAAACAGAGGCGGGGAATCAGAGGCAGGGAATCAGATGTGCGGAATCAGAGATGGGGAATCAGAGGCAGGGAATCAGAATCAGAAGCAGGGAATCAGAGGCCGGGAATCAGAGGCCGGAATCAGATGCCGGGAATAAGAGGCCGGGAATCAGAGGTGGGGAATCAGAGTCCGGGAATCAGAGATGGGGATTTGAGGCGGGGAATGAGATATGGGGAATCAGAGGCGGGGAATCAGAGGCGGAAAAACAGAGGCGGGGAATCAGATATGGGGAATCAGAGGTGGCGAATCAAAGGCGGTGAATCAGAGATGGGGAACCAGAGGCCGGGAATCAGAGGCAGGGAATCAAACAAGGAAAATCAGAGGCGGGGAATCAGAGCTGGGGAATCAGAGGCGGGGAATCAGAGTTGGGGAATCAGAGGCGGGGAATCAGACGCAGGGAATCAATATGGGAAATCATAGGTGGGGAATCAGAGGTTGGGAATCAGAGGAAGGGAATCAGAGGCGAGGAATCAGAGCTGGGGAATCAGAGGTGGGGAATCAGAATTGGGGAATCAGAGATGGGGAATCAGAGATGGGGAATCAGAGGCGGGGAATCAGACGCAGGGAATCAGAGGTGGTGAATCAGAGATGTGGAATCAGAGGCGGGGAATCAGAGGCAGGGAATCAGACGCGGGGAATCAGAGGCGGGGAATCATAGCTGGCGAATCAGAGGCGGGGAATGAGATATGGGGAATCAGAGGCGGGGAATCAGAGGCGGGGAAACAGTGGCGAGGAATCAGATATGGGGAATCAGAGGTGGCGAATCAAAGACGGTGAATCAGAGATGGGGAATCAGAGGCGGGGAATCAGAGGCAGGGGATCAAACACGGGGAATCAGAGGTGGGGAATCAGAGCTGGGGAATCAGAGGCGGGGAATCAGAGTTGGGGAATCAGAGGCGAGGAATCAGAGTTGGGGAATCAGAGGTGGGGAATCAGAGTCGGGGAATCAGAGGCAGGGAATCGGATGTGCGGAATCAGAGATGGGGAATCAGAGGTGGGGAATCAGAGGCGGTGAATCTGAGATGGGGAATCAGAGGCAGGTTATCAGACACGGGGATTCAGAGGCTGGGAATCAGACGGGGGGAATCAAAGGCGGGGAATGAAGCTGGGGAATCAGAGGCAGCGAATCAGAGTTGGGGATTCAGAGGCGGGGAATCAGATATGGGGAAACAGAGGCGGGGAATCAGAGGCGGGCAAACAGAGGCGGGGAATTAGATATGGGGAATCAGTGGTGGGGAATCAGAGGTGGTGAATCAGAGATGGGGAATCACAGGCGGGGAATCAGAGGCAGGGAATAGAAAGCGGGGAATCAGAGGCAGGGAATCAGAGCTGGGGAATCAGAGGCGGGGAATCATAGTTGGGAATCAGAGGCGGGGAATCAGAGGCGTGGAAACAGAGGCGGGGAATCAGATATGGGGAATCAGAGGTGGGGAATCAGAGGCAGGGAATCAGATGTGCGGAATCAGAGATGGGGAATCAGAGGCAGGGAATCAGAATCAGAAGCGGGGAGTCAGAGGCCGGGAATCAGAGGCCTGGAATCAGATTCTGGGAATAAGAGGCGGGGAATCAGAGCTGGGGAATCAGAGGCGGGGACTTAGATATTGGGAAACAGAGGCGGGGAATCAGAGGCGGGGAAACAGAGGCGGGGAATCAGAGATGGGGAATCAAAGGCAGGGAATCAGAATCGGAAGCAGGGAATCAGAGGCCGGGAATCAGAGGCCGGAATCAGATGCCGGGAATAAGAGGCCGGGAATCAGAGGTGGGGAATCAGAGTCCGGGAATCAGAGATGGGGATTCAGAGGCGGGGAATGAGATATGGGGAATCAGAGGCGGGGAATCAGAGGCGGTGAAACAGAGGCGGGGAATCAGATATGGGGAATCAGAGGTGGCGAATCAAAGGCGGTGAATCAGAGATGGGGAATCAGAGGCCGGGAATCAGAGGCAGGGAATCAAACACGGGGAATCAGAGGCGGAGAATCAGAATTGGGGAATCAGAGATGGGGAATCAGAGATGGGGAATCAGAGGCGGGGAATCAGACGCGGGGAATCAGAGGTGGTGAATCAGAGATGTTGAATCAGAGGCGGGGAATCAGAGGCAGGGAATCAGAGTTGGGGCATCAGAGGTTGGGAATTAGATATGGGGAAACAGAGGCGGGGAATCAGAGGCGGGGAAACAGAGGCGGGAAATCAGATATGGGGAATCAGAGGTGGGGAATCAGAGGCAGGGAATCAGATGTGCGGAATCAGAGATGGGGAATCAGAGGCAGGGAATCAGAATCAGAAGCGGGGAATCAGAGGCCGGGAAACAGAGGCGGGGAATCAGATATGGGGAATCAGAGGTGGGGAATCAGAGGCGGGGAATTAGAGTTGGGGAATCAGAGGAGGGGAATCAGAGGCGGGGAAACAGAGGCGGGGAATCAGATATGGGGAATCAGAGGTGGGGATCAGATGTTGGGAATCAGAGGCAGGGAATCAGAGGCGGGGAATCAGAGGCGGGGAACCAGAGGCAGGGTATCAGATGTGCGGAATCGGAGATGGGGAATCAGAGGCAGGGAATCAGAGGCGGGGAATCAGAGGCGGGGAATCAGAGGCCGGGAATCAGATATGGGGAAACAGAGGCGGGGAATCAGAGGCGGGGAAACAGAGGCGGGGAATCAGATATGGGGAATCAGAGGTGGGGAATCAGAGGTTGGGAATCAGATGCAGGGAATCAGAGGCTTGGAATCAGATGCAGGGAATCAGATGCGGGGAATCAGAGGCGGGGAATCAGAGCTGGAGAATCAGAGGTGGGGAATCAGAGTTGGGGAATCAGAGGCGGGGACTTAGATATTGGGAAACAGAGGCGGGGAATCAGAGGCGGGGAAACAGAGGCGGGAAATCAGATATGGGGAATCAGAGGTGGGGAATCAGAGGCAGGGAATCAGATGTGCGCAATCAGAGATGGGGAATCAGAGGCAGGGAATCAGAATCAGAAGCAGGGAATCAGAGGCCAGGAATCAGAGGCCGGAATCAGATGCCGGGAATAAGAGTCCGGGAATCAGAGGTGGGGAATCAGAGTCCGGGAATCAGAGATTGGGATTCAGAGGCGGGGAATGAGATATGGGGAATCAGAGGCGGGGAATCAGAGGCGGGGAAACAGAGGCGGGGAATCAGATGCTGGGAATAAGAGGCCGGGAATCAGAGGTGGGGAATCAGAGTCCGGGAATCAGAGATGGGGATTCAGAGGCGGAGAATGAGATATGCAGATCAGAGGCGGGGAATCAGACGCGGGGAAACAGAGGTGGGGAATCAGATATGGGGAATCAGAGGTGGTGAATCAAAGGCGGTGAATCAGAGATGGGGAATCAGAGGCGGGCAATCAGAGGCAGGGAATCAAACACGGGGAATCAGAGGCGGGGAATCAGAGCTGGGGAATCAGAGGCGGGGAATCAGAGTTGAATCAGAGGCGGGGAATCAGATATGGGGAAACAGGGGCGGGGAATCAGAGGCGGGGAAACAGAGGCGAGGAATCAGATATGGGGAATCAGAGGTGTGGAATCAGAGGTTGGGAATCAGAGGCAGGGAATCAGAGGCGGGGAAACAGAGGAGGGGAATCAGATATGGGGAATCAGAGGTGGCGAATCAAAGGCGGTGGAACAGAGATGGGGAATCAGGGCAGGGAATCAGAGGCAGGGAATCAAACACGGGGAATCAGAGCTGGGGAATCAGAGGCGGGGAATTAGAGTTGGGGAATCAGAGGAGGGGAGTCAGAGGCGGGGAAACAGGCGGGGAATCAGATATGGGGAATCAGAGGTGGGGAATCAGATGTTGGGAATCAGAGGCAGGGAATCAGAGGCGGGGAATGAGAGGCGGGGAATCAGAGGCAGGGAATCAGATGTGCGGAATCGGAGATGGGGAATCAGAGGCAGTGAATCAGAGGCGGGGAATCAGAGGCGGGGAATCAGAGGCCGGGAATCAGATATGGGGAAACAGAGGCGGGGAATCAGAGGCGGGGAAACAGAGGCGGGGAATCAGATATGGGAAATCAGAGGTGGGGAATCAGAGGTTGGGAATCAGAGGCAGGGAATCAGAGGCTTGGAATCAGATGCAGGGAATCAGATGCGGGGAATCAGAGGCGGGGAATCAGAGCTGGAGAATCAGAGGTGGGGAATCAGAGTTGGGGAATCAGCGGCGGGGACTTAGATATTGGGAAACAGAGGCGGGGAATCAGAGGCGGGGAAACAGAGGCGGGGAATCAGATATGGGGAATCAGAGGTGGGGAATCAGAGGCAGGGAATCAGATGTGCGCAATCAGAGATGGGGAATCAGAGTCAGGGAATCAGAATCAGAAGCAGGGAATCAGAGGCCGGGGATCAGAGGCGGGGAAACAGAGGCGGGGAATCAGATATGGGGAATCAGAGGTGTGGAATCAGAGGTTGGGAAACAGAGGCGGGGAATCAGATATGGGGAATCAGAGGTGGGGAATCAGAGGCGGGGAAACAGAGGTGGGGAATCAGATATGGGGAATCAGAGGTGGGGAATCAGAGGCCGGTAATCAGACGCGGGGAATCAGAGGCGGGGATTCAGAGCTGGGGAATCAGAGTTGGGGAATCAGAGGCGGGGAATCAGATATGGGGAATCAGAGGCGGGGAATCAGAGGCGGGGAAACAGAGGCGGGGAATCAGATATGGGGAATCAGAGGTGGGGAATCAGGGGCGGGGTATCAGTGGCAGGGAATCAGAGGCAGGAAATCAGAGGCCGGGAATCAGAGGCGGTGAATCAGAGGCGGGGAATCAGAGGCAGGGAATCGGATGTGCGGAATCAGAGATGGGGAATCAGAGGTGGGGAATCAGAGGCGGTGAATCGGACATGGGTAATCAGAGGCGGGGAATCAGAGGCAGGAAATCAGACACGGGGAATCAGAGGCGGGGAATCAGAGCTGGGGAATTAGATGCAGGGAATCAGAGTTGGGGATTCAGAGGCGGGGAATCAGATATGGGGAAACAGTGGTGGGGAATCAGAGGCGGGGAATCAGAGGCAGGGAATCAGATATGGGGAATCAGAGGTGGGTAATCAGAGCTGGGGTATCAGAGGTGGGGAATCAGAGTTGCGGAATCAGAGGCGGGGACTTAGATATGGGGAAACAGAGGCGGGGAATCAGAGGCGGGGAAACAGAGGCGGGGAATCAGATATGGGGAATCAGAGGTGGGGAATCAGAGGCAGGGAATCAGATGTGCGGAATCAGAGATGGGGAATCAGAGGCAGGGAATCAGAATCAGAAGCAGGGAATAAGACGCGGGGAATCTGAGGCGGGGAATCAGAGCTGGGGAATCAGAAGCTGTGAATCAGAGGCGGGGAATCAGAAGCAGGGAATCGGATGTGCGGAATCAGAGATGGGGAATCAGAGGTGGGGAATTAGATGCAGGGAATCAGAGTTGGGGATTCAGAGGCGGGGAATCAGATATGGGGAAACAGAGTTGGGGAATCAGAGGTGGGCAAATAGAGGCGGGGAATCAGATATGGGGAAACAGAGGCGGGGAATCAGAGGCGGGGAAACAGAGGCGGGGAATCAGATATGGGGAATCAGAGGTGGGGAATCAGAGTTTGGGAATCACAGGCAGGGAATCAGAGGCTGGGTATCAGATGCAGGGAATCAGATGCGGGGAATCAGAGGCGGGGAATCAGAGCTGGGGAATCAGAGGTGGGGAATCAGAGTCGGGGAATCAGAGGCAGGGAATTAGATGTGCGGAATCAGAGATGGGGAATCAGAGGTGGGGAATCAGAATCAGAAGCAGGGAATCAGAGGCAGGGAATCAGAGTTGGGGATTCAGAGGCGGGGAATCAGATATGGGGAATCAGAGGTGGGGAATCAGAGGCAGGGAATCAGATGTGCGGAATCAGAGATGGGGAATCAGAGGCAGGGAATCAGAATCAGAAGCAGGGAATAAGACGCGGGGAATCTGAGGCGGGGAATCAGAGCTGGGGAATCAGAAGCTGTGAATCAGTGGCGGGGAATCAGAAGCAGGGAATCGGATGTGCGGAATCAGAGATGGGGAATCAGAGGTGGGGAATTAGATGCAGGGAATCAGAGTTGGGGATTCAGAGGCGGGGAATCAGATATGGGGAAACAGAGTTGGGGAATCAGAGGTGGGCAAATAGAGGCGGGGAATCAGATATGGGGAAACAGAGGCGGGGAATCAGAGGCGGGGAAACAGAGGCGGGGAATCAGATATGGGGAATCAGAGGTGGGGAATCAGAGTTTGGGAATCACAGGCAGGGAATCAGAGGCTGGGTATCAGATGCAGGGAATCAGATGCGGGGAATCAGAGGCGGGGAATCAGAGCTGGGGAATCAGAGGTGGGGAATCAGAGTTGGCGAATCAGAGGCGGGGACTTAGATATGGGGAAACAGAGGCGGGGAATCAGAGAAGGGGAAACAGAGGCGGGGAATCAGATATGGGGAATCAGAGGTGGGGAATCAGAGGCAGGGAATCAGATGTGCGGAATCAGAGATGGGGAATCAGAGGCAGGGAATCAGAATCAGAAGCAGGGAATAAGACGCGGGGAATCAGAGGCGGGGAATCAGAGCTGGGGTATCAGAGGCAGTGAATCAGAGGCGGGGAATCAGAGGCAGGGAATCGGATGTGCCGAATCAGAGATGGGGAATCAGAGGTGGGGAATCAGAGGCGGTGAATCAGACATGGGTAATCAGAGGCGGGGAATCAGTGGCAGGAAATCAGACACGGGGAATCAGAGGCGGGGAATCTGAGCTGGGAAATTAGAGGCAGGGAATCAGAGTTGGGGATTCAGAGGCGGGGAATCAGATATGGGGAAAAAGAGGCGGGGAAACAGAGGCGGGCAAATAGAGGCAGGGATCAGATATGGGGAAACAGAGGAGGGGAATCAGAGGCGGGGAAACAGAGGCGGGGAATCAGATATGGGGAATCAGAGGTGGGGAATCAGAGGTTGGGAATCAGAGGCAGGGAATCAGAGGCTGGGAATCATATGCATGGAATCAGATGCGGGGAATCAGAGGCGGGGAATCAGAGCTGGGGAATCAGAGGTGGGGAATCAAAGTTGGGGAATCAGAGTCGGGGACTTAGATATGGGGAAACAGAGGCGGGGAATCAGAGGCGGGGAACAGAAGGCGGGGAATCAGATATGGGGAATCAGAGATGGGGAATCAGAGGCAGGGAATTAGATGTGCGGAATCAGAGATGGGGAATCAGAGGTGGGGAATCAGAATCAGAAGCAGGGAATCAGAGGCAGGGAATCAGAGTTGGGGATTCAGAGGCGGGGAATCAGATATGGGGAAACAGAGGCGGGGAATCAGAGGCGGGAAAACAGAGGCGGGGAATTAGATATGGGGAATCAGAGGTGGGGAATCAGAGGTGGTGAATCAGCGATGGGGAATCACAGGCGGGGAATCAGAGGCAGGGAATAGAACGCGGGGAATCAGAGGCAGGGAATCAGAGTTGGGGCATCAGAGGTTGGGAATAAGATATGGGGAAACAGGCGGGGAATCAGAGGCGGGGAAACAGAGGCGGGGAATCAGATATGGGGAATCAGAGGTGGGGAATCAGAGGTTGGGAATCAGAGGCAGGGAATCAGAGGCTTGGAATCAGATGCAGGGAATCAGATGCGGGGAATCAGATATGGGGAATCAGAGGTGAGGAATCAGAGGTTGGGAATCAGAGGCAGGGAATCAGAGGCTTGGAATCAGATGCAGGGAATCAGATGCGGGGAATCAGAGGCGGGGAATCAGAGCTGGGGAATCAGTGGTGGGGAATCAGAGTTGGGGAATCAGAGGCGGGGACTTAGATATTGGGAAACAGAGGCGGGGAATCAGAGGCTGGGAAACAGAGGCGGGAAATCAGATATGGGGAATCAGAGGTGGGGAATCAGAGGCAGGGAATCAGATGTGCGCAATCAGAGATGGGGAATCAGAGGCAGGGAATCAGAATCAGAAGCAGGGAATCAGAGGCCGGGAATCAGAGGCCGGAATCAGATGCCGGGAATAAGAGGCCGGGAATCAGAGGTGGGGAATCAGAGTCGGGGAATCAGAGATGGGGATTCAGAGTCGGGGAATGAGATATGGGGAATCAGAGGCGGGGAATCAGAGGCGGGGAAACAGAGGCGGGGAATCAGATATGGGGAATCAGAGGTGGCAAATCAAAGGCGGTGAATCAGAGCTGGGGAATCAGAGGCGGGGAATCAGAGTTGGGGAATCAGAGGCGGGGAATCAGAGTCGGGGAATCAGAGGCAGGGAATCAGATGTGCGGAATCAGAGATGGGGAATCAGAGGTGGGGAATCAGAGGCGGTGAGTCAGAGATAGGGAATCAGAGGCGGTGAATCAGAGGCAGGAAATCAGACACGGGGATTCAGAGGCTGGGAATCAGACGGGGGGAATCAAAGGTGGGGAATCAGAGGCGGTGAATCAGACATGGGTAATCAGAGGCGGGGAATCAGTGGCAGGAAATCAGACACGGGGAATCAGAGGCGGGGAATCTGAGCTGGGAAATTAGAGGCAGGGAATCAGAGTTGGGGATTCAGAGGCGGGGAATCAGATATGGGGAAAAAGAGGCGGGGAAACAGAGGCGGGCAAATAGAGGCAGGGATCAGATATGGGGAAACAGAGGAGGGGAATCAGAGGCGGGGAAACAGAGGCGGGGAATCAGATATGGGGAATCAGAGGTGGGGAATCAGAGGTTGGGAATCAGAGGCAGGGAATCAGAGGCTGGGAATCATATGCATGGAATCAGATGCGGGGAATCAGAGGCGGGGAATCAGAGCTGGGGAATCAGAGGTGGGGAATCAAAGTTGGGGAATCAGAGTCGGGGACTTAGATATGGGGAAACAGAGGCGGGGAATCAGAGGCGGGGAACAGAAGGCGGGGAATCAGATATGGGGAATCAGAGATGGGGAATCAGAGGCAGGGAATTAGATGTGCGGAATCAGAGATGGGGAATCAGAGGTGGGGAATCAGAATCAGAAGCAGGGAATCAGAGGCAGGGAATCAGAGTTGGGGATTCAGAGGCGGGGAATCAGATATGGGGAAACAGAGGCGGGGAATCAGAGGCGGGAAAACAGAGGCGGGGAATTAGATATGGGGAATCAGAGGTGGGGAATCAGAGGTGGTGAATCAGCGATGGGGAATCACAGGCGGGGAATCAGAGGCAGGGAATAGAACGCGGGGAATCAGAGGCAGGGAATCAGAGTTGGGGCATCAGAGGTTGGGAATAAGATATGGGGAAACAGGCGGGGAATCAGAGGCGGGGAAACAGAGGCGGGGAATCAGATATGGGGAATCAGAGGTGGGGAATCAGAGGTTGGGAATCAGAGGCAGGGAATCAGAGGCTTGGAATCAGATGCAGGGAATCAGATGCGGGGAATCAGATATGGGGAATCAGAGGTGAGGAATCAGAGGTTGGGAATCAGAGGCAGGGAATCAGAGGCTTGGAATCAGATGCAGGGAATCAGATGCGGGGAATCAGAGGCGGGGAATCAGAGCTGGGGAATCAGTGGTGGGGAATCAGAGTTGGGGAATCAGAGGCGGGGACTTAGATATTGGGAAACAGAGGCGGGGAATCAGAGGCTGGGAAACAGAGGCGGGAAATCAGATATGGGGAATCAGAGGTGGGGAATCAGAGGCAGGGAATCAGATGTGCGCAATCAGAGATGGGGAATCAGAGGCAGGGAATCAGAATCAGAAGCAGGGAATCAGAGGCCGGGAATCAGAGGCCGGAATCAGATGCCGGGAATAAGAGGCCGGGAATCAGAGGTGGGGAATCAGAGTCGGGGAATCAGAGATGGGGATTCAGAGTCGGGGAATGAGATATGGGGAATCAGAGGCGGGGAATCAGAGGCGGGGAAACAGAGGCGGGGAATCAGATATGGGGAATCAGAGGTGGCAAATCAAAGGCGGTGAATCAGAGCTGGGGAATCAGAGGCGGGGAATCAGAGTTGGGGAATCAGAGGCGGGGAATCAGAGTCGGGGAATCAGAGGCAGGGAATCAGATGTGCGGAATCAGAGATGGGGAATCAGAGGTGGGGAATCAGAGGCGGTGAGTCAGAGATAGGGAATCAGAGGCGGTGAATCAGAGGCAGGAAATCAGACACGGGGATTCAGAGGCTGGGAATCAGACGGGGGGAATCAAAGGTGGGGAATCAGAGCTGGGGAATCAGAGGCAGGGAATCAGAGTTGGGGATTCAGAGGAGGGGAATCAGAGGCGGGAAAACAGAGGCGGGGAATTAGATATGGGGAATCAGAGGTGGGGAATCAGAGGTGGTGAATCAGAGATGGGGAATCACAGGCGGGGAATCAGAGGCAGGGAATAGAACGCGGGGAATCAGAGGCAGGGAATCAGAGTTGGGGCATCAGAGGTTGGGAATTAGATATGGGGAAACAAAGGCGGGGAATCAGAGGTGGGGAAACAGAGGCGGGGAATCAGATATGGGGAATCAGAGGTGGGGAATCAGAGGCAGGGAATCAGATGTGCGGAATCAGAGATGGGGAATCAGAGGCAGGGAATCAGAATCAGAAGCGGGGAATCAGATATGGGGAATCAGAGGCCAGGAATCAGATGCTGGGAATAAGAGGCCGGGAATCAGAGGTGGGGAATCAGAGTCCGGGAATCAGAGATGGGGATTCAAAGGCGGGGAATGAGATATGGAGAATCAGAGGCGGGGAATTTGAGGCGTGGAAACAGTGGTGGAGAATCAGATATGGGGAATCAGAGGTGGCGAATCAAAGGCAGTGAATCAGAGATGTGGAATCAGAGGCGGGAATCAGAGGCAGGGAATCAAACACAGGGAATCAGAGGCGGGGAATCAGAGCTGGGGAATCAGAGGCGGGGAATCAGAGTTGGGGAATCAGAGGCGGGGAATCAGATATGGGGAAACAGGGGCCGGGAATCAGAGGCGGGGAAACAGAGGCGGGGAATCAGATATGGGGAATCAGAGGTGTGGAATCAGAGGTTGGGAAACAGAGGCGGGGATTCAGATATGGGGAATCAGAGGTGGGTAATCAGAGGTGGTGAATCAGAGATGGGGAATCACAGGCGGGGAATCAGAGGCAGGGAATAGAACGCGGGGAATCAGAGGCAGGGAATTAGAGTTGGGGCATCAGAGGTTGGGAATTAGATATGGGGAAACAGAGGCGGGGAATCAGAGGCGGGGAAACAGAGGCGGGGAATCAGATATGGGGAATCAGAGGTGGGGAATCAGAGGCAGGGAGTCAGATGTGCTGAATCAGAGATGGGGAATCAGAGGCAGGGAATCAGAATCAGAAGCGGGGAATCAGAGGCCGGGAATCAGAGGCCGGGAATCAGATGCTGGGAATAAGAGGCCGGGAATCAGAGGTGGGGAATCAGAGTCCGGGAATCAGAGATGGGGATTCAGAGGCGGAGAATGAGATATGCAGAATCAGAGGCGGGGAATCAGACGCGGGGAAACAGAGGTGGGGAATCAGATATGGGGAATCAGAGGTGGTGAATCAAAGGCGGTGAATCAGAGATGGGGAATCAGAGGCGGGCAATCAGAGGCAGGGAATCAAACACGGGGAATCAGAGGCGGGGAATCAGAGCTGGGGAATCAGAGGCGGGGAATCAGAGTTGAATCAGAGGCGGGGAATCAGATATGGGGAAACAGGGGCGGGGAATCAGAGGCGGGGAAACAGAGGCGAGGAATCAGATATGGGGAATCAGAGGTGTGGAATCAGAGGTTGGGAATCAGAGGCAGGGAATCAGAGGCGGGGAAACAGAGGAGGGGAATCAGATATGGGGAATCAGAGGTGGCGAATCAAAGGCGGTGAAACAGAGATGGGGAATCAGGGCAGGGAATCAGAGGCAGCGAATCAAACACGGGGAATCAGAGCTGGGGAATCAGAGGCGGGGAATTAGAGTTGGGGAATCAGAGGAGGGGAGTCAGAGGCGGGGAAACAGGCGGGGAATCAGATATGGGGAATCAGAGGTGGGGAATCAGATGTTGGGAATCAGAGGCAGGGAATCAGAGGCAGGGAATGAGAGGCGGGGAATCAGAGGCAGGGAATCAGATGTGCGGAATCGGAGATGGGGAATCAGAGGCAGTGAATCAGAGGCGGGGAATCAGAGGCGGGGAATCAGAGGCCGGGAATCAGATATGGGGAAACAGAGGCGGGGAATGAGATATGGGGAATCAGAGGCGGGGAATCAGAGGCGGGGAAACAGAGGCGGGGAATCAGATATGGGGAATCAGAGGTGGCGAATCAAAGGCGGTGAATCAGAGATGGGGAATCAGAGGCGGGGAATCAGAGTTGGGGAATCAGAGGCGGGGAATCAGAGTCGGGGAATCAGAGGCAGGGAATCAGATGTGCGGAATCAGAGATGGGGAATCAGAGGTGGGGAATCAGAGGCGGTGAGTCAGAGATAGGGAATCAGAGGCGGTGAATCAGAGGCAGGAAATCAGACACGGGGATTCAGAGGCTGGGAATCAGACGGGGGGAATCAAAGGTGGGGAATCAGAGCTGGGGAATCAGAGGCAGGGAATCAGAGTTGGGGATTCAGAGGAGGGGAATCAGAGGCGGGAAAACAGAGGCGGGGAATTAGATATGGGGAATCAGAGGTGGGGAATCAGAGGTGGTGAATCAGAGATGGGGAATCACAGGCGGGGAATCAGAGGCAGGGAATAGAACGCGGGGAATCAGAGGCAGGGAATCAGAGTTGGGGCATCAGAGGTTGGGAATTAGATATGGGGAAACAAAGGCGGGGAATCAGAGGTGGGGAAACAGAGGCGGGGAATCAGATATGGGGAATCAGAGGTGGGGAATCAGAGGCAGGGAATCAGATGTGCGGAATCAGAGATGGGGAATCAGAGGCAGGGAATCAGAATCAGAAGCGGGGAATCAGATATGGGGAATCAGAGGCCAGGAATCAGATGCTGGGAATAAGAGGCCGGGAATCAGAGGTGGGGAATCAGAGTCCGGGAATCAGAGATGGGGATTCAAAGGCGGGGAATGAGATATGGAGAATCAGAGGCGGGGAATTTGAGGCGTGGAAACAGTGGTGGAGAATCAGATATGGGGAATCAGAGGTGGCGAATCAAAGGCAGTGAATCAGAGATGTGGAATCAGAGGCGGGAATCAGAGGCAGGGAATCAAACACAGGGAATCAGAGGCGGGGAATCAGAGCTGGGGAATCAGAGGCGGGGAATCAGAGTTGGGGAATCAGAGGCGGGGAATCAGATATGGGGAAACAGGGGCCGGGAATCAGAGGCGGGGAAACAGAGGCGGGGAATCAGATATGGGGAATCAGAGGTGTGGAATCAGAGGTTGGGAAACAGAGGCGGGGATTCAGATATGGGGAATCAGAGGTGGGGAATCAGAGGTGGTGAATCAGAGATGGGGAATCACAGGCGGGGAATCAGAGGCAGGGAATAGAACGCGGGGAATCAGAGGCAGGGAATTAGAGTTGGGGCATCAGAGGTTGGGAATTAGATATGGGGAAACAGAGGCGGGGAATCAGAGGCGGGGAAACAGAGGCGGGGAATCAGATATGGGGAATCAGAGGTGGGGAATCAGAGGCAGGGAGTCAGATGTGCTGAATCAGAGATGGGGAATCAGAGGCAGGGAATCAGAATCAGAAGCGGGGAATCAGAGGCCGGGAATCAGAGGCCGGGAATCAGATGCTGGGAATAAGAGGCCGGGAATCAGAGGTGGGGAATCAGAGTCCGGGAATCAGAGATGGGGATTCAGAGGCGGAGAATGAGATATGCAGAATCAGAGGCGGGGAATCAGACGCGGGGAAACAGAGGTGGGGAATCAGATATGGGGAATCAGAGGTGGTGAATCAAAGGCGGTGAATCAGAGATGGGGAATCAGAGGCGGGCAATCAGAGGCAGGGAATCAAACACGGGGAATCAGAGGCGGGGAATCAGAGCTGGGGAATCAGAGGCGGGGAATCAGAGTTGAATCAGAGGCGGGGAATCAGATATGGGGAAACAGGGGCGGGGAATCAGAGGCGGGGAAACAGAGGCGAGGAATCAGATATGGGGAATCAGAGGTGTGGAATCAGAGGTTGGGAATCAGAGGCAGGGAATCAGAGGCGGGGAAACAGAGGAGGGGAATCAGATATGGGGAATCAGAGGTGGCGAATCAAAGGCGGTGAAACAGAGATGGGGAATCAGGGCAGGGAATCAGAGGCAGCGAATCAAACACGGGGAATCAGAGCTGGGGAATCAGAGGCGGGGAATTAGAGTTGGGGAATCAGAGGAGGGGAGTCAGAGGCGGGGAAACAGGCGGGGAATCAGATATGGGGAATCAGAGGTGGGGAATCAGATGTTGGGAATCAGAGGCAGGGAATCAGAGGCAGGGAATGAGAGGCGGGGAATCAGAGGCAGGGAATCAGATGTGCGGAATCGGAGATGGGGAATCAGAGGCAGTGAATCAGAGGCGGGGAATCAGAGGCGGGGAATCAGAGGCCGGGAATCAGATATGGGGAAACAGAGGCGGGGAATGAGATATGGGGAATCAGAGGCGGGGAATCAGAGGCGGGGAAACAGAGGCGGGGAATCAGATATGGGGAATCAGAGGTGGCGAATCAAAGGCGGTGAATCAGAGATGGGGAATCAGAGGCGGGGAATCAGAGTTGGGGAATCAGAGGCGGGGAATCAGAGTCGGGGAATCAGAGGCAGGGAATCAGATGTGCGGAATCAGAGATGGGGAATCAGAGGTGGGGAATCAGAGGCGGTGAGTCAGAGATAGGGAATCAGAGGCGGTGAATCAGAGGCAGGAAATCAGACACGGGGATTCAGAGGCTGGGAATCAGACGGGGGGAATCAAAGGTGGGGAATCAGAGCTGGGGAATCAGAGGCAGGGAATCAGAGTTGGGGATTCAGAGGAGGGGAATCAGAGGCGGGAAAACAGAGGCGGGGAATTAGATATGGGGAATCAGAGGTGGGGAATCAGAGGTGGTGAATCAGAGATGGGGAATCACAGGCGGGGAATCAGAGGCAGGGAATAGAACGCGGGGAATCAGAGGCAGGGAATCAGAGTTGGGGCATCAGAGGTTGGGAATTAGATATGGGGAAACAAAGGCGGGGAATCAGAGGTGGGGAAACAGAGGCGGGGAATCAGATATGGGGAATCAGAGGTGGGGAATCAGAGGCAGGGAATCAGATGTGCGGAATCAGAGATGGGGAATCAGAGGCAGGGAATCAGAATCAGAAGCGGGGAATGAGATATGGGGAATCAGAGGCCAGGAATCAGATGCTGGGAATAAGAGGCCGGGAATCAGAGGTGGGGAATCAGAGTCCGGGAATCAGAGATGGGGATTCAAAGGCGGGGAATGAGATATGGAGAATCAGAGGCGGGGAATTTGAGGCGTGGAAACAGTGGTGGAGAATCAGATATGGGGAATCAGAGGTGGCGAATCAAAGGCAGTGAATCAGAGATGTGGAATCAGAGGCGGGGAATCAGAGGCAGGGAATCAAACACAGGGAATCAGAGGCGGGGAATCAGAGCTGGGGAATCAGAGGCGGGGAATCAGAGTTGGGGAATCAGAGGCGGGGAATCAGATATGGGGAAACAGGGGCCGGGAATCAGAGGCGGGGAAACAGAGGCGGGGAATCAGATATGGGGAATCATAGGTGTGGAATCAGAGGTTGGGAAACAGAGGCGGGGAATCAGATATGGGGAATCACAGGCGGGGAATCAGAGGCAGGGAATAGAACGCGGGGAATCAGAGGCAGGGAATTAGAGTTGGGGCATCAGAGGTTGGGAATTAGATATGGGGAAACAGAGGCGGGGAATCAGAGGCGGGGAAACAGAGGCGGGGAATCAGATATGGGGAATCAGAGGTGGGGAATCAGAGGCAGGGAGTCAGATGTGCTGAATCAGAGATGGGGAATCAGAGGCAGGGAATCAGAATCAGAAGCGGGGAATCAGAGGCCGGGAATCAGAGGCCGGGAATCAGATGCTGGGAATAAGAGGCCGGGAATCAGAGGTGGGGAATCAGAGTCCGGGAATCAGAGATGGGGATTCAGAGGCGGAGAATGAGATATGCAGAATCAGAGGCGGGGAATCAGACGCGGGGAAACAGAGGTGGGGAATCAGATATGGGGAATCAGAGGTGGTGAATCAAAGGCGGTGAATCAGAGATGGGGAATCAGAGGCGGGCAATCAGAGGCAGGGAATCAAACACGGGGAATCAGAGGCGGGGAATCAGAGCTGGGGAATCAGAGGCGGGGAATCAGAGTTGAATCAGAGGCGGGGAATCAGATATGGGGAATCAGAGGCGGGGAATCAGAGTTGGGGAATCAGAGGCGGGGAATCAGATATGGGGAATCAGATGCAGGGAATCAGATGCGGGGAATTAGAGGCGGGGTATCAGAGGTGGGGAATCAGAGGCGGTGAGTCAGAGATAGGGAATCAGAGGCGGGGAATCAGAGGCAGGAAATCAGACACGGGGAATCAGAGGCGGGGAATCAGAGCTGGGGAATTAGATGCAGGGAATCAGAGTTGGGGATTCAGAGGCGGGGAATCAGATATGGGGAATCAGAGGTGGGGAATCAGAGCTGGGGAATCAGAGGTGGGGAATCAGAGTTGGGGAATCAGAGGCGGGGATATAGATATGGGGAAACAGAGGCTGGGAATCAGAGGCAGGGAAACAGAGGTGGGGAATCATATATGGGGAATCAGAGGTGGGGAATCAGAGGTTGGGTATCAGATGCAGGGAATCAGATGCGGGGAATCAGAGGCGGGGTATCAGAGCTGGGGAATCAGAGGTGGGGAATCAGAGTTGGGGAATCAGAGGCGGGGACTTTGATATGGGGAAACAGAGGCGGGGAATCAGAGAAGGGGAAACAGAGGCGGGGAATCAGATATGGGGAATCAGAGGTGGGGAATCAGAGGCAGGGAATCAGATGTGCGGAATCAGAGATGGGGAATCAGAGGCAGGGAATCAGAATCAGAAGCAGGGAATAAGACGCGGGGAATCAGAGGCGGGGAATCAGAGCTGGGGAATCAGAGGCAGTGAATCAGAGGCGGGGTATCAGAGGCAGGGAATCGGATGTGCCGAATCAGAGATGGGGAATCAGAGGTGGGGAATCAGAGGCGGTGAATCAGACATGGGTAATCAGAGGCGGGGAATCAGAGGCAGGAAATCAGACACGGGGAATCAGAGGCGGGGAATCAGAGCTGGGAAATTAGAGGCAGGGAATCAGAGTTGGGGATTCAGAGGCGGGGAATCACATATGGGGAAAAAGAGGCGGGGAAACAGAGGCGGGCAAATAGAGGCAGGGATCAGATATGGGGAAACAGAGGAGGGGAATCAGAGGCGGGGAAACAGAGGCGGGGAATCAGATATGGGGAATCAGAGGTGGGGAATCAGAGGTTGGGAATCAGAGGCAGGGAATCAGAGGCTGGGAATCATATGCATGGAATCAGATGCGGGGAATCAGAGGCGGGGAATCAGAGCTGGGGAATCAGAGGTGGGGAATCAAAGTTGGGGAATCAGAGTCGGGGACTTAGATATGGGGAAACAGAGGCGGGGAATCAGAGGCGGGGAACAGAAGGCGGGGAATCAGATATGGGGAATCAGAGATGGGGAATCAGAGGCAGGGAATTAGATGTGCGGAATCAGAGATGGGGAATCAGAGGTGGGGAATCAGAATCAGAAGCAGGGAATCAGAGGCATGGAATCAGAGTTGGGGATTCAGAGGCGGGGAATCAGATATGGGGAAACAGAGGCGGGGAATCAGAGGCGGGAAAACAGAGGCGGGGAATTAGATATGGGGAATCAGAGGTGGGGAATCAGAGGTGGTGAATCAGAGATGGGGAATCACAGGCGGGGAATCAGAGGCAGGGAATAGAACGCGGGGAATCAGAGGCAGGGAATCAGAGTTGGGGCATCAGAGGTTGGGAATAAGATATGGGGAAACAGAGGCGGGGAATCAGAGGCGGGGAAACAGAGGCGGGGAATCAGATATGGGGAATCAGAGGTGGGGAATCAGAGGTTGGGAATCAGAGGCAGGGAATCAGAGGCTTGGAATCAGATGCAGGGAATCAGATGCGGGGAATCAGATATGGGGAATCAGAGGTGGGGAATCAGAGTTTGGGAATCAGAGGCAGGGAATCAGAGGCTTGGAATCAGATGCAGGGAATCAGATGCGGGGAATCAGAGGCGGGGAATCAGAGCTGGGGAATCAGAGGTGGGGAATCAGAGTTGGGGAATCAGAGGCGGGGACTTAGATATTGGGAAACAGAGGCGGGGAATCAGAGGCGGGGAAACAGAGGCGGGAAATCAGATATGGGGAATCAGAGGTGGGGAATCAGAGGCAGGGAATCAGATGTGCGCAATCAGAGATGGGGAATCAGAGGCAGGGAATCAGAATCAGAAGCAGGGAATCAGAGGCCGGGAATCAGAGGCCGGAATCAGATGCCGGGAATAAGAGGCCGGGAATCAGAGGTGGGGAATCAGAGTCCGGGAATCAGAGATGGGGATTCAGAGTCGGGGAATGAGATATGGGGAATCAGAGGCGGGGAATCAGAGGCGGGGAAACAGAGGCGGGGAATCAGATATGGGGAATCAGAGGTGGCGAATCAAAGGCGGTGAATCAGAGCTGGGGAATCAGAGGCGGGGAATCAGAGTTGGGGAATCAGAGGCTGGGAATCAGAGTCGGGGAATCAGAGGCAGGGAATCAGATGTGCAAAATCAGAGATGGGGAATCAGAGGTGGGGAATCAGAGGCGGTGAGTCAGAGATAGGGAATCAGAGGCGGAGAATCAGAGTTGGGGATTCAGAGGCGGGGAATCAGATATGGGGAAACAGAGGCGGGGAATCAGAGGCGGGAAAACAGAGGCGGGGAATTAGATATGGGGAATCAGAGGTGGGGAATCAGAGGTGGTGAATCAGAGATGGGGAATCACAGGCGGGGAATCAGAGGCAGGGAATAGAACGCGGGGAATCAGAGGCAGGGAATCAGAGTTGGGGCATCAGAGTTTGGGAATTAGATATGGGGAAACAGAGGCTGGGAATCAGAGGTGGGGAAACAGATGCGGGGAATCAGATATGGGGAATCAGAAGTGGGGAATCAGAGGCAGGGAATCAGATGTGCGGAATCAGTGATGGGGAATCAGAGGCAGGGAATCAGAATCAGAAGCGGGGAATCAGATATGGGGAATCAGAGGCCAGGAATCAGATGCTGGGAATAAGAGGCCGGGAATCAGAGGTGGGGAATCAGAGTCCGGGAATCAGAGATGGGGATTCAAAGGCGGGGAATGAGATATGGAGAATCAGAGGCGGGGAATTTGAGGCGTGGAAACAGTGGTGGGGAATCAGATATGGGGAATCAGAGGTGGCGAATCAAAGGCAGTGAATCAGAGATGGGGATTCAGAGGCGGGGAATCAGAGGCAGGGAATCAAACACAGGGAATCAGAGGCGGGGAATCAGAGCTGGGGAATCAGAGGCGGGGAATCAGAGTTGGGGAATCAGAGGCGGGGAATCAGATATGGGGAAACAGGGGCCGGGAATCAGAGGGGGGGAAACAGAGGCGGGGAATCAGATATGGGGAATCAGAGGTGTGGAATCAGAGGTTGGGAAACAGAGGCGGGGAATCAGATATGGGGAATCAGAGGTGGGGAATCAGAGGTGGTGAATCAGAGATGGGGAATCACAGGCGGGGAATCAGAGTCAGGGAATAGAACGCGGGGAATCAGAGGCAGGGAATTAGAGTTGGGGCATCAGAGGTTGGGAATTAGATATGGGGAAACAGATGCGGGGAATCAGAGGCGGGGAAACAGAGGAGGGGAATCAGATATGGGGAATCAGAGGTGGCGAATAAAAGGCGGTGAAACAGAGATGGGGAATCAGGGCCGGGAATCAGAGGCAGGGAATCAAACACGGGGAATCAGAGCTGGGGAATCAGAGGCGGGGAATTAGAGTTGGGGAATCAGAGGAGGGGAGTCAGAGGCGGGGAAACAGGCGGGGAATCAGATATGGGGAATCAGAGGTGGGGAATCAGATGTTGGGAATCAGAGGCAGGGAATCAGAGGCGGGGAATGAGAGGCGGGGAATCAGAGGCAGGGAATCAGATGTGCGGAATCGGAGATGGGGAATCAGAGGCAGGGAATCAGAGGCGGGGAATCAGAGGCGGGGAATCAGAGGCCGGGAATCAGATATGGGGAAACAGAGGCGGGGAATCAGAGGCGGGGAAACAGAGGCGGGGAATCAGATATGGGAAATCAGAGGTGGGGAATCAGAGTTTGGGAATCAGAGGCAGGGAATCAGAGGCTTGGAATCAGATGCGGGGAATCAGATGCGGGGAATCAGAGGCGGGGAATCAGAGCTGGAGAATCAGAGGTGGGGAATCAGAGTTGGGTAATCAGAGGCGGGGACTTAGATATTGGGAAACAGAGGCGGGGAATCAGAGGCGGGGAAACAGAGGCGGGGAATCAGATATGGGGAATCAGAGGTGGGGAATCAGAGGCAGGGAATCAGATGTGCGCAATCAGAGATGGGGAATCAGAGGCAGGGAATCAGAATCAGAAGCAGGGAATCAAAGGCCGGGGATCAGAGGCCGGAATCAGATGCCGGGAATAAGAGGCCGGGAATCAGAGGTGGGGAATCAGAGTCCGGGAATCAGAGATGGAGATTCAGAGGTGGGGAATGAGATATGTGGAATCAGAGGCGGGGAATCAGAGGCGGGGAAACAGAGGCGGGGAATCAGATATGGGGAATCAGAGGTGGCGAATCAAAGGCGGTGAATCAGAGATGGGGAATCAGAGGCCGGGAATCAGAGGCAGGGAATCAAACACGGGGAATCAGAGGCGGGGAATCAGAGCTGGGGAATCAGAGGCGGGGAATCATAGCTGGCGAATCAGAGGCGGGGAATCAGAGGTGGGGAATCAGAGGCGGGGAATCAGATATTGTTAATCAGAGCTGGGGAATCAGAGGCGGGGAAACAGAGGCTGGGAATCAGAGGCGGGGAATCAGAGTTGGGGAATCAGAGGCGGGAATCAGAGTCGGGGAATCAGAGGCAGGGAATCAGATGTGCGGAATCAGAGATGGGGAATCAGAGGTGGGGAATCAGAGGCGGTTAGTCAGAGATAGGGAATCAGAGGCGGTGAATCAGAGGCAGGAAATCAGACACGGGGATTCAGAGGCTGGGAATCAGACAGGGGGAATCAAAGGTGGGGAATCAGAGCTGGGGAATCAGAGGCAGGGAATCAGAGTTGGGGATTCAGAGGCGGGGAATCAGATATGGGGAAACAGAGGCGGGGAATCAGATATTGTTAATCAGAGCTGGGGAATCAGAGGCGGGGAAACAGAGGCGGGGAATCAGATATGGGGAATCAGAGGTGGGGAATCAGAGGTTGTGAATCAGAGATGGAGAATCAGATGCGGGGAATCAGAGGCCGGTAATCAGACGCGGGGAATCAGAGGCGGGGATTCAGAGCTGGGGAATCAGAGGCGGGGAATCAGAGTTGGGGAATCAGAGGCGGGGAATCAGATATGGGGAATCAGATGCAGGGAATCAGATGCGGGGAATCAGAGGCGGGGTATCAGAGGTGGGGAATCAGAGGCGGTGAGTCAGAGATAGGGAATCAGAGGCGGTGAATCAGAGGCAGGAAATCAGACACGGGGATTCAGAGGCTGGGAATCAGACGGGGGGAATCAAAGGTGGGGAATCAGAGCTGCGGAATCAGAGGCAGGGATTCAGAGTTGGGGATTCAGAGGCGGGGAATCAGATATGGGGAAACAGAGGCGGGGAATCAGAGGCGGGAAAACAGAGGCGGGGAATTAGATATGGGGAATCAGAGGGGGGGAATCAGAGGTGGTGAATCAGCGATGGGGAATCACAGGCGGGGAATCAGAGGCAGGGAATAGAACGCGGGGAATCAGAGGCAGGGAATCAGAGTTGGGGCATCAGAGGTTGGGAATAAGATATGGGGAAACAGGCGGGGAATCAGAGGCGGGGAAACAGAGGCGGGGAATCAGATATGGGGAATCAGAGGTGGGGAATCAGAGGTTGGGAATCAGAGGCAGGGAATCAGAGGCTTGGAATCAGATGCAGGGAATCAGATGCGGGGAATCAGATATGGGGAATCAGAGGTGGGGAATCAGAGGTTGGGAATCAGAGGCAGGGAATCAGAGGCTTGGAATCAGATGCAGGGAATCAGATGCGGGGAATCAGAGGCGGGGAATCAGAGCTGGGGAATCAGTGGTGGGGAATCAGAGTTGGGGAATCAGAGGCGGGGTCTTAGATATTGGGAAACAGAGGCGGGGAATCAGAGGCTGGGAAACAGAGGCGGGAAATCAGATATGGGGAATCAGAGGTGGGGAATCAGAGGCAGGGAATCAGATGTGCGCAATCAGAGATGGGGAATCAGAGGCAGGGAATCAGAATCAGAAGCAGGGAATCAGAGGCCGGGAATCAGAGGCCGGAATCAGATGCCGGGAATAAGAGGCCGGGAATCAGAGGTGGGGAATCAGAGTCCGGGAATCAGAGATGGGGATTCAGAGTCGGGGAATGAGATATGGGGAATCAGAGGCGGGGAATCAGAGGCGGGGAAACAGAGGCGGGGAATCAGTTATGGAGAATCAGAGGTGGCGAATCAAAGGCGGTGAATCAGAGCTGGGGAATCAGAGGCGGGGAATCAGAGGCGGGGAATCAGAGTCGGGGAATCAGAGGCAGGGAATCAGATGTGCGGAATCAGAGATGGGGAATCAGAGGTGGGGAATCAGAGGCGGTGAGTCAGAGATAGGGAATCAGAGGCGGTGAATCAGAGGCAGGAAATCAGACACGGGGATTCAGAGGCTGGGAATCAGACGGGGGGAATCAAAGGTGGTGAATCAGAGCTGGGGAATCAGAGGCAGGGAATCAGAGTTGGGGATTCAGAGGAGGGGAATCAGATATGGGGAAACAGAGGCGGGGAATCAGAGGCGGGAAAACAGAGGCGGGGAATTAGATATGGGGAATCAGAGGTGGGGAATCAGAGGTGGTGAATCAGAGATGGGGAATCACAGGCGGGGAATCAGAGGCAGGGAATAGAACGCGGGGAATCAGAGGCAGGGAATCAGAGTTGGGGCATCAGAGGTTGGGAATTAGATATGGGGAAACAGAGGCGGGGAATCAGAGGTGGGGAAACAGAGGCGGGGAATCAGATATGGGGAATCAGAGGTGGGGAATCAGAGGCAGGGAATCAGATGTGCGGAATCAGAGATGGGGAATCAGAGGCAGGGAATCAGAATCAGAAGCGGGGAATCAGATATGGGGAATCAGAGGCCAGGAATCAGATGCTGGGAATAAGAGGCCGGGAATCAGAGGTGGGGAATCAGAGTCCGGAAATCAGAGATGGGGATTCAAAGGCGGGGAATGAGATATGGAGAATCAGAGGCGGGGAATTTGAGGCGTGGAAACAGTGGTGGAGAATCAGATATGGGGAATCAGAGGTGGCGAATCAAAGGCAGTGAATCAGAGATGTGGAATCAGAGGCGGGGAATCAGAGGCAGGGAATCAAACACAGGGAATCAGAGGCGGGGAATCAGAGCTGGGGAATCAGAGGCGGGGAATCAGAGTTGGGGAATCAGAGGCGGGGAATCAGATATGGGGAAACAGGGGCCGGGAATCAGAGGCGGGGAAACAGAGGCGGGGAATCAGATATGGGGAATCAGAGGTGTGGAATCAGAGGTTGGGAAACAGAGGCGGGGAATCAGATATGGGGAATCAGAGGTGGGGAATCAGAGGTGGTGAATCAGAGATGGGGAATCACAGGCGGGGAATCAGAGGCAGGGAATAGAACGCGGGGAATCAGAGGCAGGGAATTAGAGTTGGGGCATCAGAGGTTGGGAATTAGATATGGGGAAACAGAGGCGGGGAATCAGAGGCGGGGAAACAGAGGCGGGGAATCAGATATGGGGAATCAGAGGTGGGGAATCAGAGGCAGGGAGTCAGATGTGCTGAATCAGAGATGGGGAATCAGAGGCAGGGAATCAGAATCAGAAGCGGGGAATCAGAGGCCGGGAATCAGAGGCCGGGAATCAGATGCTGGGAATAAGAGGCCGGGAATCAGAGGTGGGGAATCAGAGTCCGGGAATCAGAGATGGGGATTCAGAGGCGGAGAATGAGATATGGAGAATCAGAGGCGGAGAATCAGACGCGGGGAAACAGAGGTGGGGAATCAGATATGGGGAATCAGAGGTGGTGAATCAAAGGCGGTGAATCAGAGATGGGGAATCAGAGGCGGGCAATCAGAGGCAGGGAATCAAACACGGGGAATCAGAGGCGGGGAATCAGAGTTGAATCAGAGGCGGGGAATCAGATATGGGGAATCAGAGGCGGGGAATCAGAGTTGGGGAATCAGAGGCGGGGAATCAGATATGGGGAATCAGATGCAGGGAATCAGATGCGGGGAATCAGAGGCGGGGTATCAGAGGTGGGGAATCAGAGGCGGTGAGTCAGAGATAGGGAATCAGAGGCGGGGAATCAGAGGCAGGAAATCAGACACGGGGAATCAGAGGCGGGGAATCAGAGCTGGGGAATTAGATGCAGGGAATCAGAGTTGGGGATTCAGAGGCGGGGAATCAGATATGGGGAATCAGAGGTGGGGAATCAGAGCTGGGGAATCAGAGGTGGGGAATCAGAGTTGGGGAATCAGAGGCGGGGATATAGATATGGGGAAACAGAGGCTGGGAATCAGAGGCAGGGAAACAGAGGTGGGGAATCATATATGGGGAATCAGAGGTGGGGAATCAGAGGTTGGGTATCAGATGCAGGGAATCAGATGCGGGGAATCAGAGGCGGGGTATCAGAGCTGGGGAATCAGAGGTGGGGAATCAGAGTTGGGGAATCAGAGGCGGGGACTTTGATATGGGGAAACAGAGGCGGGGAATCAGAGAAGGGGAAACAGAGGCGGGGAATCAGATATGGGGAATCAGAGGTGGGGAATCAGAGGCAGGGAATCAGATGTGCGGAATCAGAGATGGGGAATCAGAGGCAGGGAATCAGAATCAGAAGCAGGGAATAAGACGCGGGGAATCAGAGGCGGGGAATCAGAGCTGGGGAATCAGAGGCAGTGAATCAGAGGCGGGGAATCAGAGGCAGGGAATCGGATGTGCCGAATCAGAGATGGGGAATCAGAGGTGGGGAATCAGAGGCGGTGAATCAGACATGGGTAATCAGAGGCGGGGAATCAGAGGCAGGAAATCAGACACGGGGAATCAGAGGCGGGGAATCAGAGCTGGGAAATTAGAGGCAGGGAATCAGAGTTGGGGATTCAGAGGCGGGGAATCAGATATGGGGAAAAAGAGGCGGGGAAACAGAGGCGGGCAAATAGAGGCAGAAATCAGATATGGGGAAACAGAGGAGGGGAATCAGAGGCGGGGAAACAGAGGCGGGGAATCAGATATGGGGAATCAGAGGTGGGGAATCAGAGGTTGGGAATCAGAGGCAGGGAATCAGAGGCTGGGAATCATATGCATGGAATCAGATGCGGGGAATCAGAGGCGGGGAATCAGAGCTGGGGAATCAGAGGTGGGGAATCAAAGTTGGGGAATCAGAGTCGGGGACTTAGATATGGGGAAACAGAGGCGGGGAATCAGAGGCGGGGAACAGAAGGCGGGGAATCAGATATGGGGAATCAGAGATGGGGAATCAGAGGCAGGGAATTAGATGTGCGGAATCAGAGATGGGGAATCAGAGGTGGGGAATCAGAATCAGAAGCAGGGAATCAGAGGCAGGGAATCAGAGTTGGGGATTCAGAGGCGGGGAATCAGATATGGGGAAACAGAGGCGGGGAATCAGAGGCTGGAAAACAGAGGCGGGGAATTAGATATGGGGAATCAGAGGTGGGGAATCAGAGGTGGTGAATCAGAGATGGGGAATCACAGGCGGGGAATCAGAGGCAGGGAATAGAACGCGGGGAATCAGAGGCAGGGAATCAGAGTTGGGGCATCAGAGGTTGGGAATAAGATATGGGGAAACAGAGGCGGGGAATCAGAGGCGGGGAAACAGAGGCGGGGAATCAGATATGGGGAATCAGAGGTGGGGAATCAGAGGTTGGGAATCATAGGCAGGGAATCAGAGGCTTGGAATCAGATGCAGGGAATCAGATGCGGGGAATCAGATATGGGGAATCAGAGGTGGGGAATCAGAGGTTGGGAATCAGAGGCAGGGAATCAGAGGCTTGGAATCAGATGCAGGGAATCAGAGCTGGGGAATCAGAGGTGGGGAATCAGAGTTGGGGAATCAGAGGCGGGGACTTAGATATTGGGAAACAGAGGCGGGGAATCAGAGGCGGGGAAACAGAGGCGGGAAATCAGATATGGGGAATCAGAGGTGGGGAATCAGAGGCAGGGAATCAGATGTGCGCAATCAGAGATGGGGAATCAGAGGCAGGGAATCAGAATCAGAAGCAGGGAATCAGAGGCCGGGAATCAGAGGCCGGAATCAGATGCCGGGAATAAGAGGCCGGGAATCAGAGGTAGGGAATCAGAGTCCGGGAATCAGAGATGGGGATTCAGAGTCGGGGAATGAGATATGGGGAATCAGAGGCGGGGAATCAGAGGCGGGGAAACAGAGGCGGGGAATCAGATATGGGGAATCAGAGGTGGCGAATCAAAGGCGGTGAATCAGAGCTGGGGAATCAGAGGCGGGGAATCAGAGTTGGGGAATCAGAGGCTGGGAATCGGAGTCGGGGAATCAGAGGCAGGGAATCAGATGTGCAAAATCAGAGATGGGGAATCAGAGGTGGGGAATCAGAGGCGGTGAGTCAGAGATAGGGAATCAGAGGCGGAGAATCAGAGGCAGGAAATCAGACACGGGGATTCAGAGGCAGGGAATCAGAGTTGGGGATTCAGAGGCGGGGAATCAGATATGGGGAAACAGAGGCGGGGAATCAGAGGCGGGAAAACAGAGGCGGGGAATTAGATATGGGGAATCAGAGGTGGGGAATCAGAGGTGGTGAATCAGAGATGGGGAATCACAGGCGGGGAATCAGAGGCAGGGAATAGAACGCGGGGAATCAGAGGCAGGGAATCAGAGTTGGGGCATCAGAGGTTGGGAATAAGATATGGGGAAACAGAGGCGGGGAATCAGAGGCGGGGAAACAGAGGCGGGGAATCAGATATGGGGAATCAGAGGTGGGGAATCAGAGGTTGGGAATCATAGGCAGGGAATCAGAGGCTTGGAATCAGATGCAGGGAATCAGATGCGGGGAATCAGATATGGGGAATCAGAGGTGGGGAATCAGAGGTTGGGAATCAGAGGCAGGGAATCAGAGGCTTGGAATCAGATGCAGGGAATCAGATGCGGGGAATCAGAGGCGGGGAATCAGAGCTGGGGAATCAGAGGTGGGGAATCAGAGTTGGGGAATCAGAGGCGGGGACTTAGATATTGGGAAACAGAGGCGGGGAATCAGAGGCGGGGAAACTGAGGCGGGAAATCAGATATGGGGAATCAGAGTTGGGGAATCAGAGGCAGGGAATCAGATGTGCGCAATCAGAGATGGGGAATCAGAGGCAGGGAATCAGAATCAGAAGCAGGGAATCAGAGGCCGGGAATCAGAGGCCGGAATCAGATGCCGGGAATAAGAGGCCGGGAATCAGAGGTGGGGAATCAGAGTCCGGGAATCAGAGATGGGGATTCAGAGTCGGGGAATGAGATATGGGGAATCAGAGGCGGGGAATCAGAGGCGGGGAAACAGGGGCGGGGAATCAGATATGGGGAATCAGAGGTGGCGAATCAAAGGCGGTGAATCAGAGCTGGGGAATCAGAGGCGGGGAATCAGAGTTGGGGAATCAGAGGCTGGGAATCAGAGTCGGGGAATCAGAGGCAGGGAATCAGATGTGCAAAATCAGAGATGGGGAATCAGAGGTGGGGAATCAGAGGCGGTGAGTCAGAGATAGGGAATCAGAGGCGGAGAATCAGAGTTGGGGATTCAGAGGCGGGGAATCAGATATGGGGAAACAGAGGCGGGGAATCAGAGGCGGGAAAACAGAGGCGGGGAATTAGATATGGGGAATCAGAGGTGGGGAATCAGAGGTGGTGAATCAGAGATGGGGAATCACAGGCGGGGAATCAGAGGCAGGGAATAGAACGCGGGGAATCAGAGGCAGGGAATCAGAGTTGGGGCATCAGAGTTTGGGAATTAGATATGGGGAAACAGAGGCGGGGAATCAGAGGTGGGGAAACAGATGCGGGGAATCAGATATGGGGAATCAGAGGTGGGGAATCAGAGGCAGGGAATCAGATGTGCGGAATCAGAGATGGGGAATCAGAGGCAGGGAATCAGAATCAGAAGCGGGGAATCAGATATGGGGAATCAGAGGCCAGGAATCAGATGCTGGGAATAAGAGGCCGGGAATCAGAGGTGGGGAATCAGAGTCCGGGAATCAGAGATGGGGATTCAAAGGCGGGGAATGAGATATGGAGAATCAGAGGCGGGGAATTTGAGGCGTGGAAATAGTGGTGGGGAATCAGATATGGGGAATCAGAGGTGGCGAATCAAAGGCAGTGAATCAGAGATGGGGATTCAGAGGCGGGGAATCAGAGGCAGGGAATCAAACACAGGGAATCAGAGGCGGGGAATCAGAGCTGGGGAATCAGAGGCGGGGAATCAGAGTTGGGGAATCAGAGGCGGGGAATCAGATATGGGGAAACAGGGGCCGGGAATCAGAGGGGGGGAAACAGAGGCGGGGAATCAGATATGGGGAATCAGAGGTGTGGAATCAGAGGTTGGGAAACAGAGGCGGGGAATCAGATATGGGGAATCAGAGGTGGGGAATCAGAGGTGTTGAATCAGAGATGGGGAATCACAGGCGGGGAATCAGAGGCAGGGAATAGAACGCGGGGAATCAGAGGCAGGGAATTAGAGTTGGGGCATCAGAGGTTGGGAATTAGATATGGGGAAACAGAGGCGGGGAATCAGAGGCGGGGAAACAGAGGAGGGGAATCAGATATGGGGAATCAGAGGTGGCGAATAAAAGGCGGTGAAACAGAGATGGGGAATCAGGGCAGGGAATCAGAGGCAGGGAATCAAACACGGGGAATCAGAGCTGGGGAATCAGAGGCGGGGAATTAGAGTTGGGGAATCAGAGGAGGGGAGTCAGAGGCGGGGAAACAGGCGGGGAATCAGATATGGGGAATCAGAGGTGGGGAATCAGATGTTGGGAATCAGAGGCAGGGAATCAGAGGCGGGGAATGAGAGGCGGGGAATCAGAGGCAGGGAATCAGATGTGCGGAATCGGAGATGGGGAATCAGAGGCAGGGAATCAGAGGCGGGGAATCAGAGGCGGGGAATCAGAGGCCGGGAATCAGATATGGGGAAACAGAGGCGGGGAATCAGAGGCGGGGAAACAGAGGCGGGGAATCAGATATGGGAAATCAGAGGTGGGGAATCAGAGTTTGGGAATCAGAGGCAGGGAATCAGAGGCTTGGAATCAGATGCGGGGAATCAGATGCGGGGAATCAGAGGCGGGGAATCAGAGCTGGAGAATCAGAGGTGGGGAATCAGAGTTGGGTAATCAGAGGCGGGGACTTAGATATTGGGAAACAGAGGCGGGGAATCAGAGGCTGGGAAACAGAGGCGGGGAATCAGATATGGGGAATCAGAGGTGGGGAATCAGAGGCAGGGAATCAGATGTGCGCAATCAGAGATGGGGAATCAGAGGCAGGGAATCAGAATCAGAAGCAGGGAATCAGAGGCCGGGGATCAGAGGCCGGAATCAGATGCCGGGAATAAGAGGCCGGGAATCAGAGGTGGGGAATCAGAGTCCAGGAATCAGAGATGGAGATTCAGAGGTGGGGAATGAGATATGTGGAATCAGAGGCGGGGAATCAGAGGCGGGGAAACAGAGGCGGGGAATCAGATATGGGGAATCAGAGGTGGCGAATCAAAGGCGGTGAATCAGAGATGGGGAATCAGAGGCCGGGAATCAGAGGCAGGGAATCAAACACGGGGAATCAGAGGCGGGGAATCAGAGCTGGGGAATCAGAGGCGGGGAATCATAGCTGGCGAATCAGAGGCGGGGAATCAGAGGTGGGGAATCAGAGGCGGGGAATCAGATATTGTTAATCAGAGCTGGGGAATCAGAGGCGGGGAAACAGAGGCGGGGAATCAGAGGCGGGGAATCAGAGTTGGGGAATCAGAGGCGGGAATCAGAGTCGGGGAATCAGAGGCAGGGAATCAGATGTGCGGAATCAGAGATGGGGAATCAGAGGTGGGGAATCAGAGGCGGTGAGTCAGAGATAGGGAATCAGAGGCGGTGAATCAGAGGCAGGAAATCAGACACGGGGATTCAGAGGCTGGGAATCAGACGGGGGGAATCAAAGGTGGGGAATCAGAGCTGGGGAATCAGAGGCAGGGAATCAGAGTTGGGGATTCAGAGGCGGGGAATCAGATATGGGGAAACAGAGGCGGGGAATCAGATATTGTTAATCAGAGCTGGGGAATCAGAGGCGGGGAAACAGAGGCGGGGAATCAGATATGGGGAATCAGAGGTGGGGAATCAGAGGTTGTGAATCAGAGATGGAGAATCAGATGCGGGGAATCAGAGGCCGGTAATCAGACGCGGGGAATCAGAGGCGGGGATTCAGAGCTGGGGAATCAGAGGCGGGGAATCAGAGTTGGGGAATCAGAGGCGGGGAATCAGATATGGGGAATCAGATGCAGGGAATCAGATGCGGGGAATCAGAGGCGGGGTATCAGAGGTGGGGAATCAGAGGCGGTGAGTCAGAGATAGGGAATCAGAGGCGGTGAATCAGAGGCAGGAAATCAGACACGGGGATTCAGAGGCTGGGAATCAGACGGGGGGAATCAAAGGTGGGGAATCAGAGCTGGGGAATCAGAGGCAGGGATTCAGAGTTGGGGATTCAGAGGCGGGGAATCAGATATGGGGAAACAGAGGCGGGGAATCAGAGGCGGGAAAACAGAGGCGGGGAATTAGATATGGGGAATCAGAGGGGGGGAATCAGAGGTGGTGAATCAGCGATGGGGAATCACAGGCGGGGAATCAGAGGCAGGGAATAGAACGCGGGGAATCAGAGGCAGGGAATCAGAGTTGGGGCATCAGAGGTTGGGAATAAGATATGGGGAAACAGGCGGGGAATCAGAGGCGGGGAAACAGAGGCGGGGAATCAGATATGGGGCATCAGAGGTGGGGAATCAGAGGTTGGGAATCAGAGGCGGGGAATCAGAGGTGGGGAATCAGAGGCGGGGAATCAGATATTGTTAATCAGAGCTGGGGAATCAGAGGTGGGGAATCAGAGTCCGGGAATCAGAGATGGGGCTTCAAAGGCGGGGAATGAGATATGGAGAATCAGATGCGGGGAATTTGAGGCGTGGAAACAGTGGTGGGGAATCAGATATGGGGAATCAGAGGTGGCGAATCAAAGGCAGTGAATCAGAGATGGGGAATCAGAGGCGGGGAATCAGAGGAAGGGAATCAAACACAGGGAATCAGAGGCGGGGAATCAGAGCTGGGGAATCAGAGGCGGGGAATCAGAGTTGGGGAATCAGAGGCGGGGAATCAGATATGGGGAAACAGGGGCCGGGAATCAGAGGCGGGGAAACAGAGGCGGGGAATCAGATATGGGGAATCAGAGGTGTGGAATCAGAGGTTGGGAAACAGAGGCGGGGAATCAGATATGGGGAATCAGAGGTGGGGAATCAGAGGTGGTGAATCAGAGATGGGGAATCACAGGCGGGGAATCAGAGGCAGGGAATAGAACGCGGGGAATCAGAGGCAGGGAATTAGAGTTGGGGCATCAGAGGTTGGGAATTAGATATGGGGAAACAGAGGCGGGGAATCAGAGGCGGGGAAACAGAGGCGGGGAATCAGATATGGGGAATCAGAGGTGGGGAATCAGAGGCAGGGAATCAGATGTGCGGAATCAGAGATGGGGAATCAGAGGCAGGGAATCAGAATCAGAAGCGGGGAATCAGAGGCCGGGAATCAGAGGCCGGGAATCAGATGCTGGGAATAAGAGGCCGGGAATCAGAGGTGGGGAATCAGAGTCCGGGAATCAGAGATGGGGATTCAGAGGCGGAGAATGAGATATGGAGAATCAGAGGCGGGGAATCAGAGGCGGGGAAACAGAGGTGGGGAATCAGATATGGGGAATCAGAGGTGGCGAATCAAAGGCGGTGAATCAGAGATGGGGAATCAGAGGCGGGCAATCAGAGGCAGGGAATCACACACGGGGAATCAGAGGCGGGGAATCAGAGCTGGGGAATCAGAGGCGGGGAATCAGAGTTGAATCAGAGGCGGGGAATCAGATATGGGGAAACAGGGGCGGGGAATCAGAGGCGGGGAAACAGAGGCGAGGAATCAGATATGGGGAATCAGAGGTGTGGAATCAGAGGTTGGGAATCAGAGGCAGGGAATCAGAGGCGGGGAAACAGAGGAGGGGAATCAGATATGGGGAATCAGAGGTGGCGAATCAAAGGCGGTGAAACAGAGATGGGTAATCAGGGCAGGGAATCAGAGGCAGGGAATCAAACACGGGGAATCAGAGCTGGGGAATCAGAGGCGGGGAATTAGAGTTGGGGAATCAGAGGAGGGGAGTCAGAGGCGGGGAAACAGGCGGGGAATCAGATATGGGGAATCAGAGGTGGGGAATCAGATGTTGGGAATCAGAGGCAGGGAATCAGAGGCGGGGAATGAGAGGCGGGGAATCAGAGGCAGGGAATCAGATGTGCGGAATCGGAGATGGGGAATCAGAGGCAGGGAATCAGAGGCGGGGAATCAGAGGCCGGGTATCAGATATGGGGAAACAGAGGCGGGGAATCAGAGGCGGGGAAACAGAGGCGGGGAATCAGATATGGGAAATCAGAGGTGGGGAATCAGAGGTTGGGAATCAGAGGCAGGGAATCAGAGGCTTGGAATCAGATGCAGGGAATCAGATGCGGGGAATCAGAGGCGGGGAATCAGAGCTGGAGAATCAGAGGTGGGGAATCAGAGTTGGGGAATCAGAGGCGGGGACTTAGATATTGGGAAACAGAGGCGGGGAATCAGAGGCGGGGAAACAGAGGCGGGGAATCAGATATGGGGAATCAGAGGTGGGGAATCAGAGGCAGGGAATCAGATGTGCGCAATCAGAGATGGGGTATCAGAGGCAGGGAATCAGAATCAGAAGCAGGGAATCAGAGGCCGGGGATCAGAGGCCGGAATCAGATGCCGGGAATAAGAGGCCGGGAATCAGAGGTGGGGAATCAGAGTCCGGGAATCAGAGATGGGGATTCAGAGGCGGGGAATGAGATATGTGGAATCAGAGGCGGGGAATCAGAGGCGGGGAAACAGAGGCGGGGAATCAGATATGGGGAATCAGAGGTGGCGAATCAAAGGCGGTGAATCAGACATGGGGAATCAGAGGCCGGGAATCAGAGGCAGGGAATCAAACATGGGGAATCAGAGGCGGGGAATCAGAGCTGGGGAATCAGAGGCGGGGAATCATAGCTGGCGAATCAGAGGCGGGGAATCAGAGGTGGGGAATCAAAGGCGGGGAATCAGATATTGTTAATCAGAGCTGGGGAATCAGACGCGGGGAAACAGAGGCGGGGAATCAGATATGGGGAATCAGAGGTGGGGAATCAGAGGTTGTGAATCAGAGATGGAGAATCAGAGGCGGGTAATCAGAGGCCGGTAATCAGACGCGGGGAATCAGAGGCGGGGATTCAGAGCTGGGGAATCAGAGGCGGGGAATCAGAGTTGGGGAATCAGAGGCGGGGAATCAGATATGGGGAATCAGAGGCGGGGAATCAGAGGCGGGGAAACAGAGGCGGGGAATCAGATATGGGGAATCAGAGGTGGGGAATCAGGGGCGGGGTATCAGTGGCAGGGAATCAGAGGCGGGAAATCAGAGGCCGGGAATCAGAGGCGGTGAATCAGAGGCGGGGAATCAGAGGCAGGGAATCGGATGTGCGGAATCAGAGATGGGGAATCAGAGGTGGGGAATCAGAGGCGGTGAATCAGACATGGGTAATCAGAGGCGGGGAATCAGAGGCAGGAAATCAGACATGGGGAATCAGAGGCGGGGAATCAGAGCTGGGGAATTAGATGCAGGGAATCAGAGTTGGGGATTCAGAGGCGGGGAATCAGATATGGGGAATCAGAGGTGGGGAATCAGAGGTGGGGAATCAGAGGTGGGGAATCAGAGTTGGGGAATCAGAGGCGGGGACTTAGATATGGGGAAACAGAGGCTGGGAATCAGAGGCGGGGAAACAGAGGCGGGGAATCAGATATGGGGAATCAGAGGTGGGGAATCAGAGGCAGGGAATCAGATGTGCGGTATCAGAGATGGGGAATCAGAGGCAGGGAATCAGAATCAGAAGCAGGGAATAAGACGCGGGGAATCTGAGGCGGGGAATCAGAGCTGGGGAATCAGAGGCTGTGAATCAGAGGCGGGGAATCAGAAGCAGGGAATCGGATGTGCGGAATCAGAGATGGGGAATCAGAGGTGGGGAATCAGAGGCGGTGAATCAGACATGGGTAATCAGAGGCGGGGAATCAGAGGCAGGAAATCAGACACGGAGAATCTGAGGCGGGGAATCAGAGGCGGGGAATCAGAGGCAGGGAATGGGATGTGCGGAATCAGAGATGGGGAATCAGAGGTGGGGAATCAGAGGCGGTGAATCAGACATGGGTAATCAGAGGCGGGGAATCAGAGGCAGGAAATCAGACACGGGGAATCAGAGGCGGGGTATCAGAGCTGGGGAATTAGATGCAGGGAATCAGAGTTGGGGATTCAGAGGCGGGGAATCAGATATGGGGAAACTGAGGTGGGGAATCAGAGGTTGGCAAATAGAGGCGGGGAATCAGATATGGGGAAACAGAGGCGGGGAATCAAAGGCGGGAAAACAGAGGCGGGGAATTAGATATGGGGAATCAGAGGTGGGGAATCAGAGGTGGTGAATCAGAGATGGGGAATCACAGGCGGGGAATCAGAGGCAGGGAATAGAACGCGGGGAATCAGAGGCAGGGAATCAGAGTTGGGGCATCAGAGGTTGGGAATTAGATATGGGGAAACAGAGGCGGGGAATCAGAGGTGGGGAAACAGAGGCGGGGAATCAGATATGGGGAATCAGAGGTGGGGAATCAGAGGCAGGGAATCAGATGTGCGGAATCAGAGATGGGGAATCAGAGGCAGGGAATCAGAATCAGAAGCGGGGAATCAGATATGGGGAATCAGAGGCCAGGAATCAGATGCTGGGAGTAAGAGGCCGGGAATCAGAGGTGGGGAATCAGAGTCCGGGAATCAGAGATGGGGATTCAAAGGCGGGGAATGAGATATGGAGAATCAGATGCGGGGAATTTGAGGCGTGGAAACAGTGGTGGGGAATCAGATATGGGGAATCAGAGGTGGCGAATCAAAGGCAGTGAATCAGAGATGGGGAATCAGAGGCGGGGAATCAGAGGCAGGGAATCAAACACAGGGAATCAGAGGCGGGGAATCAGAGCTGGGGAATCAGAGGCGGGGAATCAGAGTTGGGGAATCAGAGGCGGGGAATCAGATATGGAGAAACAGGGGCCGGGAATCAGCGGCGGGGAAACAGAGGCGGGGAATCAGATATGGGGAATCAGAGATGTGGAATCAGAGGTTGGGAAACAGAGGCGGGGAATCAGATATGGGGAATCAGAGGTGGGGAATCAGAGGTGGTGAATCAGAGATGGGGAATCACAGGCGGGGAATCAGAGGCAGGGAATAGAACGCGGGGAATCAGAGGCAGGGAATTAGAGTTGGGGCATCAGAGGTTGGGAATTAGATATGGGGAAACAGAGGCGGGGAATCAGAGGCGGGGAAACAGAGGCGGGGAATCAGATATGGGGAATCATAGGTGGGGAATCAGAGGCAGGGAATCAGATGTGCGGAATCAGAGATGGGGAATCAGAGGCAGGGAATCAGAATCAGAAGCGGGGAATGAGATGCCGGGAATCAGAGGCCGGGAATCAGATGCTGGGAATAAGAGGCCGGGAATCAGAGGTGGGGAATCAGAGTCCGGGAATCAGAGATGGGGATTCAGAGGCGGAGAATGAGATATGGAGAATCAGAGGCGGGGAATCAGAGGCGGGGAAACAGAGGTGGGGAATCAGATATGGGGAATCAGAGGTGGCGAATCAAAGGCGGTGAATCAGAGATGGGGAATCAGAGGCGGGCAATCAGAGGCAGGGAATCAAACACGGGGAATCAGAGGCGGGGAATCAGAGCTGGGGAATCAGAGGCGGGGAATCAGAGTTGAATCAGAGGCGGGGAATCAGATATGGGGAAACAGGGGCGGGGAATCAGAGGTGGGGAAACAGAGGCGAGGAATCAGATATGGGGAATCAGAGGTGTGGAATCAGAGGTTGGGAATCAGAGGCAGGGAATCAGAGGCGGGGAAACAGAGGAGGGGAATCAGATATGGGGAATCAGAGGTGGCGAATCAAAGGCGGTGAAACAGAGATGGGGAATCAGGGCAGGGAATCAGAGGCAGGGAATCAAACACGGGGAATCAGAGCTGGGGAATCAGAGGCGGGGAATTAGAGTTGGGGAATCAGAGGAGGGGAGTCAGAGGCGGGGAAACAGGCGGGGAATCAGATATGGGGAATCAGAGGTGGGGAATCAGATGTTGGGAATCAGAGGCAGGGAATCAGAGGCGGGGAATGAGAGGCGGGGAATCAGAGGCAGGGAATCAGAAGTGCGGAATCGGAGATGGGGAATCAGAGGCAGGGAATCAGAGGCGGGGAATCAGAGGCGGGGAATCAGAGGCCGGGAATCAGATATGGGGAAACAGAGGCGGGGAATCAGAGGCGGGGAAACAGAGGCGGGGAATCAGATATGGGAAATCAGAGGTGGGGAATCAGAGGTTGGGAATCAGAGGCAGGGAATCAGAGGCTTGGAATCAGATGCAGGGAATCAGATGCGGGGAATCAGAGGCGGGGAATCAGAGCTGGAGAATCAGAGGTGGGGAATCAGAGTTGGGGAATCAGAGGCGGGGACTTAGATATTGGGAAAGAGCGGCGGGGAATCAGAGGCGGGGAAACAGAGGCGGGGAATCAGATATGGGGAATCAGAGGTGGGGAATCAGAGGCAGGGAATCAGATGTGCACAATCAGAGATGGGGTATCAGAGGCAGGGAATCAGAATCAGAAGCACGGAATCAGAGGCCGGGGATCAGAGGCCGGAATCAGATGCCGGGAATAAGAGGCCGGGAATCAGAGGTGGGGAATCAGAGTCCGGGAATCAGAGATGGGGATTCAGAGGCGGGGAATGAGATATGTGGAATCAGAGGCGGGGAATCAGAGGCGGGGAAACAGAGGCGGGGAATCAGATATGGGGAATCAGAGGTGGCGAATCAAAGGCGGTGAATCAGACATGGGGAATCAGAGGCCGGGAATCAGAGGCAGGGAATCAAACATGGGGAATCAGAGGCGGGGAATCAGAGCTGGGGAATCAGAGGCGGGGAATCATAGCTGGCGAATCAGAGGCGGGGAATCAGAGGTGGGGAATCAGAGGCGGGGAATCAGATATTGTTAATCAGAGCTGGGGAATCAGACGCGGGGAAACAGAGGCGGGGAATCAGATATGGGGAATCAGAGGTGGGGAATCAGAGGTTGTGAATCAGAGATGGAGAATCAGAGGCGGGTAATCAGAGGCCGGTAATCAGACGCGGGGAATCAGAGGCGGGGATTCAGAGCTGGGGAATCAGAGGCGGGGAATCAGAGTTGGGGAATCAGAGGCGGGGAATCAGATATGGGGAATCAGAGGCGGGGAATCAGAGGCGGGGAAACAGAGGCGGGGAATCAGATATGGGGAATCAGAGGTGGGGAATCAGGGGCGGGGTATCAGTGGCAGGGAATCAGAGGCGGGAAATCAGAGGCCGGGAATCAGAGGCTGTGAATCAGAGGCGGGGAATCAGAGGCAGGGAATCGGATGTGCGGAATCAGAGATGGGGAATCAGAGGTGGGGAATCAGAGGCGGTGAATCAGACATGGGTAATCAGAGGCGGGGAATCAGAGGCAGGAAATCAGACATGGGGAATCAGAGGCGGGGAATCAGAGCTGGGGAATTAGATGCAGGGAATCAGAGTTGGGGATTCAGAGGAGGGAATCAGATATGGGGAATCAGAGGTGGGGAATCAGAGGTGGGGAATCAGAGGTGGGGAATCAGAGTTGGGGAATCAGAGGCGGGGACTTAGATATGGGGAAACAGAGGCTGGGAATCAGAGGCGGGGAAACAGAGACGGGGAATTAGATATGGGGAATCAGAGGTGGGGAATCAGAGGCAGGGAATCAGATGTGCGGTATCAGAGATGGGGAATCAGAGGCAGGGAATCAGAATCAGAAGCAGGGAATAAGACGCGGGGAATCTGAGGCGGGGAATCAGAGCTGGGGAATCAGAGGCTGTGAATCAGAGGCGGGGAATCAGAAGCAGGGAATCGGATGTGCGGAATCAGAGATGGGGAATCAGAGGTGGGGAATCAGAGGCGGTGAATCAGACATGGGTAATCAGAGGCGGGGAATCAGAGGCAGGAAATCAGACACGGGGAATCTGAGGCGGGGAATCAGAGGCGGGGAATCAGAGGCAGGGAATGGGATGTGCGGAATCAGAGATGGGGAATCAGAGGTGGGGAATCAGAGGCGGTGAATCAGACATGGGTAATCAGAGGCGGGGAATCAGAGGCAGGAAATCAGACACGGGGAATCAGAGGCGGGGAATCAGAGCTGGGGAATTAGATGCAGGGAATCAGATTTGGGGATTCAGAGGCGGGGAATCAGATATGGGGAAACTGAGGTGGGGAATCAGAGGTTGGCAAATAGAGGCGGGGAATCAGATATGGGGAAACAGAGGCGGGGAATCAGAGGTGGGGAAACAGAGGCGGGGAATCAGATATGGGGAATCAGAGGTGGGGAATCAGAGGTTGGGAATCACAGGCAGGGAATCAGAGGCTGGGAATCAGATGCAGGGAATCAGATGCGGGGAATCAGAGGCGGGGAATCAGATCTGGGGAATCAGAGGTGGGGAATCAGAGTTGGGGAATCAGAGGCGGGGACTTAGATATGGGGAAACAGAGGCGGGGAATCGGAGGCGGGGAAACAGAGGCGGGGAATCAGATATGGGGAATCAGAGGTGGGGAATCAGAGGCAGGGAATCAGATGTGCGGAATCAGAGATGGGGAATCAGAGGCAGGGATTCAGAATCAGAAGCAGGGAATAAGACGCGGGGAATCAGAGGCGGGGAATCAGAGCTGGGGAATCAGAGGCAGTGAATCAGAAGGGGGGAATCAGAGGCAGGGAATCGGATGTGCGGAATCAGAGATGGGGAATCAGAGGTGGGGAATCAGAGGCGGTGAATCAGACATGGGTAATCAGAGGCGGGGAATCAGAGGCAGGAAATCAGACACGGGGAATCAGAGGCGGGGAATCAGAGCTGGGAACTTAGAGGCAGGGAATCAGAGGCGGGCAAATAGAGGCGGGGATCAGATATGGGGAAAGAGAGGAGGGGAATCAGAGGCGGGGAAACAGAGGCGGGGAATCAGATATGGGGAATCAGAGGTGGGGAATCAGAGGTTGGGAATCAGAGGCAGGGAATCAGAGGCTGGGAATCAGATGCATGGAATCAGATGCGGGGAATCAGAGGCGGGGAATCAGAGCTGGGGAATCAGAGGTGGGGAATCAAAGTTGGGGAATCAGAGTCGGGGACTTAGATATGGGGAAACAGAGGCGGGGAATCAGAGGTGGGGAACAGAAGGCGGGGAATCAGATATGGGGAATCAGAGATGGGGAATCAGAGGCAGGGAATTAGATGTGCGGAATCAGAGATGGGGAATCAGAGGTGGGGAATCAGAATCAGAAGCAGGGAATCAGAGGCAGGGAATCAGAGTTGGGGATTCAGAGGCGGGGAATCAGATATGGGGAAACAGAGGCGGGGAATCAGAGGCGGGGAAACAGAGGCGGGGAATCAGATATGGGGAATCAGAGGTGGGGAATCAGAGGTTGGGAATCAGAGGCAGGGAATCAGAGGCTTGGAATCAGATGCAGGGAATCAGATGCGGGGAATCAGATATGGGGAATCAGAGGCGGGGAATCAGAGGCGGGGAAACAGAGGCGGGGAATCAGATATGGGGAATCAGAGGTGGGGAATCAGGGGCGGGGTATCAGTGGCAGGGAATCAGAGGCGGGAAATCAGAGGCCGGGAATTAGAGGCGGTGAATCAGGGGCGGGGAATCAGAGGCAGGGAATCGGATGTGCGGAATCAGAGATGGGGAATCAGAGGTGGGGAATCAGAATCAGAAGCAGGGAATCAGAGGCCGGGAATTAGAGGACGGAATCAGATGCCGGGAATAAGAGGCCGGGAATCAGAGGTTGGGAATCAGAGTCCGGGAATCAGAGATGGGGAATCAGAGGCGGGGAATGAGATATGGGGAATCAGAGGCGGGGAATCAGAGGCGGGGAAACAGAGGCGAGGAATCAAATATGGGGATTCAGAGGTGGCGAATCAAAGGCGGTGAATCAGAGGCGGGGTATCAGAGCTGGGGAATCAGAGGCGGGGAATCAGAGTTGGGGAATCAGAGGCGGGGAATCAGAGCTGGGGAATCAGAGTCGGGGAATCAGAGGCAGGGAATCAGATGTGCGGAATCAGAGATGGGGAATCAGAGGTGGGGAATCAGAGCTGGAGAATCAGAGGTGGGGAATCAGAGTTGGGGAATCAGAGGCGGGGACTTAGATATTGGGAAACAGAGGCGGGGAATCAGAGCTGGGGAATCAGAGGCGGGGAATCAGAGTTGGGGAATCAGAGGCGGGGAATCAGATATGGGGAAACAGGGGCGGGGAATCAGAGGCGGAGAAACAGAGGCGAGGAATCAGATATGGGGAATCAGAGGTGTGGAATCAGAGGTTTGGAATCAGAGGCAGGGAATCAGAGGCGGGGAAACAGAGGCGGGGAATCAGATATGGGGAATCAGAGGTGGCGAATCAAAGGCGGTGTAACAGAGATGGGGAATCAGGGCAGGGAATCAGAGGCAGGGAATCAAACACGGGGAATCAGAGCTGGGGAATCAGAGGCGGGGAATTAGAGTTGGGGAATCCGAGGAGGGGAATCAGAGGCGGGGAAACAGGCGGGGAATCAGATATGGGGAATCAGAGGTGGGGAATCAGATGTTGGGAATCAGAGGCAGGGAATCAGAGGCGGGTAATCAGAGGCGGGGAATCAGAGGCAGGGAATCAGATGTGCGGAATCGGAGATGGGGAATCAGAGGCAGGGAATCAGAGACGGGGAATCAGAGGCGGGGAATCAGAGGCCGGGAATCAGATATGGGGAAACAGAGGCGGGGAATCAGAGGAGGGGAAACAGAGGCGGGGAATCAGATATGGGAAATCAGAGGTGGGGAATCAGAGGTTTGGAATCAGAGGCAGGGAATCAGAGGCTTGGAATCAAATGCAGGGAATCAGATGCGGGGAATCAGAGGCGGGGAATCAGAGCTGGAGAATCAGAGGTGGGGAATCAGAGATGGGGAATCAGAGGCGGGGACTTAGATATTGGGAAACAGAGGCGGGGAATCAGAGGCGGGGAAACAGAGGCGGGGAATCAGATATGGTGAATCAGAGGTGGGGAATCAGAGGCATGGAATCAGGTGTGCGCAATCAGAGATGGGGAATCAGAGGCAGGGAATCAGAATCAGAAGCAGGGAATCAGAGGCCGGGGATCAGAGGCCGGAATCAGATGCCGGGAATAAGAGGCCGGGAATCAGAGGTGGGGAATCAGAGTCCGGGAATCAGAGATGGGGATTCAGAGGCGGGGAATGAGATATGGGGAATCAGAGGCGGGGAATCAGAAGCGGGGAAACAGAGGCGGGGAATCAGATATGGGGAATCAGAGGTGGCGAATCAAAGGCGTTGAATCAGAGATGGGGAATCAGAGGCCGGGAATCAGAGGCAGGGAATCAAACACGGGGAATCAGAGGCGGGGAATCAGAGCTGGGGAATCAGAGGCGGGGAATCATAGCTGGCGAATCAGAGGCGGGGAATCAGAGGTGGGGAATCAGAGGCGGGGAATCAGATATTGTTAATCAGAGGTGTGGAATCAGAGGCGGGGAAACAGAGGCGGGGAATCAGATATGGGGAATCAGAGGTGGGGAATCAGAGGTTGTGAATCAGAGTTGAGGAATCAGAGGCGGGGAATCAGATATGGGGAATCAGAGGCGGGGAATCAGAGGCGGGGAAACAGAGGCGGGGAATCAGATATGGGGAATCAGAGGTGGGGAATCAGGGGCGGGGTATCAGTGGCAGGGAATCAGAGCCGGGAAATCAGAGGCCGGGAATCAGAGGCGGTGAATCAGAGGCGGGGAATCAGAGGCAGGGAATCGGATGTGCGGAATCAGAGATGGGGAATCAGAGGTGGGGAATCAGAGGCGGTGAATCAGACATGGGTAATCAGAGGCGGGGAATCAGAGGCAGGAAATCAGACACGGGGAATCAGAGGCGGGGAATCAGAGCTGGGGAATTAGATGCAGGGAATCAGAGTTGGGGATTCAGAGGCGGGGAATCAGATATGGGGAAACAGTGGCGGGGAATCAGAGGCGGGGAAACAGAGGCGGGGAATCAGATATGGGGAATCAGAGGTGGGGAATCAGAGCTGGGGAATCAGAGGTGGGGAATCAGAGTTGGGGAATCAGAGGCGGGGACTTAGATATGGGGAAACAGAGTCGGGGAATCAGAGGCGGGGAAACAGAGGCGGGGAATCAGATATGGGGAATCAGAGGTGGGGAATCAGAGGCAGGGAATCAGATGTGCGGAATCAGAGATGGGGAATCAGAGGCAGGGAATCAGAATCAGAAGCAGGGAATAAGACGCGGGGAATCTGAGGCGGGGAATCAGAGCTGGGGAATCAGAGGCTGTGAATCAGAGGCGGGGAATCAGAAGCAGGGAATCGGATGTGCGGAATCAGAGATGTGGAATCAGAGGTTGTGAATCAGAGGCGGTGAATCAGACATGGGTAATCAGAGGCGGGGAATCAGAGGCAGGAAATCAGACACGGGGAATCTTAGGCGGGGAATCAGAGGCGGGGAATCAGAGGCAGGGAATGGGATGTGCGGAATCAGAGATGGGGAATCAGAGGTGGGGAATCAGAGGCGGTGAATCAGACATGGGTAATCAGAGGTGGGGAATCAGAGGCAGGAAATCAGACACGGGGAATCAGAGGCGGGGAATCAGAGCTGGGGAATTAGATGCAGGGAATCAGAGTTGGGGATTCTGAGGCAGGGAATCAGATATGGGGAAACTGAGGTGGGGAATCAGAGGTGGGCAAATAGAGGTGGGGAATCAGATATGGGGAAACAGAGGCGGGGAATCTGAGGCGGGGAAACAGAGGCGGGGAATCAGATATGGGGAATCAGAGGTGGGGAATCAGAGGTTGGGAATCACAGGCAGGGAATCAGAGGCTGGGAATCAGATGCAGGGAATCAGATGCGGGGAATCAGAGGCGGGGAATCAGAGCTGGGGAATCAGAGGTGGGGAATCAGAGTTGGGGAATCAGAGGCGGGGACTTAGATATGGGGAAACAGAGGCGGGGAATCAGAGGCGGGGAAACAGAGGCGGGGAATCAGATATGGGGAATCAGAGGTGGGGAATCAGAGGCAGGGAATCAGATGTGCGGAATCAGAGATGCGGAATCAGAGGCAGGGAATCAGAATCAGAAGCAGGGAATAAGACGCGGGGAATCAGAGGCGGGGAATCAGAGCTGGGGAATCAGAGGCAGTGAATCAGAGGCGGGGAATCAGAGGCAGGGAATCGGATGTGCAGAATCAGAGATGGGGAATCAGAGGTGGGGAATCAGAGGCGGTGAATCAGACATGGGTAATCAGAGGTGGGGAATCAGAGGCAGGAAATCAGACACGGGGAATCAGAGGCTGGGAATCAGAGCTGGGAAATTAGAGGCAGGGAATCAGAGTTGGGGATTCAGAGGCGGGGAATCAGATATGGGGAAGCAGAGGCGGGCAAATAGAGGCGGGGATCAGATATGGGGAAACAGAAGAGGGGAATCAGAGGCGGGGAAACAGAGGCGGGAATCAGATATGGGGAATCAGAGGTGGGGAATCAGAGGTTGGGAATCAGAGGCAGGGAATCAGAGGCTGGGAATCAGATGCATGGAATCAGATGCGGGGAATCAGAGGCGGGGAATCAGAGCTGGGGAATCAGAGGTGGGGAATCAAATTTGGGGAATCAGAGTCGGGGACTTAGATATGGGGAAACAGAGGCGGGGAATCAGAGGTGGGGAACAGAAGGCGGGGAATCAGATATGGGGAATCAGAGATGGGGAATCAGAGGCAGGGAATTAGATGTGCGGAATCAGAGATGGGGAATCAGAGGTGGGGAATCAGAATCAGAAGCAGGGAATCAGAGGCAGGGAATCAGAGTTGGGGATTCAGAGGCGGGGAATCAGATATGGGGAAACAGAGGCGGGGAATCAGAGGCGGGAAAACTGAGGCGGGGAATTAGATATGGGGAATCAGTGGTAGGGAATCAGAGGTGGTGAATCAGAGATGGGGAATCACAGGCGGGGAATCAGAGGCAGGGAATAGAACGCGGGGAATCAGAGGCAGGGAATCAGAGTTGGGGCATCAGAGGTTGGGAATTAGATATGGGGAAACAGAGGCGGGGAATCAGAGGCGGGGAAACAGACGCGGGGAATCAGATATGGGGAATCAGAGTTGGGGAATCAGAGGTTGGGAATCAGAGGCAGGGAATCAGAGGCTTGGAATCAGATGCAGGGAATCAGATGCGGGGAATCAGAGGCGGGGAATCAGAGCTGGGGAATCAGAGGCGGGGAATCAGAGTTGGGGAATCAGAGGCGGGGAATCAGATATGGGGAATCAGAGGCGGGGAATCAGAGGCGGGGAAACAGAGGCGGGGAATCAGATATGGGGAATCAGAGGCAGGGAATCAGGGGCGGGGTATCAGTGGCAGGGAATCAGAGGCGGGAAATCAGAGGCCGGGAATCAGAGGCGGTGAATCAGGGGCGGGGAATCAGAGGCAGGGAATCGGATGTGCGGAATCAGAGATGCGGAATCAGAGGTGGGGAATCAGAATCAGAAGCAGGGAATCAGAGGGCGGGAATTAGAGGCCGGAATCAGATGCCGGGAATAAGAGGCCGGGAATCAGAGGTTGGGAATCAGAGTCCGGGAATCAGAGATGGGGAATCAGAAGCGGGGAATGAGATATGGGGAATCAGAGGCGGGGAATCAGAGGCAGGGAAACAGAGGCGAGGAATCAGATATGGGGATTCAGAGGTGGCGAATCAAAGGCGGTGAATCAGAGGCAGGGAATCGGAGCTGGGGAATCAGAGGCGGGGAATCAGAGTTGGGGAATCAGAGGCGGGGAATCAGAGCTGGGGAATCAGAGTCGGGGAATCAGAGGCAGGGAATAAGATGTGCGGAATCAGAGATGGGGAATCAGAGGCGGGGAATCAGAGCTGGAGAATCAGAGGTGGGGAATCAGAGTTGGGGAATCAGTGGCTGGGACTTAGATATTGGGAAACAGAGGCGGGGAATCAGAGCCGGGGAAATAGAGGCGGGGAATCAGATATGGGGAATCAGAGGTGGGGAATCAGAGGCAGGGAATCAGAATCAGAAGCAGTGAATCAGAGGCCGGGGATCAGAGGCCGGAATCAGATGCCGGGAATAAGAGGCCGGGAATCAGAGGTGGGGAATCAGAGTCCGGGAATCAGAGATGGGGATTCAGAGGCGGGGAATGAGATATGGTGAATCAGAGGCGGGGAATCAGAGGCGGGTAAACAGAGGCGGGGAATCAGATATGGGGAATCAGAGGTGGCGAATCAAAGGCGGTGAATCAGAGATGGGGAATCAGAGGCCGGGAATCAGAGGCAGGGAATCAAACACGGGGAATCAGAGGCGGGGAATCAGAGCTGGGGAATCAGAGGCGGGGAATCATAGCTGGCGAATCAGAGGCGGGGAATCAGAGGTGGGGAATCAGAGGCGGGGAATCAGATATTGTTAATCAGAGGTGGGGAATCAGAGGCGGGGAAACAGAGGCGGGGAATCAGATATGGGGAATCAGAGGTGGGGAATCAGAGGTTGTGAATCAGAGATGGAGAATCAGAGGCGGGGAATCAGAGTTGGGGAATCAGAGTTGGGGAATCAGAGGCGGGGATTCAGATATGGGGAATCAGAGGCGGGGAATCAGAGGCGGGGAAACAGAGGCGGGGAATCAGATATGGGGAATCAGAGGTGGGGAATCAGGGGCGGGGTATCAGTGGCAGGGAATCAGAGGCGGGAAATCAGAGGCCGGGAATCAGAGGCGGTGAATCAGAGGCGGGGAATCAGAGGCAGGGAATCGGATGTGCGGAATCAGAGATGGGGAATCAGAGGTGGGGAATCAGAGGCGGTGAATCAGACATGGGTAATCAGAGGCGGGGAATCAGGGGCAGGAAATCAGACACGGGGAATCAGAGGCGGGGAATCAGAGCTGGGGAATTAGATGCAGGGAATCAGAGTTGGGGATTCAGAGGCGGGGAATCAGATATGGGGAAACAGTGGCGGGGAATCAGAGGCGGGGAAACAGAGGCGGGGAATCAGATATGGGGAATCAGAGGTGGGGAATCAGAGCTGGGGAATCAGAGGTGGGGAATCAGAGTTGGGGAATCAGAGGCGGGGATTTAGATATGGGGAAACAGAGGCGGGGAATCAGAGGCGGGGAAACAGAGGCGGGGAATCAGATATGGGGAATCAGAGGTGGGGAATCAGAGGCAGGGAATCAGATGTGCGGAATCAGAGATGGGGAATCAGAGGCAGGGAATCAGAATCAGAAGCAGGGAATAAGACGCGGGGAATCTGAGGCGGGGAGTCAGAGCTGGGGAATCAGAGGCTGTGAATCAGAGGCGGGGAATCAGAAGCAGGGAATCGGATGTGCGGAATCAGAGATGGGGAATCAGAGGTGGGGAATCAGAGGCGGTGAATCAGACACGGGGAATCTGAGGCGGGGAATCAGAGGCGGGGAATCAGAGGCAGGGAATGGGATGTGCGGAATCAGAGATGGGGAATCAGAGGTGGGGAATCAGAGGTGGTGAATCAGATATGGGTAATCAGAGGCGTGGAATCAGAGGCAGGAAATCAGACACGGGGAATCAGAGGCGGGGAATCAGAGCTGGGGAATTAGATGCAGGGAATCAGAGTTGGGGATTCAGAGGCGGGGAATCAGATATGGGGAAACTGAGGTGGGGAATCAGAGGTGGGCAAATAGAGGCGGGGAATCAGATATGGGGAAACAGAGGCGGGGAATCAGAGGCGGGGAAACAGATGCGGGGAATCAGAGGTGGGGAATCAGAGGCAGGGAATCAGATGTGCGGAATCAGAGATGCGGAATCAGAGGCAGGGAATCAGAATCAGAAGCAGGGAATAAGACGCGGGGAATCAGAGGCGGGGAATCAGAGCTGGGGAATCAGAGGCAGTGAATCAGAGGCGGGGAATCAGAGGCAGGGAATCGGATGTGCAGAATCAGAGATGGGGAATCAGAGGTGGGGAATCAGAGGCGGTGAATCAGACATGGGTAATCAGAGGTGGGGAATCAGAGGCAGGAAATCAGACACGGGGAATCAGAGGCTGGGAATCAGAGCTGGGAAATTAGAGGCAGGGAATCAGAGTTGGGGATTCAGAGGCGGGGAATCAGATATGGGGAAACAGAGGCGGGGAATCAGAGGCGGGCAAATAGAGGCGGGGATCAGATATGGGGAAACAGAAGAGGGGAATCAGAGGCGGGGAAACAGAGGCGGGAATCAGATATGGGGAATCAGAGGTGGGGAATCAGAGGTTGGGAATCAGAGGCAGGGAATCAGAGGCTGGGAATCAGATGCATGGAATCAGATGCGGGTAATCAGAGGCGGGGAATCAGAGCTGGGGAATCAGAGGTGGGGAATCAAATTTGGGGAATCAGAGTCGGGGACTTAGATATGGGGAAACAGAGGCGGGGAATCAGAGGTGGGGAACAGAAGGCGGGGAATCAGATATGGGGAATCAGAGATGGGGAATCAGAGGCAGGGAATTAGATGTGCGGAATCAGAGATGGGGAATCAGAGGTGGGGAATCAGAATCAGAAGCAGGGAATCAGAGGCAGGGAATCAGAGTTGGGGATTCAGAGGCGGGGAATCAGATATGGGGAAACAGAGGCGGGGAATCAGAGGCGGGAAAACTGAGGCGGGGAATTAGATATGGGGAATCAGTGGTGGGGAATCAGAGGTGGTGAATCAGAGATGGGGAATCACAGGCGGGGAATCAGAGGCAGGGAATAGAACGCGGGGAATCAGAGGCAGGGAATCAGAGTTGGGGCATCAGAGGTTGGGAATTAGATATGGGGAAACAGAGGCGGGGAATCAGAGGCGGGGAAACAGACGCGGGGAATCAGATATGGGGAATCAGAGTTGGGGAATCAGAGGTTGGGAATCAGAGGCAGGGAATCAGAGGCTTGGAATCAGATGCAGGGAATCAGATGCGGGGAATCAGAGGCGGGGAATCAGAGCTGAGGAATCAGAGGCGGGGAATCAGAGTTGTGGAATCAGAGGCGGGGAATCAGATATGGGGAATCAGAGGCGGGGAATCAGAGGCGGGGAAACAGAGGCGGGGAATCAGATATGGGGAATCAGAGGCGGGGAATCAGGGGCGGGGTATCAGTGGCAGGGAATCAGAGGCGGGAAATCAGAGGCCGGGAATCAGAGGCGGTGAATCAGGGGCGGGGAATCAGAGGCAGGGAATCGGATGTGCGGAATCAGAGATGCGGAATCAGAGGTGGGGAATCAGAATCAGAAGCAGGGAATCAGAGGGCGGGAATTAGAGGCCGGAATCAGATGCCGGGAATAAGAGGCCGGGAATCAGAGGTTGGGAATCAGAGTCCGGGAATCAGAGATGGGGAATCAGAAGCGGGGAATGAGATATGGGGAATCAGAGGCGGGGAATCAGAGGCGGGGAAACAGAGGCGAGGAATCAGATATGGGGATTCAGAGGTGGCGAATCAAAGGCGGTGAATCAGAGGCAGGGAATCGGAGCTGGGGAATCAGAGGCGGGGAATCAGAGTTGGGGAATCAGAGGCGGGGAATCAGAGCTGGGGAATCAGAGTCGGGGAATCAGAGGCAGGGAATAAGATGTGCGGAATCAGAGATGGGGAATCAGAGGCGGGGAATCAGAGCTGGAGAATCAGAGGTGGGGAATCAGAGTTGGGGAATCAGTGGCTGGGACTTAGATATTGGGAAACAGAGGCGGGGAATCAGAGCCGGGGAAATAGAGGCGGGGAATCAGATATGGGGAATCAGAGGTGGGGAATCAGAGGCAGGGAATCAGAATCAGAAGCAGGGAATCAGAGGCCGGGGATCAGAGGCCGGAATCAGATGCCGGGAATAAGAGGCCGGGAATCAGAGGTGGGGAATCAGAGTCCGGGAATCAGAGATGGGGATTCAGAGGCGGGGAATGAGATATGGTGAATCAGAGGCGGGGAATCAGAGGCGGGTAAACAGAGGCGGGGAATCAGATATGGGGAATCAGAGGTGGCGAATCAAAGGCGGTGAATCAGAGATGGGGAATCAGAGGCCGGGAATCAGAGGCAGGGAATCAAACACGGGGAATCAGAGGCGGGGAATCAGAGCTGGGGAATCAGAGGCGGGGAATCATAGCTGGCGAATCAGAGGCGGGGAATCAGAGGTGGGGAATCAGAGGCGGGGAATCAGATATTGTTAATCAGAGGTGGGGAATCAGAGGCGGGGAAACAGAGGCGGGGAATCAGATATGGGGAATCAGAGGTGGGGAATCAGAGGTTGTGAATCAGAGATGGAGAATCAGAGGCGGGGAATCAGAGTTGGGGAATCAGAGTTGGGGAATCAGAGGCGGGGATTCAGATATGGGGAATCAGAGGCGGGGAATCAGAGGCGGGGAAACAGAGGCGGGGAATCAGATATGGGGAATCAGAGGTGGGGAATCAGGGGCGGGGTATCAGTGGCAGGGAATCAGAGGCGGGAAATCAGAGGCCGGGAATCAGAGGCGGTGAATCAGAGGCGGGGAATCAGAGGCAGGGAATCGGATGTGCGGAATCAGAGATGGGGAATCAGAGGTGGGGAATCAGAGGCGGTGAATCAGACATGGGTAATCAGAGGCGGGGAATCAGGGGCAGGAAATCAGACACGGGGAATCAGAGGCGGGGAATCAGAGCTGGGGAATTAGATGCAGGGAATCAGAGTTGGGGATTCAGAGGCGGGGAATCAGATATGGGGAAACAGTGGCGGGGAATCAGAGGCGGGGAAACAGAGGCGGGGAATCAGATATGGGGAATCAGAGGTGGGGAATCAGAGCTGGGGAATCAGAGGTGGGGAATCAGAGTTGGGGAATCAGAGGCGGGGATTTAGATATGGGGAAACAGAGGCGTGGAATCAGAGGCGGGGAAACAGAGGCGGGGAATCAGATATGGGGAATCAGAGGTGGGGAATCAGAGGCAGGGAATCAGATGTGCGGAATCAGAGATGGGGAATCAGAGGCAGGGAATCAGAATCAGAAGCAGGGAATAAGACGCGGGGAATCTGAGGCGGGGAGTCAGAGCTGGGGAATCAGAGGCTGTGAATCAGAGGCGGGGAATCAGAAGCAGGGAATCGGATGTGCGGAATCAGAGATGGGGAATCAGAGGTGGGGAATCAGAGGCGGTGAATCAGACACGGGGAATCTGAGGCGGGGAATCAGAGGCGGGGAATCAGAAGCAGGGAATGGGATGTGCGGAATCAGAGATGGGGAATCAGAGGTGGGGAATCAGAGGTGGTGAATCAGATATGGGTAATCAGAGGCGTGGAATCAGAGGCAGGAAATCAGACACGGGGAATCAGAGGCGCGGAATCAGAGCTGGGGAATTAGATGCAGGGAATCAGAGTTGGGGATTCAGAGGCGGGGAATCAGATATGGGGAAACTGAGGTGGGGAATCAGAGGTGGGCAAATAGAGGCGGGGAATCAGATATGGGGAAACAGAGGCGGGGAATCAGAGGCGGGGAAACAGAGGCGGGGAATCAGATATGGGGAATCAGAGGTGGGGAATCAGAGGTTGGGAATCACAGGCAGGGAATCAGAGGCTGGGAATCAGATGCAGGGAATCAGATGCGGGGAATCAGAGGCGGGGAATCAGAGCTGGGGAATCAGAGGTGGGGAATCAGAGCTGGAGAATCAGAGGTGGGGAATCAGAGTTGGGGAATCAGAGGCGGGGACTTAGATATTGGGAAACAGAGGCGGGGAATCAGAGGCGGGGAAACAGAGGCGGGGAATCAGATATGGGGAATCAGAGGTGGGGAATCAGAGGCAGGGAATCAGATGTGCGCAATCAGAGATGGGGAATCAGAGGGAGGGAATCAGAATCAGAAGCAGGGAATCAGAGGCCGGGAATCAGAGGCCGGAATCAAATGCCGGGAATAAGAGGACGGGAACCAGAGGTGGGGAATCAGAGTCCAGGAATCAGAGATGGGGATTCAGAGGCGGGGAATGAGATATGGGGAATCAGAGGCGGGGAATCAGAGGCGGGGAAACAGAGACAGGGAATCAGATATGGGGAATCAGAGGTGGCGAATCAAAGGCGGTGAATCAGAGAAGGGGAATCAGAGGCGGGCAATCAGAGGCAGGGAATCAAACACGGGGAATCAGAGGCGGGGAATCAGAGCTGGGGAATCAGAGGCGGGGAATCAGGGTTGGGGAATCAGAGGCGGGGAATCAGATATGGGGAAACAGGTGCGGGGAATCAGAGGTGGGGAAACACAGGCGGGGAATCAGATATGGGGAATCAGAGGTGTGGAATCAGAGGTTGGGAATCAGAGGCAGGGAATCAGAGGCGGGGAAACAGAGGCGGGGAATCAGATAAGGGGAATCAGAGGTGGCGAATCAAAGGCGGTGAAACAGAGATGGGGAATCAGGGCAGGGAATCTGAGGCAGGGAATCAAACACGGGGAATCAGAGCTGGGGAATCAGAGGCGTGGAATCAGATATGGGGAATCAGAGGTGGGGAATCAGAGGTGGTGAATCAGAGATGGGGAATCACAGGCGGGGAATCAGAGGCAGGGAATAGAACGCGGGGAATCAGAGGCAGGGAATTAGAGTTGGGGCATCAGAGGTTGGGAATTAGATATGGGGAAACAGAGGCGGGGAATCAGAGGCGGGGAAACAGAGGAGGGGAATCAGATATGGGGAATCAGAGGTGGCGAATAAAAGGCGGTGAAACAGAGATGGGGAATCAGGGCAGGGAATCAGAGGCAGGGAATCAAACACGGGGAATCAGAGCTGGGGAATCAGAGGCGGGGAATTAGAGTTGGGGAATCAGAGGAGGGGAGTCAGAGGCGGGGAAACAGGCGGTGAATCAGATATGGGGAATCAGAGGTGGGGAATCAGATGTTGGGAATCAGAGGCAGGGAATCAGAGGCGGGGAATGAGAGGCGGGGAATCAGAGGCAGGGAATCAGATGTGCGGAATCGGAGATGGGGAATCAGAGGCAGGGAATCAGAGGCGGGGAATCAGAGGCGGGGAATCAGAGGCCGGGAATCAGATATGGGGAAACAGAGGCGGGGAATCAGAGGCGGGGAAACAGAGGCGGGGAATCAGATATGGGAAATCAGAGGTGGGGAATCAGAGTTTGGGAATCAGAGGCAGGGAATCAGAGGCTTGGAATCAGATGCGGGGAATCAGATGCGGGGAATCAGAGGCGGGGAATCAGAGCTGGAGAATCAGAGGTGGGGAATCAGAGTTGGGTAATCAGAGGCGGGGACTTAGATATTGGGAAACAGAGGCGGGGAATCAGAGGCGGGGAAACAGAGGCGGGGAATCAGATATGGGGAATCAGAGGTGGGGAATCAGAGGCAGGGAATCAGATGTGCGCAATCAGAGATGGGGAATCAGAGGCAGGGAATCAGAATCAGAAGCAGGGAATCAGAGGCCGGGGATCAGAGGCCGGAATCAGATGCCGGGAATAAGAGGCCGGGAATCAGAGGTGGGGAATCAGAGTCCAGGAATCAGAGATGGAGATTCAGAGGTGGGGAATGAGATATGTGGAATCAGAGGCGGGGAATCAGAGGCGGGGAAACAGAGGCGGGGAATCAGATATGGGGAATCAGAGGTGGCGAATCAAAGGCGGTGAATCAGAGATGGGGAATCAGAGGCCGGGAATCAGAGGCAGGGAATCAAACACGGGGAATCAGAGGCGGGGAATCAGAGCTGGGGAATCAGAGGCGGGGAATCATAGCTGGCGAATCAGAGGCGGGGAATCAGAGGTGGGGAATCAGAGGCGGGGAATCAGATATTGTTAATCAGAGCTGGGGAATCAGAGGCGGGGAAACAGAGGCGGGGAATCAGAGGCGGGGAATCAGAGTTGGGGAATCAGAGGCGGGAATCAGAGTCGGGGAATCAGAGGCAGGGAATCAGATGTGCGGAATCAGAGATGGGGAATCAGAGGTGGGGAATCAGAGGCGGTGAGTCAGAGATAGGGAATCAGAGGCGGTGAATCAGAGGCAGGAAATCAGACACGGGGATTCAGAGGCTGGGAATCAGACGGGGGGAATCAAAGGTGGGGAATCAGAGCTGGGGAATCAGAGGCAGGGAATCAGAGTTGGGGATTCAGAGGCGGGGAATCAGATATGGGGAAACAGAGGCGGGGAATCAGATATTGTTAATCAGAGCTGGGGAATCAGAGGCGGGGAAACAGAGGCGGGGAATCAGATATGGGGAATCAGAGGTGGGGAATCAGAGGTTGTGAATCAGAGATAACGAATCAGATGCGGGGAATCAGAGTCCGGTAATCAGACGCGGGGAATCAGAGGCGGGGATTCAGAGCTGGGGAATCAGAGGCGGGGAATCAGAGTTGGGGAATCAGAGGCGGGGAATCAGATATGGGGAATCAGATGCAGGGAATCAGATGCGGGGAATCAGAGGCGGGGTATCAGAGGTGGGGAATCAGAGGCGGTGAGTCAGAGATAGGGAATCAGAGGCGGTGAATCAGAGGCAGGAAATCAGACACGGGGATTCAGAGGCTGGGAATCAGACGGGGGGAATCAAAGGTGGGGAATCAGAGCTGGGGAATCAGAGGCAGGGATTCAGAGTTGGGGATTCAGAGGCGGGGAATCAGATATGGGGAAACAGAGGCGGGGAATCAGAGGCGGGAAAACAGAGGCGGGGAATTAGATATGGGGAATCAGAGGGGGGGAATCAGAGGTGGTGAATCAGCGATGGGGAATCACAGGCGGGGAATCAGAGGCAGGGAATAGAACGCGGGGAATCAGAGGCAGGGAATCAGAGTTGGGGCATCAGAGGTTGGGAATAAGATATGGGGAAACAGGCGGGGAATCAGAGGCGGGGAAACAGAGGCGGGGAATCAGATATGGGGAATCAGAGGTGGGGAATCAGAGGTTGGGAATCAGAGGCGGGGAATCAGAGGTGGGGAATCAGAGGCGGGGAATCAGATATTGTTAATCAGAGCTGGGGAATCAGAGGTGGGGAATCAGAGTCCGGGAATCAGAGATGGGGATTCAAAGGCGGGGAATGAGATATGGAGAATCAGATGCGGGGAATTTGAGGCGTGGAAACAGTGGTGGGGAATCAGATATGGGGAATCAGAGGTGGCGAATCAAAGGCAGTGAATCAGAGATGGGGAATCAGAGGCGGGGAATCAGAGGAAGGGAATCAAACACAGGGAATCAGAGGCGGGGAATCAGAGCTGGGGAATCAGAGGCGGGGAATCAGAGTTGGGGAATCAGAGGCGGGGAATCAGATATGGGGAAACAGGGGCCGGGAATCAGAGGCGGGGAAACAGAGGCGGGGAATCAGATATGGGGAATCAGAGGTGTGGAATCAGAGGTTGGGAAACAGAGGCGGGGAATCAGATATGGGGAATCAGAGGTGGGGAATCAGAGGTGGTGAATCAGAGATGGGGAATCACAGGCGGGGAATCAGAGGCAGGGAATAGAACGCGGGGAATCAGAGGCAGGGAATTAGAGTTGGGGCATCAGAGGTTGGGAATTAGATATGGGGAAACAGAGGCGGGGAATCAGAGGCGGGGAAACAGAGGCGGGGAATCAGATATGGGGAATCAGAGGTGGGGAATCAGAGGCAGGGAATCAGATGTGCGGAATCAGAGATGGGGAATCAGAGGCAGGGAATCAGAATCAGAAGCGGGGAATCAGAGGCCGGGAATCAGAGGCCGGGAATCAGATGCTGGGAATAAGAGGCCGGGAATCAGAGGTGGGGAATCAGAGTCCGGGAATCAGAGATGGGGATTCAGAGGCGGAGAATGAGATATGGAGAATCAGAGGCGGGGAATCAGAGGCGGGGAAACAGAGGTGGGGAATCAGATATGGGGAATCAGAGGTGGCGAATCAAAGGCGGTGAATCAGAGATGGGGAATCAGAGGCGGGCAATCAGAGGCAGGGAATCACACACGGGGAATCAGAGGCGGGGAATCAGAGCTGGGGAATCAGAGGCGGGGAATCAGAGTTGAATCAGAGGCGGGGAATCAGATATGGGGAAACAGGGGCGGGGAATCAGAGGCGGGGAAACAGAGGCGAGGAATCAGATATGGGGAATCAGAGGTGTGGAATCAGAGGTTGGGAATCAGAGGCAGGGAATCAGAGGCGGGGAAACAGAGGAGGGGAATCAGATATGGGGAATCAGAGGTGGCGAATCAAAGGCGGTGAAACAGAGATGGGTAATCAGGGCAGGGAATCAGAGGCAGGGAATCAAACACGGGGAATCAGAGCTGGGGAATCAGAGGCGGGGAATTAGAGTTGGGGAATCAGAGGAGGGGAGTCAGAGGCGGGGAAACAGGCGGGGAATCAGATATGGGGAATCAGAGGTGGGGAATCAGATGTTGGGAATCAGAGGCAGGGAATCAGAGGCGGGGAATGAGAGGCGGGGAATCAGAGGCAGGGAATCAGATGTGCGGAATCGGAGATGGGGAATCAGAGGCAGGGAATCAGAGGCGGGGAATCAGAGGCGGGGAATCAGAGGCCGGGAATCAGATATGGGGAAACAGAGGCGGGGAATCAGAGGCGGGGAAACAGAGGCGGGGAATCAGATATGGGAAATCAGAGGTGGGGAATCAGAGGTTGGGAATCAGAGGCAGGGAATCAGAGGCTTGGAATCAGATGCAGGGAATCAGATGCGGGGAATCAGAGGCGGGGAATCAGAGCTGGAGAATCAGAGGTGGGGAATCAGAGTTGGGGAATCAGAGGCGGGGACTTAGATATTGGGAAACAGAGGCGGGGAATCAGAGGCGGGGAAACAGAGGCGGGGAATCAGATATGGGGAATCAGAGGTGGGGAATCAGAGGCAGGGAATCAGATGTGCGCAATCAGAGATGGGGTATCAGAGGCAGGGAATCAGAATCAGAAGCAGGGAATCAGAGGCCGGGGATCAGAGGCCGGAATCAGATGCCGGGAATAAGAGGCCGGGAATCAGAGGTAGGGAATCAGAGTCCGGGAATCAGAGATGGGGATTCAGAGGCGGGGAATGAGATATGTGGAATCAGAGGCGGGGAATCAGAGGCGGGGAAACAGAGGCGGGGAATCAGATATGGGGAATCAGAGGTGGCGAATCAAAGGTGGTGAATCAGACATGGGGAATCAGAGGCCGGGAATCAGAGGCAGGGAATCAAACATGGGGAATCAGAGGCGGGGAATCAGAGCTGGGGAATCAGAGGCGGGGAATCATAGCTGGCGAATCAGAGGCGGGGAATCAGAGGTGGGGAATCAGAGGCGGGGAATCAGATATTGTTAATCAGAGCTGGGGAATCAGACGCGGGGAAACAGAGGCGGGGAATCAGATATGGGGAATCAGAGGTGGGGAATCAGAGGTTGTGAATCAGAGATGGAGAATCAGAGGCGGGTAATCAGAGGCCGGTAATCAGACGCGGGGAATCAGAGGCGGGGATTCAGAGCTGGGGAATCAGAGGCGGGGAATCAGAGTTGGGGAATCAGAGGCGGGGAATCAGATATGGGGAATCAGATGCGGGGAATCAGAGGCGGGGAAACAGAGGCGGGGAATCAGATATGGGGAATCAGAGGTGGGGAATCAGGGGCGGGGTATCAGTGGCAGGGAATCAGAGGCGGGAAATCAGAGGCCGGGAATCAGAGGCGGTGAATCAGAGGCGGGGAATCAGAGGCAGGGAATCGGATGTGCGGAATCAGAGATGGGGAATCAGAGGTGGGGAATCAGAGGCGGTGAATCAGACATGGGTAATCAGAGGCGGGGAATCAGAGCTGGGGAATTAGATGCAGGGAATCAGAGTTGGGTATTCAGAGGCGGGGAATCAGATATGGGGAATCAGAGGTGGGGAATCAGAGGTGGGGAATCAGAGGTGGGGAATCAGAGTTGGGGAATCAGAGGCGGGGACTTAGATATGGGGAAACAGAGGCTGGGAATCAGAGGCGGGGAAACAGAGGCGGGGAATCAGATATGGGGAATCAGAGGTGGGGAATCAGAGGCAGGGAATCAGATGTGCGGTATCAGAGATGGGGAATCAGAGGCAGGGAATCAGAATCAGAAGCAGGGAATAAGACGCGGGGAATCTGAGGCGGGGAATCAGAGCTGGGGAATCAGAGGCTGTGAATCAGAGGCGGGGAATCAGAAGCAGGGAATCGGATGTGCGGAATCAGAGATGGGGAATCAGAGGTGGGGAATCAGAGGCGGTGAATCAGACATGGGTAATCAGAGGCGGGGAATCAGAGGCAGGAAATCAGACACGGAGAATCTGAGGCGGGGAATCAGAGGCGGGGAATCAGAGGCAGGGAATGGGATGTGCGGAATCAGAGATGGGGAATCAGAGGTGGGGAATCAGAGGCGGTGAATCAGACATGGGTAATCAGAGGCGGGGAATCAGAGGCAGGAAATCAGACACGGGGAATCAGAGGCGGGGAATCAGAGCTGGGGAATTAGATGCAGGGAATCAGAGTTGGGGATTCAGAGGCGGGGAATCAGATATGGGGAAACTGAGGTGGGGAATCAGAGGTTGGCAAATAGAGGCGGGGAATCAGATATGGGGAAACAGAGGCGGGGAATCAGAGGCGGGAAAGCAGAGGCGGGGAATTAGATATGGGGAATCAGAGGTGGGGAATCAGAGGTGGTGAATCAGAGATGGGGAATCACAGGCGGGGAATCAGAGGCAGGGAATAGAACGCGGGGAATCAGAGGCAGGGAATCAGAGTTGGGGCATCAGAGGTTGGGAATTAGATATGGGGAAACAGAGGCGGGGAATCAGAGGTGGGGAAACAGAGGCGGGGAATCAGATATGGGGAATCAGAGGTGGGGAATCAGAGGCAGGGAATCAGATGTGCGGAATCAGAGATGGGGAATCAGAGGCAGGGAATCAGAATCAGAAGCGGGGAATCAGATATGGGGAATCAGAGGCCAGGAATCAGATGCTGGGAGTAAGAGGCCGGGAATCAGAGGTGGGGAATCAGAGTCCGGGAATCAGAGATGGGGATTCAAAGGCGGGGAATGAGATATGGAGAATCAGATGCGGGGAATTTGAGGCGTGGAAACAGTGGTGGGGAATCTGATATGGGGAATCAGAGGTGGCGAATCAAAGGCAGTGAATCAGAGATGGGGAATCAGAGGCGGGGAATCAGAGGCAGGGAATCAAACACAGGGAATCAGAGGCGGGGAATCAGAGCTGGGGAATCAGAGGCGGGGAATCAGAGTTGGGGAATCAGAGGCGGGGAATCAGATATGGAGAAACAGGGGCCGGGAATCAGAGGCGGGGAAACAGAGGCGGGGAATCAGATATGGGGAATCAGAGGTGTGGAATCAGAGGTTGGGAAACAGAGGCGGGGAATCAGATATGGGGAATCAGAGGTGGGGAATCAGAGGTGGTGAATCAGAGATGGGGAATCACAGGCGGGGAATCAGAGGCAGGGAATAGAACGCGGGGAATCAGAGGCAGGGAATTAGAGTTGGGGCATCAGAGGTTGGGAATTAGATATGGGGAAACAGAGGCGGGGAATCAGAGGCGGGGAAACAGAGGCGGGGAATCAGATATGGGGAATCATAGGTGGGGAATCAGAGGCAGGGAATCAGATGTGCGGAATCAGAGATGGGGAATCAGAGGCAGGGAATCAGAATCAGAAGCGGGGAATGAGATGCCGGGAATCAGAGGCCGGGAATCAGATGCTGGGAATAAGAGGCCGGGAATCAGAGGTGGGGAATCAGAGTCCGGGAATCAGAGATGGGGATTCAGAGGCGGAGAATGAGATATGGGGAATCAGAGGCGGGGAATCAGAGGCGGGGAAACAGAGGTGGGGAATCAGATATGGGGAATCAGAGGTGGCGAATCAAAGGCGGTGAATCAGAGATGGGGAATCAGAGGCGGGCAATCAGAGGCAGGGAATCAAACACGGGGAATCAGAGGCGGGGAATCAGAGCTGGGGAATCAGAGGCGGGGAATCAGAGTTGAATCAGAGGCGGGGAATCAGATATGGGGAAACAGGGGCGGGGAATCAGAGGCGGGGAAACAGAGGCGAGGAATCAGATATGGGGAATCAGAGGTGTGGAATCAGAGGTTGGGAATCAGAGGCAGGGAATCAGAGGCGGGGAAACAGAGGAGGGGAATCAGATATGGGGAATCAGAGGTGGCGAATCAAAGGCGGTGAAACAGAGATGGGGAATCAGGGCAGGGAATCAGAGGCAGGGAATCAAACACGGGGAATCAGAGCTGGGGAATCAGAGGCGGGGAATTAGAGTTGGGGAATCAGAGGAGGGGAGTCAGAGGCGGGGAAACAGGCGGGGAATCAGATATGGGGAATCAGAGGTGGGGAATCAGATGTTGGGAATCAGAGGCAGGGAATCAGAGGCGGGGAATGAGAGGCGGGGAATCAGAGGCAGGGAATCAGAAGTGCGGAATCGGAGATGGGGAATCAGAGGCAGGGAATCAGAGGCGGGGAATCAGAGGCGGGGAATCAGAGGCCGGGAATCAGATATGGGGAAACAGAGGCGGGGAATCAGAGGCGGGGAAACAGAGGCGGGGAATCAGATATGGGAAATCAGAGGTGGGGAATCAGAGGTTGGGAATCAGAGGCAGGGAATCAGAGGCTTGGAATCAGATGCAGGGAATCAGATGCGGGGAATCAGAGGCGGGGAATCAGAGCTGGAGAATCAGAGGTGGGGAATCAGAGTTGGGGAATCAGAGGCGGGGACTTAGATATTGGGAAAGAGCGGCGGGGAATCAGAGGCGGGGAAACAGAGGCGGGGAATCAGATATGGGGAATCAGAGGTGGGGAATCAGAGGCAGGGAATCAGATGTGCACAATCAGAGATGGGGTATCAGAGGCAGGGAATCAGAATCAGAAGCACGGAATCAGAGGCCGGGGATCAGAGGCCGGAATCAGATGCCGGGAATAAGAGGCCGGGAATCAGAGGTGGGGAATCAGAGTCCGGGAATCAGAGATGGGGATTCAGAGGCGGGGAATGAGATATGTGGAATCAGAGGCGGGGAATCAGAGGCGGGGAAACAGAGGCGGGGAATCAGATATGGGGAATCAGAGGTGGCGAATCAAAGGCGGTGAATCAGACATGGGGAATCAGAGGCCGGGAATCAGAGGCAGGGAATCAAACATGGGGAATCAGAGGCGGGGAATCAGAGCTGGGGAATCAGAGGCGGGGAATCATAGCTGGCGAATCAGAGGCGGGGAATCAGAGGTGGGGAATCAGAGGCGGGGAATCAGATATTGTTAATCAGAGCTGGGGAATCAGACGCGGGGAAACAGAGGCGGGGAATCAGATATGGGGAATCAGAGGTGGGGAATCAGAGGTTGTGAATCAGAGATGGAGAATCAGAGGCGGGTAATCAGAGGCCGGTAATCAGACGCGGGGAATCAGAGGCGGGGATTCAGAGCTGGGGAATCAGAGGCGGGGAATCAGAGTTGGGGAATCAGAGGCGGGGAATCAGATATGGGGAATCAGAGGCGGGGAATCAGAGGCGGGGAAACAGAGGCGGGGAATCAGATATGGGGAATCAGAGGTGGGGAATCAGGGGCGGGGTATCAGTGGCAGGGAATCAGAGGCGGGAAATCAGAGGCCGGGAATCAGAGGCTGTGAATCAGAGGCGGGGAATCAGAGGCAGGGAATCGGATGTGCGGAATCAGAGATGGGGAATCAGAGGTGGGGAATCAGAGGCGGTGAATCAGACATGGGTAATCAGAGGCGGGGAATCAGAGGCAGGAAATCAGACATGGGGAATCAGAGGCGGGGAATCAGAGCTGGGGAATTAGATGCAGGGAATCAGAGTTGGGGATTCAGAGGAGGGAATCAGATATGGGGAATCAGAGGTGGGGAATCAGAGGTGGGGAATCAGAGGTGGGGAATCAGAGTTGGGGAATCAGAGGCGGGGACTTAGATATGGGGAAACAGAGGCTGGGAATCAGAGGCGGGGAAACAGAGACGGGGAATCAGATATGGGGAATCAGAGGTGGGGAATCAGAGGCAGGGAATCAGATGTGCGGTATCAGAGATGGGGAATCAGAGGCAGGGAATCAGAATCAGAAGCAGGGAATAAGACGCGGGGAATCTGAGGCGGGGAATCAGAGCTGGGGAATCAGAGGCTGTGAATCAGAGGCGGGGAATCAGAAGCAGGGAATCGGATGTGCGGAATCAGAGATGGGGAATCAGAGGTGGGGAATCAGAGGCGGTGAATCAGACATGGGTAATCAGAGGCGGGGAATCAGAGGCAGGAAATCAGACACGGGGAATCTGAGGCGGGGAATCAGAGGCGGGGAATCAGAGGCAGGGAATGGGATGTGCGGAATCAGAGATGGGGAATCAGAGGTGGGGAATCAGAGGCGGTGAATCAGACATGGGTAATCAGAGGCGGGGAATCAGAGGCAGGAAATCAGACACGGGGAATCAGAGGCGGGGAATCAGAGCTGGGGAATTAGATGCAGGGAATCAGATTTGGGGATTCAGAGGCGGGGAATCAGATATGGGGAAACTGAGGTGGGGAATCAGAGGTTGGCAAATAGAGGCGGGGAATCAGATATGGGGAAACAGAGGCGGGGAATCAGAGGTGGGGAAACAGAGGCGGGGAATCAGATATGGGGAATCAGAGGTGGGGAATCAGAGGTTGGGAATCACAGGCAGGGAATCAGAGGCTGGGAATCAGATGCAGGGAATCAGATGCGGGGAATCAGAGGCGGGGAATCAGATCTGGGGAATCAGAGGTGGGGAATCAGAGTTGGGGAATCAGAGGCGGGGACTTAGATATGGGGAAACAGAGGCGGGGAATCAGAGGCGGGGAAACAGAGGCGGGGAATCAGATATGGGGAATCAGAGGTGGGGAATCAGAGGCAGGGAATCAGATGTGCGGAATCAGAGATGGGGAATCAGAGGCAGGGAATCAGAATCAGAAGCAGGGAATAAGACGCGGGGAATCAGAGGCGGGGAATCAGAGCTGGGGAATCAGAGGCAGTGAATGAGAGGGGGGGAATCAGAGGCAGGGAATCGGATGTGCGGAATCAGAGATGGGGAATCAGAGGTGGGGAATCAGAGGCGGTGAATCAGACATGGGTAATCAGAGGCGGGGAATCAGAGGCAGGAAATCAGACACGGGGAATCAGAGGCGGGGAATCAGAGCTGGGAACTTAGAGGCAGGGAATCAGAGGCGGGCAAATAGAGGCGGGGATCAGATATGGGGAAAGAGAGGAGGGGAATCAGAGGCGGGGAAACAGAGGCGGGGAATCAGATATGGGGAATCAGAGGTGGGGAATCAGAGGCGGGGAATCAGAGGCAGGGAATCAAACACAGGGAATCAGAGGCGGGGAATCAGAGCTGGGGAATCAGAGGCGGGGAATCAGAGTTGGGGAATCAGAGGCGGGGAATCAGATATGGAGAAACAGGGGCCGGGAATCAGAGGCGGGGAAACAGAGGCGGGGAATCAGATATGGGGAATCAGAGGTGTGGAATCAGAGGTTGGGAAACAGAGGCGGGGAATCAGATATGGGGAATCAGAGGTGGGGAATCAGAGGTGGTGAATCAGAGATGGGGAATCACAGGCGGGGAATCAGAGGCAGGGAATAGAACGCGGGGAATCAGAGGCAGGGAATTAGAGTTGGGGCATCAGAGGTTGGGAATTAGATATGGGGAAACAGAGGCGGGGAATCAGAGGCGGGGAAACAGAGGCGGGGAATCAGATATGGGGAATCATAGGTGGGGAATCAGAGGCAGGGAATCAGATGTGCGGAATCAGAGATGGGGAATCAGAGGCAGGGAATCAGAATCAGAAGCGGGGAATGAGATGCCGGGAATCAGAGGCCGGGAATCAGATGCTGGGAATAAGAGGCCGGGAATCAGAGGTGGGGAATCAGAGTCCGGGAATCAGAGATGGGGATTCAGAGGCGGAGAATGAGATATGGGGAATCAGAGGCGGGGAATCAGAGGCGGGGAAACAGAAGTGGGGAATCAGATATGGGGAATCAGAGGTGGCGAATCAAAGGCGGTGAATCAGAGATGGGGAATCAGAGGCGGGCAATCAGAGGCAGGGAATCAAACACGGGGAATCAGAGGCGGGGAATCAGAGCTGGGGAATCAGAGGCGGGGAATCAGAGTTGAATCAGAGGCGGGGAATCAGATATGGGGAAACAGGGGCGGGGAATCAGAGGCGGGGAAACAGAGGCGAGGAATCAGATATGGGGAATCAGAGGTGTGGAATCAGAGGTTGGGAATCAGAGGCAGGGAATCAGAGGCGGGGAAACAGAGGAGGGGAATCAGATATGGGGAATCAGAGGTGGCGAATCAAAGGCGGTGAAACAGAGATGGGGAATCAGGGCAGGGAATCAGAGGCAGGGAATCAAACACGGGGAATCAGAGCTGGGGAATCAGAGGCGGGGAATTAGAGTTGGGGAATCAGAGGAGGGGAGTCAGAGGCGGGGAAACAGGCGGGGAATCAGATATGGGGAATCAGAGGTGGGGAATCAGATGTTGGGAATCAGAGGCAGGGAATCAGAGGCGGGGAATGAGAGGCGGGGAATCAGAGGCAGGGAATCAGAAGTGCGGAATCGGAGATGGGGAATCAGAGGCAGGGAATCAGAGGCGGGGAATCAGAGGCGGGGAAACAGAGGCGGGGAATCAGATATGGGAAATCAGAGGTGGGGAATCAGAGGTTGGGAATCAGAGGCAGGGAATCAGAGGCTTGGAATCAGATGCAGGGAATCAGATGCGGGGAATCAGAGGCGGGGAATCAGAGCTGGAGAATCAGAGGTGGGGAATCAGAGTTGGGGAATCAGAGGCGGGGACTTAGATATTGGGAAAGAGCGGCGGGGAATCAGAGGCGGGGAAACAGAGGCGGGGAATCAGATATGGGGCATCAGAGGTGGGGAATCAGAGGCAGGGAATCAGATGTGCACAATCAGAGATGGGGTATCAGAGGCAGGGAATCAGAATCAGAAGCACGGAATCAGAGGCCGGGGATCAGAGGCCGGAATCAGATGCCGGGAATAAGAGGCCGGGAATAAGAGGTGGGGAATCAGAGTCCGGGAATCAGAGATGGGGATTCAGAGGCGGGGAATGAGATATGTGGAATCAGAGGCGGGGAATCAGAGGCGGGGAAACAGAGGCGGGGAATCAGATATGGGGAATCAGAGGTGGCGAATCAAAGGCGGTGAATCAGACATGGGGAATCAGAGGCCGGGAATCAGAGGCAGGGAATCAAACATGGGGAATCAGAGGCGGGGAATCAGAGCTGGGGAATCAGAGGCGGGGAATCATAGCTGGCGAATCAGAGGCGGGGAATCAGAGGTGGGGAATCAGAGGCGGGGAATCAGATATTGTTAATCAGAGCTGGGGAATCAGACGCGGGGAAACAGAGGCGGGGAATCAGATATGGGGAATCAGAGGTGGGGAATCAGAGGTTGTGAATCAGAGATGGAGAATCAGAGGCGGGTAATCAGAGGCCGGTAATCAGACGCGGGGAATCAGAGGCGGGGATTCAGAGCTGGGGAATCAGAGGCGGGGAATCAGAGTTGGGGAATCAGAGGCGGGGAATCAGATATGGGGAATCAGAGGCGGGGAATCAGAGGCGGGGAAACAGAGGCGGGGAATCAGATATGGGGAATCAGAGGTGGGGAATCAGGGGCGGGGTATCAGTGGCAGGGAATCAGAGGCGGGAAATCAGAGGCCGGGAATCAGAGGCTGTGAATCAGAGGCGGGGAATCAGAGGCAGGGAATCGGATGTGCGGAATCAGAGATGGGGAATCAGAGGTGGGGAATCAGAGGCGGTGAATCAGACATGGGTAATCAGAGGCGGGGAATCAGAGGCAGGAAATCAGACATGGGGAATCAGAGGCGGGGAATCAGAGCTGGGGAATTAGATGCAGGGAATCAGAGTTGGGGATTCAGAGGAGGGAATCAGATATGGGGAATCAGAGGTGGGGAATCAGAGGTGGGGAATCAGAGGTGGGGAATCAGAGTTGGGGAATCAGAGGCGGGGACTTAGATATGGGGAAACAGAGGCTGGGAATCAGAGGCGGGGAAACAGAGACGGGGAATCAGATATGGGGAATCAGAGGTGGGGAATCAGAGGCAGGGAATCAGATGTGCGGTATCAGAGATGGGGAATCAGAGGCAGGGAATCAGAATCAGAAGCAGGGAATAAGACGCGGGGAATCTGAGGCGGGGAATCAGAGCTGGGGAATCAGAGGCTGTGAATCAGAGGCGGGGAATCAGAAGCAGGGAATCGGATGTGCGGAATCAGAGATGGGGAATCAGAGGTGGGGAATCAGAGGCGGTGAATCAGACATGGGTAATCAGAGGCGGGGAATCAGAGGCAGGAAATCAGACACGGGGAATCTGAGGCGGGGAATCAGAGGCGGGGAATCAGAGGCAGGGAATGGGATGTGCGGAATCAGAGATGGGGAATCAGAGGTGGGGAATCAGAGGCGGTGAATCAGACATGGGTAATCAGAGGCGGGGAATCAGAGGCAGGAAATCAGACACGGGGAATCAGAGGCGGGGAATCAGAGCTGGGGAATTAGATGCAGGGAATCAGATTTGGGGATTCAGAGGCGGGGAATCAGATATGGGGAAACTGAGGTGGGGAATCAGAGGTTGGCAAATAGAGGCGGGGAATCAGATATGGGGAAACAGAGGCGGGGAATCAGAGGTGGGGAAACAGAGGCGGGGAATCAGATATGGGGAATCAGAGGTGGGGAATCAGAGGTTGGGAATCACAGGCAGGGAATCAGAGGCTGGGAATCAGATGCAGGGAATCAGATGCGGGGAATCAGAGGCGGGGAATCAGATCTGGGGAATCAGAGGTGGGGAATCAGAGTTGGGGAATCAGAGGCGGGGACTTAGATATGGGGAAACAGAGGCGGGGAATCAGAGGCGGGGAAACAGAGGCGGGGAATCAGATATGGGGAATCAGAGGTGGGGAATCAGAGGCAGGGAATCAGATGTGCGGAATCAGAGATGGGGAATCAGAGGCAGGGAATCAGAATCAGAAGCAGGGAATAAGACGCGGGGAATCAGAGGCGGGGAATCAGAGCTGGGGAATCAGAGGCAGTGAATGAGAGGGGGGGAATCAGAGGCAGGGAATCGGATGTGCGGAATCAGAGATGGGGAATCAGAGGTGGGGAATCAGAGGCGGTGAATCAGACATGGGTAATCAGAGGCGGGGAATCAGAGGCAGGAAATCAGACACGGGGAATCAGAGGCGGGGAATCAGAGCTGGGAACTTAGAGGCAGGGAATCAGAGGCGGGCAAATAGAGGCGGGGATCAGATATGGGGAAAGAGAGGAGGGGAATCAGAGGCGGGGAAACAGAGGCGGGGAATCAGATATGGGGAATCAGAGGTGGGGAATCAGAGGTTGGGAATCAGAGGCAGGGAATCAGAGGCTGGGAATCAGATGCATGGAATCAGATGCGGGGAATCAGAGGCGGGGAATCAGAGCTGGGGAATCAGAGGTGGGGAATCAAAGTTGGGGAATCAGAGTCGGGGACTTAGATATGGGGAAACAGAGGCGGGGAATCAGAGGTGGGGAACAGAAGGCGGGGAATCAGATATGGGGAATCAGAGATGGGGAATCAGAGGCAGGGAATTAGATGTGCGGAATCAGAGATGGGGAATCAGAGGTGGGGAATCAGAATCAGAAGCAGGGAATCAGAGGCAGGGAATCAGAGTTGGGGATTCAGAGGCGGGGAATCAGATATGGGGAAACAGAGGCGGGGAATCAGAGGCGGGAAAACAGAGGCGGGGAATTAGATATGGGGAATCAGAGGTGGGGAATCAGACGTGGTGAATCAGAGATGGGGAATCACAGGCGGGGAATCAGAGGCAGGGAATAGAACGCGGGGCATCAGAGGCAGGGAATCAGAGTTGGGGCATCAGAGGTTGGGAATTAGATATGGGGAAACAGAGGCGGCGAATCAGAGGCGGGGAAACAGAGGCGGGGAATCAGATATGGGGAATCAGAGGTGGGGAATCAGAGGTTGGGAATCAGAGGCAGGGAATCAGAGGCTTGGAATCAGATGCAGGGAATCAGATGCGGGGAATCAGATATGGGGAATCAGAGGCGGGGAATCAGAGGCGGGGAAACAGAGGCGGGGAATCAGATATGGGGAATCAGAGGTGGGGAATCAGGGGCGGGGTATCAGTGGCAGGGAATCAGAGGCGGGAAATCAGAGGCCGGGAATTAGAGGCGGTGAATCAGGGGCGGGGAATCAGAGGCAGGGAATCGGATGTGCGGAATCAGAGATGGGGAATCAGAGGTGGGGAATCAGAATCAGAAGCAGGGAATCAGAGGCCGGGAATTAGAGGACGGAATCAGATGCCGGGAATAAGAGTCCGGGAATCAGAGGTTGGGAATCAGAGTCCGGGAATCAGAGATGGGGAATCAGAGGCGGGGAATGAGATATGGGGAATCAGAGGCGGGGAATCAGAGGCGGGGAAACAGAGGCGAGGAATCAAATATGGGGATTCAGAGGTGGCGAATCAAAGGCGGTGAATCAGAGTCCGGGAATCAGAGATGGGGAATCAGAGGCGGGGAATCAGAGCTGGGGAATCAGAGTCGGGGAATCAGAGGCAGGGAATCAGATGTGCGGAATCAGAGATGGGGAATCAGAGGTGGGGAATCAGAGCTGGAGAATCAGAGGTGGGGAATCAGAGTTGGGGAATCAGAGGCGGGGACTTAGATATTGGGAAACAGAGGCGGGGAATCAGAGCTGGGGAATCAGAGGCGGGGAATCAGAGTTGGGGAATCAGAGGCGGGGAATCAGATATGGGGAAACAGGGGCGGGGAATCAGAGGCGGGGAAACAGAGGCGAGGAATCAGATATGGGGAATCAGAGGTGTGGAATCAGAGGTTGGGAATCAGAGGCAGGGAATCAGAGGCGGGGAAACAGAGGCTGGGAATCAGATATGGGGAATCAGAGGTGGCGAATCAAAGGCGGTGTAACAGAGATGGGGAATCAGGGCAGGGAATCAGAGGCAGGGAATCAAACACGGGGAATCAGAGCTGGGGAATCAGAGGCGGGGAATTAGAGTTGGGGAATCCGAGGAGGGGAATCAGAGGCGGGGAAACAGGCGGGGAATCAGATATGGGGAATCAGAGGTGGGGAATCAGATGTTGGGAATCAGAGGCAGGGAATCAGAGGCGGGTAATCAGAGGCGGGGAATCAGAGGCAGGGAATCAGATGTGCGGAATCGGAGATGGGGAATCAGAGGCAGGGAATCAGAGACGGGGAATCAGAGGCGGGGAATCAGAGGCCGGGAATCAGATATGGGGAACAGAGGCGGGGAATCAGAGGAGGGGAAACAGAGGCGGGGAATCAGATATGGGAAATCAGAGGTGGGGAATCAGAGGTTTGGAATCAGAGGCAGGGAATCAGAGGCTTGGAATCAAATGCAGGGAATCAGATGCGGGGAATCAGAGGCGGGGAATCAGAGCTGGAGAATCAGAGGTGGGGAATCAGAGATGGGGAATCAGAGGCGGGGACTTAGATATTGGGAAACAGAGGCGGGGAATCAGAGGCGGGGAAACAGAGGCGGGGAATCAGATATGGTGAATCAGAGGTGGGGAATCAGAGGCATGGAATCAGGTGTGCGCAATCAGAGATGGGGAATCAGAGGCAGGGAATCAGAATCAGAAGCAGGGAATCAGAGGCCGGGGATCAGAGGCCGGAATCAGATGCCGGGAATAAGAGGCCGGGAATCAGAGGTGGGGAATCAGAGTCCGGGAATCAGAGATGGGGATTCAGAGGCGGGGAATGAGATATGGGGAATCAGAGGCGGGGAATCAGAAGCGGGGAAACAGAGGCGGGGAATCAGATATGGGGAATCAGAGGTGGCGAATCAAAGGCGTTGAATCAGAGATGGGGAATCAGAGGCCGGGAATCAGAGGCAGGGAATCAAACACGGGGAATCAGAGGCGGGGAATCAGAGCTGGGGAATCAGAGGCGGGGAATCATAGCTGGCGAATCAGAGGCGGGGAATCAGAGGTGGGGAATCAGAGGCGGGGAATCAGATATTGTTAATCAGAGGTGTGGAATCAGAGGCGGGGAAACAGAGGCGGGGAATCAGATATGGGGAATCAGAGGTGGGGAATCAGAGGTTGTGAATCAGAGTTGAGGAATCAGAGGCGGGGAATCAGATATGGGGAATCAGAGGCGGGGAATCAGAGGCGGGGAAACAGAGGCGGGGAATCAGATATGGGGAATCAGAGGTGGGGAATCAGGGGCGGGGTATCAGTGGCAGGGAATCAGAGCCGGGAAATCAGAGGCCGGGAATCAGAGGCGGTGAATCAGAGGCGGGGAATCAGAGGCAGGGAATCGGATGTGCGGAATCAGAGATGGGGAATCAGAGGTGGGGAATCAGAGGCGGTGAATCAGACATGGGTAATCAGAGGCGGGGAATCAGAGGCAGGAAATCAGACACGGGGAATCAGAGGCGGGGAATCAGAGCTGGGGAATTAGATGCAGGGAATCAGAGTTGGGGATTCAGAGGCGGGGAATCAGATATGGGGAAACAGTGGCGGGGAATCAGAGGCGGGGAAACAGAGGCGGGGAATCAGATATGGGGAATCAGAGGTGGGGAATCAGAGCTGGGGAATCAGAGGTGGGGAATCAGAGTTGGGGAATCAGAGGCGGGGACTTAGATATGGGGAAACAGAGTCGGGGAATCAGAGGCGGGGAATCAGATGTGCGGAATCAGAGATGCGGAATCAGAGGCAGGGAATCAGAATCAGAAGCAGGGAATAAGACGCGGGGAATCAGAGGCGGGGATTCAGAGCTGGGGAATCAGAGGCAGTGAATCAGAGGCGGGGAATCAGAGGCAGGGAATCGGATGTGCAGAATCAGAGATGGGGAATCAGAGGTGGGGAATCAGAGGCGGTGAATCAGACATGGGTAATCAGAGGTGGGGAATCAGAGGCAGGAAATCAGACACGGGGAATCAGAGGCTGGGAATCAGAGCTGGGAAATTAGAGGCAGGGAATCAGAGTTGGGGATTCAGAGGCGGGGAATCAGATATGGGGAAACAGAGGCGGGGAATCAGAGGCGGGCAAATAGAGGCGGGGATCAGATATGGGGAAACAGAAGAGGGGAATCAGAGGCGGGGAAACAGAGGCGGGAATCAGATATGGGGAATCAGAGGTGGGGAATCAGAGGTTGGGAATCAGAGGCAGGGAATCAGAGGCTGGGAATCAGATGCATGGAATCAGATGCGGGGAATCAGAGGCGGGGAATCAGAGCTGGGGAATCAGAGGTGGGGAATCAAATTTGGGGAATCAGAGTCGGGGACTTAGATATGGGGAAACAGAGGCGGGGAATCAGAGGTGGGGAACAGAAGGCGGGGAATCAGATATGGGGAATCAGAGATGGGGAATCAGAGGCAGGGAATTAGATGTGCGGAATCAGAGATGGGGAATCAGAGGTGGGGAATCAGAATCAGAAGCAGGGAATCAGAGGCAGGGAATCAGAGTTGGGGATTCAGAGGCGGGGAATCAGATATGGGGAAACAGAGGCGGGGAATCAGAGGCGGGAAAACAGAGGCGGGGAATTAGATATGGGGAATCAGAGGTGGGGAATCAGAGGTGGTGAATCAGAGATGGGGAATCACAGGCGGGGAATCAGAGGCAGGGAATAGAACGCGGGGCATCAGAGGCAGGGAATCAGAGTTGGGGCATCAGAGGTTGGGAATTAGATATGGGGAAACAGAGGCGGCGAATCAGAGGCGGGGAAACAGAGGCGGGGAATCAGATATGGGGAATCAGAGGTGGGGAATCAGAGGTTGGGAATCAGAGGCAGGGAATCAGAGGCTTGGAATCAGATGCAGGGAATCAGATGCGGGGAATCAGATATGGGGAATCAGAGGCGGGGAATCAGAGGCGGGGAAACAGAGGCGGGGAATCAGATATGGGGAATCAGAGGTGGGGAATCAGGGGCGGGGTATCAGTGGCAGGGAATCAGAGGCGGGAAATCAGAGGCCGGGAATTAGAGGCGGTGAATCAGGGGCGGGGAATCAGAGGCAGGGAATCGGATGTGCGGAATCAGAGATGGGGAATCAGAGGTGGGGAATCAGAATCAGAAGCAGGGAATCAGAGGCCGGGAATTAGAGGACGGAATCAGATGCCGGGAATAAGAGGCCGGGAATCAGAGGTTGGGAATCAGAGTCCGGGAATCAGAGATGGGGAATCAGAGGCGGGGAATGAGATATGGGGAATCAGAGGAGGGGAATCAGAGGCGGGGAAACAGAGGCGAGGAATCAAATATGGGGATTCAGAGGTGGCGAATCAAAGGCGGTGAATCAGAGGCGGGGTATCAGAGCTGGGGAATCAGAGGCGGGGAATCAGAGTTGGGGAATCAGAGGCGGGGAATCAGAGCTGGGGAATCAGAGTCGGGGAATCAGAGGCAGGGAATCAGATGTGCGGAATCAGAGATGGGGAATCAGAGGTGGGGAATCAGAGCTGGAGAATCAGAGGTGGGGAATCAGAGTTGGGGAATCAGAGGCGGGGACTTAGATATTGGGAAACAGAGGCGGGGAATCAGAGCTGGGGAATCAGAGGCGGGGAATCAGAGTTGGGGAATCAGAGGCGGGGAATCAGATATGGGGAAACAGGGGCGGGGAATCAGAGGCGGGGAAACAGAGGCGAGGAATCAGATATGGGGAATCAGAGGTGTGGAATCAGAGGTTGGGAATCAGAGGCAGGGAATCAGAGGCGGGGAAACAGAGGCGGGGAATCAGATATGGGGAATCAGAGGTGGCGAATCAAAGGCGGTGTAACAGAGATGGGGAATCAGGGCAGGGAATCAGAGGCAGGGAATCAAACACGGGGAATCAGAGCTGGGGAATCAGAGGCGGGGAATTAGAGTTGGGGAATCCGAGGAGGGGAATCAGAGGCGGGGAAACAGGCGGGGAATCAGATATGGGGAATCAGAGGTGGGGAATCAGATGTTGGGAATCAGAGGCAGGGAATCAGAGGCGGGTAATCAGAGGCGGGGAATCAGAGGCAGGGAATCAGATGTGCGGAATCGGAGATGGGGAATCAGAGGCAGGGAATCAGAGACGGGGAATCAGAGGCGGGGAATCAGAGGCCGGGAATCAGATATGGGGAAACAGAGGCGGGGAATCAGAGGAGGGGAAACAGAGGCGGGGAAACAGATATGGGAAATGAGAGGTGGGGAATCAGAGGTTTGGAATCAGAGGCAGGGAATCAGAGGCTTGGAATCAAATGCAGGGAATCAGATGCGGGGAATCAGAGGCGGGGAATCAGAGCTGGAGAATCAGAGGTGGGGAATCAGAGATGGGGAATCAGAGGCGGGGACTTAGATATTGGGAAACAGAGGCGGGGAATCAGAGGCGGGGAAACAGAGGCGGGGAATCAGATATGGTGAATCAGAGGTGGGGAATCAGAGGCATGGAATCAGGTGTGCGCAATCAGAGATGGGGAATCAGAGGCAGGGAATCAGAATCAGAAGCAGGGAATCAGAGGCCGGGGATCAGAGGCCGGAATCAGATGCCGGGAATAAGAGGCCGGGAATCAGAGGTGGGGAATCAGAGTCCGGGAATCAGAGATGGGGATTCAGAGGCGGGGAATGAGATATGGGGAATCAGAGGCGGGGAATCAGAAGCGGGGAAACAGAGGCGGGGAATCAGATATGGGGAATCAGAGGTGGCGAATCAAAGGCGTTGAATCAGAGATGGGGAATCAGAGGCCGGGAATCAGAGGCAGGGAATCAAACACGGGGAATCAGAGGCGGGGAATCAGAGCTGGGGAATCAGAGGCGGGGAATCATAGCTGGCGAATCAGAGGCGGGGAATCAGAGGTGGGGAATCAGAGGCGGGGAATCAGATATTGTTAATCAGAGGTGTGGAATCAGAGGCGGGGAAACAGAGGCGGGGAATCAGATATGGGGAATCAGAGGTGGGGAATCAGAGGTTGTGAATCAGAGTTGAGGAATCAGAGGCGGGGAATCAGATATGGGGAATCAGAGGCGGGGAATCAGAGGCGGGGAAACAGAGGCGGGGAATCAGATATGGGGAATCAGAGGTGGGGAATCAGGGGCGGGGTATCAGTGGCAGGGAATCAGAGCCGGGAAATCAGAGGCCGGGAATCAGAGGCGGTGAATCAGAGGCGGGGAATCAGAGGCAGGGAATCGGATGTGCGGAATCAGAGATGGGGAATCAGAGGTGGGGAATCAGAGGCGGTGAATCAGACATGGGTAATCAGAGGCGGGGAATCAGAGGCAGGAAATCAGACACGGGGAATCAGAGGCGGGGAATCAGAGCTGGGGAATTAGATGCAGGGAATCAGAGTTGGGGATTCAGAGGCGGGGAATCAGATATGGGGAAACAGTGGCGGGGAATCAGAGGCGGGGAAACAGAGGCGGGGAATCAGATATGGGGAATCAGAGGTGGGGAATCAGAGCTGGGGAATCAGAGGTGGGGAATCAGAGTTGGGGAATCAGAGGCGGGGACTTAGATATGGGGAAACAGAGTCGGGGAATCAGAGGCGGGGAAACAGAGGCGGGGAATCAGATATGGGGAATCAGAGGTGGGGAATCAGAGGCAGGGAATCAGATGTGCGGAATCAGAGATGGGGAATCAGAGGCAGGGAATCAGAATCAGAAGCAGGGAATAAGACGCGGGGAATCTGAGGCGGGGAATCAGAGCTGGGGAATCAGAGGCTGTGAATCAGAGGCGGGGAATCAGAAGCAGGGAATCGGATGTGCGGAATCAGAGATGTGGAATCAGAGGTTGTGAATCAGAGGCGGTGAATCAGACATGGGTAATCAGAGGCGGGGAATCAGAGGCAGGAAATCAGACACGGGGAATCTTAGGCGGGGAATCAGAGGCGGGGAATCAGAGGCAGGGAATGGGATGTGCGGAATCAGAGATGGGGAATCAGAGGTGGGGAATCAGAGGCGGTGAATCAGACATGGGTAATCAGAGGTGGGGAATCAGAGGCAGGAAATCAGACACGGGGAATCAGAGGCGGGGAATCAGAGCTGGGGAATTAGATGCAGGGAATCAGAGTTGGGGATTCTGAGGCAGGGAATCAGATATGGGCAAACTGAGGTGGGGAATCAGAGGTGGGCAAATAGAGGCGGGGAATCAGATATGGGGAAACAGAGGCGGGGAATCTGAGGCGGGGAAACAGAGGCGGGGAATCAGATATGGGGAATCAGAGGTGGGGAATCAGAGGTTGGGAATCACAGGCAGGGAATCAGAGGCTGGGAATCAGATGCAGGTAATCAGATGCGGGGAATCAGAGGCGGGGAATCAGAGCTGGGGAATCAGAGGTGGGGAATCAGAGTTGGGGAATCAGAGGCGGGGACTTAGATATGGGGAAACAGAGGCGGGGAATCAGAGGCGGGGAAACAGAGGCGGGGAATCAGATATGGGGAATCAGAGGTGGGGAATCAGAGGCAGGGAATCAGATGTGCGGAATCAGAGATGCGGAATCAGAGGCAGGGAATCAGAATCAGAAGCAGGGAATAAGACGCGGGGAATCAGAGGCGGGGAATCAGAGCTGGGGAATCAGAGGCAGTGAATCAGAGGCGGGGAATCAGAAGCAGGGAATCGGATGTGCAGAATCAGAGATGGGGAATCAGAGGTGGGGAATCAGAGGCGGTGAATCAGACATGGGTAATCAGAGGTGGGGAATCAGAGGCAGGAAATCAGACACGGGGAATCAGAGGCTGGGAATCAGAGCTGGGAAATTAGAGGCAGGGAATCAGAGTTGGGGATTCAGAGGCGGGGAATCAGATATGGGGAAACAGAGGCGGGGAATCAGAGGCGGGCAAATAGAGGCGGGGATCAGATATGGGGAAACAGAAGAGGGGAATCAGAGGCGGGGAAACGGAGGCGGGAATCAGATATGGGGAATCAGAGGTGGGGAATCAGAGGTTGGGAATCAGAGGCAGGGAATCAGAGGCTGGGAATCAGATGCATGGAATCAGATGCGGGGAATCAGAGGCGGGGAATCAGAGCTGGGGAATCAGAGGTGGGGAATCAAATTTGGGGAATCAGAGTCGGGGACTTAGATATGGGGAAACAGAGGCGGGGAATCAGAGGTGGGGAACAGAAGGCGGGGAATAAGATATGGGGAATCAGAGATGGGGAATCAGAGGCAGGGAATTAGATGTGCGGAATCAGAGATGGGGAATCAGAGGTGGGGAATCAGAATCAGAAGCAGGGAATCAGAGGCAGGGAATCAGAGTTGGGGATTCAGAGGCGGGGAATCAGATATGGGGAAACAGAGGCGGGGAATCAGAGGCGGGAAAACTGAGGCGGGGAATTAGATATGGGGAATCAGTGGTGGGGAATCAGAGGTGGTGAATCAGAGATGGGGAATCACAGGCGGGGAATCAGAGGCAGGGAATAGAACGCGGGGAATCAGAGGCAGGGAATCAGAGTTGGGGCATCAGAGGTTGGGAATTAGATATGGGGAAACAGAGGCGGGGAATCAGAGGCGGGGAAACAGACGCGGGGAATCAGATATGGGGAATCAGAGTTGGGGAATCAGAGGTTGGGAATCAGAGGCAGGGAATCAGAGGCTTGGAATCAGATGCAGGGAATCAGATGCGGGGAATCAGAGGCGGGGAATCAGAGCTGGGGAATCAGAGGCGGGGAATCAGAGTTGGGGAATCAGAGGCGGGGAATCAGATATGGGGAATCAGAGGCGGGGAATCAGAGGCGGGGAAACAGAGGCGGGGAATCAGATATGGGGAATCAGAGGCGGGGAATCAGGGGCGGGGTATCAGTGGCAGGGAATCAGAGGCGGGAAATCAGAGGCCGGGAATCAGAGGCGGTGAATCAGGGGCGGGGAATCAGAGGCAGGGAATCGGATGTGCGGAATCAGAGATGCGGAATCAGAGGTGGGGAATCAGAATCAGAAGCAGGGAATCAGAGGGCGGGAATTGGAGGCCGGAATCAGATGCCGGGAATAAGAGGCCGGGAATCAGAGGTTGGGAATCAGAGTCCGGGAATCAGAGATGGGGAATCAGAAGCGGGGAATGAGATATGGGGAATCAGAGGCGGGGAATCAGAGGCGGGGAAACAGAGGCGAGGAATCAGATATGGGGATTCAGAGGTGGCGAATCAAAGGCGGTGAATCAGAGGCAGGGAATCGGAGCTGGGGAATCAGAGGCGGGGAATCAGAGTTGGGGAATCAGAGGCGGGGAATCAGAGCTGGGGAATCAGAGTCGGGGAATCAGAGGCAGGGAATAAGATGTGCGGAATCAGAGATGGGGAATCAGAGGCGGGGAATCAGAGCTGGAGAATCAGAGGTGGGGAATCAGAGTTGGGGAATCAGTGGCTGGGACTTAGATATTGGGAAACAGAGGCGGGGAATCAGAGCCGGGGAAATAGAGGCGGGGAATCAGATATGGGGAATCAGAGGTGGGGAATCAGAGGCAGGGAATCAGAATCAGAAGCAGGGAATCAGAGGCCGGGGATCAGAGGCCGGAATCAGATGCCGGGAATAAGAGGCCGGGAATCAGAGGTGGGGAATCAGAGTCCGGGAATCAGAGATGGGGATTCAGAGGCGGGGAATGAGATATGGTGAATCAGAGGCGGGGAATCAGAGGCGGGTAAACAGAGGCGGGGAATCAGATATGGGGAATCAGAGGTGGCGAATCAAAGGCGGTGAATCAGAGATGGGGAATCAGAGGCCGGGAATCAGAGGCAGGGAATCAAACACGGGGAATCAGAGGCGGGGAATCAGAGCTGGGGAATCAGAGGCGGGGAATCATAGCTGGCGAATCAGAGGCGGGGAATCAGAGGTGGGGAATCAGAGGCGGGGAATCAGATATTGTTAATCAGAGGTGGGGAATCAGAGGCGGGGAAACAGAGGCGGGGAATCAGATATGGGGAATCAGAGGTGGGGAATCAGAGGTTGTGAATCAGAGATGGAGAATCAGAGGCGGGGAATCAGAGTTGGGGAATCAGAGTTGGGGAATCAGAGGCGGAGATTCAGATATGGGGAATCAGAGGCGGGGAATCAGAGGCGGGGAAACAGAGGCGGGGAATCAGATATGGGGAATCAGAGGTGGGGAATCAGGGGCGCGGTATCAGTGGCAGGGAATCAGAGGCGGGAAATCAGAGGCCGGGAATCAGAGGCGGTGAATCAGAGGCGGGGAATCAGAGGCAGGGAATCGGATGTGCGGAATCAGAGATGGGGAATCAGAGGTGGGGAATCAGAGGCGGTGAATCAGACATGGGTAATCAGAGGCGGGGAATCAGGGGCAGGAAATCAGACACGGGGAATCAGAGGCGGGGAATCAGAGCTGGGGAATTAGATGCAGGGAATCAGAGTTGGGGATTCAGAGGCGGGGAATCAGATATGGGGAAACAGTGGCGGGGAATCAGAGGCGGGGAAACAGAGGCGGGGAATCAGATATGGGGAATCAGAGGTGGGGAATCAGAGCTGGGGAATCAGAGGTGGGGAATCAGAGTTGGGGAATCAGAGGCGGGGATTTAGATATGGGGAAACAGAGGCGGGGAATCAGAGGCGGGGAAACAGAGGCGGGGAATCATATATGGGGAATCAGAGGTGGGGAATCAGAGGCAGGGAATCAGATGTGCGGAATCAGAGATGGGGAATCAGAGGCAGGGAATCAGAATCAGAAGCAGGGAATAAGACGCGGGGAATCTGAGGCGGGGAGTCAGAGCTGGGGAATCAGAGGCTGTGAATCAGAGGCGGGGAATCAGAAGCAGGGAATCGGATGTGCGGAATCAGAGATGGGGAATCAGAGGTGGGGAATCAGAGGCGGTGAATCAGACACGGGGAATCTGAGGCGGGGAATCAGAGGCGGGGAATCAGAGGCAGGGAATGGGATGTGCGGAATCAGAGATGGGGAATCAGAGGTGGGGAATCAGAGGTGGTGAATCAGATATGGGTAATCAGAGGCGTGGAATCAGAGGCAGGAAATCAGACACGGGGAATCAGAGGCGGGGAATCAGAGCTGGGGAATTAGATGCAGGGAATCAGAGTTGGGGATTCAGAGGCGGGGAATCAGATATGGGGAAACTGAGGTGGGAAATCAGAGGTGGGCAAATAGAGGCGGGGAATCAGATATGGGGAAACAGAGGCGGGGAATCAGAGGCGGGGAAACAGAGGCGGGGAATCAGAGGTGGGGAATCAGAGGCAGGGAATCAGATGTGCGGAATCAGAGATGCGGAATCAGAGGCAGGGAATCAGAATCAGAAGCAGGGAATAAGACGCGGGGAATCAGAGGCGGGGAATCAGAGCTGGGGAATCAGAGGCAGTGAATCAGAGGCGGGGAATCAGAGGCAGGGAATCGGATGTGCAGAATCAGAGATGGGGAATCAGAGGTGGGGAATCAGAGGCGGTGAATCAGACATGGGTAATCAGAGGTGGGGAATCAGAGGCAGGAAATCAGACACGGGGAATCAGAGGCTGGGAATCAGAGCTGGGAAATTAGAGGCAGGGAATCAGAGTTGGGGATTCAGAGGCGGGGAATCAGATATGGGGAAACAGAGGCGGGGAATCAGAGGCGGGCAAATAGAGGCGGGGATCAGATATGGGGAAACAGAAGAGGGGAATCAGAGGCGGGGAAACAGAGGCGGGAATCAGATATGGGGAATCAGAGGTGGGGAATCAGAGGTTGGGAATCAGAGGCAGGGAATCAGAGGCTGGGAATCAGATGCATGGAATCAGATGCGGGGAATCAGAGGCGGGGAATCAGAGCTGGGGAATCAGAGGTGGGGAATCAAATTTGGGGAATCAGAGTCGGGGACTTAGATATGGGGAAACAGAGGCGGGGAATCAGAGGTGGGGAACAGAAGGCGGGGAATCAGATATGGGGAATCAGAGATGGGGAATCAGAGGCAGGGAATTAGATGTGCGGAATCAGAGATGGGGAATCAGAGGTGGCGAATCAGAATCAGAAGCAGGGAATCAGAGGCAGGGAATCAGAGTTGGGGATTCAGAGGCGGGGAATCAGATATGGGGAAACAGAGGCGGGGAATCAGAGGCGGGAAAACTGAGGCGGGGAATTAGATATGGGGAATCAGTGGTGGGGAATCAGAGGTGGTGAATCAGAGATGGGGAATCACAGGCGGGGAATCAGAGGCAGGGAATAGAACGCGGGGAATCAGAGGCAGGGAATCAGAGTTGGGGCATCAGAGGTTGGGAATTAGATATGGGGAAACAGAGGCGGGGAATCAGAGGCGGGGAAACAGACGCGGGGAATCAGATATGGGGAATCAGAGTTGGGGAATCAGAGGTTGGGAATCAGAGGCAGGGAATCAGAGGCTTGGAATCAGATGCAGGGAATCAGATGCGGGGAATCAGAGGCGGGGAATCAGAGCTGGGGAATCAGAGGCGGGGAATCAGAGTTGGGGAATCAGAGGCGGGGAATCAGATATGGGGAATCAGAGGCGGGGAATCAGAGGCGGGGAAACAGAGGCGGGGAATCAGATATGGGGAATCAGAGGCGGGGAATCAGGGGCGGGGTATCAGTGGCAGGGAATCAGAGGCGGGAAATCAGAGGCCGGGAATCAGAGGCGGTGAATCAGGGGCGGGGAATCAGAGGCAGGGAATCGGATGTGCGGAATCAGAGATGCGGAATCAGAGGTGGGGAATCAGAATCAGAAGCAGGGAATCAGAGGGCGGGAATTAGAGGCCGGAATCAGATGCCGGGAATAAGAGGCCGGGAATCAGAGGTTGGGAATCAGAGTCCGGGAATCAGAGATGGGGAATCAGAAGCGGGGAATGAGATATGGGGAATCAGAGGCGGGGAATCAGAGGCTGGGAAACAGAGGCGAGGAATCAGATATGGGGATTCAGAGGTGGCGAATCAAAGGCGGTGAATCAGAGGCAGGGAATCGGAGCTGGGGTATCAGAGGCGGGGAATCAGAGTTGGGGAATCAGAGGCGGGGAATCAGAGCTGGGGAATCAGAGTCGGGGAATCAGAGGCAGGGAATAAGATGTGCGGAATCAGAGATGGGGAATCAGAGGCGGGGAATCAGAGCTGGAGAATCAGAGGTGGGGAATCAGAGTTGGGGAATCAGTGGCTGGGACTTAGATATTGGGAAACAGAGGCGGGGAATCAGAGCCGGGGAAATAGAGGCGGGGAATCAGATATGGGGAATCAGAGGTGGGGAATCAGAGGCAGGGAATCAGAATCAGAAGCAGGGAATCAGAGGCCGGGGATCAGAGGCCGGAATCAGATGCCGGGAATAAGAGGCCGGGAATCAGAGGTGGGGAATCAGAGTCCGGGAATCAGAGATGGGGATTCAGAGGCGGGGAATGAGATAAGGTGAATCAGAGGCGGGGAATCAGAGGCGGGTAAACAGAGGCGGGGAATCAGATATGGGGAATCAGAGGTGGCGAATCAAAGGCGGTGAATCAGAGATGGGGAATCAGAGGCCGGGAATCAGAGGCAGGGAATCAAACACGGGGAATCAGAGGCGGGGAATCAGAGCTGGGGAATCAGAGGCGGGGAATCATAGCTGGCGAATCAGAGGCGGGGAATCAGAGGTGGGGAATCAGAGGCGGGGAATCAGATATTGTTAATCAGAGGTGGGGAATCAGAGGCGGGGAAACAGAGGCGGGGAATCAGATATGGGGAATCAGAGGTGGGGAATCAGAGGTTGTGAATCAAAGATGGAGAATCAGAGGCGGGGAATCAGAGTTGGGGAATCAGAGTTGGGGAATCAGAGGCGGGGATTCAGATATGGGGAATCAGAGGCGGGGAATCAGAGGCGGGGAAACAGAGGCGGGGAATCAGATATGGGGAATCAGAGGTGGGGAATCAGGGGCGGGGTATCAGTGGCAGGGAATCAGAGGCGGGAAATCAGAGGCCGGGAATCAGAGGCGGTGAATCAGAGGCGGGGAATCAGAGGCAGGGAATCGGATGTGCGGAATCAGAGATGGGGAATCAGAGGTGGGGAATCAGAGGCGGTGAATCAGACATGGGTAATCAGAGGCGGGGAATCAGGGGCAGGAAATCAGACACGGGGAATCAGAGGCGGGGAATCAGAGCTGGGGAATTAGATGCAGGGAATCAGAGTTGGGGATTCAGAGGCGGGGAATCAGATATGGGGAAACAGTGGCGGGGAATCAGAGGCGGGGAAACAGAGGCGGGGAATCAGATATGGGGAATCAGAGGTGGGGAATCAGAGCTGGGGAATCAGAGGTGGGGAATCAGAGTTGGGGAATCAGAGGCGGGGATTTAGATATGGGGAAACAGAGGCGGGGAATCAGAGGCGGGGAAACAGAGGCGGGGAATCAGATATGGGGAATCAGAGGTGGGGAATCAGAGGCAGGGAATCAGATGTGCGGAATCAGAGATGGGGAATCAGAGGCAGGGAATCAGAATCAGAAGCAGGGAATAAGACGCGGGGAATCTGAGGCGGGGAGTCAGAGCTGGGGAATCAGAGGCTGTGAATCAGAGGCGGGGAATCAGAAGCAGGGAATCAGATGTGCGGAATCAGAGATGGGGAATCAGAGGTGGGGAATCAGAGGCGGTGAATCAGACACGGGGAATCTGAGGCGGGGAATCAGAGGCGGGGAATCAGAAGCAGGGAATGGGATGTGCGGAATCAGAGATGGGGAATCAGAGGTGGGGAATCAGAGGTGGTGAATCAGATATGGGTAATCAGAGGCGTGGAATCAGAGGCAGGAAATCAGACACGGGGAATCAGAGGCGGGGAATCAGAGCTGGGGAATTAGATGCAGGGAATCAGAGTTGGGGATTCAGAGGCGGGGAATCAGATATGGGGAAACTGAGGTGGGGAATCAGAGGTGGGCAAATAGAGGCGGGGAATCAGATATGGGGAAACAGAGGCGGGGAATCAGAGGCGGGGAAACAGAGGCGGGGAATCAGATATGGGGAATCAGAGGTGGGGAATCAGAGGTTGGGAATCACAGGCAGGGAATCAGAGGCTGGGAATCAGATGCAGGGAATCAGATGCGGGGAATCAGAGGCGGGGAATCAGAGCTGGGGAATCAGAGGTGGGGAATCAGAGCTGGAGAATCAGAGGTGGGGAATCAGAGTTGGGGAATCAGAGGCGGGGACTTAGATATTGGGAAACAGAGGCGGGGAATCAGAGGCGGGGAAACAGAGGCGGGGAATCAGATATGGGGAATCAGAGGTGGGGAATCAGAGGCAGGGAATCAGATGTGCGCAATCAGAGATGGGGAATCAGAGGGAGGGAATCAGAATCAGAAGCAGGGAATCAGAGGCCGGGAATCAGAGGCCGGAATCAGATGCCGGGAATAAGAGGACGGGAACCAGAGGTGGGGAATCAGAGTCCAGGAATCAGAGATGGGGATTCAGAGGCGGGGAATGAGATATGGGGAATCAGAGGCGGGGAATCAGAGGCGGGGAAACAGAGACAGGGAATCAGATATGGGGAATCAGAGGTGGCGAATCAAAGGCGGTGAATCAGAGAAGGGGAATCAGAGGCGGGCAATCAGAGGCAGGGAATCAAACACGGGGAATCAGAGGCGGGGAATCAGAGCTGGGGAATCAGAGGCGGGGAATCAGGGTTGGGGAATCAGAGGCGGGGAATCAGATATGGGGAAACAGGGGCGGGGAATCAGAGGTGGGGAAACACAGGCGGGGAATCAGATATGGGGAATCAGAGGTGTGGAATCAGAGGTTGGGAATCAGAGGCAGGGAATCAGAGGCGGGGAAACAGAGGCGGGGAATCAGATAAGGGGAATCAGAGGTGGCGAATCAAAGGCGGTGAAACAGAGATGGGGAATCAGGGCAGGGAATCAGAGGCAGGGAATCAAACACGGGGAATCAGAGCTGGGGAATCAGAGGCGTGGAATTAGAGTTGGGGAATCAGAGGAGGGGAATCAGAGGCGGGGAAACAGAGGCGGGGAATCAGATATGGGGAATCAGAGGTGGGGAATCAGATGTTGGGAATCCGAGGCAGGGAATCAGAGGCGGGGAATCAGAGGCGGGGAATCAGAGGCAGGGAATCAGATGTGCGGAATCGGAGATGGGGTATCAGAGGCAGGGAATCAGAGGCGGGGAATCAGAGGCGGGGAATCAGAGGCCGGGAATCAGATATGGGGAAACAGAGGCGGGGAATCAGAGGCGGGGAAACAGAGGCGGGGAATCAGATATGGGGAATCAGAGGTGGGGAATCAGAGGTTGGGAATCAGATGCAGGGAATCAGAGGCTTGGAATCAGATGCAGGGAATCAGATGCGGGGAATCAGAGGCGGGGAATCAGAGCTGGAGAATCAGAGGTGGGGAATCAGAGTTGGGGAATCAGAGGCGGGGACTTAGATATTGGGAAACAGAGGCGGGGAATCAGAGGCGGGGAAACAGAGGCGGGAAATCAGATATGGGGAATCAGAGGTGGGGAATCAGAGGCAGGGAATCAGATGTGCGCAATCAGAGATGGGGAATCAGAGGCAGGGAATCAGAATCAGAAGCAGGGAATCAGAGGCCAGGAATCAGAGGCCGGAATCAGATGCCGGGAATAAGAGTCCGGGAATCAGAGGTGGGGAATCAGAGTCCGGGAATCAGAGATGGGGATTCAGAGGCGGGGAATGAGATATGGGGAATCAGAGGCGGGGAATCAGAGGCGGGGAAACAGAGGCGGGGAATCAGATATGGGGAATCAGAGGTGGCGAATGAAAGGCGGTGAATCAGAGATGGGGAATCAGAGGCCGGGAATCAGAGGCAGGGAATCAAACACGGGGAATAAGAGGCGGGGAATCAGAGCTGGGGAATCAGAGGCGGGGAATCAGAGTTGGGGAATCAGAGGCGGGGAATCAGAGGCAGGGAATCAATATGGGAATTCAGAGGTGGGGAATCAGATGTTGGGAATCAGAGGCAGGGAATCAGAGGCGAGGATTCAGAGCTGGGGAATCAGAGGCGGGGAATCAGATTTGGGGAATCAGAGAAGGGGAATCAGAGATGGGGAATCAGAGATGGGGAATCAGAGGCGGGGAATCAGACGCTGGGAATCAGAGGTGGTGAATCAGAGGCGGGGAATCAGAGGCGGGGAATCAGAGGCAGGGAATCAGACGCGGGGAATCAGAGGTGGGGAATCATAGCTGGCGAATCAGAGGCGGGGAATCAGAGGTGGGGAATCAGAGGCGGGGAATCAGATATTGTTAATCAGAGGTGGGGAATCAGAGGCGGGGAAACAGAGGCGGGGAATCAGATATGGGGAATCAGAGGTGGGGAATCAGAGGCCGGTAATCAGACGCGGGGAATCAGAGGCGGGGATTCAGAGCTGGGGAATCAGAGGCGGGGAATCAGAGTTGGGGAATCAGAGGCGGGGAATCAGATATGGGGAATCAGAGGCGGGGAATCAGAGGCGGGGAAACAGAGGGGGGGAATCAGATATGGGGAATCAGAGGTGGGGAATCAGGGGCGGGGTATCAGTGGCAGGGAATCAGAGGCAAGAAATCAGAGGCCGGGAATCAGAGGCGGTGAATCATAGGCGGGGAATCAGAGGCAGGGAATCGGATGTGCGGAATCAGAGATGGGGAATCAGAGGTGGGGAATCAGAGGCGGTGAATCAGACATGGGTAATCAGAGGCGGGGAATCAGAGGCAGGAAATCAGACACGGGGAATCAGAGGCAGGGAATCAGAGCTGGGGAATTAGATGCAGGGAATCAAAGTTGGGGATTCAGAGGCGGGGAATCAGATATGGGGAAACAGTGGTGGGGAATCAGAGGCGGGGAAACAGAGGCGGGGAATCAGATATGGGTAATCAGAGGTGGGTAATCAGAGCTGGGGAATCAGAGGTGGGGAATCAGAGTTGCGGAATCAGAGGCGGGGACTTAGATATGGGGAAACAGAGGTGGGGAATCAGAGGCGGGGAAACAGAGGCAGGGAATCAGATATGGGGAATCAGAGGTGGGGAATCAGAGGCAGGGAATCAGATGTGCGGAATCAGAGATGGGGAATCAGAGGCAGGGAATCAGAATCAGAAGCAGGGAATAAGACGTGGGGAATCTGAGGCGGGGAATCAGAGCTGGGGAATCAGAGGCTGTGAATCAGAGGCGGGGAATCAGAAGCAGGGAATCGGATGTGCGGAATCAGAGATGGGGAATCAGAGGTGGGGAATCAGAGGCGGTGAATCAGACATGGGTAATCAGAGGCAGGGAATCAGAGGCAGGAAATCAGACACGGGGAATCTGAGGCGGGGAATCAGAGGCGGGGAATCAGAGGCAGGGAATGGGATGTGCGGAATCAGAGATGGGGAATCAGAGGTGGGGAATCAGAGGTGGTGAATCAGACATGGGTAAACAGAGGCGGGGAATCAGAGGCAGGAAATCAGACACGGGGAATCAGAGGCGGGGAATCAGAGCTGGGGAATTAGATGCAGGGAATCAGAGTTGGGGATTCAGAAACGGGGAATCATATATGGGGAAACTGAGGTGGGGAATCAGAGGTGGGCAAATAGAGGCGGGGAATCAGATATGGGGAAACAGAGGCGGGGAATCAGAGGCGGGGAAACAGAGGCGGGGAATTAGATATGGGGAATCAGAGGTGGGGAATCAGAGTTTGGGAATCACAGGCAGGGAATCAGAGGCTGGGTATCAGATGCAGGGAATCAGATGCGGGGAATCAGAGGCGGGGAATCAGAGCTGGGGAATCAGAGGTGGGGAATCAGAGTTGGGGAATCAGAGGCGGGGACTTAGATATTGGGAAACAGAGGCGGGGAATCAGAGAAGGGGAAACAGAGGCGGGGAATCAGATATGGGGAATCAGAGGTGGGGAATCAGAGGCAGGGAATCAGATGTGCGGAATCAGAGATGGGGAATCAGAGGCAGGGAATCAGAATCAGAAGCAGGGAATAAGACGCGGGGAATCAGAGGCGGGGAATCAGAGCTGGGGAATCAGAGGCAGTGAATCAGAGGCGGGGAATCAGAGGCAGGGAATCGGATGTGCCGAATCAGAGATGGGGAATCAGAGGTGGGGAATCAGAGGCGGTGAATCAGACATGGGTAATCAGAGGCGGGGAATCAGAGGCAGGAAATCAGACACGGGGAATCAGAGGCGGGGAATCAGAGCTGGGAAATTAGAGGCAGGGAATCAGAGTTGGGGATTCAGAGGCGGGGAATCAGATATGGGGAAAAAGAGGCGGGGAAACAGAGGCGGGCAAATAGAGGCGGGGATCAGATATGGGGAAACAGAGGAGGGGATCAGAGGCGGGGAAACAGAGGCGGGGAATCAGATATGGGGAATCAGAGGTGGGGAATCAGAGGTTGGGAATCAGACGCGGGGAATCAGAGGCGGGGATTCAGAGCTGGGGAATCAGAGGCGGGGAATCAGAGTTGGGGAATCAGAGGCGGGGAATCAGATATGGGGAATCAGAGGCGGGGAATCAGAGGCGGGGAAACAGAGGCGGGGAATCAGATATGGGGAATCAGAGGTGGGGAATCAGGGGCGGGGTATCAGTGGCAGGGAATCAGAGGCGGGGAATCAGAGCTGGGGAATTAGATGCAGGGAATCAGAGCTGGGGATTCAGAGGCGGGGAATCAGATATGGGGAAACAGTGGCGGGGAATCAGAGGCGGGGAAACAGAGGCGGGGAATCAGATATGGGGAATCAGAGGTGGGGAATCAGAGCTGGGGAATCAGAGGTGGGGAATCAGAGTTGGGGAATCAGAGGCGGGGATTTAGATATGGGGAAACAGAGGCGGGGAATCAGAGGCGGGGAAACAGAGGCGGGGAATCAGATATGGGGAATCAGAGGTGGGGAATCAGAGGCAGGGAATCAGATGTGCGGAATCAGAGATGGGGAATCAGAGGCAGGGAATCAGAATCTGAAGCAGGGAATGAGACGCGGGGAATCTGAGGCGGGGAATCAGAGCTGGGGAATCAGAGGCTGTGAATCAGAGGCGGGGAATCAGAAGCAGGGAATCGGATGTGCGGAATCAGAGATGTGGAATCAGAGGTGGGAAATCAGAGGCGGTGAATCAGACACGGGGAATCTGAGGCGGGGAATCAGAGGCGGGGAATCAGAGGCAGGGAATGGGATGTGCGGAATCAGAGATGGGGAATCAGAGGTGGGGAATCAGAGGCGGTGAATCAGATATGGGTAATCACAGGCGTGGAATCAGAGGCAGGAAATCAGACACGGGGAATCAGAGGCGGGGAATCAGAGCTGGGGAATTAGATGCAGGGAATCAGAGTTGGGGATTCAGAGGCGGGGAATCAGATATGGGGAAACTGAGGTGGGGAATCAGAGGTGGGCAAATAGAGGCGGGGAATCAGATATGGGGAAACAGAGGCGGGGAATCAGAGGCGGGGAAACAGAGGCGGGGAATCAGATATGGGGAATCAGAGGTGGGGAATCAGAGGTTGGGAATCACAGGCAGGGAATCAGAGGCTGGGAATCAGATGCAGGGAATCAGATGCGGGGAATCAGAGGCGGGGAATCAGAGCTGGGGAATCAGAGGTGGGGAATCAGAGCTGGAGAATCAGAGGTGGGGAATCAGAGTTGGGGAATCAGAGGCGGGGACTTAGATATTGGGAAACAGAGGCGGGGAATCAGAGGCGGGGAAACAGAGGCGGGGAATCAGATATGGGGAATCAGAGGTGGGGGATCAGAGGCAGGGAATCAGATGTGCGCAATCAGAGATGGGGAATCAGAGGCAGGGAATAAGAATCAGAAGCAGGGAATCAGAGGCCGGGAATCAGAGGCCGGAATCAGATGCCGGGAATAAGAGGCCGGGAACCAGAGGTGGGGAATCAGAGTCCAGGAATCAGAGATGGGGATTCAGAGGCGGGGAATGAGATATGGGGAATCAGAGGTGGGGAATCAGAGGCGGGGAAACAGAGACAGGGAATCAGATATGGGGAATCAGAGGTGGCGAATCAAAGGCGGTGAATCAGAGAAGGGGAATCAGAGGCGGGCAATCAGAGGCAGGGAATCAAACACGGGGAATCAGAGCTGGGGAATCAGAGGCGGGGAATCAGGGTTGGGGAATCAGAGGCGGGGAATCAGATATGGGGAAACAGGGGCGGGGAATCAGAGGTGGGGAAACACAGGCGGGGAATCAGATATGGGGAATCAGAGGTGTGGAATCAGAGGTTGGGAATCAGAGGCAGGGAATCAGAGGCGGGGAAACAGATAAGGGGAATCAGATAAGAGGAATCAGAGGTGGCGAATCAAAGGTGGTGAAACAGAGATGGGGAATCAGGGCAGGGAATCAGAGGCAGGGAATCAAACACGGGGAATCAGAGCTGGGGAATCAGAGGCGGGGAATTAGAGTTGGGGAATCAGAGGAGGGGAATCAGAGGCGGGGAAACAGAGGCGGGGAATCAGATATGGGGAATCAGAGGTGGGGAATCAGATGTTGGGAATCCGAGGCAGGGAATCAGAGGCGGGGAATCAGAGGCGGGGATCAGAGGCAGGGAATCAGATGTGCGGAATCGGAGATGGGGAATCAGAGGCAGGGAATCAGAGGCGGGGAATCAGAGGCGGGGAATCAGAGGCCGGGAATCAGATATGGGGAAACAGAGGCGGGGAATCAGAGGCGGGGAAACAGAGGCGGGGAATCAGATATGGGGAATCAGAGGTGGGGAATCAGAGGTTGGGAATCAGATGCAGGGAATCAGAGGCTTGGAATCAGATGCAGGGAATCAGATGCGGGGAATCAGAGGCGGGGAATCAGAGCTGGAGAATCAGAGGTGGGGAATCAGAGTTGGGGAATCAGAGGCGGGGACTTAGATATTGGGAAACAGAGGCGGGGAATCAGAGGCGGGGAAACAGAGGTGGGAAATCAGATATGGGGAATCAGAGGTGGGGAATCAGAGGCAGGGAATCAGATGTGCGCAATCAGAGATGGGGAATCAGAGGCAGGGAATCAGAATCAGAAGCAGGGAATCAGAGGCCAGGAATCAGAGGCCGGAATCAGATGCCGGGAATAAGAGTCCGGGAATCAGAGGAGGGGAATCAGAGTCCGGGAAACAGAGATGGGGATTCAGAGGCGGGGAATGAGATATGGGGAATCAGAGGCGGGGAATCAGAGGCGGGGAAACAGAGGCGGGGAATCAGATATGGGGAATCAGAGGTGGCGAATGAAAGGCGGTGAATCAGAGATGGGGAATCAGAGGCCGGGAATCAGAGGCAGGGAATCAATCACGGGGAATAAGAGGCGGGGAATCAGAGCTGGGGAATCAGAGGCGGGGAATCAGAGTTGGGGAATCAGAGGCGGGGAATCAGAGGCAGGGAATCAATATGGGAATTCAGAGGTGGGGAATCAGATGTTGGGAATCAGAGGCAGGGAATCAGAGGCGAGGATTCAGAGCTGGGGAATCAGAGGCGGGGAATCAGATTTGGGGAATCAGAGATGGGGAATCAGAGATGGGGAATCAGAGATGGGGAATCAGAGGCGGGGAATCAGACGCTGGGAATCAGAGGTGGTGAATCAGAGGCGGGGAATCAGAGGCGGGGAATCAGAGGCAGGGAATCAGACGCGGGGAATCAGAGGTGGGGAATCATAGCTGGCGAATCAGAGGCGGGGAATCAGAGGTGGGGAATCAGAGGCGGGGAATCAGATATTGTTAATCAGAGGTGGGGAATCAGAGGCGGGGAAACAGAGGCGGGGAATCAGATATGGGGAAACAGAGGTGGGGAATCAGAGGCCGGTAATCAGACGCGGGGAATCAGAGGCGGGGATTCAGAGCTGGGGAATCAGAGGCGGGGAATCAGAGTTGGGGAATCAGAGGCGGGGAATCAGATATGGGGAATCAGAGGCGGGGAATCAGAGGCGGGGAAACAGAGGCGGGGAATCAGATATGGGGAATCAGAGGTGGGGAATCAGGGGCGGGGTATCAGTGGCAGGGAATCAGAGGCGGGAAATCAGAGGCCGGGAATCAGAGGCGGTGAATCAGAGGCGGGGAATCAGAGGCAGGGAATCGGATGTGCGGAATCAGAGATGGGGAATCAGAGGTGGGGAATCAGAGGCGGTGAATCAGACATGGGTAATCAGAGGCGGGGAATCAGAGGCAGGAAATCAGACACGGGGAATCAGAGGCAGGGAATTAGAGCTGGGGAATTAGATGCAGGGAATCAAAGTTGGGGATTCAGAGGCGGGGAATCAGATATGGGGAAACAGTGGCGGGGAATCAGAGGCGGGGAAACAGAGGCGGGGAATCAGATATGGGGAATCAGAGGTGGGTAATCAGAGCTGGGGAATCAGAGGTGGGGAATCAGAGTTGCGGAATCAGAGGCGGGGACTTAGATATGGGGAAACAGAGGCGGGGAATCAGAGGTGGCGAAACAGAGGCAGGGAATCAGATATGGGGAATCAGAGGTGGGGAATCAGAGGCAGGGAATCAGATGTGCGGAATCAGAGATGGGGAATCAGAGGCAGGGAATCAGAATCAGAAGCAGGGAATAAGACGCGGGGAATCTGAGGCGGGGAATCAGAGCTGGGGAATCAGAGGCTGTGAATCAGAGGCGGGGAATCAGAAGCAGGGAATCGGATGTGCGGAATCAGAGATGGGGAATCAGAGGCAGGGAATCAGAGGCGGGGAATGAGAGGCGGGGAATCAGAGGCAGGGAATCAGATGTGCGGAATCGGAGATGGGGAATCAGAGGCAGTGAATCAGAGGCGGGGAATCAGAGGCGGGGAATCAGAGGCCGGGAATCAGATATGGGTAAACAGAGGCGGGGAATCAGAGGCGGGGAAACAGAGGCGGGGAATCAGATATGGGAAATCAGAGGTGGGGAATCAGAGGTTGGGAATCAGAGGCAGGGAATCAGAGGCTTGGAATCAGATGCAGGGAATCAGATGCGGGGAATCAGAGGCGGGGAATCAGAGCTGGAGAATCAGAGGTGGGGAATCAGAGTTGGGGAATCAGCGGCGGGGACTTAGATATTGGGAAACAGAGGCGGGGAATCAGAGGCGGGGAAACAGAGGCGGGGAATCAGATATGGGGAATCAGAGGTGGGGAATCAGAGGCAGGGAATCAGATGTGCGCAATCAGAGATGGGGAATCAGAGTCAGGGAATCAGAATCAGAAGCAGGGAATCAGAGGCCGGGGATCAGAGGCCGGAATCAGATGCCGGGAATAAGAGGCCGGGAATCAGAGGTGGGGAATCAGAGTCCGGGAATCAGAGATGGGGATTCAGAGGCGGGGAATGAGATATGGGGAATCAGAGGCGGGGAATCAGAGGCGGGGAAACAGAGGCGGGGAATCAGATATGGGGAATCAGAGGTGGCGAATGAAAGGCGGTGAATCAGAGATGGGGAATCAGAGGCCGGGAATCAGAGGCAGGGAATCAAACACGGGGAATCAGAGGCGGGGAATCAGAGCTGGGGAATCAGAGGCGGGGAATCATAGCTGGCGAATCAGAGGCGGGGAATCAGAGGTGGGGAATCAGAGGCGGGGAATCAGATATTGTTAATCAGAGCTGGGGAATCAGAGGCGGGGAAACAGAGGCGGGGAATCAGATATGGGGAATCAGAGGTGGGGAATCAGAGGTTGTGAATCAGAGATGGAGAATCAGATGCGGGGAATCAGAGGCCGGTAATCAGACGCGGGGAATCAGAGGCGGGGATTCAGAGCTGGGGAATCAGAGGCGGGGAATCAGAGTTGGGGAATCAGAGGCGGGGAATCAGATATGGGGAATCAGATACAGGGAATCAGATGCGGGGAATCAGAGGCGGGGTATCAGAGGTGGGGAATCAGAGGCGGTGAGTCAGAGATAGGGAATCAGAGGCGGTGAATCAGAGGCAGGAAATCAGACACGGGGATTCAGAGGCTGGGAATCAGACGGGGGGAATCAAAGGTGGGGAATCAGAGCTGGGGAATCAGAGGCAGGGATTCAGAGTTGGGGATTCAGAGGCGGGGAATCAGATATGGGGAAACAGAGGCGGGGAATCAGAGGCGGGAAAACAGAGGCGGGGAATTAGATATGGGGAATCAGAGGTGGAGAATCAGAGGTGGTGAATCAGCGATGGGGAATCACAGGCGGGGAATCAGAGGCAGGGAATAGAACGCGGGGAATCAGAGGCAGGGAATCAGAGTTGGGGCATCAGAGGTTGGGAATAAGATATGGGGAAACAGGCGGGGAATCAGAGGTGGGGAAACAGAGGCGGGGAATCAGATATGGGGAATCAGAGGTGGGGAATCAGAGGTTGGGAATCAGAGGCAGGGAATCAGAGGCTTGGAATCAGATGCAGGGAATCAGATGCGGGGAATCAGATATGGGGAATCAGAGGTGGGGAATCAGAGGTTGGGAATCAGAGGCAGGGAATCAGAGGCTTGGAATCAGATGCAGGGAATCAGATGCGGGGAATCAGAGGCGGGGAATCAGAGCTGGGGAATCAGTGGTGGGGAATCAGAGTTGGGGAATCAGAGGCGGGGAATTAGATATTGGGAAACAGAGGCGGGGAATCAGAGGCTGGGAAACAGAGGCGGGAAATCAGATATGGGGAATCAGAGGTGGGGAATCAGAGGCAGGGAATCAGAATCAGAAGCAGGGAATCAGAGGCCGGGAATCAGAGGCCGGAATCAGATGCCGGGAATAAGAGGCCGGGAATCAGAGGTGGGGAATCAGAGTCCGGGAATCAGAGATGGGGATTCAGAGTCGGGGAATGAGATATGGGGAATCAGAGGCGGGGAATCAGAGGCGGGGAAACAGAGGCGGGGAATCAGATATGGGGAATCAGAGGTGGCGAATCAAAGGCGGTGAATCAGAGCTGGGGAATCAGAGGCGGGGAATCAGAGTTGGGGAATCAGAGGCGGGGAATCAGAGTCGGGGAATCAGAGGCATGGAATCAGATGTGCGGAATCAGAGATGGGGAATCAGAGGTGGGGAATCAGAGGCGGTGAGTCAGAGATAGGGAATCAGAGGCGGTGAATCAGAGGCAGGAAATCAGACACGGGGATTCAGAGGCTGGGAATCAGACGGGGGGAATCAAAGGTGGGGAATCAGAGCTGGGGAATCAGAGGCAGGGAATCAGAGTTGGGAATTCAGAGGAGGGGAATCAGATATGGGGAAACAGAGGCGGGGAATCAGAGGCGGGAAAACAGAGGCGGGGAATTAGATATGGGGAATCAGAGGTGGGGAATCAGAGGTGGTGAATCAGAGATGGGGAATCACAGGCGGGGAATCAGAGGCAGGGAATAGAACGCGGGGAATCAGAGGCAGGGAATCAGAGTTGGGGCATCAGAGGTTGGGAATTAGATATGGGGAAACAGAGGCGGGGAATCAGAGGTGGGGAAACAGAGGCGGGGAATCAGATATGGGGAATCAGAGGTGGGGAATCAGAGGCAGGGAATCAGATGTGCGGAATCAGAGATGGGGAATCAGAGGCAGGGAATCAGAATCAGAAGCGGGGAATCAGATATGGGGAATCAGAGGCCAGGAATCAGATGCTGGGAATAAGAGGCCGGGAATCAGAGGTGGGGAATCAGAGTCCGGAAATCAGAGATGGGGATTCAAAGGCGGGGAATCAGATATGGAGAATCAGAGGCGGGGAATTTGAGGCGTGGAAACAGTGGTGGAGAATCAGATATGGGGAATCAGAGGTGGCGAATCAAAGGCAGTGAATCAGAGATGTGGAATCAGAGGTGGGGAATCAGAGGCAGGGAATCAAACACAGGGAATCAGAGGCGGGGAATCAGAGCTGGGGAATCAGAGGCGGGGAATCAGAGTTGGGGAATCAGAGGCGGGGAATCAGATATGGGGAATCAGAGGTGTGGAATCAGAGGTTGGGAAACAGAGGCGGGGAATCAGATATGGGGAATCAGAGGTGGGGAATCAGAGGTGGTGAATCAGAGATGGGGAATCACAGGCGGGGAATCAGAGGCAGGGAATAGAACGCGGGGAATCAGAGGCAGGGAATTAGAGTTGGGGCATCAGAGGTTGGGAATTAGATATGGGGAAACAGAGGCGGGGAATCAGAGGCAGGGAAACAGAGGCGGGGAATCAGATATGGGGAATCAGAGGTGGGGAATCAGAGGCAGGGAGTCAGATGTGCTGAATCAGAGATGGGGAATCAGAGGCAGGGAATCAGAATCAGAAGCGGGGAATCAGAGGCCGGGAATCAGAGGCCGGGAATCAGATGCTGGGAATAAGAGGCCGGGAATCAGAGGTGGGGAATCAGTGTCCGGGAATCAGAGATGGGGATTCAGAGGCGGAGAATGAGATATGGAGAATCAGAGGCGGAGAATCAGACGCGGGGAAACAGAGGTGGGGAATCAGATATGGGGAATCAGAGGTGGTGAATCAAAGGCGGTGAATCAGAGATGGGGAATCAGAGGCGGGCAATCAGAGGCAGGGAATCAAACACGGGGAATCAGAGGCGGGGATACAGAGCTGGGGAATCAGAGGCGGGGAATCAGAGTTGAATCAGAGGCGGGGAATCAGATATGGGGAATCAGAGGCGGGGAATCAGAGTTGGGGAATCAGAGGCGGGGAATCAGATATGGGGAATCAGATGCAGGGAATCAGATGCGGGGAATTAGAGGCGGGGTATCAGAGGTGGGGAATCAGAGGCGGTGAGTCAGAGATAGGGAATCAGAGGCGGGGAATCAGAGGCAGGAAATCAGACACGGGGAATCAGAGGCGGGGAATCAGAGCTGGGGAATTAGATGCAGGGAATCAGAGTTGGGGATTCAGAGGCGGGGAATCAGATATGGGGAATCAGAGGTGGGGAATCAGAGCTGGGGAATCAGAGGTGGGGAATCAGAGTTGGGGAATCAGAGGCGGGGATATAGATATGGGGAAACAGAGGCTGGGAATCAGAGGCAGGGAAACAGAGGTGGGGAATCATATATGGGGAATCAGAGGTGGGGAATCAGAGGTTGGGTATCAGATGCAGGGAATCAGATGCGGGGAATCAGAGGCGGGGTATCAGAGCTGGGGAATCAGAGGTGGGGAATCAGAGTTGGGGAATCAGAGGCGGGGACTTTGATATGGGGAAACAGAGGCGGGGAATCAGAGAAGGGGAAACAGAGGCGGGGAATCAGATATGGGGAATCAGAGGTGGGGAATCAGAGGCAGGAAATCAGATGTGCGGAATCAGAGATGGGGAATCAGAGGCAGGGAATCAGAATCAGAAGCAGGGAATAAGACGCGGGGAATCAGAGGCGGGGAATCAGAGCTGGGGAATCAGAGGCAGTGAATCAGAGGCGGGGAATCAGAGGCAGGGAATCGGATGTGCCGAATCAGAGATGGGGAATCAGAGGTGGGGAATCAGAGGCGGTGAATCAGACATGGGTAATCAGAGGCGGGGAATCAGAGGCAGGAAATCAGACACGGGGAATCAGAGGCGGGGAATCAGAGCTGGGAAATTAGAGGCAGGGAATCAGAGTTGGGGATTCAGAGGCGGGGAATCAGATATGGGGAAAAAGAGGCGGGGAAACAGAGGCGGGCAAATAGAGGCGGGGATCAGATATGGGGAAACAGAGGAGGGGAATCAGAGGCGGGGAAACAGAGGCGGGGAATCAGATATGGGGAATCAGAGGTGGGGAATCAGAGGTTGGGAATCAGAGGCAGGGAATCAGAGGCTGGGAATCATATGCATGGAATCAGATGCGGGGAATCAGAGGCGGGGAATCAGAGCTGGGGAATCAGAGGTGGGGAATCAAAGTTGGGGAATCAGAGTCGGGGACTTAGATATGGGGAAACAGAGGCGGGGAATCAGAGGCGGGGAACAGAAGGCGGGGAATCAGATATGGGGAATCAGAGATGGGGAATCAGAGGCAGGGAATTAGATGTGCGGAATCAGAGATGGGGAATCAGAGGTGGGGAATCAGAATCAGAAGAAGGGAATCAGAGGCAGGGAATCAGAGTTGGGGATTCTGAGGCGGGGAATCAGATATGGGGAAACAGAGGCGGGGAATCAGAGGCGGGAAAACAGAGGCGGGGAATTAGATATGGGGAATCAGAGGTGGGGAATCAGAGGTGGTGAATCAGAGATGGGGAATCACAGGCGGGGAATCAGAGGCAGGGAATAGAACGCGGGGAATCAGAGGCAGGGAATCAGAGTTGGGGCATCAGAGGTTGGGAATAAGATATGGGGAAACAGAGGCGGGGAATCAGAGGCGGGGAAACAGAGGCGGGGAATCAGATATGGGGAATCAGAGGTGGGGAATCAGAGGTTGGGAATCAGAGGCAGGGAATCAGAGGCTTGGAATCAGATGCAGGGAATCAGATGCGGGGAATCAGATATGGGGAATCAGAGGTGGGGAATCAGAGGTTGGGAATCAGAGGCAGGGAATCAGAGGCTTGGAATCAGATGCAGGGAATCAGATGCGGGGAATCAGAGGCGGGGAATCAGAGCTGGGGAATCAGAGGTGGGGAATCAGAGTTGGGGAATCAGAGGCGGGGACTTAGATATTGGGAAACAGAGGCGGGGAATCAGAGGCGGGGAAACAGAGGCGGGAAATCAGATATGGGGAATCAGAGGTGGGGAATCAGAGGCAGGGAATCAGATGTGCGCAATCAGAGATGGGGAATCAGAGGCCGGGAATCAGAGGCCGGAATCAGATGCCGGGAATAAGAGGCCGGGAATCAGAGGTGGGGAATCAGAGTCCGGGAATCAGAGATGGGGATTCAGAGTCGGGGAATGAGATATGGGGAATCAGAGGCGGGGAATCAGAGGCGGGGTAACAGAGGCGGGGAATCAGATATGGGGAATCAGAGGTGGCGAATCAAAGGCGGTGAATCAGAGCTGGGGAATCAGAGGCGGGGAATCAGAGTTGGGGAATCAGAGGCTGGGAATCAGAGTCGGGGAATCAGAGGCAGGGAATCAGATGTGCAAAATCAGAGATGGGGAATCAGAGGTGGGGAATCAGAGGCGGGGAATCAGATATGGGGAAACATGGGCGGGGAATCAGAGGTGGGGAAACACAGGCGGGGAATCAGATATGGGGAATCAGAGGTGTGGAATCAGAGGTTGGGAATCAGAGGCAGGGAATCAGAGGCGGGGAAACAGAGGCGGGGAATCAGACAAGGGGAATCAGAGGTGGCGAATCAAAGGCGGTGAAACAGAGATGGGGAATCAGGGCAGGGAATCAGAGGCAGGGAATCAAACACGGGGAATCAGAGCTGGGGAATCAGAGGCGTGGAATTAGAGTTGGGGAATCAGAGGAGGGGAATCAGAGGAGGGGAATCAGAGGCGGGGAAACAGAGGCGGGGAATCAGATATGGGGAATCAGAGGTGGGGAATCAGATGTTGGGAATCCGAGGCAGGGAATCAGAGGCGGGGAATCAGAGGCGGGGAATCAGAGGCAGGGAATCAGATGTGCGGAATCGGAGATGGGGAATCAGAGGCAGGGAATCAGAGGCGGGGAATCAGAGGCGGGGAATCAGAGGCCGGGAATCAGATATGGGGAAACAGAGGCGGGGAATCAGAGGCGGGGAAACAGAGGCGGGGAATCAGATATGGGGAATCAGAGGTGGGGAATCAGAGGTTGGGAATCAGATGCAGGGAATCAGAGACTTGGAATCAGATGCAGGGAATCAGATGCGGGGAATCAGAGGCGGGGAATCAGAGCTGGAGAATCAGAGGTGGGGAATCAGAGTTGGGGAATCAGAGGCGGGGACTTAGATATTGGGAAACAGAGGCGGGGAATCAGAGGCGGGGAAACAGAGGCGGGAAATCAGATATGGGGAATCAGAGGTGGGGAATCAGAGGCAGGGAATCAGATGTGCGCAATCAGAGATGGGGAATCAGAGGCAGGGAATCAGAATCAGAAGCAGGGAATCAGAGGCCAGGAATCAGAGGCCGGAATCAGATGCCGGGAATAAGAGTCCGGGAATCAGAGGTGGGGAATCAGAGTCCGGGAATCAGAGATGGGGATTCAGAGGCGGGGAATGAGATATGAGGAATCAGAGGCGGGGAATCAGAGGCGGGGAAACAGAGGCGGGGAATCAGATATGGGGAATCAGAGGTGGCGAATGAAAGGCGGTGAATCAGAGATGGGGAATCAGAGGCCGGGAATCAGAGGCAGGGAATCAAACACGGGGAATAAGAGGCGGGGAATCAGAGCTGGGGAATCAGAGGCGGGGAATCAGAGTTGGGGAATCAGAGGCGGGGAATCAGAGGCAGGGAATCAATATGGGAATTCAGAGGTGGGGAATCAGATGTTGGGAATCAGAGGCAGGGAATCAGAGGCGAGGATTCAGAGCTGGGGAATCAGAGGCGGGGAATCAGATTTGGGGAATCAGAGAAGGGGAATCAGAGATGGGGAATCAGAGATGGGGAATCAGAGGCGGGGAATCAGACGCTGGGAATCAGAGGTGGTGAATCAGAGGCGGGGAATCAGAGGCGGGGAATCAGAGGCAGGGAATCAGACGCGGGGAATCAGAGGTGGGGAATCATAGCTGGCGAATCAGAGGCGGGGAATCAGAGGTGGGGAATCAGAGGCGGGGAATCAGATATTGTTAATCAGAGGTGGGGAATCAGAGGCGGGGAATCAGAGGCAGGGAATCAATATGGGAATTCAGAGATGGGGAATCAGAGGCCGGTAATCAGACGCGGGGAATCAGAGGCGGGGATTCAGAGCTGGGGAATCAGAGGCGGGGAATCAGAGTTGGGGAATCAGAGGCGGGGAATCAGATATGGGGAATCAGAGGCGGGGAATCAGAGGCGGGGAAACAGAGGGGGGGGATCAGATATGGGGAATCAGAGGTGGGGAATCAGGGGCGGGGTATCAGTGGCAGGGAATCAGAGGCGAGAAATCAGAGGCCGGGAATCAGAGGCGGTGAATCATAGGCGGGGAATCAGAGGCAGGGAATCGGATGTGCGGAATCAGAGATGGGGAATCAGAGGTGGGGAATCAGAGGCGGTGAATCAGACATGGGTAATCAGAGGCGGGGAATCAGAGGCAGGAAATCAGACACGGGGAATCAGAGGCAGGGAATCAGAGCTGGGGAATTAGATGCAGGGAATCAAAGTTGGGGATTCAGAGGCGGGGAATCAGATATGGGGAAACAGTGGTGGGGAATCAGAGGCGGGGAAACAGAGGCGGGGAATCAGATATGGGTAATCAGAGGTGGGTAATCAGAGCTGGGGAATCTGAGGCGGGGAATCAGAGCTGGGGAATCAGAGGCTGTGAATCAGAGGCGGGGAATCAGAAGCAGGGAATCGGATGTGCGGAATCAGAGATGGGGAATCAGAGGTGGGGAATCAGAGGCGGTGAATCAGACATGGGTAATCAGAGGCAGGGAATCAGAGGCAGGAAATCAGACACGGGGAATCTGAGGCGGGGAATCAGAGGCGGGGAATCAGAGGCAGGGAATGGGATGTGCGGAATCAGAGATGGGGAATCAGAGGTGGGGAATCAGAGGTGGTGAATCAGACATGGGTAAACAGAGGCGGGGAATCAGAGGCAGGAAATCAGACACGGGGAATCAGAGGCGGGGAATCAGAGCTGGGGAATTAGATGCAGGGAATCAGAGTTGGGGATTCAGAGGCGGGGAATCATATATGGGGAAACTGAGGTGGGGAATCAGAGGTGGGCAAATAGAGGCGGGGAATCAGATATGGGGAAACAGAGGCGGGGAATCAGAGGCGGGGAAACAGAGGCGGGGAATTAGATATGGGGAATCAGAGGTGGGGAATCAGAGTTTGGGAATCACAGGCAGGGAATCAGAGGCTGGGTATCAGATGCAGGGAATCAGATGCGGGGAATCAGAGGCGGGGAATCAAAGCTGGGGAATCAGAGGTGGGGAATCAGAGTTGGGGAATCAGAGGCGGGGACTTAGATATTGGGAAACAGAGGCGGGGAATCAGAGAAGGGGAAACAGAGGCGGGGAATCAGATATGGGGAATCAGAGGTGGGGAATCAGAGGCAGGGAATCGATGTGCGGAATCAGAGATGGGGAATCAGAGGCAGGGAATCTGAATCAGAAGCAGGGAATAAGACGCGGGGAATCAGAGGCGGGGAATCAGAGCTGGGGAATCAGAGGCAGTGAATCAGAGGCGGGGAATCAGAGGCAGGGAATCGGATGTGCCGAATCAGAGATGGGGAATCAGAGGTGGGGAATCAGAGGCGGTGAATCAGACATGGGTAATCAGAGGCGGGGAATCAGAGGCAGGAAATCAGACACGGGGAATCAGAGGCGGGGAATCAGAGCTGGGAAATTAGAGGCAGGGAATCAGAGTTGGGGATTCAGAGGCGGGGAATCAGATATGGGGAAAAAGAGGCGGGGAAACAGAGGCGGGCAAATAGAGGCGGGGATCAGATATGGGGAAACAGAGGAGGGGATCAGAGGCGGGGAAACAGAGGCGGGGAATCAGATATGGGGAATCAGAGGTGGGGAATCAGAGGTTGGGAATCAGACGCGGGGAATCAGAGGCGGGGATACAGAGCTGGGGAATCAGAGGCGGGGAATCAGAGTTGGGGAATCAGAGGCGGGGAATCAGATATGGGGAATCAGAGGCGGGGAATCAGAGGCGGGGAAACAGAGGCGGGGAATCAGATATGGGGAATCAGAGGTGGGGAATCAGGGGCGGGGTATCAGTGGCAGGGAATCAGAGGCGGGGAATCAGAGCTGGGGAATTAGATGCAGGGAATCAGAGCTGGGGATTCAGAGGCGGGGAATCAGATATGGGGAAACAGTGGCGGGGAATCAGAGGCGGGGAAACAGAGGCGGGGAATCAGATATGGGGAATCAGAGGTGGGGAATCAGAGCTGGGGAATCAGAGGTGGGGAATCAGAGTTGGGGAATCAGAGGCGGGGATTTAGATATGGGGAAACAGAGGCGGGGAATCAGAGGCGGGGAAACAGAGGCGGGGAATCAGATATGGGGAATCAGAGGTGGGGAATCAGAGGCAGGGAATCAGATGTGCGGAATCAGAGATGGGGAATCAGAGGCAGGGAATCAGAATCTGAAGCAGGGAATGAGACGCGGGGAATCTGAGGCGGGGAATCAGAGCTGGGGAATCAGAGGCTGTGAATCAGAGGCGGGGAATCAGAAGCAGGGAATCGGATGTGCGGAATCAGAGATGTGGAATCAGAGGTGGGAAATCAGAGGCGGTGAATCAGACACGGGGAATCTGAGGCGGGGAATCAGAGGCGGGGAATCAGAGGCAGGGAATGGGATGTGCGGAATCAGAGATGGGGAATCAGAGGTGGGGAATCAGAGGCGGTGAATCAGATATGGGTAATCACAGGCGTGGAATCAGAGGCAGGAAATCAGACACGGGGAATCAGAGGCGGGGAATCAGAGCTGGGGAATTAGATGCAGGGAATCAGAGTTGGGGATTCAGAGGCGGGGAATCAGATATGGGGAAACTGAGGTGGGGAATCAGAGGTGGGCAAATAGAGGCGGGGAATCAGATATGGGGAAACAGAGGCGGTGAATCAGAGGCGGGGAAACAGAGGCGGGGAATCAGATATGGGGAATCAGAGGTGGGGAATCAGAGGTTGGGAATCACAGGCAGGGAATCAGAGGCTGGGAATCAGATGCAGGGAATCAGATGCGGGGAATCAGAGGCGGGGAATCAGAGCTGGGGAATCAGAGGTGGGGAATCAGAGCTGGAGAATCAGAGGTGGGGAATCAGAGTTGGGGAATCAGAGGCGGGGACTTAGATATTGGGAAACAGAGGCGGGGAATCAGAGGCGGGGAAACAGAGGCGGGGAATCAGATATGGGGAATCAGAGGTGGGGGATCAGAGGCAGGGAATCAGATGTGCGCAATCAGAGATGGGGAATCAGAGGCAGGGAATAAGAATCAGAAGCAGGGAATCAGAGGCCGGGAATCAGAGGCCGGAATCAGATGCCGGGAATAAGAGGCCGGGAACCAGAGGTGGGGAAACAGAGTCCAGGAATCAGAGATGGGGATTCAGAGGCGGGGAATGAGATATGGGGAATCAGAGGCGGGGAATCAGAGGCGGGGAAACAGAGACAGGGAATCAGATATGGGGAATCAGAGGTGGCGAATCAAAGGCGGTGAATCAGAGAAGGGGAATCAGAGGCGGGCAATCAGAGGCAGGGAATCAAACACGGGGAATCAGAGCTGGGGAATCAGAGGCGGGGAATCAGGGTTGGGGAATCAGAGGCGGGGAATCAGATATGGGGAAACAGGGGCGGGGAATCAGAGGTGGGGAAACACAGGCGGGGAATCAGATATGGGGAATCAGAGGTGTGGAATCAGAGGTTGGGAATCAGAGGCAGGGAATCAGAGGCGGGGAAACAGAGGCGGGGAATCAGATAAGGGGAATCAGAGGTGGCGAATCAAAGGCGGTGAAACAGAGATGGGGAATCAGGGCAGGGAATCAGAGGCAGGGAATCAAACACGGGGAATCAGAGCTGGGGAATCAGAGGCGGGGAATTAGAGTTGGGGAATCAGAGGAGGGGAATCAGAGGCGGGGAAACAGAGGCGGGGAATCAGATATGGGGAATCAGAGGTGGGGAATCAGATGTTGGGAATCCGAGGCAGGGAATCAGAGGCGGGGAATCAGAGGCGGGGATCAGAGGCAGGGAATCAGATGTGCGGAATCGGAGATGGGGAATCAGAGGCAGGGAATCAGAGGCGGGGAATCAGAGGCGGGGAATCAGAGGCCGGGAATCAGATATGGGGAAACAGAGGCGGGGAATCAGAGGCGGGGAAACAGAGGCGGGGAATCAGATATGGGGAATCAGAGGTGGGGAATCAGAGGTTGGGAATCAGATGAAGGGAATCAGAGGCTTGGAATCAGATGCAGGGAATCAGATGCGGGGAATCAGAGGCGGGGAATCAGAGCTGGAGAATCAGAGGTGGGGAATCAGAGTTGGGGAATCAGAGGCGGGGACTTAGATATTGGGAAACAGAGGCGGGGAATCAGAGGCGGGGAAACAGAGGCGGGAAATCAGATATGGGGAATCAGAGGTGGGGAATCAGAGGCAGGGAATCAGATGTGCGCAATCAGAGATGGGGAATCAGAGGCAGGGAATCAGAATCAGAAGCAGGGAATCAGAGGCCAGGAATCAGAGGCCGGAATCAGATGCCGGGAATAAGAGTCCGGGAATCAGAGGTGGGGAATCAGAGTCCGGGAAACAGAGATGGGGATTCAGAGGCGGGGAATGAGATATGGGGAATCAGAGGCGGGGAATCAGAGGCGGGGAAACAGAGGCGGGGAATCAGATATGGGGAATCAGAGGTGGCGAATGAAAGGCGGTGAATCAGAGATGGGGAATCAGAGGCCGGGAATCAGAGGCAGGGAATCAATCACGGGGAATAAGAGGCGGGGAATCAGAGCTGGGGAATCAGAGGCGGGGAATCAGAGTTGGGGAATCAGAGGCGGGGAATCAGAGGCAGGGAATCAAAGGCGAGGATTCAGAGCTGGGGAATCAGAGGCGGGGAATCAGATTTGGGGAATCAGAGATGGGGAATCAGAGATGGGGAATCAGAGATGGGGAATCAGAGGCGGGGAATCAGACGCTGGGAATCAGAGGTGGTGAATCAGAGGCGGGGAATCAGAGGCGGGGAATCAGAGGCAGGGAATCAGACGCGGGGAATCAGAGGTGGGGAATCATAGCTGGCGAATCAGAGGCGGGGAATCAGAGGTGGGGAATCAGAGGCGGGGAATCAGATATTGTTAATCAGAGGTGGGGAATCAGAGGCGGGGAAACAGAGGCGGGGAATCAGATATGGGGAATCAGAGGTGGGGAATCAGAGGCCGGTAATCAGACGCGGGGAATCAGAGGCGGGGATTCAGAGCTGGGGAATCAGAGGCGGGGAATCAGAGTTGGGGAATCAGAGGCGGGGAATCAGATATGGGGAATCAGAGGCGGGGAATCAGAGGCGGGGAAACAGAGGCGGGGAATCAGATATGGGGAATCAGAGGTGGGGAATCAGGGGCGGGGTATCAGTGGCAGGGAATCAGAGGCGGGAAAGCAGAGGCCGGGAATCAGAGGCGGTGAATCAGAGGCGGGGAATCAGAGGCAGGGAATCGGATGTGCGGAATCAGAGATGGGGAATCAGAGGTGGGGAATCAGAGGCGGTGAATCAGACATGGGTAATCAGAGGCGGGGAATCAGAGGCAGGAAATCAGACACGGGGAATCAGAGGCAGGGAATTAGAGCTGGGGAATTAGATGCAGGGAATCAAAGTTGGGGATTCAGAGGCGGGGAATCAGATATGGGGAAACAGTGGGGGGGAATCAGAGGCGGGGAAACAGAGGCGGGGAATCAGATATGGGGAATCAGAGGTGGGTCATCAGAGCTGGGGAATCAGAGGTGGGGAATCAGAGTTGCGGAATCAGAGGCGGGGACTTAGATATGGGGAAACAGAGGCGGGGAATCAGAGGTGGCGAAACAGAGGCAGGGAATCAGATATGGGGAATCAGAGGTGGGGAATCAGAGGCAGGGAATCAGATGTGCGGAATCAGAGATGGGGAATCAGAGGCAGGGAATCAGAATCAGAAGCAGGGAATAAGACGCGGGGAATCTGAGGCGGGGAATCAGAGCTGGGGAATCAGAGGCTGTGAATCAGAGGCGGGGAATCAGAAGCAGGGAATCGGATGTGCGGAATCAGAGATGGGGAATCAGAGGTGGGGAATCAGAGGCGGTGAATCAGACATGGGTAATCAGAGGCAGGGAATCAGAGGCAGGAAATCAGACACGGGGAATCTGAGGCGGGGAATCAGAGGCGGGGAATCAGAGGCAGGGAATGGGATGTGCGGAATCAGACATGGGTAATCAGAGGCGGGGAATCAGAATCAGAAGCAGGGAATCAGAGGCCGGGAATCAGAGGCCGGAATCAGATGCCGGGAATAAGAGGCCGGGAATCAGAGGTGGGGAATCAGAGTCCGGGAATCAGAGATGGGGATTCAGAGTCGGGGAATGAGATATGGGGAATCAGAGGCGGGGAATCAGAGGCGGGGTAACAGAGGCGGGGAATCAGATATGGGGAATCAGAGGTGGCGAATCAAAGGCGGTGAATCAGAGCTGGGGAATCAGAGGCGGGGAATCAGAGTTGGGGAATCAGAGGCTGGGAATCAGAGTCGGGGAATCAGAGGCAGGGAATCAGATGTGCAAAATCAGAGATGGGGAATCAGAGGTGGGGAATCAGAGGCGGGGAATCAGATATGGGGAAACAGGGGCGGGGAATCAGAGGTGGGGAAACACAGGCGGGGAATCAGATATGGGGAATCAGAGGTGTGGAATCAGAGGTTGGGAATCAGAGGCAGGGAATCAGAGGCGGGGAAACAGAGGCGGGGAATCAGATAAGGGGAATCAGAGGTGGCGAATCAAAGGCGGTGAAACAGAGATGGGGAATCAGGGCAGGGAATCAGAGGCAGGGAATCAAACACGGGGAATCAGAGCTGGGGAATCAGAGGCGTGGAATTAGAGTTGGGGAATCTGAGGAGGGGAATCAGAGGCGGGGAAACAGAGGCGGGGAATCAGATATGGGGAATCAGAGGTGGGGAATCAGATGTTGGGAATCCGAGGCAGGGAATCAGAGGCGGGGAATCAGAGGCGGGGAATCAGAGGCAGGGAATCAGATGTGCGGAATCGGAGATGGGGAATCAGAGGCAGGGAATCAGAGGCGGGGAATCAGAGGCGGGGAATCAGAGGCCGGGAATCAGATATGGGGAAACAGAGGCGGGGAATCAGAGGCGGGGAAACAGAGGCGGGGAATCAGATATGGGGAATCAGAGGTGGGGAATCAGAGGTTGGGAATCAGATGCAGGGAATCAGAGACTTGGAATCAGATGCAGGGAATCAGATGCGGGGAATCAGAGGCGGGGAATCAGAGCTGGAGAATCAGAGGTGGGGAATCAGAGTTGGGGAATCAGAGGCGGGGACTTAGATATTGGGAAACAGAGGCGGGGAATCAGAGGCGGGGAAACAGAGGCGGGAAATCAGATATGGGGAATCAGAGGTGGGGAATCAGAGGCAGGGAATCAGATGTGCGCAATCAGAGATGGGGAATCAGAGGCAGGGAATCAGAATCAGAAGCAGGGAATCAGAGGCCAGGAATCAGAGGCCGGAATCAGATGCCGGGAATAAGAGTCCGGGAATCAGAGGTGGGGAATCAGAGTCCGGGAATCAGAGATGGGGATTCAGAGGCGGGGAATGAGATATGGGGAATCAGAGGCGGGGAATCAGAGGCGGGGAAACAGAGGCGGGGAATCAGATATGGGGAATCAGAGGTGGCGAATGAAAGGCGGTGAATCAGAGATGGGGAATCAGAGGCCGGGAATCAGAGGCAGGGAATCAAACACGGGGAATAAGAGGCGGGGAATCAGAGCTGGGGAATCAGAGGCGGGGAATCAGAGTTGGGGAATCAGAGGCGGGGAATCAGAGGCAGGGAATCAATATGGGAATTCAGAGGTGGGGAATCAGATGTTGGGAATCAGAGGCAGGGAATCAGAGGCGAGGATTCAGAGCTGGGGAATCAGAGGCGGGGAATCAGATTTGGGGAATCAGAGAAGGGGAATCAGAGATGGGGAATCAGAGATGGGGAATCAGAGGCGGGGAATCAGACGCTGGGAATCAGAGGTGGTGAATCAGAGGCGGGGAATCAGAGGCGGGGAATCAGAGGCAGGGAATCAGACGCGGGGAATCAGAGGTGGGGAATCATAGCTGGCGAATCAGAGGCGGGGAATCAGAGGTGGGGAATCAGAGGCGGGGAATCAGATATTGTTAATCAGAGGTGGGGAATCAGAGGCGGGGAAACAGAGGCGGGGAATCAGATATGGGGAATCAGAGGTGGGGAATCAGAGGCCGGTAATCAGACGCGGGGAATCAGAGGCGGGGATTCAGAGCTGGGGAATCAGAGGCGGGGAATCAGAGTTGGGGAATCAGAGGCGGGGAATCAGATATGGGGAATCAGAGGCGGGGAATCAGAGGCGGGGAAACAGAGGGGGGGAATCAGATATGGGGAATCAGAGGTGGGGAATCAGGGGCGGGGTATCAGTGGCAGGGAATCAGAGGCGAGAAATCAGAGGCCGGGAATCAGAGGCGGTGAATCATAGGCGGGGAATCAGAGGCAGGGAATCGGATGTGCGGAATCAGAGATGGGGAATCAGAGGTGGGGAATCAGAGGCGGTGAATCAGACATGGGTAATCAGAGGCGGGGAATCAGAGGCAGGAAATCAGACACGGGGAATCAGAGGCAGGGAATCAGAGCTGGGGAATTAGATGCAGGGAATCAAAGTTGGGGATTCAGAGGCGGGGAATCAGATATGGGGAAACAGTGGTGGGGAATCAGAGGCGGGGAAACAGAGGCGGGGAATCAGATATGGGTAATCAGAGGTGGGTAATCAGAGCTGGGGAATCTGAGGCGGGGAATCAGAGCTGGGGAATCAGAGGCTGTGAATCAGAGGCGGGGAATCAGAAGCAGGGAATCGGATGTGCGGAATCAGAGATGGGGAATCAGAGGTGGGGAATCAGAGGCGGTGAATCAGACATGGGTAATCAGAGGCAGGGAATCAGAGGCAGGAAATCAGACACGGGGAATCTGAGGCGGGGAATCAGAGGCGGGGAATCAGAGGCAGGGAATGGGATGTGCGGAATCAGAGATGGGGAATCAGAGGTGGGGAATCAGAGGTGGTGAATCAGACATGGGTAAACAGAGGCGGGGAATCAGAGGCAGGAAATCAGACACGGGGAATCAGAGGCGGGGAATCAGAGCTGGGGAATTAGATGCAGGGAATCAGAGTTGGGGATTCAGAGGCGGGGAATCATATATGGGGAAACTGAGGTGGGGAATCAGAGGTGGGCAAATAGAGGCGGGGAATCAGATATGGGGAAACAGAGGCGGGGAATCAGAGGCGGGGAAACAGAGGCGGGGAATTAGATATGGGGAATCAGAGGTGGGGAATCAGAGTTTGGGAATCACAGGCAGGGAATCAGAGGCTGGGTATCAGATGCAGGGAATCAGATGCGGGGAATCTGAGGCGGGGAATCAGAGCTGGGGAATCAGAGGTGGGGAATCAGAGTTGGGGAATCAGAGGCGGGGACTTAGATATTGGGAAACAGAGGCGGGGAATCAGAGAAGGGGAAACAGAGGCGGGGAATCAGATATGGGGAATCAGAGGTGGGGAATCAGAGGCAGGGAATCAGATGTGCGGAATCAGAGATGGGGAATCAGAGGCAGGGAATCAGAATCAGAAGCAGGGAATAAGACGCGGGGAATCAGAGGCGGGGAATCAGAGCTGGGGAATCAGAGGCAGTGAATCAGAGGCGGGGAATCAGAGGCAGGGAATCGGATGTGCCGAATCAGAGATGGGGAATCAGAGGTGGGGAATCAGAGGCGGTGAATCAGACATGGGTAATCAGAGGCGGGGAATCAGAGGCAGGAAATCAGACACGGGGAATCAGAGGCGGGGAATCAGAGCTGGGAAATTAGAGGCAGGGAATCAGAGTTGGGGATTCAGAGGCGGGGAATCAGATATGGGGAAAAAGAGGCGGGGAAACAGAGGCGGGCAAATAGAGGCGGGGATCAGATATGGGGAAACAGAGGAGGGGATCAGAGGCGGGGAAACAGAGGCGGGGAATCAGATATGGGGAATCAGAGGTGGGGAATCAGAGGTTGGGAATCAGACGCGGGGAATCAGAGGCGGGGATACAGAGCTGGGGAATCAGAGGCGGGGAATCAGAGTTGGGGAATCAGAGGCGGGGAATCAGATATGGGGAATCAGAGGCGGGGAATCAGAGGCGGGGATACAGAGGCGGGGAATCAGATATGGGGAATCAGAGGTGGGGAATCAGGGGCGGGGTATCAGTGGCAGGGAATCAGAGGCGGGGAATCAGAGCTGGGGAATTAGATGCAGGGAATCAGAGCTGGGGATTCAGAGGCGGGGAATCAGATATGGGGAAACAGTGGCGGGGAATCAGAGGCGGGGAAACAGAGGCGGGGAATCAGATATGGGGAATCAGAGGTGGGGAATCAGAGCTGGGGAATCAGAGGTGGGGAATCAGAGTTGGGGAATCAGAGGCGGGGATTTAGATATGGGGAAACAGAGGCGGGGAATCAGAGGCGGGGAAACAGAGGCGGGGAATCAGATATGGGGAATCAGAGGTGGGGAATCAGAGGCAGGGAATCAGATGTGCGGAATCAGAGATGGGGAATCAGAGGCAGGGAATCAGAATCTGAAGCAGGGAATGAGACGCGGGGAATCTGAGGCGGGGAATCAGAGCTGGGGAATCAGAGGCTGTGAATCAGAGGCGGGGAATCAGAAGCAGGGAATCGGATGTGCGGAATCAGAGATGTGGAATCAGAGGTGGGAAATCAGAGGCGGTGAATCAGACACGGGGAATCTGAGGCGGGGAATCAGAGGCGGGGAATCAGAGGCAGGGAATGGGATGTGCGGAATCAGAGATGGGGAATCAGAGGTGGGGAATCAGAGGCGGTGAATCAGATATGGGTAATCACAGGCGTGGAATCAGAGGCAGGAAATCAGACACGGGGAATCAGAGGCGGGGAATCAGAGCTGGGGAATTAGATGCAGGGAATCAGAGTTGGGGATTCAGAGGCGGGGAATCAGATATGGGGAAACTGAGGTGGGGAATCAGAGGTGGGCAAATAGAGGCGGGGAATCAGATATGGGGAAACAGAGGCGGTGAATCAGAGGCGGGGAAACAGAGGCGGGGAATCAGATATGGGGAATCAGAGGTGGGGAATCAGAGGTTGGGAATCACAGGCAGGGAATCAGAGGCTGGGAATCAGATGCAGGGAATCAGATGCGGGGAATCAGAGGCGGGGAATCAGAGCTGGGGAATCAGAGGTGGGGAATCAGAGCTGGAGAATCAGAGGTGGGGAATCAGAGTTGGGGAATCAGAGGCGGGGACTTAGATATTGGGAAACAGAGGCGGGGAATCAGAGGCGGGGAAACAGAGGCGGGGAATCAGATATGGGGAATCAGAGGTGGGGGATCAGAGGCAGGGAATCAGATGTGCGCAATCAGAGATGGGGAATCAGAGGCAGGGAATAAGAATCAGAAGCAGGGAATCAGAGGCCGGGAATCAGAGGCCGGAATCAGATGCCGGGAATAAGAGGCCGGGAACCAGAGGTGGGGAATCAGAGTCCAGGAATCAGAGATGGGGATTCAGAGGCGGGGAATGAGATATGGGGAATCAGAGGCGGGGAATCAGAGGCGGGGAAACAGAGACAGGGAATCAGATATGGGGAATCAGAGGTGGCGAATCAAAGGCGGTGAATCAGAGAAGGGGAATCAGAGGCGGGCAATCAGAGGCAGGGAATCAAACACGGGGAATCAGAGCTGGGGAATCAGAGGCGGGGAATCAGGGTTGGGGAATCAGAGGCGGGGAATCAGATATGGTGAAACAGGGGCGGGGAATCAGAGGTGGGGAAACACAGGCGGGGAATCAGATATGGGGAATCAGAGGTGTGGAATCAGAGGTTGGGAATCAGAGGCAGGGAATCAGAGGCGGGGAAACAGAGGCGGGGAATCAGATAAGGGGAATCAGAGGTGGCGAATCAAAGGCGGTGAAACAGAGATGGGGAATCAGGGCAGGGAATCAGAGGCTGGGAATCAAACACGGGGAATCAGAGCTGGGGAATCAGAGGCGGGGAATTAGAGTTGGGGAATCAGAGGAGGGGAATCAGAGGCGGGGAAACAGAGGCGGGGAATCAGATATGGGGAATCAGAGGTGGGGAATCAGATGTTGGGAATCCGAGGCAGGGAATCAGAGGCGGGGAATCAGAGGCGGGGATCAGAGGCAGGGAATCAGATGTGCGGAATCGGAGATGGGGAATCAGAGGCAGGGAATCAGAGGCGGGGAATCAGAGGCGGGGAATCAGAGGCCGGGAATCAGATATGGGGAAACAGAGGCGGGGAATCAGAGGCGGGGAAACAGAGGCGGGGAATCAGATATGGGGAATCAGAGGTGGGGAATCAGAGGTTGGGAATCAAATGCAGGGAATCAGAGGCTTGGAATCAGATGCAGGGAATCAGATGCGGGGAATCAGAGGCGGGAAATCAGAGCTGGAGAATCAGAGGTGGGGAATCAGAGTTGGGGAATCAGAGGCGGGGACTTAGATATTGGGAAACAGAGGCGGGGAATCAGAGGCGGGGAAACAGAGGCGGGAAATCAGATATGGGGAATCAGAGGTGGGGAATCAGAGGCAGGGAATCAGATGTGCGCAATCAGAGATGGGGAATCAGAGGCAGGGAATCAGAATCAGAAGCAGGGAATCAGAGGCCAGGAATCAGAGGCCGGAATCAGATGCCGGGAATAAGAGTCCGGGAATCAGAGGTGGGGAATCAGAGTCCGGGAAACAGAGATGGGGATTCAGAGGCGGGGAATGAGATATGGGGAATCAGAGGCGGGGAATCAGAGGCGGGGAAACAGAGGCGGGGAATCAGATATGGGGAATCAGAGGTGGCGAATGAAAGGCGGTGAATCAGAGATGGGGAATCAGAGGCCGGGAATCAGAGGCAGGGAATCAATCACGGGGAATAAGAGGCGGGGAATCAGAGCTGGGGAATCAGAGGCGGGGAATCAGAGTTGGGGAATCAGAGGCGGGGAATCAGAGGCAGGGAATCAATATGGGAATTCAGAGGTGGGGAATCAGATGTTGGGAATCAGAGGCAGGGAATCAGAGGCGAGGATTCAGAGCTGGGGAATCAGAGGCGGGGAATCAGATTTGGGGAATCAGAGATGGGGAATCAGAGATGGGGAATCAGAGATGGGGAATCAGAGGCGGGGAATCAGACGCTGGGAATCAGAGGTGGTGAATCAGAGGCGGGGAATCAGAGGCGGGGAATCAGAGGCAGGGAATCAGACGATGGGAATCAGAGGTGGGGAATCATAGCTGGCGAATCAGAGGCGGGGAATCAGAGGTGGGGAATCAGAGGCGGGGAATCAGATATTGTTAATCAGAGGTGGGGAATCAGAGGCGGGGAAACAGAGGCGGGGAATCAGATATGGGGAATCAGAGGTGGGGAATCAGAGGCCGGTAATCAGACGCGGGGAATCAGAGGCGGGGATTCAGAGCTGGGGAATCAGAGGCGGGGAATCAGAGTTGGGGAATCAGAGGCGGGGAATCAGATATGGGGAATCAGAGGCGGGGAATCAGAGGCGGGGAAACAGAGGCGGGGAATCAGATATGGGGAATCAGAGGTGGGGAATCAGGGGCGGGGTATCAGTGGCAGGGAATCAGAGGCGGGAAAGCAGAGGCCGGGAATCAGAGGCGGTGAATCAGAGGCGGGGAATCAGAGGCAGGGAATCGGATGTGCGGAATCAGAGATGGGGAATCAGAGGTGGGGAATCAGAGGCGGTGAATCAGACATGGGTAATCAGAGGCGGGGAATCAGAGGCAGGAAATCAGACACGGGGAATCAGAGGCAGGGAATTAGAGCTGGGGAATTAGATGCAGGGAATCAAAGTTGGGGATTCAGAGGCGGGGAATCAGATATGGGGAAACAGTGGGGGGGAATCAGAGGCGGGGAAACAGAGGCGGGGAATCAGATATGGGGAATCAGAGGTGGGTAATCAGAGCTGGGGAATCAGAGGTGGGGAATCAGAGTTGCGGAATCAGAGGCGGGGACTTAGATATGGGGAAACAGAGGCGGGGAATCAGAGGTGGCGAAACAGAGGCAGGGAATCAGATATGGGGAATCAGAGGTGGGGAATCAGAGGCAGGGAATCAGATGTGCGGAATCAGAGATGGGGAATCAGAGGCAGGGAATCAGAATCAGAAGCAGGGAATAAGACGCGGGGAATCTGAGGCGGGGAATCAGAGCTGGGGAATCAGAGGCTGTGAATCAGAGGCGGGGAATCAGAAGCAGGGAATCGGATGTGCGGAATCAGAGATGGGGAATCAGAGGTGGGGAATCAGAGGCGGTGAATCAGACATGGGTAATCAGAGGCAGGGAATCAGAGGCAGGAAATCAGACACGGGGAATCTGAGGCGGGGAATCAGAGGCGGGGAATCAGAGGCAGGGAATGGGATGTGCGGAATCAGACATGGGTAATCAGAGGCGGGGAATCAGATGCAGGAAATCAGACACGGGGAATCAGAGGCGGGGAATCAGAGCTGGGAAATTAGAGGCAGGGAATCAGAGTTGGGGATTCAGAGGCGGGGAATCAGATATGGGGAAAAAGAGGCGGGGAAACAGAGGCGGGCAAATAGAGGCGGGGATCAGATATGGGGAAACAGAGGAGGGGAATCAGAGGCGGGGAAACAGAGGCGGGGAATCAGATATGGGGAATCAGAGGTGGGGAATCAGAGGTTGGGAATCAGACGCGGGGAATCAGAGGCGGGGATTCAGAGCTGGGGAATCAGAGGCGGGGAATCAGAGTTGGGGAATCAGAGGCGGGGAATCAGATATGGGGAATCAGAGGCGGGGAATCAGAGGCGGGGAAACAGAGGCGGGGAATCAGATATTGGGAATCAGAGGTGGGGAATCAGGGGCGGGGAATCAGTGGCAGGGAATCAGAGGCGGGAAATCAGAGGCCGGGAATCAGAGGCGGTGAATCAGGGGCAGGAAATCAGACACGGGGAATCAGAGGCGGGGAATCAGAGCTGGGGAATTAGATGCAGGGAATCAGAGTTGGGGATTCAGAGGCGGGGAATCAGATATGGGGAAACAGTGGCGGGGAATCAGAGATGGGGAATCAGAGGTGGGGAATCAGAGCTGGGGAATCAGAGGTGGGGAATCAGAGGCGGTGAATCAGACATGGGTAATCAGAGGCGGGGAATCAGGGGCAGGAAATCAGACACGGGGAATCAGAGGCGGGGAATCAGAGCTGGGGAATTAGATGCAGGGAATCAGAGTTGGGGATTCAGAGGCGGGGAATCAGATATGGGGAAACAGTGGCGGGGAATCAGAGATGGGGAATCAGAGGTGGGGAATCAGAGCTGGGGAATCAGAGGTGGGGAATCAGAGTTGGGGAATCAGAGGCGGGAATTTAGATATGGGGAAACAGAGGCGGGGAATCAGAGGCGGGGAAACAGAGGCGGGGAATCAGATATGGGGAATCAGAGGTGGGGAATCAGAGGCAGGGAATCAGATGTGCGGAATCAGAGATGGGGAATCAGAGGCAGGGAATCAGAATCAGAAGCAGGGAATAAGACGCGGGGAATCTGAGGCGGGGAATCAGAGCTGGGGAATCAGAGGCTGTGAATCAGAGGCGGGGAATCAGAAGCAGGGAATCGGATGTGCGGAATCAGAGATGGGGAATCAGAGGTGGGGAATCAGAGGCGGTGAATCAGACACGGGGAATCTGAGGCGGGGAATCAGAGGCGGGGAATCAGAGGCAGGGAATGGGATGTGCGGAATCAGAGATGGGGAATCAGAGGTGGGGAATCAGAGGCGGTGAATCAGATATGGGTAATCAGAGGCGTGGATTCAGAGGAAGGAAATCAGACACGGGGAATCAGAGGCGGGGAATCAGAGCTGGGGAATTAGATGTCGGGAATCAGAGTTGGGGATTCAGAGGCGGGGAATCAGATATGGGGAAACTGAGATGGGGAATCAGAGGTGGGCAAATAGAGGCGGGGAATCAGATGTGGGGAATCAGAGGTGGGGAATCAGAGGTTGGGAATCAGACGCGGGGAATCAGAGGCGGGGATTCAGAGCTGGGGAATCAGAGGCGGGGAATCAGAGTTGGGGAATCAGAGGCGGGGAATCAGATATGGGGAATCAGTGGCGGGGAATCAGAGGCGGGGAAACAGAGGCGGGGAATCAGATATGGGGAATCAGAGGTGGGGAATCAGGGGCGGGGTATCAGTGGCAGGGAATCAGAGGCGGGAAATCAGAGGCCGGGAATCACAGGCGGTGAATCAGAGGCGGGGAATCAGAGGCAGGGAATCGGATGTGCGGAATCAGAGATGGGGAATCAGAGGTGGGGAATCAGAGGCGGTGAATCAGACATGGGTAATCAGAGGCGGGGAATCAGGGGCAGGAAATCAGACACGGGGAATCAGAGGCGGGGAATCAGAGCTGGGGAATTAGATGCAGGGAATCAGAGTTGGGGATTCAGAGGCGGGGAATCAGATATGGGGAAACAGTGGCGGGGAATCAGAGGCGGGGAAACAGAGGCGAGGAATCAGATATGGGGAATCAGAGGTGGGGAATCAGAGGCAGGGAATCAGATGTGCGGAATCAGAGATGGGGAATCAGAGGCAGGGAATCAGAATCAGAAGCAGGGAATAAGACGCGGGGAATCAGAGGCGGGGAATCAGAGCTGGGGAATCAGAGGCAGTGAATCAGAGGCGGGGAATCAGAGGCAGGGAATCGGATGTGCCGAATCAGAGATGGGGAATCAGAGGTGGGGAATCAGAGGCGGTGAATCAGACATGGGTAATCAGAGGCGGGGAATCAGAGGCAGGAAATCAGACACGGGGAATCAGAGGCGGGGAATCAGAGCTGGGAAATTAGAGGCAGGGAATCAGAGTTGGGGATTCAGAGGCGGGGAATCAGATATGGGGAAAAAGAGGCGGGGAAACAGAGGCGGGCAAATAGAGGCGGGGATCAGATATGGGGAAACAGAGGAGGGGATCAGAGGCGGGGAAACAGAGGCGGGGAATCAGATATGGGGAATCAGAGGTGGGGAATCAGAGGTTGGGAATCAGACGCGGGGAATCAGAGGCGGGGATTCAGAGCTGGGGAATCAGAGGCGGGGAATCAGAGTTGGGGAATCAGAGGCGGGGAATCAGATATGGGGAATCAGAGGCGGGGAATCAGAGGCGGGGAAACAGAGGCGGGGAATCAGATATGGGGAATCAGAGGTGGGGAATCAGGGGCGGGGTATCAGTGGCAGGGAATCAGAGGCGGGGAATCAGAGCTGGGGAATTAGATGCAGGGAATCAGAGCTGGGGATTCAGAGGCGGGGAATCAGATATGGGGAAACAGTGGCGGGGAATCAGAGGCGGGGAAACAGAGGCGGGGAATCAGATATGGGGAATCAGAGGTGGGGAATCAGAGCTGGGGAATCAGAGGTGGGGAATCAGAGTTGGGGAATCAGAGGCGGGGATTTAGATATGGGGAAACAGAGGCGGGGAATCAGAGGCGGGGAAACAGAGGCGGGGAATCAGATATGGGGAATCAGAGGTGGGGAATCAGAGGCAGGGAATCAGATGTGCGGAATCAGAGATGGGGAATCAGAGGCAGGGAATCAGAATCTGAAGCAGGGAATGAGACGCGGGGAATCTGAGGCGGGGAATCAGAGCTGGGGAATCAGAGGCTGTGAATCAGAGGCGGGGAATCAGAAGCAGGGAATCGGATGTGCGGAATCTGAGATGTGGAATCAGAGGTGGGAAATCAGAGGCGGTGAATCAGACACGGGGAATCTGAGGCGGGGAATCAGAGGCGGGGAATCAGAGGCAGGGAATGGGATGTGCGGAATCAGAGATGGGGAATCAGAGGTGGGGAATCAGAGGCGGTGAATCAGATATGGGTAATCACAGGCGTGGAATCAGAGGCAGGAAATCAGACACGGGGAATCAGAGGCGGGGAATCAGAGCTGGGGAATTAGATGCAGGGAATCAGAGTTGGGGATTCAGAGGCGGGGAATCAGATATGGGGAAACTGAGGTGGGGAATCAGAGGTGGGCAAATAGAGGCGGGGAATCAGATATGGGGAAACAGAGGCGGGGAATCAGAGGCGGGGAAACAGAGGCGGGGAATCAGATATGGGGAATCAGAGGTGGGGAATCAGAGGTTGGGAATCACAGGCAGGGAATCAGAGGCTGGGAATCAGATGCAGGGAATCAGATGCGGGGAATCAGAGGCGGGGAATCAGAGCTGGGGAATCAGAGGTGGGGAATCAGAGCTGGAGAATCAGAGGTGGGGAATCAGAGTTGGGGAATCAGAGGCGGGGACATAGATATTGGGAAACAGAGGCGGGGAATCAGAGGCGGGGAAACAGAGGCGGGGAATCAGATATGGGGAATCAGAGGTGGGGGATCAGAGGCAGGGAATCAGATGTGCGCAATCAGAGATGGGGAATCAGAGGCAGGGAATAAGAATCAGAAGCAGGGAATCAGAGGCCGGGAATCAGAGGCCGGAATCAGATGCCGGGAATAAGAGGCCGGGAACCAGAGGTGGGGAATCAGAGTCCAGGAATCAGAGATGGGGATTCAGAGGCGGGGAATGAGATATGGGGAATCAGAGGCCGGGAATCAGAGGCGGGGAAACAGAGACAGGGAATCAGATATGGGGAATCAGAGGTGGCGAATCAAAGGCGGTGAATCAGAGAAGGGGAATCAGAGGCGGGCAATCAGAGGCAGGGAATCAAACACGGGGAATCAGAGCTGGGGAATCAGAGGCGGGGAATCAGGGTTGGGGAATCAGAGGCGGGGAATCAGATATGGGGAAACAGGGGCGGGGAATCAGAGGTGGGGAAACACAGGCGGGGAATCAGATATGGGGAATCAGAGGTGTGGAATCAGAGGTTGGGAATCAGAGGCAGGGAATCAGAGGCGGGGAAACAGAGGCGGGGAATCAGATAAGGGGAATCAGAGGTGGCGAATCAAAGGCGGTGAAACAGAGATGGGGAATCAGAGCAGGGAATCAGAGGCAGGGAATCAAACACGGGGAATCAGAGCTGGGGAATCAGAGGCGGGGAATTAGAGTTGGGGAATCAGAGGAGGGGAATCAGAGGCGGGGAAACAGAGGCGGGGAATCAGATATGGGGAATCAGAGGTGGGGAATCAGATGTTGGGAATCCGAGGCAGGGAATCAGAGGCGGGGAATCAGAGGCGGGGATCAGAGGCAGGGAATCAGATGTGCGGAATCGGAGATGGGGAATCAGAGGCAGGGAATCAGAGGCGGGGAATCAGAGGCGGGGAATCAGAGGCCGGGAATCAGATATGGGGAAACAGAGGCGGGGAATCAGAGGCGGGGAAACAGAGGCGGGGAATCAGATATGGGGAATCAGAGGTGGGGAATCAGAGGTTGGGAATCAGATGCAGGGAATCAGAGGCTTGGAATCAGATGCAGGGAATCAGATGCGGGGAATCAGAGGCGGGGAATCAGAGCTGGAGAATCAGAGGTGGGGAATCAGAGTTGGGGAATCAGAGGCGGGGACTTAGATATTGGGAAACAGAGGCGGGGAATCAGAGGCGGGGAAACAGAGGCGGGAAATCAGATATGGGGAATCAGAGGTGGGGAATCAGAGGCAGGGAATCAGATGTGCGCAATCAGAGATGGGGAATCAGAGGCAGGGAATCAGAATCAGAAGCAGGGAATCAGAGGCCAGGAATCAGAGGCCGGAATCAGATGCCGGGAATAAGAGTCCGGGAATCAGAGGTGGGGAATCAGAGTCCGGGAAACAGAGATGGGGATTCAGAGGCGGGGAATGAGATATGGGGAATCAGAGGCGGGGAATCAGAGGCGTGGAAACAGAGGCGGGGAATCAGATATGGGGAATCAGAGGTGGCGAATGAAAGGCGGTGAATCAGAGATGGGGAATCAGAGGCCGGGAATCAGAGGCAGGGAATCAATCACGGGGAATAAGAGGCGGGGAATCAGAGCTGGGGAATCAGAGGCGGGGAATCAGAGTTGGGGAATCAGAGGCGGGGAATCAGAGGCAGGGAATCAATATGGGAATTCAGAGGTGGGGAATCAGATGTTGGGAATCAGAGGCAGGGAATCAGAGGCGAGGATTCAGAGCTGGGGAATCAGAGGCGGGGAATCAGATTTGGGGAATCAGAGATGGGGAATCAGAGATGGGGAATCAGAGATGGGGAATCAGAGGCGGGGAATCAGACGCTGGGAATCAGAGGTGGTGAATCAGAGGCGGGGAATCAGAGGCGGGGAATCAGAGGCAGGGAATCAGACGCGGGGAATCAGAGGTGGGGAATCATAGCTGGCGAATCAGAGGCGGGGAATCAGAGGTGGGGAATCAGAGGCGGGGAATCAGATATTGTTAATCAGAGGTGGGGAATCAGAGGCGGGGAAACAGAGGCGGGGAATCAGATATGGGGAATCAGAGGTGGGGAATCAGAGGCCGGTAATCAGACGCGGGGAATCAGAGGCGGGGATTCAGAGCTGGGGAATCAGAGGCGGGGAATCAGGGTTGGGGAATCAGAGGCGGGGAATCAGATATGGGGAATCAGAGGCGGGGAATCAGAGGCGGGGAAACAGAGGCGGGGAATCAGATATGGGGAATCAGAGGTGGGGAATCAGGGGCGGGGTATCAGTGGCAGGGAATCAGAGGCGGGAAATCAGAGGCCGGGAATCAGAGGCGGTGAATCAGAGGCGGGGAATCAGAGGCAGGGAATCGGATGTGCGGAATCAGAGATGGGGAATCAGAGGTGGGGAATCAGAGGCGGTGAATCAGACATGGGTAATCAGAGGCGGGGAATCAGAGGCAGGAAATCAGACACGGGGAATCAGAGGCAGGGAATTAGAGCTGGGGAATTAGATGCAGGGAATCAAAGTTGGGGATTCAGAGGCGGGGAATCAGATATGGGGAAACAGTGGCGGGGAATCAGAGGCGGGGAAACAGAGGCGGGGAATCAGATATGGGGAATCAGAGGTGGGTAATCAGAGCTGGGGAATCAGAGGTGGGGAATCAGAGTTGCAGAATCAGAGGCGGGGACTTAGATATGGGGAAACATTGGCGGGGAATCAGAGGTGGCGAAACAGAGGCAGGGAATCAGATATGGGGAATCAGAGGTGGGGAATCAGAGGCAGGGAATCAGATGTGCGGAATCAGAGATGGGGAATCAGAGGCAGGGAATCAGAATCAGAAGCAGGGAATAAGACGCTGGGAATCTGAGGCGGGGAATCAGAGCTGGGGAATCAGAGGCTGTGAATCAGAGGCGGGGAATCAGAAGCAGGGAATCGGATGTGCGGAATCAGAGATGGGGAATCAGAGGTGGGGAATCAGAGGCGGTGAATCAGACATGGGTAATCAGAGGCAGGGAATCAGAGGCAGGAAATCAGACACGGGGAATCTGAGGCGGGGAATCAGAGGCGGGGAATCAGAGGCAGGGAATGGGATGTGCGGAATCAGAGATGGGGAATCAGAGGTGGGGAATCAGAGGTGGTGAATCAGACATGGGTAAACAGAGGCGGGGAATCAGAGGCAGGAAATCAGACACGGGGAATCAGAGGCGGGGAATCAGAGCTGGGGAATTAGATGCAGGGAATCAGAGTTGGGGATTCAGAGGCGGGGAATCATATATGGGGAAACTGAGGTGGGGAATCAGAGGTGGGCAAATAAAGGCGGGGAATCAGATATGGGGAAACAGAGGTGGGGAATCAGAGGCGGGCAAACAGAGGGGGGGAATCAGATATGGGGAATCAGAGGTGGGGAATCAGAGTTTGGGAATCACAGGCAGGGAATCAGAGGCTGGGTATCAGATGCAGGGAATCAGATGCGGGGAATCAGAGGCGGGGAATCAGAGCTGGGGAATCAGAGGTGGGGAATCAGAGTTGGGGAATCAGAGGCGGGGACTTAGATATGGGGAAACAGAGGCGGGGAATCAGAGAAGGGGAAACAGAGGCGGGGAATCAGATATGGGGAATCAGAGGTGGGGAATCAGAGGCAGGGAATCAGATGTGCGGAATCAGAGATGGGGAATCAGAGGCAGGCAATCAGAATCAGAAGCAGGGAATAAGACGCGGGGAATCAGAGGCGGGGAATCAGAGCTGGGGAATCAGAGGCAGTGAATCAGAGGCGGGGAATCAGAGGCAGGGAATCGGATGTGCCGAATCAGAGATGGGGAATCAGAGGTGGGGAATCAGAGGCGGTGAATCAGACATGGGTAATCAGAGGCGGGGAATCAGATGCAGGAAATCAGACACGGGGAATCAGAGGCGGGGAATCAGAGCTGGGAAATTAGAGGCAGGGAATCAGAGTTGGGGATTCAGAGGCGGGGAATCAGATATGGGGAAAAAGAGGCGGGGAAACAGAGGCGGGCAAATAGAGGCGGGGATCAGATATGGGGAAACAGAGGAGGGGAATCAGAGGCGGGGAAACAGAGGCGGGGAATCAGATATGGGGAATCAGAGGTGGGGAATCAGAGGTTGGGAATCAGACGTGGGGAATCAGAGGCGGGGATTCAGAGCTGGGGAATCAGAGGCGGGGAATCAGAGTTGGGGAATCAGAGGCGGGGAATCAGATATGGGGAATCAGAGGCGGGGAATCAGAGGCGGGGAAACAGAGGCGGGGAATCAGATATGGGAATCAGAGGTGGGGAATCAGGGGCGGGGAATCAGTGGCAGGGAATCAGAGGCGGGAAATCAGAGGCCGGGAATCAGAGGCGGTGAATCAGAGGCGGGGAATCAGAAGCAGGGAATCGGATGTGCGGAATCAGAGATGGGGAATCAGAGGTGGGGAATCAGAGGCGGTGAATCAGACACGGGGAATCTGAGGCGGGGAATCAGAGGCGGGTATCAGAGGCGGGGAATGGGATGTGCGGAATCAGAGATGGGGAATCAGAGGTGGGGAATCAGAGGCGGTGAATCAGACACGGGGAATCTGAGGCGGGGAATCAGAGGCGGTGAATCAGAGGCGGGGAATCAGAAGCAGGGAATCGGATGTGCGGAATCAGAGATGGGGAATCAGAGGTGGGGAATCAGAGGCGGTGAATCAGACACGGGGAATCTGAGGCGGGGAATCAGAGGCGGTGAATCAGAGGCGGGGAATCAGAAGCAGGGAATCGGATGTGCGGAATCAGAGATGGGGAATCAGAGGTGGGGAATCAGAGGCGGTGAATCAGACACGGGGAATCTGAGGTGGGGAATCAGAGGCGGTGAATCAGATATGGGTAATCAGAGGCGTGGATTCAGAGGCAGGAAATCAGACACGGGGAATCAGAGGCGGGGAATCAGAGCTGGGGAATTAGATGTCGGGAATCAGAGTTGGGGATTCAGAGGCGGGGAATCAGATATGGGGAAACTGAGGTGGGGAATCAGAGGTGGGCAAATAGAGGCGGGGAATCAGATATGGGGAATCAGAGGTGGGGAATCAGAGGTTGGGAATCAGACGCGGGGAATCAGAGGCGGGGATTCAGAGCTGGGGAATCAGAGGCGGGGAATCAGAGTTGGGGAATCAGAGGCGGGGAATCAGATATGGGGAATCAGTGGCGGGGAATCAGAGGCGGGGAAACAGAGGCGGGGAATCAGATATGGGGAATCAGAGGTGGGGAATCAGGGGCGGGGTATCAGTGGCAGGGAATCAGAGGCGGGAAATCAGAGGCCGGGAATCAGAGGCGGTGAATCAGAGGCGGGGAATCAGAGGCAGGGAATCGGATGTGCGGAATCAGAGATGGGGAATCAGAGGTGGGGAATCAGAGGCGGTGAATCAGACATGGGTAATCAGAGGCGGGGAATTAGGGGCAGGAAATCAGACACGGGGAATCAGAGGCGGGGAATCAGAGCTGGGGAATTAGATGCAGGGAATCAGAGTTGGGGATTCAGAGGCGGGGAATCAGATATGGGGAAACAGTGGCGGGGAATAAGAGGCGGGGAAACAGAGGCGAGGAATCAGATATGGGGAATCAGAGGTGGGGAATCAGAGCTGGGGAATCAGAGGTGGGGAATCAGAGTTGGGGAATCAGAGGCGGGGATTTAGATATGGGGAAACAGAGGCGGGGAATCAGAGGCGGGGAAACAGAGGCGGGGAATCAGATATGGGGAATCAGAGGTGGGGAATCAGAGGCAGGGAATCAGATGTGCGGAATCAGAGATGGGGAATCAGAGGCAGGGAATCAGAATCAGAAGCAGGGAATAAGACGCGGGGAATCTGAGGCGGGGAAACAGAGCTGGGGAATCAGAGGCTGTGAATCAGAGGCGGGGAATCAGAAGCAGGGAATCGGATATGCGGAATCAGAGATGGGGAATCAGAGGTGGGGAATCAGAGGCGGTGAATCAGACACGGGGAATCTGAGGCGGGGAATCAGAGGCGGGGAATCAGAGGCAGGGAATGGGATGTGCGGAATCAGAGATGGGGAATCAGAGGTGGGGAATCAGAGGCGGTGAATCAGATATGGGTAATCAGAGGCGTGGATTCAGAAGCAGGAAATCAGACACGGGGAATCAGAGGCGGGGAATCAGAGCTGGGGAATTAGATGCAGGGAATCAGAGTTGGGGATTCAGAGGCGGGGAATCAGATATGGGGAAACTGAGGTGGGGAATCAGAGGTGGGCAAATAGAGGCGGGGAATCAGATATGGGGAAACAGAGGCGGGGAATCAGAGGCGGGGAAACAGAGGCGGGGAATCAGATATGGGGAATCAGAGTTGGGGAATCAGAGGTTGGGAATCACAGGCAGGGAATCAGAGGCTGGGAATCAGATGCAGGGAATCAGATGCGGGGAATCAGAGGCGGGGAATCAGAGCTGGGGAATCAGAGGTGGGGAATCAGAGCTGGAGAATCAGAGGTGGGGAATCAGAGTTGGGGAATCAGAGGCGGGGACTTAGATATTGGGAAACAGAGGCGGGGAATCAGAGGCGGGGAAACAGAGGCGGGGAATCAGATATGGGGAATCAGAGGTGGGGAATCAGAGGCAGGGAATCAGATGTGCGCAATCAGAGATGGGGAATCAGAGGCAGGGAATAAGAATCAGAAGCAGGGAATCAGAGGCCGGGAATCAGAGGCCGGAATCAGATGCCGGGAATAAGAGGCCGGGAACCAGAGGTGGGGAATCAGAGTCCAGGAATCAGAGATGGGGATTCAGAGGCGGGGAATGAGATATGGGGAATCAGAGGCGGGGAATCAGAGGCGGGGAAACAGAGACAGGGAATCAGATATGGGGAATCAGAGGTGGCGAATCAAAGGCGGTGAATCAGAGAAGGGGAATCAGAGGCGGGCAATCAGAGGCAGGGAATCAAACACGGGGAATCATAGGCGGGGAATCAGAGCTGGGGAATCAGAGGCGGGGAATCAGGGTTGGGGAATCAGAGGCGGGGAATCAGATATGGGGAAACAGGGGCGGGGAATCAGAGGTGGGGAAACACAGGCGGGGAATCAGATATGGGGAATCAGAGGTGTGGAATCAGAGGTTGGGAATCAGAGACAGGGAATCAGAGGCGGGGAAACAGAGGCGGGGAATCAGATAAGGGGAATCAGAGGTGGCGAATCAAAGGCGGTGAAACAGAGATGGGGAATCAGGGCAGGGAATCAGAGGCAGGGAATCAAACACGGGGAATCAGAGCTGGGGAATCAGAGGCGGGGAATTAGAGTTGGGGAATCAGAGGATGGGAATTAGAGGCGGGGAAACAGAGGCGGGGAATCAGATATGGGGAATCAGAGGTGGGGAATCAGATGTTGGGAATCCGAGGCAGGGAATCAGAGGCGGGGAATCAGAGGCGGGGAATCAGAGGCAGGGAATCAGATGTGCGGAATCGGAGATGGGGAATCAGAGGCAGGGAATCAGAGGCGGGGAATCAGAGGCGGGGAATCAGAGGCCGGGAATCAGATATGGGGAAACAGAGGCGGGGAATCAGAGGCGGGGAAACAGAGGCGGGGAATCAGATATGGGGAATCAGAGGTGGGGAATCAGAGGTTGGGAATCAGATGCAGGGAATCAGAGGCTTGGAATCAGATGCAGGGAATCAGATGCGGGGAATCAGAGGCGGGGAATCAGAGCTGGAGAATCAGAGGTGGGGAATCAGAGTTGGGGAATCAGATATGGGGAAACAGAGGCGGGGAATCAGAGTTGGGGAATCAGAGGCGGGGAATCAGATATGGGGAATCAGAGGCGGGGAATCAGAGGCGGGGAAACAGAGGCGGGGAATCAGATATGGGGAATCAGAGGTGGGGAATCAGGGGCGGGGTATCAGTGGCAGGGAATCAGAGGCGGGAAATCAGAGGCCGGGAATCAGAGGCGGTGAATCAGAGGCGGGGAATCAGAGGCAGGGAATCGGATGTGCGGAATCAGAGATGGGGAATCAGAGGTGGGGAATCAGAGGCGGTGAATCAGACATGGGTAATCAGAGGCGGGGAATCAGGGGCAGGAAATCAGACACGGGGAATCAGAGGCGGGGAATCAGAGCTGGGGAATTAGATGCAGGGAATCAGAGTTGGGGATTCAGAGGCGGGGAATCAGATATGGGGAAACAGTGGCGGGGAATCAGAGATGGGGAATCAGAGGTGGGGAATCAGAGCTGGGGAATCAGAGGTGGGGAATCAGAGTTGGGGAATCAGAGGCGGGGATTTAGATATGGGGAAACAGAGGCGGGGTATCAGAGGCGGGGAAACAGAGGCGGGGAATCAGATATGGGGAATCAGAGGTGGGGAATCAGAGGCAGGGAATCAGATGTGCGGAATCAGAGATGGGGAATCAGAGGCAGGGAATCAGAATCAGAAGCAGGGAATAAGACGCGGGGAATCTGAGGCGGGGAATCAGAGCTGGGGAATCAGAGGCTGTGAATCAGAGGCGGGGAATCAGAAGCAGGGAATCGGATGTGCGGAATCAGAGATGGGGAATCAGAGGTGGGGAATCAGAGGCGGTGAATCAGACACGGGGAGTCTGAGGCGGGGAATCAGAGGCGGGGAATCAGAGGCAGGGAATGGGATGTGCGGAATCAGAGATGGGGAATCAGAGGTGGGGAATCAGAGGCGGTGAATCAGATATGGGTAATCAGAGGCGTGGATTCAGAGGCAGGAAATCAGACACGGGGAATCAGAGGCGGGGAATCAGAGCTGGGGAATTAGATGCAGGGAATCAGAGTTGGGGATTCAGAGGCGGGGAATCAGATATGGGGAAACTGAGGTGGGGAATCAGAGGTGGGCAAATAGAGGCGGGGAATCAGATATGGGGAATCAGAGGTGGGGAATCAGAGGTTGGGAATCAGACGCGGGGAATCAGAGGCGGGGATTCAGAGCTGGGGAATCAGAGGCGGGGAATCAGAGTTGGGGAATCAGAGGCGGGGAATCAGATATGGGGAATCAGAGGCGGGGAATCAGAGGCGGGGAAACAGAGGCGGGGAATCAGATATGGGGAATCAGAGGTGGGGAATCAGGGGCGGGGTATCAGTGGCAGGGAATCAGAGGCGGGAAATCAGAGGCCGGGAATCAGAGGCGGTGAATCAGAGGCAGGGAATCAGAGGCAGGGAATCGGATGTGCGGAATCAGAGATGGGGAATCAGAGGTGGGGAATCAGAGGCGGTGAATCAGACATGGGTAATCAGAGGCGGGGAATCAGAGGCAGGAAATCAGACACGGGGAATCAGAGGCAGGGAATTAGAGCTGGGGAATTAGATGCAGGGAATCAAAGTTGGGGATTCAGAGGCGGGGAATCAGATATGGGGAAACAGTGGCGGGGAATCAGAGGCGGGGAAACAGAGGCGGGGAATCAGATATGGGGAATCAGAGGTGGGTAATCAGAGCTGGGGAATCAGAGGTGGGGAATCAGAGTTGCGGAATCAGAGGCGGGGACTTAGATATGGGGAAACAGAGGCGGGGAATCAGAGGTGGGGAAACAGAGGCAGGGAATCAGATATGGGGAATCAGAGGTGGGGAATCAGAGGCAGGGAATCAGATGTGCGGAATCAGAGATGGGGAATCAGAGGCAGGGAATCAGAATCAGAAGCAGGGAATAAGACGCGGGGAATCTGAGGCGGGGAATCAGAGCTGGGGAATCAGAGGCTGTGAATCAGAGGCGGGGAATCAGAAGCAGGGAATCGGATGTGCGGAATCAGAGATGGGGAATCAGAGGTGGGGAATCAGAGGCGGTGAATCAGACATGGGTAATCAGAGGCAGGGAATCAGAGGCCGGAAATCAGACACGGGGAATCTGAGGCGGGGAATCAGAGGCGGGGAATCAGAGGCAGGGAATGGGATGTGCGGAATCAGAGATGGGGAATCAGAGGTGGGGAATCAGAGGTGGTGAATCAGACATGGGTAAACAGAGGCGGGGAATCAGAGGCAGGAAATCAGACACGTGGAATCAGAGGCGGGGAATCAGAGCTGGGGAATTAGATGCAGGGAATCAGAGTTGGGGATTCAGAGGCGGGGAATCATATATGGGGAAACTGAGGTGGGGAATCAGAGGTGGGCAAATAGAGGCGGGGAATCAGATATGGGGAAACAGAGGTGGGGAATCAGAGGCGGGCAATCAGAGGCGGGGAATCAGATATGGGGAATCAGAGGTGGGGAATCAGAGTTTGGGAATCACAGGCAGGGAATCAGAGGCTGGGTATCAGATGCAGGGAATCAGATGCGGGGAATCAGAGGCGGGGAATCAGAGCTGGGGAATCAGAGGTGGGGAATCAGAGTTGGGGAATCAGAGGCGGGGACTTAGATATGGGGAAACAGAGGCGGGGAATCAGAGAAGGGGAAACAGAGGCGGGGAATCAGATATGGGGAATCAGAGGTGGGGAATCAGAGGCAGGGAATCAGATGTGCGGAATCAGAGATGGGGAATCAGAGGCAGGGAATCAGAATCAGAAGCAGGGAATAAGACGCGGGGAATCAGAGGCGGGGAATCAGAGCTGGGGAATCAGAGGCAGTGAATCAGAGGCGGGGAATCAGAGGCAGGGAATCGGATGTGCCGAATCGGAGATGGGGAATCAGAGGTGGGGAATCAGAGGCGGTGAATCAGACATGGGTAATCAGAGGCGGGGAATCAGATGCAGGAAATCAGACACGGGGAATCAGAGGCGGGGAATCAGAGCTGGGAAATTAGAGGCAGGGATTCAGAGTTGGGGATTCAGAGGCGGGGAATCAGATATGGGGAAAAAGAGGCGGGGAAACAGAGGCGGGCAAATAGAGGCGGGGATCAGATATGGGGAAACAGAGGAGGGGAATCAGAGGCGGGGAAACACAGGCGGGGAATCAGATATGGGGAATCAGAGGTGGGGAATCAGAGGTTGGGAATCAGACGCGGGGAATCAGAGGCGGGGATTCAGAGCTGGGGAATCAGAGGCGGGGAATCAGAGTTGGGGAATCAGAGGCGGGGAATCAGATATGGGGAATCAGAGGCGGGGAATCAGAGGCGGGGAAACAGAGGCGGGGAATCAGATATGGGGAATCAGAGGTGGGGAATCAGGGGCGGGGTATCAGTGGCAGGGAATCAGAGGCGGGAAATCAGAGGCCGGGAATCAGAGGCGGTGAATCAGAGGCGGGGAATCAGAGGCAGGGAATCGGATGTGCGGAATCAGAGATGGGGAATCAGAGGTGGGGAATCAGAGGCTGTGAATCAGACATGGGTAATCAGAGGCGGGGAATCAGGGGCAGGAAATCAGACACGGGGAATCAGAGGCGGGGAATCAGAGCTGGGGAATTAGATGCAGGGAATCAGAGTTGGGGATTCAGAGGCGGGGAATCAGATATGGGGAAACAGTGGCGGGGAATCAGAGATGGGGAATCAGAGGTGGGGAATCAGAGCTGGGGAATCAGAGGTGGGGAATCAGAGTTGGGGAATCAGAGGCGGGGATTTAGATATGGGGAAACAGAGGCGGGGAATCAGAGGCGGGGAAACAGAGGCGGGGAATCAGATATGGGGAATCAGAGGTGGGGAATCAGAGGCAGGGAATCAGATGTGCGGAATCAGAGATGGGGAATCAGAGGCAGGGAATCAGAATCAGAAGCAGGGAATAAGACGCGGGGAATCTGAGGCGGGGAATCAGAGCTGGGGAATCAGAGGCTGTGAATCAGAGGCGGGGAATCAGAAGCAGGGAATCGGATGTGCGGAATCAGAGATGGGGAATCAGAGGTGGGGAATCAGAGGCGGTGAATCAGACACGGGGAATCTGAGGCGGGGAATCAGAGGCGGGGAATCAGAGGCAGGGAATGGGATGTGCGGAATCAGAGATGGGGAATCAGAGGTGGGGAATCAGAGGCGGTGAATCAGATATGGGTAATCAGAGGCGTGGATTCAGAGGCAGGAAATCAGACACGGGGAATCAGAGGCGGGGAATCAGAGCTGGGGAATTAGATGCAGGGAATCAGAGTTGGGGATTCAGAGGCGGGGAATCAGATATGGGGAAACTGAGGTGGGGAATCAGAGGTGGGCAAATAGAGGCGGGGAATCAGATATGGGGAATCAGAGGTGGGGAATCAGAGGTTGGGAATCAGACGCGGGGAATCAGAGGCGGGGATTCAGAGCTGGGGAATCAGAGGCGCGGAATCAGAGTTGGGGAATCAGAGGCGGGGAATCAGATATGGGGAATCAGAGGCGGGGAATCAGAGGCGGGGAAACAGAGGCGGGGAATCAGATATGGGGAATCAGAGGTGGGGAATCAGGGGCGGGGTATCAGTGGCAGGGAATCAGAGGCGGGAAATCAGAGGCCGGGAATCAGAGGCGGTGAATCAGAGGCGGGGAATCAGAGGCAGGGAATCGGATGTGCGGAATCAGAGATGGGGAATCAGAGGTGGGGAATCAGAGGCGGTGAATCAGACATGGGTAATCAGAGGCGGGGAATCAGGGGCAGGAAATCAGACACGGGGAATAAGAGGCGGGGAATCAGAGCTGGGGAATTCGATGCAGGTATTCAGAGTTGGGGATTCAGAGGCGGGGAATCAGATATGGGGAAACAGTGGCGGGGAATCAGAGGCGGGGAAACAGAGGCGGGGAATCAGATATGGGGAATCAGAGGTGGGGAATCAGAGCTGGGGAATCAGAGGTGGGGAATCACAGTTGGGGAATCAGAGGCGGGGATTTAGACATGGGGAAACAGAGGCGGGGAATCAGAGGCGGGGAAACAGAGGTGGGGAATCAGATATGGGGAATCAGAGGTGGGGAATCAGAGGCAGGGAATCAGATGTGCGGAATCAGAGATGGGGAATCAGAGGCAGGGAATCAGAATCAGAAGCAGGGAATAAGACGCGGGGAATCTGAGGCGGGGAATCAGAGCTGGGGAATCAGAGGCTGTGAATCAGAGGCGGGGAATCAGAAGCAGGGAATCGGATGTGCGGAATCAGAGATGGGGAATCAGAGGTGGGGAATCAGAGGCGGTGAATCAGACACGGGAAATCTGAGGCGGGGAATCAGAGGCGGGGAATCAGAGGCAGGGAATGGGATGTGCGGAATCAGAGATGGGGAATCAGAGGTGGGGAATCAGAGGCGGTGAATCAGATATGGGTAATCAGAGGCGTGGATTCAGAGGCAGGAAATCAGACACGGGGAATCAGAGGCGGGGAATCAGAGCTGGGGAATAAGATGCAGGGAATCAGAGTTGGGGATTCAGAGGCGGGGAATCAGATATGGGGAAACTGAGGTGGGGAATCAGAGGTGGGCAAATAGAGGCGGGGAATCAGATATGGGGAAACAGAGGCGGGGAATCAGAGGCGGGGAAACAGAGGCGGGGAATCAGATATGGGGAATCAGAGTTGGGGAATCAGAGGTTGGGAATCACAGGCAGGGAATCAGAGGCTGGGAATCAGATGCAGGGAATCAGATGCGGGGAATCAGAGGCGGGGAATCAGAGCTGGGGAATCAGAGGTGGGGAATCAGAGCTGGAGAATCAGAGGTGGGGAATCAGAGTTGGGGAATCAGAGGCGGGGACTTAGATATTGGGAAACAGAGGCGGGGAATCAGAGGCGGGGAAACAGAGGCGGGGAATCAGATATGGGGAATCAGAGGTGGGGAATCAGAGGCAGGGAATCAGATGTGCGCAATCAGAGATGGGGAATCAGAGGCAGGGAATAAGAATCAGAAGCAGGGAATCAGAGGCCGGGAATCAGAGGCCGGAATCAGATGCCGGGAATAAGAGGCCGGGAACCAGAGGTGGGGATTCAGAGGCGGGGAATGAGATATGGGGAATCAGAGGCGGGGAATCAGAGGCGGGGAAACAGAGACAGGGAATCAGATATGGGGAATCAGAAGTGGCGAATCAAAGGCGGTGAATCAGAGAAGGGGAATCAGAGGCGGGCAATCAGAGGCAGGGAATCAAACACGGGGAATCAGAGGCGGGGAATCAGAGCTGGGGAATCAGAGGCGGGGAATCAGGGTTGGGGAATCAGAGGCGGGGAATCAGATATGGGGAAACAGGGGCGGGGAATCAGAGGTGGGGAAACACAGGCGGGGAATCAGATATGGGGAATCAGAGGTGTGGAATCAGAGGTTGGGAATCAGAGACAGGGAATCAGAGGCGGGGAAACAGAGGCGGGGAATCAGATAAGGGGAATCAGAGGTGGCGAATCAAAGGCGGTGAAACAGAGATGGGGAATCAGGGCAGGGAATCAGAGGCAGGGAATCAAACACGGGGAATCAGAGCTGGGGAATCAGAGGCGGGGAATTAGAGTTGGGGAATCAGAGGATGGGAATCAGAGGCGGGGAAACAGAGGCGGGGAATCAGATATGGGGAATCAGAGGTGGGGAATCAGATGTTGGGAATGCGAGGCAGGGAATCAGAGGCGGGGAATCAGAGGCGGGGAATCAGAGGTGGGGAATCAGAGGCCGGGAATCAGATATGGGGAAACAGAGGCGGGGAATCAGAGGCGGGGAAACAGAGGCGGGGAATCAGATATGGGGAATCAGAGGTGGGGAATCAGAGGTTGGGAATCAGATGCAGGGAATCAGAGGCTTGGAATCAGATGCAGGGAATCAGATGCGGGGAATCAGAGGTGGGGAATCAGAGTTGGGGAATCAGAGGCGGGGACTTAGATATTGGGAAACAGAGGCGGGGAATCAGAGGCGGGGAAACAGAGGCGGGAAATCAGATATGGGGAATCAGAGGTGGGGAATCAGAGGCAGGGAATCAGATGTGCGCAATCAGAGATGGGGAATCAGAGGCAGGGAATCAGAATCAGAAGCAGGGAATCAGAGGCCAGGAATCAGAGGCCGGAATCAGATGCCGGGAATAAGAGTCCGGGAATCAGAGGTGGGGAATCAGAGTCCGGGAATCAGAGATGGGGATTCAGAGGCGGGGAATGAGATATGGGGAATCAGAGGCGGGGAATCAGAGGCGGGGAAACAGAGGCGGGGAATCAGATATGGGGAATCAGAGGTGGCGAATGAAAGGCGGTGAATCAGAGATGGGGAATCAGAGGCCGGGAATCAGAGGCAGGGAATCAAACACGGGGAATAAGAGGCGGGGAATCAGAGCTGGGGAATCAGAGGCGGGGAATCAGAGTTGGGGAATCAGAGGCGGGGAATCAGAGGCAGGGAATCAATATGGGAATTCAGAGGTGGGGAATCAGATGTTGGGAATCAGAGGCAGGGAATCAGAGGCGAGGATTCAGAGCTGGGGAATCAGAGGCGGGGAATCAGATTTGGGGAATCAGAGATGGGGAATCAGAGATGGGGAATCAGAGATGGGGAATCAGAGGAGGGGAATCAGACGCTGGGAATCAGAGGTGGTGAATCAGAGGCGGGGAATCAGAGGCGGGGAATCAGAGGCAGGGAATCAGACGCGGGGAATCAGAGGTGGGGAATCATAGCTGGCGAATCAGAGGCGGGGAATCAGAGGTTGGGAATCAGAGGCGGGGAATCAGATATTGTTAATCAGAGGTGGGGAATCAGAGGCGGGGAAACAGATATGGGGAAACAGGGGCGGGGAATCAGAGGTGGGGAAACACAGGCGGGGAATCAGATATGGGGAATCAGAGGTGTGGAATCAGAGGTTGGGAATCAGAGACAGGGAATCAGAGGCGGGGAAACAGAGGCGGGGAATCAGATAAGGGGAATCAGAGGTGGCGAATCAAAGGCGGTGAAACAGAGATGGGGAATCAGGGCAGGGAATCAGAGGCAGGGAATCAAACACGGGGAATCAGAGCTGGGGAATCAGAGGCGGGGAATTAGAGTTGGGGAATCAGAGGATGGGAATCAGAGGCGGGGAAACAGAGGCGGGGAATCAGATATGGGGAATCAGAGGTGGGGAATCAGATGTTGGGAATCCGAGGCAGGGAATCAGAGGCGGGGAATCAGAGGCGGGGAATCAGAGGCAGGGAATCAGATGTGCGGAATCGGAGATGGGGAATCAGAGGCAGGGAATCAGAGGCGGGGAAACAGAGGCGGGGAATCAGATATGGGGAATCAGAGGTGGGGAATCAGAGGTTGGGAATCAGATGCAGGGAATCAGAGGCTTGGAATCAGATGCAGGGAATCAGATGCGGGGAATCAGAGGCGGGGAATCAGAGCTGGAGAATCAGAGGTGGGGAATCAGAGTTGGGGAATCAGAGGCGGGGACTTAGATATTGGGAAACAGAGGCGGGGAATCAGAGGCGGGGAAACAGAGGCGGGAAATCAGATATGGGGAATCAGAGGTGGGGAATCAGATGCAGGGAATCAGAGGCTTGGAATCAGATGCAGGGAATCAGATGCGGGGAATCAGAGGCGGGGAATCAGAGCTGGAGAATCAGAGGTGGGGAATCAGAGTTGGGGAATCAGAGGCGGGGACTTAGATATTGGGAAACAGAGGCGGGGAATCAGAGGCGGGGAAACAGAGGCGGGAAATCAGATATGGGGAATCAGAGGTGGGGAATCAGAGGCAGGGAATCAGATGTGCGCAATCAGAGATGGGGAATCAGAGGCAGGGAATCAGAATCAGAAGCAGGGAATCAGAGGCCAGGAATCAGAGGCCGGAATCAGATGCCGGGAATAAGAGTCCGGGAATCAGAGGTGGGGAATCAGAGTCCGGGAATCAGAGATGGGGATTCAGAGGCGGGGAATGAGATATGGGGAATCAGAGGCGGGGAATCAGAGGCGGGGAAACAGAGGCGGGGAATCAGATATGGGGAATCAGAGGTGGCGAATGAAAGGCGGTGATTCAGAGATGGGGAATCAGAGGCCGGGAATCAGAGGCAGGGAATCAAACACGGGGAATAAGAGGCGGGGAATCAGAGCTGGGGAATCAGAGGCGGGGAATCAGAGTTGGGGAATCAGAGGCGGGGAATCAGAGGCAGGGAATCAATATGGGAATTCAGAGGTGGGGAATCAGATGTTGGGAATCAGAGGCAGGGAATCAGAGGCGAGGATTCAGAGCTGGGGAATCAGAGGCGGGGAATCAGATTTGGGGAATCAGAGATGGGGAATCAGAGATGGGGAATCAGAGATGGGGAATCAGAGGCGGGGAATCAGACGCTGGGAATCAGAGGTGGTGAATCAGAGGCAGGGAATCAGAGGCGGGGAATCAGAGGCAGGGAATCAGACGCGGGGAATCAGAGGTGGGGAATCATAGCTGGCGATTCAGAGGCGTGGAATCAGAGGTTGGGAATCAGAGGCGGGGAATCAGATATTGTTAATCAGAGGTGGGGAATCAGAGGCGGGGAAACAGAGGCGGGGAATCAGATATGGGGAATCAGAGGTGGGGAATCAGAGGCCGGTAATCAGACACGGGGAATCAGAGGCGGGGATTCAGAGCTGGGGAATCAGAGGCGGGGAATCAGAGTTGGGGAATCAGAGGCGGGGAATCAGATATGGGGAATCAGAGGCGGGGAATCAGAGGCGGGGAAACAGAGGCGGGGAATCAGATATGGGGAATCAGAGGTGGGGAATCAGGGGCGGGGTATCAGTGGCAGGGAATCAGAGGCGGGAAATCAGAGGCCGGGAATCAGAGGCGGTGAATCAGAGGCGGGGAATCAGAGGCAGGGAATCGGATGTGCGGAATCAGAGATGGGGAATCAGAGGTGGGGAATCAGAGGCGGTGAATCAGACATGGGTAATCAGAGGCGGGGAATCAGAGGCAGGAAATCAGACACGGGGAATCAGAGGCGGGGAATCAGAGCTGGGGAATTAGATGCAGGGAATCAGAGTTGGGGATTCAGAGGCGGGGAATCAGATATGGGGAAACAGTGGCGGGGAATCAGAGGCGGGGAAACAGAGGCGGGGAATCAGATATGGGGAATCAGAGGTGGGTAATCAGAGCTGGGGAATCAGAGGTGGGGAATCAGAGTTGCGGAATCAGAGGCGGGGACTTAGATATGGGGAAACAGAGGCGAGGAATCAGAGGCGGGGAAACAGAGGCAGGGAATCAGATATGGGGAATCAGAGGTGGGGAATCAGAGGCAGGGAATCAGATGTGCGGAATCAGAGATGGGGAATCAGAGGCAGGGAATCAGAATCAGAAGCAGGGAATAAGACGCGGGGAATCTGAGGCGGGGAATCAGAGCTGGGGAATCAGAGGCTGTGAATCAGAGGCGGGGAATCAGAAGCAGGGAATCGGATGTGCGGAATCAAAGATGGGGAATCAGAGGTGGGGAATCAGAGGCGGTGAATCAGACATAGGTAATCAGAGGCAGGGAATCAGAGGCAGGAAATCAGACACGGGGAATCTGAGGCGGGGAATCAGAGGCGGGGAATCAGAGGCAGGGAATGGGATGTGCAGAATCAGAGATGGGGAATCAGAGGTGGGGAATCAGAGGTGGTGAATCAGACATGGGTAAACAGAGGCGGGGAATCAGAGGCAGGAAATCAGACACGGGGAATCAGAGGAGGGGAATCAGAGCTGGGGAATTAGATGCAGGGAATCAGAGTTGGGGATTCAGAGGCGGGGAATCATATATGGGGAAACTGAGGTGGGGAATCAGAGGTGGGCAAATAGAGGCGGGGAATCAGATATGGGGAAACAGAGGCGGGGAATCAGAGGCGGGGAAACAGAGGCGGGGAATCAGATATGGGGAATCAGAGGTGGGGAATCAGAGTTTGGGAATCACAGGCAGGGAATCAGAGGCTGGGTATCAGATGCAGGGAATCAGATGCGGGGAATCAGAGGCGGGGAATCAGAGCTGGGGAATCAGAGGTGGGGAATCAGAGTTGGGGAATCAGAGGCGGGGACTTAGATATGGGGAAACAGAGGCGGGGAATCAGAGAAGGGGAAACAGAGGCGGGGAATCAGATATGGGGAATCAGAGGTGGGGAATCAGAGGCAGGGAATCAGATGTGCGGAATCAGAGATGGGGAATCAGAGGCAGGGAATCAGAATCAGAAGCAGGGAATAAGACGCGGGGAATCAGAGGCGGGGAATCAGAGCTGGGGAATCAGAGGCAGTGAATCAGAGGCGGGGAATCAGAGGCAGGGAATCGGATGTGCCGAATCAGAGATGGGGAATCAGAGGTGGGGAATCAGAGGCGGTGAATCAGACATGGGTAATCAGAGGCGGGGAATCAGAGGCAGGAAATCAGACACGGGGAATCAGAGGCGGGGAATCAGAGCTGGGAAATTAGAGGCAGGGAATCAGAGTTGGGGATTCAGAGGCGGGGAATCAGATATGGGGAAAAAGAGGCGGGGAAACAGAGGCGGGCAAATAGAGGCGGGGATCAGATATGGGGAAACAGAGGAGGGGAATCAGAGGCGGGGAAACAGAGGCGGGGAATCAGATATGGGGAATCAGAGGTGGGGAATCAGAGGTTGGGAATCAGAGGCAGGGAATCAGAGGCTGGGAATCATATGCATGGAATCAGATGCGGGGAATCAGAGGCGGGGAATCAGAGCTGGGGAATCAGAGGTGGGGAATCAAAGTTGGGGAATCGGAGATGGGGAATCTGAGGCAGGGAATCAGAGGCGGGGAATCAGAGGCGGGGAATCAGAGGCCGGGAATCAGATATGGGGAAACAGAGGCGGGGAATCAGAGGCGGGGAAACAGAGGCGGGGAATCAGATATGGGGAATCAGAGGCGGGGACTTAGATATTGGGAAACAGAGGCGGGGAATCAGAGGCGGGGAAACAGAGGCGGGAAATCAGATATGGGGAATCAGAGGTGGGGAATCAGAGGCAGGGAATCAGAGATGGGAAATCACAGGCGTGGAATCAGAGGCAGGGAATAGAACGCGGGGAATCAGAGGCAGGGAATCAGAGTTGGGGCATCAGAGGTTGGGAACTAGATATGGGGAAACAGAGGCGGGGAATCAGAGGCGGGGAAACAGAGGCGGGGAATCAGATATGGGGAATCAGAGGTGGGGAATCAGAGGTTGGGAATCAGAGGCAGGGAATCAGAGGCTTGGAATAAGATGCAGGGAATCAGATGTGGGGAATCAGATATGGGGAATCAGAGGTGGGGAATCTGAGGTTGGGAATCAGAGGCAGGGAATCAGAGGCTTGTAATCAGATGCAGGGAATCAGATGCGGGGAATCAGAGGCGGGGAATCATAGCTGGAGAATCAGAGGTGGGGAATCAGAGTTGGGGAATCAGAGGCAGGGACTTAGATATTGGGAAACAGAGGCGGGGAATCAGAGGCGGGGAAACAGAGGCGGGAAATCAGATATGGGGAATCAGAGGTGGGGAATCAGAGGCAGGGAATCAGATGTGCGCAATCAGAGATGGGTAATCAGAGGCAGGGAATCAGAATCAGAAGCAGGGAATCAGAGGCCGGGAATCAGAGGCCGGAATCAGATGACGGGAATAAGAGGCCGGGAATCAGAGGTGGGGAATCAGAGTCCGGGAATCAGAGATGGGGATTCAGAGTCGGGGAATGAGATATGGGGAATCAGAGGCGGGGAATCAGAGGCGGGGAAACAGAGGCTGGGAATCAGATATGGGGAATCAGAGGTGGCGAATCAAAGGCGGTGAATCAGAGCTGGGGAATCAGAGGCGGGGAATCAGAGTTGGGGAATCAGAGGCGGGGAATCAGAGCTGGGGAATCAGAGTCGGGGAATCAGAGGCAGGGAATCAGATGTGCGGAATCAGAGATGGGGAATCAGAGGTGGGGAATCAGAGGCGGTGAGTCAGAGATGGGGAATCAGAGGCGGTGAATCAGAGGCAGGAAATCAGACACGGGGATTCAGAGGCTGGGAATCAGACGGGGGGAATCAAAGGTGGGGAATCAGAGCTGGGGAATCAGAGGCAGGGAATCAGAGTTGGGGATTCAGAGGCGGGGAATCAGATATGGGGAAACAGAGGCGGGGAATCAGAGGCGGGAAAACAGAGGCGAGGAATTAGATATGGGGAATCAGAGGTGGGGAATCAGAGGTGGTGAATCAGAGATGGGGAATCACAGGCGGGGAATCAGAGGCAGGGAATAGAACGCGGGGAATCAGAGGCAGGGAATCGGAGTTGGGACATCAGAGGTTGGGAATTAGATATGGGGAAACAGAGGCGGGGAATCAGAGGCGGGGAAACAGAGGCGGGGAATCAGATATGGGGAATCAGAGGTGGGGAATCAGAGGTTGGGAATCAGAGGCAGGGAATCAGAGGCTTGGAATAAGATGCAGGGAATCAGATGTGGGGAATCAGATATGGGGAATCAGAGGTGGGGAATCTGAGGTTGGGAATCAGAGGCAGGGAATCAGAGGCTTGTAATCAGATGCAGGGAATCAGATGCGGGGAATCAGAGGCGGGGAATCATAGCTGGAGAATCAGAGGTGGGGAATCAGAGTTGGGGAATCAGAGGCAGGGACTTAGATATTGGGAAACAGAGGCGGGGAATCAGAGGCGGGGAAACAGAGGCGGGAAATCAGATATGGGGAATCAGAGGTGGGGAATCAGAGGCAGGGAATCAGATGTGCGCAATCAGAGATGGGTAATCAGAGGCAGGGAATCAGAATCAGAAGCAGGGAATCAGAGGCCGGGAATCAGAGGCCGGAATCAGATGACGGGAATAAGAGGCCGGGAATCAGAGGTGGGGAATCAGAGTCCGGGAATCAGAGATGGGGATTCAGAGTCGGGGAATGAGATATGGGGAATCAGAGGCGGGGAATCAGAGGCGGGGAAACAGAGGCTGGGAATCAGATATGGGGAATCAGAGGTGGCGAATCAAAGGCGGTGAATCAGAGCTGGGGAATCAGAGGCGGGGAATCAGAGTTGGGGAATCAGAGGCGGGGAATCAGAGCTGGGGAATCAGAGTCGGGGAATCAGAGGCAGGGAATCAGATGTGCGGAATCAGAGATGGGGAATCAGAGGTGGGGAATCAGAGGCGGTGAGTCAGAGATGGGGAATCAGAGGCGGTGAATCAGAGGCAGGAAATCAGACACGGGGATTCAGAGGCTGGGAATCAGACGGGGGGAATCAAAGGTGGGGAATCAGAGCTGGGGAATCAGAGGCAGGGAATCAGAGTTGGGGATTCAGAGGCGGGGAATCAGATATGGGGAAACAGAGGCGGGGAATCAGAGGCGGGAAAACAGAGGCGAGGAATTAGATATGGGGAATCAGAGGTGGGGAATCAGAGGTGGTGAATCAGAGATGGGGAATCACAGGCGGGGAATCAGAGGCAGGGAATAGAACGCGGGGAATCAGAGGCAGGGAATCGGAGTTGGGACATCAGAGGTTGGGAATTAGATATGGGGAAACAGAGGCGGGGAATCAGAGGTGGGGAAACAGAGGCGGGGAATCAGATATGGGGAATCAGAGGTGGGGGATCAGAGGCAGGGAATCAGATGTGCGGAATCAGAGATGGGGAATCAGAGGAAGGGAATCAGAATCAGAAGCGGGGAATCAGATATGGGGAATCAGAGGCCAGGAATCAGATGCTGGGAATAAGAGGCCGGGAATCAGAGGTGGGGAATCAGAGTCCGGGAATCAGAGATGGGGATTCAAAGGCGGGGTATGAGATATGGAGAATCAGAGGCGGGGAATTTGAGGCGTGGAAACAGTGGTGGGGAATCAGATATGGGGAATCAGAGGTGGCGAATCAAAGGCAGTGAATCAGAGATGGGGAATCAGAGGCGGGGAATCAGAGGCAGGGAATCAAACACAGGGAATCAGAGGCGGGGAATCAGAGCTGGGGAATCAGAGGCGGGGAATCAGATATGGGGAAACAGGGGCCGGGAATCAGAGGCGGGGAAACAGAGGCGGGGAATCAGATATGGGGAATCAGAGGTGTGGAATCAGAGGTTGGGAAACAGAGGCGGGGAATCAGATATGGGGAATCAGAGGTGGGGAATCAGAGGTGGTGAATCAGAGATGGGGAATCACAGGCGTGGAAACAGAGGCAGGGAATAGAACACGGGGAATCAGAGGCAGGGAATTAGAGTTGGGGCATCAGAGGTTGGGAATTAGATATGGGGAAACAGAGGCAGGGAATCAGATATGGGGAATCAGAGGTGGGGAATCAGAGGCAGGGAATCAGATGTGCGGAATCAGAGATGGGGAATCAGAGGCAGGGAATCAGAATCAGAAGCGGGGAATCAGAGGCCGGGAATCAGAGGCCGGGAATCAGATGCTGGGAATAAGAGGCCGGGAATCAGAGGTGGGGAATCAGAGTCCGGGAATAAGAGATGGGGATTCAGAGGCGGAGAATGAGATATGGAGAATCAGAGGCGGGGAATCAGAGGCGGGGAAACAGAGGTGGGGAATCAGATATGGGGAATCAGAGGTGGCGAATCAAAGGCGGTGAATCAGAGATGGGGAATCAGAGGCGGGCAATCAGAGGCAGGGAATCAAACACGGGGAATCAGAGGCGGGGAATCAGAGCTGGGGAATCAGAGGCGGGGAATCAGAGTTGGGGAATCAGAGGTGTGGAATCAGAGGTTGGGAATCAGAGGCAAGGAATCAGAGGCGGGGAAACAGAGGAGGGGAATCAGATATGGGGAATCAGAGGTGGCGAATCAAAGTCGGTGAAACAGAGATGGGGAATCAGGGCAGGGAATCAGAGGCAGGGAATCAAACACGGGGAATCAGAGCTGGGGAATCAGAGGCGGGGAATTAGAGTTGGGGAATCAGAGGAGGGGAGTCAGAGGCGGGGAAACAGGCGGGGAATCAGATATGGGGAATCAGAGGTGGGGAATCAGATGTTGGGAATCAGAGGCAGGGAATCAGAGGCGGGGAATCAGAGGCGGGGAATCAGAGGCAGGGAATCAGATGTGCGGAATCGGAGATGGGGAATCAGAGGCAGGGAATCAGAGGCGGGGAATCAGAGGCGGGGAATCAGAGGCCGGGAATCAGATATGGGGAAACAGAGGCGGGGAATCAGAGGCGGGGAAACAGAGGCGGGGAATCAGATATGGGAAATCAGAGGTGGGGAATCAGAGGTTGGGAATCAGAGGCAGGGAATCAGAGGCTTGGAATCAGATGCAGGGAATCAGATGCGGGGAATCAGAGGCGGGGAATCAGAGCTGGAGAATCAGAGGTGGGGAACCAGAGTTGGGGAATCAGAGGCGGGGACTTAGATATTGGGAAACAGAGGCGGGGAATCAGAGGCGGGGAAACAGAGGCGGGGAATCAGATATGGGGAATCAGAGGTGGGGAATCAGAGGCAGGGAATCAGATGTGCGCAATCAGAGATGGGGAATCAGAGGCAGGGAATCAGAATCAGAAGCAGGGAATCAGAGGCCGGGGATCAGAGGCCGGAATCAGATGCCGGGAATAAGAGGCCGGGAATCAGAGGTGGGGAATCAGAGTCCGGGAATCAGAGATGGGGTTCAGAGGCGGGGAATGAGATATGGGGAATCAGAAGCGGGGAATCAGAGGCGGGGAAACAGAGGCGGGGAATCAGATATGGGGAATCAGAGGTGGCGAATCAAAGGCGGTGAATCAGAGATGGGGAATCAGAGGCCGGGAATCAGAGGCAGGGAATAAAACACGGGGAATCAGAGGCGGGGAATCAGAGCTGGGGAATCAGAGGCGGGGAATCATAGCTGGCGAATCAGAGGCGGGGAATCAGAGGTGGGGAATCAGAGGCGGGGAATCAGATATTGTTAATCAGAGCTGGGGAATCAGAGGCGGGGAAACAGAGGCGGGGAATCAGATATGGGCAATCAGAGGTGGGGAATCAGAGGTTGTGAATCAGAGATGGAGAATCAGAGGCGGGGAATCAGAGGCCGATAATCAGACGCGGGGAATCAGAGGCGGGGATTCAGAGCTGGGGAATCAGAGGCGGGGAATCAGAGTTGGGGAATCAGAGGCGGGGAATCAGATATGGGGAATCAGAGGCGGGGAATCAGAGGCGGGGAAACAGAGGCGGGGAATCAGATATGGGGAATCAGAGGTGGGGAATCAGGTGCGGGGTATCAGTGGCAGGGAATCAGAGGCGGGAAATCAGAGGCCGGGAATCAGAGGCGGTGAATCAGAGGCGGGGAATCAGAGGCAGGGAATCGGATGTGCGGAATCAGAGATGGGGAATCAGAGGTGGGGAATCAGAGGCGGTGAATCAGACATGGGTAATCAGAGGCGGGGAATCAGAGGCAGGAAATCAGACACGGGGAATCAGAGGCGGGGAATCAGAGCTGGGGAATTTGATGCAGGGAATCAGAGTTGGGGATTCAGAGGCGGGGAATCAGATATGGGGAATCAGAGGTGGGGAATCAGAGCTGGGGAATCAGAGGTGGGGAATCAGAGTTGGGGAATCAGAGGCGGGGACTTAGATATGGGGAAACAGAGGCGGGGAATCAGAGGCGGGGAAACAGAGGCGGGGAATCAGATATTGGGAATCAGAGGTGGGGAATCAGAGGCAGGGAATCAGATGTGCGGTATCAGAGATGGGGAATCAGAGGCAGGGAATCAGAATCAGAAGCAGGGAATAAGACGCGGGGAATCTGAGGCGGGGAATCAGAGCTGGGGAATCAGAGGCTGTGAATCAGAGGCGGGGAATCAGAAGCAGGGAATCGGATGTGCGGAATCAGAGATGGGGAATCAGAGGTGGGGAATCAGAGGCGGTGAATCAGACATGGGTAATCAGAGGCGGGGAATCAGAGGCAGGAAATCAGACACGGGGAATCTGAGGCGGGGAATCAGAGGCGGGGAATCAGAGGCAGGGAATGGGATGTGCAGAATCAGAGATGGGGAATCAGAGGTGGGGAATCAGAGGCGGTGAATCAGACATGGGTAATCAGAGGCGGGGAATCAGAGGCAGGAAATCAGACACGGGGAATCAGAGGCGGGGAATCAGAGCTGGGGAATTAGATGCAGGGAATCAGAGTTGGGGATTCAGAGGCGGGGAATCAGATATGGGGAAACTGAGGTGGGGAATCAGAGGTGGGCAAATAGAGGCGGGGAATCAGATATGGGGAAACAGAGGCGGGGAATCAGAGGTGGGGAAACAGAGGCGGGGAATCAGATATGGGGAATCAGAGGTGGGGAATCAGAGGTTGGGAATCACAGGCAGGGAATCAGAGGCTGGGAATCAGATGCAGGGAATCAGATGCGGGGAATCAGAGGCGGGGATTCAGAGCTGGGGAATCAGAGGTGGGGAATCAGAGTTGGGGAATCAGAGGCGGGGACTTAGATATGGGGAAACAGAGGCGGGGAATCAGAGGCGGGGAAACAGAGGCGAAGAATCAGATATGGGGAATCAGAGGTGGGGAATCAGAGGCAGGGAATCAGATGTGCGGAATCAGAGATGGGGAATCAGAGGCAGGAAATCAGAATCAGAAGCAGGGAATAAGACGCGGGGAATTTGAGGCGGGGAATCAGAGCTGGGGAATCAGAGGCTGTGAATCAGAGGCGGGGAATCAGAAGCAGGGAATCGGATGTGCGGAATCAGAGATGGGGAATCAGAGGCAGGGAATCAGATGTGCGGAATCAGAGATGGGGAATCAGAGGTGGGGAATCAGAGGCGGTGAGTCAGAGATGGGGAATCAGAGGCGGTGAATCAGAGGCAGGAAATCAGACACGGGGATTCAGAGGCTGGGAATCAGACGGGGGGAATCAAAGGTGGGGAATCAGAGCTGGGGAATCAGAGGCAGGGAATCAGAGTTGGGGATTCAGAGGCGGGGAATCAGATATGGGGAAACAGAGGCGGGGAATCAGAGGCGGGAAAACAGAGGCGAGGAATTAGATATGGGGAATCAGAGGTGGGGAATCAGAGGTGGTGAATCAGAGATGGGGAATCACAGGCGGGGAATCAGAGGCAGGGAATAGAACGCGGGGAATCAGAGGCAGGGAATCGGAGTTGGGGCATCAGAGGTTGGGAATTAGATATGGGGAAACAGAGGCGGGGAATCAGAGGTGGGGAAACAGAGGCGGGGAATCAGATATGGGGAATCAGAGGTGGGGGATCAGAGGCAGGGAATCAGATGTGCGGAATCAGAGATGGGGAATCAGAGGCAGGGAATCAGAATCAGAAGCGGGGAATCAGATATGGGGAATCAGAGGCCAGGAATCAGACGCTGGGAATAAGAGGCCGGGAATCAGAGGTGGGGAATCAGAGTCCGGGAATCAGAGATGGGGATTCAAAGGCGGGGAATGAGATATGGAGAATCAGAGGCGGGGAATTTGAGGCGTGGAAACAGTGGTGGGGAATCAGATATGGGGAATCAGAGGTGGCGAATCAAAGGCAGTGAATCAGAGATGGGGATTCAGAGGCGGGGAATCAGAGGCAGGGAATCAAACACAGGGAATCAGAGGCGGGGAATCAGAGCTGGGGAATCAGAGGCGGGGAATCTGAGTTGGGGAATCAGAGGCGGGGAATCAGATATGGGGAAACAGGGGCCGGGAATCAGAGGCGGGGAAACAGAGGCGGGGAATCAGATATGGGGAATCAGAGGTGTGGAATCAGAGGTTGGGAAACAGAGGCGGGGAATCAGATATGGGGAATCAGAGGTGGGGAATCAGAGGTGGTGAATCAGAGATGGGGAATCACAGGCGTGGAATCAGAGGCAGGGAATAGAACGCGGGGAATCAGAGGCAGGGAATTAGAGTTGGGGCATCAGAGGTTGGGAATTAGATATGGGGAAACAGAGGCAGGGAATCAGAGGCGGGGAAACAGAGGCGGGGAATCAGATATGGGGAATCAGAGGTGGGGAATCAGAGGCAGGGAATCAGATGTGCGGAATCAGAGATGGGGAATCAGAGGCAGGGAATCAGAATCAGAAGCGGGGAATCAGAGGCCGGGAATCAGAGGCCGGGAATCAGATGCTGGGAATAAGAGGCCGGGAATCAGAGGTGGGGAATCAGAGTCCGGGAATAAGAGATGGGGATTCAGAGGCGGAGAATGAGATATGGAGAATCAGAGGCGGGGAATCTGAGGCGGGGAAACAGAGGTGGGGAATCAGATATGGGGAATCAGAGGTGGCGAATCAAAGGCGGTGAATCAGAGATGGGGAATCAGAGGCGGGCAATCAGAGGCAGGGAATCAAACACGGGGAATCAGAGGCGGGGAATCAGAGCTGGGGAATCAGAGGCTGGGAATCAGAGTTGGGGAATCAGAGGTGTGGAATCAGAGGTTGGGAATCAGAGGCAGGGAATCAGAGGCGGGGAAACAGAGGAGGGAATCAGATATGGGGAATCAGAGGTGGCGAATCAAAGGCGGTGAAACAGAGATGGGGAATCAGGGCAGGGAATCAGAGGCAGGGAATCAAACACGGGGAATCAGAGCTGGGGAATCAGAGGCGGGGAATTAGAGTTGGGGAATCAGAGGAGGGGAGTCAGAGGCGGGGAAACAGGCGGGGAATCAGATATGGGGAATCAGAGGTGGGGAATCAGATGTTGGGAATCAGAGGCAGGGAATCAGAGGCGGGGAATCAGAGGCGGGGAATCAGAGGCAGGGAATCAGAAGTGCGGAATCGGAGATGGGGAATCAGAGGCAGGGAATCAGAGGCGGGGAATCAGAGGCGGGGAATCAGAGGCCGGGAATCAGATATGGGGAAACAGAGGCGGGGAATCAGAGGTGGGGAAACAGAGGCGGGGAATCAGATATGGGAAATCAGAGGTGGGGAATCAGAGGTTGGGAATCAGAGGCAGGGAATCAGAGGCTTGGAATCAGATGCAGGGAATCAGATGCGGGGAATCAGAGGCGGGGAATCAGAGCTGGAGAATCAGAGGTGGGGAATCAGAGTTGGGGAATCAGAGGCGGGGACTTAGATATTGGGAAACAGAGGCGGGGAATCAGAGGCGGGGAAACAGATGCGGGGAATCAGATATGGGGAATCAGAGGTGGGGAATCAGAGGCAGGGAATCAGATGTGCGCAATCAGAGATGGGGAATCAGAGGCAGGGAATCAGAATCAGAAGCAGGGAATCAGAGGCCGGGGATCAGAGGCCGGAATCAGATGCCGGGAATAAGAGTCCGGGAATCAGAGGTGGGGAATCAGAGTCCGGGAATCAGAGATGGGGATTCAGAGGCGGGGAATGAGATATGGGGAATCAGAAGCGGGGAATCAGAGGCGGGGAAACTGAGGCGGGGAATCAGATATGGGGAATCAGAGGTGGCGAATCAAAGGCGGTGAATCAGAGATGGGGAATCAGAGGCCGGGAATCAGAGGCAGGGAATCAAACACGGGGAATCAGAGGCGGGGAATCAGAGCTGGGGAATCAGAGGCGGGGAATCATAGCTGGCGAATCAGAGGCGGGGAATCAGAGGTGGGGAATCAGAGGCGGGGAATCAGATATTGTTAATCAGAGCTGGGGTATCAGAGGCGGGGAAACAAAGGCGGGGAATCAGATATGGGCAATCAGAGGTGGGGAATCAGAGGTTGTGAATCAGAGATGGAGAATCAGAGGCGGGGAATCAGAGGCCGGTAATCAGACGCGGCGAATCAGAGGCGGGGATTCAGAGCTGGGGAATCAGAGGTGGGGAATCAGAGTTGGGGAATCAGAGGCGGGGAATCAGATATGGGGAATCAGAGGCGGGGAATCAGAGGCGGGGAAACAGAGGCGGGGAATCAGATATGGGGAATCAGAGGTGGGGAATCAGGTGCGGGGTATCAGTGGCAGGGAATCAGAGGCGGGAAATCAGAGGCCGGGAATCAGAGGCGGTGAATCAGAGGCAGGGAATCAGAGGCAGACAATCGGATGTGCGGAATCAGAGATGGGGAATCAGAGGTGGGGAATCAGAGGCGGTGAATCAGACATGGGTAATCAGAGGCGGGGAATCAGAGGCAGGAAATCAGACACGGGGAATCAGAGGCGGGGAATCAGAGCTGGGGAATTAGATGCAGGGAATCAGAGTTGGGGATTCAGAGACGGGGAATCAGATATGGGGAATCAGAGGTGGGGAATCAGAGCTGGGGAATCAGAGGTGGGGAATCAGAGTTGGGGAATCAGAGGCGGGGACTTAGATATGGGGAAACAGAGGCGGGGAATCAGAGGCGGGGAAACAGAGGCGGGGAATCAGATATTGGGAATCAGAGGTGGGGAATCAGAGGCAGGGAATCAGATGTGCGGTATCAGAGATGGGGAATCAGAGGCAGGGAATCAGAATCAGAAGCAGGGAATAAGACGCGGGGAATCTGAGGCGGGGAATCAGAGCTGGGGAATCAGAGGCTGTGAATCAGAGGCGGGGAATCAGAAGCAGGGAAACGGATGTGCGGAATCAGAGATGGGGAATCAGAGGTGGGGAATCAGAGGCGGTGAATCAGACATGGGTAATCAGAGGCGGGGAATCAGAGGCAGGATATCAGACACGGGGAATCTGAGGCGGGGAATCAGAGGCGGGGAATCAGAGGCAGGGAATGGGATGTGCGGAATCAGAGATGGGGAATCAGAGGTGGGGAATCAGAGGCGGTGAATCAGACATTGGTAATCAGAGGCGGGGAATCAGAGGCAGGAAATCAGACACGGGGAATCAGAGGCGGGGAATCAGAGCTGGGGAATTAGATGCAGGGAATCAGAGTTGGGGATTCAGAGGCGGGGAATCAGATATGGGGAAACTGAGGTGGGGAATCAGAGGTGGGCAAATAGAGGCGGGGAATCAGATATGGGGAAACAGAGGCGGGGAATCAGAGGTGGGGAAACAGAGGCGGGGAATCAGATATGGGGAATCAGAGGTGGGGAATCAGAGGTTGGGAATCACAGGCAGGGAATCAGAGGCTGGGAATCAGATGCAGGGAATCAGATGCGGGGAATCAGAGGCGGGGAATCAGAGCTGGGGAATCAGAGGTGGGGAATCAGAGTTGGGGAATCAGAGGCGGGGACTTAGATATGGGGAAACAGAGGCGTGGAATCAGAGGCGGGGAAACAGAGGCGGGGAATCAGATATGGGGAATCAGAGGTGGGGAATCAGAGGCAGGGAATCAGATGTGCGGAATCAGAGATGGGGAATCAGAGGCAGGAAATCAGAATCAGAAGCAGGGAATAAGACACGGGGAATCTGAGGCGGGGAATCAGAGCTGGGGAATCAGAGGCTGTGAATCAGAGGCGGGGAATCAGAAGCAGGGAATCGGATGTGCGGAATCAGAGATGGGGAATCAGAGGTGGGGAATCAGAGGCGGTGAATCAGACACGGGGAATCTGAGGCGGGGAATCAGAGGCGGGGAATCAGAGGCAGGGAATGGGATGTGCGGAATCAGAGATGGGGAATCAGAGGTGGGGAATCAGAGGCGGTGAATCAGACATGGGTAATCAGAGGCGTGGAATCAGAGGCAGGAAATCAGACACGGGGAATCAGAGGCGGGGAATCAGAGCTGGGGAATTAGATGCAGGGAATCAGAGTTGGGGATTCAGAGGCGGGGAATCAGATATGGGGAAACTGAGGTGGGGAATCAGAGGTGGGCAAATAGAGGCGGGGAATCAGATATGTGGAAACAGAGGCGGGGAATCAGAGGCGGGGAAACAGAGGCGGGGAATCAGATATGGGGAATCAGAGGTGGGGAATCAGAGGTTGGGAATCACAGGCAGGGAATCAGAGGCTGGGAATCAAATGCAGGGAATCAGATGCGGGGAATCAGAGGCGGGGAATCAGAGCTGGGGAATCAGAGGTGGGGAATCAGAGTTGGGGAATCAGAGGCGGGGACTTTGATATGGGGAAACAGAGGCGGGGAATCAGAGCTGGAGAATCAGAGGTGGGGAATCAGAGTTGGGGAATCAGAGGCGGGGACTTAGATATTGGGAAACAGAGGCGGGGAATCAGAGGCGGGGAATCAGAGCTGGGGAATCAGAGGTGGGGAATCAGAGGCGGGGAATCAGAGCTGGGGAATCAGAGGTGGGGAATCAGAGTTGGGGAATCAGAGGCGGGGACTTTGATATGTGGAAACAGAGGCGGGGAATCAGAGCTGGAGAATCAGAGGTGGGGAATCAGAGTTGGGGAATCAGAGGCGGGGACTTAGATATTGGGAAACAGAGGCGGGGAATCAGAGGCGGGGAATCAGAGCTGGGGAATCAGAGGCGGGGAAACAGAGGCGGGGAATCAGATATGGGGAATCAGAGGTGGGGAATCAGAGGCAGGGAATCAGATGTGCGCAATCAGAGATGGGGAATCAGAGGCAGGGAATCAGAATCAGAAGCAGGGAATCAGAGGCCGGGGATCAGAGGCCGGAATCAGATGCCGGGAATAAGAGTCCGGGAATCAGAGGTGGGGAATCAGAGTCCGGGAATCAGAGATGGGGATTCAGAGGCGGGGAATGAGATATGGGGAATCAGAAGCGGGGAATCAGAGGCGGGGAAACTGAGGCGGGGAATCAGATATGGGGAATCAGAGGTGGCGAATCAAAGGCGGTGAATCAGAGATGGGGAATCAGAGGCCGGGAATCAGAGGCAGGGAATCAAACACGGGGAATCAGAGGCGGGGAATCAGAGCTGGGGAATCAGAGGCGGGGAATCATAGCTGGCGAATCAGAGGCGGGGAATCAGAGGTGGGGAATCAGAGGCGGGGAATCAGATATTGTTAATCAGAGCTGGGGAATCAGAGGCGGGGAAACAGAGGCGGGGAATCAGATATGGGCAATCAGAGGTGGGGAATCAGAGGTTGTGAATCAGAGATGGAGAATCAGAGGCGGGGAATCAGAGGCCGGTAATCAGACGCGGGGAATCAGAGGCGGGGATTCAGAGCTGGGGAATCAGAGGCGGGGAATCAGAGTTGGGGAATCAGAGGCGGGGAATCAGATATGGGGAATCAGAGGCGGGGAATCAGAGGCGGGGAAACAGAGGCGGGGAATCAGATATGGGGAATCAGAGGTGGGGAATCAGGTGCGGGGTATCAGTGGCAGGGAATCAGAGGCGGGAAATCAGAGGCCGGGAATCAGAGGCGGTGAATCAGAGGCAGGGAATCAGAGGCAGACAATCGGATGTGCGGAATCAGAGATGGGGAATCAGAGGTGGGGAATCAGAGGCGGTGAATCAGACATGGGTAATCAGAGGCGGGGAATCAGAGGCAGGAAATCAGACACGGGGAATCAGAGGCGGGGAATCAGAGCTGGGGAATTAGATGCAGGGAATCAGAGTTGGGGATTCAGAGGCGGGGAATCAGATATGGGGAATCAGAGGTGGGGAATCAGAGCTGGGGAATCAGAGGTGGGGAATCAGAGTTGGGGAATCAGAGGCGGGGACTTAGATATGGGGAAACAGAGGCGGGGAATCAGAGGTGGGGAAACAGAGGCGGGGAATCAGATATTGGGAATCAGAGGTGGGGAATCAGAGGCAGGGAATCAGATGTGCGGTATCAGAGATGGGGAATCAGAGGCAGGGAATCAGAATCAGAAGCAGGGAATAAGACGCGGGGAATCTGAGGCGGGGAATCAGAGCTGGGGAATCAGAGGCTGTGAATCAGAGGCGGGGAATCAGAAGCAGGGAATCGGATGTGCGGAATCAGAGATGGGGAATCAGAGGTGGGGAATCAGAGGCGGTGAATCAGACATGGGTAATCAGAGGCGGGGAATCAGAGGCAGGATATCAGACACGGGAAATCTGAGGCGGGGAATCAGAGGCGGGGAATCAGAGGCAGGGAATGGGATGTGCGGAATCAGAGATGGGGAATCAGAGGTGGGGAATCAGAGGCGGTGAATCAGACATGGGTAATCAGAGGCGGGGAATCAGAGGCAGGAAATCAGACACGGGGAATCAGAGGCGGGGAATCAGAGCTGGGGAATTAGATGCAGGGAATCAGAGTTGGGGATTCAGAGGCGGGGAATCAGATATGGGGAAACTGAGGTGGGGAATCAGAGGTGGGCAAATAGAGGCGGGGAATCAGATATGGGGAAACAGAGGCGGGAAATCAGAGGTGGGGAAACAGAGGCGGGGAATCAGATATGGGGAATCAGAGGTGGGGATTCAGAGGTTGGGAATCACAGGCAGGGAATCAGAGGCTGGGAATCAGATGCAGGGAATCAGATGCGGGGAATCAGAGGCGGGGAATCAGAGCTGGGGAATCAGAGGTGGGGAATCAGAGTTGGGGAATCAGAGGCGGGGACTTAGATATGGGGAAACAGAGGCGTGGAATCAGAGGCGGGGAAACAGAGGCGGGGAATCAGATATGGGGAATCAGAGGTGGGGAATCAGAGGCAGGGAATCAGATGTGCGGAATCAGAGATGGGGAATCAGAGGCAGGAAATCAGAATCAGAAGCAGGGAATAAGACGCGGGGAATCTGAGGCGGGGAATCAGAGCTGGGGAATCAGAGGCTGTGAATCAGAGGCGGGGAATCAGAAGCAGGGAATCGGATGTGCGGAATCAGAGATGGGGAATCAGAGGTGGGGAATCAGAGGCGGTGAATCAGACACGGGGAATCTGAGGCGGGGAATCAGAGGCGGGGAATCAGAGGCAGGGAATGGGATGTGCGGAATCAGAGATGGGGAATCAGAGGTGGGGAATCAGAGGCGGTGAATCAGACATGGGTAATCAGAGGCGTGGAATCAGAGGCAGGAAATCAGACATGGGGAATCAGAGGCGGGGAATCAGAGCTGGGGAATTAGATGCAGGGAATCAGAGTTGGGGATTCAGAGGCGGGGAATCAGATATGGGGAAACTGAGGTGGGGAATCAGAGGTGGGCAAATAGAGGCGGGGAATCAGATATGTGGGAACAGAGGCGGGGAATCAGAGGCGGGGAAACAGAGGCGGGGAATCAGATATGGGGAATCAGAGGTGGGGAATCAGAGGTTGGGAATCACAGGCAGGGAATCAGAGGCTGGGAATCAAATGCAGGGAATCAGATGCGGGGAATCAGAGGCGGGGAATCAGAGCTGGGGAATCAGAGGTGGGGAATCAGAGTTGGGGAATCAGAGGCGGGGAATTTGATATGGGGAAACAGAGGCGGGGAATCAGAGCTGGAGAATCAGAGGTGGGGAATCAGAGTTGGGGAATCAGAGGCGGGGACTTAGATATTGGGAAACAGAGGCGGGGAATCAGAGGCGGGGAAACAGAGGCGGGGAATCAGAAGCAGGGAATCGGATGTGCGGAATCAGAGATGGGGAATCAGAGGTGGGGAATCAGAGGCGGTGAATCAGACATGGGTAATCAGAGGCAGGGAATCAGAGGCAGGAAATCAGACACGGGGAATCTGAGGCGGGGAATCAGAGGCGGGGAATCAGAGGCAGGGAATGGGATGTGCGGAATCAGAGATGGGGAATCAGAGGTGGGGAATCAGAGGTGGTGAATCAGACATGGGTAAACAGAGGCGGGGAATCAGAGGCAGGAAATCAGACACGGGGAATCAGAGGCGGGGAATCAGAGCTGGGGAATTAGATGCAGGGAATCAGAGTTGGGGATTCAGAGGCGGGGAATCATATATGGGGAAACTGAGGTGGGGAATCAGAGGTGGGCAAATAGAGGCGGGGAATCAGATATGGGGAAACAGAGGCGGGGAATCAGAGGCGGGGAAACAGAGGCGGGGAATCAGATATGGGGAATCAGAGGTGGGGAATCAGAGTTTGGGAATCACAGGCAGGGAATCAGAGGCTGGGTATCAGATGCATGGAATCAGATGCGGGGAATCAGAGGCGGGGAATCAGAGCTGGGGAATCAGAGGCGGGGAATCTGAGTTGGGGAATCAGAGGCGGGGAATCAGATATGGGGAAACAGGGGCCGGGAATCAGAGGCGGGGAAACAGAGGCGGGGAATCAGATATGGGGAATTTGAGGTGTGGAATCAGAGGTTGGGAAACAGAGGCGGGGAATCAGATATGGGGAATCAGAGGTGGGGAATTAGAGGTGGTGAATCAGAGATGGGGAATCACAGGCGTGGAATCAGAGGCAGGGAATAGAACGCGGGGAATCAGAGGCAGGGAATTAGAGTTGCGGCATCAGAGGTTGGGAATTAGATATGGGGAAACAGAGGCAGGGAATCAGAGGCGGGGAAACAGAGGCGGGGAATCGGATATGGGGAATCAGAGGTGGGGAATCAGAGGCAGGGAATCAGATGTGCGGAATCAGAGATGGGGAATCAGAGGCAGGGAATCAGAATCAGAAGCGGGGAATCAGAGGCCGGGAATCAGAGGCCGGGAATCAGATGCTGGGAATAAGAGGCCGGGAATCAGAGGTGCGGAATCAGAGTCCGGGAATAAGAGATGGGGATTCAGAGGCGGAGAATGAGATATGGAGAATCAGAGGCGGGGAATCAGAGGCGGGGAAACAGAGGTGGGGAATCAGATATGGGGAATCAGAGGTGGCGAATCAAAGGCGGTGAATCAGAGGCGGGGAATCAGAGCTGGGGAATCAGAGGCGGGGAATCAGAGTTGGGGAATCAGAGGCGGGGAATCAGAGGAGGGGAGTCAGAGGCGGGGAAACAGGCGGGGAATCAGATATGGGGAATCAGAGGTGGGGAATCAGATGTTGGGAATCAGAGGCAGGGAATCAGAGGCGGGGAATCAGAGGCGGGGTATCAGAGGCAGGGAATCAGATGTGCGGAATCGGAGATGGGGAATCAGAGGCAGGGAATCAGAGGCGGGGAATCAGAGGCGGGGAATCAGAGGCCGGGAATCAGATATGGGGAAACAGAGGCGGGGAATCAGAGGCGGGGAAACAGAGGCGGGGAATCAGATATGGGAAATCAGAGGTGGGGAATCAGAGGTTGGGAATCAGAGGCAGGGAATCAGAGGCTTGGAATCAGATGCAGGGAATCAGATGCGGGGAATCAGAGGCGGGGAATCAGAGCTGGAGAATCAGAGGTGGGGAATCAGAGTTGGGGAATCAGAGGCGGGGACTTAGATATTGGGAAACAGAGGCGGGGAATAAGAGGCGGGGAAACAGAGGCGGGGAATCAGATATGGGGAATCAGAGGTGGGGAATCAGAGGCAGGGAATCAGATGTGCGCAATCAGAGATGGGGAATCAGAGGCAGGGAATCAGAATCAGAAGCAGGGAATCAGAGGCCGGGGATCAGAGGCCGGAATCAGATGCCGGGAATAAGAGGCCGGGAATCAGAGGTGGGGAATCAGAGTCCGGGAATCAGAGATGGGGATTCAGAGGCGGGGAATGAGATATGGGGAATCAGAAGCGGGGAATCAGAGGCGGGGAAACAGAGGCGGGGAATCAGATATGGGGAATCAGAGGTGGCGAATCAAAGGCGGTGAATCAGAGATGGGGAATCAGAGGCCGGGAATCAGAGGCAGGGAATCAAACACGGGGAATCAGAGGCGGGGAATCAGAGCTGGGGAATCAGAGGCGGGGAATCAGAGCTGGCGAATCAGAGGCGGGGAATCAGAGGTGGGGAATCAGAGGCGGGGAATCAGATATTGTTAATCAGAGCTGGGGAATCAGAGGTGGGGAAACAGAGGCGGGGAATCAGATATGGGCAATCAGAGGTGGGGAATCAGAGGTTGTGAATCAGAGATGGAGAATCAGAGGCGGGGAATCAGAGGCCGGTAATCAGACGCGGGGAATCAGAGGCGGGGATTCAGAGCTGGGGAATCAGAGGCGGGGAATCAGAGTTGGGGAATCAGAGGCGGGGAATCAGATATGGGGAATCAGAGGCGGGGAATCAGAGGCGGGGAAACAGAGGCGGGGAATCAGATATGGGGAATCAGAGGTGGGGAATCAGGTGCGGGGTATCAGTGGCAGGGAATCAGAGGCGGGAAATCAGAGGCCGGGAATCAGAGGCGGTGAATCAGAGGCGGGGAATCAGAGGCAGGGAATCGGATGTGCGGAATCAGAGATGGGGAATCAGAGGTGGGGAATCAGAGGCGGTGAATCAGACATGGGTAATCAGAGGCGGGGAATCAGAGGAAGGAAATCAGACACGGGGAATCAGAGGCGGGGAATCAGAGCTGGGGAATTAGATGCAGGGAATCAGAGTTGGGGATTCAGAGGCGGGGAATCAGATATGGGGAATCAGAGGTGGGGAATCAGAGCTGGGGAATCAGAGGTGGGGAATCAGAGTTGGGGAATCAGAGGCGGGGACTTAGATATGGGGAAACAGAGGCGGGGAATCAGAGGCGGGGAAACAGAGGCGGGGAATCAGATATTGGGAATCAGAGGTGGGGAATCAGAGGCAGGGAATCAGATGTGCGGTATCAGAGATGGGGAATCAGAGGCAGGGAATAAGAATCAGAAGCAGGGAATAAGACGCGGGGAATCTGAGGCGGGGAATCAGAGCTGGGGAATCAGAGGCTGTGAATCAGAGGCGGGGAATCAGAAGCAGGGAATCGGATGTGCGGAATCAGAGATGGGGAATCAGAGGTGGGGAATCAGAGGCGGTGAATCAGACATGGGTAATCAGAGGCGGGGAATCAGAGGCAGGAAATCAGACACGGGGAATCTGAGGCGGGGAATCAGAGGCGGGGAATCAGAGGCAGGGAATGGGATGTGCGGAATCAGAGATGGGGAATCAGAGGTGGGGAATCAGAGGCGGTGAATCAGACATGGGTAATCAGAGGCGGGGAATCAGAGGCAGGAAATCAGACACGGGGAATCAGAGGCGGGGAATCAGAGCTGGGGAATTAGATGCAGGGAATCAGAGTTGGGAATTCAGAGGCGGGGAATCAGATATGGGGAAACTGAGGTGGGGAATCAGAGGTGGGCTAATAGAGGCGGGGAATCAGATATGGGGAAACAGAGGCGGGGAATCAGAGGTGGGGAAACAGAGGCGGGGAATCAGATATGGGGAATCAGAGGTGGGGAATCAGAGGTTGGGAATCACAGGCAGGGAATCAGAGGCTGGGAATCAGATGCAGGGAATCAGATGCGGGGAATCAGAGGCGGGGAATCAGAGCTGGGGAATCAGAGGCGGGGAATCAGAGGCAGGGAATCAGACGCGGGGAATCAGAGGTGGGGAATCATAGCTGGCGAATCAGAGGCGGGGAATCAGAGGTTGGGAATCAGAGGCGGGGAATCAGATATTGTTAATCAGAGGTGGGGAATCAGAGGCGGGGAAACAGATATGGGGAAACAGGGGCGGGGAATCAGAGGTGGGGAAACACAGGCGGGGAATCAGATATGGGGAATCAGAGGTGTGGAATCAGAGGTTGGGAATCAGAGACAGGGAATCAGAGGCGGGGAAACAGAGGCGGGGAATCAGATAAGGGGAATCAGAGGTGGCGAATCAAAGGCGGTGAAACAGAGATGGGGAATCAGGGCAGGGAATCAGAGGCAGGGAATCAAACACGGGGAATCAGAGCTGGGGAATCAGAGGCGGGGAATTAGAGTTGGGGAATCAGAGGATGGGAATCAGAGGCGGGGAAACAGAGGCGGGGAATCAGATATGGGGAATCAGAGGTGGGGAATCAGATGTTGGGAATCCGAGGCAGGGAATCAGAGGCGGGGAATCAGAGGCGGGGAATCAGAGGCAGGGAATCAGATGTGCGGAATCGGAGATGGGGAATCAGAGGCAGGGAATCAGAGGCGGGGAAACAGAGGCGGGGAATCAGATATGGGGAATCAGAGGTGGGGAATCAGAGGTTGGGAATCAGATGCAGGGAATCAGAGGCTTGGAATCAGATGCAGGGAATCAGATGCGGGGAATCAGAGGCGGGGAATCAGAGCTGGAGAATCAGAGGTGGGGAATCAGAGTTGGGGAATCAGAGGCGGGGACTTAGATATTGGGAAACAGAGGCGGGGAATCAGAGGCGGGGAAACAGAGGCGGGAAATCAGATATGGGGAATCAGAGGTTGGGAATCAGATGCAGGGAATCAGAGGCTTGGAATCAGATGCAGGGAATCAGATGCGGGGAATCAGAGGCGGGGAATCAGAGCTGGAGAATCAGAGGTGGGGAATCAGAGTTGGGGAATCAGAGGCGGGGACTTAGATATTGGGAAACAGAGGCGGGGAATCAGAGGCGGGGAAACAGAGGCGGGAAATCAGATATGGGGAATCAGAGGTGGGGAATCAGAGGCAGGGAATCAGATGTGCGCAATCAGAGATGGGGAATCAGAGGCAGGGAATCAGAATCAGAAGCAGGGAATCAGAGGCCAGGAATCAGAGGCCGGAATCAGATGCCGGGAATAAGAGTCCGGGAATCAGAGGTGGGGAATCAGAGTCCGGGAATCAGAGATGGGGATTCAGAGGCGGGGAATGAGATATGGGCAAACAGAGGCGGGGAATCAGAGGCGGGGAAACAGAGGCGGGGAATCAGATATGGGGAATCAGAGGTGGCGAATGAAAGGCGGTGAATCAGAGATGGGGAATCAGAGGCCGGGAATCAGAGGCAGGGAATCAAACACGGGGAATAAGAGGCGGGGTATCAGAGCTGGGGAATCAGAGGCGGGGAATCAGAGTTGGGGAATCAGAGGCGGGGAATCAGAGGCAGGGAATCAATATGGGAATTCAGAGGTGGGGAATCAGATGTTGGGAATCAGAGGCAGGGAATCAGAGGCGAGGATTCAGAGCTGGGGAATCAGAGGCGGGGAATCAGATTTGGGGAATCAGAGATGGGGAATCAGAGATGGGGAATCAGAGATGGGGAATCAGAGGCGGGGAATCAGACGCTGGGAATCAGAGGTGGTGAATCAGAGGCGGGGAATCAGAGGCGGGGAATCAGAGGCAGGGAATCAGACGCGGGGAATCAGAGGTGGGGAATCATAGCTGGCGAATCAGAGGCGAGGAATCAGAGGTTGGGAATCAGAGGCGGGGAATCAGATATTGTTAATCAGAGGTGGGGAATCAGAGGCGGGGAAACAGAGGCGGGGAATCAGATATGGGGAATCAGAGGTGGGGAATCAGAGGCCGGTAATCAGACACGGGGAATCAGAGGCGGGGATTCAGAGCTGGGGAATCAGAGGCGGGGAATCAGAGTTGGGGAATCAGAGGCGGGGAATCAGATATGGGGAATCAGAGGCGGGGAATCAGAGGCGGGGAAACAGAGGCGGGGAATCAGATATGGGGAATCAGAGGTGGGGAATCAGGGGCGGGGTATCAGTGGCAGGGAATCAGAGGCGGGAAATCAGAGGCCGGGAATCAGAGGCGGTGAATCAGAGGCGGGGAATCAGAGGCAGGGAATCGGATGTGCGGAATCAGAGATGGGGAATCAGAGGTGGGGAATCAGAGGCAGTGAATCAGACATGGGTAATCAGAGGCGGGGAATCAGAGGCAGGAAATCAGACACGGGGAATCAGAGGCGGGGAATCAGAGCTGGGGAATTAGATGCAGGGAATCAGAGTTGGGGATTCAGAGGCGGGGAATCAGATATGGGGAAACAGTGGCGGGGAATCAGAGGCGGGGAAACAGAGGCGGGGAATCAGATATGGGGAATCAGAGGTGGGTAATCAGAGCTGGGGAATCAGAGGTGGGGAATCAGAGTTGCGGAATCAGAGGCGGGGACTTAGATATGGGGAAACAGAGGCGAGGAATCAGAGGCGGGGAAACAGAGGCAGGGAATCAGATATGGGGAATCAGAGGTGGGGAATCAGAGGCAGGGAATCAGATGTGCGGAATCAGAGGTGGGGAATCCGAGGCAGGGAATCAGAATCAGAAGCAGGGAATAAGACGCGGGGAATCTGAGGCGGGGAATCAGAGCTGGGGATTCAGAGGCTGTGAATCAGAGGCGGGGAATCAGAAGCAGGGAATCGGATGTGCGGAATCAGAGATGGGGAATCAGAGGTGGGGAATCAGAGGCGGTGAATCAGACATAGGTAATCAGAGGCAGGGAATCAGAGGCAGGAAATCAGACACGGGGAATCTGAGGCGGGGAATCAGAGGCGGGGAATCAGAGGCAGGGAATGGGATGTGCAGAATCAGAGATGGGGAATCAGAGGTGGGGAATCAGAGGTGGTGAATCAGACATGGGTAAACAGAGGCGGGGATTCAGAGGCAGGAAATCAGACACGGGGAATCTGAGGCGGGGAATCAGAGCTGGGGAATTAGATGCAGGGAATCAGAGTTGGGGATTCAGAGGCGGGGAATCATATATGGGGAAACTGAGGTGGGGAATCAGAGGTGGGCAAATAGAGGCGGGGAATCAGATATGGGGAAACAGAGGCGGGGAATCAGAGGCGGGGAAACAGAGGCGGGGAATCAGATATGGGGAATCAGAGGTGGGGAATCAGAGTTTGGGAATCACAGGCAGGGAATCAGAGGCTGGGTATCAGATGCAGGGAATCAGATGCGGGGAATCAGAGGCGGGGAATCAGAGCTGGGGAATCAGAGGTGGGGAATCAGAGTTGGGGAATCAGAGGCGGGGACTTAGATATGGGGAAACAGAGGCGGGGAATCAGAGAAGGAGAAACAGAGGCGGGGAATCAGATATGGGGAATCAGAGGTGGGGAATCAGAGGCAGGGAATCAGATGTGCGGAATCAGAGATGGGGAATCAGAGGCAGGGAATCAGAATCAGAAGCAGGGAATAAGACGCGGGGAATCAGAGGTGGGGAATCAGAGCTGGGGAATCAGAGGCAGTGAATCAGAGGCGGGGAATCAGAGGCAGGGAATCGGATGTGCCGAATCAGAGATGGGGAATCAGAGGTGGGGAATCAGAGGCGGTGAATCAGACATGGGTAATCAGAGGCGGGGAATCAGAGGCTGGAAATCAGACACGGGGAATCAGAGGCGGGGAATCAGAGCTGGGAAATTAGAGGCAGGGAATCAGAGTTGGGGATTCAGAGGCGGGGAATCAGATATGGGGAAAAAGAGGCGGGGAAACAGAGGCGGGCAAATAGAGGCGGGGATCAGATATGGGGAAACAGAGGAGGGGAATCAGAGGCGGGGAAACAGAGGCGGGGAATCAGATATGGGGAATCAGAGGTGGGGAATCAGAGGTTGGGAATCAGAGGCAGGGAATCAGAGGCTGGGAATCATATGCATGGAATCAGATGCGGGGAATCAGAGGCGGGGAATCAGAGCTGGGGAATCAGAGGTGGGGAATCAAAGTTGGGGAATCGGAGATGGGGAATCTGAGGCAGGGAATCAGAGGCGGGGAATCAGAGGCGGGGAATCAGAGGCCGGAAATCAGATATGGGGAAACAGAGGCGGGGAATCAGAGGCGGGGAAACAGAGGCGGGGAATCAGATATGGGGAATCAGAGGCGGGGACTTAGATATTGGGAAACAGAGGCGGGGAATCAGAGGCGGGGAAACAGAGGCGGGAAATCAGATATGGGGAATCAGAGGTGGGGAATCAGAGGCAGGGAATCAGATGTGCGCAATCAGAGATGGGGATTCAGAGGTGGTGAATCAGAGATGGGGAATCACAGGCGTGGAATCAGAGGCAGGGAATAGAACGCGGGGAATCAGAGGCAGGGAATCAGAGTTGGGGCATCAGAGGTTGGGAACTAGATATGGGGAAACAGAGGCGGGGAATCAGAGGCGGGGAAACAGAGGCGGGGAATCAGATATGGGGAATCAGAGGTGGGGAATCAGAGGTTGGGAATCAGAGGCAGGGAATCAGAGGCTTGGAATAAGATGCAGGGAATCAGATGTGGGGAATCAGATATGGGGAATCAGAGGTGGGGAATCTGAGGTTGGGAATCAGAGGCAGGGAATCAGAGGCTTGTAATCAGATGCAGGGAATCAGATGCGGGGAATCAGAGGCGGGGAATCATAGCTGGAGAATCAGAGGTGGGGAATCAGAGTTGGGGAATCAGAGGCAGGGACTTAGATATTGGGAAACAGAGGCGGGGAATCAGAGGCGGGGAAACAGAGGCGGGAAATCAGATATGGGGAATCAGAGGTGGGGAATCAGAGGCAGGGAATCAGATGTGCGCAATCAGAGATGGGGAATCAGAGGCAGGGAATCAGAATCAGAAGCAGGGAATCAGAGGCCGGGAATCAGAGGCCGGAATCAGATGACGGGAATAAGAGGTCGGGAATCAGAGGTGGGGAATCAGAGTCCGGGAATCAGAGATGGGGATTCAGAGTCGGGGAATGAGATATGGGGAATCAGAGGCGGGGAATCAGAGGCGGGGAAACAGAGGCTGGGAATCAGATATGGGGAATCAGAGGTGGCGAATCAAAGGCGGTGAATCAGAGCTGGAGAATCAGAGGCGGGGAATCAGAGTTGGGGAATCAGAGGCGGGGAATCAGAGCTGGGGAATCAGAGTCGGGGAATCAGAGGCAGGGAATCAGATGTGCGGAATCAGAGATGGGGAATCAGAGGTGGGGAATCAGAGGCGGTGAGTCAGAGATGGGGAATCAGAGGCGGTGAATCAGAGGCAGGAAATCAGACACGGGGAATCAGAGGCTGGGAATCAGACGGGGGGAATCAAAGGTGGGGAATCAGAGCTGGGGAATCAGAGGCAGGGAATCAGAGTTGGGGATTCAGAGGCGGGGAATCAGATATGGGGAAACAGAGGCGGGGAATCAGAGGCGGGGAAACAGAGGCGGGGAATCAGATATGGGCAATCAGAGGTGGGGAATCAGAGGTTGTGAATCAGAGATGGAGAATCAGAGGCGGGGAATCAGAGGCCGATAATCAGACGCGGGGAATCAGAGGCGGGGATTCAGAGCTGGGGAATCAGAGGCGGGGAATCAGAGTTGGGGAATCAGAGGCGGGGAATCAGATATGGGGAATCAGAGGCGGGGAATCAGAGGCGGGGAAACAGAGGCGGGGAATCAGATATGGGGAATCAGAGGTGGGGAATCAGGTGCGGGGTATCAGTGGCAGGGAATCAGAGGCGGGAAATCAGAGGCCGGGAATCAGAGGCGGTGAATCAGAGGCGGGGAATCAGAGGCAGGGAATCGGATGTGCGGAATCAGAGATGGGGAATCAGAGGTGGGGAATCAGAGGCGGTGAATCAGACATGGGTAATCAGAGGCGGGGAATCAGAGGCAGGAAATCAGACACGGGGAATCAGAGGCGGGGAATCAGAGCTGGGGAATTTGATGCAGGGAATCAGAGTTGGGGATTCAGAGGCGGGGAATCAGATATGGGGAATCAGAGGTGGGGAATCAGAGCTGGGGAATCAGAGGTGGGGAATCAGAGTTGGGGAATCAGAGGCGGGGACTTAGATATAGGGAAACAGAGGCGGGGAATCAGAGGCGGGGAAACAGAGGCGGGGAATCAGATATTGGGAATCAGAGGTGGGGAATCAGAGGCAGGGAATCAGATGTGCGGTATCAGAGATGGGGAATCAGAGGCAGGGAATCAGAATCAGAAGCAGGGAATAAGACGCGGGGAATCTGAGGCGGGGAATCAGAGCTGGGGAATCAGAGGCTGTGAATCAGAGGCGGGGAATCAGAAGCAGGGAATCGGATGTGCGGAATCAGAGATGGGGAATCAGAGGTGGGGAATCAGAGGCGGTGAATCAGACATGGGTAATCAGAGGCGGGGAATCAGAGGCAGGAAATCAGACACGGGGAATCTGAGGCGGGGAATCAGAGGCGGGGAATCAGAGGCAGGGAATGGGATGTGCGGAATCAGAGATGGGGAATCAGAGGTGGGGAATCAGAGGCGGTGAATCAGACATGGGTAATCAGAGGCGGGGAATCAGAGGCAGGAAATCAGACACGGGGAATCAGAGGCGGGGAATCAGAGCTGGGGAATTAGATGCAGGGAATCAGAGTTGGGGATTCAGAGGCGGGGAATCAGATATGGGGAAACTGAGGTGGGGAATCAGAGGTGGGCAAATAGAGGCGGGGAATCAGATATGGGGAAACAGAGGCGGGGAATCAGAGGTGGGGAAACAGAGGCGGGGAATCAGATATGGGGAATCAGAGGTGGGGAATCAGAGGTTGGGAATCACAGGCAGGGAATCAGAGGCTGGGAATCAGATGCAGGGAATCAGATGCGGGGAATCAGAGGCGGGGATTCAGAGCTGGGGAATCAGAGGTGGGGAATCAGAGTTGGGGAATCAGAGGCGGGGACTTAGATATGGGGAAACAGAGGCGGGGAATCAGAGGCGGGGAAACAGAGGCGGGGAATCAGATATGGGGAATCAGAGGTGGGGAATCAGAGGCAGGGAATCAGATGTGCGGAATCAGAGATGGGGAATCAGAGGCAGGAAATCAGAATCAGAAGCAGGGAATAAGACGCGGGGAATTTGAGGCGGGGAATCAGAGCTGGGGAATCAGAGGCTGTGAATCAGAGGCGGGGAATCAGAAGCAGGGAATCGGATGTGCGGAATCAGAGATGGGGAATCAGAGGCAGGGAATCAGATGTGCGGAATCAGAGATGGGGAATCAGAGGTGGGGAATCAGAGGCGGTGAGTCAGAGATGGGGAATCAGAGGCGGTGAATCAGAGGCAGGAAATCAGACACGGGGATTCAGAGGCTGGGAATCAGACGGGGGGAATCAAAGGTGGGGAATCAGAGCTGGGGAATCAGAGGCAGGGAATCAGAGTTGGGGATTCAGAGGCGGGGAATCAGATATGGGGAAACAGAGGCGGGGAATCAGAGGCGGGAAAACAGAGGCGAGGAATTAGATATGGGGAATCAGAGGTGGGGAATCAGAGGTGGTGAATCAGAGATGGGGAATCACAGGCGGGGAATCAGAGGCAGGGAATAGAACGCGGGGAATCAGAGGCAGGGAATCGGAGTTGGGGCATCAGAGGTTGGGAATTAGATATGGGGAAACAGAGGCGGGGAATCAGAGGTGGGGAAACAGAGGCGGGGAATCAGATATGGGGAATCAGAGGTGGGGGATCAGAGGCAGGGAATCAGATGTGCGGAATCAGAGATGGGGAATCAGAGGCAGGGAATCAGAATCAGAAGCGGGGAATCAGATATGGGGAATCAGAGGCCAGGAATCAGACGCTGGGAATAAGAGGCCGGGAATCAGAGGTGGGGAATCAGAGTCCGGGAATCAGAGATGGGGATTCAAAGGCGGGGAATGAGATATGGAGAATCAGAGGCGGGGAATTTGAGGCGTGGAAACAGTGGTGGGGAATCAGATATGGGGAATCAGAGGTGGCGAATCAAAGGCAGTGAATCAGAGATGGGGATTCAGAGGCGGGGAATCAGAGGCAGGGAATCAAACACAGGGAATCAGAGGCGGGGAATCAGAGCTGGGGAATCAGAGGCGGGGAATCTGAGTTGGGGAATCAGAGGCGGTGAATCAGATATGGGGAAACAGGGGCCGGGAATCAGAGGCGGGGAAACAGAGGCGGGGAATCAGATATGGGGAATCAGAGGTGTGGAATCAGAGGTTGGGAAACAGAGGCGGGGAATCAGATATGGGGAATCAGAGGTGGGGAATCAGAGGTGGTGAATCAGAGATGGGGAATCACAGGCGTGGAATCAGAGGCAGGGAATAGAACGCGGGGAATCAGAGGCAGGGAATTAGAGTTGGGGCATCAGAGGTTGGGAATTAGATATGGGGAAACAGAGGCAGGGAATCAGAGGCGGGGAAACAGAGGCGGGGAATCAGATATGGGGAATCAGAGGTGGGGAATCAGAGGCAGGGAATCAGATGTGCGGAATCAGAGATGGGGAATCAGAGGCAGGGAATCAGAATCAGAAGCGGGGAATCAGAGGCCGGGAATCAGAGTCCGGGAATCAGATGCTGGGAATAAGAGGCCGGGAATCAGAGGTGGGGAATCAGAGTCCGGGAATAAGAGATGGGGATTCAGAGGCGGAGAATGAGATATGGAGAATCAGAGGCGGGGAATCAGAGGCGGGGAAACAGAGGTGGGGAATCAGATATGGGGAATCAGAGGTGGCGAATCAAAGGCGGTGAATCAGAGATGGGGAATCAGAGGCGGGCAATCAGAGGCAGGGAATCAAACACGGGGAATCAGAGGCGGGGAATCAGAGCTGGGGAATCAGAGGCTGGGAATCAGAGTTGGGGAATCAGAGGTGTGGAATCAGAGGTTGGGAATCAGAGGCAGGGAATCAGAGGCGGGGAAACAGAGGAGGGGATCAGATATGGGGAATCAGAGGTGGCGAATCAAAGGCGGTGAAACAGAGATGGGGAATCAGGGCAGGGAATCAGAGGCAGGGAATCAAACACGGGGAATCAGAGCTGGGGAATCAGAGGCGGGGAATTAGAGTTGGGGAATCAGAGGAGGGGAGTCAGAGGCGGGGAAACAGGCGGGGAATCAGATATGGGGAATCAGAGGTGGGGAATCAGATGTTGGGAATCAGAGGCAGGGAATCAGAGGCGGGGAATCAGAGGCGGGGAATCAGAGGCAGGGAATCAGAAGTGCGGAATCGGAGATGGGGAATCAGAGGCAGGGAATCAGAGGCGGGGAATCAGAGGCGGGGAATCAGAGGCCGGGAATCAGATATGGGGAAACAGAGGCGGGGAATCAGAGGTGGGGAAACAGAGGCGGGGAATCAGATATGGGAAATCAGAGGTGGGGAATCAGAGGTTGGGAATCAGAGGCAGGGAATCAGAGGCTTGGAATCAGATGCAGGGAATCAGATGCGGGGAATCAGAGGCGGGGAATCAGAGCTGGAGAATCAGAGGTGGGGAATCAGAGTTGGGGAATCAGAGGCGGGGACTTAGATATTGGGAAACAGAGGCGGGGAATCAGAGGCGGGGAAACAGAGGCGGGGAATCAGATATGGGGAATCAGAGGTGGGGAATCAGAGGCAGGGAATCAGATGTGCGCTATCAGAGATGGGGAATCAGAGGCAGGGAATCAGAATCAGAAGCAGGGAATCAGAGGCCGGGGATCAGAGGCCGGAATCAGATGCCGGGAATAAGAGTCCGGGAATCAGAGGTGGGGAATCAGAGTCCGGGAATCAGAGATGGGGATTCAGAGGCGGGGAATGAGATATGGGGAATCAGAAGCGGGGAATCAGAGGCGGGGAAACTGAGGCGGGGAATCAGATATGGGGAATCAGAGGTGGCGAATCAAAGGCGGTGAATCAGAGATGGGGAATCAGAGGCCGGGAATCAGAGGCAGGGAATCAAACACGGGGAATCAGAGGCGGGGAATCAGAGCTGGGGAATCAGAGGCGGGGAATCATAGCTGGCGAATCAGAGGCGGGGAATCAGAGGTGGGGAATCAGAGGCGGGGAATCAGATATTGTTAATCAGAGCTGGGGTATCAGAGGCGGGGAAACAGAGGCGGGGAATCAGATATGGGCAATCAGAGGTGGGGAATCAGAGGTTGTGAATCAGAGATGGAGAATCAGAGGCGGGGAATCAGAGGCCGGTAATCAGACGCGGGGAATCAGAGGCGGGGATTCAGAGCTGGGGAATCAGAGGCGGGGAATCAGAGTTGGGGAATCAGAGGCGGGGAATCAGATATGGGGAATCAGAGGCGGGGAATCAGAGGCGGGGAAACAGAGGCGGGGAATCAGATATGGGGAATCAGAGGTGGGGAATCAGGTGCGGGGTATCAGTGGCAGGGAATCAGAGGCGGGAAATCAGAGGCCGGGAATCAGAGGCGGTGAATCGGAGGCAGGGAATCAGAGGCAGACAATCGGATGTGCGGAATCAGAGATGGGGAATCAGAGGTGGGGAATCAGAGGCGGTGAATCAGACATGGGTAATCAGAGGCGGGGAATCAGAGGCAGGAAATCAGACACGGGGAATCAGAGGCGGGGAATCAGAGCTGGGGAATTAGATGCAGGGAATCAGAGTTGGGGATTCAGAGACGGGGAATCAGATATGGGGAATCAGAGGTGGGGAATCAGAGCTGGGGAATCAGAGGTGGGGAATCAGAGTTGGGGAATCAGAGGCGGGGACTTAGATATGGGGAAACAGAGGCGGGGAATCAGAGGCGGGGAAACAGAGGCGGGGAATCAGATATTGGGAATCAGAGGTGGGGAATCAGAGGCAGGGAATCAGATGTGCGGTATCAGAGATGGGGAATCAGAGGCAGGGAATCAGAATCAGAAGCAGGGAATAAGACGCGGGGAATCTGAGGCGGGGAATCAGAGCTGGGGAATCAGAGGCTGTGAATCAGAGGCGGGGAATCAGAAGCAGGGAATCGGATGTGCGGAATCAGAGATGGGGAATCAGAGGTGGGGAATCAGAGGCGGTGAATCAGACATGGGTAATCAGAGGCGGGGAATCAGAGGCAGGATATCAGACACGGGGAATCTGAGGCGGGGAATCAGAGGCGGGGAATCAGAGGCAGGGAATGGGATGTGCGGAATCAGAGATGGGGAATCAGAGGTGGGGAATCAGAGGCGGTGAATCAGACATGGGTAATCAGAGGCGGGGAATCAGAGGCAGGAAATCAGACACGGGGAATCAGAGGCGGGGAATCAGAGCTGGGGAATTAGATGCAGGGAATCAGAGTTGGGGATTCAGAGGCGGGGAATAAGATATGGGGAAACTGAGGTGGGGAATCAGAGGTGGGCAAATAGAGGCGGGGAATCAGATATGGGGAAACAGAGGCGGGGAATCAGAGGTGGGGAAACAGAGGCGGGGAATCAGATATGGGGAATCAGAGGTGGGGAATCAGAGGTTGGGAATCACAGGCAGGGAATCAGAGGCTGGGAATCAGATGCAGGGAATCAGATGCGGGGAATCAGAGGCGGGGAATCAGAGCTGGGGAATCAGAGGTGGGGAATCAGAGTTGGGGAATCAGAGGCGGGGACTTAGATATGGGGAAACAGAGGCGTGGAATCAGAGGCGGGGAAACAGAGGCGGGGAATCAGATATGGGGAATCAGAGGTGGGGAATCAGAGGCAGGGAATCAGATGTGCGGAATCAGAGATGGGGAATCAGAGGCAGGAAATCAGAATCAGAAGCAGGGAATAAGACACGGGGAATCTGAGGCGGGGAATCAGAGCTGGGGAATCAGAGGCTGTGAATCAGAGGCGGGGAATCAGAAGCAGGGAATCGGATGTGCGGAATCAGAGATGGGGAATCAGAGGTGGGGAATCAGAGGCGGTGAATCAGACACGGGGAATCTGAGGCGGGGAATCAGAGGCGGGGAATCAGAGGCAGGGAATGGGATGTGCGGAATCAGAGATGGGGAATCAGAGGTGGGGAATCAGAGGCGGTGAATCAGACATGGGTAATCAGAGGCGTGGAATCAGAGGCAGGAAATCAGACACGGGGAATCAGAGGCGGGGAATCAGAGCTGGGGAATTAGATGCAGGGAATCAGAGTTGGGGATTCAGAGGCGGGGAATCAGATATGGGGAAACTGAGGTGGGGAATCAGAGGTGGGCAAATAGAGGCGGGGAATCAGATATGTGGAAACAGAGGCGGGGAATCAGAGGCGGGGAAACAGAGGCGGGGAATCAGATATGGGGAATCAGAGGTGGGGAATCAGAGGTTGGGAATCACAGGCAGGGAATCAGAGGCTGGGAATCAAATGCAGGGAATCAGATGCGGGGAATCAGAGGCGGGGAATCAGAGCTGGGGAATCAGAGGTGGGGAATCAGAGTTGGGGAATCAGAGGCGGGGACTTTGATATGGGGAAACAGAGGCGGGGAATCAGAGCTGGAGAATCAGAGGTGGGGAATCAGAGTTGGGGAATCAGAGGCGGGGACTTAGATATTGGGAAACAGAGGCGGGGAATCAGAGGCGGGGAATCAGAGCTGGGGAATCAGAGGTGGGGAATCAGAGTTGGGGAATCAGAGGCGGGGACTTAGATATTGGGAAACAGAGGCGGGGAATCAGAGGCGGGGAAACAGAGGCGGGGAATCAGATATGGGGAATCAGAGGTGGGGAATCAGAGGCAGGGAATCAGATGTGCGCAATCAGAGATGGGGAATCAGAGGCAGGGAATCAGAATCAGAAGCAGGGAATCAGAGGCCGGGGATCAGAGGCCGGAATCAGATGCCGGGTATAAGAGTCCGGGAATCAGAGGTGGGGAATCAGAGTCCGGGAATCAGAGATGGGGATTCAGAGGCGGGGAATGAGATATGGGGAATCAGAAGCGGGGAATCAGAGGCGGGGAAACTGAGGCGGGGAATCAGATATGGGGAATCAGAGGTGGCGAATCAAAGGCGGTGAATCAGAGATGGGGAATCAGAGGCCGGGAATCAGAGGCAGGGAATCAAACACGGGGAATCAGAGGCGGGGAATCAGAGCTGGGGAATCAGAGGCGGGGAATCATAGCTGGCGAATCAGAGGCGGGGAATCAGAGGTGGGGAATCAGAGGCGGGGAATCAGATATTGTTAATCAGAGCTGGGGAATCAGAGGCGGGGAAACAGAGGCGGGGAATCAGATATGGGCAATCAGAGGTGGGGAATCAGAGGTTGTGAATCAGAGATGGAGAATCAGAGGCGGGGAATCAGAGGCCGGTAATCAGACGCGGGGAATCAGAGGCGGGGATTCAGAGCTGGGGAATCAGAGGCGGGGAATCAGAGTTGGGGAATCAGAGGCGGGGAATCAGATATGGGGAATCAGAGGCGGGGAATCAGAGGCGGGGAAACAGAGGCGGGGAATCAGATATGGGGAATCAGAGGTGGGGAATCAGGTGCGGGGTATCAGTGGCAGGGAATCAGAGGCGGGAAATCAGAGGCCGGGAATCAGAGGCGGTGAATCAGAGGCAGGGAATCAGAGGCAGACAATCGGATGTGCGGAATCAGAGATGGGGAATCAGAGGTGGGGAATCAGAGGCGGTGAATCAGACATGGGTAATCAGAGGCGGGGAATCAGAGGCAGGAAATCAGACACGGGGAATCAGAGGCGGGGAATCAGAGCTGGGGAATTAGATGCAGGGAATCAGAGTTGGGGATTCAGAGGCGGGGAATCAGATATGGGGAATCAGAGGTGGGGTATCAGAGCTGGGGAATCAGAGGTGGGGAATTAGAGTTGGGGAATCAGAGGCGGGGACTTAGATATGGGGAAACAGAGGCGGGGAATCAGAGGCGGGGAAACAGAGGCGGGGAATCAGATATTGGGAATCAGAGGTGGGGAATCAGAGGCAGGGAATCAGATGTGCGGTATCAGAGATGGGGAATCAGAGGCAGGGAATCAGAATCAGAAGCAGGGAATAAGACGCGGGGAATCTGAGGCGGGGAATCAGAGCTGGGGAATCAGAGGCTGTGAATCAGAGGCGGGGAATCAGAAGCAGGGAATCGGATGTGCGGAATCAGAGATGGGGAATCAGAGGTGGGGAATCAGAGGCGGTGAATCAGACATGGGTAATCAGAGGCGGGGAATCAGAGGCAGGATATCAGACACGGGAAATCTGAGGCGGGGAATCAGAGGCGGGGAATCAGAGGCAGGGAATGGGATGTGCGGAATCAGAGATGGGGAATCAGAGGTGGGGAATCAGAGGCGGTGAATCAGACATGGGTAATCAGAGGCGGGGAATCAGAGGCAGGAAATCAGACACGGGGAATCAGAGGCGGGGAATCAGAGCTGGGGAATTAGATGCAGGGAATCAGAGTTGGGGATTCAGAGGCGGGGAATCAGATATGGGGAAACTGAGGTGGGGAATCAGAGGTGGGCAAATAGAGGCGGGGAATCAGATATGGGGAAACAGAGGCGGGGAATCAGAGGTGGGGAAACAGAGGCGGGGAATCAGATATGGGGAATCAGAGGTGGGGAATCAGAGGTTGGGAATCACAGGCAGGGAATCAGAGGCTGGGAATCAGATGCAGGGAATCAGATGCGGGGAATCAGAGGCGGGGAATCAGAGCTGGGGAATCAGAGGTGGGGAATCAGAGTTGGGGAATCAGAGGCGGGGACTTAGATATGGGGAAACAGAGGCGTGGAATCAGAGGCGGGGAAACAGAGGCGGGGAATCAGATATGGGGAATCAGAGGTGGGGAATCAGAGGCAGGGAATCAGATGTGCGGAATCAGAGATGGGGAATCAGAGGCAGGAAATCAGAATCAGAAGCAGGGAATAAGACGCGGGGAATCTGAGGCGGGGAATCAGAGCTGGGGAATCAGAGGCTGTGAATCAGAGGCGGGGAATCAGAAGCAGGGAATCGGATGTGCGGAATCAGAGATGGGGAATCAGAGGTGGGGAATCAGAGGCGGTGAATCAGACACGGGGAATCTGAGGCGGGGAATCAGAGGCGGGGAATCAGAGGCAGGGAATGGGATGTGCGGAATCAGAGATGGGGAATCAGAGGTGGGGAATCAGAGGCGGTGAATCAGACATGGGTAATCAGAGGCGTGGAATCAGAGGCAGGAAATCAGACACGGGGAATCAGAGGCGGGGAATCAGAGCTGGGGAATTAGATGCAGGGAATCAGAGTTGGGGATTCAGAGGCGGGGAATCAGATATGGGGAAACTGAGGTGGGGAATCAGAGGTGGGCAAATAGAGGCGGGGAATCAGATATGTGGGAACAGAGGCGGGGAATCAGAGGCGGGGAAACAGAGGCGGGGAATCAGATATGGGGAATCAGAGGTGGGGAATCAGAGGTTGGGAATCACAGGCAGGGAATCAGAGGCTGGGAATCAAATGCAGGGAATCAGATGCGGGGAATCAGAGGCGGGGAATCAGAGCTGGGGAATCAGAGGTGGGGAATCAGAGTTGGGGAATCAGAGGCGGGGAATTTGATATGGGGAAACAGAGGCGGGGAATCAGAGCTGGAGAATCAGAGGTGGGGAATCAGAGTTGGGGAATCAGAGGCGGGGACTTAGATATTGGGAAACAGAGGCGGGGAATCAGAGGCGGGGAAACAGAGGCGGGGAATCAGAAGCAGGGAATCGGATGTGCGGAATCAGAGATGGGGAATCAGAGGTGGGGAATCAGAGGCGGTGAATCAGACATGGGTAATCAGAGGCAGGGAATCAGAGGCAGGAAATCAGACACGGGGAATCTGAGGCGGGGAATCAGAGGCGGGGAATCAGAGGCAGGGAATGGGATGTGCGGAATCAGAGATGGGGAATCAGAGGTGGGGAATCAGAGGTGGTGAATCAGACATGGGTAAACAGAGGCGGGGAATCAGAGGCAGGAAATCAGACACGGGGAATCAGAGGCGGGGAATCAGAGCTGGGGAATTAGATGCAGGGAATCAGAGTTGGGGATTCAGAGGCGGGGAATCATATATGGGGAAACTGAGGTGGGGAATCAGAGGTGGGCAAATAGAGGCGGGGAATCAGATATGGGGAAACAGAGGCGGGGAATCAGAGGCGGGGAAACAGAGGCGGGGAATCAGATATGGGGAATCAGAGGTGGGGAATCAGAGTTTGGGAATCACAGGCAGGGAATCAGAGGCTGGGTATCAGATGCATGGAATCAGATGCGGGGAATCAGAGGCGGGGAATCAGAGTTGGGGAATCAGAGGCGGGGAATCAGATATGGGGAAACAGGGGCCGGGAATCAGAGGCGGGGAAACAGAGGCGGGGAATCAGATATGGGGAATTTGAGGTGTGGAATCAGAGGTTGGGAAACAGAGGCGGGGAATCAGATATGGGGAATCAGAGGTGGGGAATTAGAGGTGGTGAATCAGAGATGGGGAATCACAGGCGTGGAATCAGAGGCAGGGAATAGAACGCGGGGAATCAGAGGCAGGGAATTAGAGTTGCGGCATCAGAGGTTGGGAATTAGATATGGGGAAACAGAGGCAGGGAATCAGAGGCGGGGAAACAGAGGCGGGGAATCGGATATGGGGAATCAGAGGTGGGGAATCAGAGGCAGGGAATCAGATGTGCGGAATCAGAGATGGGGAATCAGAGGCAGGGAATCAGAATCAGAAGCGGGGAATCAGAGGCCGGGAATCAGAGGCCGGGAATCAGTTGCTGGGAATAAGAGGCCGGGAATCAGAGGTGCGGAATCAGAGTCCGGGAATAAGAGATGGGGATTCAGAGGCGGAGAATGAGATATGGAGAATCAGAGGCGGGGAATCAGAGGCGGGGAAACAGAGGTGGGGAATCAGATATGGGGAATCAGAGGTGGCGAATCAAAGGCGGTGAATCAGAGGCGGGGAATCAGAGCTGGGGAATCAGAGGCGGGGAATCAGAGTTGGGGAATCAGAGGCGGGGAATCAGAGGAGGGGAGTCAGAGGCGGGGAAACAGGCGGGGAATCAGATATGGGGAATCAGAGGTGGGGAATCAGATGTTGGGAATCAGAGGCAGGGAATCAGAGGCGGGGAATCAGAGGCGGGGTATCAGAGGCAGGGAATCAGATGTGCGGAATCGGAGATGGGGAATCAGAGGCAGGGAATCAGAGGCGGGGAATCAGAGGCGGGGAATCAGAGGCCGGGAATCAGATATGGGGAAACAGAGGCGGGGAATCAGAGGCGGGGAAACAGAGGCGGGGAATCAGATATGGGAAATCAGAGGTGGGGAATCAGAGGTTGGGAATCAGAGGCAGGGAATCAGAGGCTTGGAATCAGATGCAGGGAATCAGATGCGGGGAATCAGAGGCGGGGAATCAGAGCTGGAGAATCAGAGGTGGGGAATCAGAGTTGGGGAATCAGAGGCGGGGACTTAGATATTGGGAAACAGAGGCGGGGAATAAGAGGCGGGGAAACAGAGGCGGGGAATCAGATATGGGGAATCAGAGGTGGGGAATCAGAGGCAGGGAATCAGATGTGCGCAATCAGAGATGGGGAATCAGAGGCAGGGAATCAGAATCAGAAGCAGGGAATCAGAGGCCGGGGATCAGAGGCAGGAATCAGATGCCGGGAATAAGAGGCCGGGAATCAGAGGTGGGGAATCAGAGTCCGGGAATCAGAGATGGGGATTCAGAGGCGGGGAATGAGATATGGGGAATCAGAAGCGGGGAATCAGAGGCGGGGAAACAGAGGCGGGGAATCAGATATGGGGAATCAGAGGTGGCGAATCAAAGGCGGTGAATCAGAGATGGGGAATCAGAGGCCGGGAATCAGAGGCAGGGAATCAAACACGGGGAATCAGAGGCGGGGAATCAGAGCTGGGGAATCAGAGGCGGGGAATCAGAGCTGGCGAATAAGAGGCGGGGAATCAGAGGTGGGGAATCAGAGGCGGGGAATCAGATATTGTTAATCAGAGCTGGGGAATCAGAGGTGGGGAAACAGAGGCGGGGAATCAGATATGGGCAATCAGAGGTGGGGAATCAGAGGTTGTGAATCAGAGATGGAGAATCAGAGGCGGGGAATCAGAAGCCGGTAATCAGACGCGGGGAATCAGAGGCGGGGATTCAGAGCTGGGGAATCAGAGGCGGGGAATCAGAGTTGGGGAATCAGAGGCGGGGAATCAGATATGGGGAATCAGAGGCGGGGAATCAGAGGCGGGGAAACAGAGGCGGGGAATCAGATATGGGGAATCAGAGGTGGGGAATCAGGTGCGGGGTATCAGTGGCAGGGAATCAGAGGCGGGAAATCAGAGGCCGGGAATCAGAGGCGGTGAATCAGAGGCGGGGAATCAGAGGCAGGGAATCGGATGTGCGGAATCAGAGATGGGGAATCAGAGGTGGGGAATCAGAGGCGGTGAATCAGACATGGGTAATCAGAGGCGGGGAATCAGAGGCAGGAAATCAGACACGGGGAATCAGAGGCGGGGAATCAGAGCTGGGGAATTAGATGCAGGGAATCAGAGTTGGGGATTCAGAGGCGGGGAATCAGATATGGGGAATCAGAGGTGGGGAATCAGAGCTGGGGAATCAGAGGTGGGGAATCAGAGTTGGGGAATCAGAGGCAGGGACTTAGATATGGGGAAACAGAGGCGGGGAATCAGAGGCGGGGAAACAGAGGCGGGGAATCAGATATTGGGAATCAGAGGTGGGGAATCAGAGGCAGGGAATCAGATGTGCGGTATCAGAGATGGGGAATCAGAGGCAGGGAATAAGAATCAGAAGCAGGGAATAAGACGCGGGGAATCTGAGGCGGGGAATCAGAGCTGGGGAATCAGAGGCTGTGAATCAGAGGCGGGGAATCAGAAGCAGGGAATCGGATGTGCGGAATCAGAGATGGGGAATCAGAGGTGGGGAATCAGAGGCGGTGAATCAGACATGGGTAATCAGAGGCGGGGAATCAGAGGCAGGAAATCAGACACGGGGAATCTGAGGCGGGGAATCAGAGGCGGGGAATCAGAGGCAGGGAATGGGATGTGCGGAATCAGAGATGGGGAATCAGAGGTGGGGAATCAGAGGCGGTGAATCAGACATGGGTAATCAGAGGCGGGGAATCAGAGGCAGGAAATCAGACACGGGGAATCAGAGGCGGGGAATCAGAGCTGGGGAATTAGATGCAGGGAATCAGAGTTGGGAATTCAGAGGCGGGGAATCAGATATGGGGAAACTGAGGTGGGGAATCAGAGGTGGGCAAATAGAGGCGGGGAATCAGATATGGGGAAACAGAGGCGGGGAATCAGAGGTGGGGAAACAGAGGCGGGGAATCAGATATGGGGAATCAGAGGTGGGGAATCAGAGGTTGGGAATCACAGGCAGGGAATCAGAGGCTGGGAATCAGATGCAGGGAATCAGATGCGGGGAATCAGAGGCGGGGAATCAGAGCTGGGGAATCAGAGGCGGGGAATCAGAGGCAGGGAATCAGACGCGGGGAATCAGAGGTGGGGAATCATATCTGGCGAATCAGAGGCGGGGAATCAGAGGTTGGGAATCAGAGGCGGGGAATCAGATATTGTTAATCAGAGGTGGGGAATCAGAGGCGGGGAAACAGATATGGGGAAACAGGGGCGGGGAATCAGAGGTGGGGAAACACAGGCGGGGAATCAGATATGGGGAATCAGAGGTGTGGAATCAGAGGTTGGGAATCAGAGACAGGGAATCAGAGGCGGGGAAACAGAGGCGGGGAATCAGATAAGGGGAATCAGAGGTGGCGAATCAAAGGCGGTGAAACAGAGATGGGGAATCAGGGCAGGGAATCAGAGGCAGGGAATCAAACACGGGGAATCAGAGCTGGGGAATCAGAGGCGGGGAATTAGAGTTGGGGAATCAGAGGATGGGAATCAGAGGCGGGGAAACAGAGGCGGGGAATCAGATATGGGGAATCAGAGGTGGGGAATCAGATGTTGGGAATCCGAGGCAGGGAATCAGAGGCGGGGAATCAGAGGCGGGGAATCAGAGGCAGGGAATCAGATGTGCGGAATCGGAGATGGGGAATCAGAGGCAGGGAATCAGAGGCGGGGAAACAGAGGCGGGGAATCAGATATGGGGAATCAGAGGTGGGGAATCAGAGGTTGGGAATCAGATGCAGGGAATCAGAGGCTTGGAATCAGATGCAGGGAATCAGATGCGGGGAATCAGAGGCGGGGAATCAGAGCTGGAGAATCAGAGGTGGGGAATCAGAGTTGGGGAATCAGAGGCGGGGACTTAGATATTGGGAAACAGAGGCGGGGAATCAGAGGCGGGGAAACAGAGGCGGGAAATCAGATATGGGGAATCAGAGGTTGGGAATCAGATGCAGGGAATCAGAGGCTTGGAATCAGATGCAGGGAATCAGATGCGGGGAATCAGAGGCGGGGAATCAGAGCTGGAGAATCAGAGGTGGGGAATCAGAGTTGGGGAATCAGAGGCGGGGACTTAGATATTGGGAAACAGAGGCGGGGAATCAGAGGCGGGGAAACAGAGGCGGGAAATCAGATATGGGGAATCAGAGGTGGGGAATCAGAGGCAGGGAATCAGATGTGCGCAATCAGAGATGGGGAATCAGAGGCAGGGAATCAGAATCAGAAGCAGGGAATCAGAGGCCAGGAATCAGAGGCCGGAATCAGATGCCGGGAATAAGAGTCCGGGAATCAGAGGTGGGGAATCAGAGTCCGGGAATCAGAGATGGGGATTCAGAGGCGGGGAATGAGATATGGGCAATCAGAGGCGGGGAATCAGAGGCGGGGAAACAGAGGCGGGGAATCAGATATGGGGAATCAGAGGTGGCGAATGAAAGGCGGTGAATCAGAGATGGGGAATCAGAGGCCGGGAATCAGAGGCAGGGAATCAAACACGGGGAATAAGAGGCGGGGTATCAGAGCTGGGGAATCAGAGGCGGGGAATCAGAGTTGGGGAATCAGAGGCGGGGAATCAGAGGCAGGGAATCAATATGGGAATTCAGAGGTGGGGAATCAGATGTTGGGAATCAGAGGCAGGGAATCAGAGGCGAGGATTCAGAGCTGGGGAATCAGAGGCGGGGAATCAGATTTGGGGAATCAGAGATGGGGAATCAGAGATGGGGAATCAGAGATGGGGAATCAGAGGCGGGGAATCAGACGCTGGGAATCAGAGGTGGTGAATCAGAGGCGGGGAATCAGAGGCGGGGAATCAGAGGCAGGGAATCAGACGCGGGGAATCAGAGGTGGGGAATCATAGCTGGCGAATCAGAGGCGAGGAATCAGAGGTTGGGAATCAGAGGCGGGGAATCAGATATTGTTAATCAGAGGTGGGGAATCAGAGGCGGGGAAACAGAGGCGGGGAATCAGATATGGGGAATCAGAGGTGGGGAATCAGAGGCCGGTAATCAGACACGGGGAATCAGAGGCGGGGATTCAGAGCTGGGGAATCAGAGGCGGGGAATCAGAGTTGGGGAATCAGAGGCGGGGAATCAGATATGGGGAATCAGAGGCGGGGAATCAGAGGCGGGGAAACAGAGGCGGGGAATCAGATATGGGGAATCAGAGGTGGGGAATCAGGGGCGGGGTATCAGTGGCAGGGAATCAGAGGCGGGAAATCAGAGGCCGGGAATCAGAGGCGGTGAATCAGAGGCGGGGAATCAGAGGCAGGGAATCGGATGTGCGGAATCAGAGATGGGGAATCAGAGGTGGGGAATCAGAGGCAGTGAATCAGACATGGGTAATCAGAGGCGGGGAATCAGAGGCAGGAAATCAGACACGGGGAATCAGAGGCGGGGAATCAGAGCTGGGGAATTAGATGCAGGGAATCAGAGTTGGGGAATCAGAGGCGGGGAATCAGATATGGGGAAACAGTGGCGGGGAATCAGAGGCGGGGAAACAGAGGCGGGGAATCAGATATGGGGAATCATAGGTGGGTAATCAGAGCTGGGGAATCAGAGGTGGGGAATCAGAGTTGCGGAATCAGAGGCGGGGACTTAGATATGGGGAAACAGAGGCGAGGAATCAGAGATGGGGAAACAGAGGCAGGGAATCAGATATGGGGAATCAGAGGTGGGGAATCAGAGGCAGGGAATCAGATGTGCGGAATCAGAGATGGGGAATCCGAGGCAGGGAATCAGAATCAGAAGCAGGGAATAAGACGCGGGGAATCTGAGGCGGGGAATCAGAGCTGGGGAATCAGAGGCTGTGAATCAGAGGCGGGGAATCAGAAGCAGGGAATCGGATGTGCGGAATCAGAGATGGGGAATCAGAGGTGGGGAATCAGAGGCGGTGAATCAGACATAGGTAATCAGAGGCAGGGAATCAGAGGCAGGAAATCAGACACGGGGAATCTGAGGCGGGGAATCAGAGGCGGGGAATCAGAGGCAGGGAATGGGATGTGCAGAATCAGAGATGGGGAATCAGAGGTGGGGAATCAGAGGTGGTGAATCAGACATGGGTAAACAGAGGCGGGGATTCAGAGGCAGGAAATCAGACACGGGGAATCAGAGGCGGGGAATCAGAGCTGGGGAATTAGATGCAGGGAATCAGAGTTGGGGATTCAGAGGCGGGGAATCATATATGGGGAAACTGAGGTGGGGAATCAGAGGTGGGCAAATAGAGGCGGGGAATCAGATATGGGGAAACAGAGGCGGGGAATCAGAGGCGGGGAAACAGAGGCGGGGAATCAGATATGGGGAATCAGAGGTGGGGAATCAGAGTTTGGGAATCACAGGCAGGGAATCAGAGGCTGGGTATCAGATGCAGGGAATCAGATGCGGGGAATCAGAGGCGGGGAATCAGAGCTGGGGAATCAGAGGTGGGGAATCAGAGTTGGGGAATCAGAGGCGGGGACTTAGATATGGGGAAACAGAGGCGGGGAATCAGAGAAGGGGAAACAGAGGCGGGGAATCAGATATGGGGAATCAGAGGTGGGGAATCAGAGGCAGGGAATCAGATGTGCGGAATCAGAGATGGGGAATCAGAGGCAGGGAATCAGAATCAGAAGCAGGGAATAAGACGCGGGGAATCAGAGGTGGGGAATCAGAGCTGGGGAATCAGAGGCAGTGAATCAGAGGCGGGGAATCAGAGGCAGGGAATCGGATGTGCCGAATCAGAGATGGGGAATCAGAGGTGGGGAATCAGAGGCGGTGAATCAGACATGGGTAATCAGAGGCGGGGAATCAGAGGCTGGAAATCAGACACGGGGAATCAGAGGCGGGGAATCAGAGCTGGGAAATTAGAGGCAGGGAATCAGAGTTGGGGATTCAGAGGCGGGGAATCAGATATGGGGAAAAAGAGGCGGGGAAACAGAGGCGGGCAAATAGAGGCGGGGATCAGATATGGGGAAACAGAGGAGGGGAATCAGAGGCGGGGAAACAGAGGCGGGGAATCAGATATGGGGAATCAGAGGTGGGGAATCAGAGGTTGGGAATCAGAGGCAGGGAATCAGAGGCTGGGAATCATATGCATGGAATCAGATGCGGGGAATCAGAGGCGGGGAATCAGAGCTGGGGAATCAGAGGTGGGCAATCAAAGTTGGGGAATCGGAGATGGGGAATCTGAGGCAGGGAATCAGAGGCGGGGAATCAGAGGCGGGGAATCAGAGGCCGGAAATCAGATATGGGGAAACAGAGGCGGGGAATCAGAGGCGGGGAAACAGAGGCGGGGAATCAGATATGGGGAATCAGAGGCGGGGACTTAGATATTGGGAAACAGAGGCGGGGAATCAGAGGCGGGGAAACAGAGGCGGGAAATCAGATATGGGGAATCAGAGGTGGGGAATCAGAGGCAGGGAATCAGATGTGCGCAATCAGAGATGGGGAATCAGAGGTGGTGAATCAGAGATGGGGAATCACAGGCGTGGAATCAGAGGCAGGGAATAGAACGCGGGGAATCAGAGGCAGGGAATCAGAGTTGGGGCATCAGAGGTTGGGAACTAGATATGGGGAAACAGAGGCGGGGAATCAGAGGCGGGGAAACAGAGGCGGGGAATCAGATATGGGGAATCAGAGGTGGGGAATCAGAGGTTGGGAATCAGAGGCAGGGAATCAGAGGCTTGGAATAAGATGCAGGGAATCAGATGTGGGGAATCAGATATGGGGAATCAGAGGTGGGGAATCTGAGGTTGGGAATCAGAGGCAGGGAATCAGAGGCTTGTAATCAGATGCAGGGAATCAGATGCGGGGAATCAGAGGCGGGGAATCATAGCTGGAGAATCAGAGGTGGGGAATCAGAGTTGGGGAATCAGAGGCAGGGACTTAGATATTGGGAAACAGAGGCGGGGAATCAGAGGCGGGGAAACAGAGGCGGGAAATCAGATATGGGGAATCAGAGGTGGGGAATCAGAGGCAGGGAATCAGATGTGCGCAATCAGAGATGGGGAATCAGAGGCAGGGAATCAGAATCAGAAGCAGGGAATCAGAGGCCGGGAATCAGAGGCCGGAATCAGATGACGGGAATAAGAGGCCGGGAATCAGAGGTGGGGAATCAGAGTCCGGGAATCAGAGATGGGGATTCAGAGTCGGGGAATGAGATATGGGGAATCAGAGGCGGGGAATCAGAGGCGGGGAAACAGAGGCTGGGAATCAGATATGGGGAATCAGAGGTGGCGAATCAAAGGCGGTGAATCAGAGCTGGAGAATCAGAGGCGGGGAATCAGAGTTGGGGAATCAGAGGCGGGGAATCAGAGCTGGGGAATCAGAGTCGGGGAATCAGAGGCAGGGAATCAGATGTGCGGAATCAGAGATGGGGAATCAGAGGTGGGGAATCAGAGGCGGTGAGTCAGAGATGGGGAATCAGAGGCGGTGAATCAGAGGCAGGAAATCAGACACGGGGATTCAGAGGCTGGGAATCAGACGGGGGGAATCAAAGGTGGGGAATCAGAGCTGGGGAATCAGAGGCAGGGAATCAGAGTTGGGGATTCAGAGGCGGGGAATCAGATATGGGGAAACAGAGGCGGGGAATCAGAGGCGGGAAAACAGAGGCGAGGAATTAGATATGGGGAATCAGAGGTGGGGAATCAGAGGTGGTGAATCAGAGATGGGGAATCACAGGCGGGGAATCAGAGGCAGGGAATAGAACGCGGGGAATCAGAGGCAGGGAATCGGAGTTGGGGCATCAGAGGTTGGGAATTAGATATGGGGAAACAGAGGCGGGGAATCAGAGGTGGGGAAACAGAGGCGGGGAATCAGATATGGGGAATCAGAGGTGGGGGATCAGAGGCAGGGAATCAGATGTGCGGAAATAGAGATGGGGAATCAGAGGCAGGGAATCAGAATCAGAAGCGGGGAATCAGATATGGGGAATCAGAGGCCAGGAATCAGATGCTGGGAATAAGAGGCCGGGAATCAGAGGTGGGGAATCAGAGTCCGGGAATCAGAGATGGGGATTCAAAGGCGGGGAATGAGATATGGAGAATCAGAGGCGGGGAATTTGAGGCGTGGAAACAGTGGTGGGGAATCAGATATGGGGAATCAGAGGTGGCGAATCAAAGGCAGTGAATCAGAGATGGGGAATCAGAGGCGGGGAATCAGAGGCAGGGAATCAAACACAGGGAATCAGAGGCGGGGAATCAGAGCTGGGGAATCAGAGGCGGGGAATCTGAGTTGGGGAATCAGAGGCGGGGAATCAGATATGGGGAAACAGGGGCCGGGAATCAGAGGCGGGGAAACAGAGGCGGGGAATCAGATATGGGGAATCAGAGGTGTGGATTCAGAGGTTGGGAAACGAAGGCGGGGAATCAGATATGGGGAATCAGAGGTGGGGAATCAGAGGTGGTGAATCAGAGATGGGGAATCACAGGCGTGGAATCAGAGGCAGGGAATAGAACGCGGGGAATCAGAGGCAGGGAATTAGAGTTGGGGCATCAGAGGTTGGGAATTAGATATGGGGAAACAGAGGCAGGGAATCAGAGGCGGGGAAACAGAGGCGGGGAATCAGATATGGGGAATCAGAGGTGGGGAATCAGAGGCAGGGAATCAGATGTGCGGAATCAGAGATGGGGAATCAGAGGCAGGGAATCAGAATCAGAAGCGGGGAATCAGAGGCCGGGAATCAGAGGCCGGGAATCAGATGCTGGGAATAAGAGGCCGGGAATCAGACGTGGGGAATCAGAGTCCGGGAATAAGAGATGGGGATTCAGAGGCGGAGAATGAGATATGGAGAATCAGAGGCGGGGAATCAGAGGCGGGGAAACAGAGGTGGGGAATCAGATATGGGGAATCAGAGGTGGCGAATCAAAGGCGGTGAATCAGAGATGGGGAATCAGAGGCGGGCAATCAGAGGCAGGGAATCAAACACGGGGAATCAGAGGCGGGGAATCAGAGCTGGGGAATCAGAGGCGGGGAATCAGAGTTGGGGAATCAGAGGTGTGGAATCAGAGGTTGGGAATCAGAGGCAGGGAATCAGAGGCGGGGAAACAGAGGAGGGGAATCAGATATGGGGAATCAGAGGTGGCGAATCAAAGGCGGTGAAACAGAGATGGGGAATCAGGGCAGGGAATCAGAGGCAGGGAATCAAACACGGGGAATCAGAGCTGGGGAATCAGAGGCGGGGAATTAGAGTTGGGGAATCAGAGGAGGGGAGTCAGAGGCGGGGAAACAGGCGGGGAATCAGATATGGGGAATCAGAGGTGGGGAATCAGATGTTGGGAATCAGAGGCAGGGAATCAGAGGCGGGGAATCAGAGGCGGGGAATCAGAGGCAGGGAATCAGATGTGCGGAATCGGAGATGGGGAATCAGAGGCAGGGAATCAGAGGCGGGGAATCAGAGGCGGGGAATCAGAGGCCGGGAATCAGATATGGGGAAACAGAGGCGGGGAATCAGAGGCGGGGAAACAGAGGCGGGGAATCAGATATGGGAAATCAGAGGTGGGGAATCAGAGGTTGGGAATCAGAGGCAGGGAATCAGAGGCTTGGAATCAGATGCAGGGAATCAGATGCGGGGAATCAGAGGCGGGGAATCAGAGCTGGAGAATCAGAGGTGGGGAACCAGAGTTGGGGAATCAGAGGCGGGGACTTAGATATTGGGAAACAGAGGCGGGGAATCAGAGGCGGGGAAACAGAGGCGGGGAATCAGATATGGGGAATCAGAGGTGGGGAATCAGAGGCAGGGAATCAGATGTGCGCAATCAGAGATGGGGAATCAGAGTTAGGGAATCAGAATCAGAAGCAGGGAATCAGAGGCCGGGGATCAGAGGCCGGAATCAGATGCCGGGAATAAGAGGCCGGGAATCAGTGGTTGGGAATCAGAGTCCGGGAATCAGAGATGGGGATTCAGAGGCGGGGAATGAGATATGGGGAATCAGAAGCGGGGAATCAGAGGCGGGGAAACAGAGGCGGGGAATCAGATATGGGGAATCAGAGGTGGCGAATCAAAGGCGGTGAATCAGAGATGGGGATTCAGAGGCCGGGAATCAGAGGCAGGGAATCAAACACGGGGAATCAGAGGCGGGGAATCAGAGCTGGGGAATCAGAGGCGGGGAATCATAGCTGGCGAATCAGAGGCGGGGAATCAGAGGTGGGGAATCAGAGGCGGGGAATCAGATATTGTTAATCAGAGCTGGGGAATCAGAGGCGGGGAAACAGAGGCGGGGAATCAGATATGGGCAATCAGAGGTGGGGAATCAGAGGTTGTGAATCAGAGATGGAGAATCAGAGGCGGGGAATCAGAGGCCGGTAATCAGACGCGGGGAATCAGAGGCGGGGATTCAGAGCTGGGGAATCAGAGGCGGGGAATCAGAGTTGGAGAATCAGAGGCGGGGAATCAGATATGGGGAATCAGAGGCGGGGAATCAGAGGCGGGGAAACAGAGGCGGGGAATCTGATATGGGGAATCAGAGGTGGGGAATCAGGTGCGGGGTATCAGTGGCAGGGAATCAGAGGCGGGAAATCAGAGGCCGGGAATCAGAGGCGGTGAATCAGAGGCGGGGAATCAGAGGCAGGGAATCGGATGTGCGGAATCAGAGATGGGGAATCAGAGGTGGGGAATCAGAGGCGGTAAATCAGACATGGGTAATCAGAGGCGGGGAATCAGAGGCAGGAAATCAGACACGGGGAATCAGAGGCGGGGAATCAGAGCTGGGGAATTTGATGCAGGGAATCAGAGTTGGGGATTCAGAGGCGGGGAATCAGATATGGGGAATCAGAGGTGGGGAATCAGAGCTGGGGAATCAGAGGTGGGGAATCAGAGTTGGGGAATCAGAGGCGGGGACTTAGATATGGGGAAACAGAGGCGGGGAATCAGAGGCGGGGAAACAGAGGCGGGGAATCAGATATTGGGAATCAGAGGTGGGGAATCAGAGGCAGGGAATCAGATGTGCGGTATCAGAGATGGGGAATCAGAGGCAGGGAATCAGAATCAGAAGCAGGGAATAAGACGCGGGGAATCTGAGGCGGGGAATCAGAGCTGGGGTATCAGAGGCTGTGAATCATAGGCGGGGAATCAGAAGCAGGGAATCGGATGTGCGGAATCAGAGATGGGGAATCAGAGGTGGGGAATCAGAGGCGGTGAATCAGACATGGGTAATCAGAGGCGGGGAATCAGAGGCAGGAAATCAGACATGGGGAATCTGAGGCGGGGAATCAGAGGCGGGGAATCAGAGGCAGGGAATGGGATGTGCGGAATCAGAGATGGGGAATCAGAGGTGGGGAATCAGAGGCGGTGAATCAGACATTGGTAATCAGAGGCGGAGAATCAGAGGCAGGAAATCAGACACGGGGAATCAGAGGCGGGGAATCAGAGCTGGGGAATTAGATGCAGGGAATCAGAGTTGGGGATTCAGAGGGGGGGAATCAGATATGGGGAAACTGAGGTGGGGAATCAGAGGTGGGCAAATAGAGGCGGGGAATCAGATATGGGGAAACAGAGGCGGGGAATCAGAGGTGGGGAAACAGAGGCGGGGAATCAGATATGGGGAATCAGAGGTGGGGAATCAGAGGTTGGGAATCACAGGCAGGGAATCAGAGGCTGGGAATCAGATGCAGGGAATCAGATGCGGGGAATCAGAGGCGGGGAATCAGAGCTGGGGAATCAGAGGTGGGGAATCAGAGTTGGGGAATCAGAGGCGGGGACTTAGATATGGGGAAACAGAGGCGGGGAATCAGAGGCGGGGAAACAGAGGCGGGGAATCAGATATGGGGAATCAGAGGTGGGGAATCAGAGGCAGGGAATCAGATGTGCGGAATCAGAGATGGGGAATCAGAGGCAGGAAATCAGAATCAGAAGCAGGGAATAAGACGCGGGGAATCTGAGGCGGGGAATCAGAGCTGGGGAATCAGAGACTGTGAATCAGAGGCGGGGAATCAGAAGCAGGGAATCGGATGTGCGGAATCAGAGATGGGGAATCAGAGGCAGGGAATCAGATGTGCGGAATCAGAGATGGGGAATCAGAGGTGGGGAATCAGAGGCGGTGAGTCAGAGATGGGGAATCAGAGGCGGTGAATCAGAGGCAGGAAATCAGACACGGGGATTCAGAGGCTGGGAATCAGACGGGGGGAATCAAAGGTGGGGAATCAGAGCTGGGGAATCAGAGGCAGGGAATCAGAGTTGGGGATTCAGAGGCGGGGAATCAGATATGGGGAAACAGAGGCGGGGAATCAGAGGCGGGAAAACAGAGGCGAGGAATTAGATATGGGGAATCAGAGGTGGGGAATCAGAGGTGGTGAATCAGAGATGGGGAATCACAGGCGGGGAATCAGAGGCAGGGAATAGAACGCGGGGAATCAGAGGCAGGGAATCGGAGTTGGGGCATCAGAGGTTGGGAATTAGATATGGGGAAACAGAGGCGGGGAATCAGAGGTGGGGAAACAGAGGCGGGGAATCAGATATGGGGAATCAGAGGTGGGGGATCAGAGGCAGGGAATCAGATGTGCGGAATCAGAGATGGGGAATCAGAGGCAGGGAATCAGAATCAGAAGCGGGGAATCAGATATGGGGAATCAGAGGCCAGGAATCAGATGCTGGGAATAAGAGGCCGGGAATCAGAGGTGGGGAATCAGAGTCCGGGAATCAGAGATGGGGATTCAAAGGCGGGGAATGAGATATGGAGAATCAGAGGCGGGGAATTTGAGGCGTGGAAACAGTGGTGGGGAATCAGATATGGGGAATCAGAGGTGGCGAATCAAAGGCAGTGAATCAGAGATGGGGAATCAGAGGCGGGGAATCAGAGGCAGGGAATCAAACACAGGGAATCAGAGGCGGGGAATCAGAGCTGGGGAATCAGAGGCGGGGAATCTGAGTTGGGGAATCAGAGGCAGGGAATCAGATATGGGGAAACAGGGGCCGGGAATCAGAGGCGGGGAAACAGAGGCGGGGAATCAGATATGGGGAATCAGAGGTGTGGAATCAGACGTTGGGAAACAGAGGCGGGGATTCAGATATGGGGAATCAGAGGCGGGGAATCAGAGCTGGGGAATTAGATGCAGGGAATCAGAGTTGGGGATTCAGAGGCGGGGAATCATATATGGGGAAACTGAGGTGGGGAATCAGAGGTGGGCAAATAGAGGCGGGGAATCAGATATGGGGAAACAGAGGCGGGGAATCAGAGGCGGGGAAACAGAGGCGGGGAATCAGATATGGGGAATCAGAGGTGGGGAAACAGAGTTTGGGAATCACAGGCAGGGAATCAGAGGCTGGGTATCAGATGCAGGGAATCAGATGCGGGGAATCAGAGGCGGGGAATCAGAGCTGGGGAATCAGAGGTGGGGAATCAGAGTTGGGGAATCAGAGGCGGGGACTTAGATATGGGGAAACAGAGGCGGGGAATCAGAGAAGGGGAAACAGAGGCGGGGAATCAGATATGGGGAATCAGAGGTGGGGAATCAGAGGCAGGGAATCAGATGTGCGGAATCAGAGATGGGGAATCAGAGGCAGGGAATCAGAATCAGAAGCAGGGAATAAGACGCGGGGAATCAGAGGTGGGGAATCAGAGCTGGGGAATCAGAGGCAGTGAATCAGAGGCGGGGAATCAGAGGCAGGGAATCGGATGTGCCGAATCAGAGATGGGGAATCAGAGGTGGGGAATCAGAGGCGGTGAATCAGACATGGGTAATCAGAGGCGGGGAATCAGAGGCAGGAAATCAGACACGGGGAATCAGAGGCGGGGAATCAGAGCTGGGAAATTAGAGGCAGGGAATCAGAGTTGGGGATTCAGAGGCGGGGAATCAGATATGGGGAAAAAGAGGCGGGGAAACAGAGGCGGGCAAATAGAGGCGGGGATCAGATATGGGGAAACAGAGGAGGGGAATCAGAGGCGGGGAAACAGAGGCGGGGAATCAGATATGGGGAATCAGAGGTGGGGAATCAGAGGTTGGGAATCAGAGGCAGGGAATCAGAGGCTGGGAATCATATGCATGGAATCAGATGCGGGGAATCAGAGGCGGGGAATCAGAGCTGGGGAATCAGAGGTGGGGAATCAAAGTTGGGGAATCGGAGATGGGGAATCTGAGGCAGGGAATCAGAGGCGGGGAATCAGAGGCGGGGAATCAGAGGCCGGGAATCAGATATGGGGAAACAGAGGCGGGGAATCAGAGGCGGGGAAACAGAGGCGGGGAATCAGATATGGGGAATCAGAGGCGGGGACTTAGATATTGGGAAACAGAGGCGGGGAATCAGAGGCGGGGAAACAGAGGCGGGAAATCAGATATGGGGAATCAGAGGTGGGGAATCAGAGGCAGGGAATCAGATGTGCGCAATCAGAGATGGGGAATCAGAGGTGGTGAATCAGAGATGGGGAATCACAGGCGTGGAATCAGAGGCAGGGAATAGAACGCGGGGAATCAGAGGCAGGGAATCAGAGTTGGGGCATCAGAGGTTGGGAACTAGATATGGGGAAACAGAGGCGGGGAATCAGAGGCGGGGAAACAGAGGCGGGGAATCAGATATGGGGAATCAGAGGTGGGGAATCAGAGGTTGGGAATCAGAGGCAGGTAATCAGAGGCTTGGAATAAGATGCAGGGAATCAGATGTGGGGAATCAGATATGGGGAATCAGAGGTGGGGAATCTGAGGTTGGGAATCAGAGGCAGGGAATCAGAGGCTTGTAATCAGATGCAGGGAATCAGATGCGGGGAATCAGAGGCGGGGAATCATAGCTGGAGAATCAGAGGTGGGGAATCAGATTTGGGGAATCAGAGGCAGGGACTTAGATATTGGGAAACAGAGGCGGGGAATCAGAGGCGGGGAAACAGAGGCGGGAAATCAGATATGGGGAATCAGAGGTGGGGAATCAGAGGCAGGGAATCAGATGTGCGCAATCAGAGATGGGGAATCAGAGGCAGGGAATCAGAATCAGAAGCAGAGAATCAGAGGCCGGGAATCAGAGGCCGGAATCAGATGACGGGAATAAGAGGCCGGGAATCAGAGGTGGGGAATCAGAGTCCGGGAATCAGAGATGGGGATTCAGAGTCGGGGAATGAGATATGGGGAATCAGAGGCGGGGAATCAGAGGCGGGGAAACAGAGGCTGGGAATCAGATATGGGGAATCAGAGGTGGCGAATCAAAGGCGGTGAATCAGAGCTGGAGAATCAGAGGCGGGGAATCAGAGTTGGGGAATCAGAGGCGGGGAATCAGAGCTGGGGAATCAGAGTCGGGGAATCAGAGGCAGGGAATCAGATGTGCGGAATCAGAGATGGGGAATCAGAGGTGGGGAATCAGAGGCGGTGAGTCAGAGATGGGGAATCAGAGGCGGTGAATCAGAGGCAGGAAGTCAGACACGGGGATTCAGAGGCTGGGAATCAGACGGGGGGAATCAAAGGTGGGGAATCAGAGCTGGGGAATCAGAGGCAGGGAATCAGAGTTGGGGATTCAGAGGCGGGGAATCAGATATGGGGAAACAGAGGCGGGGAATCAGAGGCGGGAAAACAGAGGCGAGGAATTAGATATGGGGAATCAGAGGTGGGGAATCAGAGGTGGTGAATCAGAGATGGGGAATCACAGGCGGGGAATCAGAGGCAGGGAATAGAACGCGGGGAATCAGAGGCAGGGAATCGGAGTTGGGGCATCAGAGGTTGGGAATTAGATATGGGGAAACAGAGGCGGGGAATCAGAGGTGGGGAAACAGAGGCGGGGAATCAGATATGGGGAATCAGAGGTGGGGGATCAGAGGCAGGGAATCAGATGTGCGGAAATAGAGATGGGGAATCAGAGGCAGGGAATCAGAATCAGAAGCGGGGAATCAGATATGGGGAATCAGAGGCCAGGAATCAGATGCTGGGAATAAGAGGCCGGGAATCAGAGGTGGGGAATCAGAGTCCGGGAATCAGAGATGGGGATTCAAAGGCGGGGAATGAGATATGGAGAATCAGAGGCGGGGAATTTGAGGCGTGGAAACAGTGGTGGGGAATCAAATATGGGGAATCAGAGGTGGCGAATCAAAGGCAGTGAATCAGAGATGGGGAATCAGAGGCGGGGAATCAGAGGCAGGGAATCAAACACATGGAATCAGAGGCGGGGAATCAGAGCTGGGGAATCAGAGGCGGGGAATCTGAGTTGGGGAATCAGAGGCGGGGAATCAGATATGGGGAAACAGGGGCCGGGAATCAGAGGCGGGGAAACAGAGGCGGGGAATCAGATATGGGGAATCAGAGGTGTGGATTCAGAGGTTGGGAAACAGAGGCGGGGAATCAGATATGGGGAATCAGAGGTGGGGAATCAGAGGTGGTGAATCAGAGATGGGGAATCACAGGCGTGGAATCAGAGGCAGGGAATAGAACGCGGGGAATCAGAGGCAGGGAATTAGAGTTGGGGCATCAGAGGTTGGGAATTAGATATGGGGAAACAGAGGCAGGGAATCAGAGGCGGGGAAACAGAGGCGGGGAATCAGATATGGGGAATCAGAGGTGGGGAATCAGAGGCAGGGAATCAGATGTGCGGAATCAGAGATTGGGAATCAGAGGCAGGGAATCAGAATCAGAAGCGGGGAATCAGAGGCCGGGAATCAGAGGCCGGGAATCAGATGCTGGGAATAAGAGGCCGGGAATCAGACGTGGGGAATCAGAGTCCGGGAATAAGAGATGGGGATTCAGAGGCGGAGAATGAGATATGGAGAATCAGAGGCGGGGAATCAGAGGCGGGGAAACAGAGGCGGTGAATCAGAGATGGGGAATCAGAGGCGGGCAATCAGAGGCAGGGAATCAAACACGGGGAATCAGAGGCGGGGAATCAGAGCTGGGGAATCAGAGGCGGGGAATCAGAGTTGGGGAATCAGAGGTGTGGAATCAGAGGTTGGGAATCAGAGGCAGGGAATCAGAGGCGGGGAAACAGAGGAGGGGAATCAGATATGGGGAATCAGAGGTGGCGAATCAAAGGCGGTGAAACAGAGATGGGGAATCAGGGCAGGGAATCAGAGGCAGGGAATCAAACACGGGGAATCAGAGCTGGGGAATCAGAGGCGGGGAATTAGAGTTGGGGAATCAGAGGAGGGGAGTCAGAGGCGGGGAAACAGGCGGGGAATCAGATATGGGGAATCAGAGGTGGGGAATCAGATGTTGGGAATCAGAGGCAGGGAATCAGAGGCGGGGAATCAGAGGCGGGGAATCAGAGGCAGGGAATCAGATGTGCGGAATCGGAGATGGGGAATCAGAGGCAGGGAATCAGAGGCGGGGAATCAGAGGCGGGGAATCAGAGGCCGGGAATCAGATATGGGGAAGCAGAGGCGGGGAATCAGAGGCGGGGAAACAGAGGCGGGGAATCAGATATGGGAAATCAGAGGTGGGGAATCAGAGGTTGGGAATCAGAGGCAGGGAATCAGAGGCTTGGAATCAGATGCAGGGAATCAGATGCGGGGAATCAGAGGCGGGGAATCAGAGCTGGAGAATCAGAGGTGGGGAACCAGAGTTGGGGAATCAGAGGCGGGGACTTAGATATTGGGAAACAGAGGCGGGGAATCAGAGGCGGGGAAACAGAGGCGGGGAATCAGATATGGGGAATCAGAGGTGGGGAATCAGAGGCAGGGAATCAGATGTGCGCAATCAGAGATGGGGAATCAGAGGCAGGGAATCAGAATCAGAAGCAGGGAATCAAAGGCCGGAGATTAGAGGCCGGAATCAGATGCCGGGAATAAGAGGCCGGGAATCAGAGGTGGGGAATCAGAGTCCGGGAATCAGAGATGGGGAAACAGAGGCGGGGAATCAGATATGGGGAATCAGAGGTGGCGAATCAAAGGCGGTGAATCAGAGATGGGGAATCAGAGGCCGGGAATCAGAGGCAGGGAATCAAACACGGGGAATCAGAGGCGGGGAATCAGAGCTGGGGAATCAGAGGCGGGGAATCATAGCTGGCGAATCAGAGGCGGGGAATCAGAGGTGGGGAATCAGAGGCGGGGAATCAGATATTGTTAATCAGAGCTGGGGAATCAGAGGCGGGGAAACAGAGGCGGGGAATCAGATATGGGCAATCAGAGGTGGGGAATCAGAGGTTGTGAATCAGAGATGGAGAATCAGAGGCGGGGAATCAGAGGCCGGTAATCAGACGCGGGGAATCAGAGGCGGGGATTCAGAGCTGGGGAATCAGAGGCGGGGAATCAGAGTTGGAGAATCAGAGGCGGGGAATCAGATATGGGGAATCAGAGGCGGGGAATCAGAGGCGGGGAAACAGAGGCGGGGAATCAGATATGGGGAATCAGAGGTGGGGAATCAGGTGCGGGGTATCAGTGGCAGGGAATCAGAGGCGGGAAATCAGAGACCGGGAATCAGAGGCGGTGAATCAGAGGCGGGGAATCAGAGGCAGGGAATCGGATGTGCGGAATCAGAGATGGGGAATCAGAGGTGGGGAATCAGAGGCGGTGAATCAGACATGGGTAATCAGAGGCGGGGAATCAGAGGCAGGAAATCAGACACGGGGAATCAGAGGCGGGGAATCAGAGCTGGGGAATTTGATGCAGGGAATCAGAGTTGGGGATTCAGAGGCGGGGAATCAGATATGGGGAATCAGAGGTGGGGAATCAGAGCTGGGGAATCAGAGGTGGGGAATCAGAGTTGGGGAATCAGAGGCGGGGACTTAGATATGGGGAAACAGAGGCGGGGAATCAGAGGCGGGGAAACAGAGGCGGGGAATCAGATATTGGGAATCAGAGGTGGGGAATCAGAGGCAGGGAATCAGATGTGCGGTATCAGAGATGGGGAATCAGAGGCAGGGAATCAGAATCAGAAGCAGGGAATAAGACGCGGGGAATCTGAGGCGGGGAATCAGAGCTGGGGAATCAGAGGCTGTGAATCAGAGGCGGGGAATCAGAAGCAGGGAATCGGATGTGCGGAATCAGAGATGGGGAATCAGAGGTGGGGAATCAGAGGCGGTGAATCAGACATGGGTAATCAGAGGCGGGGAATCAGAGGCAGGAAATCAGACACGGGGAATCTGAGGCGGGGAATCAGAGGCGGGGAATCAGAGGCGGGGAATGGGATGTGCGGAATCAGAGATGGGGAATCAGAGGTGGGGAATCAGAGGCGGTGAATCAGACATGGGTAATCAGAGGCGGAGAATCAGAGGCAGGAAATCAGACACGGGGAATCAGAGGCGGGGAATCAGAGCTGGGGAATTAGATGCAGGGAATCAGAGTTGGGGATTCAGAGGCGGGGAATCAGATATGGGGAAACTGAGGTGGGGAATCAGAGGTGGGCAAATAGAGGCGGGGAATCAGATATGGGGAAACAGAGGCGGGGAATCAGAGGTGGGGAAACAGAGGCGGGGAATCAGATATGGGGAATCAGAGGTGGGGAATCAGAGGTTGGGAATCACAGGCAGGGAATCAGAGGCTGGGAATCAGATGCAGGGAATCAGATGCGGGGAATCAGAGGCGGGGAATCAGAGCTGGGGAATCAGAGGTGGGGAATCAGAGTTGGGGAATCAGAGGCGGGGACTTAGATATGAGGAAACAGAGGCGGGGAATCAGAGGCGGGTAAACAGAGGCGGGGAATCAGATATGGGGAATCAGAGGTGGGGAATCAGAGGCAGGGAATCAGATGTGCGGAATCAGAGATGGGGAATCAGAGGCAGGAAATCAGAATCAGAAGCAGGGAATAAGACGCGGGGAATCTGAGGCGGGGAATCAGAGCTGGGGAATCAGAGGCTGTGAATCAGAGGCGGGGAATCAGAAGCAGGGAATCGGATGTGCGGAATCAGAGATGGGGAATCAGAGGCAGGGAATCAGATGTGCGGAATCAGAGATGGGGAATCAGAGGTGGGGAATCAGAGGCGGTGAGTCAGAGATGGGGAATCAGAGGCGGTGAATCAGAGGCAGGAAATCAGACACGGGGATTCAGAGGCTGGGAATCAGACGGGGGGAATCAAAGGTGGGGAATCAGAGCTGGGGAATCAGAGGCAGGGAATCAGAGTTGGGGATTCAGAGGCGGGGAATCAGATATGGGGAAACAGAGGCGGGGAATCAGAGGCGGGAAAACAGAGGCGAGGAATTAGATATGGGGAATCAGAGGTGGGGAATCAGAGGTGGTGAATCAGAGATGGGGAATCACAGGCGGGGAATCAGAGGCAGGGAATAGAACGCGGGGAATCAGAGGCAGGGAATCGGAGTTGGGGCATCAGAGGTTGGGAATTAGATATGGGGAAACAGAGGCGGGGAATCAGAGGTGGGGAAACAGAGGCGGGGAATCAGATATGGGGAATCAGAGGTGGGGGATCAGAGGCAGGGAATCAGATGTGCGGAATCAGAGATGGGGAATCAGAGGCAGGGAATCAGAATCAGAAGCGGGGAATCAGATATGGGGAATCAGAGGCCAGGAATCAGATGCTGGGAATAAGAGGCCGGGAATCAGAGGTGGGGAATCAGAGTCCGGGAATCAGAGATGGGGATTCAAAGGCGGGGAATGAGATATGGAGAATCAGAGGCGGGGAATTTGAGGCGTGGAAACAGTGGTGGGGAATCAGATATGGGGAATCAGAGGTGGCGAATCAAAGGCAGTGAATCAGAGATGGGGAATCAGAGGCGGGGAATCAGAGGCAGGGAATCAAACACAGGGAATCAGAGGCGGGGAATCAGAGCTGGGGAATCAGAGGCGGGGAATCTGAGTTGGGGAATCAGAGGCAGGGAATCAGATATGGGGAAACAGGGGCCGGGAATCAGAGGCGGGGAAACAGAGGCGGGGAATCAGATATGGGGAATCAGAGGTGTGGAATCAGAGGTTGGGAAACAGAGGCGGGGAATCAGATATGGGGAATCAGAGGTGGGGAATCAGAGGTGGTGAATCAGAGATGGGGAATCACAGGCGTGGAATCAGAGGCAGGGAATAGAACGCGGTGAATCAGAGGCAGGGAATTAGAGTTGGGGCATCAGAGGTTGGGAATTAGATATGGGGAAACAGAGGCAGGGAATCAGAGGCGGGGAAACAGAGGCGGGGAATCAGATATGGGGAATCAGAGGTGGGGAATCAGAGGCAGGGAATCAGATGTGCGGAATCAGAGATGGGGAATCAGAGGCAGGGAATCAGAATCAGAAGCGGGGAATCAGAGGCCGGGAATCAGAGGCCGGGAATCAGATGCTGGGAATAAGAGGCCGGGAATCAGAGGTGGGGAATCAGAGTCCGGGAATAAGAGATGGGGATTCAGAGGCGGAGAATGAGATATGGAGAATCAGAGGCGGGGAATCAGAGGCGGGGAAACAGAGGTGGGGAATCAGATATGGGGAATCAGAGGTGGCGAATCAAAGGCGGTGAATCAGAGATGGGGAATCAGAGGCGGGCAATCAGAGGCAGGGAATCAAACACGGGGAATCAGAGGCGGGGAATCAAAGCTGGGGAATCAGAGGCGGGGAATCAGAGTTGGGGAATCAGAGGTGTGGAATCAGAGGTTGGGAATCAGAGGCAGGGAATCAGAGGCGGGGAAACAGAGGAGGGGAATCAGATATGGGGAATCAAAGGTGGCGAATCAAAGGCGGTGAAACAGAGATGGGGAATCAGGGCAGGGAATCAGAGGCAGGGAATCAAACACGGGGAATCAGAGCTGGGGAATCAGAGGCGGGGAATTAGAGTTGGGGAATCAGAGGAGGGGAGTCAGAGGCGGGGAAACAGGCGGGGAATCAGATATGGGGAATCAGAGGTGGGGAATCAGATGTTGGGAATCAGAGGCAGGGAATCAGAGGCGGGGAATCAGAGGCGGGGAATCAGAGGCAGGGAATCAGATGTGCGGAATCGGAGATGGGGAATCAGAGGCAGGGAATCAGAGGCGGGGAATCAGAGGCGGGAAATCAGAGGCCGGGAATCAGATATGGGGAAACAGAGGCGGGGAATCAGAGGTGGGGAAACAGAGGCGGGGAATCAGATATGGGAAATCAGAGGTGGGGAATCAGAGGTTGGGAATCAGAGGCAGGGAATCAGAGGCTTGGAATCAGATGCAGGGAATCAGATGCGGGGAATCAGAGGCGGGGAATCAGAGCTGGAGAATCAGAGGTGGGGAATCAGAGTTGGGGAATCAGAGGCGGGGACTTAGATATTGGGAAACAGAGGCGGGGAATCAGAGGCGGGGAAACAGAGGCGGGGAATCAGATATGGGGAATCAGAGGTGGGGAATCAGAGGCAGGGAATCAGATGTGCGCAATCAGAGATGGGGAATCAGAGGCAGGGAATCAGAATCAGAAGCAGGGAATCAGAGGCCGGGGATCAGAGGCCGGAATCAGATGCCGGGAATAAGAGGCCGGCAATCAGAGGTGGGGAATCAGAGTCAGGGAATCAGAGATGGGGATTCAGAGGCGGGGAATGAGATATGGGGAATCAGAAGCGGGGAATCAGAGGCGGGGAAACAGAGGCGGGGAATCAGATATGGGGAATCAGAGGTGGCGAATCAAAGGCGGTGAATCAGAGATGGGGAATCAGAGGCCGGGAATCAGAGGCAGGGAATCAAACACGGGGAATCAGAGGCGGGGAATCAGAGCTGGGGAATCAGAGGCGGGGAATCATAGCTGGCGAATCAGAGGCGGGGAATCAGAGGTGGGGAATCAGAGGCGGGGAATCAGATATTGTTAATCAGAGCTGGGGAATCAGAGGCGGGGAAACAGAGGCGGGGAATCAGATATGGGCAATCAGAGGTGGGGAATCAGAGGTTGTGAATCAGAGATGGAGAATCAGAGGCGGGGAATCAGAGGCCGGTAATCAGACGCGGGGAATCAGAGGCGGGGATTCAGAGCTGGGGAATCAGAGGCGGGGAATCAGAGTTGAGGAATCAGAGGCGGGGAATCAGATATGTGGAATCAGAGGCGGGGAATCAGAGGCGGGGAAACAGAGGCGGGGAATCAGATATGGGGAATCAGAGGTGGGGAATCAGGTGCGGGGTATCAGTGGCAGGGAATCAGAGGCGGGAAATCAGAGGCCGGGAATCAGAGGCGGTGAATCAGAGGCGGGGAATCAGAGGCAGACAATCGGATGTGCGGAATCAGAGATGGGGAATCAGAGGTGGGGAATCAGAGGCGGTGAATCAGACATGGGTAATCAGAGGCGGGGAATCAGAGGCAGGAAATCAGACACGGGGAATCAGAGGCGGGGAATCAGAGCTGGTGAATTAGATGCAGGGAATCAGAGTTGGGGATTCAGAGGCGGGGAATCAGATATGGGGAATCAGAGGTGGGGAATCAGAGCTGGGGAATCAGAGGTGGGGAATCAGAGTTGGGGAATCAGAGGCGGGGACTTAGATATGGGGAAACAGAGGCGGGGAATCAGAGGCGGGGAAACAGAGGCGGGGAATCAGATATTGGGAATCAGAGGTGGGGAATCAGAGGCAGGGAATCAGATGTGCGGTATCAGAGATGGGGAATCAGAGGCAGGGAATCAGAATCAGAAGCAGGGAATAAGACGCGGGGAATCTGAGGCGGGGAATCAGAGCTGGGGAATCAGAGGCTGTGAATCAGAGGCGGGGAATCAGAAGCAGGGAATCGGATGTGCGGAATCAGAGATGGGGAATCAGAGGTGGGGAATCAGAGGCGGTGAATCAGACATGGGTAATCAGAGGCGGGGAATCAGAGGCAGGAAATCAGACACGGGGAATCTGAGGCGGGGAATCAGAGGCGGGGAATCAGAGGCAGGGAATGGGATGTGCGGAATCAGAGATGGGGAATCAGAGGTGGGGAATCAGAGGCGGTGAATCAGACATGGGTAATCAGAGGCGGGGAATCAGAGGCAGGAAATCAGACACGGGGAATCAGAGGCGGGGAATCAGAGCTGGGGAATTAGATGCAGGGAATCAGAGTTGGGGATTCAGAGGCGGGGAATCAGATATGGGGAAACTGAGGCCAGGAATCAGATGCTGGGAATAAGAGGCCGGGAATCAGAGGTGGGGAATCAGAGGCAGGGAATCAGATGTGCGGTATCAGAGATGGGGAATCAGAGGCAGGGAATCAGAATCAGAAGCAGGGAATAAGACGCGGGGAATCTGAGGCGGGGAATCAGAGCTGGGGAATCAGAGGCTGTGAATCAGAGGCGGGGAATCAGAAGCAGGGAATCGGATGTGCGGAATCAGAGATGGGGAATCAGAGGTGGGGAATCAGAGGCGGTGAATCAGACATGGGTAATCAGAGGCGGGGAATCAGAGGCAGGAAATCAGACACGGGGAATCTGAGGCGGGGAATCAGAGGCGGGGAATCAGAGGCGGGGAATGGGATGTGCGGAATCAGAGATGGGGAATCAGAGGTGGGGAATCAGAGGCGGTGAATCAGACATGGGTAATCAGAGGCGGAGAATCAGAGGCAGGAAATCAGACACGGGGAATCAGAGGCGGGGAATCAGAGCTGGGGAATTAGATGCAGGGAATCAGAGTTGGGGATTCAGAGGCGGGGAATCAGATATGGGGAAACTGAGGTGGGGAATCAGAGGTGGGCAAATAGAGGCGGGGAATCAGATATGGGGAAACAGAGGCGGGGAATCAGAGGTGGGGAAACAGAGGCGGGGAATCAGATATGGGGAATCAGAGGTGGGGAATCAGAGGTTGGGAATCACAGGCAGGGAATCAGAGGCTGGGAATCAGATGCAGGGAATCAGATGCGGGGAATCAGAGGCGGGGAATCAGAGCTGGGGAATCAGAGGTGGGGAATCAGAGTTGGGGAATCAGAGGCGGGGACTTAGATATGGGGAAACAGAGGCGGGGAATCAGAGGCGGGGAAACAGAGGCGGGGAATCAGATATGGGGAATCAGAGGTGGGGAATCAGAGGCAGGGAATCAGATGTGCGGAATCAGAGATGGGGAATCAGAGGCAGGAAATCAGATGTGCGGAATCAGAGATGGGGAATCAGAGGCAGGGAATCAGAATCAGAAGCGGGGAATCAGATATGGGGAATCAGAGGCCAGGAATCAGATGCTGGGAATAAGAGGCCGGGAATCAGAGGTGGGGAATCAGAGTCCGGGAATCAGAGATGGGGATTCAAAGGCGGGGAATGAGATATGGAGAATCAGAGGCGGGGAATTTGAGGCGTGGAAACAGTGGTGGGGAATCAGATATGGGGAATCAGAGGTGGCGAATCAAAGGCAGTGAATCAGAGATGGGGAATCAGAGGCGGGGAATCAGAGGCAGGGAATCAAACACAGGGAATCAGAGGCGGGGAATCAGAGCTGGGGAATCAGAGGCGGGGAATCTGAGTTGGGGAATCAGAGGCAGGGAATCAGATATGGGGAAACAGGGGCCGGGAATCAGAGGCGGGGAAACAGAGGCGGGGAATCAGATATGGGGAATCAGAGGTGTGGAATCAGAGGTTGGGAAACAGAGGCGGGGAATCAGATATGGGGAATCAGAGGTGGGGAATCAGAGGTGGTGAATCAGAGATGGGGAATCACAGGCGTGGAATCAGAGGCAGGGAATAGAACGCGGTGAATCAGAGGCAGGGAATTAGAGTTGGGGCATCAGAGGTTGGGAATTAGATATGGGGAAACAGAGGCAGGGAATCAGAGGCGGGGAAACAGAGGCGGGGAATCAGATATGGGGAATCAGAGGTGGGGAATCAGAGGCAGGGAATCAGATGTGCGGAATCAGAGATGGGGAATCAGAGGCAGGGAATCAGAATCAGAAGCGGGGAATCAGAGGCCGGGAATCAGAGGCCGGGAATCAGATGCTGGGAATAAGAGGCCGGGAATCAGAGGTGGGGAATCAGAGTCCGGGAATAAGAGATGGGGATTCAGAGGCGGAGAATGAGATATGGAGAATCAGAGGCGGGGAATCAGAGGCGGGGAAACAGAGGTGGGGAATCAGATATGGGGAATCAGAGGTGGCGAATCAAAGGCGGTGAATCAGAGATGGGGAATCAGAGGCGGGCAATCAGAGGCAGGGAATCAAACACGGGGAATCAGAGGCGGGGAATCAAAGCTGGGGAATCAGAGGCGGGGAATCAGAGTTGGGGAATCAGAGGTGTGGAATCAGAGGTTGGGAATCAGAGGCAGGGAATCAGAGGCGGGGAAACAGAGGAGGGGAATCAGATATGGGGAATCAGAGGTGGCGAATCAAAGGCGGTGAAACAGAGATGGGGAATCAGGGCAGGGAATCAGAGGCAGGGAATCAAACACGGGGAATCAGAGCTGGGGAATCAGAGGCGGGGAATTAGAGTTGGGGAATCAGAGGAGGGGAGTCAGAGGCGGGGAAACAGGCGGGGAATCAGATATGGGGAATCAGAGGTGGGGAATCAGATGTTGGGAATCAGAGGCAGGGAATCAGAGGCGGGGAATCAGAGGCGGGGAATCAGAGGCAGGGAATCAGATGTGCGGAATCGGAGATGGGGAATCAGAGGCAGGGAATCAGAGGCGGGGAATCAGAGGCGGGAAATCAGAGGCCGGGAATCAGATATGGGGAAACAGAGGCGGGGAATCAGAGGTGGGGAAACAGAGGCGGGGAATCAGATATGGGAAATCAGAGGTGGGGAATCAGAGGTTGGGAATCAGAGGCAGGGAATCAGAGGCTTGGAATCAGATGCAGGGAATCAGATGCGGGGAATCAGAGGCGGGGAATCAGAGCTGGAGAATCAGAGGTGGGGAATCAGAGTTGGGGAATCAGAGGCGGGGACTTAGATATTGGGAAACAGAGGCGGGGAATCAGAGGCGGGGAAACAGAGGCGGGGAATCAGATATGGGGAATCAGAGGTGGGGAATCAGAGGCAGGGAATCAGATGTGCGCAATCAGAGATGGGGAATCAGAGGCAGGGAATCAGAATCAGAAGCAGGGAATCAGAGGCCGGGGATCAGAGGCCGGAATCAGATGCCGGGAATAAGAGGCCGGCAATCAGAGGTGGGGAATCAGAGTCAGGGAATCAGAGATGGGGATTCAGAGGCGGGGAATGAGATATGGGGAATCAGAAGCGGGGAATCAGAGGCGGGGAAACAGAGGCGGGGAATCAGATATGGGGAATCAGAGGTGGCGAATCAAAGGCGGTGAATCAGAGATGGGGAATCAGAGGCCGGGAATCAGAGGCAGGGAATCAAACACGGGGAATCAGAGGCGGGGAATCAGAGCTGGGGAATCAGAGGCGGGGAATCATAGCTGGCGAATCAGAGGCGGGGAATCAGAGGTGGGGAATCAGAGGCGGGGAATCAGATATTGTTAATCAGAGCTGGGGAATCAGAGGCGGGGAAACAGAGGCGGGGAATCAGATATGGGCAATCAGAGGTGGGGAATCAGAGGTTGTGAATCAGAGATGGAGAATCAGAGGCGGGGAATCAGAGGCCGGTAATCAGACGCGGGGAAACAGAGGCGGGGATTCAGAGCTGGGGAATCAGAGGCGGGGAATGAGAGTTGGGGAATCAGAGGCGGGGAATCAGATATGTGGAATCAGAGGCGGGGAATCAGAGGCGGGGAAACAGAGGCGGGGAATCAGATATGGGGAATCAGAGGTGGGGAATCAGGTGCGGGGTATCAGTGGCAGGGAATCAGAGGCGGGAAATCAGAGGCCGGGAATCAGAGGCGGTGAATCAGAGGCGGGGAATCAGAGGCAGACAATCGGATGTGCGGAATCAGAGATGGGGAATCAGAGGTGGGGAATCAGAGGCGGTGAATCAGACATGGGTAATCAGAGGCGGGGAATCAGAGGCAGGAAATCAGACACGGGGAATCAGAGGCGGGGAATCAGAGCTGGTGAATTAGATGCAGGGAATCAGAGTTGGGGATTCAGAGGCGGGGAATCAGATATGGGGAATCAGAGGTGGGGAATCAGAGCTGGGGAATCAGAGGTGGGGAATCAGAGTTGGGGAATCAGAGGCGGGGACTTAGATATGGGGAAACAGAGGCGGGGAATCAGAGGCGGGGAAACAGAGGCGGGGAATCAGATATTGGGAATCAGAGGTGGGGAATCAGAGGCAGGGAATCAGATGTGCGGTATCAGAGATGGGGAATCAGAGGCAGGGAATCAGAATCAGAAGCAGGGAATAAGACGCGGGGAATCTGAGGCGGGGAATCAGAGCTGGGGAATCAGAGGCTGTGAATCAGAGGCGGGGAATCAGAAGCAGGGAATCGGATGTGCGGAATCAGAGATGGGGAATCAGAGGTGGGGAATCAGAGGCGGTGAATCAGACATGGGTAATCAGAGGCGGGGAATCAGAGGCAGGAAATCAGACACGGGGAATCTGAGGCGGGGAATCAGAGGCGGGGAATCAGAGGCAGGGAATGGGATGTGCGGAATCAGAGATGGGGAATCAGAGGTGGGGAATCAGAGGCGGTGAATCAGACATGGGTAATCAGAGGCGGGGAATCAGAGGCAGGAAATCAGACACGGGGAATCAGAGGCGGGGAATCAGAGCTGGGGAATTAGATGCAGGGAATCAGAGTTGGGGATTCAGAGGCGGGGAATCAGATATGGGGAAACTGAGGTGGGGAATCAGAGGTGGGCAAATAGAGGCGGGGAATCAGATATGGGGAAACAGAGGCGGGGAATCAGAGGTGGGGAAACAGAGGCGGGGAATCAGATATGGGGAATCAGAGGTGGGGAATCAGAGGTTGGGAATCACAGGCAGGGAATCAGAGGCTGGGAATCAGATGCAGGGAATCAGATGCGGGGAATCAGAGGCGGGGAATCAGAGCTGGGGAATCAGAGGTGGGGAATCAGAGTTGGGGAATCAGAGGCGGGGACTTAGATATGGGGAAACAGAGGCGTGGAATCAGAGGCGGGGAAACAGAGGCGGGGAATCAGATATGGGGAATCAGAGGTGGGGAATCAGAGGCAGGGAATCAGATGTGCGGAATCAGAGATGGGGAATCAGAGGCAGGAAATCAGAATCAGAAGCAGGGAATAAGACGCGGGGAATCTGAGGCGGGGAATCAGAGCTGGGGAATCAGAGGCTGTGAATCAGAGGCGGGGAATCAGAAGCAGGGAATCGGATGTGCGGAATCAGAGATGGGGAATCAGAGGTGGGGAATCAGAGGCGGTGAATCAGACACGGGGAATCTGAGGCGGGGAATCAGAGGCGGGGAATCAGAGGCAGGGAATGGGATGTGCGGAATCAGAGATGGGGAATCAGAGGTGGGGAATCAGAGGCGGTGAATCAGACATGGGTAATCAGAGGCGTGGAATCAGAGGCAGGAAATCAGACACGGGGAATCAGAGGCGGGGAATCAGAGCTGGGGAATTAGATGCAGGGAATCAGAGTTGGGGATTCAGAGGCGGGGAATCAGATATGGGGAAACTGAGGTGGGGAATCAGAGGTGGGCAAATAGAGGCGGGGAATCAGATATGTGGAAACAGAGGCGGGGAATCAGAGGCGGGGAAACAGAGGCGGGGAATCAGATATGGGGAATCAGAGGTGGGGAATCAGAGGTTGGGAATCACAGGCAGGGAATCAGAGGCTGGGAATCAAATGCAGGGAATCAGATGCGGGGAATCAGAGGCGGGGAATCAGAGCTGGGGAATCAGAGGTGGGGAATCAGAGTTGGGGAATCAGAGGCGGGGACTTTGATATGGGGAAACAGAGGCGGGGAATCAGAGCTGGAGAATCAGAGGTGGGGAATCAGAGTTGGGGAATCAGAGGCGGGGACTTAGATATTGGGAAACAGAGGCGGGGAATCAGAGGCGGGGAAACAGAGGCGGGGAATCAGAAGCAGGGAATCGGATGTGCGGAATCAGAGATGGGGAATCAGAGGTGGGGAATCAGAGGCGGTGAATCAGACATGGGTAATCAGAGGCAGGGAATCAGAGGCAGGAAATCAGACACGGGGAATCTGAGGCGGGGAATCAGAGGCGGGGAATCAGAGGCAGGGAATGGGATGTGCGGAATCAGAGATGGGGAATCAGAGGTGGGGAATCAGAGGTGGTGAATCAGACATGGGTAAACAGAGGCGGGGAATCAGAGGCAGGAAATCAGACACGGGGAATCAGAGGCGGGGAATCAGAGCTGGGGAATTAGATGCAGGGAATCAGAGTTGGGGATTCAGAGGCGGGGAATCATATATGGGGAAACTGAGGTGGGGAATCAGAGGTGGGCAAATAGAGGCGGGGAATCAGATATGGGGAAACAGAGGCGGGGAATCAGAGGCGGGGAAACAGAGGCGGGGAATCAGATATGGGGAATCAGAGGTGGGGAATCAGAGTTTGGGAATCACAGGCAGGGAATCAGAGGCTGGGTATCAGATGCAGGGAATCAGATGCGGGGAATCAGAGGCGGGGAATCAGAGCTGGGGAATCAGAGGCGGGGAATCTGAGTTGGGGAATCAGAGGCGGGGAATCAGATATGGGGAAACAGGGGCCGGGAATCAGAGGCGGGGAAACAGAGGCGGGGAATCAGATATGGGGAATCAGAGGTGTGGAATCAGAGGTTGGGAAACAGAGGCGGGGAATCAGATATGGGGAATCAGAGGTGGGGAATTAGAGGTGGTGAATCAGAGATGGGGAATCACAGGCGTGGAATCAGAGGCAGGGAATAGAACGCGGGGAATCAGAGGCAGGGAATTAGAGTTGGGGCATCAGAGGTTGGGAATTAGATATGGGGAAACAGAGGCAGGGAATCAGAGGCGGGGAAACAGAGGCGGGGAATCAGATATGGGGAATCAGAGGTGGGGAATCAGAGGCAGGGAATCAGATGTGCGGAATCAGAGATGGGGAATCAGAGGCAGGGAATCAGAATCAGAAGCGGGGAATCTGAGGCCGGGAATCAGAGGCCGGGAATCAGAGATGGAGAATCAGAGGCGGGGAATCAGAGGCCGGTAATCAGACGCGGGGAATCAGAGGCGGGGATTCAGAGCTGGGGAATCAGAGGCGGGGAATCAGAGTTGGGGAATCAGAGGCGGGGAATCAGATATGGGGAATCAGAGGCGGGGAATCAGAGGCGGGGAAACAGAGGCGGGGAATCAGATATGGGGAATCAGAGGTGGGGAATCAGGTGCGGGGTATCAGTGGCAGGGAATCAGAGGCGGGAAATCAGAAGCCGGGAATCAGAGGCGGTGAATCAGAGGCGGGGAATCAGAGGCAGACAATCGGATGTGCGGAATCAGAGATGGGGAATCAGAGGTGGGGAATCAGAGGCGGTGAATCAGACATGGGTAATCAGAGGCGGGGAATCAGAGACAGGAAATCAGACACGGGGAATCAGAGGCGGGGAATCAGAGCTGGGGAATTAGATGCAGGGAATCAGAGTTGGGGATTCAGAGGCGGGGTATCAGATATGGGGAATCAGATGTGGGGAATCAGAGCTGGGGAATCAGAGGTGGGGAATCAGAGTTGGGGAATCAGAGGCGGGGACTTAGATATGGGGAAACAGAGGCGGGGAATCAGAGGCGGGGAAACAGAGGCGGGGAATCAGATATTGGGAATCAGAGGTGGGGAATCAGAGGCAGGGAATCAGATGTGCGGTATCAGAGATGGGGAATCAGAGGCAGGGAATCAGAATCAGAAGCAGGGAATAAGACGCGGGGAATCTGAGGCGGGGAATCAGAGCTGGGGAATCAGAGGCTGTGAATCAGAGGCGGGGAATCAGAAGCAGGGAATCGGATGTGCGGAATCAGAGATGGGGAATCAGAGGTGGGGAATCAGAGGCGGTGAATCAGACATGGGTAATCAGAGGCGGGGAATCTGAGGCAGGAAATCAGACACGGGGAATCTGAGGCGGGGAATCAGAGGCGGGGAATCAGAGGCAGGGAATGGGATGTGCGGAATCAGAGATGGGGAATCAGAGGTGGGGAATCAGAGGCGGTGAATCAGACATGGGTAATCAGAGGCGGGGAATCAGAGGCAGGAAATCAGACACGGGGAATCAGAGGCGGGGAATCAGAGCTGGGGAATTAGATGCAGGGAATCAGAGTTGGGGATTCAGAGGCGGGGAATCAGATATGGGGAAACTGAGGTGGGGAATCAGAGGTGGGCAAATAGAGGCGGGGAATCAGATATGGGGAAACAGAGGCGGGGAATCAGAGGTGGGGAAACAGAGGCGGGGAATCAGATATGGGGAATCAGAGGTGGGGAATCAGAGGTTGGGAATCACAGGCAGGGAATCAGAGGCTGGGAATCAGATGCAGGGAATCAGATGCGGGGAATCAGAGGCGGGGAATCAGAGCTGGGGAATCAGAGGTGGGGAATCAGAGTTGGGGAATCAGAGGCGGGGACTTAGATATGGGGAAACAGAGGCGTGGAATCAGAGGCGGGGAAACAGAGGCGGGGAATCAGATATGGGGAATCAGAGGTGGGGAATCAGAGGCAGGGAATCAGATGTGCGGAATCAGAGATGGGGAATCAGAGGCAGGAAATCAGAATCAGAAGCAGGGAATAAGACGCGGGGAATCTGAGGCGGGGAATCAGAGCTGGGGAATCAGAGGCTGTGAATCAGAGGCGGGGAATCAGAAGCAGGGAATCGGATGTGCGGAATCAGAGATGGGGAATCAGAGGTGGGGAATCAGAGGCGGTGAATCAGACACGGGGAATCTGAGGCGGGGAATCAGAGGCGGGGAATCAGAGGCAGGGAATGGGATGTGCGGAATCAGAGATGGGGAATCAGAGGTGGGGAATCAGAGGCGGTGAATCAGACATGGGTAATCAGAGGCGTGGAATCAGAGGCAGGAAATCAGACACGGGGAATCAGAGGCGGGGAATCAGAGCTGGGGAATTAGATGCAGGGAATCAGAGTTGGGGATTCAGAGGCGGGGAATCAGATATGGGGAAACTGAGGTGGGGTATCAGAGGTGGGCAAATAGAGGCGGGGAATCAGATATGTGGAAACAGAGGCGGGGAATCAGAGGCGGGGAAACAGAGGCGGGGAATCAGATATGGGGAATCAGAGGTGGGGAATCAGAGGTTGGGAATCACAGGCAGGGAATCAGAGGCTGGGAATCAAATGCAGGGAATCAGATGCGGGGAATCAGAGGCGGGGAATCAGAGCTGGGGAATCAGAGGTGGGGAATCAGAGTTGGGGAATCAGAGGCGGGAACTTTGATATGGGGAAACAGAGGCGGGGAATCAGAGCTGGAGAATCAGAGGTGGGGAATCAGAGTTGGGGAATCAGAGGCGGGGACTTAGATATTGGGAAACAGAGGCGGGGAATCAGAGGCGGGGAAACAGAGGCGGGGAATCAGAAGCAGGGAATCGGATGTGCGGAATCAGAGATGGGGAATCAGAGGTGGGGAATCAGAGGCGGTGAATCAGACATGGGTAATCAGAGGCAGGGAATCAGAGGCAGGAAATCAGACACGGGGAATCTGAGGCGGGGAATCAGAGGCGGGGAATCAGAGGCAGGGAATGGGATGTGCGGAATCAGAGATGGGGAATCAGAGGTGGGGAATCAGAGGTGGTGAATCAGACATGGGTAAACAGAGGCGGGGAATCAGAGGCAGGAAATCAGACACGGGGAATCAGAGGCGGGGAATCAGAGCTGGGGAATTAGATGCAGGGAATCAGAGTTGGGGATTCAGAGGCGGGGAATCATATATGGGGAAACTGAGGTGGGGAATCAGAGGTGGGCAAATAGAGGCGGGGAATCAGATATGGGGAAACAGAGGAGGGGAATCAGAGGCGGGGAAACAGTGGCGGGGAATCAGATATGGGGAATCAGAGGTGGGGAATCAGAGTTTGGGAATCACAGGCAGGGAATCAGAGGCTGGGTATCAGATGCAGGGAATCAGATGCGGGGAATCAGAGGCGGGGTATCAGAGCTGGGGAATCAGAGGCGGGGAATCTGAGTTGGGGAATCAGAGGCGGGGAATCAGATATGGGAAACAGGGGCCGGGAATCAGAGGCGGGGAAACAGAGGCGGGGAATCAGATATGGGGAATCAGAGGTGTGGAATCAGAGGTTGGGAAACAGAGGCGGGGAATCAGATATGGGGAATCAGAGGTGGGGAATTAGAGGTGGTGAATCAGAGATGGGGAATCACAGGCGTGGAATCAGAGGCAGGGAATAGAACGCGGGGAATCAGAGGCAGGGAATTAGAGTTGGGGCATCAGAGGTTGGGAATTAGATATGGGGAAACAGAGGCAGGGAATCAGAGGCGGGGAAAGAGAGGCGGGGAATCAGATATGGGGAATCAGAGGTGGGGAATTAGAGGCAGGGAATCAGATGTGCGGAATCAGAGATGGGGAATCAGAGGCAGGGAATCAGAATCAGAAGCGGGGAATCAGAGGCCGGGAATCAGAGGCCGGGAATCAGATGCTGGGAATAAGAGGCCGGGAATCAGAGGTGGGGAATCAGAGTCCGGGAATAAGAGATGGGGATTCAGAGGCGGAGAATGAGATATGGAGAATCAGAGGCGGGGAATCAGAGGCGGGGAAACAGAGGTGGGGAATCAGATATTGGGAATCAGAGGTGGCGAATCAAAGGCGGTGAATCAGAGGCGGGGAATCAGAGCTGGGGAATCAGAGGCGGGGAAACAGGCGGGGAATCAGAGGCGGGGAATCAGAGGTGGGGAATCAGATGTGCGGAATCGGAGATGGGGAATCAGAGGCAGGGAATCAGAGGCGGGGAATCAGAGGCGGGGAATCAGAGGCCGGGAATCAGATATGGGGAAACAGAGGCGGGGAATCAGAGGCGGGGAAACAGAGGCGGGGAATCAGATATGGGAAATCAGAGGTGGGGAATCAGAGGTTGGGAATCAGAGGCAGGGAATCAGAGGCTTGGAATCAGATGCAGGGAATCAGATGCGGGGAATCAGAGGCGGGGAATCAGAGCTGGAGAATCAGAGGTGGGGAATCAGAGTTGGGGAATCAGAGGCGGGGACTTAGATATTGGGAAACAGAGGCGGGGAATAAGAGGCGGGGAAACAGAGGCGGGGAATCAGATATGGGGAATCAGAGGTGGGGAATGAGAGGCAGGGAATCAGATGTGCGCAATCAGAGATGGGGAATCAGAGGCAGGGAATCAGAATCAGAAGCAGGGAATCAGAGGCCGGGGATCAGAGGCCGGAATCAGATGCCGGGAATAAGAGGCCGGGAATCAGAGGTGGGGAATCAGAGTCCGGGAATCAGAGATGGGGATTCAGAGGCGGGGAATGAGATATGGGGAATCAGAAGCGGGGAATCAGAGGCGGGGAAACAGAGGCGGGGAATCAGATATGGGGAATCAGAGGTGGCGAATCAAAGGCGGTGAATCAGAGATGGGGAATCAGAGGCCGGGAATCAGAGGCAGGGAATCAAACACGGGGAATCAGAGGCGGGGAATCAGAGCTGGGGAATCAGAGGCGGGGAATCAGAGCTGGCGAATCAGAGGCGGGGAATCAGAGGTGGGGAATCAGAGGCGGGGAATCAGATATTGTTAATCAGAGCTGGGGAATCAGAGGTGGGGAAACAGAGGCGGGGAATCAGATATGGGCAATCAGAGGTGGGGAATCAGAGGTTGTGAATCAGAGATGGAGAATCAGAGGCGGGGAATCAGAGGCCGGTAATCAGACGCGGGGAATCAGAGGCGGGGATTCAGAGCTGGGGAATCAAAGGCGGGGAATCAGAGTTGGGGAATCAGAGGCGGGGAATCAGATATGGGGAATCAGAGGCGGGGAATCAGAGGCGGGGAAACAGAGGCGGGGAATCAGATATGGGGAATCAGAGGTGGGGAATCAGGTGCAGGGTATCAGTGGCAGGGAATCAGAGGCGGGAAATCAGAGGCCGGGAATCAGAGGCGGTGAATCAGAGGCGGGGAATCAGAGGCAGGGAATCGGATGTGCGGAATCAGAGATGGGGAATCAGAGGTGGGGAATCAGAGGCGGTGAATCAGACATGGGTAATCAGAGGCGGGGAATCAGAGGCAGGAAATCAGACACGGGGAATCAGAGGCGGGGAATCAGAGCTGGGGAATTAGATGCAGGGAATCAGAGTTGGGGATTCAGAGGCGGGGAATCAGATATGGGGAATCAGAGGTGGGGAATCAGAGGTGGGGAATCAGAGGTTGGGAATCACAGGCAGGGAATCAGAGGCTGGGAATCAAATGCAGGGAATCAGATGCGGGGAATCAGAGGCGGGGAATCAGAGCTGGGGAATCAGAGGTGGGGAATCAGAGTTGGGGAATCAGAGGCAGGGAATCAGATGTGCGGTATCAGAGATGGGGAATCAGAGGCAGGGAATAAGAATCAGAAGCAGGGAATAAGACGCGGGGAATCTGAGGCGGGGAATCAGAGCTGGGGAATCAGAGGCTGTGAATCAGAGGCGGGGAATCAGAAGCAGGGAATCGGATGTGCGGAATCAGAGATGGGGAATCAGAGGTGGGGAATCAGAGGCGGTGAATCAGACATGGGTAATCAGAGGCGGGGAATCAGAGGCAGGAAATCAGACACGGGGAATCTGAGGCGGGGAATCAGAGGCGGGGAATCAGAGGCAGGGAATGGGATGTGCGGAATCAGAGATGGGGAATCAGAGGTGGGGAATCAGAGGCGGTGAATCAGACATGGGTAATCAGAGGCGGGGAATCAGAGGCAGGAAATCAGACACGGGGAATCAGAGGCGGGGAATCAGAGCTGGGGAATTAGATGCAGGGAATCAGAGTTGGGAATTCAGAGGCGGGGAATCAGATATGGGGAAACTGAGGTGGGGAATCAGAGGTGGGCAAATAGAGGCGGGGAATCAGATATGGGGAAACAGAGGCGGGGAATCAGAGGTGGGGAAACAGAGGCGGGGAATCAGATATGGGGAATCAGAGGTGGGGAATCAGAGGTTGGGAATCACAGGCAGGGAATCAGAGGCTGGGAATCAGATTCAGGGAATCAGATGCGGGGAATCAGAGGCGGGGAATCAGAGCTTGGGAATCAGAGGTGGGGAATCAGAGTTGGGGAATCAGAGGCGGGGACTTAGATATGGGGAAACAGAGGCGGGGAATCAGAGGCGGGGAAACAGAGGCGGGGAATCAGATATGGGGAATCAGAGGTGGGGAATCAGAGGCAGGGAATCAGATGTGCGGAATCAGAGATGGGGAATCAGAGGCAGGGAATCAGAATCAGAAGCAGGGAATAAGACGCGGGGAATCTGAGGCGGGGAATCAGAGCTGGGGAATCAGAGGCTGTGAATCAGAGGCGGGGAATCAGAAGCAGGGAATCGGATGTGCGGAATCAGAGATGGGGAATCAGAGGTGGGGAATCAGAGGCGGTGAATCAGACACGGGGAATCTGAGGCGGGGAATCAGAGGCGGGGAATCAGAGGCAGGGAATGGGATGTGCGGAATCAGAGATGGGGAATCAGAGGTGGGGAATCAGAGGCGGTGAATCAGACATGGGTAATCAGAGGTGTGGAATCAGAGGCAGGAAATCAGACACGGGGAATCAGAGGCGGGGAATCAGAGCTGGGGAATTAGATGCAGGGAATCAGAGTTGGGGATTCAGAGGCGGGGAATCAGATATGGGGAAACTGAGGTGGGGAATCAGAGGTGGGCAAATAGAGGCGGGGAATCAGATATGTTGAAACAGAGGCGGGGAATCAGAGGCGGGGAAACAGAGGCGGGGAATCAGATATGGGGAATCAGAGGTGGGGAATCAGAGGTTGGGAATCACAGGCAGGGAATCATAGGCTGGGAATCAAATGCAGGGAATCAGATGCGGGGAATCAGAGGCGGGGAATCAGAGCTGGGGAATCAGAGGTGGGGAATCAGAGTTGGGGAATCAGAGGCGGGGACTTAGATATGGGGAAACAGAGGCGGGGAATCAGAGCTGGAGAATCAGAGGTGGGGAATCAGAGTTGGGGAATCAGAGGTGGGGACTTAGATATTGGGAAACAGAGGCGGGGAATCAGAGGCAGGGAAACAGAGGCGGGGAATCAGAAGCAGGGAATCGGATGTGCGGAATCAGAGATGGGGAATCAGAGGCGGGGACTTAGATATGGGGAAACAGAGGCGGGGAATCAGAGCTGGAGAATCAGAGGTGGGGAATCAGAGTTGGGGAATCAGAGGTGGGGACTTAGATATTGGGAAACAGAGGCGGGGAATCAGAGGCAGGGAAACAGAGGCGGGGAATCAGAAGCAGGGAATCGGATGTGCGGAATCAGAGATGGGGAATCAGAGGCGGGGAATCAGAGGCAGGGAATGGGATGTGCGGAACCAGAGATGGGGAATCAGAGGTGGGGAATCAGAGGTGGTGAATCAGACATGGGTAAACAGAGGCGGGGAATCAGAGGCAGGAAATCAGACACGGGGAATCAGAGGCGGGGAATCAGAGCTGGGGAATTAGATGCAGGGAATCAGAGTTGGGGATTCAGAGGCGGGGAATCATATATGGGGAAACTGAGGTGGGGAATCAAAGGTGGGCAAATAGAGGCGGGGAATCAGATATGGGGAAACAGAGGCGGGGAATCAGAGGCGGGGAAACAGAGGCGGGGAATCAGATATGGGGAATCAGAGGTGTGGAATCAGAGGTTGGGAAACAGAGGCGGGGAATCAGATATGGGGAATCAGAGGTGGGGAATTAGAGGTGGTGAATCAGAGATGGGGAATCACAGGCGTGGAATCAGAGGCAGGGAATAGAACGCGGGGAATCAGAGGCAGGGAATTAGAGTTGGGGCATCAGAGGTTGGGAATTAGATATGGGGAAACAGAGGCAGGGAATCAGAGGCGGGGAAAGAGAGGCGGGGAATCAGATATGGGGAATCAGAGGTGGGGAATCAGAGGCAGGGAATCAGATGTGCGGAATCAGAGATGGGGAATCAGAGGCAGGGAATCAGAATCAGAAGCGGGGAATCAGAGGCCGGGAATCAGAGGCCGGGAATCAGATGCTGGGAATAAGAGGTCGGGAATCAGAGGTGGGGAATCAGAGTCCGGGAATAAGAGATGGGGATTCAGAGGCGGAGAATGAGATATGGAGAATCAGAGGCGGGGAATCAGAGGCGGGGAAACAGAGGTGGGGAATCAGATATGGGGAATCAGAGGTGGCGAATCAAAGGCGGTGAATCAGAGGCGGGGAATCAGAGCTGGGGAATCAGAGGCGGGGAATCAGAGTTGGGGAATCAGAGGCGGGGAATGAGAGGAGGGGAGTCAGAGGCGGGGAAACAGGCGGGGAATCAGATATGGGGAATCAGAGGTGGGGAATCAGATGTGCGGAATCGGAGATGGGGAATCAGAGGCAGGGAATCAGAGGCGGGGAATCAGAGGCGGGGAATCAGAGGCCGGGAATCAGATATGGGGAAACAGAGGCGGGGAATCAGAGGCGGGGAAACAGAGGCGGGGAATCAGATATGGGAAATCAGAGGTGGGGAATCAGAGGTTGGGAATCAGAGGCAGGGAATCAGAGGCTTGGAATCAGATGCAGGGAATCAGATGCGGGGAATCAGAGGCGGGGAATCAGAGCTGGAGAATCAGAGGTGGGGAATCAGAGTTGGGGAATCAGAGGCGGGGACTTAGATATTGGGAAACAGAGGCGGGGAATAAGAGGCGGGGAAACAGAGGCGGGGAATCAGATATGGGGAATCAGAGGTGGGGAATCAGAGGCAGGGAATCAGATGTGCGCAATCAGAGATGGGGAATCAGAGGCAGGGAATCAGAATCAGAAGCAGGGAATCAGAGGCCGGGGATCAGAGGCCGGAATCAGATGCCGGGAATAAGAGGCCGGGAATCAGAGGTGGGGAATCAGAGTCCGGGAATCAGAGATGGGGATTCAGAGGCGGGGAATGAGATATGGGGAATCAGAAGCGGGGAATCAGAGGCGGGGAAACAGAGGCGGGGAATCAGATATGGGGAATCAGAGGTGGCGAATCAAAGGCGGTGAATCAGAGATGGGGAATCAGAGGCCGGGAATCAGAGGCAGGGAATCAAACACGGGGAATCAGAGGCGGGGAATCAGAGCTGGGGAATCAGAGGCGGGGAATCAGAGCTGGCGAATCAGAGGCGGGGAATCAGAGGTGGGGAATCAGAGGCGGGGAATCAGATATTGTTAATCAGAGCTGGGGAATCAGAGGTGGGGAAACAGAGGCGGGGAATCAGATATGGGCAATCAGAGGTGGGGAATCAGAGGTTGTGAATCAGAGATGGAGAATCAGAGGCGGGGAATCAGAGGCCGGTAATCAGACGCGGGGAATCAGAGGCGGGGATTCAGAGCTGGGGAATCAAAGGCGGGGAATCAGAGTTGGGGAATCAGAGGCGGGGAATCAGATATGGGGAATCAGAGGCGGGGAATCAGAGGCGGGGAAACAGAGGCGGGGAATCAGATATGGGGAATCAGAGGTGGGGAATCAGGTGCAGGGTATCAGTGGCAGGGAATCAGAGGCGGGAAATCAGAGGCCGGGAATCAGAGGCGGTGAATCAGAGGCGGGGAATCAGAGGCAGGGAATCGGATGTGCGGAATCAGAGATGGGGAATCAGAGGTGGGGAATCAGAGGCGGTGAATCAGACATGGGTAATCAGAGGCGGGGAATCAGAGGCAGGAAATCAGACACGGGGAATCAGAGGCGGGGAATCAGAGCTGGGGAATTAGATGCAGGGAATCAGAGTTGGGGATTCAGAGGCGGGGAATCAGATATGGGGAATCAGAGGTGGGGAATCAGAGGTGGGGAATCAGAGGTTGGGAATCACAGGCAGGGAATCAGAGGCTGGGAATCAAATGCAGGGAATCAGATGCGGGGAATCAGAGGCGGGGAATCAGAGCTGGGGAATCAGAGGTGGGGAATCAGAGTTGGGGAATCAGAGGCAGGGAATCAGATGTGCGGTATCAGAGATGGGGAATCAGAGGCAGGGAATAAGAATCAGAAGCAGGGAATAAGACGCGGGGAATCTGAGGCGGGGAATCAGAGCTGGGGAATCAGAGGCTGTGAATCAGAGGCGGGGAATCAGAAGCAGGGAATCGGATGTGCGGAATCAGAGATGGGGAATCAGAGGTGGGGAATCAGAGGCGGTGAATCAGACATGGGTAATCAGAGGCGGGGAATCAGAGGCAGGAAATCAGACACGGGGAATCTGAGGCGGGGAATCAGAGGCGGGGAATCAGAGGCAGGGAATGGGATGTGCGGAATCAGAGATGGGGAATCAGAGGTGGGGAATCAGAGGCGGTGAATCAGACATGGGTAATCAGAGGCGGGGAATCAGAGGCAGGAAATCAGACACGGGGAATCAGAGGCGGGGAATCAGAGCTGGGGAATTAGATGCAGGGAATCAGAGTTGGGAATTCAGAGGCGGGGAATCAGATATGGGGAAACTGAGGTGGGGAATCAGAGGTGGGCAAATAGAGGCGGGGAATCAGATATGGGGAAACAGAGGCGGGGAATCAGAGGTGGGGAAACAGAGGCGGGGAATCAGATATGGGGAATCAGAGGTGGGGAATCAGAGGTTGGGAATCACAGGCAGGGAATCAGAGGCTGGGAATCAGATTCAGGGAATCAGATGCGGGGAATCAGAGGCGGGGAATCAGAGCTTGGGAATCAGAGGTGGGGAATCAGAGTTGGGGAATCAGAGGCGGGGACTTAGATATGGGGAAACAGAGGCGGGGAATCAGAGGCGGGGAAACAGAGGCGGGGAATCAGATATGGGGAATCAGAGGTGGGGAATCAGAGGCAGGGAATCAGATGTGCGGAATCAGAGATGGGGAATCAGAGGCAGGGAATCAGAATCAGAAGCAGGGAATAAGACGCGGGGAATCTGAGGCGGGGAATCAGAGCTGGGGAATCAGAGGCTGTGAATCAGAGGCGGGGAATCAGAAGCAGGGAATCGGATGTGCGGAATCAGAGATGGGGAATCAGAGGTGGGGAATCAGAGGCGGTGAATCAGACACGGGGAATCTGAGGCGGGGAATCAGAGGCGGGGAATCAGAGGCAGGGAATGGGATGTGCGGAATCAGAGATGGGGAATCAGAGGTGGGGAATCAGAGGCGGTGAATCAGACATGGGTAATCAGAGGTGTGGAATCAGAGGCAGGAAATCAGACACGGGGAATCAGAGGCGGGGAATCAGAGCTGGGGAATTAGATGCAGGGAATCAGAGTTGGGGATTCAGAGGCGGGGAATCAGATATGGGGAAACTGAGGTGGGGAATCAGAGGTGGGCAAATAGAGGCGGGGAATCAGATATGTGGAAACAGAGGCGGGGAATCAGAGGCGGGGAAACAGAGGCGGGGAATCAGATATGGGGAATCAGAGGTGGGGAATCAGAGGTTGGGAATCACAGGCAGGGAATCATAGGCTGGGAATCAAATGCAGGGAATCAGATGCGGGGAATCAGAGGCGGGGAATCAGAGCTGGGGAATCAGAGGTGGGGAATCAGAGTTGGGGAATCAGAGGCGGGGACTTAGATATGGGGAAACAGAGGCGGGGAATCAGAGCTGGAGAATCAGAGGTGGGGAATCAGAGTTGGGGAATCAGAGGTGGGGACTTAGATATTGGGAAACAGAGGCGGGGAATCAGAGGCAGGGAAACAGAGGCGGGGAATCAGAAGCAGGGAATCGGATGTGCGGAATCAGAGATGGGGAATCAGAGGCAGGGAATCAGAGGCAGGAAATCAGACACGGGGAATCTGAGGCGGGGAATCAGAGGCGGGGAATCAGAGGCAGGGAATGGGATGTGCGGAATCAGAGATGGGGAATCAGAGGTGGGGAATCAGAGGTGGTGAATCAGACATGGGTAAACAGAGGCGGGGAATCAGAGGCAGGAAATCAGACACGGGGAATCAGAGGCGGGGAATCAGAGCTGGGGAATTAGATGCAGGGAATCAGAGTTGGGGATTCAGAGGCGGGGAATCATATATGGGGAAACTGAGGTGGGGAATCAAAGGTGGGCAAATAGAGGCGGGGAATCATATATGGGGAAACAGAGGCGGGGAATCAGAGGCGGGGAAACAGAGGCGGGGAATCAGATATGGGGAATCAGAGGTGGGGAATCAGAGTTTGGGAATCACAGGCAGGGAATCAGAGGCTGGGTATCAAATGCAGGGAATCAGATGCGGGGAATCAGAGGCGGGGAATCAGAGCTGGGGAATCAGAGGTGGGGAATCAGAGTTGGGGAATCAGAGGCGGGGACTTAGATATGGGGAAACAGAGGCGGGGAATCAGAGAAGGGGAAACAGAGGCGGGGAATCAGATATGGGGAATCAGAGGTGGGGAATCAGAGGCAGGGAATCAGATGTGCGGAATCAGAGATGGGGAATCAGAGGCAGGGAATCAGAATCAGAAGCAGGGAATAAGACGCGGGGAATCAGAGGCGGGGAATCAGAGCTGGGGAATCAGAGGCAGTGAATCAGAGGCGGGGAATCAGAGGCAGGGAATCGGATGTGCCGAATCAGAGATGGGGAATCAGAGGTGGGGAATCAGAGGCGGTGAATCAGACATGGGTAATCATAGGCGGGGAATCAGAGGCAGGAAATCAGACACGGGGAATCAGAGGCGGGGAATCAGAGCTGGGAAATTAGAGGCAGGGAATCAGAGTTGGGGATTCAGAGGCGGGGAATCAGATATGGGGAAAAAGAGGCGGGGAAACAGAGGCGGGCAAATAGAGGCAGGGATCAGATATGGGGAAGCAGAGGAGGGGAATCAGAAGCGGGGAAACAGAGGCGGGGAATCAGATATGGGGAATCAGAGGTGGGGAATCAGAGGTTGGGAATCAGAGGCAGGGAATCAGAGGCTGGGAATCATATGCATGGAATCAGATGCGGGGAATCAGAGGCGGGGAATCAAAGCTGGGGAATCAGAGGTGGGGAATCAGAGGCAGGGACTTAGATATGGGGAAACAGAGGCGGGGAATCAGAGGCGGGGAACAAAAGGCGGGGAATCAGATATGGGGAATCAGAGATGGGGAATCAGAGGCAGGGAAATAGATGTGCGGAATCAGAGATGGGGAATCAGAGGTGGGGAATCAGAATCAGAAGCAGGGAATCAGAGGCAGGGAATCAGAGTTGGGGATTCAGAGGCGGGGAATCAGATATTGTTAATCAGAGCTGGGGAATCAGAGGCGGGGAAACAGAGGCGGGGAATCAGATATGGGCAATCAGAGGTGGGGAATCAGAGGTTGTGAATCAGAGATGGAGAATCAGAGGCTGGGAATCAGAGGCTGGTAATCAGACGCGGGGAATCAGAGGCGGGGATTCAGAGCTGGGGAATCAGAGGCGGGGAATCAGAGTTGGGGAATCAGAGGCGGGGAATCAGATATGGGGAATCAGAGGCGGGGAATCAGAGGCGGGGAAACAGAGGCGGGGAATCAGATATGGGGAATCAGAGGTGGGAAATCAGGTGCGGGGTATCAGTGGCAGGGAATCAGAGGCGGGAAATCAGAGGCCGGGAATCAGAGGCGGTGAATCAGAGGCGGGGAATCAGAGGCAGGGAATCGGATGTGCGGAATCAGAGATGGGGAATCAGAGGTGGGGAATCAGAGGCGGTGAATCAGACATGGGTAATCAGAGGCGGGGAATCAGAGGCAGGAAATCAGACACGGGGAATCAGAGGCGGGGAATCAGAGCTGGGGAATTAGATGCAGGGAATCAGAGTTGGGGATTCAGAGGCGGGGAATCAGATATGGGGAATCAGAGGTGGGGAATCAGAGGTGGGGAATCAGAGGTGGGGAATCAGAGTTGGGGAATCAGAGGCGGGGACTTAGATATGGGGAAACAGAGGCGGGGAATCAGAGGCGGGGAAACAGAGGCGGGGAATCAGATATTGGGAATCAGAGGTGGGGAATCAGAGGCAGGGAATCAGATGTGCGGTATCAGAGATGGGGAATCAGAGGCAGGGAATAAGATTCAGAAGCAGGGAATAAGACGCGGGGAATCTGAGGCGGGGAATCAGAGCTGGGGAATCAGAGGCTGTGAATCAGAGGCGGGGAATCAGATGCAGGGAATCGGATGTGCGGAATCAGAGATGGGGAATCAGAGGTGGGGAATCAGAGGCGGTGAATCAGACATGGGTAATCAGAGGCGGGGAATCAGAGGCAGGAAATCAGACACGGGGAATCTGAGGCGGGGAATCAGAGGCGGGGAATCAGAGGCAGGGAATGGGATGTGCGGAATCAGAGATGGGGAATCAGAGGTGGGGAATCAGAGGCGGTGAATCAGACATGGGTAATCAGAGGCGGGGAATCAGAGGCAGGAAATCAGACACGGGGAATCAGAGGCGGGGAATCAGAGCTGGGGAATTAGATGCAGGGAATCAGAGTTGGGGATTCAGAGGCGGGGAATCAGATATGGGGAAACTGAGGTGGGGAATCAGAGGTGGGCAAATAGAGGCGGGGAATCAGATATGGGGAAACAGAGGCGGGGAATCAGAGGTGGGGAAACAGAGGCGGGGAATCAGATATGGGGAATCAGAGGTGGGGAATCAGAGGTTGGGAATCACAGGCTGGGAATCAGATGCAGGGAATCAGATGCGGGGAATCAGAGGCGGGGAATCAGAGCTGGGGAATCAGAGGTGGGGAATCAGAGTTGGGGAATCAGAGGCGGGGACTTAGATATGGGGAAACAGAGGCGGGGAATCAGAGGCGGGGAAACAGAGGCGGGGAATCAGATATGGGGAATCAGAGGTGGGGAATCAGAGGCAGGGAATCAGATGTGCGGAATCAGAGATGGGGAATCAGAGGCAGGGAATCAGAATCAGAAGCAGGGAATAAGACGCGGGGAATCTGAGGCGGGGAATCAGAGCTGGGGAATCAGAGGCTGTGAATCAGAGGCGGGGAATCAGAAGCAGGGAATCGGATGTGCGGAATCAGAGATGGGGAATCAGAGGTGGGGAATCAGAGGCGGTGAATCAGACACGGGGAATCTGAGGCGGGGAATCAGAGGCGGGGAATCAGAGGCAGGGAATGGGATGTGCGGAATCAGAGATGGGGAATCAGAGGTGGGGAATCAGAGGCGGTGAATCAGACATGGGTAATCAGAGGCGTGGAATCAGAGGCAGGAAATCAGACACGGGGAATCAGAGGCGGGGAATCAGAGTTGGGGAATTAGATGCAGGGAATCAGAGTTGGGGATTCAGAGGCGGGGAATCAGATATGGGGAAACTGAGGTGGGGAATCAGAGGTGGGCAAATAGAGGCGGGGAATCAGATATGTGGAAACAGAGGCGGGGAATCAGAGGCGGGGAAACAGAGGCGGGGAATCAGATATGGGGAATCAGAGGTGGGTAATCAGAGGTTGGGAATCACAGGCAGGGAATCAGAGGCTGGGAATCAAATGCAGGGAATCAGATGCGGGGAATCAGAGGCGGGGAATCAGAGCTGGGGAATCAGAGGTGGGGAATCAGAGTTGGGGAATCAGAGGCGGGGACTTAGATATGGGGAAACAGAGGCGGGGAATCAGAGCTGGAGAATCAGAGGTGGGGAATCAGAGTTGGGGAATCAGAGGTGGGGACTTAGATATTGGGAAACAGAGGCGGGGAATCAGAGGCGGGGAAACAGAGGCGGGGAATCAGAAGCAGGGAATCGGATGTGCGGAATCAGAGATGGGGAATCAGAGGTGGGGAATCAGAGGCGGTGAATCAGACATGGGTAATCAGAGGCAGGGAATCAGAGGCAGGAAATCAGACACGGGGAATCTGAGGCGGGGAATCAGAGGCGGGGAATCAGAGGCAGGGAATGGGATGTGCGGAATCACAAATGGGGAATCAGAGGTGGGGAATCAGAGGTGGTGAATCAGACATGGGTAAACAGAGGCGGGGAATCAGAGGCAGGAAATCAGACACGGGGAATCAGAGGCGGGGAATCAGAGCTGGGAATTAGATGCAGGGAATCAGAGTTGGGGATTCAGAGGCGGGGAATCATATATGGGGAAACTGAGGTGGGGAATCACAGGTGGGCAAATAGAGGCGGGGAATCAGATATGGGGAAACAGAGGCGGGGAATCAGAGGCGGGGAAACAGAGGCGGGGAATCAGATATGGGGAATCAGAGGTGGGGAATCAGAGTTTGGGAATCACCGGCAGGGAATCAGAGGCTGGGTATCAGATGCAGGGAATCAGATGCGGGGAATCAGAGGCGGGGAATCAGAGCTGGGGAATCAGAGGTGGGGAATCAGAGTTGGGGAATCAGAGGCGGGGACTTAGATATGGGGAAACAGAGGCGGGGAATCAGAGAAGGGGAAACAGAGGCGGGGAATCAGATATGGGGAATCAGAGGTGGGGAATCAGAGGCAGGGAATCAGATGTGCGGAATCAGAGATGGGGAATCAGAGGCAGGGAATCAGAATCAGAAGCAGGGAATAAGACGCGGGGAATCAGAGGCGGGGAATCAGAGCTGGGGAATCAGAGGCAGTGAATCAGAGGCGGGGAATCAGAGGCAGGGAATCGGATGTGCCGAATCAGACATGGGTAATCATAGGCGGGGAATCAGAGGCAGGAAATCAGACACGGGGAATCAGAGGCGGGGAATCAGAGCTGGGAAATTAGAGGCAGGGAATCAGAGTTGGGGATTCAGAGGCGGGGAATCAGATATGGGGAAAAAGAGGCGGGGAAACAGAGGCGGGCAAATAGAGGCGGGGATCAGATATGGGGAAACAGAGGAGGGGAATCAGAGGCGGGGAATCAGAGGCGGGGAATCAAAGCTGGGGAATCAGAGGTGGGGAATCAGAGGCAGGGACTTAGATATGGGGAAACAGAGGCGGGGAATCAGAGGCGGGGAACAAAAGGCGGGGAATCAGATATGGGGAATCAGAGATGGGGAATCAGAGGCAGGGAAATAGATGTGCGGAATCAGAGATGGGGAATCAGAGGTGGGGAATCAGAATCAGAAGCAGGGAATCAGAGGCAGGGAATCAGAGTTGGGGATTCAGAGGCGGGGAATCAGATATGGGGAAACAGAGGCGGGGAATCAGAGGCGGGAAAACAGAGGCGGGGAATTAGATATGGGGAATCAGAGGTGGGGAATCAGAGGTGGTGAATCAGAGATGGGGAATCACAGGCGTGGAATCAGAGGCAGGGAATAGAACGCTGGGAATCAGAGGCAGGGAATCAGAGTTGGGGCATCAGAGGTTGGGAATTATATATGGGGAAACAGAGGCGGGGAATCAGAGGCGGGGAAACAGAGGCGGGGAATCAGATATGGGGAATCAGAGGTGGGGAATCAGAGGTTGGGAATCAGAGGCAGGGAATCAGAGGCTTGGAATAAGATGCAGGGAATCAGATGTGGGGAATCAGATATGGGGAATCAGAGGTGGGGAATCAGAGTTGGGGAATCAGAGGCGGGGACTTAGATATGGGGAAACAGAGGCGTGGAATCAGAGGCGGGGAAACAGAGGCGGGGAATCAGATATGTGGAAACAGAGGCGGGGAATCAGAGGCGGGGAAACAGAGGCGGGGAATCAGATATTGGGAATCAGAGGTGGGGAATCAGAGGCAGGGAATCAGATGTGCGGTATCAGAGATGGGGAATCAGAGGCAGGGAATCAGAATCAGAAGCAGGGAATAAGACGCGGGGAATCTGAGGCGGGGAATCAGAGCTGGGGAATCAGAGGCTGTGAATCAGAGGCGGGGAATCAGAAGCAGGGAATCGGATGTGCGGAATCAGATATGGGGAATCAGAGGTGGGGAATCAGAGGCGGTGAATCAGACATGGGTAATCAGAGGCGGGGAATCAGAGGCAGGAAATCAGACACGGGGAATCTGAGGCGGGGAATCAGAGGCGGGGAATCAGAGGCAGGGAATGGGATGTGCGGAATCAGAGATGGGTAATCAGAGGTGGGGAATCAGAGGCGGTGAATCAGACATGGGTAATCAGAGGCGGGGAATCAGAGGCAGGAAATCAGACACGGGGAATCAGAGGCGGGGAATCAGAGCTGGGGAATTAGATGCAGGGAATCAGAGTTGGGGATTCAGAGGCGGGGAATCAGATATGGGGAAACTGAGGTGGGGAATCAGAGGTGGGCAAATAGAGGCGGGGAATCAGATATGGGGAAACAGAGGCGGGGAATCAGAGGTGGGGAAACAGAGGCGGGGAATCAGATATGGGGAATCAGAGGTGGGGAATCAGAGGTTGGGAATCACAGGCAGGGAATCAGAGGCTGGGAATCAGATGCAGGGAATCAGATGCGGGGAATCAGAGGCGGGGAATCAGAGCTGGGGAATCAGAGGTGGGGAATCAGAGTTGGGGAATCAGAGGCGGGGACTTAGATATGGGGAAACAGAGGCGTGGAATCAGAGGCGGGGAAACAGAGGCGGGGAATCAGATATGGGGAATCAGAGGTGGGGAATCAGAGGCAGGGAATCAGATGTGCGGAATCAGAGATGGGGAATCAGAGGCAGGAAATCAGAATCAGAAGCAGGGAATAAGACGCGGGGAATCTGAGGCGGGGAATCAGAGCTGGGGAATCAAAGGCTGTGAATCAGAGGCGGGGAATCAGAAGCAGGGAATCGGATGTGCGGAATCAGAGATGGGGAATCAGAGGTGGGGAATCAGAGGCGGTGAATCAGACACGGGGAATCTGAGGCGGGGAATCAGAGGCGGGGAATCAGAGGCAGGGAATGGGATGTGCGGAATCAGAGATGGGGAATCAGAGGTGGGGAATCAGAGGCGGTGAATCAGACATGGGTAATCAGAGGCGTGGAATCAGAGGCAGGAAATCAGACACGGGGAATCAGAGGCGGGGAATCAGAGCTGGGGAATTAGATGCAGGGAATCAGAGTTGGGGATTCAGAGGCGGGGAATCAGATATGGGGAAACTGAGGTGGGGAATCAGAGGTGGGCAAATAGAGGCGGGGAATCAGATATGGGGAAACAGAGGCGGGGAATCAGAGGCGGGGAAACAGAGGCGGGGAATCAGATATGGGGAATCAGAGGTGGGGAATCAGAGTTTGGGAATCACCGGCAGGGAATCAGAGGCTGGGTATCAGATGCAGGGAATCAGATGCGGGGAATCAGAGGCGGGGAATCAGAGCTGGGGAATCAGAGGTGGGGAATCAGAGTTGGGGAATCAGAGGCGGGGACTTAGATATGGGGAAACAGAGGCGGGGAATCAGAGAAGGGGAAACAGAGGCGGGGAATCAGATATGGGGAATCAGAGGTGGGGAATCAGAGGCAGGGAATCAGATGTGCGGAATCAGAGATGGGGAATCAGAGGCAGGGAATCAGAATCAGAAGCAGGGAATAAGACGCGGGGAATCAGAGGCGGGGAATCAGAGCTGGGGAATCAGAGGCAGTGAATCAGAGGCGGGGAATCAGAGGCAGGGAATCGGATGTGCCGAATCAGACATGGGTAATCATAGGCGGGGAATCAGAGGCAGGAAATCAGACACGGGGAATCAGAGGCGGGGAATCAGAGCTGGGAAATTAGAGGCAGGGAATCAGAGTTGGGGATTCAGAGGCGGGGAATCAGATATGGGGAAAAAGAGGCGGGGAAACAGAGGCGGGCAAATAGAGGCGGGGATCAGATATGGGGAAACAGAGGAGGGGAATCAGAGGCGGGGAATCAGAGGCGGGGAATCAAAGCTGGGGAATCAGAGGTGGGGAATCAGAGGCAGGGACTTAGATATGGGGAAACAGAGGCGGGGAATCAGAGGCGGGGAACAAAAGGCGGGGAATCAGATATGGGGAATCAGAGATGGGGAATCAGAGGCAGGGAAATAGATGTGCGGAATCAGAGATGGGGAATCAGAGGTGGGGAATCAGAATCAGAAGCAGGGAATCAGAGGCAGGGAATCAGAGTTGGGGATTCAGAGGCGGGGAATCAGATATGGGGAAACAGAGGCGGGGAATCAGAGGCGGGAAAACAGAGGCGGGGAATTAGATATGGGGAATCAGAGGTGGGGAATCAGAGGTGGTGAATCAGAGATGGGGAATCACAGGCGTGGAATCAGAGGCAGGGAATAGAACGCTGGGAATCAGAGGCAGGGAATCAGAGTTGGGGCATCAGAGGTTGGGAATTATATATGGGGAAACAGAGGCGGGGAATCAGAGGCGGGGAAACAGAGGCGGGGAATCAGATATGGGGAATCAGAGGTGGGGAATCAGAGGTTGGGAATCAGAGGCAGGGAATCAGAGGCTTGGAATAAGATGCAGGGAATCAGATGTGGGGAATCAGATATGGGGAATCAGAGGTGGGGAATCAGAGTTGGGGAATCAGAGGCGGGGACTTAGATATGGGGAAACAGAGGCGTGGAATCAGAGGCGGGGAAACAGAGGCGGGGAATCAGATATGTGGAAACAGAGGCGGGGAATCAGAGGCGGGGAAACAGAGGCGGGGAATCAGATATTGGGAATCAGAGGTGGGGAATCAGAGGCAGGGAATCAGATGTGCGGTATCAGAGATGGGGAATCAGAGGCAGGGAATCAGAATCAGAAGCAGGGAATAAGACGCGGGGAATCTGAGGCGGGGAATCAGAGCTGGGGAATCAGAGGCTGTGAATCAGAGGCGGGGAATCAGAAGCAGGGAATCGGATGTGCGGAATCAGATATGGGGAATCAGAGGTGGGGAATCAGAGGCGGTGAATCAGACATGGGTAATCAGAGGCGGGGAATCAGAGGCAGGAAATCAGACACGGGGAATCTGAGGCGGGGAATCAGAGGCGGGGAATCAGAGGCAGGGAATGGGATGTGCGGAATCAGAGATGGGTAATCAGAGGTGGGGAATCAGAGGCGGTGAATCAGACATGGGTAATCAGAGGCGGGGAATCAGAGGCAGGAAATCAGACACGGGGAATCAGAGGCGGGGAATCAGAGCTGGGGAATTAGATGCAGGGAATCAGAGTTGGGGATTCAGAGGCGGGGAATCAGATATGGGGAAACTGAGGTGGGGAATCAGAGGTGGGCAAATAGAGGCGGGGAATCAGATATGGGGAAACAGAGGCGGGGAATCAGAGGTGGGGAAACAGAGGCGGGGAATCAGATATGGGGAATCAGAGGTGGGGAATCAGAGGTTGGGAATCACAGGCAGGGAATCAGAGGCTGGGAATCAGATGCAGGGAATCAGATGCGGGGAATCAGAGGCGGGGAATCAGAGCTGGGGAATCAGAGGTGGGGAATCAGAGTTGGGGAATCAGAGGCGGGGACTTAGATATGGGGAAACAGAGGCGTGGAATCAGAGGCGGGGAAACAGAGGCGGGGAATCAGATATGGGGAATCAGAGGTGGGGAATCAGAGGCAGGGAATCAGATGTGCGGAATCAGAGATGGGGAATCAGAGGCAGGAAATCAGAATCAGAAGCAGGGAATAAGACGCGGGGAATCTGAGGCGGGGAATCAGAGCTGGGGAATCAGAGGCTGTGAATCAGAGGCGGGGAATCAGAAGCAGGGAATCGGATGTGCGGAATCAGAGATGGGGAATCAGAGGTGGGGAATCAGAGGCGGTGAATCAGACACGGGGAATCTGAGGCGGGGAATCAGAGGCGGGGAATCAGAGGCAGGGAATGGGATGTGCGGAATCAGAGATGGGGAATCAGAGGTGGGGAATCAGAGGCGGTGAATCAGACATGGGTAATCAGAGGCGTGGAATCAGAGGCAGAAAATCAGACACGGGGAATCAGAGGCGGGGAATCAGAGCTGGGGAATTAGATGCAGGGAATCAGAGTTGGGGATTCAGAGGCGGGGAATCAGATATGGGGAAACTGAGGTGGGGAATCAGAGGTGGGCAAATAGAGGCGGGGAATCAGATATGTGGAAACAGAGGCGGGGAATCAGAGGCGGGGAAACAGAGGCGGGGAATCAGATATGGGGAATCAGAGGTGGGGAATCAGAGGTTGGGAATCACAGGCAGGGAATCAGAGGCTGGGAATCAAATGCAGGGAATCAGATGCGGGGAATCAGAGGCGGGGAATCAGAGCTGGGGAATCAGAGGTGGGGAATCAGAGTTGGGGAATCAGAGGCGGGGACTTTGATATGGGGAAACAGAGGTGGGGAATCAGAGCTGGAGAATCAGAGGTGGGGAATCAGAGTTGGGGAATCAGAGGCGGGGACTTAGATATTGGGAAACAGAGGCGGGGAATCAGAGGCGGGGAAACAGAGGCGGGGAATCAGAAGCAGGGAATCGGATGTGCGGAATAAGAGATGGGGAATCAGAGGTGGGGAATCAGAGGCGGTGAATCAGACATGGGTAATCAGAGGCACGGAATCAGAGGCAGGAAATCAGACACGGGGAATCTGAGGCGGGGAATCAGAGGCGGGGAATCAGAGGCAGGGAATGGGATGTGCGGAATCAGAGATGGGGAATCAGAGGTGGGGAATCAGAGGTGGTGAATCAGACATGGGTAAACAGAGGCGGGGAATCAGAGGCAGGAAATCAGACACGGGGAATCAGAGGCGGGGAATCAGAGCTGGGGAATTAGATGCAGGGAATCAGAGTTGGGGATTCAGAGGCGGGGAATCATATATGGGGAAACTGAGGTGGGGAATCAGAGGTGGGCAAATAGAGGCGGGGAATCAGATATGGGGAAACAGAGGCGGGGAATCAGAGGCGGGGAAACAGAGGCGGGGAATCAGATATGGGGAATCAGAGGTGGGGAATCAGAGTTTGGGAATCACAGGCAGGGAATCAGAGGCTGGGTATCAGATGCAGGGAATCAGATGCGGGGAATCAGAGGCGGGGAATCAGAGCTGGGGAATCAGAGGCGGGGAATCTGAGTTGGGGAATCAGAGGCGGGGAATCAGATATGGGGAAACAGGGGCCGGGAATATGAGGCGGGGAAACAGAGGCGGGGAATCAGATATGGGGAATCAGAGGTGTGGAATCAGAGGTTGGGAAACAGAGGCGGGGAATCAGATATGGGGAATCAGAGGTGGGGAATTAGAGGTGGTGAATCAGAGATGGGGAATCACAGGCGTGGAATCAGAGGCAGGGAATAGAACGCGGGGAATCAGAGGCAGGGAATTAGAGTTGGGGCATCAGAGGTTGGGAATTAGATATGGGGAAACAGAGGCAGGGAATCAGAGGCGGGGAAAAAGAGGCGGGGAATCAGATATGGGGAATCAGAGGTGGGGAATCAGAGGCAGGGAATCAGATGTGCGGAATCAGAGATGGGGAATCAGAGGCAGGGAATCAGAATCAGAAGCGGGGAATCAGAGGCCGGGAATCAGAGGCCGGGAATCAGAGATGGAGAATCAGAGGCGGGGAATCAGAGGCCGGTAATCAGACGCGGGGAATCAGAGGCGGGGATTCAGAGCTGGGGAATCAGAGGCGGGGAATCAGAGTTGGGGAATCAGAGGCGGGGAATCAGATATGGGGAATCAGAGGCGGGGAATCAGAGGCGGGGAAACAGAGGCGGGGAATCAGATATGGGGAATCAGAGGTGGGGAATCAGGTGCGGGGTTTCAGTGGCAGGGAATCAGAGGCGGGAAATCAGAAGCCGGGAATCAGAGGCGGTGAATCAGAGGCAGGGAATCAGAGGCAGACAATCGGATGTGCGGAATCAGAGATGGGGAATCAGAGGTGGGGAATCAGAGGCGGTGAATCAGACATGGGTAATCAGAGGCGGGGAATCAGAGGCAGGAAATCAGACACGGGGAATCAGAGGCGGGGAATCAGAGCTGGGGAATTAGATGCAGGGAATCAGAGTTGGGGATTCAGAGGCGGGGAATCAGATATGGGGAATCAGAGGTGGGGAATCAGAGCTGGGGAATCAGAGGTGGGGAATCAGAGTTGGGGAATCAGAGGCGGGGACTTAGATATGGGGAAACAGAGGCGGGGAATCAGAGGCGGGGAAACAGAGGCGGGGAATCAGATATTGGGAATCAGAGGTGGGGAATCAGAGGCAGGGAATCAGATGTGCGGTATCAGAGATGGGGAATCAGAGGCAGGGAATCAGAATCAGAAGCAGGGAATAAGACGCGGGGAATCTGAGGCGGGGAATCAGAGCTGGGGATTCAGAGGCTGTGAATCAGAGGCGGGGAATCAGAAGCAGGGAATCGGATGTGCGGAATCAGAGATGGGGAATCAGAGGTGGGGAATCAGAGGCGGTGAATCAGACATGGGTAATCAGAGGCGGGGAATCAGAGGCAGGAAATCAGACACGGGGAATCTGAGGCGGGGAATCAGAGGCGGGGAATCAGAGGCAGGGAATGGGATGTGCGGAATCAGAGATGGGGAATCAGAGGTGGGGAATCAGAGGCGGTGAATCAGACATGGGTAATCAGAGGCGGGGAATCAGAGGCAGGAAATCAGACACGGGGAATCAGAGGCGGGGAATCAGAGCTGGGGAATTAGATGCAGGGAATCAGAGTTGGGGATTCAGAGGCGGGGAATCAGATATGGGGAAACTGAGGTGGGGAATCAGAGGTGGGCAAATAGAGGCGGGGAATCAGATATGGGGAAACAGAGGCGGGGAATCAGATGTGGGGAAACAGAGGCGGGGAATCAGATATGGGGAATCAGAGGTGGGGAATCAGAGGTTGGGAATCACAGGCAGGGAATCAGAGGCTGGGAATCAGATGCAGGGAATCAGATGCGGGGACTCAGAGGCGGGGAATCAGAGCTGGGGAATCAGAGGTGGGGAATCAGAGTTGGGGAATCAGAGGCGGGGACTTAGATATGGGGAAACAGAGGCGTGGAATCAGAGGCGGGGAAACAGAGGCGGGGAATCAGATATGGGGAATCAGAGGTGGGGAATCAGAGGCAGGGAATCAGATGTGCGGAATCAGAGATGGGGAATCAGAGGCAGGAAATCAGAATCAGAAGCAGGGAATAAGACGCGGGGAATCTGAGGCGGGGAATCAGAGCTGGGGAATCAGAGGCTGTGAATCAGAGGCGGGGAATCAGAAGCAGGGAATCGGATGTGCGGAATCAGAGATGGGGAATCAGAGGTGGGGAATCAGAGGCGGTGAATCAGACACGGGGAATCTGAGGCGGGGAATCAGAGGCGGGGAATCAGAGGCAGGGAATGGGATGTGCGGAATCAGAGATGGGGAATCAGAGGTGGGGAATCAGAGGCGGTGAATCAGACATGGGTAATCAGAGGCGTGGAATCAGAGGCAGGAAATCAGACACGGGGAATCAGAGGCGGGGAATCAGAGCTGGGGAATTAGATGCAGGGAATCAGAGTTGGGGATTCAGAGGCGGGGAATCAGATATGGGGAAACTGAGGTGGGGAATCAGAGGTGGGCAAATAGAGGCGGGGAATCAGATATGTGGAAACAGAGGCGGGGAATCAGAGGCGGGGAAACAGAGGCGGGGAATCAGATATGGGGAATCAGAGGTGGGGAATCAGAGGTTGGGAATCACAGGCAGGGAATCAGAGGCTGGGAATCAAATGCAGGGAATCAGATGCGGGGAATCAGAGGCGGGGAATCAGAGCTGGGGAATCAGAGGTGGGGAATCAGAGTTGGGGAATCAGAGGCGGGGACTTTGATATGGGGAAACAGAGGCGGGGAATCAGAGCTGGAGAATCAGAGGTGGGGAATCAGAGTTGGGGAATCAGAGGCGGGGACTTAGATATTGGGAAACAGAGGCGGGGAATCAGAGGCGGGGAAACAGAGGCGGGGAATCAGAAGCAGGGAATCGGATGTGCGGAATCAGAGATGGGGAATCAGAGGTGGGGAATCAGAGGCGGTGAATCAGAGATGGGTAATCAGAGGCAGGGAATCAGAGGCAGGAAATCAGACACGGGGAATCTGAGGCGGGGAATCAGAGGCGGGGAATCAGAGGCAGGGAATGGGATGTGCGGAATCAGAGATGGGGAATCAGAGGTGGGGAATCAGAGGTGGTGAATCAGACATGGGTAAACAGAGGCGGGGAATCAGAGGCAGGAAATCAGACACGGGGAATCAGAGGCGGGGAATCAGAGCTGGGGAATTAGATGCAGGGAATCAGAGTTGGGGATTCAGAGGCGGGGAATCATATATGGGGAAACTGAGGTGGGGAATCAGAGGTGGGCAAATAGAGGCGGGGAATCAGATATGGGGAAACAGAGGCGGGGAATCAGAGGCGGGGAAACAGTGACGGGGAATCAGATATGGGGAATCAGAGGTGGGGAATCAGAGTTTGGGAATCACAGGCAGGGAATCAGAGGCTGGGTATCAGATGCAGGGAATCAGATGCGGGGAATCAGAGGCGGGGAATCAGAGCTGGGGAATCAGAGGCGGGGAATCTGAGTTGGGGAATCAGAGGCGGGGAATCAGATATGGGGAAACAGGGGCCGGGAATATGAGGCGGGGAAACAGAGGCGGGGAATCAGATATGGGGAATCAGAGGTGTGGAATCAGAGGTTGGGAAACAGAGGCGGGGAATCAGATATAGGGAATCAGAGGTGGGGAATTAGAGGTGGTGAATCAGAGATGGGGAATCACAGGCGTGGAATCAGAGGCAGGGAATAGAACGCGGGGAATCAGAGGCAGGGAATTAGAGTTGGGGCATCAGAGGTTGGGAATTAGATATGGGGAAACAGAGGCAGGGAATCAGAGGCGGGGAAAAAGAGGCGGGGAATCAGATATGGGGAATCAGAGGTGGGGAATCAGAGGCAGGGAATCAGATGTGCGGAATCAGAGATGGGGAATCAGAGGCAGGGAATCAGAATCAGAAGCGGGGAATCAGAGGCCGGGAATCAGAGGCCGGGAATCAGAGATGGAGAATCAGAGGCGGGGAATCAGAGGCCGGTAATCAGACGCGGGGAATCAGAGGCGGGGATTCAGAGCTGGGGAATCAGAGGCGGGGAATCAGAGTTGGGGAATCAGAGGCGGGGAATCAGATATGGGGAATCAGAGGCGGGGAATCAGAGGCGGGGAAACAGAGGCGGGGAATCAGATATGGGGAATCAGAGGTGGGGAATCAGGTGCGGGGTATCAGTGGCAGGGAATCAGAGGCGGGAAATCAGAAGCCGGGAATCAGAGGCGGTGAATCAGAGGCGGGGAATCAGAGGCAGACAATCGGATGTGCGGAATCAGAGATGGGGAATCAGAGGTGGGGAATCAGAGGCGGTGAATCAGACATGGGTAATCAGAGGCGGGGAATCAGAGGCAGGAAATCAGACACGGGGAATCAGAGGCGGGGAATCAGAGCTGGGGAATTAGATGCAGGGAATCAGAGTTGGGGATTCAGAGGCGGGGAATCAGATATGGGGAATCAGAGGTGGGGAATCAGAGCTGGGGAATCAGAGGTGGGGAATCAGAGTTGGGGAATCAGAGGCGGGGACTTAGATATGGGGAAACAGAGGCGGGGAATCAGAGGCGGGGAAACAGAGGCGGGGAATCAGATATTGGGAATCAGAGGTGGGGAATCAGAGGCAGGGAATCAGATGTGCGGTATCAGAGATGGGGAATCAGAGGCAGGGAATCAGAATCAGAAGCAGGGAATAAGACGCGGGGAATCTGAGGCGGGGAATCAGAGCTGGGGATTCAGAGGCTGTGAATCAGAGGCGGGGAATCAGAAGCAGGGAATCGGATGTGCGGAATCAGAGATGGGGAATCAGAGGTGGGGAATCAGAGGCGGTGAATCAGACATGGGTAATCAGAGGCGGGGAATCAGAGGCAGGAAATCAGACACGGGGAATCTGAGGCGGGGAATCAGAGGCGGGGAATCAGAGGCAGGGAATGGGATGTGCGGAATCAGAGATGGGGAATCAGAGGTGGGGAATCAGAGGCGGTGAATCAGACATGGGTAATCAGAGGCGGGGAATCAGAGGCAGGAAATCAGACACGGGGAATCAGAGGCGGGGAATCAGAGCTGGGGAATTAGATGCAGGGAATCAGAGTTGGGGATTCAGAGGCGGGGAATCAGATATGGGGAAACTGAGGTGGGGAATCAGAGGTGGGCAAATAGAGGCGGGGAATCAGATATGGGGAAACAGAGGCGGGGAATCAGATGTGGGGAAACAGAGGCGGGGAATCAGATATGGGGAATCAGAGGTGGGGAATCAGAGGTTGGGAATCACAGGCAGGGAATCAGAGGCTGGGAATCAGATGCAGGGAATCAGATGCGGGGACTCAGAGGCGGGGAATCAGAGCTGGGGAATCAGAGGTGGGGAATCAGAGTTGGGGAATCAGAGGCGGGGACTTAGATATGGGGAAACAGAGGCGTGGAATCAGAGGCGGGGAAACAGAGGTGGGGAATCAGATATGGGGAATCAGAGGTGGGGAATCAGAGGCAGGGAATCAGATGTGCGGAATCAGAGATGGGGAATCAGAGGCAGGAAATCAGAATCAGAAGCAGGGAATAAGACGCGGGGAATCTGAGGCGGGGAATCAGAGCTGGGGAATCAGAGGCTGTGAATCAGAGGCGGGGAATCAGAAGCAGGGAATCGGATGTGCGGAATCAGAGATGGGGAATCAGAGGTGGGGAATCAGAGGCGGTGAATCAGACACGGGGAATCTGAGGCGGGGAATCAGAGGCGGGGAATCAGAGGCAGGGAATGGGATGTGCGGAATCAGAGATGGGGAATCAGAGGTGGGGAATCAGAGGCGGTGAATCAGACATGGGTAATCAGAGGCGTGGAATCAGAGGCAGGAAATCAGACACGGGGAATCAGAGGCGGGGAATCAGAGCTGGGGAATTAGATGCAGGGAATCAGAGTTGGGGATTCAGAGGCGGGGAATCAGATATGGGGAAACTGAGGTGGGGAATCAGAGGTGGGCAAATAGAGGCGGGGAATCAGATATGTGGAAACAGAGGCGGGGAATCAGAGGCGGGGAAACAGAGGCGGGGAATCAGATATGGGGAATCAGAGGTGGGGAATCAGAGGTTGGGAATCACAGGCAGGGAATCAGAGGCTGGGAATCAAATGCAGGGAATCAGATGCGGGGAATCAGAGGCGGGGAATCAGAGCTGGGGAATCAGAGGTGGGGAATCAGAGTTGGGGAATCAGAGGCGGGGACTTTGATATGGGGAAACAGAGGCGGGGAATCAGAGCTGGAGAATCAGAGGTGGGGAATCAGAGTTGGGGAATCAGAGGCGGGGACTTAGATATTGGGAAACAGAGGCGGGGAATCAGAGGCGGGGAAACAGAGGCGGGGAATCAGAAGCAGGGAATCGGATGTGCGGAATCAGAGATGGGGAATCAGAGGTGGGGAATCAGAGGCGGTGAATCAGAGATGGGTAATCAGAGGCAGGGAATCAGAGGCAGGAAATCAGACACGGGGAATCTGAGGCGGGGAATCAGAGGCGGGGAATCAGAGGCAGGGAATGGGCTGTGCGGAATCAGAGATGGGGAATCAGAGGTGGGGAATCAGAGGTGGTGAATCAGACATGGGTAAACAGAGGCGGGGAATCAGAGGCAGGAAATCAGACACGGGGAATCAGAGGCGGGGAATCAGAGCTGGGGAATTAGATGCAGGGAATCAGAGTTGGGGATTCAGAGGCGGGGAATCATATATGGGGAAACTGAGGTGGGGAATCAGAGGTGGGCAAATAGAGGCGGGGAATCAGATATGGGGAAACAGAGGCGGGGAATCAGAGGCGGGGAAACAGTGGCGGGGAATCAGATATGGGGAATCAGAGGTGGGGAATCAGAGTTTGGGAATCACAGGCAGGGAATCAGAGGCTGGGTATCAGATGCAGGGAATCAGATGCGGGGAATCAGAGGCGGGGAATAAGAGCTGGGGAATCAGAGGCGGGGAATCTGAGTTGGGGAATCAGAGGCGGGGAATCAGATATGGGAAACAGGGGCCGGGAATCAGAGGCGGGGAAACAGAGGCGGGGAATCAGATATGGGGAATCAGAGGTGTGGAATCAGAGGTTGGGAAACAGAGGCGGGGAATCAGATATGGGGAATCAGAGGTGGGGAATTAGAGGTGGTGAATCAGAGATGGGGAATCACAGGCGTGGAATCAGAGGCAGGGAATAGAACGCGGGGAATCAGAGGCAGGGAATTAGAGTTGGGGCATCAGAGGTTGGGAATTAGATATGGGGAAACAGAGGCAGGGAATCAGAGGCGGGGAAAGAGAGGCGGGGAATCAGATATGGGGAATCAGAGGTGGGGAATCAGAGGCAGGGAATCAGATGTGCGGAATCAGAGATGGGGAATCAGAGGCAGGGAATCAGAATCAGAAGCGGGGAATCAGAGGCCGGGAATCAGAGGCCGGGAATCAGATGCTGGGAATAAGAGGCCGGGAATCAGAGGTGGGGAATCAGAGTCCGGGAATAAGAGATGGGGATTCAGAGGCGGAGAATGAGATATGGAGAATCAGAGGCGGGGAATCAGAGGCGGGGAAACAGAGGTGGGGAATCAGATATGGGGAATCAGAGGTGGCGAATCAAAGGCGGTGAATCAGAGGCGGGGAATCAGAGCTGGGGAATCAGAGGCGGGGAATCAGAGTTGGGGAATCAGAGGCGGGGAATCAGAGGAGGGGAGTCAGAGGCGGGGAAACAGGCGGGGAATCAGATATGGGGAATCAGAGGTGGGGAATCAGATGTGCGGAATCGGAGATGGGGAATCAGAGGCAGGGAATCAGAGGCGGGGAATCAGAGGCGGGGAATCAGAGGCCGGGAATCAGATATGGGGAAACAGAGGCGGGGAATCAGAGGCGGGGAAACAGAGGCGGGGAATCAGATATGGGAAATCAGAGGTGGGGAATCAGAGGTTGGGAATCAGAGGCAGGGAATCAGAGGCTTGGAATCAGATGCAGGGAATCAGATGCGGGGAATCAGAGGCGGGGAATCAGAGCTGGAGAATCAGAGGTGGGGAATCAGAGTTGGGGAATCAGAGGCGGGGACTTAGATATTGGGAAACAGAGGCGGGGAATAAGAGGCGGGGAAACAGAGGCGGGGAATCAGATATGGGGATTCAGAGGTGGGGAATCAGAGGCAGGGAATCAGATGTGCGCAATCAGAGATGGGGAATCAGAGGCAGGGAATCAGAATCAGAAGCAGGGAATCAGAGGCCGGGGATCAGAGGCCGGAATCAGATGCCGGGAATAAGAGGCCGGGAATCAGAGGTGGGGAATCAGAGTCCGGGAATCAGAGATGGGGATTCAGAGGCGGGGAATGAGATATGGGGAATCAGAAGCGGGGAATCAGAGGCGGGGAAACAGAGGCGGGGAATCAGATATGGGGAATCAGAGGTGGCGAATCAAAGGCGGTGAATCAGAGATGGGGAATCAGAGGCCGGGAATCAGAGGCAGGGAATCAAACACGGGGAATCAGAGGCGGGGAATCAGAGCTGGGGAATCAGAGGCGGGGAATCAGAGCTGGCGAATCAGAGGCGGGGAATCAGAGGTGGGGAATCAGAGGCGGGGAATCAGATATTGTTAATCAGAGCTGGGGAATCAGAGGTGGGGAAACAGAGGCGGGGAATCAGATATGGGCAATCAGAGGTGGGGAATCAGAGGTTGTGAATCAGAGATGGAGAATCAGAGGCGGGGAATCAGGGGCCGGTAATCAGACGCGGGGAATCAGAGGCGGGGATTCAGAGCTGGGGAATCAGAGGCGGGGAATCAGAGTTGGGGAATCAGAGGCGGGGAATCAGATATGGGGAATCAGAGGCGGGGAATCAGAGGCGGGGAAACAGAGGCGGGGAATCAGACATGGGGAATCAGAGGTGGGGAATCAGGTGCAGGGTATCAGTGGCAGGGAATCAGAGGCGGGAAATCAGAGGCCGGGAATCAGAGGCGGTGAATCAGAGGCGGGGAATCAGAGGCAGGGAATCGGATGTGCGGAATCAGAGATGGGGAATCAGAGGTGGGGAATCAGAGGCGGTGAATCAGACATGGCTAATCAGAGGCGGGGAATCAGAGGCAGGAAATCAGACACGGGGAATCAGAGGCGGGGAATCAGAGCTGGGGAATTAGATGCAGGGAATCAGAGTTGGGGATTCAGAGGCGGGGAATCAGATATGGGGAATCAGAGGTGGGGAATCAGAGCTGGGGAATCAGAGGTGGGGAATCAGAGTTGGGGAATCAGAGGCGGGGACTTAGATATGGGGAAACAGAGGCGGGGAATCAGAGGCGGGGAAACAGAGGCGGGGAATCAGATATTGGGAATCAGAGGTGGGGAATCAGAGGCAGGGAATCAGATGTGCGGTATCAGAGATGGGGAATCAGAGGCAGGGAATAAGAATCAGAAGCAGGGAATAAGACGCGGGGAATCTGAGGCGGGGAATCAGAGCTGGGGAATCAGAGGCTGTGAATCAGAGGCGGGGAATCAGAAGCAGGGAATCGGATGTGCGGAATCAGAGATGGGGAATCAGAGGTGGGGAATCAGAGGCGGTGAATCAGACATGGGTAATCAGAGGCGGGGAATCAGAGGCAGGAAATCAGACACGGGGAATCTGAGGCGGGGAATCAGAGGCGGGGAATCAGAGGCAGGGAATGGGATGTGCGTAATCAGAGATGGGAAATCAGAGGTGGGGAATCAGAGGCGGTGAATCAGACATGGGTAATCAGAGGCGGGGAATCAGAGGCAGGAAATCAGACACGGGGAATCAGAGGCGGGGAATCAGAGCTGGGGAATTAGATGCAGGGAATCAGAGTTGGGAATTCAGAGGCGGGGAATCAGATATGGGGAAACTGAGGTGGGGAATCAGAGGTGGGCAAATAGAGGCGGGGAATCAGATATGGGGAAACAGAGGCGGGGAATCAGAGGTGGGGAAACAGAGGCGGGGAATCAGATATGGGGAATCAGAGGTGGGGAATCAGAGGTTGGGAATCACAGGCAGGGAATCAGAGGCTGGGAATCAGATGCAGGGAATCAGATGCGGGGAATCAGAGGCGGGGAATCAGAGCTGGGGAATCAGAGGTGGGGAATCAGAGTTGGGGAATCAGAGGCGGGGACTTTGATATGGGGAAACAGAGGCGGGGAATCAGAGGCGGGGAAACAGAGGAGGGGAATCAGATATGGGGAATCAGAGGTGGGGAATCAGAGGCAGGGAATCAGATGTGCGGAATCAGAGATGGGGAATCAGAGGCAGGGAATCAGAATCAGAAGCAGGGAATAAGACGCGGGGAATCTGAGGCGGGGAATCAGAGCTGGGGAATCAGAGGCTGTGAATCAGAGGCGGGGAATCAGAAGCAGGGAATCGGATGTGCGGAATCAGAGATGGGGAATCAGAGGTGGGGAATCAGAGGCGGTGAATCAGACACGGGGAATCTGAGGCGGGGAATCAGAGGCGGGGAATCAGAGGCAGGGAATGGGATGTGCGGAATCAGAGATGGGGAATCAGAGGTGGGGAATCAGAGGCGGTGAATCAGACACGGGGAATCAGAGGCGTGGAATCAGAGCTGGGGAATTAGATGCAGGGAATCAGAGTTGGGGATTCAGAGGCGGGGAATCAGATATGGGGAAACTGAGGTGGGGAATCAGAGGTGGGCAAATAGAGGCGGGGAATCAGATATGTGGAAACAGAGGCGGGGAATCAGAGGCGGGGAAACAGAGGCGGGGAATCAGATATGGGGAATCAGAGGTGGGGAATCAGAGGTTGGGAATCACAGGCAGGGAATCAGAGGCTGGGAATCAAATGCAGGGAATCAGATGCGGGGAATCAGAGGCGGGGAATCAGAGCTGGGGAATCAGAGGTGGGGAATCAGAGTTGGGGAATCAGAGGTGGGGACTTAGATATTGGGAAACAGAGGCGGGGAATCAGAGGCAGGGAAACAGAGGCGGGGAATCAGAGCTGGAGAATCAGAGGTGGGGAATCAGAGTTGGGGAATCAGAGGTGGGGACTTAGATATTGGGAAACAGAGGCGGGGAATCAGAGGCAGGGAAACAGAGGCGGGGAATCAGAAGCAGGGAATCGGATGTGCGGAATCAGAGATGGGGAATCAGAGGTGGGGAATCAGAGGCGGTGAATCAGACATGGGTAATCAGAGGCAGGGAATCAGAGGCAGGAAATCAGACACGGGGAATCTGAGGCGGGGAATCAGAGGCGGGGAATCAGAGGCAGGGAATGGGATGTGCGGAATCAGAGATGGGGAATCAGAGGTGGGGAATCAGAGGTGGTGAATCAGACATGGGTAAACAGAGGCGGGGAATCAGAGGCAGGAAATCAGACACGGGGAATCAGAGGCGGGGAATCAGAGCTGGGGAATTAGATGCAGGGAATCAGAGTTGGGGATTCAGAGGCGGGGAATCATATATGGGGAAACTGAGGTGGGGAATCAAAGGTGGGCAAATAGAGGCGGGGAATCAGATATGGGGAAACAGAGGCGGGGAATCAGAGGCGGGGAAACAGAGGCGGGGAATCAGATATGGGGAATCAGAGGTGGGGAATCAGAGTTTGGGAATCACAGGCAGGGAATCAGAGGCTGGGTATCAGATGCAGGGAATCAGATGCGGGGAATCAGAGGCGGGGAATCAGAGCTGGGGAATCAGAGGTGGGGAATCAGAGTTGGGGAATCAGAGGCGGGGACTTAGATATGGGGAAACAGAGGCGGGGAATCAGAGAAGGGGAAACAGAGGCGGGGAATCATATATGGGGAATCAGAGGTGGGGAATCAGAGGCAGGGAATCAGATGTGCGGAATCAGAGATGGGGAATCAGAGGCAGGGAATCAGAATCAGAAGCAGGAATAAGACGCGGGGAATCAGAGGCGGGGAATCAGAGCTGGGGAATCAGAGGCAGTGAATCAGAGGCGGGGAATCAGAGGCAGGGAATCGGATGTGCCGAATCAGAGATGGGGAATCAGAGGTGGGGAATCAGAGGCGGTGAATCAGACATGGGTAATCATAGGCGGGGAATCAGAGGCAGGAAATCAGACACGGGGAATCACAGGCGGGGAATCAGAGCTGGGAAATTAGAGGCAGGGAATCAGAGTTGGGGATTCAGAGGCGGGGAATCAGATATGGGGAAAAAGAGGCGGGGAAACAGAGGCGGGCAAATAGAGGCAGGGATCAGATATGGGGAAGCAGAGGAGGGGAATCAGAGGCGGGGAAACAGAGGCGGGGAATCAGATATGGGGAATCAGAGGTGGGGAATCAGAGGTTGGGAATCAGAGGCAGGGAATCAGAGGCTGGGAATCATATGCATGGAATCAGATGCGGGGAATCAGAGGCGGGGAATCAAAGCTGGGGAATCAGAGGTGGGGAATCAGAGGCAGGGACTTAGATATGGGGAAACAGAGGCGGGGAATCAGAGGCGGGGAACAAAAGGCGGGGAATCAGATATGGGGAATCAGAGATGGGGAATCAGAGGCATGGAAATAGATGTGCGGAATCAGAGATGGGGAATCAGAGGTGGGGAATCAGAATCAGAAGCAGGGAATCAGAGGCAGGGAATCAGAGTTGGGGATTCAGAGGCGGGGAATCAGATATTGTTAATCAGAGCTGGGGAATCAGAGGCGGGGAAACAGAGGCGGGGAATCAGATATGGGCAATCAGAGGTGGGGAATCAGAGGTTGTGAATCAGAGATGGAGAATCAGAGGCTGGGAATCAGAGGCCGGTAATCAGACGCGGGAATCAGAGGCGGGGATTCAGAGCTGGGGAATCAGAGGCGGGGAATCAGAGTTGGGGAATCAGAGGCGGGGAATCAGATATGGGGAATCAGAGGCGGGGAATCAGAGGCGGGGAAACAGAGGCGGGGAATCAGATATGGGGAATCAGAGGTGGGAAATCAGGTGCGGGGTATCAGTGGCAGGGAATCAGAGGCGGGAAATCAGAGGCCGGGAATCAGAGGCGGTGAATCAGAGGCGGGGAATCAGAGGCAGGGAATCGGATGTGCGGAATCAGAGATGGGGAATCAGAGGTGGGGAATCAGAGGCGGTGAATCAGACATGGGTAATCAGAGGCGGGGAATCAGAGGCAGGAAATCAGACACGGGGAATCAGAGGCGGGGAATCAGAGCTGGGGAATTAGATGCAGGGAATCAGAGTTGGGGATTCAGAGGCGGGGAATCAGATATGGGGAATCAGAGGTGGGGAATCAGAGCTGGGGAATCAGAGGTGGGGAATCAGAGTTGGGGAATCAGAGGCGGGGACTTAGATATGGGGAAACAGAGGCGGGGAATCAGAGGCGGGGAAACAGAGGCGGGGAATCAGATATTGGGAATCAGAGGTGGGGAATCAGAGGCAGGGAATCAGATGTGCGGTATCAGAGATGGGGAATCAGAGGCAGGGAATAAGATTCAGAAGCAGGGAATAAGACGCGGGGAATCTGAGGCGGGGAATCAGAGCTGGGGAATCAGAGGCTGTGAATCAGAGGCGGGGAATCAGATGCAGGGAATCGGATGTGCGGAATCAGAGATGGGGAATCAGAGGTGGGGAATCAGAGGCGGTGAATCAGACATGGGTAATCAGAGGCGGGGAATCAGAGGCAGGAAATCAGACACGGGGAATCTGAGGCGGGGAATCAGAGGCGGGGAATCAGAGGCAGGGAATGGGATGTGCGGAATCAGAGATGGGGAATCAGAGGTGGGGAATCAGAGGCGGTGAATCAGACATGGGTAATCAGAGGCGGGGAATCAGAGGCAGGAAATCAGACACGGGGAATCAGAGGCGGGGAATCAGAGCTGGGGAATTAGATGCAGGGAATCAGAGTTGGGGATTCAGAGGCGGGGAATCAGATATGGGGAAACTGAGGTGGGGAATCAGAGGTGGGCAAATAGAGGCGGGGTATCAGATATGGGGAAACAGAGGCGGGGAATCAGAGGTGGGGAAACAGAGGCGGGGAATCAGATATGGGGAATCAGAGGTGGGGAATCAGAGGTTGGGAATCACAGGCTGGGAATCAGATGCAGGGAATCAGATGCGGGGAATCAGAGGCGGGGAATCAGAGCTGGGGAATCAGAGGTGGGGAATCAGAGTTGGGGAATCAGAGGCGGGGATTAGATATGGGGAAACAGAGGAGGGGAATCAGAGTTGGGGAATCAGAGGCGGGGACTTAGATATGGGGAAACAGAGGCGGGGAATCAGAGGCGGGGAAACAGAGGCGGGGAATCAGATATGGGGAATCAGAGGTGGGGAATCAGAGGCAGGGAATCAGATGTGCGGAATCAGAGATGGGGAATCAGAGGCAGGGAATCAGAATCAGAAGCAGGGAATAAGACGCGGGGAATCTGAGGCGGGGAATCAGAGCTGGGGAATCAGAGGCTGTGAATCAGAGGCGGGGAATCAGAAGCAGGGAATCGGATGTGCGGAATCAGAGATGGGGAATCAGAGGTGGGGAATCAGAGGCGGTGAATCAGACACGGGGAATCTGAGGCGGGGAATCAGAGGCGGGGAATCAGAGGCAGGGAATGGGATGTGCGGAATCAGAGATGGGGAATCAGAGGTGGGGAATCAGAGGCGGTGAATCAGACATGGGTAATCAGAGGCGTGGAATCAGAGGCAGGAAATCAGACACGGGGAATCAGAGGCGGGGAATCAGAGTTGGGGAATTAGATGCAGGGAATCAGTGTTGGGGATTCAGAGGCGGGGAATCAGATATGGGGAAACTGAGGTGGGGAATCAGAGGTGGGCAAATAGAGGCGGGGAATCAGATATGTGGAAACAGAGGCGGGGAATCAGAGGCGGGGAAACAGAGGCGGGGAATCAGATATGGGGAATCAGAGGTGGGGAATCAGAGGTTGGGAATCACAGGCAGGGAATCAGAGGCTGGGAATCAAATGCAGGGAATCAGATGCGGGGAATCAGAGGCGGGGAATCAGAGCTGGGGAATCAGAGGTGGGGAATCAGAGTTGGGGAATCAGAGGCGGGGACTTAGATATGGGGAAACAGAGGCGGGGAATCAGAGCTGGAGAATCAGAGGTGGGGAATCAGAGTTGGGGAATCAGAGGTGGGGACTTAGATATTGGGAAACAGAGGCGGGGAATCAGAGGCGGGGAAACAGAGGCGGGGAATCAGAAGCAGGGAATCGGATGTGCGGAATCAGAGATGGGGAATCAGAGGTGGGGAATCAGAGGCGGTGAATCAGACATGGGTAATCAGAGGCAGGGAATCAGAGGCAGGAAATCAGACACGGGGAATCTGAGGCGGGGAATCAGAGGCGGGGAATCAGAGGCAGGGAATGGGATGTGCGGAATCAGAGATGGGGAATCAGAGGTGGGGAATCAGAGGTGGTGAATCAGACATGGGTAAACAGAGGCGGGGAATCAGAGGCAGGAAATCAGACACGGGGAATCAGAGGCGGGGAATCAGAGCTGGGGAATTAGATGCAGGGAATCAGAGTTGGGGATTCAGAGGCGGGGAATCATATATGGGGAAACTGAGGTGGGGAATCAGAGGTGGGCAAATAGAGGCGGGGAATCAGATATGGGGAAACAGAGGCGGGGAATCAGAGGCGGGGAAACAGAGGCGGGGAATCAGATATGGGGAATCAGAGGTGGGGAATCAGAGTTTGGGAATCACCGGCAGGGAATCAGAGGCTGGGTATCAGATGCAGGGAATCAGATGCGGGGAATCAGAGGCGGGGAATCAGAGCTGGGGAATCAGAGGTGGGGAATCAGAGTTGGGGAATCAGAGGCGGGGACTTAGATATGGGGAAACAGAGGCGGGGAATCAGAGAAGGGGAAACAGAGGCGGGGAATCAGATATGGGGAATCAGAGGTGGGGAATCAGAGGCAGGGAATCAGATGTGCGGAATCAGAGATGGGGAATCAGAGGCAGGGAATCAGAATCAGAAGCAGGGAATAAGACGCGGGGAATCAGAGGCGGGGAATCAGAGCTGGGGAATCAGAGGCAGTGAATCAGAGGCGGGGAATCAGAGGCAGGGAATCGGATGTGCCGAATCAGACATGGGTAATCATAGGCGGGGAATCAGAGGCAGGAAATCAGACACGGGGAATCAGAGGCGGGGAATCAGAGCTGGGAAATTAGAGGCAGGGAATCAGAGTTGGGGATTCAGATGCGGGGAATCAGATATGGGGAAAAAGAGGCGGGGAAACAGAGGCGGGCAAATAGAGGCGGGGATCAGATATGGGGAAACAGAGGAGGGGAATCAGAGGCGGGGAAACAGAGGCGGGGAATCAGATATGGGGAATCAGAGGTGGGGAATCAGAGGTTGGGAATCAGAGGCAGGGAATCAGAGGCTGGGAATCATATGCATGGAATCAGATGCGGGGAATCAGAGGCGGGGAATCAAAGCTGGGGAATCAGAGGTGGGGAATCAGAGGCAGGGACTTAGATATGGGGAAACAGAGGCGGGGAATCAGAGGCGGGGAACAAAAGGCGGGGAATCAGATATGGGGAATCAGAGATGGGGAATCAGAGGCAGGGAAATAGATGTGCGGAATCAGAGATGGGGAATCAGAGGTGGGGAATCAGAATCAGAAGCAGGGAATCAGAGGCAGGGAATCAGAGTTGGGGATTCAGAGGCGGGGAATCAGATACGGGGAAACAGAGGCGGGGAATCAGAGGCGGGAAAACAGAGGCGGGGAATTAGATATGGGGAATCAGAGGTGGGGAATCAGAGGTGGTGAATCAGAGATGGGGAATCACAGGCGTGGAATCAGAGGCAGGGAATAGAACGCTGGGAATCAGAGGCAGGGAATCAGAGTTGGGGCATCAGAGGTTGGGAATTAGATATGGGGAAACAGAGGCGGGGAATCAGAGGCGGGGAAACAGAGGCGGGGAATCAGATATGGGGAATCAGAGGTGGGGAATCAGAGGTTGGGAATCAGAGGCAGGGAATCAGAGGCTTGGAATAAGATGCAGGGAATCAGATGTGGGGAATCAGATATGGGGAATCAGAGGTGGGGAATCTGAGGTTGGGAATCAGAGGCAGGGAATCAGAGGCTTGGAATCAGATGCAGGGAATCAGATGCGGGGAATCAGAGGCGGGGAATCATAGCTGGAGAATCAGAGGTGGGGAATCAGAGGCAGGGACTTAGATATTGGGAAACAGAGGCGGGGAATCAGAGGCGGGGAAACAGAGGCGGGAAATCAGATATGGGGAATCAGAGGTGGGGAATCAGAGGCAGGGAATCAGGTGTGCGCAATCAGAGATGGGGAATCAGAGGCAGGGAATCAGAATCAGAAGCAGGGAATCAGAGGCCGGGAATCAGAGGCCGGAATCAGATGACGGGAATAAGAGGCCGGGAATCAGAGGTGGGGAATCAGAGTCCGGGAATCAGAGATGGGGATTCAGAGTCGGGGAATGAGATATGGGGAATCAGAGGCGGGGAATCAGAGGCGGGGAAACAGAGGCGGGGAATCAGATATGGGGAATCAGAGGTGGCGAATCAAAGGCGGTGAATCAGAGCTGGGGAATCAGAGGCGGGGAATCAGAGTTGGGGAATCAGAGGCGGGGAATCAGAGCTGGGGAATCAGAGTCGGGGAATCAGAGGCAGGGAATCAGATGTGCGGAATCAGAGATGGGGAATCAGAGGTGGGGAATCAGAGGCGGTGAGTCAGAGATGGGGAATCAGAGGCGGTGAATCAGAGGCAGGAAATCAGACACGGGGATTCAGAGGCTGGGAATCAGACGGGGGGAATCAAAGGTGGGGAATCAGAGCTGGGGAATCAGAGGCAGGGAATCAGAGTTGGGGATTCAGAGGCGGGGTATCAGATATGGGGAAACAGAGGCGGGGAATCAGAGGTGGGAAAACAGAGGCGAGGAATTAGATATGGGGAATCAGAGGTGGGGAATCAGAGGTGGTGAATCAGAGATGGGGAATCACAGGCGGGGAATCAGAGGCAGGGAATAGAACGCGGGGAATCAGAGGCAGGGAATCGGAGTTGGGGCATCAGAGGTTGGGAATTAGATATGGGGAAACAGAGGCGGGGAATCAGAGGTGGGGAAACAGAGGCGGGGAATCAGATATGGGGAATAAGAGGTGGGGGATCAGAGGCAGGGAATCAGATGTGCGGAATCAGAGATGGGGAATCAGAGGCAGGGAATCAGAATCAGAAGCGGGGAATCAGATATGGGGAATCAGAGGCCAGGAATCAGATGCTGGGAATAAGAGGCCGGGAATCAGAGGTGGGGAATCAGAGTCCGGGAATCAGAGATGGGGATTCAAAGGCGGGGAATGAGATATGGAGAATCAGAGGCGGGGAATTTGAGGCGTGGAAACAGTGGTGGGGAATCAGATATGGGGAATCAGAGGTGGCGAATCAAAGGCAGTGAATCAGAGATGGGGAATCAGAGACGGGGAATCAGAGGCAGGGAATCAAACACAGGGAATCAGAGGCGGGGAATCAGAGCTGGGGAATCAGAGGCGGGGAATCTGAGTTGGGGAATCAGAGGCGGGGAATCAGATATGGGGAAACAGGGGCCGGGAATCAGAGGCGGGGAAACAGAGGCGGGGAATCAGATATGGGGAATTTGAGGTGTGGAATCAGAGGTTGGGAAACAGAGGCGGGGAATCAGAGGCGGGGAAACAGAGGCGGGGAATCAGATATGGGGAATCAGAGGTGGGGAATCAGAGGTTGGGAATCAGAGGCAGGGAATCAGAGGCTTGGAATAAGATGCAGGGAATCAGATGTGGGGAATCAGATATGGGGAATCAGAGGTGGGGAATCTGAGGTTGGGAATCAGAGGCAGGGAATCAGAGGCTTGGAATCAGAAGCAGTGATTCATATGCGGGGTATCAGAGGCGGGGAATCATAGCTGGAGAATCAGAGGTGGGGAATCAGAGTTGGGGAATCAGAGGCAGGGACTTAGATATTGGGAAACAGAAGCGGGGAATCAGAGGCGGGGAAACAGAGGCGGGAAATCAGATATGGGGAATCAGAGGTGGGGAATCAGAGGCAGGGAATCAGATGTGCGCAATCAGAGATGGGGAATCAGAGGCAGGGAATCAGAATCAGAAGCAGGGAATCAGAGGCCGGGAATCAGAGGCCAGAATCAGATGACGGGAATAAGAGGCCGGGAATCACAGGTGGGGAATCAGAGTCCGGGAATCAGAGATGGGGATTCAGAGTCGGGGAATGAGATATGGGGAATCAGAGGCGGGGAATCAGAGGCGGGGAATCAGAGGCGGGGAATCAGAGCTGGGGAATCAGAGGCGGGGAATCAGAGTTGGGGAATCAGAGGCGGGGAATCAGAGCTGGGGAATCAGAGTCGGGGAATCAGAGGCAGTGAATCAGATGTGCGGAATCAGAGTTGGGGAATCAGAGGCAGGGAATCAGAGTTGGGGATTCAGAGGCGGGGAATCAGATATGGGGAAACAGAGGCGGGGAATCAGAGGTGGGAAAACAGAGGCGAGGAATTAGATATGGGGAATCAGAGGTGGGGAATCAGAGGTGGTGAATCAGAGATGGGGAATCACAGGCGGGGAATCAGAGGCAGGGAATAGAACGCGGGGAATAAGAGGCAGGGAATCGGAGTTGGGGCATCAGAGGTTGGGAATTAGATATGGGGAAACAGAGGCGGGGAATCAGAGGTGGGGAAACAGAGGCGGGGAATCAGATATGGGGAATCAGAGGTGGGGGATCAGAGGCAGGGAATCAGATGTGCGGAATCAGAGATGGGGAATCAGAGGCAGGGAATCAGAATCAGAAGCGGGGAATCAGATATGGGGAATCAGAGGCCAGGAATCAGATGCTGGGAATAAGAGGCCGGGAATCAGAGGTGGGGAATCAGAGTCCGGGAATCAGAGATGGGGATTCAAAGGCGGGGAATGAGATATGGAGAATCAGAGGCGGGGAATTTGAGGCGTGGAAACAGTGGTGGGGAATCAGATATGGGGAATCAGAGGTGGCGAATCAAAGGCAGTGAATCAGAGATGGGGAATCAGAGACGGGGAATCAGAGGCAGGGAATCAAACACAGGGAATCAGAGGCGGGGAATCAGAGCTGGGGAATCAGAGGCGGGGAATCTGAGTTGGGGAATCAGAGGCGGGGAATCAGATATGGGGAAACAGGGGCCGGGAATCAGAGGCGGGGAAACAGAGGCGGGGAATCAGATATGGGGAATTTGAGGTGTGGAATCAGAGGTTGGGAAACAGAGGCGGGGAATCAGAGGCGGGGAAACAGAGGCGGGGAATCAGATATGGGGAATCAGAGGTGGGGAATCAGAGGTTGGGAATCAGAGGCAGGGAATCAGAGGCTTGGAATAAGATGCAGGGAATCAGATGTGGGGAATCAGATATGGGGAATCAGAGGTGGGGAATCTGAGGTTGGGAATCAGAGGCAGGGAATCAGAGGCTTGGAATCAGATGCAGGGAATCAGATGCGGGGTATCAGAGGCGGGGAATCATAGCTGGAGAATCAGAGGTGGGGAATCAGAGTTGGGGAATCAGAGGCAGGGACTTAGATATTGGGAAACAGAAGCGGGGAATCAGAGGCGGGGAAACAGAGGCGGGAAATCAGATATGGGGAATCAGAGGTGGGGAATCAGAGGCAGGGAATCAGATGTGCGCAATCAGAGATGGGGAATCAGAGGCAGGGAATCAGAATCAGAAGCAGGGAATCAGAGGCCGGGAATCAGAGGCCAGAATCAGATGACGGGAATAAGAGGCCGGGAATCAGAGGTGGGGAATCAGAGTCCGGGAATCAGAGATGGGGATTCAGAGTCGGGGAATGAGATATGGGGAATCAGAGGCGGGGAATCAGAGGCGGGGAAACAGAGGCGGGGAATCAGATAAGGGGAATCAGAGGTGGTGATTCAAAGGTGGTGAATCAGAGCTGGGGAATCAGAGGCGGGGAATCGGAGTTGGGGAATCAGAGGTTGGGAATTAGATATTGGGAAACAGAGGCGGGGAATCAGAGGTGGGGAAACAGAGGCGGGGAATCAGATATGGGGAATCAGAGGTGGGGGATAAGAGGCAGGGAATCAGATGTGCGGAATCAGAGATGGGGAATCAGAGGCAGGGAATCAGAATCAGAAGCGGGGAATCAGATATGGGGAATCAGAGGCCAGGAATCAGATGCTGGGAATAAGAGGCCGGGAATCAGAGGTGGGGAATCAGAGTCCGGGAATCAGAGATGGGGATTCAAAGGCGGGGAATGAGATATGGAGAATCAGAGGCGGGGAATTTGAGGCGTGGAAACAGTGGTGGGGAATCAGATATGGGGAATCAGAGGTGGCGAATCAAAGGCAGTGAATCAGAGATGGGGAATCAGAGGCGGGGAATCAGAGGCAGGGAATCAAACACAGGGAATCAGAGGCGGGGAATCAGAGCTGGGGAATCAGAGGCGGGGAATCTGAGTTGGGGAATCAGAGGTGGGGAATCAGATATGGGGAAACAGGGGCCGGGAATCAGAGGCCGGGAATCAGAGGCCGGGAATCAGATGCTGGGAATAAGAGGCCGGGAATCAGAGGTGGGGAATCAGAGTCCGGGAATCAGAGATGGGGATTCAGAGGCGGAGAATGAGATATGGAGAATCAGAGGCGGGGAATCAGAGGCGGGGAAACAGAGGTGGGGAATCAGATATGGGGAATCAGAGGTGGCGAATCAAAGGCGGTGAATCAGAGATGGGGAATCAGAGGCAGGCAATCAGAGGCAGGGAATCAAACACGGGGAATCAGAGGCGGGGAATCAGAGCTGGGGAATCAGAGGCGGGGAATCAGAGTTGGGGAATCAGAGGCGGGGAATCAGATATGGGGAAACAGGGGCGGGGAATCAGAGGCGGGGAAACAAGAGGCGAGGAATCAGATATGGGGAATCAGAGGTGTGGAATCAGAGGTTGGGAATCAGAGGCAGGGAATCAGAGGCGGGGAAACAGAGGAGGGGAATCAGATATGGGGAATCAGAGGTGGCGAATCAAAGGCGGTGAAACAGAGATGGGGAATCAGGGCAGGGAATCAGAGGCAGGGAATCAAACACGGGGAATCAGAGCTGGGGAATCAGAGGCGGGGAATTAGAGTTGGGGAATCAGAGGAGGGGAGTCAGAGGCGGGGAAACAGGCGGGGAATCAGATATGGGGAATCAGAGGTGGGGAATCAGATGTTGGGAATCAGAGGCAGGGAATAAGAGGCGGGGAATCAGAGGCGGGGAATCAGAGGCAGGGAATCAGATGTGCGGAATCGGAGATGGGGAATCAGAGGCAGGGAATCAGAGGCGGGGAATCAGAGGCGGGGAATCAGAGGCCGGGAATAAGATATGGGGAAACAGAGGCGGGGAATCAGAGGCGGGGAAACAGAGGCGGGGAATCAGATATGGGAAATCAGAGGTGGGGAATCAGAGGTTGGGAATCAGAGGCAGGGAATCAGAGGCTTGGAATCAGATGCAGGGAATCAGATGCGGGGAATCAGAGGCGGGGAATCAGAGCTGGAGAATCAGAGGTGGGGAATCAGAGTTGGGGAATCAGAGGCGGGGACTTAGATATTGGGAAACAGAGGCGGGGAATCAGAGGCGGGGAAACAGAGGCGGGGAATCAGATATGGGGAATCAGAGGTGGGGAATCAGAGGCAGGGAATCAAACACAGGGAATCAGAGGCGGGGAATCAGAGCTGGGGAATCAGAGGCGGGGAATCTGAGTTGGGGAATCAGAGGCGGGGAATCAGATATGGGGAAACAGGGGCCGGGAATCAGAGGCGGGGAAACAGAGGCGGGGAATCAGATATGGGGAATTTGAGGTGTGGAATCAGAGGTTGGGAAACAGAGGCGGGGAATCAGAGGCGGGGAAACAGAGGCGGGGAATCAGATATGGGGAATCAGAGGTGGGGAATCAGAGGTTGGGAATCAGAGGCAGGGAATCAGAGGCTTGGAATAAGATGCAGGGAATCAGATGTGGGGAATCAGATATGGGGAATCAGAGGTGGGGAATCTGAGGTTGGGAATCAGAGGCAGGGAATCAGAGGCTTGGAATCAGATGCAGGGAATCAGATGCGGGGTATCAGAGGCGGGGAATCATAGCTGGAGAATCAGAGGTGGGGAATCAGAGTTGGGGAATCAGAGGCAGGGACTAAGATATTGGGAAACAGAAGCGGGGAATCAGAGGCGGGGAAACAGAGGCGGGAAATCAGATATGGGGAATCAGAGGTGGGGAATCAGAGGCAGGGAATCAGATGTGCGCAATCAGAGATGGGGAATCAGAGGCAGGGAATCAGAATCAGAAGCAGGGAATCAGAGGCCGGGAATCAGAGGCCAGAATCAGATGACGGGAATAAGAGGCCGGGAATCAGAGGTGGGGAATCAGAGTCCGGGAATCAGAGATGGGGATTCAGAGTCGGGGAATGAGATATGGGGAATCAGAGGCGGGGAATCAGAGGCGGGGAAACAGAGGCGGGGAATCAGATAAGGGGAATCAGAGGTGGTGATTCAAAGGTGGTGAATCAGAGCTGGGGAATCAGAGGCGGGGAATCGGAGTTGGGGAATCAGAGGTTGGGAATTAGATATTGGGAAACAGAGGCGGGGAATCAGAGGTGGGGAAACAGAGGCGGGGAATCAGATATGGGGAATCAGAGGTGGGGGATAAGAGGCAGGGAATCAGATGTGCGGAATCAGAGATGGGGAATCAGAGGCAGGGAATCAGAATCAGAAGCGGGGAATCAGATATGGGGAATCAGAGGCCAGGAATCAGATGCTGGGAATAAGAGGCCGGGAATCAGAGGTGGGGAATCAGAGTCCGGGAATCAGAGATGGGGATTCAAAGGCGGGGAATGGGATATGGAGAATCAGAGGTGGGGAATCAGAGGTTGGGAATCAGAGGCAGGGAATCAGAGGCTTGGAATAAGATGCAGGGAATCAGATGTGGGGAATCAGATATGGGGAATCAGAGGTGGGGAATCTGAGGTTGGGAATCAGAGGCAGGGAATCAGAGGCTTGGAATCAGAAGCAGTGATTCATATGCGGGGTATCAGAGGCGGGGAATCATAGCTGGAGAATCAGAGGTGGGGAATCAGAGTTGGGGAATCAGAGGCAGGGACTTAGATATTGGGAAACAGAAGCGGGGAATCAGAGGCGGGGAAACAGAGGCGGGAAATCAGATATGGGGAATCAGAGGTGGGGAATCAGAGGCAGGGAATCAGATGTGCGCAATCAGAGATGGGGAATCAGAGGCAGGGAATCAGAATCAGAAGCAGGGAATCAGAGGCCGGGAATCAGAGGCCAGAATCAGATGACGGGAATAAGAGGCCGGGAATCACAGGTGGGGAATCAGAGTCCGGGAATCAGAGATGGGGATTCAGAGTCGGGGAATGAGATATGGGGAATCAGAGGCGGGGAATCAGAGGCGGGGAATCAGAGGCGGGGAATCAGAGCTGGGGAATCAGAGGCGGGGAATCAGAGTTGGGGAATCAGAGGCGGGGAATCAGAGCTGGGGAATCAGAGTCGGGGAATCAGAGGCAGTGAATCAGATGTGCGGAATCAGAGTTGGGGAATCAGAGGCAGGGAATCAGAGTTGGGGATTCAGAGGCGGGGAATCAGATATGGGGAAACAGAGGCGGGGAATCAGAGGTGGGAAAACAGAGGCGAGGAATTAGATATGGGGAATCAGAGGTGGGGAATCAGAGGTGGTGAATCAGAGATGGGGAATCACAGGCGGGGAATCAGAGGCAGGGAATAGAACGCGGGGAATCAGAGGCAGGGAATCGGAGTTGGGGCATCAGAGGTTGGGAATTAGATATGGGGAAACAGAGGCGGGGAATCAGAGGTGGGGAAACAGAGGCGGGGAATCAGATATGGGGAATCAGAGGTGGGGGATCAGAGGCAGGGAATCAGATGTGCGGAATCAGAGATGGGGAATCAGAGGCAGGGAATCAGAATCAGAAGCGGGGAATCAGATATGGGGAATCAGAGGCCAGGAATCAGATGCTGGGAATAAGAGGCCGGGAATCAGAGGTGGGGAATCAGAGTCCGGGAATCAGAGATGGGGATTCAAAGGCGGGGAATGAGATATGGAGAATCAGAGGCGGGGAATTTGAGGCGTGGAAACAGTGGTGGGGAATCAGATATGGGGAATCAGAGGTGGCGAATCAAAGGCAGTGAATCAGAGATGGGGAATCAGAGACGGGGAATCAGAGGCAGGGAATCAAACACAGGGAATCAGAGGCGGGGAATCAGAGCTGGGGAATCAGAGGCGGGGAATCTGAGTTGGGGAATCAGAGGCGGGGAATCAGATATGGGGAAACAGGGGCCGGGAATCAGAGGCGGGGAAACAGAGGCGGGGAATCAGATATGGGGAATTTGAGGTGTGGAATCAGAGGTTGGGAAACAGAGGCGGGGAATCAGAGGCGGGGAAACAGAGGCGGGGAATCAGATATGGGGAATCAGAGGTGGGGAATCAGAGGTTGGGAATCAGAGGCAGGGAATCAGAGGCTTGGAATAAGATGCAGGGAATCAGATGTGGGGAATCAGATATGGGGAATCAGAGGTGGGGAATCTGAGTTTGGGAATCAGAGGCAGGGAATCAGAGGCTTGGAATCAGATGCAGGGAATCAGATGCGGGGTATCAGAGGCGGGGAATCATAGCTGGAGAATCAGAGGTGGGGAATCAGAGTTGGGGAATCAGAGGCAGGGACTTAGATATTGGGAAACAGAAGCGGGGAATCAGAGGCGGGGAAACAGAGGCGGGAAATCAGATATGGGGAATCAGAGGTGGGGAATCAGAGGCAGGGAATCAGATGTGCGCAATCAGAGATGGGGAATCAGAGGCAGGGAATCAGAATCAGAAGCAGGGAATCAGAGGCCGGGAATCAGAGGCCAGAATCAGATGACGGGAATAAGAGGCCGGGAATCAGAGGTGGGGAATCAGAGTCCGGGAATCAGAGATGGGGATTCAGAGTCGGGGAATGAGATATGGGGAATCAGAGGCGGGGAATCAGAGGCGGGGAAACAGAGGCGGGGAATCAGATAAGGGGAATCAGAGGTGGTGATTCAAAGGTGGTGAATCAGAGCTGGGGAATCAGAGGCGGGGAATCGGAGTTGGGGAATCAGAGGTTGGGAATTAGATATTGGGAAACAGAGGCGGGGAATCAGAGGTGGGGAAACAGAGGCGGGGAATCAGATATGGGGAATCAGAGGTGGGGGATAAGAGGCAGGGAATCAGATGTGCGGAATCAGAGATGGGGAATCAGAGGCAGGGAATCAGAATCAGAAGCGGGGAATCAGATATGGGGAATCAGAGGCCAGGAATCAGATGCTGGGAATAAGAGGCCGGGAATCAGAGGTGGGGAATCAGAGTCCGGGAATCAGAGATGGGGATTCAAAGGCGGGGAATGAGATATGGAGAATCAGAGGCGGGGAATTTGAGGCGTGGAAACAGTGGTGGGGAATCAGATATGGGGAATCAGAGGTGGCGAATCAAAGGCAGTGAATCAGAGATGGGGAATCAGAGGCGGGGAATCAGAGGCAGGGAATCAAACACAGGGAATCAGAGGCGGGGAATCAGAGCTGGGGAATCAGAGGCGGGGAATCTGAGTTGGGGAATCAGAGGTGGGGAATCAGATATGGGGAAACAGGGGCCGGGAATCAGAGGCCGGGAATCAGAGGCCGGGAATCAGATGCTGGGAATAAGAGGCCGGGAATCAGAGGTGGGGAATCAGAGTCCGGGAATCAGAGATGGGGATTCAGAGGCGGAGAATGAGATATGGAGAATCAGAGGCGGGGAATCAGAGGCGGGGAAACAGAGGTGGGGAATCAGATATGGGGAATCAGAGGTGGCGAATCAAAGGCGGTGAATCAGAGATGGGGAATCAGAGGCAGGCAATCAGAGGCAGGGAATCAAACACGGGGAATCAGAGGCGGGGAATCAGAGCTGGGGAATCAGAGGCGGGGAATCAGAGTTGGGGAATCAGAGGCGGGGAATCAGATATGGGGAAACAGGGGCGGGGAATCAGAGGCGGGGAAACAAGAGGCGAGGAATCAGATATGGGGAATCAGAGGTGTGGAATCAGAGGTTGGGAATCAGAGGCAGGGAATCAGAGGCGGGGAAACAGAGGAGGGGAATCAGATATGGGGAATCAGAGGTGGCGAATCAAAGGCGGTGAAACAGAGATGGGGAATCAGGGCAGGGAATCAGAGGCAGGGAATCAAACACGGGGAATCAGAGCTGGGGAATCAGAGGCGGGGAATTAGAGTTGGGGAATCAGAGGAGGGGAGTCAGAGGCGGGGAAACAGGCGGGGAATCAGATATGGGGAATCAGAGGTGGGGAATCAGATGTTGGGAATCAGAGGCAGGGAATAAGAGGCGGGGAATCAGAGGCGGGGAATCAGAGGCAGGGAATCAGATGTGCGGAATCGGAGATGGGGAATCAGAGGCAGGGAATCAGAGGCGGGGAATCAGAGGCGGGGAATCAGAGGCCGGGAATAAGATATGGGGAAACAGAGGCGGGGAATCAGAGGCGGGGAAACAGAGGCGGGGAATCAGATATGGGAAATCAGAGGTGGGGAATCAGAGGTTGGGAATCAGAGGCAGGGAATCAGAGGCTTGGAATCAGATGCAGGGAATCAGATGCGGGGAATCAGAGGCGGGGAATCAGAGCTGGAGAATCAGAGGTGGGGAATCAGAGTTGGGGAATCAGAGGCGGGGACTTAGATATTGGGAAACAGAGGCGGGGAATCAGAGGCGGGGAAACAGAGGCGGGGAATCAGATATGGGGAATCAGAGGTGGGGAATCAGAGGCAGGGAATCAAACACAGGGAATCAGAGGCGGGGAATCAGAGCTGGGGAATCAGAGGCGGGGAATCTGAGTTGGGGAATCAGAGGCGGGGAATCAGATATGGGGAAACAGGGGCCGGGAATCAGAGGCGGGGAAACAGAGGCGGGGAATCAGATATGGGGAATTTGAGGTGTGGAATCAGAGGTTGGGAAACAGAGGCGGGGAATCAGAGGCGGGGAAACAGAGGCGGGGAATCAGATATGGGGAATCAGAGGTGGGGAATCAGAGGTTGGGAATCAGAGGCAGGGAATCAGAGGCTTGGAATAAGATGCAGGGAATCAGATGTGGGGAATCAGATATGGGGAATCAGAGGTGGGGAATCTTAGGTTGGGAATCAGAGGCAGGGAATCAGAGGCTTGGAATCAGATGCAGGGAATCAGATGCGGGGTATCAGAGGCGGGGAATCATAGCTGGAGAATCAGAGGTGGGGAATCAGAGTTGGGGAATCAGAGGCAGGGACTTAGATATTGGGAAACAGAAGCGGGGAATCAGAGGCGGGGAAACAGAGGCGGGAAATCAGATATGGGGAATCAGAGGTGGGGAATCAGAGGCAGGGAATCAGATGTGCGCAATCAGAGATGGGGAATCAGAGGCAGGGAATCAGAATCAGAAGCAGGGAATCAGAGGCCGGGAATCAGAGGCCAGAATCAGATGACGGGAATAAGAGGCCGGGAATCAGAGGTGGGGAATCAGAGTCCGGGAATCAGAGATGGGGATTCAGAGTCGGGGAATGAGATATGGGGAATCAGAGGCGGGGAATCAGAGGCGGGGAAACAGAGGCGGGGAATCAGATAAGGGGAATCAGAGGTGGTGATTCAAAGGTGGTGAATCAGAGCTGGGGAATCAGAGGCGGGGAATCGGAGTTGGGGAATCAGAGGTTGGGAATTAGATATTGGGAAACAGAGGCGGGGAATCAGAGGTGGGGAAACAGAGGCGGGGAATCAGATATGGGGAATCAGAGGTGGGGGATAAGAGGCAGGGAATCAGATGTGCGGAATCAGAGATGGGGAATCAGAGGCAGGGAATCAGAATCAGAAGCGGGGAATCAGATATGGGGAATCAGAGGCCAGGAATCAGATGCTGGGAATAAGAGGCCGGGAATCAGAGGTGGGGAATCAGAGTCCGGGAATCAGAGATGGGGATTCAAAGGCGGGGAATGAGATATGGAGAATCAGAGGCGGGGAATTTGAGGCGTGGAAACAGTGGTGGGGAATCAGATATGGGGAATCAGAGGTGGCGAATCAAAGGCAGTGAATCAGAGATGGGGAATCAGAGGCGGGGAATCAGAGGCAGGGAATCAAACACAGGGAATCAGAGGCGGGGAATCAGAGCTGGGGAATCAGAGGCGGGGAATCTGAGTTGGGGAATCAGAGGTGGGGAATCAGATATGGGGAAACAGGGGCCGGGAATCAGAGGCCGGGAATCAGAGGCCGGGAATCAGATGCTGGGAATAAGAGGCCGGGAATCAGAGGTGGGGAATCAGAGTCCGGGAATCAGAGATGGGGATTCAGAGGCGGAGAATGAGATATGGAGAATCAGAGGCGGGGAATCAGAGGCGGGGAAACAGAGGTGGGGAATCAGATATGGGGAATCAGAGGTGGCGAATCAAAGGCGGTGAATCAGAGATGGGGAATCAGAGGCAGGCAATCAGAGGCAGGGAATCAAACACGGGGAATCAGAGGCGGGGAATCAGAGCTGGGGAATCAGAGGCGGGGAATCAGAGTTGGGGAATCAGAGGCGGGGAATCAGATATGGGGAAACAGGGGCGGGGAATCAGAGGCGGGGAAACAAGAGGCGAGGAATCAGATATGGGGAATCAGAGGTGTGGAATCAGAGGTTGGGAATCAGAGGCAGGGAATCAGAGGCGGGGAAACAGAGGAGGGGAATCAGATATGGGGAATCAGAGGTGGCGAATCAAAGGCGGTGAAACAGAGATGGGGAATCAGGGCAGGGAATCAGAGGCAGGGAATCAAACACGGGGAATCAGAGCTGGGGAATCAGAGGCGGGGAATTAGAGTTGGGGAATCAGAGGAGGGGAGTCAGAGGCGGGGAAACAGGCGGGGAATCAGATATGGGGAATCAGAGGTGGGGAATCAGATGTTGGGAATCAGAGGCAGGGAATAAGAGGCGGGGAATCAGAGGCGGGGAATCAGAGGCAGGGAATCAGATGTGCGGAATCGGAGATGGGGAATCAGAGGCAGGGAATCAGAGGCGGGGAATCAGAGGCGGGGAATCAGAGGCCGGGAATAAGATATGGGGAAACAGAGGCGGGGAATCAGAGGCGGGGAAACAGAGGCGGGGAATCAGATATGGGAAATCAGAGGTGGGGAATCAGAGGTTGGGAATCAGAGGCAGGGAATCAGAGGCTTGGAATCAGATGCAGGGAATCAGATGCGGGGAATCAGAGGCGGGGAATCAGAGCTGGAGAATCAGAGGTGGGGAATCAGAGTTGGGGAATCAGAGGCGGGGACTTAGATATTGGGAAACAGAGGCGGGGAATCAGAGGCGGGGAAACAGAGGCGGGGAATCAGATATGGGGAATCAGAGGTGGGGAATCAGAGGCAGGGAATCAAACACAGGGAATCAGAGGCGGGGAATCAGAGCTGGGGAATCAGAGGCGGGGAATCTGAGTTGGGGAATCAGAGGCGGGGAATCAGATATGGGGAAACAGGGGCCGGGAATCAGAGGCGGGGAAACAGAGGCGGGGAATCAGATATGGGGAATTTGAGGTGTGGAATCAGAGGTTGGGAAACAGAGGCGGGGAATCAGAGGCGGGGAAACAGAGGCGGGGAATCAGATATGGGGAATCAGAGGTGGGGAATCAGAGGTTGGGAATCAGAGGCAGGGAATCAGAGGCTTGGAATAAGATGCAGGGAATCAGATGTGGGGAATCAGATATGGGGAATCAGAGGTGGGGAATCTGAGGTTGGGAATCAGAGGCAGGGAATCAGAGGCTTGGAATCAGATGCAGGGAATCAGATGCGGGGTATCAGAGGCGGGGAATCATAGCTGGAGAATCAGAGGTGGGGAATCAGAGTTGGGGAATCAGAGGCAGGGACTTAGATATTGGGAAACAGAAGCGGGGAATCAGAGGCGGGGAAACAGAGGCGGGAAATCAGATATGGGGAATCAGAGGTGGGGAATCAGAGGCAGGGAATCAGATGTGCGCAATCAGAGATGGGGAATCAGAGGCAGGGAATCAGAATCAGAAGCAGGGAATCAGAGGCCGGGAATCAGAGGCCAGAATCAGATGACGGGAATAAGAGGCCGGGAATCAGAGGTGGGGAATCAGAGTCCGGGAATCAGAGATGGGGATTCAGAGTCGGGGAATGAGATATGGGGAATCAGAGGCGGGGAATCAGAGGCGGGGAAACAGAGGCGGGGAATCAGATAAGGGGAATCAGAGGTGGTGATTCAAAGGTGGTGAATCAGAGCTGGGGAATCAGAGGCGGGGAATCGGAGTTGGGGAATCAGAGGTTGGGAATTAGATATTGGGAAACAGAGGCGGGGAATCAGAGGTGGGGAAACAGAGGCGGGGAATCAGATATGGGGAATCAGAGGTGGGGGATAAGAGGCAGGGAATCAGATGTGCGGAATCAGAGATGGGGAATCAGAGGCAGGGAATCAGAATCAGAAGCGGGGAATCAGATATGGGGAATCAGAGGCCAGGAATCAGATGCTGGGAATAAGAGGCCGGGAATCAGAGGTGGGGAATCAGAGTCCGGGAATCAGAGATGGGGATTCAAAGGCGGGGAATGAGATATGGAGAATCAGAGGCGGGGAATTTGAGGCGTGGAAACAGTGGTGGGGAATCAGATATGGGGAATCAGAGGTGGCGAATCAAAGGCAGTGAATCAGAGATGGGGAATCAGAGGCGGGGAATCAGAGGCAGGGAATCAAACACAGGGAATCAGAGGCGGGGAATCAGAGCTGGGGAATCAGAGGCGGGGAATCTGAGTTGGGGAATCAGAGGTGGGGAATCAGATATGGGGAAACAGGGGCCGGGAATCAGAGGCCGGGAATCAGAGGCCGGGAATCAGATGCTGGGAATAAGAGGCCGGGAATCAGAGGTGGGGAATCAGAGTCCGGGAATCAGAGATGGGGATTCAGAGGCGGAGAATGAGATATGGAGAATCAGAGGCGGGGAATCAGAGGCGGGGAAACAGAGGTGGGGAATCAGATATGGGGAATCAGAGGTGGCGAATCAAAGGCGGTGAATCAGAGATGGGGAATCAGAGGCAGGCAATCAGAGGCAGGGAATCAAACACGGGGAATCAGAGGCGGGGAATCAGATATGGGGAAAAAGGGGCGGGGAATCAGAGGCGGGGAAACAAGAGGCGAGGAATCAGATATGGGGAATCAGAGGTGTGGAATCAGAGGTTGGGAATCAGAGATGGGGATTCAAAGGCGGGGAATGAGATATGGAGAATCAGAGGCGGGGAATTTGAGGCGTGGAAACAGTGGTGGGGAATCAGATATGGGGAATCAGAGGTGGCGAATCAAAGGCAGTGAATCAGAGATGGGGAATCAGAGGCGGGGAATCAGAGGCAGGGAATCAAACACAGGGAATCAGAGGCGGGGAATCAGAGCTGGGGAATCAGAGGCGGGGAATCTGAGTTGGGGAATCAGAGGTGGGGAATCAGATATGGGGAAACAGGGGCCGGGAATCAGAGGCCGGGAATCAGAGGCCGGGAATCAGATGCTGGGAATAAGAGGCCGGGAATCAGAGGTGGGGAATCAGAGTCCGGGAATCAGAGATGGGGATTCAGAGGCGGAGAATGAGATATGGAGAATCAGAGGCGGGGAATCAGAGGCGGGGAAACAGAGGTGGGGAATCAGATATGGGGAATCAGAGGTGGCGAATCAAAGGCGGTGAATCAGAGATGGGGAATCAGAGGCAGGCAATCAGAGGCAGGGAATCAAACACGGGGAATCAGAGGCGGGGAATCAGAGCTGGGGAATCAGAGGCGGGGAATCAGAGTTGGGGAATCAGAGGCGGGGAATCAGATATGGGGAAACAGGGGCGGGGAATCAGAGGCGGGGAAACAAGAGGCGAGGAATCAGATATGGGGAATCAGAGGTGTGGAATCAGAGGTTGGGAATCAGAGGCAGGGAATCAGAGGCGGGGAAACAGAGGAGGGGAATCAGATATGGGGAATCAGAGGTGGCGAATCAAAGGCGGTGAAACAGAGATGGGGAATCAGGGCAGGGAATCAGAGGCAGGGAATCAAACACGGGGAATCAGAGCTGGGGAATCAAAGGCGGGGAATTAGAGTTGGGGAATCAGAGGAGGGGAGTCAGAGGCGGGGAAACAGGCGGGGAATCAGATATGGGGAATCAGAGGTGGGGAATCAGATGTTGGGAATCAGAGGCAGGGAATCAGAATCAGAAGCAGGGAATAAGACGCGGGGAATCTGAGGCGGGGACTTAGATATGGGGAAACAGAGGAGGGGAATCAGAGTTGGGGAATCAGAGGCGGGGACTTAGATATGGGGAAACAGAGGCGGGGAATCAGAGGCGGGGAAACAGAGGCGGGGAATCAGATATGGGGAATCAGAGGTGGGGAATCAGAGGCAGGGAATCAGATGTGCGGAATCAGAGATGGGGAATCAGAGGCAGGGAATCAGAATCAGAAGCAGGGAATAAGACGCGGGGAATCTGAGGCGGGGAATCAGAGCTGGGGAATCAGAGGCTGTGAATCAGAGGCGGGGAATCAGAAGCAGGGAATCGGATGTGCGGAATCAGAGATGGGGAATCAGAGGTGGGGAATCAGAGGCGGTGAATCAGACACGGGGAATCTGAGGCGGGGAATCAGAGGCGGGGAATCAGAGGCAGGGAATGGGATGTGCGGAATCAGAGATGGGGAATCAGAGGTGGGGAATCAGAGGCGGTGAATCAGACATGGGTAATCAGAGGCGTGGAATCAGAGGCAGGAAATCAGACACGGGGAATCAGAGGCGGGGAATCAGAGTTGGGGAATTAGATGCAGGGAATCAGTGTTGGGGATTCAGAGGCGGGGAATCAGATATGGGGAAACTGAGGTGGGGAATCAGAGGTGGGCAAATAGAGGCGGGGAATCAGATATGTGGAAACAGAGGCGGGGAATCAGAGGCGGGGAAACAGAGGCGGGGAATCAGATATGGGGAATCAGAGGTGGGGAATCAGAGGTTGGGAATCACAGGCAGGGAATCAGAGGCTGGGAATCAAATGCAGGGAATCAGATGCGGGGAATCAGAGGCGGGGAATCAGAGCTGGGGAATCAGAGGTGGGGAATCAGAGTTGGGGAATCAGAGGCGGGGACTTAGATATGGGGAAACAGAGGCGGGGAATCAGAGCTGGAGAATCAGAGGTGGGGAATCAGAGTTGGGGAATCAGAGGTGGGGACTTAGATATTGGGAAACAGAGGCGGGGAATCAGAGGCGGGGAAACAGAGGCGGGGAATCAGAAGCAGGGAATCGGATGTGCGGAATCAGAGATGGGGAATCAGAGGTGGGGAATCAGAGGCGGTGAATCAGACATGGGTAATCAGAGGCAGGGAATCAGAGGCAGGAAATCAGACACGGGGAATCTGAGGCGGGGAATCAGAGGCGGGGAATCAGAGGCAGGGAATGGGATGTGCGGAATCAGAGATGGGGAATCAGAGGTGGGGAATCAGAGGTGGTGAATCAGACATGGGTAAACAGAGGCGGGGAATCAGAGGCAGGAAATCAGACACGGGGAATCAGAGGCGGGGAATCAGAGCTGGGGAATTAGATGCAGGGAATCAGAGTTGGGGATTCAGAGGCGGGGAATCATATATGGGGAAACTGAGGTGGGGAATCAGAGGTGGGCAAATAGAGGCGGGGAATCAGATATGGGGAAACAGAGGCGGGGAATCAGAGGCGGGGAAACAGAGGCGGGGAATCAGATATGGGGAATCAGAGGTGGGGAATCAGAGTTTGGGAATCACCGGCAGGGAATCAGAGGCTGGGTATCAGATGCAGGGAATCAGATGCGGGGAATCAGAGGCGGGGAATCAGAGCTGGGGAATCAGAGGTGGGGAATCAGAGTTGGGGAATCAGAGGCGGGGACTTAGATATGGGGAAACAGAGGCGGGGAATCAGAGAAGGGGAAACAGAGGCGGGGAATCAGATATGGGGAATCAGAGGTGGGGAATCAGAGGCAGGGAATCAGATGTGCGGAATCAGAGATGGGGAATCAGAGGCAGGGAATCAGAATCAGAAGCAGGGAATAAGACGCGGGGAATCAGAGGCGGGGAATCAGAGCTGGGGAATCAGAGGCAGTGAATCAGAGGCGGGGAATCAGAGGCAGGGAATCGGATGTGCCGAATCAGACATGGGTAATCATAGGCGGGGAATCAGAGGCAGGAAATCAGACACGGGGAATCAGAGGCGGGGAATCAGAGCTGGGAAATTAGAGGCAGGGAATCAGAGTTGGGGATTCAGAGGCGGGGAATCAGATATGGGGAAAAAGAGGCGGGGAAACAGAGGCGGGCAAATAGAGGCGGGGATCAGATATGGGGAAACAGAGGAGGGGAATCAGAGGCGGGGAAACAGAGGCGGGGAATCAGATATGGGGAATCAGAGGTGGGGAATCAGAGGTTGGGAATCAGAGGCAGGGAATCAGAGGCTGGGAATCATATGCATGGAATCAGATGCGGGGAATCAGAGGCGGGGAATCAAAGCTGGGGAATCAGAGGTGGGGAATCAGAGGCAGGGACTTAGATATGGGGAAACAGAGGCGGGGAATCAGAGGCGGGGAACAAAAGGCGGGGAATCAGATATGGGGAATCAGAGATGGGGAATCAGAGGCAGGGAAATAGATGTGCGGAATCAGAGATGGGGAATCAGAGGTGGGGAATCAGAATCAGAAGCAGGGAATCAGAGGCAGGGAATCAGAGTTGGGGATTCAGAGGCGGGGAATCAGATACGGGGAAACAGAGGCGGGGAATCAGAGGCGGGAAAACAGAGGCGGGGAATTAGATATGGGGAATCAGAGGTGGGGAATCAGAGGTGGTGAATCAGAGATGGGGAATCACAGGCGTGGAATCAGAGGCAGGGAATAGAACGCTGGGAATCAGAGGCAGGGAATCAGAGTTGGGGCATCAGAGGTTGGGAATTAGATATGGGGAAACAGAGGCGGGGAATCAGAGGCGGGGAAACAGAGGCGGGGAATCAGATATGGGGAATCAGAGGTGGGGAATCAGAGGTTGGGAATCAGAGGCAGGGAATCAGAGGCTTGGAATAAGATGCAGGGAATCAGATGTGGGGAATCAGATATGGGGAATCAGAGGTGGGGAATCTGAGGTTGGGAATCAGAGGCAGGGAATCAGAGGCTTGGAATCAGATGCAGGGAATCAGATGCGGGGAATCAGAGGCGGGGAATCATAGCTGGAGAATCAGAGGTGGGGAATCAGAGGCAGGGACTTAGATATTGGGAAACAGAGGCGGGGAATCAGAGGCGGGGAAACAGAGGCGGGAAATCAGATATGGGGAATCAGAGGTGGGGAATCAGAGGCAGGGAATCAGGTGTGCGCAATCAGAGATGGGGAATCAGAGGCAGGGAATCAGAATCAGAAGCAGGGAATCAGAGGCCGGGAATCAGAGGCCGGAATCAGATGACGGGAATAAGAGGCCGGGAATCAGAGGTGGGGAATCAGAGTCCGGGAATCAGAGATGGGGATTCAGAGTCGGGGAATGAGATATGGGGAATCAGAGGCGGGGAATCAGAGGCGGGGAAACAGAGGCGGGGAATCAGATATGGGGAATCAGAGGTGGCGAATCAAAGGCGGTGAATCAGAGCTGGGGAATCAGAGGCGGGGAATCAGAGTTGGGGAATCAGAGGCGGGGAATCAGAGCTGGGGAATCAGAGTCGGGGAATCAGAGGCAGGGAATCAGATGTGCGGAATCAGAGATGGGGAATCAGAGGTGGGGAATCAGAGGCGGTGAGTCAGAGATGGGGAATCAGAGGCGGTGAATCAGAGGCAGGAAATCAGACACGGGGATTCAGAGGCTGGGAATCAGACGGGGGGAATCAAAGGTGGGGAATCAGAGCTGGGGAATCAGAGGCAGGGAATCAGAGTTGGGGATTCAGAGGCGGGGTATCAGATATGGGGAAACAGAGGCGGGGAATCAGAGGTGGGAAAACAGAGGCGAGGAATTAGATATGGGGAATCAGAGGTGGGGAATCAGAGGTGGTGAATCAGAGATGGGGAATCACAGGCGGGTAATCAGAGGCAGGGAATAGAACGCGGGGAATCAGAGGCAGGGAATCGGAGTTGGGGCATCAGAGGTTGGGAATTAGATATGGGGAAACAGAGGCGGGGAATCAGAGGTGGGGAAACAGAGGCGGGGAATCAGATATGGGGAATCAGAGGTGGGGGATCAGAGGCAGGGAATCAGATGTGCGGAATCAGAGATGGGGAATCAGAGGCAGGGAATCAGAATCAGAAGCGGGGAATCAGATATGGGGAATCAGAGGCCAGGAATCAGATGCTGGGAATAAGAGGCCGGGAATCAGAGGTGGGGAATCAGAGTCCGGGAATCAGAGATGGGGATTCAAAGGCGGGGAATGAGATATGGAGAATCAGAGGCGGGGAATTTGAGGCGTGGAAACAGTGGTGGGGAATCAGATATGGGGAATCAGAGGTGGCGAATCAAAGGCAGTGAATCAGAGATGGGGAATCAGAGACGGGGAATCAGAGGCAGGGAATCAAACACAGGGAATCAGAGGCGGGGAATCAGAGCTGGGGAATCAGAGGCGGGGAATCTGAGTTGGGGAATCAGAGGCGGGGAATCAGATATGGGGAAACAGGGGCCGGGAATCAGAGGCGGGGAAACAGAGGCGGGGAATCAGATATGGGGAATTTGAGGTGTGGAATCAGAGGTTGGGAAACAGAGGCGGGGAATCAGAGGCGGGGAAACAGAGGCGGGGTATCAGATATGGGGAATCAGAGGTGGGGAATCAGAGGTTGGGAATCAGAGGCAGGGAATCAGAGGCTTGGAATAAGATGCAGGGAATCAGATGTGGGGAATCAGATATGGGGAATCAGAGGTGGGGAATCTGAGGTTGGGAATCAGAGGCAGGGAATCAGAGGCTTGGAATCAGAAGCAGTGATTCATATGCGGGGTATCAGAGGCGGGGAATCATAGCTGGAGAATCAGAGGTGGGGAATCAGAGTTGGGGAATCAGAGGCAGGGACTTAGATATTGGGAAACAGAAGCGGGGAATCAGAGGCGGGGAAACAGAGGCGGGAAATCAGATATGGGGAATCAGAGGTGGGGAATCAGAGGCAGGGAATCAGATGTGCGCAATCAGAGATGGGGAATCAGAGGCAGGGAATCAGAATCAGAAGCAGGGAATCAGAGGCCGGGAATCAGAGGCCAGAATCAGATGACGGGAATAAGAGGCCGGGAATCACAGGTGGGGAATCAGAGTCCGGGAATCAGAGATGGGGATTCAGAGTCGGGGAATGAGATATGGGGAATCAGAGGCGGGGAATCAGAGGCGGGGAATCAGAGGCGGGGAATCAGAGCTGGGGAATCAGAGGCGGGGAATCAGAGTTGGGGAATCAGAGGCGGGGAATCAGAGCTGGGGAATCAGAGTCGGGGAATCAGAGGCAGTGAATCAGATGTGCGGAATCAGAGTTGGGGAATCAGAGGCAGGGAATCAGAGTTGGGGATTCAGAGGCGGGGAATCAGATATGGGGAAACAGAGGCGGGGAATCAGAGGTGGGAAAACAGAGGCGAGGAATTAGATATGGGGAATCAGAGGTGGGGAATCAGAGGTGGTGAATCAGAGATGGGGAATCACAGGCGGGGAATCAGAGGCAGGGAATAGAACGCGGGGAATCAGAGGCAGGGAATCGGAGTTGGGGCATCAGAGGTTGGGAATTAGATATGGGGAAACAGAGGCGGGGAATCAGAGGTGGGGAAACAGAGGCGGGGAATCAGATATGGGGAATCAGAGGTGGGGGATCAGAGGCAGGGAATCAGATGTGCGGAATCAGAGATGGGGAATCAGAGGCAGGGAATCAGAATCAGAAGCGGGGAATCAGATATGGGGAATCAGAGGCCAGGAATCAGATGCTGGGAATAAGAGGCCGGGAATCAGAGGTGGGGAATCAGAGTCCGGGAATCAGAGATGGGGATTCAAAGGCGGGGAATGAGATATGGAGAATCAGAGGCGGGGAATTTGAGGCGTGGAAACAGTGGTGGGGAATCAGATATGGGGAATCAGAGGTGGCGAATCAAAGGCAGTGAATCAGAGATGGGGAATCAGAGACGGGGAATCAGAGGCAGGGAATCAAACACAGGGAATCAGAGGCGGGGAATCAGAGCTGGGGAATCAGAGGCGGGGAATCTGAGTTGGGGAATCAGAGGCGGGGAATCAGATATGGGGAAACAGGGGCCGGGAATCAGAGGCGGGGAAACAGAGGCGGGGAATCAGATATGGGGAATTTGAGGTGTGGAATCAGAGGTTGGGAAACAGAGGCGGGGAATCAGAGGCGGGGAAACAGAGGCGGGGAATCAGATATGGGGAATCAGAGGTGGGGAATCAGAGGTTGGGAATCAGAGGCAGGGAATCAGAGGCTTGGAATAAGATGCAGGGAATCAGATGTGGGGAATCAGATATGGGGAATCAGAGGTGGGGAATCTGAGGTTGGGAATCAGAGGCAGGGAATCAGAGGCTTGGAATCAGATGCAGGGAATCAGATGCGGGGTATCAGAGGCGGGGAATCATAGCTGGAGAATCAGAGGTGGGGAATCAGAGTTGGGGAATCAGAGGCAGGGACTTAGATATTGGGAAACAGAAGCGGGGAATCAGAGGCGGGGAAACAGAGGCGGGAAATCAGATATGGGGAATCAGAGGTGGGGAATCAGAGGCAGGGAATCAGATGTGCGCAATCAGAGATGGGGAATCAGAGGCAGGGAATCAGAATCAGAAGCAGGGAATCAGAGGCCGGGAATCAGAGGCCAGAATCAGATGACGGGAATAAGAGGCCGGGAATCAGAGGTGGGGAATCAGAGTCCGGGAATCAGAGATGGGGATTCAGAGTCGGGGAATGAGATATGGGGAATCAGAGGCGGGGAATCAGAGGCGGGGAAACAGAGGCGGGGAATCAGATAAGGGGAATCAGAGGTGGTGATTCAAAGGTGGTGAATCAGAGCTGGGGAATCAGAGGCGGGGAATCGGAGTTGGGGAATCAGAGGTTGGGAATTAGATATTGGGAAACAGAGGCGGGGAATCAGAGGTGGGGAAACAGAGGCGGGGAATCAGATATGGGGAATCAGAGGTGGGGGATAAGAGGCAGGGAATCAGATGTGCGGAATCAGAGATGGGGAATCAGAGGCAGGGAATCAGAATCAGAAGCGGGGAATCAGATATGGGGAATCAGAGGCCAGGAATCAGATGCTGGGAATAAGAGGCCGGGAATCAGAGGTGGGGAATCAGAGTCCGGGAATCAGAGATGGGGATTCAAAGGCGGGGAATGAGATATGGAGAATCAGAGGCGGGGAATTTGAGGCGTGGAAACAGTGGTGGGGAATCAGATATGGGGAATCAGAGGTGGCGAATCAAAGGCAGTGAATCAGAGATGGGGAATCAGAGGCGGGGAATCAGAGGCAGGGAATCAAACACAGGGAATCAGAGGCGGGGAATCAGAGCTGGGGAATCAGAGGCGGGGAATCTGAGTTGGGGAATCAGAGGTGGGGAATCAGATATGGGGAAACAGGGGCCGGGAATCAGAGGCCGGGAATCAGAGGCCGGGAATCAGATGCTGGGAATAAGAGGCCGGGAATCAGAGGTGGGGAATCAGAGTCCGGGAATCAGAGATGGGGATTCAGAGGCGGAGAATGAGATATGGAGAATCAGAGGCGGGGAATCAGAGGCGGGGAAACAGAGGTGGGGAATCAGATATGGGGAATCAGAGGTGGCGAATCAAAGGCGGTGAATCAGAGATGGGGAATCAGAGGCAGGCAATCAGAGGCAGGGAATCAAACACGGGGAATCAGAGGCGGGGAATCAGAGCTGGGGAATCAGAGGCGGGGAATCAGAGTTGGGGAATCAGAGGCGGGGAATCAGATATGGGGAAACAGGGGCGGGGAATCAGAGGCGGGGAAACAAGAGGCGAGGAATCAGATATGGGGAATCAGAGGTGTGGAATCAGAGGTTGGGAATCAGAGGCAGGGAATCAGAGGCGGGGAAACAGAGGAGGGGAATCAGATATGGGGAATCAGAGGTGGCGAATCAAAGGCGGTGAAACAGAGATGGGGAATCAGGGCAGGGAATCAGAGGCAGGGAATCAAACACGGGGAATCAGAGCTGGGGAATCAGAGGCGGGGAATTAGAGTTGGGGAATCAGAGGAGGGGAGTCAGAGGCGGGGAAACAGGCGGGGAATCAGATATGGGGAATCAGAGGTGGGGAATCAGATGTTGGGAATCAGAGGCAGGGAATAAGAGGCGGGGAATCAGAGGCGGGGAATCAGAGGCAGGGAATCAGATGTGCCGAATCGGAGATGGGGAATCAGAGGCAGGGAATCAGAGGCGGGGAATCAGAGGCGGGGAATCAGAGGCCGGGAATAAGATATGGGGAAACAGAGGCGGGGAATCAGAGGCGGGGAAACAGAGGCGGGGAATCAGATATGGGAAATCAGAGGTGGGGAATCAGAGGTTGGGAATCAGAGGCAGGGAATCAGAGGCTTGGAATCAGATGCAGGGAATCAGATGCGGGGAATCAGAGGCGGGGAATCAGAGCTGGAGAATCAGAGGTGGGGAATCAGAGTTGGGGAATCAGAGGCGGGGACTTAGATATTGGGAAACAGAGGCGGGGAATCAGAGGCGGGGAAACAGAGGCGGGGAATCAGATATGGGGAATCAGAGGTGGGGAATCAGAGGCAGGGAATCAAACACAGGGAATCAGAGGCGGGGAATCAGAGCTGGGGAATCAGAGGCGGGGAATCTGAGTTGGGGAATCAGAGGCGGGGAATCAGATATGGGGAAACAGGGGCCGGGAATCAGAGGCGGGGAAACAGAGGCGGGGAATCAGATATGGGGAATTTGAGGTGTGGAATCAGAGGTTGGGAAACAGAGGCGGGGAATCAGAGGCGGGGAAACAGAGGCGGGGAATCAGATATGGGGAATCAGAGGTGGGGAATCAGAGGTTGGGAATCAGAGGCAGGGAATCAGAGGCTTGGAATAAGATGCAGGGAATCAGATGTGGGGAATCAGATATGGGGAATCAGAGGTGGGGAATCTGAGGTTGGGAATCAGAGGCAGGGAATCAGAGGCTTGGAATCAGATGCAGGGAATCAGATGCGGGGTATCAGAGGCGGGGAATCATAGCTGGAGAATCAGAGGTGGGGAATCAGAGTTGGGGAATCAGAGGCAGGGACTTAGATATTGGGAAACAGAAGCGGGGAATCAGAGGCGGGGAAACAGAGGCGGGAAATCAGATATGGGGAATCAGAGGTGGGGAATCAGAGGCAGGGAATCAGATGTGCGCAATCAGAGATGGGGAATCAGAGGCAGGGAATCAGAATCAGAAGCAGGGAATCAGAGGCCGGGAATCAGAGGCCAGAATCAGATGACGGGAATAAGAGGCCGGGAATCAGAGGTGGGGAATCAGAGTCCGGGAATCAGAGATGGGGATTCAGAGTCGGGGAATGAGATATGGGGAATCAGAGGCGGGGAATCAGAGGCGGGGAAACAGAGGCGGGGAATCAGATAAGGGGAATCAGAGGTGGTGATTCAAAGGTGGTGAATCAGAGCTGGGGAATCAGAGGCGGGGAATCGGAGTTGGGGAATCAGAGGTTGGGAATTAGATATTGGGAAACAGAGGCGGGGAATCAGAGGTGGGGAAACAGAGGCGGGGAATCAGATATGGGGAATCAGAGGTGGGGGATAAGAGGCAGGGAATCAGATGTGCGGAATCAGAGATGGGGAATCAGAGGCAGGGAATCAGAATCAGAAGCGGGGAATCAGATATGGGGAATCAGAGGCCAGGAATCAGATGCTGGGAATAAGAGGCCGGGAATCAGAGGTGGGGAATCAGAGTCCGGGAATCAGAGATGGGGATTCAAAGGCGGGGAATGAGATATGGAGAATCAGAGGCGGGGAATTTGAGGCGTGGAAACAGTGGTGGGGAATCAGATATGGGGAATCAGAGGTGGCGAATCAAAGGCAGTGAATCAGAGATGGGGAATCAGAGGCGGGGAATCAGAGGCAGGGAATCAAACACAGGGAATCAGAGGCGGGGAATCAGAGCTGGGGAATCAGAGGCGGGGAATCTGAGTTGGGGAATCAGAGGTGGGGAATCAGATATGGGGAAACAGGGGCCGGGAATCAGAGGCCGGGAATCAGAGGCCGGGAATCAGATGCTGGGAATAAGAGGCCGGGAATCAGAGGTGGGGAATCAGAGTCCGGGAATCAGAGATGGGGATTCAGAGGCGGAGAATGAGATATGGAGAATCAGAGGCGGGGAATCAGAGGCGGGGAAACAGAGGTGGGGAATCAGATATGGGGAATCAGAGGTGGCGAATCAAAGGCGGTGAATCAGAGATGGGGAATCAGAGGCAGGCAATCAGAGGCAGGGAATCAAACACGGGGAATCAGAGGCGGGGAATCAGAGCTGGGGAATCAGAGGCGGGGAATCAGAGTTGGGGAATCAGAGGCGGGGAATCAGATATGGGGAAACAGGGGCGGGGAATCAGAGGCGGGGAAACAAGAGGCGAGGAATCAGATATGGGGAATCAGAGGTGTGGAATCAGAGGTTGGGAATCAGAGGCAGGGAATCAGAGGCGGGGAAACAGAGGAGGGGAATCAGATATGGGGAATCAGAGGTGGCGAATCAAAGGCGGTGAAACAGAGATGGGGAATCAGGGCAGGGAATATGAGGCAGGGAATCAAACACGGGGAATCAGAGCTGGGGAATCAGAGGCGGGGAATTAGAGTTGGGGAATCAGAGGAGGGGAGTCAGAGGCGGGGAAACAGGCGGGGAATCAGATATGGGGAATCAGAGGTGGGGAATCAGATGTTGGGAATCAGAGGCAGGGAATAAGAGGCGGGGAATCAGAGGCGGGGAATCAGAGGCAGGGAATCAGATGTGCGGAATCGGAGATGGGGAATCAGAGGCAGGGAATCAGAGGCGGGGAATCAGAGGCGGGGAATCAGAGGCCGGGAATAAGATATGGGGAAACAGAGGCGGGGAATCAGAGGCGGGGAAACAGAGGCGGGGAATCAGATATGGGAAATCAGAGGTGGGGAATCAGAGGTTGGGAATCAGAGGCAGGGAATCAGAGGCTTGGAATCAGATGCAGGGAATCAGATGCGGGGAATCAGAGGCGGGGAATCAGAGCTGGAGAATCAGAGGTGGGGAATCAGAGTTGGGGAATCAGAGGCGGGGACTTAGATATTGGGAAACAGAGGCGGGGAATCAGAGGCGGGGAAACAGAGGCGGGGAATCAGATATGGGGAATCAGAGGTGGGGAATCAGAGGCAGGGAATCAAACACAGGGAATCAGAGGCGGGGAATCAGAGCTGGGGAATCAGAGGCGGGGAATCTGAGTTGGGGAATCAGAGGCGGGGAATCAGATATGGGGAAACAGGGGCCGGGAATCAGAGGCGGGGAAACAGAGGCGGGGAATCAGATATGGGGAATTTGAGGTGTGGAATCAGAGGTTGGGAAACAGAGGCGGGGAATCAGAGGCGGGGAAACAGAGGCGGGGAATCAGATATGGGGAATCAGAGGTGGGGAATCAGAGGTTGGGAATCAGAGGCAGGGAATCAGAGGCTTGGAATAAGATGCAGGGAATCAGATGTGGGGAATCAGATATGGGGAATCAGAGGTGGGGAATCTGAGGTTGGGAATCAGAGGCAGGGAATCAGAGGCTTGGAATCAGATGCAGGGAATCAGATGCGGGGTATCAGAGGCGGGGAATCATAGCTGGAGAATCAGAGGTGGGGAATCAGAGTTGGGGAATCAGAGGCAGGGACTTAGATATTGGGAAACAGAAGCGGGGAATCAGAGGCGGGGAAACAGAGGCGGGAAATCAGATATGGGGAATCAGAGGTGGGGAATCAGAGGCAGGGAATCAGATGTGCGCAATCAGAGATGGGGAATCAGAGGCAGGGAATCAGAATCAGAAGCAGGGAATCAGAGGCCGGGAATCAGAGGCCAGAATCAGATGACGGGAATAAGAGGCCGGGAATCAGAGGTGGGGAATCAGAGTCCGGGAATCAGAGATGGGGATTCAGAGTCGGGGAATGAGATATGGGGAATCAGAGGCGGGGAATCAGAGGCGGGGAAACAGAGGCGGGGAATCAGATAAGGGGAATCAGAGGTGGTGATTCAAAGGTGGTGAATCAGAGCTGGGGAATCAGAGGCGGGGAATCGGAGTTGGGGAATCAGAGGTTGGGAATTAGATATTGGGAAACAGAGGCGGGGAATCAGAGGTGGGGAAACAGAGGCGGGGAATCAGATATGGGGAATCAGAGGTGGGGGATAAGAGGCAGGGAATCAGATGTGCGGAATCAGAGATGGGGAATCAGAGGCAGGGAATCAGAATCAGAAGCGGGGAATCAGATATGGGGAATCAGAGGCCAGGAATCAGATGCTGGGAATAAGAGGCCGGGAATCAGAGGTGGGGAATCAGAGTCCGGGAATCAGAGATGGGGATTCAAAGGCGGGGAATGAGATATGGAGAATCAGAGGCGGGGAATTTGAGGCGTGGAAACAGTGGTGGGGAATCAGATATGGGGAATCAGAGGTGGCGAATCAAAGGCAGTGAATCAGAGATGGGGAATCAGAGGCGGGGAATCAGAGGCAGGGAATCAAACACAGGGAATCAGAGGCGGGGAATCAGAGCTGGGGAATCAGAGGCGGGGAATCTGAGTTGGGGAATCAGAGGTGGGGAATCAGATATGGGGAAACAGGGGCCGGGAATCAGAGGCCGGGAATCAGAGGCCGGGAATCAGATGCTGGGAATAAGAGGCCGGGAATCAGAGGTGGGGAATCAGAGTCCGGGAATCAGAGATGGGGATTCAGAGGCGGAGAATGAGATATGGAGAATCAGAGGCGGGGAATCAGAGGCGGGGAAACAGAGGTGGGGAATCAGATATGGGGAATCAGAGGTGGCGAATCAAAGGCGGTGAATCAGAGATGGGGAATCAGAGGCAGGCAATCAGAGGCAGGGAATCAAACACGGGGAATCAGAGGCGGGGAATCAGAGCTGGGGAATCAGAGGCGGGGAATCAGAGTTGGGGAATCAGAGGCGGGGAATCAGATATGGGGAAACAGGGGCGGGGAATCAGAGGCGGGGAAACAAGAGGCGAGGAATCAGATATGGGGAATCAGAGGTGTGGAATCAGAGGTTGGGAATCAGAGGCAGGGAATCAGAGGCGGGGAAACAGAGGAGGGGAATCAGATATGGGGAATCAGAGGTGGCGAATCAAAGGCGGTGAAACAGAGATGGGGAATCAGGGCAGGGAATCAGAGGCAGGGAATCAAACACGGGGAATCAGAGCTGGGGAATCAGAGGCGGGGAATTAGAGTTGGGGAATCAGAGGAGGGGAGTCAGAGGCGGGGAAACAGGCGGGGAATCAGATATGGGGAATCAGAGGTGGGGAATCAGATGTTGGGAATCAGAGGCAGGGAATAAGAGGCGGGGAATCAGAGGCGGGGAATCAGAGGCAGGGAATCAGATGTGCGGAATCGGAGATGGGGAATCAGAGGCAGGGAATCAGAGGCGGGGAATCAGAGGCGGGGAATCAGAGGCCGGGAATAAGATATGGGGAAACAGAGGCGGGGAATCAGAGGCGGGGAAACAGAGGCGGGGAATCAGATATGGGAAATCAGAGGTGGGGAATCAGAGGTTGGGAATCAGAGGCAGGGAATCAGAGGCTTGGAATCAGATGCAGGGAATCAGATGCGGGGAATCAGAGGCGGGGAATCAGAGCTGGAGAATCAGAGGTGGGGAATCAGAGTTGGGGAATCAGAGGCGGGGACTTAGATATTGGGAAACAGAGGCGGGGAATCAGAGGCGGGGAAACAGAGGCGGGGAATCAGATATGGGGAATCAGAGGTGGGGAATCAGAGGCAGGGAATCAGATGTGCGCAATCAGAGATGGGGAATCAGAGGCAGGGAATCAGAATCAGAAGCAGGGAATCAGAGGCCGGGGATCAGAGGCCGGAATCAGATGCCGGGAATAAGAGGCCGGGAATCAGAGGTGGGGAATCAGAGTCCGGGAATCAGAGATGGGGATTCAGAGGCGGGAATGAGATATGGGGAATCAGAAGCAGGGAATCAAAGGTGGGGAAACAGAGGCGGGGAATCAGATATGGGGAATCAGAGGTGGCGAATCAAAGGCGGTGAATCAGAGATGGGGAATCAGAGGCCGGGAATCAGAGGCAGGGAATCAAACACGGGGAATCAGAGGCGGGGAATCAGAGCTGGGGAATCAGAGGCGGGGAATCATAGCTGGCGAATCAGAGGCGGGGAATCAGAGGTGGGGAATCAGAGGCGGGGAATCAGATATTGTTAATCAGAGCTGGGGAATCAGAGGCGGGGAAACAGAGGCGGGGAATCAGATATGGGCAATCAGAGGTGGGGAATCAGAGGTTGTGAATCAGAGATGGAGAATCAGAGGCGGGGAATCAGAGGCCGGTAATCAGACGCGGGGAATCAGAGGCGGGGATTCAGAGCTGGGGAATCAGAGGTGGGGAATCAGAGTTGGGGAATCAGAGGCGGGGAATCAGATATGGGGAATCAGAGGCGGGGAATCAGAGGCGGGGAAACAGAGGCGGGGAATCAGATATGGGGAATCAGAGGTGGGGAATCAGGTGCGGGGTATCAGTGGCAGGGAATCAGAGGCGGGAAATCAGAGGCCGGGAATCAGAGGCGGTGAATCAGAGGCGGGGAATCAGTGGCAGGGAATCGGATGTGCGGAATCAGAGATGGGGAATCAGAGGTGGGGAATCAGAGGCGGTGAATCAGACATGGGTAATCAGAGGCGGGGAATCAGAGGCAGGAAATCAGACACGGGGAATCAGAGGCGGGGAATCAGAGCTGGGGAATTAGATGCAGGGATTCAGAGTTGGGGATTCAGAGGCGGGGAATCAGATATGGGGAATCAGAGGTGGGGAATCAGAGCTGGGGAATCAGAGGTGGGGAATCAGAGTTGGGCAATCAGAGGCGGGGACTTAGATATGGGGAAACAGAGGCGGGGAATCAGAGGCAGGGAAACAGAGGCGGGGAATCAGATATTGGGAATTAGAGGTGGGGAATCAGAGGCAGGGAATCAGATGTGCGGTATCAGAGATGGGGAATCAGAGGCAGTGAATCAGAATCAGAAGCAGGGAATAAGACGCGGGGAATCTGAGGCGGGGAATCAGAGCTGGGGAATCAGAGGCTGTGAATCAGAGGCGGGGAATCAGAAGCAGGGAATCGGATGTGCGGAATCAGAGATGGGGAATCAGAGGTGGGGAATCAGAGGCGGTGAATCAGACATGTGTAATCAGAGGCGGGGAATCAGAGGCAGGAAATCAGACACGGGGAATCTGAAGCGGGGAATCAGAGGCGGGGAATCAGAGGCAGGGAATGGGATGTGCGGAATCAGAGATGGGGAATCAGAGGTGGGGAATCAGAGGCGGTGAATCAGACATGGGTAATCAGAGGCGGGGAATCAGAGGCAGGAAATCAGACACGGGGAATCAGAGGCGGGGAATCAGAGCTGGGGAATTAGATGCAGGGAATCAGAGTTGGGGATTCAGAGGCGGGGAATCAGATATGGGGAAACTGAGGTGGGGAATCAGAGGTGGGCAAATAGAGGCGGGGAATCAGATATGGGGAAACAGAGGCGGGGAATCAGAGGTGGGGAAACAGAGGCGGGGAATCAGATATGGGGAATCAGAGGTGGGGAATCAGAGGTTGGGAATCACAGGCAGGGAATCAGAGGCTGGGAATCAGATGCAGGGAATCAGATACGGGGAATCAGAGGCGGGGAATCAGAGCTGGGGAATCAGAGGTGGGGAATCAGAGTTGGGGAATCAGAGGCGGGGACTTAGATATGGGGAAACAGCGGCGGGGAATCAGAGGCGGGGAAACAGAGGCGGGGAATCAGATATGGGGAATCAGAGGTGGGGAATCAGAGGCAGGGAATCAGATGTGCGGAATCAGAGATGGGGAATCAGAGGCAGGGAATCAGAATCAGAAGCAGGGAATAAGACGCGGGGAATCTGAGGCGGGGAATCAGAGCTGGGGAATCAGAGGCTGTGAATCAGAGGCGGGGAATCAGAAGCAGGGAATCGGATGTGCGGAATCAGAGATGGGGAATCAGAGGTGGGGAATCAGAGGCGGTGAATCAGACACGGGGAATCTGAGGCGGCGAATCAGAGGCGGGGAATCAGAGGCAGGGAATGGGATGTGCGGAATCAGAGATGGGGAATCAGAGGTGGGGAATCAGAGGCGGTGAATCAGACATGGGTAATCAGAGGCGTGGAATCAGAGGCAGGAAATCAGACACGGGGAATCAGAGGCGGGGAATCAGAGCTTGGGAATTAGATGCAGGGAATCAGAGTTGGGGATTCAGAGGCGGGGAATCAGATATGGGGAAACTGAGGTGGGGAATCAGAGGCGGGGAAACAGAGGCGGGGAATCAGATATGGGGAATCAGAGGTGGGGAATCAGAGGTTGGGAATCACAGGCAGGGAATCAGAGGCTGGGAATCAGATGCAGGGAATCAGATGTGGGGAATCAGAGGCGGGGAATCTGAGCTGGGGAATCAGAGGTGGGGAATCAGAGTTGGGGAATCAGAGGCGGGGACTTAGATATGGGGAAACAGAGGCGGGGAATCAGAGCTGGAGAATCAGAGGTGGGGAATCAGAGTTGGGGAATCAGAGGCGGGGACTTAGATATTGGGAAACAGAGGCGGGGAATCAGAGGCGGGGAAACAGAGGCGGGGAATCAGATATGGGGAATCAGAGGTGGGGAATCAGAGGCAGGGAATCAGATGTGCGCAATCAGAGATGGGGAATCAGAGGCAGGGAATCAGAATCAGAAGCAGGGAATCAGAGGCCGGGAATCAGAGGCCGGAATCAGATGCCGGGAATAAGAGGCCGGGAATCAGAGGTGGGGAATCAGAGTCCGGGAATCAGAGATGGGGATTCAGAGGCGGGGAATGAGATATGGGGAATCAGAGGCGGGGAATCAGAGGCGGGGAAACAGAGACAGGGAATCAGATATGGGGAATCAGAGGTGGCGAATCAAAGGCGGTGAATCAGAGATGGGAAATCAGAGGCGGGCAATCAGAGGCAGGGAATCAAACACGGGGAATCAGAGGCGGGGAGTCAGAGCTGGGGAATCAGAGGCGGGGAATCAGGGTTGGGGAATCAGAGGCGGGGAATCAGATATGGGGAAACAGGGGCGGGGAATCAGAGGTGGGGAAACACAGGCGGGGAATCAGATATGGGGAATCAGAGGTGTGGAATCAGAGGTTGGGAATCAGAGGCAGGGAATCAGAGGCGGGGAAACAGAGGCGGGGAATCAGATAAGGGGAATCAGAGGTGGCGAATCAAAGGCGGTGAAACAGAGATGGGGAATCAGGGCAGGGAATCAGAGGCAGGGAATCAAACACGGGGAATCAGAGCTGGGGAATCAGAGGCGGGGAATTAGAGTTGGGGAATCAGAGGAGGGGAATCAGAGTTGGGGAATCAGAGGCGGGGAATCAGATATGGGGAAACAGGGGCGGGGAATCAGAGGCGGGGAAACAAGAGGCGAGGAATCAGATATGGGGAATCAGAGGTGGCGAATCAAAGGCGGTGAATCAGAGATGGGGAATCAGAGGCGGGCAATCAGAGGCAGGGAATCAAACACGGGGAATAAGAGGCGGGGAATCAGAGCTGGGGAATCAGAGGCGGGGAATCAGAGTTGGGGAATCAGAGGCGGGGAATCAGATATGGGGAAACAGGGGCGGGGAATCAGAGGCGGGGAAACAAGAGGCGAGGAATCAGATATGGGGAATCAGAGGTGTGGAATCAGAGGTTGGGAATCAGAGGCAGGGAATCAGAGGCGGGGAAACAGAGGAGGGGAATCAGATATCGGGAATCAGAGGTGGCGAATCAAAGGCGGTGAAACAGAGATGGGGAATCAGGGCAGGGAATCAGAGGCAGGGAATCAAACACGGGGAATCAGAGCTGGGGAATCAGAGGCGGGGAATTAGAGTTGGGGAATCAGAGGAGGGGAGTCAGAGGCGGGGAAACAGGCGGGGAATCAGATATGGGGAATCAGAGGTGGGGAATCAGATGTTGGGAATCAGAGGCAGGGAATCAGAGGCGGGGAATCAGAGGCGGGGAATCAGAGGCAGGGAATCAGATGTGCGGAATCGGAGATGGGGAATCAGAGGCAGGGAATCAGAGGCGGGGAATCAGAGGCGGGGAATCAGAGGCCGGGAATCAGATATGGGGAAACAGAGGCGGGGAATCAGAGGCGGGGAAACAGAGGCGGGGAATCAGATATGGGAAATCAGAGGTGGGGAATCAGAGGCGGGGAATCAGAGCTGGAGAATCAGAGGTGGGGAATCAGAGTTGGGGAATCAGAGGCGGGGACTTACATATTGGGAAACAGAGGCGGGGAATCAGAGGCGGGGAAACAGAGGCGGGGAATCAGATATGGGGAATCAGAGGTGGGGAATCAGAGGCAGGGAATCAGATGTGCGCAATCAGAGATGGGGAATCAGAGGCAGGGAATCAGAATCAGAAGCAGGGAATCAGAGGCCGGGGATCAGAGGCCGGAATCAGATGCCGGGAATAAGAGGCCGGGAATCAGAGGTGGGGAATCAGAGTCCGGGAATCAGAGATGGGGATTCAGAGGCGGGGAATGAGATATGGGGAATCAGAAGCGGGGAATCAGAGGCGGGGAAACAGAGGCGGGGAATCAGATATGGGGAATCAGAGGTGGCGAATCAAAGGCGGTGAATCAGAGATGGGGAATCAGAGGCCGGGAATCAGAGGCAGGGAATCAAACACGGGGAATCAGAGGCGGGGAATCAGAGCTGGGGAATCAGAGGCGGGGAATCATAGCTGGCGAATCAGAGGCGGGGAATCAGAGGTGGGGAATCAGAGGCGGGGAATCAGATATTGTTAATCAGAGCTGGGGAATCAGAGGCGGGGAAACAGAGGCGGGGAATCAGATATGGGCAATCAGAGGTGGGGAATCAGAGGTTGTGAATCAGAGATGGAGAATCAGAGGCGGGGAATCAGAGGCCGGTAATCAGACGCGGGGAATCAGAGGCGGGGATTCAGAGCTGGGGAATCAGAGGCGGGGAATCAGAGTTGGGGAATCAGATGCGGGGAATCAGATATGGGGAATCAGAGGCGGGGAATCAGAGGCGGGGAAACAGAGGCGGGGAATCAGATATGGGGAATCAGAGGTGGGGAATCAGGTGTGGGGTATCAGTGGCAGGGAATCAGAGGCGGGAAATCAGAGGCCGGGAATCAGAGGCGGTGAATCAGAGGCGGGGAATCAGAGGCAGGGAATCGGATGTGCGGAATCAGAGATGGGGAATCAGAGGTGGGGAATCAGAGGCGGTGAATCAGACATGGGTAATCAGAGGCGGGGAATCAGAGGCAGGAAATCAGACACGGGGAATCAGAGGCGGGGAATCAGAGCTGGGGAATCAGAGGTGGGGAATCAGAGTTGGGGAATCAGAGGCGGGGACTTAGATATGGGGAAACAGAGGCGGGGAATCAGAGGCGGGGAAACAGAGGCGGGGAATCAGATATTGGGAATCAGAGGTGGGGAATCAGAGGCAGGGAATCAGATGTGCGGTATCAGAGATGGGGAATCAGAGGCAGGGAATCAGAATCAGAAGCAGGGAATAAGACGCGGGGAATCTGAGGCGGGGAATCTGAGCTGGGGAATCAGAGGCTGTGAATCAGAGGCGGGGAATCAGAAGCAGGGAATCGGATGTGCGGAATCAGAGATGGGGAATCAGAGGTGGGGAATCAGAGGCGGTGAATCAGACATGGGTAATCAGAGGCGGGGTATCAGAGGCAGGAAATCAGACACGGGGAATCTGAGGCGGGGAATCAGAGGCGGGGAATCAGAGGCAGGGAATGGGATGTGCGGAATCAGAGATGGGGAATCAGAGGTGGGGAATCAGAGGCGGTGAATCAGACATGGGTAATCAGAGGCGGGGAATCAGAGGCAGGAAATCAGACACGGAGAATCAGAGGCGGGGAATCAGAGCTGGGGAATTAGATGCAGGGAATCAGAGTTGGGGATTCAGAGGCGGGGAATCAGATATGGGGAAACTGAGGTGGGGAATCAGAGGTGGGCAAATAGAGGCGGGGAATCAGATATGGGGAAACAGAGGCGGGGAATCAGAGGTGGGGAAACAGAGGCGGGGTATCAGATATGGGGAATCAGAGGTGGAGAATCAGAGGTTGGGAATCACAGGCAGGGAATCAGAGGCTGGGAATCAGATGCAGGGAATCAGATGCGGGGAATCAGAGGCGGGGAATCAGAGCTGGGGAATCAGAGGTGGGGAATCAGAGTTGGGGAATCAGAGGCGGGGACTTAGATATGGGGAAACAGAGGCGGGGAATCAGAGGCGGGGAAACAGAGGCGGGGAATCAGATATGGGGAATCAGAGGTGGGGAATCAGAGGCAGGGAATCAGATGTGCGGAATCAGAGATGGGGAATCAGAGGCAGGGAATCAGAATCAGAAGCAGGGAATAAGACGCGGGGAATCTGAGGCGGGGAATCAGAGCTGGGGAATCAGAGGCTGTGAATCAGAGGCGGGGAATCAGAAGCAGGGAATCGGATGTGCGGAATCAGAGATGGGGAATCAGAGGTGGGGAATCAGAGGCGGTCTTTCAGACACGGGGAATCTGAGGCGGGGAATCAGAGGCGGGGAATCAGAGGCAGGGAATGGGATGTGCGGAATCAGAGATGGGGAATCAGAGGTGGGGAATCAGAGGCGGTGAATCAGACATGGGTAATCAGAGGCGTGGAATCAGAGGCAGGAAATCAGACACGGGGAATCAGAGGCGGGGAATCAGAGCTGGGGAATTAGATGCAGGGAATCAGAGTTGGGGATTCAGAGGCGGGGAATCAGATATGGGGAAACTGAGGTGGGGAATCAGAGGTGGGCAAATAGAGGTGGGGAATCAGAGGTGGGCAAATAGAGGCGGGGAATCAGAGGCGGGGAAACAGAGGCGGGGAATCAGATATGGGGAATCAGAGGTGGGGAATCAGAGGTTGGGAATCACAGGCAGGGAATCAGAGGCTGGGAATCAGATGCAGGGAATCAGATGCGGGGAATCAAAGGCGGGGAATCAGAGCTGGGGAATCAGAGGTGTGGAATCAGAGTTGGGGAATCAGAGGCGGGGACTTAGATATGGGGAAACAGAGGCGGGGAATCAGAGCTGGAGAATCAGAGGTGGGGAATCAGAGTTGGGGAATCAGAGGCGGGGACTTAGATATTGGGAAACAGAGGCGGGGAATCAGAGGCGGGGAAACAGAGGCGGGGAATCAGATATGGGGAATCAGAGGTGGGGAATCAGAGGCAGGGAATCAGATGTGCGCAATCAGAGATGGGGAATCAGAGGCAGGGAATCAGAATCAGAAGCAGGGAATCAGAGGCCGGGAATCAGAGGCCGGAATCAGATGCCGGGAATAAGAGGCCGGGAATCAGAGGTGGGGAATCAGAGTCCGGGAATCAGAGATGGGGATTCAGAGGCGGGGAATGAGATATGGGGAATCAGATATGGGGAATCAGAGGTGGCGAATCAAAGGCGGTGAATCAGAGATGGGGAATCAGAGGCGGGCAATCAGAGGCAGGGAATCAAACACGGGGAATCAGAGGCGGGGAATCAGAGCTGGGGAATCAGAGGCGGGGAATCAGGGTTGGGGAATCAGAGGCGGGGAATCAGATATGGGGAAACAGGGGCGGGGAATCAGAGGTGGGGAAACACAGGCGGGGAATCAGATATGGGGAATCAGAGGTGTGGAATCAGAGGTTGGGAATCAGAGGCAGGGAATCAGAGGCGGGGAAACAGAGGCGGGGAATCAGATAAGGGGAATCAGAGGTGGCGAATCAAAGGCGGTGAAACAGAGATGGGGAATCAGGGCAGGGAATCAGAGGCAGGGAATCAAACACGGGGAATCAGAGCTGGGGAATCAGAGGCGGGGAATTAGAGTTGGGGAATCAGAGGAGGGGAATCAGAGGCGGGGAAACAGAGGCGGGGAATCAGAGGCAGGGAATCAGATGTGCGGAATCAGAGATGGGGAATCAGAGGCAGGGAATCAGAATCAGAAGCAGGGAATAAGACGCGGGGAATCTGAGGTGGGGAATCAGAGCTGTGGAATCAGAGGCTGTGAATCAGAGGCGGGGAATCAGAAGCAGGGAATCGGATGTGCGGAATCAGAGATGGGGAATCAGAGGTGGGGAATCAGAGGCGGTGAATCAGACACAGGGAATCTGAGGCGGGGAATCAGAGGCGGGGAATCAGAGGCAGGGAATGGGATGTGCGGAATCAGAGATGGGGAATCAGAGTTGGGGAATCAGAGGCGGTGAATCAGACATGGGTAATCAGAGGCGTGGAATCAGAGGCAGGAAATCAGACACGGGGAATCAGAGGCGGGGAATCAGAGCTGGGGAATTAGATGCAGGGAATCAGAGTTGGGGATTCAGAGGCGGGGAATCAGATATGGGGAAACTGAGGTGGGGAATCAGAGGTGGGCAAATAGAGGCGGGGAATCAGATATGGGGAAACAGAGGCGGGGAATCAGAGGCGGGGAAACAGAGGCGGGGAATCAGATATGGGGAATCAGAGGTGGGGAATCAGAGGTTGGGAATCACAGGCAGGGAATCAGAGGCTGGGAATCAGATGCAGGGAATCAGATGCGGGGAAACAGAGGTGGGGAATCAGATATGGGGATTCAGAGGTGGGGAATCAGAGGCAGGGAATCAGATGTGCGCAATCAGAGATGGGGAATCAGAGGCAGGGAATCAGAATCAGAAGCAGGGAATCAGAGGCCGGGAATCAGAGGCCGGAATCAGATGCCGGGAATAAGAGGCCGGGAATCAGAGGTGGGGAATCAGAGTCCGGGAATCAGAGATGGGGATTCAGAGGCGGGGAATGAGATATGGGGAATCAGATATGGGGAATCAGAGGTGGCGAATCAAAGGCGGTGAATCAGAGATGGGGAATCAGAGGCGGGCAATCAGAGGCAGGGAATCAAACACGGGGAATCAGAGGCGGGGAATCAGAGCTGGGGAATCAGAGGCGGGGAATCAGGGTTGGGGTATCAGAGGCGGGGAATCAGATATGGGGAAACAGAGGCGGGGAATCAGATATGGGGAATCAGAGGTGGCGAATCAAAGGCGGTGAAACAGAGATGGGGAATCAGGGCAGGGAATCAGAGGCAGGGAATCAAACACGGGGAATCAGAGCTGGGGAATCAGAGGCGGGGAATTAGAGTTGGGGAATCAGAGGAGGGGAATCAGAGGCGGGGAAACAGAGGCGGGGAATCAGATATGGGGAATCAGAGGTGGGGAATCAGATGTTGGGAATCAGAGGCAGGGAATCAGAGGCGGGGAATCAGAGGCGGGGAATCAGAGGCAGGGAATCAGATGTGCGGAATCGGAGATGGGGAATCAGAGGCAGGGAATCAGAGGCGGGGAATCAGAGGCGGGCAATCAGAGGCAGGGAATCAAACACGGGGAATCAGAGGCGGGGAATCAGAGCTGGGGAATCAGAGGCGGGGAATCAGAGTTGGGGAATCAGAGGCGGGGAATCAGATATGGGGAAACAGGGGCGGGGAATCAGAGGCGGGGAAACAAGAGGCGAGGAATCAGATATGGGGAATCAGAGGTGTGGAATCAGAGGTTGGGAATCATAGGCAGGGAATCAGAGGCGGGGAAACAGAGGAGGGGAATCAGATATGGGGAATCAGAGGTGGTGAAACAAAGGCGGTGAAACAGAGATGGGGAATCAGGGCAGGGAATCAGAGGTAGGGAATCCAACACGGGGAATCAGAGCTGGGGAATCAGACGCGGGGAATTAGAGTTGGGGAATCAGAGGAGGGGAGTCAGAGGCGGGGAAACAGGCGGGGAATCAGATATGGGGAATCAGAGGTGGGGAATCAGATGTTGGGAATCAGAGGCAGGGAATCAGAGGCGGGGAATCAGAGGCGGGGAATCAGAGGCAGGGAATCAGATGTGCGGAATCGGAGATGGGGAATCAGAGGCAGGGAATCAGAGGCGGGGAATCAGAGGCGGGGAATCAGAGGCCGGGAATCCGATATGGGGAAACAGAGGCGGGGAATCAGAGGCGGGGAAACAGAGGCGGGGAATCAGATATGGGAAATCAGAGGTGGGGAATCAGAGGCTTGGAATCAGATGCAGGGAATCAGATGCGGGGAATCAGAGGCGGTGAATCAGAGCTGGAGAATCAGAGGTGGGTAATCAGAGTTGGGGAATCAGAGGCGGGGACTTAGATATTGGGAAACAGAGGCGGGGAATCAGAGGCGGGGAAACAGAGGCGGGGAATCAGATATGGGGAATCAGAGGTGGGGAATCAGAGGCAGGGAATCAGATGTGCGCAATCAGAGATGGGGAATCAGAGGCAGGGAATCAGAATCAGAAGCAGGGAATCAGAGGCCGGGGATCAGAGGCCGGAATCAGATGCCGGGAATAAGAGGCCGGGAATCAGAGGTGGGGAATCAGAGTCCGGGAATCAGAGATGGGGATTCAGAGGCGGGGAATGAGATATGGGGAATCAGAAGCGGGGAATCAGAGGCGGGGAAACAGAGGCGGGGAATCAGATATGGGGAATCAGAGGTGGCGAATCAAAGGCGGTGAATCAGAGATGGGGAATCAGAGGCCGGGAATCAGAGGCAGGGAATCAAACACGGGGAATCAGAGGCGGGGAAACAGAGGCGGGGAATCAGATATGGGGACTCAGAGGTGGCGAATCAAAGGCGGTGAATCAGAGATGTGGAATCAGAGGTTGGGAATCAGAGGCAGGGAATCAGAGGCGGGGAAACAGAGGCGGGGAATCAGATAAGGGGAATCAGAGGTGGCGAATCAAAGGCGGTGAAACAGAGATGGGGAATCAGGGCAGGGAATCAGAGGCAGGGAATCAAACACGGGGAATCAGAGCTGGGGAATCAGAGGCGGGGAATTAGAGTTGGGGAATCAGAGGAGTGGAATCAGAGGCGGGGAAACAGAGGCGGGGAATCAGATATGGGGAATCAGAGGTGGGGAATCAGATGTTGGGAATCAGAGGCAGGGAATCAGAGGCGGGGAATCAGAGGCGGGGAATCAGAGGCAGGGAATCAGATGTGCGGAATCGGAGATGGGGAATCAGAGGCAGGGAATCAGAGGCGGGGAATCAGAGGCGGGCAATCAGAGGCAGGGAATCAAACACAGGGAATCAGAGGCGGGGAATCAGAGCTGGGGAATCAGAGGCGGGGAATCAGAGTTGGGGAATCAGAGGCGGGGAATCAGATATGGGGAAACAGGGGCGGGGAATCAGAGGCGGGGAAACAAGAGGCGAGGAATCAGATATGGGGAATCAGAGGTGTGGAATCAGAGGTTGGGAATCAGAGGCAGGGAATCAGAGGCGGGGAAACAGAGGAGGGGAATCAGATATGGGGAATCAGAGGTGGTGAAACAAAGGCGGTGAAACAGAGATGGGGAATCAGGGCAGGGAATCAGAGGCAGGGAATCCAACACGGGGAATCAGAGCTGGGGAATCAGACGCGGGGAATTAGAGTTGGGGAATCAGAGGAGGGGAGTCAGAGGCGGGGAAACAGGCGGGGAATCAGATATGGGGAATCAGAGGTGGGGAATCAGATGTTGGGAATCAGAGGCAGGGAATCAGAGGCGGGGAATCAGAGGCGGGGAATCAGAGGCAGGGAATCAGATGTGCGGAATCGGAGATGGGGAATCAGAGGCAGGGAATCAGAGGCGGGGAATCAGAGGCGGGGAATCAGAGGCCGGGAATCCGATATGGGGAAACAGAGGCGGGGAATCAGAGGCGGGGAAACAGAGGCGGGGAATCAGATATGGGAAATCAGAGGTGGGGAATCAGAGGTTGGGAATCAGAGGCAGGGAATCAGAGGCTTGGAATCAGATGCAGGGAATCAGATGCGGGGAATCAGAGGCGGTGAATCAGAGCTGGAGAATCAGAGGTGGGTAATCAGAGTTGGGGAATCAGAGGCGGGGACTTAGATATTGGGAAACAGAGGCGGGGAATCAGAGGCGGGGAAACAGAGGCGGGGAATCAGATATGGGGAATCAGAGGTGGGGAATCAGAGGCAGGGAATCAGATGTGCGCAATCAGAGATGGGGAATCAGAGGCAGGGAATCAGAATCAGAAGCAGGGAATCAGAGGCCGGGGATCAGAGGCCGGAATCAGATGCCGGGAATAAGAGGCCGGGAATCAGAGGTGGGGAATCAGAGTCCGGGAATCAGAGATGGGGATTCAGAGGCGGGGAATGAGATATGGGGAATCAGAAGCGGGGAATCAGAGGCGGGGAAACAGAGGCGGGGAATCAGATATGGGGAATCAGAGGTGGCGAATCAAAGGCGGTGAATCAGAGATGGGGAATCAGAGGCCGGGAATCAGAGGCAGGGAATCAAACACGGGGAATCAGAGGCGGGGAATCAGAGCTGGGGAATCAGAGGCGGGGAATCATAGCTGGCGAATCAGAGGCGGGGAATCAGAGGTGGGGAATCAGAGGCGGGGAATCAGATATTGTTAATCAGAGCTGGGGAATCAGAGGCGGGGAAACAGAGGCGGGGAATCAGATATGGGCAATCAGAGGTGGGGAATCAGAGGTTGTGAATCAGAGATGGAGAATCAGAGGCGGGGAATCAGAGGCCGGTAATCAGACGCGGGGAATCAGAGGCGGGGATTCAGAGCTGGGGAATCAGAGGCGGGGAATCAGAGTTGGGGAATCAGAGGTGGGGAATCAGATATGGGGAATCAGAGGCGGGGAATCAGAGGCGGGGAAACAGAGGCGGGGAATCAGATATGGGGAATCAGAGGTGGGGAATCAGGTGCGGGGTATCAGTGGCAGGGAATCAGAGGCGGGAAATCAGAGGCCGGGAATCAGAGGCGGTGAATCAGAGGCGGGGAATCAGAGGCAGGGAATCGGATGTGCGGAATCAGAGATGGGGAATCAGAGGTGGGGAATCAGAGGCGGTGAATCAGACATGGGTAATCAGAGGCGGGGAATCAGAGGCAGGAAATCAGACACGGGGAATCAGAGGCGGGGAATCAGAGCTGGGGAATCAGAGGTGGGGAATCAGAGTTGGGGAATCAGAGGCGGGGTCTTAGATATGGGTAAACAGAGGCGGGGAATCAGAGGCGGGGAAACAGAGGCGGGGAATCAGATATTGGGAATCAGAGGTGGGGAATCAGAGGCAGGGAATCAGATGTGCGGTATCAGAGATGGGGAATCAGAGGCAGGGAATCAGAATCAGAAGCAGGGAATAAGACGCGGGGAATCTGAGGCGGGGAATCAGAGCTGGGGAATCAGAGGCTGTGAATCAGAGGCGGGGAATCAGAAGCAGGGAATCGGATGTGCGGAATCAGAGATGGGGAATCAGAGGTGGGGAATCAGAGGCGGTGAATCAGACATGGGTAATCAGAGGCGGGGAATCAGAGGCAGGAAATCAGACACGGGGAATCTGAGGCGGGGAATCAGAGGCGGGGAATCAGAGGCAGGGAATGGGATGTGCGGAATCAGAGATGGGGAATCAGAGGTGGGGAATCAGAGGCGGTGAATCAGACATGGGTAATCAGAGGCGGGGAATCAGAGGCAGGAAATCAGACACGGGGAATAAGAGGCGGGGAATCAGAGCTGGGGAATTAGATGCAGGGAATCAGAGGCGGGGATTCAGAGGCGGGGAATCAGATATGGGGAAACTGAGGTGGGGAATCAGAGGTGGGCAAATAGAGGCGGGGAATCAGATATGGGGAAACAGAGGCGGGGAATCAGAGGTGGGGAAACAGAGGCGGGGAATCAGATATGGGGAATCAGAGGTGGGGAATCAGAGGTTGGGAATCACAGGCAGGGAATCAGAGGCTGGGAATCAGATGCAGGGAATCAGATGCGGGGAATCAGAGGCGGGGAATCAGAGCTGGGGAATCAGAGGTGGGGAATCAGAGTTGGGGAATCAGAGGCGGGGACTTAGATATGGGGAAACAGAGGCGGGGAATCAGAGGCGGGGAAACAGAGGCGGGGATTCAGATATGGGGAATCAGAGGTGGGGAATCAGAGGCAGGGAATCAGATGTGCGGAATCAGAGATGGGGAATCAGAGGCAGGGAATCAGAATCAGAAGCAGGGAATAAGACGCGGGGAATCTGAGGCGGGGAATCAGAGCTGGGGAATCAGAGGCTGTGAATCAGAGGCGGGGAATCAGAAGCAGGGAATCGGATGTGCGGAATCAGAGATGGGGAATCAGAGGTGGGGAATCAGAGGCGGTGAATCAGACACGGGGAATCTGAGGCGGGGAATCAGAGGCGGGGAATCAGAGGCAGGGAATGGGATGTGCGGAATCAGAGATGGGGAATCAGAGGTGGGGAATCAGAGGCGGTGAATCAGACATGGGTAATCAGAGGCGTGGAATCAGAGGCAGGAAATCAGACACGGGGAATCAGAGGCGGGGAATCAGAGCTGGGGAATTAGATGCAGGGAATCAGACTTGGGGATTCAGAGGCGGGGAATCAGATATGGGGAAACTGAGGTGGGGAATCAGAGTTGGGGATTCAGAGGCGGGGAATCAGATATGGGGAAACTGAGGTGGGGAATCAGAGGCGGGGAAACAGAGGCGGGGAATCAGATATGGGGATTCAGAGGTGGGGAATCAGAGGTTGGGAATCACAGGCAGGGAATCAGAGGCTGGGAATCAGATGCAGGGAATCAGATGCGGGGAATCAGAGGCGGGGAATCAGAGCTGGGGAATCAGAGGTGGGGAATCAGAGTTGGGGAATCAGAGGCGGGGACTTAGATATTGGGAAACAGAGGCGGGGAATCAGAGGCGGGGAAACAGAGGCGGGGAATCAGATATGGGGAATCAGAGGTGGGGAATCAGAGGCAGGGAATCAGATGTGCGCAATCAGAGATGGGGAATCAGAGGCAGGGAATCAGAATCAGAAGCAGGGAATCAGAGGCCGGGAATCAGAGGCCGGAATCAGATGCCGGGAATAAGAGGCCGGGAATCAGAGGTGGGGAATCAGAGTCCGGGAATCAGAGATGGGGATTCAGAGGCGGGGAATGAGATATGGGGAATCAGAGGCGGGGAATCAGAGGCGGGGAAACAGAGACAGGGAATCAGATATGGGGAATCAGAGGTGGCGAATCAAAGGCGGTGAATCAGAGATGGGGAATCAGAGGCGGGCAATCAGAGGCAGGGAATCAAACACGGGGAATCAGAGGCGGGGAATCAGAGCTGGGGAATCAGAGGCGGGGAATCAGGGTTGGGGAATCAGAGGCGGGGAATCAGATATGGGGAAACAGGGGCGGGGAATCAGAGGTGGGGAAACACAGGCGGGGAATCAGATATGGGGAATCAGAGGTGTGGAATCAGAGGTTGGGAATCAGAGGCAGGGAATCAGAGGCGGGGAAACAGAGGCGGGGAATCAGATAAGGGGAATCAGAGGTGGCGAATCAAAGGCGGTGAAACAGAGATGGGGAATCAGGGCAGGGAATCAGAGGCAGGGAATCAAACACGTGGAATCAGAGCTGGGGAATCAGAGGCGGGGAATTAGAGTTGGGGAATCAGAGGAGGGGAATCAGAGGCGGGGAAACAGAGGCGGGGAATCAGATATGGGGAATCAGAGGTGGGGAATCAGATGTTGGGAATCAGAGGCAGGGAATCAGAGGCGGGGAATCAGAGGCGGGGAATCAGAGGCAGGGAATCAGATGTGCGGAATCGGAGATGGGGAATCAGAGGCAGGGAATCAGAGGCGGGGAATCAGAGGCGGGGAATCAGAGGCCGGGAATCAGATATGGGGAAACAGAGGCGGGGAATCAGAGGCGGGGAAACAGAGGTGGGGAATCAGATATGGGGAATCAGCAGTGGGGAATCAGAGGTTGGGAATCAGATGCAGGGAATCAGAGGCTTGGAATCAGATGCAGGGAATCAGATGCGGGGAATCAGAGGCGGGGAATCAGAGCTGGAGAATCAGAGGTGGGGAATCAGAGTTGGGGAATCAGAGGCGGGGACTTAGATATTGGGAAACAGAGGCGGGGAATCAGAGGCGGGGAAACAGAGGCTGGAAATCAGATATGGGGAATCAGAGGTGGGGAATCAGAGGCAGGGAATCAGATGTGCGCAATCAGAGATGGGGAATCAGAGGCAGGGAATCAGAATCAGAAGCAGGGAATCAGAGACCAGGAATCAGAGGCCGGAATCAGATGCCGGGAATAAGAGTCCGGGAATCAGAGGTGGGGAATCAGAGTCCGGGAATCAGAGATGGGGATTCAGAGGCGGGGAATGAGATATGGGGAATCAGAGGCGGGGAATCAGAGGCGGGGAAACAGAGGCGGGGAATCAGAGGCGGGGAATCAGAGGTGGCGAATGAAAGGCGGTGAATCAGAGATGGGGAATCAGAGGCCGGGAATCAGAGGCAGGGAATCAAACACGGGGAATAAGAGGCGGGGAATCAGAGCTGGGGAATCAGAGGCGGGGAATCAGATTTGGGGAATCAGAGGCGGGGAATCAGAGGCAGGGAATCAATATGGGAATTCAGAGGTGCGGAATCAGATGTTTGGAATCAGAGGCAGGGAATCAGAGGCGAGGATTCAGAGCTGGGGAATCAGAGGCGGGGAATCAGAATTGGGGAATCAGAGATGGGGAATCAGAGATGGGGAATCAGAGATGGGGAATCAGAGGCGGGGAATCAGACGCTGGGAATCAGAGGTGGTGAATCAGAGATGTGGAATCAGAGGCGGGGAATCAGAGGCAGGGAATCAGACGCGGGGAATCAGAGGTGGGGAATCATAGCTGGCGAATCAGAGGCGGGGAATCAGAGGTGGGGAATCAGAGGCGGGGAATCAGATATTGTTAATCAGAGGTGGGGAATCAGAGGCGGGGAAACAGAGGCGGGGAATCAGATATGGGGAATCAGAGGTGGGGAATCAGAGGCCGGTAATCAGACGCGGGGAATCAGAGGCGGGGATTCAGAGCTGGGGAATCAGAGGCGGGGAATCAGAGTTGGGGAATCAGAGGCGGGGAATCAGATATGGGGAATCAGAGGCGGGGAATCAGAGGCGGGGAAACAGAGGCGGGGAATCAGATATTGGGAATCAGAGGTGGGGAATCAGGGGCGGGGTATCAGTGGCAGGGAATCAGAGGCGGGAAATCAGAGGCCGGGAATCAGAGGCGGTGAATCAGAGGCGGTGAATCAGAGGCGGGGAATCAGAGGCAGGGAATCTGATGTGCGGAATCAGAGATGGGGAATCAGAGGTGGGGAATCAGAGGCGGTGAATCAGACATGGGTAATCAGAGGCAGAAATCAGAGGCAGGAAATCAGACACGGGGAATCAGATATGGGGAATCAGAGGTGGGGAATCAGAGGTGGTGAATCAGAGATGGGGAATCACAGGCGGTGAATCAGACACTGGGAATCTGAAGCGGGGAATCAGAGGCGGGGAATCAGAGGCAGGGAATGGGATGTGCGGAATCAGAGATGGGGAATCAGAGGTGGGGAATCAGAGGCGGTGAATCAGACATGGGTAATCAGAGGCGTGGAATCAGAGGCAGGAAATCAGACACGGGGAATCAGAGGCGGGGAATCAGAGCTGGGGAATTAGATGCAGGGAATCAGAGTTGGGGATTCAGAGGCGGGGAATCAGATATGGGGAAACTGAGGTGGGGAATCAGAGTTGGGGATTCAGAGGCGGGGAATCAGATATGGGGAAACTGAGGTGGGGAATCAGAGGCGGGGAAACAGAGGCGGGGAATCAGATATGGGGATTCAGAGGTGGGGAATCAGAGGTTGGGAATCACAGGCAGGGAATCAGAGGCTGGGAATCAGATGCAGGGAATCAGATGCGGGGAATCAGAGGCGGGGAATCAGAGCTGGGGAATCAGAGGTGGGGAATCAGAGTTGGGGAATCAGAGGCGGGGACTTAGATATTGGGAAACAGAGGCGGGGAATCAGAGGCGGGGAAACAGAGGCGGGGAATCATATATGGGGAATCAGAGGTGGGGAATCAGAGGCAGGGAATCAGATGTGCGCAATCAGAGATGGGGAATCAGAGGCAGGGAATCAGAATCAGAAGCAGGGAATCAGAGGCCGGGAATCAGAGGCCGGAATCAGATGCCGGGAATAAGAGGCCGGGAATCAGAGGTGGGGAATCAGAGTCCGGGAATCAGAGATGGGGATTCAGAGGCGGGGAATGAGATATGGGGAATCAGAGGCGGGGAATCAGAGGCGGGGAAACAGAGACAGGGAATCAGATATGGGGAATCAGAGGTGGCGAATCAAAGGCGGTGAATCAGAGATGGGGAATCAGAGGCGGGCAATCAGAGGCAGGGAATCAAACACGGGGAATCAGAGGCGGGGAATCAGAGCTGGGGAATCAGAGGCGGGGAATCAGGGTTGGGGAATCAGAGGCGGGGAATCAGATATGGGGAAACAGGGGCGGGGAATCAGAGGTGGGGAAACACAGGCGGGGAATCAGATATGGGGAATCAGAGGTGTGGAATCAGAGGTTGGGAATCAGAGGCAGGGAATCAGAGGCGGGGAAACAGAGGCGGGGATTCAGATAAGGGGAATCAGAGGTGGCGAATCAAAGGCGGTGAAACAGAGATGGGGAATCAGGGCAGGGAATCAGAGGCAGGGAATCAAACACGGGGAATCAGAGCTGGGGAATCAGAGGCGGGGAATTAGAGTTGGGGAATCAGAGGAGGGGAATCAGAGGCGGGGAAACAGAGGCGGGGAATCAGATATGGGGAATCAGAGGTGGGGAATCAGATGTTGGGAATCAGAGGCAGGGAATCAGAGGCGGGGAATCAGAGGCGGGGAATCAGAGGCAGGGAATCAGATGTGCGGAATCGGAGATGGGGAATCAGAGGCAGGGAATCAGAGGCGGGGAATCAGAGGCGGGGAATCAGAGGCCGGGAATCAGATATGGGGAAACAGAGGCGGGGAATCAGAGGCGGGGAAACAGAGGTGGGGAATCAGATATGGGGAATCAGCAGTGGGGAATCAGAGGTTGGGAATCAGATGCAGGGAATCAGAGGCTTGGAATCAGATGCAGGGAATCAGATGCGGGGAATCAGAGGCGGGGAATCAGAGCTGGAGAATCAGAGGTGGGGAATCAGAGTTGGGGAATCAGAGGCGGGGACTTAGATATTGGGAAACAGAGGCGGGGAATCAGAGGCGGGGAAACAGAGGCTGGAAATCAGATATGGGGAATCAGAGGTGGGGAATCAGAGGCAGGGAATCAGATGTGCGCAATCAGAGATGGGGAATCAGAGGCAGGGAATCAGAATCAGAAGCAGGGAATCAGAGGCCAGGAATCAGAGGCCGGAATCAGATGCCGGGAATAAGAGTCCGGGAATCAGAGGTGGGGAATCAGAGTCCGGGAATCAGAGATGGGGATTCAGAGGCGGGGAATGAGATATGGGGAATCAGAGGCGGGGAATCAGAGGCGGGGAAACAGAGGCGGGGAATCAGAGGCGGGGAATCAGAGGTGGCGAATGAAAGGCGGTGAATCAGAGATGGGGAATCAGAGGCCGGGAATCAGAGGCAGGGAATCAAACACGGGGAATAAGAGGCGGGGAATCAGAGCTGGGGAATCAGAGGCGGGGAATCAGAGTTGGGGAATCAGAGGCGGGGAATCAGAGGCAGGGAATCAATATGGGAATTCAGAGGTGCGGAATCAGATGTTGGGAATCAGAGGCAGGGAATCAGAGGCGAGGATTCAGAGCTGGGGAATCAGAGGCGGGGAATCAGAATTGGGGAATCAGAGATGGGGAATCAGAGATGGGGAATCAGAGATGGGGAATCAGAGGCGGGGAATCAGACGCTGGGAATCAGAGGTGGTGAATCAGAGATGTGGAATCAGAGGCGGGGAATCAGAGGCAGGGAATGAGACGCGGGGAATCAGAGGTGGGGAATCATAGCTGGCGAATCAGAGGCGGGGAATCAGAGGTGGGGAATCAGAGGCGGGGAATCAGATATTGTTAATCAGAGGTGGGGAATCAGAGGCGGGGAAACAGAGGCGGGGAATCAGATATGGGGAATCAGAGGTGGGGAATCAGAGGCCGGTAATCAGACGCGGGGAATCAGAGGCGGGGATTCAGAGCTGGGGAATCAGAGGCGGGGAATCAGAGTTGGGGAATCAGAGGCGGGGAATCAGATATGGGGAATCAGAGGCGGGGAATCAGAGGCGGGGAAACAGAGGCGGGGAATCAGATATTCGGAATCAGAGGTGGGGAATCAGGGGCGGGGTATCAGTGGCAGGGAATCAGATGCGGGAAATCAGAGGCCGGGAATCAGAGGCGGTGAATCAGAGGCGGTGAATCAGAGGCGGGGAATCAGAGGCAGGGAATCTGATGTGCGGAATCAGAGATGGGGAATCAGAGGTGGGGAATCAGAGGCGGTGAATCAGACATGGGTAATCAGAGGCAGAAATCAGAGGCAGGAAATCAGACACGGGGAATCAGATATGGGGAATCAGAGGTGGGGAATCAGAGGTGGTGAATCAGAGATGGGGAATCACAGGCGGGGAATCAGAGGCAGGGAATAGAACGCGGGGAATCAGAGGCAGGGAATTAGAGTTGGGGCATCAGAGGTTGGGAATTAGATATGGGGAAAGAGAGGCGGGGAATCAGAGGCGGGGAAACAGAGGCGGGGAATCAGATATGGGGAATCAGAGGTGGGGAATCAGAGGCAGGGAATCAGATGTGCGGAATCAGAGATAGGGAATCAGAGGCAGGGAATCAGAATCAGAAGCGGGGAATCAGAGGCCGGGAATCAGAGGCCGGGAATCAGATGCTGGGAATAAGAGGCCGGGAATCAGAGGTGGGGAATCACAGTCCGGGAATCAGAGATGGGGATTCAGAGGCGGAGAATGAGATATGGAGAATCAGAGGCGGGGAATCAGAGGCGGGGAAACAGAGGTGGGGAATCAGATATTGGGAATCAGTGGTGGCGAATCAAAGGCGGTGAATCAGAGATGGGGAATCAGAGGCGGGCAATCAGAGGCAGGGAATCAAACACGGGGAATCAGAGGCGGGGAATCAGAGCTGGGGAATCAGAGGCGGGGAATCAGAGTTGGGGAATCAGAGGCGGATAATCAGATATGGGGAAACAGGGGCGGGGAATCAGAGGCGGGGAAACAAGAGGCGAGGAATCAGATATGGGGAATCAGAGGTGTGGAATCAGAGGTTGGGAATCAGAGGCAGGGAATCAGAGGCGGGGAAACAGAGGACGGGAATCAGATATGGGGAATCAGAGGTGGCGAATCAAAGGCGGTGAAACAGAGATGGGGAATCAGAGGCGGGCAATCAGAGGCAGGGAATCAAACACGGGGAATCAGAGCTGGGGAATCAGAGGTGGGGAATCAGAGGCGGTGAATCAGACATGGGTAATCAGAGGCGTGGAATCAGAGGCAGGAAATCAGACACGGGGAATCAGAGGCGGGGAATCAGAGCTGGGGAATTAGATGCAGGGAATCAGAGTTGGGGATTCAGAGGCGGGGAATCAGATATGGGGAAACTGAGGTGGGGAATCAGAGTTGGGGATTCAGAGGCGGGGAATCAGATATGGGGAAACTGAGGTGGGGAATCAGAGGCTGGGAAACAGAGGCGGGGAATCAGATATGGGGAATCAGAGGTGGGGAATCAGAGGTTGGGAATCACAGGCAGGGAATCAGAGGCTGGGAATCAGATGCAGGGAATCAGATGCGGGGAATCTAAGGCGGGGAATCAGAGCTGGGGAATCAGAGGTGGGGAATCAGAGTTGGGGAATCAGAGGCGGGGACTTAGATATTGGGAAACAGAGGCGGGGAATCAGAGGCGGGGAAACAGAGGCGGGGAATCAGATATGGGGAATCAGAGGTGGGGAATCAGAGGCAGGGAATCAGATGTGCGCAATCAGAGATGGGGAATCAGAGACAGGGAATCAGAATCAGAAGCAGGGAATCAGAGGCCGGGAATCAGAGGCCGGAATCAGATGCCGGGAATAAGAGGCCGGGAATCAGAGGTGGGGAATCAGAGTCCGGGAATCAGAGATGGGGATTCAGAGGCGGGGAATGAGATATGGGGAATCAGAGGCGGGGAATCAGAGGCGGGGAAACAGAGACAGGGAATCAGATATGGGGAATCAGAGGTGGCGAATCAAAGGCGGTGAAACAGAGATGGGGAATCAGGGCAGGGAATCAGAGGCAGGGAATCAAACACGGGGAATCAGAGCTGGGGAATAAGAGGCGGGGAATTAGAGTTGGGGAATCAGAGGAGGGGAATCAGAGGCGGGGAAACAGAGGCGGGGAATCAGATATGGGGAATCAGAGGTGGGGAATCAGATGTTGGGAATCAGAGGCGGGGAAACAGAGGCGGGGAATCAGATAAGGGGAATCAGAGGTGGCGAATCAAAGGCGGTGAAACAGAGATGGGGAATCAGGGCAGGGAATCAGAGGCAGGGAATCAAACACGGGGAATCAGAGCTGGGGAATCAGAGGCGGGGAATTAGAGTTGGGGAATCAGAGGAGGGGAATCAGAGGCGGGGAAACAGAGGCGGGGAATCAGATATGGGGAATCAGAGGTGGGGAATCAGATGTTGGGAATCAGAGGCAGGGAATCAGAGGCGGGGAATCAGAGGCGGGGAATCAGAGGCAGGGAATCAGATGTGCGGAATCGGAGATGGGGAATCAGAGGCAGGGAATCAGAGGCGGGGAATCAGAGGCGGGGAATCAGAGGCCGGGAATCAGATATGGGGAAACAGAGGCGGGGAATCAGAGGCGGGGAAACAGAGGTGGGGAATCAGATATGGGGAATCAGCAGTGGGGAATCAGAGGTTGGGAATCAGATGCAGGGAATCAGAGGCTTGGAATCAGATGCAGGGAATCAGATGCGGGGAATCAGAGGCGGGGAATCAGAGCTGGAGAATCAGAGGTGGGGAATCAGAGTTGGGGAATCAGAGGCGGGGACTTAGATATTGGGAAACAGAGGCGGGGAATCAGAGGCGGGGAAACAGAGGCTGGAAATCAGATATGGGGAATCAGAGGTGGGGAATCAGAGGCAGGGAATCAGATGTGCGCAATCAGAGATGGGGAATCAGAGGCAGGGAATCAGAATCAGAAGCAGGGAATCAGAGGCCAGGAATCAGAGGCCGGAATCAGATGCCGGGAATAAGAGTCCGGGAATCAGAGGTGGGGAATCAGAGTCCGGGAATCAGAGATGGGGATTCAGAGGCGGGGAATGAGATATGGGGAATCAGAGGCGGGGAATCAGAGGCGGGGAAACAGAGGCGGGGAATCAGAGGCGGGGAATCAAACACGGGGAATAAGAGGCGGGGAATCAGAGCTGGGGAATCAGAGGCGGGGAATCAGATTTGGGGAATCAGAGGCGGGGAATCAGAGGCAGGGAATCAATATGGGAATTCAGAGGTGCGGAATCAGATGTTTGGAATCAGAGGCAGGGAATCAGAGGCGAGGATTCAGAGCTGGGGAATCAGAGGCGGGGAATCAGAATTGGGGAATCAGAGATGGGGAATCAGAGATGGGGAATCAGAGATGGGGAATCAGAGGCGGGGAATCAGACGCTGGGAATCAGAGGTGGTGAATCAGAGATGTGGAATCAGAGGCGGGGAATCAGAGGCAGGGAATCAGACGCGGGGAATCAGAGGTGGGGAATCATAGCTGGCGAATCAGAGGCGGGGAATCAGAGGTGGGGAATCAGAGGCGGGGAATCAGATATTGTTAATCAGAGGTGGGGAATCAGAGGCGGGGAAACAGAGGCGGGGAATCAGATATGGGGAATCAGAGGTGGGGAATCAGAGGCCGGTAATCAGACGCGGGGAATCAGAGGCGGGGATTCAGAGCTGGGGAATCAGAGGCGGGGAATCAGAGTTGGGGAATCAGAGGCGGGGAATCAGATATGGGGAATCAGAGGCGGGGAATCAGAGGCGGGGAAACAGAGGCGGGGAATCAGATATTGGGAATCAGAGGTGGGGAATCAGGGGCGGGGTATCAGTGGCAGGGAATCAGAGGCGGGAAATCAGAGGCCGGGAATCAGAGGCGGTGAATCAGAGGCGGTGAATCAGAGGCGGGGAATCAGAGGCAGGGAATCTGATGTGCGGAATCAGAGATGGGGAATCAGAGGTGGGGAATCAGAGGCGGTGAATCAGACATGGGTAATCAGAGGCAGAAATCAGAGGCAGGAAATCAGACACGGGGAATCAGATATGGGGAATCAGAGGTGGGGAATCAGAGGTGGTGAATCAGAGATGGGGAATCACAGGCGGTGAATCAGACACTGGGAATCTGAAGCGGGGAATCAGAGGCGGGGAATCAGAGGCAGGGAATGGGATGTGCGGAATCAGAGATGGGGAATCAGAGGTGGGGAATCAGAGGCGGTGAATCAGACATGGGTAATCAGAGGCGTGGAATCAGAGGCAGGAAATCAGACACGGGGAATCAGAGGCGGGGAATCAGAGCTGGGGAATTAGATGCAGGGAATCAGAGTTGGGGATTCAGAGGCGGGGAATCAGATATGGGGAAACTGAGGTGGGGAATCAGAGTTGGGGATTCAGAGGCGGGGAATCAGATATGGGGAAACTGAGGTGGGGAATCAGAGGCGGGGAAACAGAGGCGGGGAATCAGATATGGGGATTCAGAGGTGGGGAATCAGAGGTTGGGAATCACAGGCAGGGAATCAGAGGCTGGGAATCAGATGCAGGGAATCAGATGCGGGGAATCAGAGGCGGGGAATCAGAGCTGGGGAATCAGAGGTGGGGAATCAGAGTTGGGGAATCAGAGGCGGGGACTTAGATATTGGGAAACAGAGGCGGGGAATCAGAGGCGGGGAAACAGAGGCGGGGAATCATATATGGGGAATCAGAGGTGGGGAATCAGAGGCAGGGAATCAGATGTGCGCAATCAGAGATGGGGAATCAGAGGCAGGGAATCAGAATCAGAAGCAGGGAATCAGAGGCCGGGAATCAGAGGCCGGAATCAGATGCCGGGAATAAGAGGCCGGGAATCAGAGGTGGGGAATCAGAGTCCGGGAATCAGAGATGGGGATTCAGAGGCGGGGAATGAGATATGGGGAATCAGAGGCGGGGAATCAGAGGCGGGGAAACAGAGACAGGGAATCAGATATGGGGAATCAGAGGTGGCGAATCAAAGGCGGTGAATCAGAGATGGGGAATCAGAGGCGGGCAATCAGAGGCAGGGAATCAAACACGGGGAATCAGAGGCGGGGAATCAGAGCTGGGGAATCAGAGGCGGGGAATCAGGGTTGGGGAATCAGAGGCGGGGAATCAGATATGGGGAAACAGGGGCGGGGAATCAGAGGTGGGGAAACACAGGCGGGGAATCAGATATGGGGAATCAGAGGTGTGGAATCAGAGGTTGGGAATCAGAGGCAGGGAATCAGAGGCGGGGAAACAGAGGCGGGGATTCAGATAAGGGGAATCAGAGGTGGCGAATCAAAGGCGGTGAAACAGAGATGGGGAATCAGGGCAGGGAATCAGAGGCAGGGAATCAAACACGGGGAATCAGAGCTGGGGAATCAGAGGCGGGGAATTAGAGTTGGGGAATCAGAGGAGGGGAATCAGAGGCGGGGAAACAGAGGCGGGGAATCAGATATGGGGAATCAGAGGTGGGGAATCAGATGTTGGGAATCAGAGGCAGGGAATCAGAGGCGGGGATTCAGAGGCGGGGAATCAGAGGCAGGGAATCAGATGTGCGGAATCGGAGATGGGGAATCAGAGGCAGGGAATCAGAGGCGGGGAATCAGAGGCGGGGAATCAGAGGCCGGGAATCAGATATGGGGAAACAGAGGCGGGGAATCAGAGGCGGGGAAACAGAGGTGGGGAATCAGATATGGGGAATCAGCAGTGGGGAATCAGAGGTTGGGAATCAGATGCAGGGAATCAGAGGCTTGGAATCAGATGCAGGGAATCAGATGCGGGGAATCAGAGGCGGGGAATCAGAGCTGGAGAATCAGAGGTGGGGAATCAGAGTTGGGGAATCAGAGGCGGGGACTTAGATATTGGGAAACAGAGGCGGGGAATCAGAGGCGGGGAAACAGAGGCTGGAAATCAGATATGGGGAATCAGAGGTGGGGAATCAGAGGCAGGGAATCAGATGTGCGCAATCAGAGATGGGGAATCAGAGGCAGGGAATCAGAATCAGAAGCAGGGAATCAGAGGCCAGGAATCAGAGGCCGGAATCAGATGCCGGGAATAAGAGTCCGGGAATCAGAGGTGGGGAATCAGAGTCCGGGAATCAGAGATGGGGATTCAGAGGCGGGGAATGAGATATGGGGAATCAGAGGCGGGGAATCAGAGGCGGGGAAACAGAGGCGGGGAATCAGAGGCGGGGAATCAGAGGTGGCGAATGAAAGGCGGTGAATCAGAGATGGGGAATCAGAGGCCGGGAATCAGAGGCAGGGAATCAAACACGGGGAATAAGAGGCGGGGAATCAGAGCTGGGGAATCAGAGGCGGGGAATCAGAGTTGGGGAATCAGAGGCGGGGAATCAGAGGCAGGGAATCAATATGGGAATTCAGAGGTGCGGAATCAGATGTTGGGAATCAGAGGCAGGGAATCAGAGGCGAGGATTCAGAGCTGGGGAATCAGAGGCGGGGAATCAGAATTGGGGAATCAGAGATGGGGAATCAGAGATGGGGAATCAGAGATGGGGAATCAGAGGCGGGGAATCAGACGCTGGGAATCAGAGGTGGTGAATCAGAGATGTGGAATCAGAGGCGGGGAATCAGAGGCAGGGAATGAGACGCGGGGAATCAGAGGTGGGGAATCATAGCTGGCGAATCAGAGGCGGGGAATCAGAGGTGGGGAATCAGAGGCGGGGAATCAGATATTGTTAATCAGAGGTGGGGAATCAGAGGCGGGGAAACAGAGGCGGGGAATCAGATATGGGGAATCAGAGGTGGGGAATCAGAGGCCGGTAATCAGACGCGGGGAATCAGAGGCGGGGATTCAGAGCTGGGGAATCAGAGGCGGGGAATCAGAGTTGGGGAATCAGAGGCGGGGAATCAGATATGGGGAATCAGAGGCGGGGAATCAGAGGCGGGGAAACAGAGGCGGGGAATCAGATATTCGGAATCAGAGGTGGGGAATCAGGGGCGGGGTATCAGTGGCAGGGAATCAGATGCGGGAAATCAGAGGCCGGGAATCAGAGGCGGTGAATCAGAGGCGGTGAATCAGAGGCGGGGAATCAGAGGCAGGGAATCTGATGTGCGGAATCAGAGATGGGGAATCAGAGGTGGGGAATCAGAGGCGGTGAATCAGACATGGGTAATCAGAGGCAGAAATCAGAGGCAGGAAATCAGACACGGGGAATCAGATATGGGGAATCAGAGGTGGGGAATCAGAGGTGGTGAATCAGAGATGGGGAATCACAGGCGGGGAATCAGAGGCAGGGAATAGAACGCGGGGAATCAGAGGCAGGGAATTAGAGTTGGGGCATCAGAGGTTGGGAATTAGATATGGGGAAAGAGAGGCGGGGAATCAGAGGCGGGGAAACAGAGGCGGGGAATCAGATATGGGGAATCAGAGGTGGGGAATCAGAGGCAGGGAATCAGATGTGCGGAATCAGAGATAGGGAATCAGAGGCAGGGAATCAGAATCAGAAGCGGGGAATCAGAGGCCGGGAATCAGAGGCCGGGAATCAGATGCTGGGAATAAGAGGCCGGGAATCAGAGGTGGGGAATCAGAGTCCGGGAATCAGAGATGGGGATTCAGAGGCGGAGAATGAGATATGGAGAATCAGAGGCGGGGAATCAGAGGCGGGGAAACAGAGGTGGGGAATCAGATATTGGGAATCAGTGGTGGCGAATCAAAGGCGGTGAATCAGAGATGGGGAATCAGAGGCGGGCAATCAGAGGCAGGGAATCAAACACGGGGAATCAGAGGCGGGGAATCAGAGCTGGGGAATCAGAGGCGGGGAATCAGAGTTGGGGAATCAGAGGCGGATAATCAGATATGGGGAAACAGGGGCGGGGAATCAGAGGCGGGGAAACAAGAGGCGAGGAATCAGATATGGGGAATCAGAGGTGTGGAATCAGAGGTTGGGAATCAGAGGCAGGGAATCAGAGGCGGGGAAACAGAGGACGGGAATCAGATATGGGGAATCAGAGGTGGCGAATCAAAGGCGGTGAAACAGAGATGGGGAATCAGAGGCGGGCAATCAGAGGCAGGGAATCAAACACGGGGAATCAGAGCTGGGGAATCAGAGGTGGGGAATCAGAGGCGGTGAATCAGACATGGGTAATCAGAGGCGTGGAATCAGAGGCAGGAAATCAGACACGGGGAATCAGAGGCGGGGAATCAGAGCTGGGGAATTAGATGCAGGGAATCAGAGTTGGGGATTCAGAGGCGGGGAATCAGATATGGGGAAACTGAGGTGGGGAATCAGAGTTGGGGATTCAGAGGCGGGGAATCAGATATGGGGAAACTGAGGTGGGGAATCAGAGGCTGGGAAACAGAGGCGGGGAATCAGATATGGGGAATCAGAGGTGGGGAATCAGAGGTTGGGAATCACAGGCAGGGAATCAGAGGCTGGGAATCAGATGCAGGGAATCAGATGCGGGGAATCTAAGGCGGGGAATCAGAGCTGGGGAATCAGAGGTGGGGAATCAGAGTTGGGGAATCAGAGGCGGGGACTTAGATATTGGGAAACAGAGGCGGGGAATCAGAGGCGGGGAAACAGAGGCGGGGAATCAGATATGGGGAATCAGAGGTGGGGAATCAGAGGCAGGGAATCAGATGTGCGCAATCAGAGATGGGGAATCAGAGACAGGGAATCAGAATCAGAAGCAGGGAATCAGAGGCCGGGAATCAGAGGCCGGAATCAGATGCCGGGAATAAGAGGCCGGGAATCAGAGGTGGGGAATCAGAGTCCGGGAATCAGAGATGGGGATTCAGAGGCGGGGAATGAGATATGGGGAATCAGAGGCGGGGAATCAGAGGCGGGGAAACAGAGACAGGGAATCAGATATGGGGAATCAGAGGTGGCGAATCAAAGGCGGTGAATCAGAGATGGGGAATCAGAGGCGGGCAATCAGAGGCAGGGAATCAAACACGGGGAATCAAAGGCGGGGAATCAGAGCTGGGGAATCAGAGGCGGGGAATCAGGGTTGGGGAATCAGAGGCGGGGAATCAGATATGGGGAAACAGGGGCGGGGAATCAGAGGTGGGGAAACACAGGCGGGGAATCAGATATGGGGAATCAGAGGTGTGGAATCAGAGGTTGGGAATCAGAGGCAGGGAATCAGAGGCGGGGAAACAGAGGCGGGGAATCAGATAAGGGGAATCAGAGGTGGCGAATCAAAGGCGGTGAAACAGAGATGGGGAATCAGGGCAGGGAATCAGAGGCAGGGAATCAAACACGGGGTATCAGAGCTGGGGAATCAGAGGCGGGGAATTAGAGTTGGGGAATCAGAGGAGGGGAATCAGAGGCGGGGAAACAGAGGCGGGGAATCAGATATGGGGAATCAGAGGTGGGGAATCAGATGTTGGGAATCAGAGGCAGGGAATCAGAGGCGGGGAATCAGAGGCGGGGAATCAGAGGCAGGGAATCAGATGTGCGGAATCGGAGATGGGGAATCAGAGGCAGGGAATCAGAGGCGGGGAATCAGAGGCCGGGAATCAGAGGCCGGGAATCAGATATGGGGAAACAGAGGCGGGGAATCAGAGGCGGGGAAACAGAGGTGGGGTATCAGATATGGGGAATCAGCGGTGGGGAATCAGAGGTTGGGAATCAGATGCAGGGAATCAGAGGCTTGGAATCAGATGCAGGGAATCAGATGCGGGGAATCAGAGGCGGGGAATCAGAGCTGGAGAATCAGAGGTGGGGAATCAGAGTTGGGGAATCAGAGGCGGGGACTTAGATATTGGGAAACAGAGGCGGGGAATCAGAGGCGGGGAAACAGAGGCTGGAAATCAGATATGGGGAATCAGAGGTGGGGAATCAGAGGCAGGGAATCAGATGTGCGCAATCAGAGATGGGGAATCAGAGGCAGGGAATCAGAATCAGAAGCAGGGAATCAGAGGCCAGGAATCAGAGGCCGGAATAAGATTCCGGGAATAAGAGTCCGGGAATCAGAGGTGGGGAATCAGAGTCCGGGAATCAGAGATGGGGACTCAGAGGCGGGGAATGAGATATGGGGAATCAGAGGAGGGGAATCAGAGGCGGGGAAACAGAGGCGGGGAATCAGAGGCGGGGAATCAGAGGTGGCGAATGAAAGGCGGTGAATCAGAGATGGGGAATCAGAGGCCGGGAATCAGAGGCAGGGAATCAAACACGGGGAATAAGAGGCGGGGAATCAGAGCTGGGGAATCAGAGGCGGGGAATCAGAGTTGGGGAATCAGAGGCGGGGAATCAGAGGCAGGGAATCAATATGGGAATTCAGAGGTGCGGAATCAGATGTTGGGAATCAGAGGCAGGGAATCAGAGGCGAGGATTCAGAGCTGGGGAATCAGAGGCGGGGAATCAGAATTGGGGAATCAGTGATGGGGAATCAGAGATGGGGAATCAGAGATGGGGAATCAGAGGCGGGGAATCAGACGCTGGGAATCAGAGGTGGTGAATCAGAGATGTGGAATCAGAGGCGGGGTATCAGAGGCAGGGAAACAGACGCGGGGAATCAGAGGTGGGGAATCATAGCTGACGAATCAGAGGCGGGGAATCAGAGGTGGGGAATCAGAGGCGGGGAATCAGATATTGTTAATCAGAGGTGGGGAATCAGAGGCGGGGAAACAGAGGCGGGGAATCAGATATGGGGAATCAGAGGTGGGGAATCAGAGGCCGGTAATCAGATGCAGGGAATCAGAGGCGGGGATTCAGAGCTGGGGAATCAGAGGCGGGGAATCAGAGTTGGGGAATCAGAGGCGGGGAATCAGATATGGGGAATCAGAGGCGGGGAATCAGAGGCGGGGAAACAGAGGCGGGGAATCAGATATGGGGAATCAGAGGTGGGGAATCAGGGGCGGGGTATCAGTGGCAGGGAATCAGAGGCGGGAAATCAGAGGCCGGGAATCAGAGGCGGTGAATCAGAGGCGGTGAATCAGAGGCGGGGAATCAGAGGCAGGGAATCTGATGTGCGGAATCAGAGATGGGGAATCAGATGTGGGGAATCAGAGGCGGTGAATCAGACATGGGTAATCAGAGGCGGGGAATCAGAGGCAGGAAATCAGACACGGGGAATCAGATATGGGGAATCAGAGGTGGGGAATCAGAGGTGGTGAATCAGAGATGGGGAATCACAGGCGGGGAATCAGAGGCAGGGAATAGAACGCGGGGAATCAGAGGCAGGGAATTAGAGTTGGGGCATCAGAGGTTGGGAATTAGATATGGGGAAACAGAGGCGGGGAATCAGAGGCGGGGAAACAGAGGCGGGGAATCAGATATGGGGAATCAGAGGTGGGGAATCAGAGGCAGGGAATCAGATGTGCGGAATCAGAGATGGGGAATCAGAGGCAGGGAATCAGAATCAGAAGCGGGGAATCAGAGGCCGGGAATCAGAGGCCGGGAATCAGATGCTGGGAATAAGAGGCCGGGAAACAGAGGTGGGGAATCAGAGTCCGGGAATCAGAGATGGGGATTCAGAGGCGGAGAATGAGATATGGAGAATCAGAGGCGGGGAATCAGAGGCGGGGAAACAGAGGTGGGGAATCAGATATGGGGAATCAGTGGTGGCGAATCAAAGGCGGTGAATCAGAGATGGGGAATCAGAGGTGGGCAATCAGAGGCAGGGAATCAAACACGGGGAATCAGAGGCGGGGAATCAGAGCTGGGGAATCAGAGGCGGGGAATCAGAGTTGGGGAATCAGAGGCGGGGAATCAGATATGGGGAAACAGGGGCGGGGAATCAGAGGCGGGGAAACAAGAGGCGAGGAATCAGATATGGGGAATCAGAGGTGTGGAATCAGAGGTTGGGAATCAGAGGCAGGGAATCAGAGGCGGGGAAACAGAGGACGGGAATCAGATATGGGGAATCAGAGGTGGCGAATCAAAGGCGGTGAAACAGAGATGGGGAATCAGGGCAGGGAATCAGAGGCAGGGAATCAAACACGGGGAATCAGAGCTGGGGAATCAGAGGCGGGGAATTAGAGTTGGGGAATCAGAGGAGGGGAGTCAGAGGCGGGGAAACAGGCGGGGAATCAGATATGGGGAATCAGAGGTGGAGAATCAGATGTTGCGAATCAGAGGCAGGGAATCAGAGGCAGGGAATCAGATGTGCGGAATCGGAGATGGGGAATCAGAGGCAGGGAATCAGAGGCGGGGAATCAGAGGCGGGGAATCAGAGGCCGGGAATCAGATATGGGGAAACAGAGGCGGGGAATCAGAGGCGGGGAAACAGAGGCGGGGAATCAGATATGGGAAATCAGAGGTGGGGAATCAGAGGTTGGGAATCAGAGGCAGGGAATCAGAGGCTTGGAATCAGATGCAGGGAATCAGATGCGGGGAATCAGAGGCGGGGAATCAGAGCTGGAGAATCAGAGGTGGGGAATCAGAGTTGGGGAATCAGAGGCGGGGACTTAGATATTGGGAAACAGAGGCGGGGAATCAGAGGCGGGGAAACAGAGGCGGGGAATCAGATATGGGGAATCAGAGGTGGGGAATCAGAGGCAGGGAATCAGATGTGCGCAATCAGAGATGGGGAATCAGAGGCAGGGAATCAGAATCAGATGCCGGGAATAAGAGGCCGGGAATCAGAGGTGGGGAATCAGAGTCCGGGAATCAGAGATGGGGATTCAGAGGCGGGAAATGAGATATGGGGAATCAGAGGCGGGGAATCAGAGGCGGGGAAACAGAGGCGGGGAATCAGATATGGGGAATCAGAGGCGGGGTATCAGAGGCAGGGAAACAGACGCGGGGAATCAGAGGTGGGGAATCATAGCTGACGAATCAGAGGCGGGGAATCAGAGGTGGGGAATCAGAGGCGGGGAATCAGATATTGTTAATCAGAGGTGGGGAATCAGAGGCGGGGAAACAGAGGCGGGGAATCAGATATGGGGAATCAGAGGTGGGGAATCAGAGGCCGGTAATCAGACGCAGGGAATCAGAGGCGGGGATTCAGAGCTGGGGAATCAGAGGCGGGGAATCAGAGTTGGGGAATCAGAGGCGGGGTATCAGATATGGGGAATCAGAGGCGGGGAATCAGAGGCGGGGAAACAGAGGCGGGGAATCGGATATGGGGAATCAGAGGTGGGGAATCAGGGGCGGGGTATCAGTGGCAGGGAATCAGAGGCGGGAAATCAGAGGCCGGGAATCAGAGGCGGTGAATCAGAGGCGGTGAATCAGAGGCGGGGAATCAGAGGCAGGGAATCTGATGTGCGGAATCAGAGATGGGGAATCAGATGTGGGGAATCAGAGGCGGTGAATCAGACATGGGTAATCAGAGGCGGGGAATCAGAGGCAGGAAATCAGACACGGGGAATCAGATATGGGGAATCAGAGGTGGGGAATCAGAGGTGGTGAATCAGAGATGGGGAATCACAGGCGGGGAATCAGAGGCAGGGAATAGAACGCGGGGAATCAGAGGCAGGGAATTAGAGTTGGGGCATCAGAGGTTGGGAATTAGATATGGGGAAACAGAGGCGGGGAATCAGAGGCGGGGAAACAGAGGCGGGGAATCAGATATGGGGAATCAGAGGTGGGGAATCAGAGGCAGGGAATCAGATGTGCGGAATCAGAGATGGGGAATCAGAGGCAGGGAATCAGAATCAGAAGCGGGGAATCAGAGGCCGGGAATCAGAGGCCGGGAATCAGATGCTGGGAATAAGAGGCCGGGAATCAGAGGTGGGGAATCAGAGTCCGGGAATCAGAGATGGGGATTCAGAGGCGGAGAATGAGATATGGAGAATCAGAGGCGGGGAATCAGAGGCGGGGAAACAGAGGTGGGGAATCAGATATGGGGAATCAGTGGTGGCGAATCAAAGGCGGTGAATCAGAGATGGGGAATCAGAGGTGGGCAATCAGAGGCAGGGAATCAAACACGGGGAATCAGAGGCGGGGAATCAGGGCTGGGGAATCAGAGGCGGGGAATCAGAGTTGGGGAATCAGAGGCGGGGAATCAGATATGGGGAAACAGGGGCGGGGAATCAGAGGCGGGGAAACAAGAGGCGAGGAATCAGATATGGGGAATCAGAGGTGTGGAATCAGAGGTTGGGAATCAGAGGCAGGGAATCAGAGGCGGGGAAACAGAGGACGGGAATCAGATATGGGGAATCAGAGGTGGCGAATCAAAGGCGGTGAAACAGAGATGGGGAATCAGGGCAGGGAATCAGAGGCAGGGAATCAAACACGGGGAATCAGAGCTGGGGAATCAGAGGCGGGGAATTAGAGTTGGGGAATCAGAGGAGGGGAGTCAGAGGCGGGGAAACAGGCGGGGAATCAGATATGGGGAATCAGAGGTGGAGAATCAGATGTTGCGAATCAGAGGCAGGGAATCAGAGGCGGGGAATCAGAGGCGGGGAATCAGAGGCAGGGAATCAGATGTGCGGAATCGGAGATGGGGAATCAGAGGCAGGGAATCAGAGGCGGGGAATCAGAGGCGGGGAATCAGAGGCCGGGAATCAGATATGGGGAAACAGAGGCGGGGAATCAGAGGTGGGGAAACAGAGGCGGGGAATCAGATATGGGAAATCAGAGGTGGGGAATCAGAGGTTGGGAATCAGAGGCAGGGAATCAGAGGCTTGGAATCAGATGCAGGGAATCAGATGCGGGGAATCAGAGGCGGGGAATCAGAGCTGGAGAATCAGAGGTGGGGAATCAGAGTTGGGGAATCAGAGGCGGGGACTTAGATATTGGGAAACAGAGGCGGGGAATCAGAGGCGGGGAAACAGAGGCGGGGAATCAGATATGGGGAATCAGAGGTGGGGAATCAGAGGCAGGGAATCAGATGTGCGCAATCAGAGATGGGGAATCAGAGGCAGGGAATCAGAATCAGAAGCAGGGAATCAGAGGCCGTGGATCAGAGGCCGGAATCAGATGCCGGGAATAAGAGGCCGGGAATCAGAGGTGGGGAATCAGAGTCCGGGAATCAGAGATGGGGATTCAGAGGCGGGAAATGAGATATGGGGAATCAGAGGCGGGGAATCAGAGGCGGGGAAACAGAGGCGGGGAATCAGATATGGGGAATCAGAGGTGGCGAATCAAAGGCGGTGAATCAGAGATGGGGAATCAGAGGCCGGGAATCAGAGGCAGGGAATCAAACACGGGGAATCAGAGGCAGGGAATCAGAGCTGGGGAATCAGAGGCGGGGAATCATAGCTGGCGAATCAGAGGCGGGGAATCAGAGCTGGGGAATCAGAGGCGGGGAATCAGATATTGTTAATCAGAGCTGGGGAATCAGAGGCGGGGATACAGAGGCGGGGAATCAGATATGGGCAATCAGAGGTGGGGAATCAGAGGTTGTGAATCAGAGATGGAGAATCAGAGGCGGGGAATCAGAGGCCGGTAATCAGACGCGGGGAATCAGAGGCGGGGTTTCAGAGCTGGGGAATCAGAGGCGGGGAATCAGAGTTGGGGAATCAGAGGCGGGGAATCAGATATGGGGAATCAGAGGCGGGGAATCAGATATGGGGAATCAGAGGCGGGAAATCAGATATGGGGAATCAGAGGTGGGGAATCAGGGGCGGGGTATCAGTGGCAGGGAATCAGAGGCGGGAAATCAGAGGCCGGGAATCAGAGGCGGTGAATCAGAGGCGGGGAATCAGAGGCAGGGAATCGGATGTGCGGAATCAGAGATGGGGAATCAGAGGTGGGGAATCAGAGGCGGTGAATCAGACATGGGTAATCAGAGGCGGGGAATCAGAGGCAGGAAATCAGACACGGGGAATCAGAGGCGGGGAATCAGAGCTGGGGAATTAGATGCAGGGAATCAGAGTTGGGGATTCAGAGGCGGGGAATCAGAGGTGGGGAATCAGAGCTGGGGAATCAGAGGTTGGGAATCAGAGTTGGGGAATCAGAGGCGGGGAATCAGAGGCGGGGACTTAGATATGGGGAAACAGAGGCGGGGAATCAGAGGCGGGGAAACAGAGGCGGGGAATCAGATATTGGGAATCAGAGGTGGGGAATCAGAGGCAGGGAATCAGATGTGCGGTATCAGAGATGGGGAATCAGAGGCAGGGAATCAGAATCAGAATCAGGGAATAAGACGCGGGGAATCTGAGGCGGGGAATCAGAGCTGGGGAATCAGACGCTGTGAATCAGAGGCGGGGAATCAGAAGCAGGGAATCGGATGTGCGGAATCAGAGATGGGGAATCAGAGGTGGGGAATCAGAGGCGGTGAATCAGACATGGGTAATCAGAGGCGGGGAATCAGAGGCAGGAAATCAGACACGGGGAATCTGAGGCGGGGAATCAGAGGCGGGGAATCAGAGGCAGGGAATGGGATGTGCGGAATCAGAGATGGGGAATCAGAAGTGGGGAATCAGAGGCGGTGAATCAGACATGGGTAATCAGAGGCGGGGAATCAGAGGCAGGAAATCAGACACTGGGAATCAGAGGCGGGGAATCAGAGCTGGGGAATTAGATGCAGGGAATCAGAGTTGGGGATTCAGAGGCGGGGAATCAGATATGGGGAAACTGAGGTGGGTAATCAGAGGTGGGCAAATAGAGGCGGGGAATCAGATATGGGGAAACAGAGGCGGGGAATCAGAGATGGGGAAACAGAGGCGGGGAATCAGATATGGGGAATCAGAGGTGGGGAATCAGAGGTTGGGAATCACAGGCAGGGAATCAGAGGCTGGGAATCAGATGCAGGGAATCAGATGCGCGGAATCAGAGGCGGGGAATCAGAGCTGGGGAAACTGAGATGGGGAATCAGAGGTGGGCAAATAGAGGCGGGGAATCAGATATGGGGAAACAGAGGCGGGGAATCAGAGGCGGGGAAACAGAGGCGGGGAATCAGATATGGGGAATCAGAGGTGGGGAATCAGAGGTTGGGAATCACAGGCAGGGAATCAGAGGCTGGGAATCAGATGCTGGGAATCAGATGCGGGGAATCAGAGGCGGGGAATCAGAGCTGGGGAATCAGAGGTGGGGAATCAGAGTTGGGGAATCAGAGGCGGGGACTTTGATATGGGGAAACAGAGGCGGGGAATCAGAGCTGGAGAATCAGAGGTGGGGAATCAGAGTTGGGGAATCAGAGGCGGGGACTTAGATATTGGGAAACAGAGGCGGGGAATCAGAGGCGGGGAAACAGAGGCGGGGAATCAGATATGGGGAATCAGAGGTGGGGAATCAGAGGCAGGGAATCAGATGTGCGCAATCAGAGATGGGGAATCAGAGGCAGGGAATCAGAATCAGAAGCAGGGAATCAGAGGCCGGGAATCAGAGGCCGGAATCAGATGCCGGGAATAAGAGGCCGGGAATCAGAGTGGGGAATCAGAGTCCGGGAATCAGAGATGGGGATTCAGAGGCGGGGAATGAGATATGGGGAATCAGAGGCGGGGAATCAGAGGTGGGGAAACAGAGACAGGGAATCAGATATGGGGAATCAGAGGTGGCGAATCAAAGGCGGTGAATCAGAGATGGGGAATCAGAGGCGGGCAATCAGAGGCAGGGAATCAAACACGGGGAATCAGAGGCGGGGAATCAGAGCTGGGGAATCAGAGGCTGGGAATCAGGGTTGGGGAATCAGAGGCGGGGAATCAGATATGGGGAAACAGGGGCGGGGAAACACAGGCGGGGAATCAGATATGGGGAATCAGAGGTGTGGAATCAGAGGTTGGGAATCAGAGGCAGGGAATCAGAGGCGGGGAAACAGAGGCGGGGAATCAGATAAGGGGAATCAGAGGTGGCGAATCAAAGGCGGTGAAACAGAGATGGGAAATCAGGGCAGGGAATCAGAGGCAGGGAATCAAACACGGGGAATCAGAGCTGGGGAAACAGAGGCGGGGAATCAGATATGGGGAATCAGAGGTGGGGAAACAGATGTTGGGAATCAGAGGCAGGGAATCAGAGGCGGGGAATCAGAGGTGGGGAATCAGAGGCAGGGAATCATATGTGCGGAATCGGAGATGGGGAATAAGAGGCAGGGAATCAGAGGCGGGGAATCAGAGGCGGGGAATCAGAGGCCGGGAATCAGATATGGGGAAACAGAGGCGGGGAATCAGAGGCGGGGAAACAGAGGCGGGGAATCAGATATGGGGAATCAGAGGTGGGGAATCAGAGGTTGGGAATCAGATGCAGGGAATCAGAGGCTTGGAATCAGATGCAGGGAATCAGATGCGGGGAATCAGAGGCGGGGAATCAGAGCTGGAGAATCAGAGGTGGGGAATCAGAGTTGGGGTATCAGAGGCGGGGACTTAGATATTGGGAAACAGAGGCGGGGAATCAGAGGCGGGGAAACAGAGGCGGGAAATCAGATATGGGGAATCAGAGGTGGGGAATCAGAGGCAGGGAATCAGATGTGCGCAATCAGAGATGGGGAATCAGAGGCAGGGAATCAGAATCAGAAGCAGGGAATCAGAGGCCAGGAATCAGAGGCCGGAATCAGATGCCGGGAATAAGAGTCCGGGAATCAGAGGTGGGGAATCAGAGTCCGGGAATCAGAGATGGGGATTCAGAGGCGGGGAATGAGATATGGGGAATCAGAGGCGGGGAATCAGAGGCGGGGAAACAGAGGCGGGGAATCAGATATGGGGAATCAGAGGTGGTGAATGAAAGGCGGTGAATCAGAGATGGGGAATCAGAGGCCGGGAATCAGAGGCAGGGAATCAAACACGTGGAATAAGAGGCGTGGAATCAGAGCTGGGGAATCAGAGGCGGGGAATCAGAGTTGGGGAATCAGAGGCGGGGAATCAGATGCAGGGAATCAATATGGGAATTCAGAGGTGGGGAATCAGATGTTGGGAATCAGAGGCAAGGAATCAGAGGCGAGGATTCAGAGCTGGGGAATCAGAGGCGGGGAATCAGAATTGGGGAATCAGAGATGGGGAATCAGAGATGGGGAATCAGAGATGGGGAATCAGAGGCGGGGAATCAGACGCTGCGAATTAGAGGTGGGGAATCATAGCTGGCGAATCAGAGGCAGGGAATCAGAGGTGGGGAATCAGAGGCGGGGAATCAGATATTGTTAATCAGAGGTGGGGAATCAGAGGCGGGGAAACAGAGGCGGGGAATCAGATATGGGGAATCAGAGGTGGGGAATCAGAGGCCGGTAATCAGACGCGGGGAATCAGAGGCAGGGATTCAGAGCTGGGGAATCAGAGGCGGAGAATGAGATATGGAGAATCAGAGGCGGGGAATCAGAGGCGGGGAAACAGAGGTGGGGAATCAGATATGGGGAATCAGTGGTGGCGAATCAAAGGCGGTGAATCAGAGATGGGGAATCAGAGGCGGGCAATCAGAGGCAGGGAATCAAACACGGGGAATCAGAGGCGGGGAGTCAGAGCTGGGGAATCAGAGGCGGGGAATCAGAGTTGGGGATTCAGAGGCGGGGAATCAGATATGGGGAAACTGAGGTGGGTAATCAGAGGTGGGCAAATAGAGGCGGGGAATCAGATATGGGGAAACAGAGGCGGGGAATCAGAGGTGGGGAAACAGAGGCGGGGAATCAGATATGGGGAATCAGAGGTGGGGAATCAGAGGTTGGGAATCACAGGCAGGGAATCAGAGGCTGGGAATCAGATGCAGGGAATCAGATGCGGGGAATCAGAGGCGGGGAATCAGAGCTGGGGAAACTGAGGTGGGGAATCAGAGGTGGGCAAATAGAGGCGGGGAATCAGATATGGGGAAACAGAGGCGGGGAATCAGAGGCGGGGAAACAGAGGCGGGGAATCAGATATGGGGAATCAGTGGTGGGGAATCAGAGGTTGGGAATCACAGGCAGGGAATCAGAGGCTGGGAATCAGATGCTGGGAATCAGATGCGGGGAATCAGAGGCGGGGAATCAGAGCTGGGGAATCAGAGGTGGGGAATCAGAGTTGGGGAATCAGAGGCGGGGACTTAGATATGGGGAAACAGAGGCGGGGAATCAGAGCTGGAGAATCAGAGGTGGGGAATCAGAGTTGGGGAATCAGAGGCGGGGACTTAGATATTGGGAAACAGAGGCGGGGAATCAGAGGCGGGGAAACAGAGGCGGGGAATCAGATATGGGGAATCAGAGGTGGGGAATCAGAGGCAGGGAATCAGATGTGCGCAATCAGAGATGGGGAATCAGATGCAGGGAATCAGAATCAGAAGCAGGGAATCAGAGGCCGGGAATCAGAGGCCGGAATCAGATGCCGGGAATAAGAGGCCGGGAATCAGAGGTGGGGAATCAGAGTCCGGGAATCAGAGATGGGGATTCAGAGGCGGGGAATGAGATATGGGGAATCAGAGGCGGGGAATCAGAGGTGGGGAAACAGAGACAGGGAATCAGATATGGGGAATCAGAGGTGGCGAATCAAAGGCGGTGAATCAGAGATGGGGAATCAGAGGCGGGCAATCAGAGGCAGGGAATCAAACACGGGGAATCAGAGGCGGGGAATCAGAGCTGGGGAATCAGAGGCTGGGAATCAGAGGCAGGGAATCAAACACGGGGAATAAGAGGCGGGGAATCAGAGCTGGGGAATCAGAGGCGGGGAATCAGAGTTGGGGAATCAGAGGCGGGGAATCAGAGGCAGGGAATCAATATGGGAATTCAGAGGTGCGGAATCAGATGTTGGGAATCAGAGGCAGGGAATCAGAGGCGAGGATTCAGAGCTGGGGAATCAGAGGCGGGGAATCAGAATTGGGGAATCAGTGATGGGGAATCAGAGATGGGGAATCAGAGATGGGGAATCAGAGGCGGGGAATCAGACGCTGGGAATCAGAGGTGGTGAATCAGAGATGTGGAATCAGAGGCGGGGTATCAGAGGCAGGGAAACAGACGCGGGGAATCAGAGGTGGGGAATCATAGCTGACGAATCAGAGGCGGGGAATCAGAGGTGGGGAATCAGAGGCGGGGAATCAGATATTGTTAATCAGAGGTGGGGAATCAGAGGCGGGGAAACAGAGGCGGGGAATCAGATATGGGGAATCAGAGGTGGGGAATCAGAGGCCGGTAATCAGATGCAGGGAATCAGAGGCGGGGATTCAGAGCTGGGGAATCAGAGGCGGGGAATCAGAGTTGGGGAATCAGAGGCGGGGAATCAGATATGGGGAATCAGAGGCGGGGAATCAGAGGCGGGGAAACAGAGGCGGGGAATCAGATATGGGGAATCAGAGGTGGGGAATCAGGGGCGGGGTATCAGTGGCAGGGAATCAGAGGCGGGAAATCAGAGGCCGGGAATCAGAGGCGGTGAATCAGAGGCGGTGAATCAGAGGCGGGGAATCAGAGGCAGGGAATCTGATGTGCGGAATCAGAGATGGGGAATCAGATGTGGGGAATCAGAGGCGGTGAATCAGACATGGGTAATCAGAGGCGGGGAATCAGAGGCAGGAAATCAGACACGGGGAATCAGATATGGGGAATCAGAGGTGGGGAATCAGAGGTGGTGAATCAGAGATGGGGAATCACAGGCGGGGAATCAGAGGCAGGGAATAGAACGCGGGGAATCAGAGGCAGGGAATTAGAGTTGGGGCATCAGAGGTTGGGAATTAGATATGGGGAAACAGAGGCGGGGAATCAGAGGCGGGGAAACAGAGGCGGGGAATCAGATATGGGGAATCAGAGGTGGGGAATCAGAGGCAGGGAATCAGATGTGCGGAATCAGAGATGGGGAATCAGAGGCAGGGAATCAGAATCAGAAGCGGGGAATCAGAGGCCGGGAATCAGAGGCCGGGAATCAGATGCTGGGAATAAGAGGCCGGGAAACAGAGGTGGGGAATCAGAGTCCGGGAATCAGAGATGGGGATTCAGAGGCGGAGAATGAGATATGGAGAATCAGAGGCGGGGAATCAGAGGCGGGGAAACAGAGGTGGGGAATCAGATATGGGGAATCAGTGGTGGCGAATCAAAGGCGGTGAATCAGAGATGGGGAATCAGAGGTGGGCAATCAGAGGCAGGGAATCAAACACGGGGAATCAGAGGCGGGGAATCAGAGCTGGGGAATCAGAGGCGGGGAATCAGAGTTGGGGAATCAGAGGCGGGGAATCAGATATGGGGAAACAGGGGCGGGGAATCAGAGGCGGGGAAACAAGAGGCGAGGAATCAGATATGGGGAATCAGAGGTGTGGAATCAGAGGTTGGGAATCAGAGGCAGGGAATCAGAGGCGGGGAAACAGAGGACGGGAATCAGATATGGGGAATCAGAGGTGGCGAATCAAAGGCGGTGAAACAGAGATGGGGAATCAGGGCAGGGAATCAGAGGCAGGGAATCAAACACGGGGAATCAGAGCTGGGGAATCAGAGGCGGGGAATTAGAGTTGGGGAATCAGAGGAGGGGAGTCAGAGGCGGGGAAACAGGCGGGGAATCAGATATGGGGAATCAGAGGTGGAGAATCAGATGTTGCGAATCAGAGGCAGGGAATCAGAGGCAGGGAATCAGATGTGCGGAATCGGAGATGGGGAATCAGAGGCAGGGAATCAGAGGCGGGGAATCAGAGGCGGGGAATCAGAGGCCGGGAATCAGATATGGGGAAACAGAGGCGGGGAATCAGAGGCGGGGAAACAGAGGCGGGGAATCAGATATGGGAAATCAGAGGTGGGGAATCAGAGGTTGGGAATCAGAGGCAGGGAATCAGAGGCTTGGAATCAGATGCAGGGAATCAGATGCGGGGAATCAGAGGCGGGGAATCAGAGCTGGAGAATCAGAGGTGGGGAATCAGAGTTGGGGAATCAGAGGCGGGGACTTAGATATTGGGAAACAGAGGCGGGGAATCAGAGGCGGGGAAACAGAGGCGGGGAATCAGATATGGGGAATCAGAGGTGGGGAATCAGAGGCAGGGAATCAGATGTGCGCAATCAGAGATGGGGAATCAGAGGCAGGGAATCAGAATCAGATGCCGGGAATAAGAGGCCGGGAATCAGAGGTGGGGAATCAGAGTCCGGGAATCAGAGATGGGGATTCAGAGGCGGGAAATGAGATATGGGGAATCAGAGGCGGGGAATCAGAGGCGGGGAAACAGAGGCGGGGAATCAGATATGGGGAATCAGAGGCGGGGTATCAGAGGCAGGGAAACAGACGCGGGGAATCAGAGGTGGGGAATCATAGCTGACGAATCAGAGGCGGGGAATCAGAGGTGGGGAATCAGAGGCGGGGAATCAGATATTGTTAATCAGAGGTGGGGAATCAGAGGCGGGGAAACAGAGGCGGGGAATCAGATATGGGGAATCAGAGGTGGGGAATCAGAGGCCGGTAATCAGACGCAGGGAATCAGAGGCGGGGATTCAGAGCTGGGGAATCAGAGGCGGGGAATCAGAGTTGGGGAATCAGAGGCGGGGTATCAGATATGGGGAATCAGAGGCGGGGAATCAGAGGCGGGGAAACAGAGGCGGGGAATCGGATATGGGGAATCAGAGGTGGGGAATCAGGGGCGGGGTATCAGTGGCAGGGAATCAGAGGCGGGAAATCAGAGGCCGGGAATCAGAGGCGGTGAATCAGAGGCGGTGAATCAGAGGCGGGGAATCAGAGGCAGGGAATCTGATGTGCGGAATCAGAGATGGGGAATCAGATGTGGGGAATCAGAGGCGGTGAATCAGACATGGGTAATCAGAGGCGGGGAATCAGAGGCAGGAAATCAGACACGGGGAATCAGATATGGGGAATCAGAGGTGGGGAATCAGAGGTGGTGAATCAGAGATGGGGAATCACAGGCGGGGAATCAGAGGCAGGGAATAGAACGCGGGGAATCAGAGGCAGGGAATTAGAGTTGGGGCATCAGAGGTTGGGAATTAGATATGGGGAAACAGAGGCGGGGAATCAGAGGCGGGGAAACAGAGGCGGGGAATCAGATATGGGGAATCAGAGGTGGGGAATCAGAGGCAGGGAATCAGATGTGCGGAATCAGAGATGGGGAATCAGAGGCAGGGAATCAGAATCAGAAGCGGGGAATCAGAGGCCGGGAATCAGAGGCCGGGAATCAGATGCTGGGAATAAGAGGCCGGGAATCAGAGGTGGGGAATCAGAGTCCGGGAATCAGAGATGGGGATTCAGAGGCGGAGAATGAGATATGGAGAATCAGAGGCGGGGAATCAGAGGCGGGGAAACAGAGGTGGGGAATCAGATATGGGGAATCAGTGGTGGCGAATCAAAGGCGGTGAATCAGAGATGGGGAATCAGAGGTGGGCAATCAGAGGCAGGGAATCAAACACGGGGAATCAGAGGCGGGGAATCAGAGCTGGGGAATCAGAGGCGGGGAATCAGAGTTGGGGAATCAGAGGCGGGGAATCAGATATGGGGAAACAGGGGCGGGGAATCAGAGGCGGGGAAACAAGAGGCGAGGAATCAGATATGGGGAATCAGAGGTGTGGAATCAGAGGTTGGGAATCAGAGGCAGGGAATCAGAGGCGGGGAAACAGAGGACGGGAATCAGATATGGGGAATCAGAGGTGGCGAATCAAAGGCGGTGAAACAGAGATGGGGAATCAGGGCAGGGAATCAGAGGCAGGGAATCAAACACGGGGAATCAGAGCTGGGGAATCAGAGGCGGGGAATTAGAGTTGGGGAATCAGAGGAGGGGAGTCAGAGGCGGGGAAACAGGCGGGGAATCAGATATGGGGAATCAGAGGTGGAGAATCAGATGTTGCGAATCAGAGGCAGGGAATCAGAGGCGGGGAATCAGAGGCGGGGAATCAGAGGCAGGGAATCAGATGTGCGGAATCGGAGATGGGGAATCAGAGGCAGGGAATCAGAGGCGGGGAATCAGAGGCGGGGAATCAGAGGCCGGGAATCAGATATGGGGAAACAGAGGCGGGGAATCAGAGGTGGGGAAACAGAGGCGGGGAATCAGATATGGGAAATCAGAGGTGGGGAATCAGAGGTTGGGAATCAGAGGCAGGGAATCAGAGGCTTGGAATCAGATGCAGGGAATCAGATGCGGGGAATCAGAGGCGGGGAATCAGAGCTGGAGAATCAGAGGTGGGGAATCAGAGTTGGGGAATCAGAGGCGGGGACTTAGATATTGGGAAACAGAGGCGGGGAATCAGAGGCGGGGAAACAGAGGCGGGGAATCAGATATGGGGAATCAGAGGTGGGGAATCAGAGGCAGGGAATCAGATGTGCGCAATCAGAGATGGGGAATCAGAGGCAGGGAATCAGAATCAGAAGCAGGGAATCAGAGGCCGTGGATCAGAGGCCGGAATCAGATGCCGGGAATAAGAGGCCGGGAATCAGAGGTGGGGAATCAGAGTCCGGGAATCAGAGATGGGGATTCAGAGGCGGGAAATGAGATATGGGGAATCAGAGGCGGGGAATCAGAGGCGGGGAAACAGAGGCGGGGAATCAGATATGGGGAATCAGAGGTGGCGAATCAAAGGCGGTGAATCAGAGATGGGGAATCAGAGGCCGGGAATCAGAGGCAGGGAATCAAACACGGGGAATCAGAGGCAGGGAATCAGAGCTGGGGAATCAGAGGCGGGGAATCATAGCTGGCGAATCAGAGGCGGGGAATCAGAGCTGGGGAATCAGAGGCGGGGAATCAGATATTGTTAATCAGAGCTGGGGAATCAGAGGCGGGGATACAGAGGCGGGGAATCAGATATGGGCAATCAGAGGTGGGGAATCAGAGGTTGTGAATCAGAGATGGAGAATCAGAGGCGGGGAATCAGAGGCCGGTAATCAGACGCGGGGAATCAGAGGCGGGGTTTCAGAGCTGGGGAATCAGAGGCGGGGAATCAGAGTTGGGGAATCAGAGGCGGGGAATCAGATATGGGGAATCAGAGGCGGGGAATCAGATATGGGGAATCAGAGGCGGGAAATCAGATATGGGGAATCAGAGGTGGGGAATCAGGGGCGGGGTATCAGTGGCAGGGAATCAGAGGCGGGAAATCAGAGGCCGGGAATCAGAGGCGGTGAATCAGAGGCGGGGAATCAGAGGCAGGGAATCGGATGTGCGGAATCAGAGATGGGGAATCAGAGGTGGGGAATCAGAGGCGGTGAATCAGACATGGGTAATCAGAGGCGGGGAATCAGAGGCAGGAAATCAGACACGGGGAATCAGAGGCGGGGAATCAGAGCTGGGGAATTAGATGCAGGGAATCAGAGTTGGGGATTCAGAGGCGGGGAATCAGAGGTGGGGAATCAGAGCTGGGGAATCAGAGGTGGGGAATCAGAGTTGGGGAATCAGAGGCGGGGAATCAGAGGCGGGGACTTAGATATGGGGAAACAGAGGCGGGGAATCAGAGGCGGGGAAACAGAGGCGGGGAATCAGATATTGGGAATCAGAGGTGGGGAATCAGAGGCAGGGAATCAGATGTGCGGTATCAGAGATGGGGAATCAGAGGCAGGGAATCAGAATCAGAATCAGGGAATAAGACGCGGGGAATCTGAGGCGGGGAATCAGAGCTGGGGAATCAGACGCTGTGAATCAGAGGCGGGGAATCAGAAGCAGGGAATCGGATGTGCGGAATCAGAGATGGGGAATCAGAGGTGGGGAATCAGAGGCGGTGAATCAGACATGGGTAATCAGAGGCGGGGAATCAGAGGCAGGAAATCAGACACGGGGAATCTGAGGCGGGGAATCAGAGGCGGGGAATCAGAGGCAGGGAATGGGATGTGCGGAATCAGAGATGGGGAATCAGAAGTGGGGAATCAGAGGCGGTGAATCAGACATGGGTAATCAGAGGCGGGGAATCAGAGGCAGGAAATCAGACACTGGGAATCAGAGGCGGGGAATCAGAGCTGGGGAATTAGATGCAGGGAATCAGAGTTGGGGATTCAGAGGCGGGGAATCAGATATGGGGAAACTGAGGTGGGTAATCAGAGGTGGGCAAATAGAGGCGGGGAATCAGATATGGGGAAACAGAGGCGGGGAATCAGAGATGGGGAAACAGAGGCGGGGAATCAGATATGGGGAATCAGAGGTGGGGAATCAGAGGTTGGGAATCACAGGCAGGGAATCAGAGGCTGGGAATCAGATGCAGGGAATCAGATGCGCGGAATCAGAGGCGGGGAATCAGAGCTGGGGAAACTGAGATGGGGAATCAGAGGTGGGCAAATAGAGGCGGGGAATCAGATATGGGGAAACAGAGGCGGGGAATCAGAGGCGGGGAAACAGAGGCGGGGAATCAGATATGGGGAATCAGAGGTGGGGAATCAGAGGTTGGGAATCACAGGCAGGGAATCAGAGGCTGGGAATCAGATGCTGGGAATCAGATGCGGGGAATCAGAGGCGGGGAATCAGAGCTGGGGAATCAGAGGTGGGGAATCAGAGTTGGGGAATCAGAGGCGGGGACTTTGATATGGGGAAACAGAGGCGGGGAATCAGAGCTGGAGAATCAGAGGTGGGGAATCAGAGTTGGGGAATCAGAGGCGGGGACTTAGATATTGGGAAACAGAGGCGGGGAATCAGAGGCGGGGAAACAGAGGCGGGGAATCAGATATGGGGAATCAGAGGTGGGGAATCAGAGGCAGGGAATCAGATGTGCGCAATCAGAGATGGGGAATCAGAGGCAGGGAATCAGAATCAGAAGCAGGGAATCAGAGGCCGGGAATCAGAGGCCGGAATCAGATGCCGGGAATAAGAGGCCGGGAATCAGAGTGGGGAATCAGAGTCCGGGAATCAGAGATGGGGATTCAGAGGCGGGGAATGAGATATGGGGAATCAGAGGCGGGGAATCAGAGGTGGGGAAACAGAGACAGGGAATCAGATATGGGGAATCAGAGGTGGCGAATCAAAGGCGGTGAATCAGAGATGGGGAATCAGAGGCGGGCAATCAGAGGCAGGGAATCAAACACGGGGAATCAGAGGCGGGGAATCAGAGCTGGGGAATCAGAGGCTGGGAATCAGGGTTGGGGAATCAGAGGCGGGGAATCAGATATGGGGAAACAGGGGCGGGGAAACACAGGCGGGGAATCAGATATGGGGAATCAGAGGTGTGGAATCAGAGGTTGGGAATCAGAGGCAGGGAATCAGAGGCGGGGAAACAGAGGCGGGGAATCAGATAAGGGGAATCAGAGGTGGCGAATCAAAGGCGGTGAAACAGAGATGGGAAATCAGGGCAGGGAATCAGAGGCAGGGAATCAAACACGGGGAATCAGAGCTGGGGAAACAGAGGCGGGGAATCAGATATGGGGAATCAGAGGTGGGGAAACAGATGTTGGGAATCAGAGGCAGGGAATCAGAGGCGGGGAATCAGAGGTGGGGAATCAGAGGCAGGGAATCATATGTGCGGAATCGGAGATGGGGAATAAGAGGCAGGGAATCAGAGGCGGGGAATCAGAGGCGGGGAATCAGAGGCCGGGAATCAGATATGGGGAAACAGAGGCGGGGAATCAGAGGCGGGGAAACAGAGGCGGGGAATCAGATATGGGGAATCAGAGGTGGGGAATCAGAGGTTGGGAATCAGATGCAGGGAATCAGAGGCTTGGAATCAGATGCAGGGAATCAGATGCGGGGAATCAGAGGCGGGGAATCAGAGCTGGAGAATCAGAGGTGGGGAATCAGAGTTGGGGTATCAGAGGCGGGGACTTAGATATTGGGAAACAGAGGCGGGGAATCAGAGGCGGGGAAACAGAGGCGGGAAATCAGATATGGGGAATCAGAGGTGGGGAATCAGAGGCAGGGAATCAGATGTGCGCAATCAGAGATGGGGAATCAGAGGCAGGGAATCAGAATCAGAAGCAGGGAATCAGAGGCCAGGAATCAGAGGCCGGAATCAGATGCCGGGAATAAGAGTCCGGGAATCAGAGGTGGGGAATCAGAGTCCGGGAATCAGAGATGGGGATTCAGAGGCGGGGAATGAGATATGGGGAATCAGAGGCGGGGAATCAGAGGCGGGGAAACAGAGGCGGGGAATCAGATATGGGGAATCAGAGGTGGTGAATGAAAGGCGGTGAATCAGAGATGGGGAATCAGAGGCCGGGAATCAGAGGCAGGGAATCAAACACGTGGAATAAGAGGCGTGGAATCAGAGCTGGGGAATCAGAGGCGGGGAATCAGAGTTGGGGAATCAGAGGCGGGGAATCAGATGCAGGGAATCAATATGGGAATTCAGAGGTGGGGAATCAGATGTTGGGAATCAGAGGCAAGGAATCAGAGGCGAGGATTCAGAGCTGGGGAATCAGAGGCGGGGAATCAGAATTGGGGAATCAGAGATGGGGAATCAGAGATGGGGAATCAGAGATGGGGAATCAGAGGCGGGGAATCAGACGCTGCGAATTAGAGGTGGGGAATCATAGCTGGCGAATCAGAGGCAGGGAATCAGAGGTGGGGAATCAGAGGCGGGGAATCAGATATTGTTAATCAGAGGTGGGGAATCAGAGGCGGGGAAACAGAGGCGGGGAATCAGATATGGGGAATCAGAGGTGGGGAATCAGAGGCCGGTAATCAGACGCGGGGAATCAGAGGCAGGGATTCAGAGCTGGGGAATCAGAGGCGGAGAATGAGATATGGAGAATCAGAGGCGGGGAATCAGAGGCGGGGAAACAGAGGTGGGGAATCAGATATGGGGAATCAGTGGTGGCGAATCAAAGGCGGTGAATCAGAGATGGGGAATCAGAGGCGGGCAATCAGAGGCAGGGAATCAAACACGGGGAATCAGAGGCGGGGAGTCAGAGCTGGGGAATCAGAGGCGGGGAATCAGAGTTGGGGATTCAGAGGCGGGGAATCAGATATGGGGAAACTGAGGTGGGTAATCAGAGGTGGGCAAATAGAGGCGGGGAATCAGATATGGGGAAACAGAGGCGGGGAATCAGAGGTGGGGAAACAGAGGCGGGGAATCAGATATGGGGAATCAGAGGTGGGGAATCAGAGGTTGGGAATCACAGGCAGGGAATCAGAGGCTGGGAATCAGATGCAGGGAATCAGATGCGGGGAATCAGAGGCGGGGAATCAGAGCTGGGGAAACTGAGGTGGGGAATCAGAGGTGGGCAAATAGAGGCGGGGAATCAGATATGGGGAAACAGAGGCGGGGAATCAGAGGCGGGGAAACAGAGGCGGGGAATCAGATATGGGGAATCAGTGGTGGGGAATCAGAGGTTGGGAATCACAGGCAGGGAATCAGAGGCTGGGAATCAGATGCTGGGAATCAGATGCGGGGAATCAGAGGCGGGGAATCAGAGCTGGGGAATCAGAGGTGGGGAATCAGAGTTGGGAATCAGAGGCGGGGACTTAGATATGGGGAAACAGAGGCGGGGAATCAGAGCTGGAGAATCAGAGGTGGGGAATCAGAGTTGGGGAATCAGAGGCGGGGACTTAGATATTGGGAAACAGAGGCGGGGAATCAGAGGCGGGGAAACAGAGGCGGGGAATCAGATATGGGGAATCAGAGGTGGGGAATCAGAGGCAGGGAATCAGATGTGCGCAATCAGAGATGGGGAATCAGATGCAGGGAATCAGAATCAGAAGCAGGGAATCAGAGGCCGGGAATCAGAGGCCGGAATCAGATGCCGGGAATAAGAGGCCGGGAATCAGAGGTGGGGAATCAGAGTCCGGGAATCAGAGATGGGGATTCAGAGGCGGGGAATGAGATATGGGGAATCAGAGGCGGGGAATCAGAGGTGGGGAAACAGAGACAGGGAATCAGATATGGGGAATCAGAGGTGGCGAATCAAAGGCGGTGAATCAGAGATGGGGAATCAGAGGCGGGCAATCAGAGGCAGGGAATCAAACACGGGGAATCAGAGGCGGGGAATCAGAGCTGGGGAATCAGAGGCTGGGAATCAGGGTTGGGGAATCAGAGGCGGGGAATCAGATATGGGGAAACAGGGGCGGGGAATCAGAGGTGGGGAAACACAGGCGGGGAATCAGATATGGGGAATCAGAGGTGTGGAATCAGAGGTTGTGAATCAGAGGCAGGGAATCAGAGGCGGGGAAACAGAGGCGGGGAATCAGATAAGGGGAATCAGAGGTGGCGAATCAAAGGCGGTGAAACAGAGATGGGGAATCAGGGCAGGGAATCAGAGGCAGGGAATCAAACACGGGGAATCAGAGCTGGGGAAACAGAGGCGGGGAATCAGATATGGGGAATCAGAGGTGGGGAATCAGATGTTGGGAATCAGAGGCAGGGAATCAGAGGCGGGGAATCAGAGGCGGGGAATCAGAGGCAGGGAATCAGATGTGCGGAATCGGAGATGGGGAATCAGAGGCAGGGAATCAGAGGCGGGGAATCAGAGGCGGGGAATCAGAGGCCGGGAATCAGATATGGGGAAACAGAGGCGGGGAATCAGAGGCGGGGAAACAGAGGCGGGGAATCAGATATGGGAAATCAGAGGTGGGGAATCAGAGGTTGGGAATCAGAGGCAGGGAATCAGAGGCTTGGAATCAGATGCAGGGAATCAGATGCGGGGAATCAGAGGCGGGGAATCAGAGCTGGAGAATCAGAGGTGGGGAATCAGAGTTGGGGAATCAGAGGCGGGGACTTAGATATTGGGAAACAGAGGCGGGGAATAAGAGGCGGGGAAACAGAGGCGGGGAATCAGATATGGGGAATCAGAGGTGGGGAATCAGAGGCAGGGAATCAGATGTGCGCAATCAGAGATGGGGAATCAGAGGCAGGGAATCAGAATCAGAAGCAGGGAATCAGAGGCCGGGGATCAGAGGCCGGAATCAGATGCCGGGAATAAGAGGCCGGGAATCAGAGGTGGGGAATCAGAGTCCGGGAATCAGAGATGGGGATTCAGAGGCGGGGAATGAGATATGGGGAATCAGAAGCGGGGAATCAGAGGCGGGGAAACAGAGGCGGGGAATCAGATATGGGGAATCAGAGGTGGCGAATCAAAGGCGGTGAATCAGAGATGGGGAATCAGAGGCCGGGAATCAGAGGCAGGGAATCAAACACGGGGAATCAGAGGCGGGGAATCAGAGCTGGGGAATCAGAGGCGGGGAATCAGAGCTGGCGAATCAGAGGCGGGGAATCAGAGGTGGGGAATCAGAGGCGGGGAATCAGATATTGTTAATCAGAGCTGGGGAATCAGAGGTGGGGAAACAGAGGCGGGGAATCAGATATGGGCAATCAGAGGTGGGGAATCAGAGGTTGTGAATCAGAGATGGAGAATCAGAGGCGGGGAATCAGAGGCCGGTAATCAGACGCGGGGAATCAGAGGCGAGGATTCAGAGCTGGGGAATCAGAGGCGGGGAATCAGAGTTGGGGAATCAGAGGCGGGGAATCAGATATGGGGAATCAGAGGCGGGGAATCAGAGGCGGGGAAACAGAGGCGGGGAATCAGATATGGGGAATCAGAGGTGGGGAATCAGGTGCAGGGTATCAGTGGCAGGGAATCAGAGGCGGGAAATCAGAGGCCGGGAATCAGAGGCGGTGAATCAGAGGCGGGGAATCAGAGGCAGGGAATCGGATGTGCGGAATCAGAGATGGGGAATCAGAGGTGGGGAATCAGAGGCGGTGAATCAGACATGGCTAATCAGAGGCGGGGAATCAGAGGCAGGAAATCAGACACGGGGAATCAGAGGCGGGGAATCAGAGCTGGGGAATTAGATGCAGGGAATCAGAGTTGGGGATTCAGAGGCGGGGAATCAGATATGGGGAATCAGAGGTGGGGAATCAGAGCTGGGGAATCAGAGGTGGGGAATCAGAGTTGGGGAATCAGAGGCGGGGTCTTAGATATGGGGAAACAGAGGCGGGGAATCAGAGGCGGGGAAACAGAGGCGGGGAATCAGATATTGGGAATCAGAGGTGGGGAATCAGAGGCAGGGAATCAGATGTGCGGTATCAGAGATGGGGAATCAGAGGCAGGGAATAAGAATCAGAAGCAGGGAATAAGACGCGGGGAATCTGAGGCGGGGAATCAGAGCTGGGGAATCAGAGGCTGTGAATCAGAGGCAGGGAATCAGAAGCAGGGAATCGGATGTGCGGAATCAGAGATGGGGAATCAGAGGTGGGGAATCAGAGGCGGTGAATCAGACATGGGTAATCAGAGGCGGGGAATCAGAGGCGGGGAATCAGAGGCAGGGAATGGGATGTGCGGAATCAGAGATGGGAAATCAGAGGTGGGGAATCAGAGGCGGTGAATCAGACATGGGTAATCAGAGGCGGGGAATCAGAGGCAGGAAATCAGACACGGGGAATCAGAGGCGGGGAATCAGAGCTGGGGAATTAGATGCAGGGAATCAGAGTTGGGAATTCAGAGGCGGGGAATCAGATATGGGGAAACTGAGGTGGGGAATCAGAGGTGGGCAAATAGAGGCGGGGAATCAGATATGGGGAAACAGAGGCGGGGAATCAGAGGTGGGGAAACAGAGGCGGGGAATCAGATATGGGGAATCAGAGGTGGGGAATCAGAGGTTGGGAATCACAGGCAGGGAATCAGAGGCTGGGAATCAGATGCAGGGAATCAGATGCGGGGAATCAGAGGCGGGGAATCAGAGCTGGGGAATCAGAGGTGGGGAATCAGAGTTGGGGAATCAGAGGCGGGGACTTAGATATGGGGAAACAGAGGCGGGGAATCAGAGGCGGGGAAACAGAGGCGGGGAATCAGATATGGGGAATCAGAGGTGGGGAATCAGAGGCAGGGAATCAGATGTGCGGAATCAGAGATGGGGAATCAGAGGCAGGGAATCAGAATCAGAAGCAGGGAATAAGACGCGGGGAATCTGAGGCGGGGAATCAGAGCTGGGGAATCAGAGGCTGTGAATCAGAGGCGGGGAATCAGAAGCAGGGAATCGGATGTGCGGAATCAGAGATGGGGAATCAGAGGTGGGGAATCAGAGGCGGTGAATCAGACATGGGTAATCAGAGGCGGGGAATCAGAGGCAGGAAATCAGACACGGGGAATCAGAGGCGGGGAATCAGAGCTGGGGAATTAAATGCAGGGAATCAGAGTTGGGAATTCAGAGGCGGGGAATCAGATATGGGGAAACTGAGGTGGGGAATCAGAGGTGGGCAAATAGAGGCGGGGAATCAGATATGGGGAAACAGAGGCGGGGAATCAGAGGTGGGGAAACAGAGGCGGGGAATCAGATATGGGGAATCAGAGGTGGGGAATCAGAGGTTGGGAATCACAGGCAGGGAATCAGAGGCTGGGAATCAGATGCAGGGAATCAGATGCGGGGAATCAGAGGCGGGGAATCAGAGCTGGGGAATCAGAGGTGGGGAATCAGAGTTGGGGAATCAGAGGCGGGGACTTAGATATGGGGAAACAGAGGCGGGGAATCAGAGGCGGGGAAACAGAGGCGGGGAATCAGATATGGGGAATCAGAGGTGGGGAATCAGAGGCAGGGAATCAGATGTGCGGAATCAGAGATGGGGAATCAGAGGCAGGGAATCAGAATCAGAAGCAGGGAATAAGACGCGGGGAATCTGAGGCGGGGAATCAGAGCTGGGGAATCAGAGGCTGTGAATCAGAGGCGGGGAATCAGAAGCAGGGAATCGGATGTGCGGAATCAGAGATGGGGAATCAGAGGTGGGGAATCAGAGGCGGTGAATCAGACACGGGGAATCTGAGGCGGGGAATCAGAGGCGGGGAATCAGAGGCAGGGAATGGGATGTGCGGAATCAGAGATGGGGAATCAGAGGTGGGGAATCAGAGGCGGTGAATCAGACATGGGTAATCAGAGGTGTGGAATCAGAGGCAGGAAATCAGACACGGGGAATCAGAGGCGGGGAATCAGAGCTGGGGAATTAGATGCAGGGAATCAGAGTTGGGGATTCAGAGGCGGGGAATCAGATATGGGGAAACTGAGGTGGCGAATCAGAGGTGGGCAAATAGAGGCGGGGAATCAGATATGTGGAAACAGAGGCGGGGAATCAGAGGCGGGGAAACAGAGGCGGGGAATCAGATATGGGGAATCAGAGGTGGGGAATCAGAGGTTGGGAATCACAGGCAGGGAATCAGAGGCTGGGAATCAAATGCAGGGAATCAGATGCGGGGAATCAGAGGCGGGGAATCAGAGCTGGGGAATCAGAGGTGGGGAATCAGAGTTGGGGAATCAGAGGCGGGGACTTAGATATGGGGAAACAGAGGCGGGGAATCAGAGCTGGAGAATCAGAGGTGGGGAATCAGAGTTGGGGAATCAGAGGTGGGGACTTAGATATTGGGAAACAGAGGCGGGGAATCAGAGGCAGGGAAACAGAGGCGGGGAATCAGAAGCAGGGAATCGGATGTGCGGAATCAGAGATGGGGAATCAGAGGTGGGGAATCAGAGGCGGTGAATCAGACATGGGTAATCAGAGGCAGGGAATCAGAGGCAGGAAATCAGACACGGGGAATCTGAGGCGGGGAATCAGAGGCGGGGAATCAGAGGCAGGGAATGGGATGTGCGGAATCAGAGATGGGGAATCAGAGGTGGGGAATCAGAGGTGGTGAATCAGACATGGGTAAACAGAGGCGGGGAATCAGAGGCAGGATATCAGACACGGGGAATCAGAGGCGGGGAATCAGAGCTGGGGAATTAGATGCAGGGAATCAGAGTTGGGGATTCAGAGGCGGGGAATCATATATGGGGAAACTGAGGTGGGGAATCAAAGGTGGGCAAATAGAGGCGGGGAATCAGATATGGGGAAACAGAGGCGGGGAATCAGAGGCGGGGAAACAGAGGCGGGGAATCAGATATGGGGAATCAGAGGTGGGGAATCAGAGTTTGGGAATCACAGGCAGGGAATCAGAGGCTGGGTATCAGATGAAGGGAATCAGATGCGGGGAATCAGAGGCGGGGAATCAGAGCTGGGGAATCAGAGGTGGGGAATCAGAGTTGGGGAATCAGAGGCGGGGACTTAGATATGGGGAAACAGAGGCGGGGAATCAGAGAAGGGGAAACAGAGGCGGGGAATCAGATATGGGGAATCAGAGGTGGGGAATCAGAGGCAGGGAATCAGATGTGCGGAATCAGAGATGGGGAATCAGAGGCAGGGAATCAGAATCAGAAGCAGGGAATACGACGCGGGGAATCAGAGGCGGGGAATCAGAGCTGGGGAATCAGAGGCAGTGAATCAGAGGCGGGGAATCAGAGGCAGGGAATCGGATGTGCCGAATCAGAGATGGGGAATCAGAGGTGGGGAATCAGAGGCGGTGAATCAGACATGGGTAATCATAGGCGGGGAATCAGAGGCAGGAAATCAGACACGGGGAATCAGAGGCGGGGAATCAGAGCTGGGAAATTAGAGGCAGGGAATCAGAGTTGGGGATTCAGAGGCGGGGAATCAGATATGGGGAAAAAGAGGCGGGGAAACAGAGGCGGGCAAATAGAGGCAGGGATCAGATATGGGGAAGCAGAGGAGGGGAATCAGAGGCGGGGAAACAGAGGCGGGGAATCAGATATGGGGAATCAGAGGTGGGGAATCAGAGGTTGGGAATCAGAGGCAGGGAATCAGAGGCTGGGAATCATATGCATGGAATCAGATGCGGGGAATCAGAGGCGGGGAATCAAAGCTGGGGAATCAGAGGTGGGGAATCAGAGGCAGGGACTTAGATATGGGGAAACAGAGGCGGGGAATCAGAGGCGGGGAACAAAAGGCGGGGAATCAGATATGGGGAATCAGAGATGGGGAATCAGAGGCAGGGAAATAGATGTGCGGAATCAGAGATGGGGAATCAGAGGTGGGGAATCAGAATCAGAAGCAGGGAATCAGAGGCAGGGAATCAGAGTTGGGGATTCAGAGGCGGGGAATCAGATATGGTTAATCAGAGCTGGGGAATCAGAGGCGGGGAAACAGAGGCGGGGAATCAGATATGGGCAATCAGAGGTGGGGAATCAGAGGTTGTGAATCAGAGATGGAGAATCAGAGGCTGGGAATCAGAGGCCGGTAATCAGAGGCGGGGAATCAGAGGCGGGGATTCAGAGCTGGGGAATCAGAGGCGGGGAATCAGAGTTGGGGAATCAGAGGCGGGGAATCAGATATGGGGAATCAGAGGCGGGGAATCAGAGGCGGGGAAACAGAGGCGGGGAATCAGATATGGGGAATCAGAGGTGGGAAATCAGGTGCGGGGTATCAGTGGCAGGGAATCAGAGGCGGGAAATCAGAGGCCGGGAATCAGAGGCGGTGAATCAGAGGCGGGGAATCAGAGGCAGGGAATCGGATGTGCGGAATCAGAGATGGGGAATCAGAGGTGGGGAATCAGAGGCGGTGAATCAGACATGGGTAATCAGAGGCGGGGAATCAGAGGCAGGAAATCAGACACGGGGAATCAGAGGCGGGGAATCAGAGCTGGGGAATTAGATGCAGGGAATCAGAGTTGGGGATTCAGAGGCGGGGAATCAGATATGGGGAATCAGAGGTGGGGAATCAGAGCTGGGGAATCAGAGGTGGGGAATCAGAGTTGGGGAATCAGAGGCGGGGACTTAGATATGGGGAAACAGAGGCGGGGAATCAGAGGCGGGTAAACAGAGGCGGGGAATCAGATATTGGGAATCAGAGGTGGGGAATCAGAGGCAGGGAATCAGATGTGCGGTATCAGAGATGGGGAATCAGAGGCAGGGAATAAGATTCAGAAGCAGGGAATAAGACGCGGGGAATCTGAGGCGGGGAATCAGAGGCAGGAAATCAGACACGGGGAATCTGAGGCGGGGAATCAGAGGCGGGGAATCAGAGGCAGGGAATGGGATGTGCGGAATCAGAGATGGGGTATCAGAGGTGGGGAATCAGAGGCGGTGAATCAGACATGGGTAATCAGAGGCGGGGAATCAGAGGCAGGAGATCAGACACGGGGAATCAGAGGCGGGGAATCAGAGCTGGGGAATTAGATGCAGGGAATCAGAGTTGGGGATTCAGAGGCGGGGAATCAGATATGGGGAAACTGAGGTGGGGAATCAGAGGTGGGCAAATAGAGGCGGGGAATCAGATATGGGGAAACAGAGGCGGGGAATCAGAGGTGGGGAAACAGAGGCGGGGAATCAGATATGGGGAATCAGAGGTGGGGAATCAGAGGTTGGGAATCACAGGCTGGGAATCAGATGCAGGGAATCAGATGCGGGGAATCAGAGGCGGGGAATCAGAGCTGGGGAATCAGAGGTGGGGAATCAGAGTTGGGGAATCAGAGGCGGGGACTTAGATATGGGGAAACAGAGGCGGGGAATCAGAGGCGGGGAAACAGAGGCGGGGAATCAGATATGGGGAATCAGAGGTGGGTAATCAGAGGCAGGGAATCAGATGTGCGGAATCAGAGATGGGGAATCAGAGGCAGGGAATCAGAATCAGAAGCAGGGAATAAGACGCGGGGAATCTGAGGCGGGGAATCAGAGCTGGGGAATCAGAGGCTGTGAATCAGAGGCGGGGAATCAGAAGCAGGGAATCGGATGTGCGGAATCAGAGATGGGGAATCAGAGGTGGGGAATCAGAGGCGGTGAATCAGACACAGGGAATCTGAGGCGGGGAATCAGAGGCAGGGAATCAGAGGCAGGGAATGGGATGTGCGGAATCAGAGATGGGGAATCAGAGGTGGGGAATCAGAGGCGGTGAATCAGACATGGGTAATCAGAGGCGTGGAATCAGAGGCAGGAAATCAGACACGGGGAATCAGAGGCGGGGAATCAGAGTTGGGGAATTAGATGCAGGGAATCAGAGTTGGGGATTCAGAGGCGGGGAATCAGATATGGGGAAACTGAGGTGGGGAATCAGAGGTGGGCAAATAGAGGCGGGGAATCAGATATGTGGAAACAGAGGCGGGGAGTCAGAGGCGGGGAAACAGAGGCGGGGATTCAGATATGGGGAATCAGAGGTGGGGAATCAGAGGTTGGGAATCACAGGCAGGGAATCAGAGGCTGGGAATCAAATGCAGGGAATCAGATGCGGGGAATCAGAGGCGGGGAATCAGAGCTGGGGAATCAGAGGTGGGGAATCAGAGTTGGGGAATCAGAGGCGGGGACTTAGATATGGGGAAACAGAGGCGGGGAATCAGAGCTGGAGAATCAGAGGTGGGGAATCAGAGTTGGGGAATCAGAGGTGGGGACTTAGATATTGGGAAACAGAGGCGGGGAATCAGAGGCGGGGAAACAGAGGCGGGGAATCAGAAGCAGGGAATCGGATGTGCGGAATCAGAGATGGGGAATCAGAGGTGGGGAATCAGAGGCGGTGAATCAGACATGGGTAATCAGAGGCAGGGAATCAGAGGCAGGAAATCAGACACGGGGAATCTGAGGCGGGGAATCAGAGGCGGGGAATCAGAGGCAGGGAATGGGATGTGCGGAATCAGAGATGGGGAATCAGAGGTGGGGAATCAGAGGTGGTGAATCAGACATGGGTAAACAGAGGCGGGGAATCAGAGGCAGGAAATCAGACACGGGGAATCAGAGGCAGGGAATCAGAGCTGGGGAATTAGATGCAGGGAATCAGAGTTGGGGATTCAGAGGCGGGGAATCATATATGGGGAAACTGAGGTGGGGAATCAGAGGTGGGCAAATAGAGGCGGGGAATCAGATATGGGGAAACAGAGGCGGGGAATCAGAGGCGGGGAAACAGAGGCGGAGAATCAGATATGGGGAATCAGAGGTGGGGAATCAGAGTTTGGGAATCACCGGCAGGGAATCAGAGGCTGGGTATCAGATGCAGGGAATCAGATGCGGGGAATCAGAGGCGGGGAAACAGAGCTGGGGATTCAGAGGTGGGGAATCAGAGTTGGGGAATCAGAGGCGGGGACTTAGATATGGGGAAACAGAGGCGGGGAATCAGAGAAGGGGAAACAGAGGCGGGGAATCAGATATGGGGAATCAGAGGTGGGGAATCAGAGGCAGGGAATCAGATGTGCGGAATCAGAGATGGGGAATCAGAGGCAGGGAATCAGAATCAGAAGCAGGGAATAAGACGCGGGGAATCAGAGGCGGGGAATCAGAGCTGGGGAATCAGAGGCAGTGAATCAGAGGCGGGGAATCAGAGGCAGGGAATCGGATGTGCCGAATCAGACATGGGTAATCATAGGCGGGGAATCAGAGGCAGGAAATCAGACACGGGGAATCAGAGGCGGGGAATCAGAGCTGGGAAATTAGAGGCAGGGAATCAGAGTTGGGGATTCAGAGGCGGGGAATCAGATATGGGGAAAAAGAGGCGGGGAAACAGAGGCGGGCAAATAGAGGCGGGGATCAGATATGGGGAAACAGAGGAGGGGAATCAGAGGCGGGGAAACAGAGGCGGGGAATCAGATATGGGGAATCAGAGGTGGGGAATCAGAGGTTGGGAATCAGAGGCAGGGAATCAGAGGCTGGGAATCATATGCATGGAATCAGATGCGGGGAATCAGAGGCGGGGAATCAAAGCTGGGGAATCAGAGGTGGGGAATCAGAGGCAGGGACTTAGATATGGGGAAACAGAGGCGGGGAATCAGAGGCGGGGAACAAAAGGCGGGGAATCAGATATGGGGAATCAGAGATGGGGAATCAGAGGCAGGGAAATAGATGTGCGGAATCAGAGATGGGGAATCAGAGGTGGGGAATCAGAATCAGAAGCAGGGAATCAGAGGCAGGGAATCAGAGTTGGGGATTCAGAGGCGGGGAATCAGATATGGGGAAACAGAGGCGGGGAATCAGAGGCGGGAAAACAGAGGCGGGGAATTAGATATGGGGAGTCAGAGGTGGGGAATCAGAGGTGGTGAATCAGAGATGGGGAATCACAGGCGTGGAATCAGAGGCAGGGAATAGAACGCTGGGAATCAGAGGCAGGGAATCAGAGTTGGGGCATCAGAGGTTGGGAATTAGATATGGGGAAACAGAGGCGGGGAATCAGAGGCGGGGAAACAGAGGCGGGGAATCAGATATGGGGAATCAGAGGTGGGGAATCAGAGGTTGGGAATCAGAGGCAGGGAATCAGAGGCTTGGAATAAGATGCAGGGAATCAGATGTGGGGAATCAGATATGGGGAATCAGAGGTGGGGAATCTGAGGTTGGGAATCAGAGGCAGGGAATCAGAGGCTTGGAATCAGATGCAGGGAATCAGATGCGGGGAATCAGAGGCGGGGACTTAGATATTGGGAAACAGAGGCGGGGAATCAGAGGCGGGGAAACAGAGGCGGGAAATCAGATATGGGGAATCAGAGGTGGGGAATCAGAGGCAGGGAATCAGGTGTGCGCAATCAGAGATGGGGAATCAGAGGCAGGGAATCAGAATCAGAAGCAGGGAATCAGAGGCCGGGAATCAGAGGCCGGAATCAGATGACGGGAATAAGAGGCCGGGAATCAGAGGTGGGGAATCAGAGTCCGGGAATCAGAGATGGGGATTCAGAGTCGGGGAATGAGATATGGGGAATCAGAGGCGGGGAATCAGAGGCGGGGAAACAGAGGCGGGGAATCAGATATGGGGAATCAGAGGTGGCGAATCAAAGGCGGTGAATCAGAGCTGGGGAATCAGAGGCGGGGAATCAGAGTTGGGGAATCAGAGGCGGGGAATCAGAGCTGGGGAATCAGAGTCGGGGAATCAGAGGCAGGGAATCAGATGTGCGGAATCAGAGATGGGGAATCAGAGGTGGGGAATCAGAGGCGGTGAGTCAGAGATGGGGAATCAGAGGCGGTGAATCAGAGGCAGGAAATCAGACACGGGGATTCAGAGGCTGGGAATCAGACGGGGGGAATCAAAGGTGGGGAATCAGAGCTGGGGAATCAGAGGCAGGGAATCAGAGTTGGGGATTCAGAGGCGGGGAATCAGATATGGGGAAACAGAGGCGGGGAATCAGAGGTGGGAAAACAGAGGCGAGGAATTAGATATGGGGAATCAGAGGTGGGGAATCAGAGGTGGTGAATCAGAGATGGGGAATCACAGGCGGGGAATCAGAGGCAGGGAATAGAACGCGGGGAATCAGAGGCAGGGAATCGGAGTTGGGGCATCAGAGGTTGGGAATTAGATATGGGGAAACAGAGGCGGGGAATCAGAGGTGGGGAAACAGAGGCGGGGAATCAGATATGGGGAATCAGAGGTGGGGGATCAGAGGCAGGGAATCAGATGTGCGGAATCAGAGATGGGGAATCAGAGGCGGGGAATCAGAAGCAGGGAATCGGATGTGCGGAATCAGAGATGGGGAATCAGAGGTGGGGAATCAGAGGCGGTGAATCAGACACAGGGAATCTGAGGCGGGGAATCAGAGGCAGGGAATCAGAGGCAGGGAATGGGATGTGCGGAATCAGAGATGGGGAATCAGAGGTGGGGAATCAGAGGCGGTGAATCAGACATGGGTAATCAGAGGCGTGGAATCAGAGGCAGGAAATCAGACACGGGGAATCAGAGGCGGGGAATCAGAGTTGGGGAATTAGATGCAGGGAATCAGAGTTGGGGATTCAGAGGCGGGGAATCAGATATGGGGAAACTGAGGTGGGGAATCAGAGGTGGGCAAATAGAGGCGGGGAATCAGATATGTGGAAACAGAGGCGGGGAGTCAGAGGCGGGGAAACAGAGGCGGGGATTCAGATATGGGGAATCAGAGGTGGGGAATCAGAGGTTGGGAATCACAGGCAGGGAATCAGAGGCTGGGAATCAAATGCAGGGAATCAGATGCGGGGAATCAGAGGCGGGGAATCAGAGCTGGGGAATCAGAGGTGGGGAATCAGAGTTGGGGAATCAGAGGCGGGGACTTAGATATGGGGAAACAGAGGCGGGGAATCAGAGCTGGAGAATCAGAGGTGGGGAATCAGAGTTGGGGAATCAGAGGTGGGGACTTAGATATTGGGAAACAGAGGCGGGGAATCAGAGGCGGGGAAACAGAGGCGGGGAATCAGAAGCAGGGAATCGGATGTGCGGAATCAGAGATGGGGAATCAGAGGTGGGGAATCAGAGGCGGTGAATCAGACATGGGTAATCAGAGGCAGGGAATCAGAGGCAGGAAATCAGACACGGGGAATCTGAGGCGGGGAATCAGAGGCGGGGAATCAGAGGCAGGGAATGGGATGTGCGGAATCAGAGATGGGGAATCAGAGGTGGGGAATCAGAGGTGGTGAATCAGACATGGGTAAACAGAGGCGGGGAATCAGAGGCAGGAAATCAGACACGGGGAATCAGAGGCAGGGAATCAGAGCTGGGGAATTAGATGCAGGGAATCAGAGTTGGGGATTCAGAGGCGGGGAATCATATATGGGGAAACTGAGGTGGGGAATCAGAGGTGGGCAAATAGAGGCGGGGAATCAGATATGGGGAAACAGAGGCGGGGAATCAGAGGCGGGGAAACAGAGGCGGAGAATCAGATATGGGGAATCAGAGGTGGGGAATCAGAGTTTGGGAATCACCGGCAGGGAATCAGAGGCTGGGTATCAGATGCAGGGAATCAGATGCGGGGAATCAGAGGCGGGGAAACAGAGCTGGGGATTCAGAGGTGGGGAATCAGAGTTGGGGAATCAGAGGCGGGGACTTAGATATGGGGAAACAGAGGCGGGGAATCAGAGAAGGGGAAACAGAGGCGGGGAATCAGATATGGGGAATCAGAGGTGGGGAATCAGAGGCAGGGAATCAGATGTGCGGAATCAGAGATGGGGAATCAGAGGCAGGGAATCAGAATCAGAAGCAGGGAATAAGACGCGGGGAATCAGAGGCGGGGAATCAGAGCTGGGGAATCAGAGGCAGTGAATCAGAGGCGGGGAATCAGAGGCAGGGAATCGGATGTGCCGAATCAGACATGGGTAATCATAGGCGGGGAATCAGAGGCAGGAAATCAGACACGGGGAATCAGAGGCGGGGAATCAGAGCTGGGAAATTAGAGGCAGGGAATCAGAGTTGGGGATTCAGAGGCGGGGAATCAGATATGGGGAAAAAGAGGCGGGGAAACAGAGGCGGGCAAATAGAGGCGGGGATCAGATATGGGGAAACAGAGGAGGGGAATCAGAGGCGGGGAAACAGAGGCGGGGAATCAGATATGGGGAATCAGAGGTGGGGAATCAGAGGTTGGGAATCAGAGGCAGGGAATCAGAGGCTGGGAATCATATGCATGGAATCAGATGCGGGGAATCAGAGGCGGGGAATCAAAGCTGGGGAATCAGAGGTGGGGAATCAGAGGCAGGGACTTAGATATGGGGAAACAGAGGCGGGGAATCAGAGGCGGGGAACAAAAGGCGGGGAATCAGATATGGGGAATCAGAGATGGGGAATCAGAGGCAGGGAAATAGATGTGCGGAATCAGAGATGGGGAATCAGAGGTGGGGAATCAGAATCAGAAGCAGGGAATCAGAGGCAGGGAATCAGAGTTGGGGATTCAGAGGCGGGGAATCAGATATGGGGAAACAGAGGCGGGGAATCAGAGGCGGGAAAACAGAGGCGGGGAATTAGATATGGGGAGTCAGAGGTGGGGAATCAGAGGTGGTGAATCAGAGATGGGGAATCACAGGCGTGGAATCAGAGGCAGGGAATAGAACGCTGGGAATCAGAGGCAGGGAATCAGAGTTGGGGCATCAGAGGTTGGGAATTAGATATGGGGAAACAGAGGCGGGGAATCAGAGGCGGGGAAACAGAGGCGGGGAATCAGATATGGGGAATCAGAGGTGGGGAATCAGAGGTTGGGAATCAGAGGCAGGGAATCAGAGGCTTGGAATAAGATGCAGGGAATCAGATGTGGGGAATCAGATATGGGGAATCAGAGGTGGGGAATCTGAGGTTGGGAATCAGAGGCAGGGAATCAGAGGCTTGGAATCAGATGCAGGGAATCAGATGCGGGGAATCAGAGGCGGGGACTTAGATATTGGGAAACAGAGGCGGGGAATCAGAGGCGGGGAAACAGAGGCGGGAAATCAGATATGGGGAATCAGAGGTGGGGAATCAGAGGCAGGGAATCAGGTGTGCGCAATCAGAGATGGGGAATCAGAGGCAGGGAATCAGAATCAGAAGCAGGGAATCAGAGGCCGGGAATCAGAGGCCGGAATCAGATGACGGGAATAAGAGGCCGGGAATCAGAGGTGGGGAATCAGAGTCCGGGAATCAGAGATGGGGATTCAGAGTCGGGGAATGAGATATGGGGAATCAGAGGCGGGGAATCAGAGGCGGGGAAACAGAGGCGGGGAATCAGATATGGGGAATCAGAGGTGGCGAATCAAAGGCGGTGAATCAGAGCTGGGGAATCAGAGGCGGGGAATCAGAGTTGGGGAATCAGAGGCGGGGAATCAGAGCTGGGGAATCAGAGTCGGGGAATCAGAGGCAGGGAATCAGATGTGCGGAATCAGAGATGGGGAATCAGAGGTGGGGAATCAGAGGCGGTGAGTCAGAGATGGGGAATCAGAGGCGGTGAATCAGAGGCAGGAAATCAGACACGGGGATTCAGAGGCTGGGAATCAGACGGGGGGAATCAAAGGTGGGGAATCAGAGCTGGGGAATCAGAGGCAGGGAATCAGAGTTGGGGATTCAGAGGCGGGGAATCAGATATGGGGAAACAGAGGCGGGGAATCAGAGGTGGGAAAACAGAGGCGAGGAATTAGATATGGGGAATCAGAGGTGGGGAATCAGAGGTGGTGAATCAGAGATGGGGAATCACAGGCGGGGAATCAGAGGCAGGGAATAGAACGCGGGGAATCAGAGGCAGGGAATCGGAGTTGGGGCATCAGAGGTTGGGAATTAGATATGGGGAAACAGAGGCGGGGAATCAGAGGTGGGGAAACAGAGGCGGGGAATCAGATATGGGGAATCAGAGGTGGGGGATCAGAGGCAGGGAATCAGATGTGCGGAATCAGAGATGGGGAATCAGAGGCAGGGAATCAGAATCAGAAGCGGGGAATCAGATATGGGGAATCAGAGGCCAGGAATCAGATGCTGGGAATAAGAGGCCGGGAATCAGAGGTGGGGAATCAGAGTCCGGGAATCAGAGATGGGGATTCAAAGGCGGGGAATGAGATATGGAGAATCAGAGGCGGGGAATTTGAGGCGTGGAAACAGTGGTGGGGAATCAGATATGGGGAATCAGAGGTGGCGAATCAAAGGCAGTGAATCAGAGATGGGGAATCAGAGACGGGGAATCAGAGGCAGGGAATCAAACACAGGGAATCAGAGGCGGGGAATCAGAGCTGGGGAATCAGAGGCGGGGAATCTGAGTTGGGGAATCAGAGGCGGGGAATCAGATATGGGGAAACAGGGGCCGGGAATCAGAGGCGGGGAAACAGAGGCGGGGAATCAGATATGGGGAATTTGAGGTGTGGAATCAGAGGTTGGGAAACAGAGGCGGGGAATCAGAGGCGGGGAAACAGAGGCGGGGAATCAGATATGGGGAATCAGAGGTGGGGAATCAGAGGTTGGGAATCAGAGGCAGGGAATCAGAGGCTTGGAATAAGATGCAGGGAATCAGATGTGGGGAATCAGATATGGGGAATCAGAGGTGGGGAATCTGAGGTTGGGAATCAGAGGCAGGGAATCAGAGGCTTGGAATCAGATGCAGTGATTCAGATGCGGGGTATCAGAGGCGGGGAATCATAGCTGGAGAATCAGAGGTGGGGAATCAGAGTTGGGGAATCAGAGGCAGGGACTTAGATATTGGGAAACAGAAGCGGGGAATCAGAGGCGGGGAAACAGAGGCGGGAAATCAGATATGGGGAATCAGAGGTGGGGAATCAGAGGCAGGGAATCAGATGTGCGCAATCAGAGATGGGGAATCAGAGGCAGGGAATCAGAATCAGAAGCAGGGAATCAGAGGCCGGGAATCAGAGGCCAGAATCAGATGACGGGAATAAGAGGCCGGGAATCAGAGGTGGGGAATCAGAGTCCGGGAATCAGAGATGGGGATTCAGAGTCGGGGAATGAGATATGGGGAATCAGAGGCGGGGAATCAGAGGCGGGGAAACAGAGGCGGGGAATCAGATAAGGGGAATCAGAGGTGGTGAATCAAATGCGGTGAATCAGAGCTGGGGAATCAGAGGCGGGGAATCAGAGTTGGGGAATCAGAGGCGGGGAATCAGAGCTGGGGAATCAGAGTCGGGGAATCAGAGGCAGTGAATCAGATGTGCGGAATCAGAGATGGGGAATCAGAGGCAGGGAATCAGAGTTGGGGATTCAGAGGTGGGGAATCAGATATGGGGAAACAGAGGCGGGGAATCAGAGGTGGGAAAACAGAGGCGAGGAATTAGATATGGGGAATCAGAGGTGGGGAATCAGAGGTGGTGAATCAGAGATGGGGAATCACAGGCGGGGAATCAGAGGCAGGGAATAGAACGCGGGGAATCAGAGGCAGGGAATCGGAGTTGGGGCATCAGAGGTTGGGAATTAGATATGGGGAAACAGAGGCGGGGAATCAGAGGTGGGGAAACAGATGCGGGGAATCAGATATGGGGAATCAGAGGTGGGGGATCAGAGGCAGGGAATCAGATGTGCGGAATCAGAGATGGGGAATCAGAGGCAGGGAATCAGAATCAGAAGCGGGGAATCAGATATGGGGAATCAGAGGCCAGGAATCAGATGCTGGGAATAAGAGGCCGGGAATCAGAGGTGGGGAATCAGAGTCCGGGAATCAGAGATGGGGATTCAAAGGCGGGGAATGAGATATGGAGAATCAGAGGCGGGGAATTTGAGGCGTGGAAACAGTGGTGGGGAATCAGATATGGGGAATCAGAGGTGGGGAATCAAAGGCAGTGAATCAGAGATGGGGAATCAGAGACGGGGAATCAGAGGCAGGGAATCAAACACAGGGAATCAGAGGCGGGGAATCAGAGCTGGGGAATCAGAGGCGGGGAATCTGAGTTGGGGAATCAGAGGCGGGGAATCAGATATGGGGAAACAGGGGCCGGGAATCAGAGGCGGGGAAACAGAGGCGGGGAATCAGATATGGGGAATTTGAGGTGTGGAATCAGAGGGTGGGAAACAGAGGCGGGGAATCAGAGGCGGGGAAACAGAGGCGGGGAATCAGATATGGGGAATCAGAGGTGGGGAATCAGAGGTTGGGAATCAGAGGCAGGGAATCAGAGGCTTGGAATAAGATGCAGGGAATCAGATGTGGGGAATCAGATATGGGGAATCAGAGGTGGGGAATCTGAGGTTGGGAATCAGAGGCAGGGAATCAGAGGCTTGGAATCAGATGCAGGGAATCAGATGCGGGGTATCAGAGGCGGGGAATCATAGCTGGAGAATCAGAGATGGGGAATCAGAGTTGGGGAATCAGAGGCAGGGACTTAGATATTGGGAAACAGAAGCGGGGAATCAGAGGCGGGGAAACAGAGGCGGGAAATCAGATATGGGGAATCAGAGGTGGGGAATCAGAGGCAGGGAATCAGATGTGCGCAATCAGAGATGGGGAATCAGAGGCAGGGAATCAGAATCAGAAGCAGGGAATCAGAGGCCGGGAATCAGAGGCCAGAATCAGATGACGGGAATAAGAGGCCGGGAATCAGAGGTGGGGAATCAGAGTCCGGGAATCAGAGATGGGGATTCAGAGTCGGGGAATGAGATATGGGGAATCAGAGGCGGGGAATCAGAGGCGGGGAAACAGAGGCGGGGAATCAGATAAGGGGAATCAGAGGTGGTGATTCAAAGGTGGTGAATCAGAGCTGGGGAATCAGAGGCGGGGAATCGGAGTTGGGGAATCAGAGGTTGGGAATTAGATATTGGGAAACAGAGGCGGGGAATCAGAGGTGGGGAAACAGAGGCGGGGAATCAGATATGGGGAATCAGAGGTGGGGGATAAGAGGCAGGGAATCAGATGTGCGGAATCAGAGATGGGGAATCAGAGGCAGGGAATCAGAATCAGAAGCGGGGAATCAGATATGGGGAATCAGAGGCCAGGAATCAGATGCTGGGAATAAGAGGCCGGGAATCAGAGGTGGGGAATCAGAGTCCGGGAATCAGAGATGGGGATTCAAAGGCGGGGAATGAGATATGGAGAATCAGAGGCGGGGAATTTGAGGCGTGGAAACAGTGGTGGGGAATCAGATATGGGGAATCAGAGGTGGCGAATCAAAGGCAGTGAATCAGAGCTGGGGAATCAGAGGCGGGGAATCTGAGTTGGGGAATCAGAGGTGGGGAATCAGATATGGGGAAACAGGGGCCGGGAATCAGAGGCGGGGAAACAGAGGCGGGGAATCAGATATGGGGAATCAGAGGTGTGGAATCAGAGGTTGGGAAACAGAGGCGGGGAATCAGATATGGGGAATCAGAGGTGGGGAATCAGAGGTGGTGAATCAGAGATGGGGAATCACAGGCGTGGAATCAGAGGCAGGGAATAGAACGCGGGGAATCAGAGGCAGGGAATTAGAGTTGGGGCATCAGAGGTTGGGAATTAGATATGGGGAAACAGAGGCAGGGAATCAGAGGCGGGGAAACAGAGGTGGGGAATCAGATATGGGGAATCAGAGGTGGGGAATCAGAGGCAGGGAATCAGATGTGCGGAATCAGAGATGGGGAATCAGAGGCAGGGAATCAGAATCAGAAGCGGGGAATCAGAGGCCAGGAATCAGAGGCCGGGAATCAGATGCTGGGAATAAGAGGCCGGGAATCAGAGGTGGGGAATCAGAGTCCGGGAATCAGAGATGGGGATTCAGAGGCGGAGAATGAGATATGGAGAATCAGAGGCGGGGAATCAGAGGCGGGGAAACAGAGGTGGGGAATCAGATATGGGGAATCAGAGGTGGCGAATCAAAGGCGGTGAATCAGAGATGGGGAATCAGAGGCAGGCAATCAGAGGCAGGGAATCAAACACGGGGAATCAGAGGCGGGGAATCAGAGCTGGGGAATCAGAGGCGGGGAATCAGAGTTGGGGAATCAGAGGTGGGGAATCAGATATGGGGAAACAGGTGCGGGGAATCAGAGGCGGGGAAACAAGAGGCGAGGAATCAGATATGGGGAATCAGAGGTGTGGAATCAGAGGTTGGGAATCAGAGGCAGGGAATCAGAGGCGGGGAAACAGAGGAGGGGAATCAGATATGGGGAATCAGAGGTGGCGAATCAAAGGCGGTGAAACAGAGATGGGGAATCAGGGCAGGGAATCAGAGGCAGGGAATCAAACACGGGGAATCAGAGCTGGGGAATCAGAGGCGGGGAATTAGAGTTGGGGAATCAGAGGAGGGGAGTCAGAGGCGGGGAAACAGGCGGGGAATCAGATATGGGGAATCAGAGGTGGGGAATCAGATGTTGGGAATCAGAGGCAGGGAATAAGAGGCGGGGAATCAGAGGCGGGGAATCAGAGGCAGGGAATCAGATGTGCGGAATCGGAGATGGGGAATCAGAGGCAGGGAATCAGAGGCGGGGAATCAGAGGCGGGGAATCAGAGGCCGGGAATAAGATATGGGGAAACAGAGGCGGGGAATCAGAGGCGGGGAAACAGAGGCGGGGAACCAGATATGGGAAATCAGAGGTGGGGAATCAGAGGTTGGGAATCAGAGGCAGGGAATCAGAGGCTTGGAATCAGATGCAGGGAATCAGATGCGGGGAATCAGAGGCGGGGAATCAGAGCTGGAGAATCAGAGGTGGGGAATCAGAGTTGGGGAATCAGAGGCGGGGACTTAGATATTGGGAAACAGAGGCGGGGAATCAGAGGCGGGGAAACAGAGGCGGGGAATCAGATATGGGGAATCAGAGGTGGGGAATCAGAGGCAGGGAATCAGATGTGCGCAATCAGAGATGGGGAATCAGAGGCAGGGAATCAGAATCAGAAGCAGGGAATCAGAGGCCGGGGATCAGAGGCCGGAATCAGATGCCGGGAATAAGAGGCCGGGAATCAGAGGTGGGGAATCAGAGTCCGGGAATCAGAGATGGGGATTCAGAGGCGGGGAATGAGATATGGGGAATCAGAAGCAGGGAATCAAAGGCGGGGAAACAGAGGCGGGGAATCAGATAGGGGGAATCAGAGGTGGCGAATCAAAGGCGGTGAATCAGAGATGGGGAATCAGAGGCCGGGAATCAGAGGCAGGGAATCAAACACGGGGAATCAGAGGCGGGGAATCAGAGCTGGGGAATCAGAGGCGGGGAATCTTAGCTGGCGAATCAGAGGCGGGGAATCAGAGGTGGGGAATCAGAGGCGGGGAATCAGATATTGTTAATCAGAGCTGGGGAATCAGAGGCGGGGAAACAGAGGCGGGGAATCAGATATGGGCAATCAGAGGTGGGGAATCAGAGGTTGTGAATCAGAGATGGAGAATCAGAGGCGGGGAATCAGAGGCCGGTAATCAGACGCGGGGAATCAGAGGCGGGGATTCAGAGCTGGGGAATCAGAGGTGGGGAATCAGAGTTGGGGAATCAGAGGCGGGGAATCAGATATGGGGAATCAGAGGCAGGGAATCAGAGGCGGGGAAACAGAGGCGGGGAATCAGATATGGGGAATCAGAGGTGGGGAATCAGGTGCGGGGTATCAGTGGCAGGGAATCAGAGGCGGGAAATCAGAGGCCGGGAATCAGAGGCGGTGAATCAGAGGCGGGGAATCAGAGGCAGGGAATCGGATGTGCGGAATCAGAGATGGGGAATCAGAGGTGGGGAATCAGAGGCGGTGAATCAGACATGGGTAATCAGAGGCGGGGAATCAGAGGCAGGAAATCAGACACGGGGAATCAGAGGCGGGGAATCAGAGCTGGGGAATTAGATGCAGGGAATCAGAGTTGGGGATTCAGAGGCGGGGAATCAGATATGGGGAATCAGAGGTGGGGAATCAGAGCTGGGGAATCAGAGGTGGGGAATCAGAGTTGGGCAATCAGAGGCGGGGACTTAGATATGGGGAAACAGAGGCGGGGAATCAGAGGCAGGGAAACAGAGGCGGGGAATCAGATATTGGGAATTAGAGGTGGGGAATCAGAGGCAGGGAATCAGATGTGCGGTATCAGAGATGGGGAATCAGAGGCAGGGAATCAGAATCAGAAGCAGGGAATAAGACGCGGGGAATCTGAGGCGGGGAATCAGAGCTGGGGAATCAGAGGCTGTGAATCAGAGGCGGGGAATCAGAAGCAGGGAATCGGATGTGCGGAATCAGAGATGGGGAATCAGAGGTGGGGAATCAGAGGCGGTGAATCAGACATGTGTAATCAGAGGCGGGGAATCAGAGGCAGGAAATCAGACACGGGGAATCTGAAGCGGGGAATCAGAGGCGGGGAATCAGAGGCGGGGAATGGGATGTGCGGAATCAGAGATGGGGAATCAGAGGTGGGGAATCAGAGGCGGTGAATCAGACATGGGTAATCAGAGGCGGGGAATCAGAGGCAGGAAATCAGACACGGGGAATCAGAGGCGGGGAATCAGAGCTGGGGAATTAGATGCAGGGAATCAGAGTTGGGGATTCAGAGGCGGGGAATCAGATATGGGGAAACTGAGGTGGGGAATCAGAGGTGGGCAAATAGAGGCGGGGAATCAGATATGGGGAAACAGAGGCGGGGAATCAGAGGTGGGGAAACAGAGGCGGGGAATCAGATATGGGGAATCAGAGGTGGGGAATCAGAGGTTGGGAATCACAGGCAGGGAATCAGAGGCTGGGAATCAGATGCAGGGAAGCAGATACGGGGAATCAGAGGCGGGGAATCAGAGCTGGGGAATCAGAGGTGGGGAATCAGAGTTGGGGAATCAGAGGCGGGGACTTAGATATGGGGAAACAGAGGCGGGGAATCAGAGGCGGGGAAACAGAGGCGGGGAATCAGATATGGGGAATCAGAGGTGGGGAATCAGAGGCAGGGAATCAGATGTGCGGAATCAGAGATGGGGAATCAGAGGCAGGGAATCAGAATCAGAAGCAGGGAATAAGACGCGGGGAATCTGAGGCGGGGAATCAGAGCTGGGGAATCAGAGGCTGTGAATCAGAGGCGGGGAATCAGAAGCAGGGAATCGGATGTGCGGAATCAGAGATGGGGAATCAGAGGTGGGGAATCAGAGGCGGTGAATCAGACACGGGGAATCTGAGGCGGCGAATCAGAGGCGGGGAATCAGAGGCAGGGAATGGGATGTGCGGAATCAGAGATGGGGAATCAGAGGTGGGGAATCAGAGGCGGTGAATCAGACATGGGTAATCAGAGGCGTGGAATCAGAGGCAGGAAATCAGACACGGGGAATCAGAGGCGGGGAATCAGAGCTGGGGAATTAGATGCAGGGAATCAGAGTTGGGGATTCAGAGGCGGGGAATCAGATATGGGGAAACTGAGGTGGGGAATCAGAGGTGGGCAAATAGAGGCGGGGAATCAGATATGGGGAAACAGAGGCGGGGAATCAGAGGCGGGGAAACAGAGGCGGGGAATCAGATATGGGGAATCAGAGGTGGGGAATCAGAGGTTGGGAATCACAGGCAGGGAATCAGAGGCTGGGAATCAGATGCAGGGAATCAGATGCGGGGAATCAGAGGCGGGGAATCAGAGTTGGGGAATCAGAGGTGGGGAATCAGAGTTGGGGAATCAGAGGCGGGGACTTAGATATGGGGAAACAGAGGCGGGGAATCAGAGCTGGAGAATCAGAGGTGGGGAATCAGAGTTGGGGAATCAGAGGCGGGGACTTAGATATTGGGAAACAGAGGCGGGGAATCAGAGGCGGGGAAACAGAGGCGGGGAATCAGATATGGGGAATCAGAGGTGGGGAATCAGAGGCAGGGAATCAGATGTGCGCAATCAGAGATGGGGAATCAGAGGCAGGGAATCAGAATCAGAAGCAGGGAATCAGAGGCCGGGAATCAGAGGCCGGAATCAGATGCCGGGAATAAGAGGCCGGGAATCAGAGGTGGGGAATCAGAGTCCGGGAATCAGAGATGGGGATTCAGAGGCGGGGAATGAGATATGGGGAATCAGAGGCGGGGAATCAGAGGCGGGGAAACAGAGACAGGGAATCAGATATGGGGAATCAGAGGTGGCGAATCAAAGGCGGTGAATCAGAGATGGGGAATCAGAGGCGGGCAATCAGAGGCAGGGAATCAAACACGGGGAATCAGAGGCGGGGAATCAGAGCTGGGGAATCAGAGGCGGGGAATCAGGGTTGGGGAATCAGAGGCGGGGAATCAGATATGGGGAAACAGCGGCGGGGAATCAGAGGTGGGGAAACACAGGCGGGGAATCAGATATGGGGAATCAGAGGTGTGGAATCAGAGGTTGGGAATCAGAGGCAGGGAATCAGAGGCGGGGAAACAGAGGCGGGGAATCAGATAAGGGGAATCAGAGGTGGCGAATCAAAGGCGGTGAAACAGAGATGGGGAATCAGGGCAGGGAATCAGAGGCAGGGAATCAAACACGGGGAATCAGAGCTGGGGAATCAGAGGCGGGGAATTACAGTTGGGGAATCAGAGGAGGGGAATCAGAGTTGGGGAATCAGAGGCGGGGAATCAGATATGGGGAAACAGGGGCGGGGAATCAGAGGCGGGGAAACAAGATGCGAGGAATCAGATATGGGGAATCAGAGGTGGCGAATCAAAGGCGGTGAATCAGAGATGGGGAATCAGAGGCGGGCAATCAGAGGCAGGGAATCAAACACGGGGAATAAGAGGCGGGGAATCAGAGCTGGGGAATCAGAGGCGGGGAATCAGAGTTGGGGAATCAGAGGCGGGGAATCAGATATGGGGAAACAGGGGCGGGGAATCAGAGGCGGGGAAACAAGAGGCGAGGAATCAGATATGGGGAATCAGAGGTGTGGAATCAGAGGTTGGGAATCAGAGGCAGGGAATCAGAGGCGGGGAAACAGAGGAGGGGAATCAGATATGGGGAATCAGAGGTGGCGAATCAAAGGCGGTGAAACAGAGATGGGGAATCAGGGCAGGGAATCAGAGGCAGGGAATCAAACACGGGGAATCAGAGCTGGGGAATCAGAGGCGGGGAATTAGAGTTGGGGAATCAGAGGAGGGGAGTCAGAGGCGGGGAAACAGGCGGGGAATCAGATATGGGGAATCAGAGGTGGGGAATCAGATGTTGGGAATCAGAGGCAGGGAATCAGAGGCGGGGAATCAGAGGCGGGGAATCAGAGGCAGGGAATCAGATGTGCGGAATCAGAGATGGGGAATCAGAGGCAGGGAATCAGAGGCGGGGAATCAGAGGCGGGGAATCAGAGGCCGGGAATCAGATATGGGGAAACAGAGGTGGGGAATCAGAGGCGGGGAAACAGAGGCGGGGAATCAGATATGGGAAATCAGAGGTGGGGAATCAGATGCGGGGAATCAGAGCTGGAGAATCAGAGGTGGGGAATCAGAGTTGGGGAATCAGAGGCGGGGACTTAGATATTGGGAAACAGAGGCGGGGAATCAGAGGCGGGGAAACAGAGGCGGGGAATCAGATATGGGGAATCAGAGGTGGGGAATCAGAGGCAGGGAATCAGATGTGCTCAATCAGAGATGGGGAATCAGAGGCAGGGAATCAGAATCAGAAGCAGGGAATCAGAGGCCGGGGATCAGAGGCCGGAATCAGATGCCGGGAATAAGAGGCCGGGAATCAGAGGTGGGGAATCAGAGTCCGGGAATCAGAGATGGGGATTCAGAGGCGGGGAATGAGATATGGGGAATCAGAAGCGGGGAATCAGAGGCGGGGAAACAGAGGCGGGGAATCAGATATGGGGAATCAGAGGCAGGGAATCAGAGGCGGGGAAACAGAGGTGGGGAATCAGATATGGGGAATCAGAGGTGGGGAATCAGAGGCAGGGAATCAGATGAGCGGAATCAGAGATGGGGAATCAGAGGCAGGGAATCAGAATCAGAAGCGGGGAATCAGAGGCCAGGAATCAGAGGCCGGGAATCAGATGCTGGGAATAAGAGGCCGGGAATCAGAGGTGGGGAATCAGAGTCCGGGAATCAGAGATGGGGATTCAGAGGCGGAGAATGAGATATGGAGAATCAGAGGCGGGGAATCAGAGGCGGGGAAACAGAGGTGGGGAATCAGATATGGGGAATCAGAGGTGGCGAATCAAAGGCGGTGAATCAGAGATGGGGAATCAGAGGCAGGCAATCAGAGGCAGGGAATCAAACACGGGGAATCAGAGGCGGGGAATCAGAGCTGGGGAATCAGAGGCGGGGAATCAGAGTTGGGGAATCAGAGGCGGGGAATCAGATATGGGGAAACAGGGGCGGGGAATCAGAGGCGGGGAAACAAGAGGCGAGGAATCAGATATGGGGAATCAGAGGTGTGGAATCAGAGGTTGGGAATCAGAGGCAGGGAATCAGAGGCGGGGAAACAGAGGAGGGGAATCAGATATGGGGAATCAGAGGTGGCGAATCAAAGGCGGTGAAACAGAGATGGGGAATCAGGGCAGGGAATCAGAGGCAGGGAATCAAACACGGGGAATCAGAGCTGGGGAATCAGAGGCGGGGAATTAGAGTTGGGGAATCAGAGGAGGGGAGTCAGAGGCGGGGAAACAGGCGGGGAATCAGATATGGGGAATCAGAGGTGGGGAATCAGATGTTGGGAATCAGAGGCAGGGAATAAGAGGCGGGGAATCAGAGGCGGGGAATCAGAGGCAGGGAATCAGATGTGCGGAATCGGAGATGGGGAATCAGAGGCAGGGAATCAGAGGCGGGGAATCAGAGGCGGGGAATCAGAGGCCGGGAATAAGATATGGGGAAACAGAGGCGGGGAATCAGAGGCGGGGAAACAGAGGCGGGGAACCAGATATGGGAAATCAGAGGTGGGGAATCAGAGGTTGGGAATCAGAGGCAGGGAATCAAAGGCTTGGAATCAGATGCAGGGAATCAGATGCGGGGAATCAGAGGCGGGGAATCAGAGCTGGAGAATCAGAGGTGGGGAATCAGAGTTGGGGAATCAGAGGCGGGGACTTAGATATTGGGAAACAGAGGCGGGGAATCAGAGGCGGGGAAACAGAGGCGGGGAATCAGATATGGGGAATCAGAGGTGGGGAATCAGAGGCAGGGAATCAGATGTGCGCAATCAGAGATGGGGAATCAGAGGCAGGGAATCAGAATCAGAAGCAGGGAATCAGAGGCCGGGGATCAGAGGCCGGAATCAGATGCCGGGAATAAGAGGCCGGGAATCAGAGGTGGGGAATCAGAGTCCGGGAATCAGAGATGGGGATTCAGAGGCGGGGAATGAGATATGGGGAATCAGAAGCAGGGAATCAAAGGCGGGGAAACAGAGGCGGGGAATCAGATATGGGGAATCAGAGGTGGCGAATCAAAGGCGGTGAATCAGAGATGGGGAATCAGAGGCCGGGAATCAGAGGCAGGGAATCAAACACGGGGAATCAGAGGCGGGGAATCAGAGCTGGGGAATCAGAGGCGGGGAATCATAGCTGGCGAATCAGAGGCGGGGAATCAGAGGTGGGGAATCAGAGGCGGGGAATCAGATATTGTTAATCAGAGCTGGGGAATCAGAGGCGGGGAAACAGAGGCGGGGAATCAGATATGGGCAATCAGAGGTGGGGAATCAGAGGTTGTGAATCAGAGATGGAGAATCAGAGGCGGGGAATCAGAGGCCGGTAATCAGACGCGGGGAATCAGAGGCGGGGATTCAGAGCTGGGGAATCAGAGGCGGGGAATCAGATATGGGGAATCAGAGGCGGGGAATCAGAGGCGGGGAAACAGAGGCGGGGAATCAGATATGGGGAATCAGAGGTGGGGAATCAGGTGCGGGGTATCAGTGGCAGGGAATCAGAGGCGGGAAATCAGAGGCCGGGAATCAGAGGCGGTGAATCAGAGGCGGGGAATCAGAGGCAGGGAATCGGATGTGCGGAATCAGAGGTGGGGAATCAGAGGTGGGGAATCAGAGGCGGTGAATCAGACATGGGTAATCAGAGGCGGGGAATCAGAGGCAGGAAATCAGACACGGGGAATCAGAGGCGGGGAATCAGAGCTGGGGAATTAGATGCAGGGAATCAGAGTTGGGGATTCAGAGGCGGGGAATCAGATATGGGGAATCAGAGGTGGGGAATCAGAGCTGGGGAATCAGAGGTGGGGAATCAGAGTTGGGCAATCAGAGGCGGGGACTTAGATATGGGGAAACAGAGGCGGGGAATCAGAGGCAGGGAAACAGAGGCGGGGAATCAGATATTGGGAATTAGAGGTGGGGAATCAGAGGCAGGGAATCAGATGTGCGGTATCAGAGATGGGGAATCAGAGGCAGGGAATCAGAATCAGAAGCAGGGAATAAGACGCGGGGAATCTGAGGCGGGGAATCAGAGCTGGGGAATCAGAGGCTGTGAATCAGAGGCGGGGAATCAGAAGCAGGGAATCGGATGTGCGGAATCAGAGATGGGGAATCAGAGGTGGGGAATCAGAGGCGGTGAATCAGACATGTGTAATCAGAGGCGGGGAATCAGAGGCAGGAAATCAGACACGGGGAATCTGAAGCGGGGAATCAGAGGCGGGGAATCAGAGGCAGGGAATGGGATGTGCGGAATCAGAGATGGGGAATCAGAGGTGGGGAATCAGAGGCGGTGAATCAGACATGGGTAATCAGAGGCGGGGAATCAGAGGCAGGAAATCAGACACGGGGAATCAGAGGCGGGGAATCAGAGCTGGGGAATTAGATGCAGGGAATCAGAGTTGGGGATTCAGAGGCGGGGAATCAGATATGGGGAAACTGAGGTGGGGAATCAGAGGTGGGCAAATAGAGGCGGGGAATCAGATATGGGGAAACAGAGGCGGGGAATCAGAGGTGGGGAAACAGAGGCGGGGAATCAGATATGGGGAATCAGAGGTGGGGAATCAGAGGTTGGGAATCACAGGCAGGGAATCAGAGGCTGGGAATCAGATGCAGGGAATCAGATACGGGGAATCAGAGGCGGGGAATCAGAGCTGGGGAATCAGAGGTGGGGAATCAGAGTTGGGGAATCAGAGGCGGGGACTTAGATATGGGGAAACAGAGGCGGGGAATCAGAGGCGGGGAAACAGAGGCGGGGAATCAGATATGGGGAATCAGAGGTGGGGAATCAGAGGCAGGGAATCAGATGTGCGGAATCAGAGATGGGGAATCAGAGGCAGGGAATCAGAATCAGAAGCAGGGAATAAGACGCGGGGAATCTGAGGCGGGGAATCAGAGCTGGGGAATCAGAGGCTGTGAATCAGAGGCGGGGAATCAGAAGCAGGGAATCGGATGTGCGGAATCAGAGATGGGGAATCAGAGGTGGGGAATCAGAGGCGGTGAATCAGACACGGGGAATCTGAGGCGGTGAATCAGAGGCGGGGAATCAGAGGCAGGGAATGGGATGTGCGGAATCAGAGATGGGGAATCAGAGGTGGGGAATCAGAGGCGGTGAATCAGACATGGGTAATCAGAGGCGTGGAATCAGAGGCAGGAAATCAGACACGGGGAATCAGAGGCGGGGAATCAGAGCTGGGGAATTAGATGCAGGGAATCAGAGTTGGGGATTCAGAGGCGGGGAATCAGATATGGGGAAACTGAGGTGGGGAATCAGAGTTTGGCAAATAGAGGCGGGGAATCAGATATGGGGAAACAGAGGCGGGGAATCAGAGGCGGGGAAACAGAGGCGGGGAATCAGATATGGGGAATCAGAGGTGGGGAATCAGAGGTTGGGAATCACAGGCAGGGAATCAGAGGCTGGGAATCAGATGCAGGGAATCAGATGCGGGGAATCAGAGGCGGGGAATCAGAGCTGGGGAATCAGAGGTGGGGAATCAGAGTTGGGGAATCAGAGGCGGGGACTTAGATATGGGGAAACAGAGGCGGGGAATCAGAGCTGGAGAATCAGAGGTGGGGAATCAGAGTTGGGGAATCAGAGGCGGGGACTTAGATATTGGGAAACAGAGGCGGGGAATCAGAGGCGGGGAAACAGAGGCGGGGAATCAGATATGGGGAATCAGAGGTGGGGAATCAGAGGCAGGGAATCAGATGTGCGCAATCAGAGATGGGGAATCAGAGGCAGGGAATCAGAATCAGAAGCAGGGAATCAGAGGCCGGGAATCAGAGGCCGGAATCAGATGCCGGGAATAAGAGGCCGGGAATCAGAGGTGGGGAATCAGAGTCCGGGAATCAGAGATGGGGATTCAGAGGCGGGGAATGAGATATGGGGAATCAGAGGCGGGGAATCAGAGGCGGGGAAACAGAGACAGGGAATCAGATATGGGGAATCAGAGGTGGCGAATCAAAGGCGGTGAATCAGAGATGGGGAATCAGAGGCGGGCAATCAGAGGCAGGGAATCAAACACGGGGAATCAGAGGCGGGGAATCAGAGCTGGGGAATCAGAGGCGGGGAATCAGGGTTGGGGAATCAGAGGCGGGGAATCAGATATGGGGAAACAGGGGCGGGGAATCAGAGGTGGGGAAACACAGGCGGGGAATCAGATATGGGGAATCAGAGGTGTGGAATCAGAGGTTGGGAATCAGAGGCAGGGAATCAGAGGCGGGGAAACAGAGGCGGGGAATCAGATAAGGGGAATCAGAGGTGGCGAATCAAAGGCGGTGAAACAGAGATGGGGAATCAGGGCAGGGAATCAGAGGCAGGGAATCAAACACGGGGAATCAGAGCTGGGGAATCAGAGGCGGGGAATTAGAGTTGGGGAATCAGAGGAGGGGAATCAGAGTTGGGGAATCAGAGGCGGGGAATCAGATATGGGGAAACAGGGGCGGGGAATCAGAGGCGGGGAAACAAGAGGCGAGGAATCAGATATGGGGAATCAGAGGTGGCGAATCAAAGGCGGTGAATCAGAGATGGGGAATCAGAGGCGGGCAATCAGAGGCAGGGAATCAAACACGGGGAATAAGAGGCGGGGAATCAGAGCTGGGGAATCAGAGGCGGGGAATCAGAGTTGGGGAATCAGAGGCGGGGAATCAGATATGGGGAAACAGGGGCGGGGAATCAGAGGCGGGGAAACAAGAGGCGAGGAATCAGATATGGGGAATCAGAGGTGTGGAATCAGAGGTTGGGAATCAGAGGCAGGGAATCAGAGGCGGGGAAACAGAGGAGGGGAATCAGATATGGGGAATCAGAGGTGGCGAATCAAAGGCGGTGAAACAGAGATGGGGAATCAGGGCAGGGAATCAGAGGCAGGGAATCAAACACGGGGAATCAGAGCTGGGGAATCAGAGGCGGGGAATTAGAGTTGGGGAATCAGAGGAGGGGAGTCAGAGGCGGGGAAACAGGCGGGGAATCAGATATGGGGAATCAGAGGTGGGGAATCAGATGTTGGGAATCAGAGGCAGGGAATCAGAGGCGGGGAATCAGAGGCGGGGAATCAGAGGCAGGGAATCAGATGTGCGGAATCGGAGATGGGGAATCAGAGGCAGGGAATCAGAGGCGGGGAATCAGAGGCGGGGAATCAGAGGACGGGAATCAGATATGGGGAAACAGAGGTGGGGAATCAGAGGCGGGGAAACAGAGGCGGGGAATCAGATATGGGAAATCAGAGGTGGGGAATCAGATGCGGGGAATCAGAGCTGGAGAATCAGAGGTGGGGAATCAGAGTTGGGGAATCAGAGGCGGGGACTTAGATATTGGGAAACAGAGGCGGGGAATCAGAGGCGGGGAAACAGAGGCGGGGAATCAGATATGGGGAATCAGAGGTGGGGAATCAGAGGCAGGGAATCAGATGTGCGCAATCAGAGATGGGGAATCAGAGGCAGGGAATCAGAATCAGAAGCAGGGAATCAGAGGCCGGGGATCAGAGGCCGGAATCAGATGCCGGGAATAAGAGGCCGGGAATCAGAGGTGGGGAATCAGAGTCCGGGAATCAGAGATGGGGATTCAGAGGCGGGGAATGAGATATGGGGAATCAGAAGCGGGGAATCAGAGGCGGGGAAACAGAGGCGGGGAATCAGATATGGGGAATCAGAGGTGGCGAATCAAAGGCGGTGAATCAGAGATGGGGAATCAGAGGCCGGGAATCAGAGGCAGGGAATCAAACACGGGGAATCAGAGGCGGGGAATCAGAGCTGGGGAATCAGAGGCGGGGAATCATAGCTGGCGAATCAGAGGCGGGGAATCAGAGGTGGGGAATCAGAGGCGGGGAATCAGATATTGTTAATCAGAGGTGGGGAATCAAAGGTTGTGAATCAGAGATGGAGAATCAGAGGCGGGGAATCAGAGGCCGGTAATCAGACGCGGGGAATCAGAGGCGGGGATTCAGAGCTGGGGAATCAGAGGCGGGGAATCAGAGTTGGGGAATCAGAGGCGGGGAATCAGATATGGGGAATCAGAGGCGGGGAATCAGAGGCGGGAAATCAGAGGCCGGGAATCAGAGGCGGTGAATCAGAGGCGGGGAATCAGAGGCAGGGAATCGGATGTGCGGAATCAGAGATGGGGAATCAGAGGTGGGGAATCAGAGGCGGTGAATCAGACATGGGTAATCAGAGGCGGGGAATCAGAGGCAGGAAATCAGACACGGGGAATCAGAGGCGGGGAATCAGAGCTGGGGAATCAGAGGTGGGGAATCAGAGTTGGGGAATCAGAGGCGGGGACTTAGATATGGGGAAACAGAGGCGGGGAATCAGAGGCGGGGAAACAGAGGCGGGGAATCAGATATTGGGAATCAGAGGTGGGGAATCAGAGGCAGGGAATCAGATGTGCGGTATCAGAGATGGGGAATCAGAGACAGGGAATCAGAATCAGAAGCAGGGAATAAGACGCGGGGAATCTGAGGCGGGTAATCAGAGCTGGGGAATCAGAGGCTGTGAATCAGAGGCGGGGAATCAGAAGCAGGGAATCGGATGTGCGGAATCAGAGATGGGGAATCAGAGGTGGGGAATCAGAGGCGGTGAATCAGACATGGGTAATCAGAGGCGGGGTATCAGAGGCAGGAAATCAGACACGGGGAATCTGAGGCGGGGAATCAGAGGCGGGGAATCAGAGGCAGGGAATGGGATGTGCGGAATCAGAGATGGGGAATCAGAGGTGGGGAATCAGAGGCGGTGAATCAGACATGGGTAATCAGAGGCGGGGAATCAGAGGCAGGAAATCAGACACGGAGAATCAGAGGCGGGGAATCAGAGCTGGGGAATTAGATTCAGGGAATCAGAGTTGGGGATTCAGAGGCGGGGAATCAGAGGTGGGGAAACAGAGGCGGGGAATCAGATATGGGGAATCAGAGGTGGAGAATCAGAGGTTGGGAATCACAGGCAGGGAATCAGAGGCTGGGAATCAGATGCAGGGAATCAGATGCGGGGAATCAGAGGCGGGGAATCAGAGCTGGGGAATCAGAGGTGGGGAATCAGAGTTGGGGAATCAGAGGCGGGGACTTAGATATGGGGAAACAGAGGCGGGGAATCAGAGGCGGGGAAACAGAGGCGGGGAATCAGATATGGGGAATCAGAGGTGGGGAATCAGAGGCAGGGAATCAGATGTGCGGAATCAGAGATGGGGAATCAGAGGCAGGGAATCAGAATCAGAAGCAGGGAATAAGACGCGGGGAATCTGAGGCGGGGAATCAGAGCTGGGGAATCAGAGGCTGTGAATCAGAGGCGGGGAATCAGAAGCAGGGAATCGGATGTGCGGAATCAGAGATGGGGAATCAGAGGTGGGGAATCAGAGGCGGTGAATCAGACACGGGGAATCTGAGGCGGGGAATCAGAGGCGGGGAATCAGAGGCAGGGAATGGGATGTGCGGAATCAGAGATGGGGAATCAGAGGTGGGGAATCAGAGGCGGTGAATCAGACATGGGTAATCAGAGGCGTGGAATCAGAGGCAGGAAATCAGACACGGGGAATCAGAGGCGGGGAATCAGAGCTGGGAAATTAGATGCAGGGAATCAGATATGGGGAATCAGAGGTGGGGAATCAGAGGTTGGGAATCACAGGCAGGGAATCAGAGGCTGGGAATCAGATGCAGGGAATCAGATGCGGGGAATCAGAGGCGGGGAATCAGAGCTGGGGAATCAGAGGTGGGGAATCAGAGTTGGGGAATCAGAGGCGGGGACTTAGATATGGGGAAACAGAGGCGGGGAATCAGAGCTGGAGAATCAGAGGTGGGGAATCAGAGTTGGGGAATCAGAGGCGGGGACTTAGATATTGGGAAACAGAGGCGGGGAATCAGAGGCGGGGAAACAGAGGCGGGGAATCAGATATGGGGAATCAGAGGTGGGGAATCAGAGGCAGGGAATCAGATGTGCGCAATCAGAGATGGGGAATCAGAGGCAGGGAATCAGAATCAGAAGCAGGGAATCAGAGGCCGGGAATCAGAGGCCGGAATCAGATGCCGGGAATAAGAGGCCGGGAATCAGAGGTGGGGAATCAGAGTCCGGGAATCAGAGATGGGGATTCAGAGGCGGGGAATGAGATATGGGGAATCAGATATGGGGAATCAGAGGTGGCGAATCAAAGGCGGTGAATCAGAGATGGGGAATCAGAGGCGGGCAATCAGAGGCAGGGAATCAAACACGGGGAATCAGAGGCGGGGAATCAGAGCTGGGGAATCAGAGGCGGGGAATCAGGGTTGGGGAATCAGAGGCGGGGAATCAGATATGGGGAAACAGGGGCGGGGAATCAGAGGTGGGGAAACACAGGCGGGGAATCAGATATGGGGAATCAGAGGTGTGGAATCAGAGGTTGGGAATCAGAGGCAGGGAATCAGAGGCGGGGAAACAGAGGCGGGGAATCAGATAAGGGGAATCAGAGGTGGCGAATCAAAGGCGGTGAAACAGAGATGGGGAATCAGGGCAGGGAATCAGAGGCAGGGAATCAAACACGGGGAATCAGAGCTGGGGAATCAGAGGCGGGGAATTAGAGTTGGGGAATCAGAGGAGGGGAATCAGAGGCGGGGAAACAGAGGCGGGGAATCAGAGGCAGGGAATCAGATGTGCGGAATCAGAGATGGGGAATCAGAGGCAGGGAATCAGAATCAGAAGCAGGGAATAAGACGCGGGGAATCTGAGGCGGGGAATCAGAGCTGTGGAATCAGAGGCTGTGAATCAGAGGCGGGGAATCAGAAGCAGGGAATCGGATGTGCGGAATCAGAGATGGGGAATCAGAGGTTGGGAATCAGAGGCGGTGAATCAGACACGGGGAATCTGAGGCGGGGAATCAGAGGCGGGGAATCAGAGGCAGGGAATGGGATGTGCGGAATCAGAGATGGGGAATCAGAGGTGGGGAATCAGAGGCGGTGAATCAGACATGGGTAATCAGAGGCGTGGAATCAGAGGCAGGAAATCAGACACGGGGAATCAGAGGCGGGGAATCAGAGCTGGGGAATTAGATGCAGGGAATCAGAGTTGGGGATTCAGAGGCGGGGAATCAGATATGGGGAAACTGAGGTGGGGAATCAGAGGTGGGCAAATAGAGGCGGGGAATCAGATATGGGGAAACAGAGGCGGGGAATCAGAGGCGGGGAAACAGAGGCGGGGAATCAGATATGGGGAATCAGAGGTGGGGAATCAGAGGTTGGGAATCACAGGCAGGGAATCAGAGGCTGGGAATCAGATGCAGGGAATCAGATGCGGGGAATCAGAGGCGGGGAATCAGAGCTGGGGAATCAGAGGTGGGGAATCAGAGTTGGGGAATCAGAGGCGGGGACTTAGATATGGGGAAACAGAGGCGGGGAATCAGAGCTGGAGAATCAGAGGTGGGGAATCAGAGTTGGGGAATCAGAGGCGGGGAATCAGAGGCGGGGAAACAGAGGTGGGGAATCAGATATGGGGAATCAGAGGTGGGGAATCAGAGGCAGGGAATCAGATGTGCGCAATCAGAGATGGGGAATCAGAGGCAGGGAATCAGAATCAGAAGCAGGGAATCAGAGGCCGGGAATCAGAGGCCGGAATCAGATGCCGGGAATAAGAGGCCGGGAATCAGAGGTGGGGAATCAGAGTCCGGGAATCAGAGATGGGGATTCAGAGGCGGGGAATGAGATATGGGGAATCAGATATGGGGAATCAGAGGTGGCGAATCAAAGGCGGTGAATCAGAGATGGGGAATCAGAGGCGGGCAATCAGAGGCAGGGAATCAAACACGGGGAATCAGAGGCGGGGAATCAGAGCTGGGGAATCAGAGGCGGGGAATCAGGGTTGGGGTATCAGAGGCGGGGAATCAGATATGGGGAAACAGGGGCGGGGAATCAGAGGTGGGGAAACACAGGCGGGGAATCAGATATGGGGAATCAGAGATGTGGAATCAGAGGTTGGGAATCAGAGGCAGGGAATCAGAGGCGGGGAAACAGAGGCGGGGAATCAGATAAGGGGAATCAGAGGTGGCGAATCAAAGGCGGTGAAACAGAGATGGGGAATCAGGGCAGGGAATCAGAGGCAGGGAATCAAACACGGGGAATCAGAGCTGGGGAATCAGAGGCGGGGAATTAGAGTTGGGGAATCAGAGGAGGGGAATCAGAGGCGGGGAAACAGAGGCGGGGAATCAGATATGGGGAATCAGAGGTGGGGAATCAGATGTTGGGAATCAGAGGCAGGGAATCAGAGGCGGGGAATCAGAGGCGGGGAATCAGAGGCAGGGAATCAGATGTGCGGAATCGGAGATGGGGAATCAGAGGCAGGGAATCAGAGGCGGGGAATCAGAGGCGGGCAATCAGAGGCAGGGAATCAAACACGGGGAATCAGAGGCGGGGAATCAGAGCTGGGGAATCAGAGGCGGGGAATCAGAGTTGGGGAATCAGAGGCGGGGAATCAGATATGGGGAAACAGGGGCGGGGAATCAGAGGCGGGGAAACAAGAGGCGAGGAATCAGATATGGGGAATCAGAGGTGTGGAATCAGAGGTTGGGAATCAGAGGCAGGGAATCAGAGGCGGGGAAACAGAGGAGGGGAATCAGATATGGGGAATCAGAGGTGGCGAAACAAAGGCGGTGAAACAGAGATGGGGAATCAGGGCAGGGAATCAGAGGCAGGGAATCAAACACGGGGAATCAGAGCTGGGGAATCAGAGGCGGGGAATTAGAGTTGGGGAATCAGAGGAGGGAAGTCAGAGGCGGGGAAACAGGCGGGGAATCAGATATGGGGAATCAGAGGTGGGGAATCAGATGTTGGGAATCAGAGGCAGGGAATCAGAGGCGGGGAATCAGAGGCAGGGAATCAGATGTGCGGAATCGGAGATGGGGAATCAGAGGCAGGGAATCAGAGGCGGGGAATCAGAGGCGGGGAATCAGAGGCCGGGAATCCGATATGGGGAAACAGAGGCGGGGAATCAGAGGCGGGGAAACAGAGGCGGGGAATCAGATATGGGAAATCAGAGGTGGGGAATCAGAGGTTGGGAATCAGAGGCAGGGAATCAGAGGCTTGGAATCAGATGCAGGGAATCAGATGCGGGGAATCAGAGGCGGGGAATCAGAGCTGGAGAATCAGAGGTGGGGAATCAGAGTTGGGGAATCAGAGGCGGGGACTTAGATATTGGGAAACAGAGGCGGGGAATCAGAGGCGGGGAAACAGAGGCGGGGAATCAGATATTGGGAATCAGAGGTGGGGAATCAGAGGCAGGGAATCAGATGTGCGCAATCAGAGATGGGGAATCAGAGGCAGGGAATCAGAATCAGAAGCAGGGAATCAGAGGCCGGGGTTCAGAGGCCGGAATCAGATGCCGGGAATAAGAGGCCGGGAATCAGAGGTGGGGAATCAGAGTCCGGGAATCAGAGATGGGGATTCAGAGGCGGGGAATGAGATATGGGGAATCAGAAGCGGGGAATCAGAGGCGGGGAAACAGAGGCGGGGAATCAGATATGGGGAATGAGAGGTGGCGAATCAAAGGCGGTGAATCAGAGATGGGGAATCAGAGGCCGGGAATCAGAGGCAGGGAATCAAACACGGGGAATCAGAGGCGGGGAATCAGAGCTGGGGAATCAGAGGCGGGGAATCATAGCTGGCGAATCAGAGGCGGGGAATCAGAGGTGGGGAATCAGAGGCGGGGAATCAGATATTGTTAATCAGAGCTGGGGAATCAGAGGCGGGGAAACAGAGGCGGGGAATCAGATATGGGCAATCAGAGGTGGGGAATCAGAGGTTGTGAATCAGAGATGGAGAATCAGAGGCGGGGAATCAGAGGCCGGTAATCAGACGCGGGGAATCAGAGGCGGGGATTCAGAGCTGGGGAATCAGAGGCGGGGAATCAGAGTTGGGGAATCAGAGGTGGGGAATCAGATATGGGGAATCAGAGGCGGGGAATCAGAGGCGGGGAAACAGAGGCGGGGAATCAGATATGGGGAATCAGAGGTGGGGAATCAGGTGCGGGGTATCAGTGGCAGGGAATCAGAGGCGGGAAATCAGAGGCCGGGAATCAGAGGCGGTGAATCAGAGGCGGGGAATCAGAGGCAGGGAATCGGATGTGCGGAATCAGAGATGGGGAATCAGAGGTGGGGAATCAGAGGCGGTGAATCAGACATGGGTAATCAGAGGCGGGGAATCAGAGGCAGGAAATCAGACACGGGGAATCAGAGGCGGGGAATCAGAGCTGGGGAATCAGAGGTGGGGAATCAGAGTTGGGGAATCAGAGGCGGGGTCTTAGATATGGGGAAACAGAGGCGGGGAATCAGAGGCGGGGAAACAGAGGCGGGGAATCAGATATTGGGAATCAGAGGTGGGGAATCAGAGGCAGGGAATCAGATGTGCGGTATCAGAGATGGGGAATCAGAGGCAGGGAATCAGAATCAGAAGCAGGGAATAAGACGCGGGGAATCTGAGGCGGGGAATCAGAGCTGGGGAATCAGAGGCTGTGAATCAGAGGCGGGGAATCAGAAGCAGGGAATCGGATGTGCGGAATCAGAGATGGGGAATCAGAGGTGGGGAATCAGAGGCGGTGAATCAGACATGGGTAATCAGAGGCGGGGAATCAGAGGCAGGAAATCAGACACGGGGAATCTGAGGCGGGGAATCAGAGGCGGGGAATCAGAGGCAGGGAATGGGATGTGCGGAATCAGAGATGGGGAATCAGAGGTGGGGAATCAGAGGCGGTGAATCAGACATGGGTAATCAGAGGCGGGGAATCAGAGGCAGGAAATCAGACACGGGGAATAAGAGGCGGGGAATCAGAGCTGGGGAATTAGATGCAGGGAATCAGAGTTGGGGATTCAGAGGCGGGGAATCAGATATGGGGAAACTGAGGTGGGGAATCAGAGGTGGGCAAATAGAGGCGGGGAATCAGATATGGGGAAACAGAGGCGGGGAATCAGAGGTGGGGAAACAGAGGCGGGGAATCAGATATGGGGAATCAGAGGTGGGGAATCAGAGGTTGGGAATCACAGGCAGGGAATCAGAGGCTGGGAATCAGATGCAGGGAATCAGATGCGGGGAATCAGAGGCGGGGAATCAGAGCTGGGGAATCAGAGGTGGGGAATCAGAGTTGGGGAATCAGAGGCGGGGACTTAGATATGGGGAAACAGAGGCGGGGAATCAGAGGCGGGGAAACAGAGGCGGGGATTCAGATATGGGGAATCAGAGGTGGGGAATCAGAGGCAGGGAATCAGATGTGCGGAATCAGAGATGGGGAATCAGAGGCAGGGAATCAGAATCAGAAGCAGGGAATAAGACGCGGGGAATCTGAGGCGGGGAATCAGAGCTGGGGAATCAGAGGCTGTGAATCAGAGGCGGGGAATCAGAAGCAGGGAATCGGATGTGCGGAATCAGAGATGGGGAATCAGAGGTGGGGAATCAGAGGCGGTGAATCAGACACGGGGAATCTGAGGCGGGGAATCAGAGGCGGGGAATCAGAGGCAGGGAATGGGATGTGCGGAATCAGAGATGGGGAATCAGAGGTGGGGAATCAGAGGCGGTGAATCAGACATGGGTAATCAGAGGCGTGGAATCAGAGGCAGGAAATCAGACACGGGGAATCAGAGGCGGGGAATCAGAGCTGGGGAATTAGATGCAGGGAATCAGAGTTGGGGATTCAGAGGCGGGGAATCAGATATGGGGAAACTGAGGTGGGGAATCAGAGTTGGGGATTCAGAGGCGGGGAATCAGATATGGGGAAACTGAGGTGGGGAATCAGAGGCGGGGAAACAGAGGCGGGGAATCAGATATGGGGATTCAGAGGTGGGGAATCAGAGGTTGGGAATCACAGGCAGGGAATCAGAGGCTGGGAATCAGATGCAGGGAATCAGATGCGGGGAATCAGAGGCGGGGAATCAGAGCTGGGGAATCAGAGGTGGGGAATCAGAGTTGGGGAATCAGAGGCGGGGACTTAGATATTGGGAAACAGAGGCGGGGAATCAGAGGCGGGGAAACAGAGGCGGGGAATCAGATATGGGGAATCAGAGGTGGGGAATCAGAGGCAGGGAATCAGATGTGCGCAATCAGAGATGGGGAATCAGAGGCAGGGAATCAGAATCAGAAGCAGGGAATCAGAGGCCGGGAATCAGAGGCCGGAATCAGATGCCGGGAATAAGAGGCCGGGAATCAGAGGTGGGGAATCAGAGTCCGGGAATCAGAGATGGGGATTCAGAGGCGGGGAATGAGATATGGGGAATCAGAGGCGGGGAATCAGAGGCGGGGAAACAGAGACAGGGAATCAGATATGGGGAATCAGAGGTGGCGAATCAAAGGTGGTGAATCAGAGATGGGGAATCAGAGGCGGGCAATCAGAGGCAGGGAATCAAACACGGGGAATCAGAGGCGGGGAATCAGAGCTGGGGAATCAGAGGCGGGGAATCAGGGTTGGGGAATCAGAGGCGGGGAATCAGATATGGGGAAACAGGGGCGGGGAATCAGAGGTGGGGAAACACAGGCGGGGAATCAGATATGGGGAATCAGAGGTGTGGAATCAGAGGTTGGGAATCAGAGGCAGGGAATCAGAGGCGGGGAAACAGAGGCGGGGAATCAGATAAGGGGAATCAGAGGTGGCGAATCAAAGGCGGTGAAACAGAGATGGGGAATCAGGGCAGGGAATCAGAGGCAGGGAATCAAACACGGGGAATCAGAGCTGGGGAATCAGAGGCGGGGAATTAGAGTTGGGGAATCAGAGGAGGGGAATCAGAGGCGGGGAAACAGAGGCGGGGAATCAGATATGGGGAATCAGAGGTGGGGAATCAGATGTTGGGAATCAGAGGCAGGGAATCAGAGGCGGGGAATCAGAGGCGGGGAATCAGAGGCAGGGAATCAGATGTGCGGAATCGGAGATGGGGAATCAGAGGCAGGGAATCAGAGGCGGGGAATCAGAGGCGGGGAATCAGAGGCCGGGAATCAGATATGGGGAAACAGAGGCGGGGAATCAGAGGCGGGGAAACAGAGGTGGGGAATCAGATATGGGGAATCAGCAGTGGGGAATCAGAGGTTGGGAATCAGATGCAGGGAATCAGAGGCTTGGAATCAGATGCAGGGAATCAGATGCGGGGAATCAGAGGCGGGGAATCAGAGCTGGAGAATCAGAGGTGGGGAATCAGAGTTGGGGAATCAGAGGCGGGGACTTAGATATTGGGAAACAGAGGCGGGGAATCAGAGGCGGGGAAACAGAGGCTGGAAATCAGATATGGGGAATCAGAGGTGGGGAATCAGAGGCAGGGAATCAGATGTGCGCAATCAGAGATGGGGAATCAGAGGCAGGGAATCAGAATCAGAAGCAGGGAATCAGAGGCCAGGAATCAGAGGCCGGAATCAGATGCCGGGAATAAGAGTCCGGGAATCAGAGGTGGGGAATCAGAGTCCGGGAATCAGAGATGGGGATTCAGAGGCAGGGAATGAGATATGGGGAATCAGAGGCGGGGAATCAGAGGCGGGGAAACAGAGGCGGGGAATCAGAGGCGGGGAATCAGAGGTGGCGAATGAAAGGCGGTGAATCAGAGATGGGGAATCAGAGGCCGGGAATCAGAGGCAGGGAATCAAACACGGGGAATAAGAGGCGGGGAATCAGAGCTGGGGAATCAGAGGCGGGGAATCAGAGTTGGGGAATCAGAGGCGGGGAATCAGAGGCAGGGAATCAATATGGGAATTCAGAGGTGCGGAATCAGATGTTGGGAATCAGAGGCAGGGAATCAGAGGCGAGGATTCAGAGCTGGGGAATCAGAGGCGGGGAATCAGAATTGGGGAATCAGAGATGGGGAATCAGAGATGGGGAATCAGAGGCGGGGAATCAGACGCTGGGAATCAGAGGTGGTGAATCAGAGATGTGGAATCAGAGGCGGGGAATCAGAGGCAGGGAATCAGACGCGGGGAATCAGAGGTGGGGAATCATAGCTGGCGAATCAGAGGCGGGGAATCAGAGGTGGGGAATCAGAGGCGGGGAATCAGATATTGTTAATCAGAGGTGGGGAATCAGAGGCGGGGAAACAGAGGCGGGGAATCAGATATGGGGAATCAGAGGTGGGGAATCAGAGGCCGGTAATCAGACGCGGGGAATCAGAGGCGGGGATTCAGAGCTGGGGAATCAGAGGCGGGGAATCAGAGTTGGGGAATCAGATATGGGGAATCAGAGGCAGGGAATCAGAGGCGGGGAAACAGAGGCGGGGAATCAGATATTGGGAATCAGAGGTGGGGAATCAGGGGCGGGGTATCAGTGGCAGGGAATCAGAGGCGGGAAATCAGAGGCCGGGAATCAGAGGCGGTGAATCAGAGGCGGTGAATCAGAGGCGGGGAATCAGAGGCAGGGAATCTGATGTGCGGAATCAGAGATGGGGAATCAGAGGTGGGGAATCAGAGGCGGTGAATCAGACATGGGTAATCAGAGGCAGAAATCAGAGGCAGGAAATCAGACACGGGGAATCAGATATGGGGAATCAGAGGTGGGGAATCAGAGGTGGTGAATCAGAGATGGGGAATCACAGGCGGGGAATCAGAGGCAGGGAATAGAACGCGGGGAATCAGAGGCAGGGAATTAGAGTTGGGGCATCAGAGGTTGGGAATTAGATATGGGGAAACAGAGGCGGGGAATCAGAGGCGGGGAAACAGAGGCGGGGAATCAGATATGGGGAATCAGAGGTGGGGAATCAGAGGCAGGGAATCAGATGTGCGGAATCAGAGATGGGGAATCAGAGGCAGGGAATCAGAATCAGAAGCGGGGAATCAGAGGCCGGGAATCAGAGGCCGGGAATCAGATGCTGGGAATAAGAGGCCGGGAATCAGAGGTGGGGAATCAGAGTCCGGGAATCAGAGATGGGGATTCAGAGGCGGAGAATGAGATATGGAGAATCAGAGGCGGGGAATCAGAGGCGGGGAAACAGAGGTGGGGAATCAGATATGGGGAATCAGTGGTGGCGAATCAAAGGCGGTGAATCAGAGATGGGGAATCAGAGGCGGGCAATCAGAGGCAGGGAATCAAACACGGGGAATCAGAGGCGGGGAATCAGAGCTGGGGAATCAGAGGCGGGGAATCAGAGTTGGGGAATCAGAGGCGGGGAATCAGATATGGGGAAACAGGGGCGGGGAATCAGAGGCGGGGAAACAAGAGGCGAGGAATCAGATATGGGGAATCAGAGGTGTGGAATCAGAGGTTGGGAATCAGAGGCAGGGAATCAGAGGCGGGGAAACAGAGGACGGGAATCAGATATGGGGAATCAGAGGTGGCCAATCAAAGGCGGTGAAACAGAGATGGGGAATCAGAGGCGGGCAATCAGAGGCAGGGAATCAAACACGGGGAATCAGAGCTGGGGAATCAGAGGTGGGGAATCAGAGGCGGTGAATCAGACATGGGTAATCAGAGGCGTGGAATCAGAGGCAGGAAATCAGACACGGGGAATCAGAGGCGGGGAATCAGAGCTGGGGAATTAGATGCAGGGAATCAGAGTTGGGGATTCAGAGGCGGGGAATCAGATATGGGGAAACTGAGGTGGGGAATCAGAGTTGGGGATTCAGAGGTGGGGAATCAGATATGGGGAAACTGAGGTGGGGAATCAGAGGCGGGGAAACAGAGGCGGGGAATCAGATATGGGGAATCAGAGGTGGGGAATCAGAGGTTGGGAATCACAGGCAGGGAATCAGAGGCTGGGAATCAGATGCAGGGAATCAGATGCGGGGAATCAGAGGCGGGGAATCAGAGCTGGGGAATCAGAGGTGGGGAATCAGAGTTGGGGAATCAGAGGCGGGGACTTAGATATTGGGAAACAGAGGCGGGGAATCAGAGGCGGGGAAACAGAGGCGGGGAATCAGATATGGGGAATCAGAGGTGGGGAATCAGAGGCAGGGAATCAGATGTGCGCAATCAGAGATGGGGAATCAGAGACAGGGAATCAGAATCAGAAGCAGGGAATCAGAGGCCGGGAATCAGAGGCCGGAATCAGATGCCGGGAATAAGAGGCCGGGAATCAGAGGTGGGGAATCAGAGTCCGGGAATCAGAGATGGGGATTCAGAGGCGGGGAATGAGATATGGGGAATCAGAGGCGGGGAATCAGAGGCGGTGAAACAGAGACAGGGAATCAGATATGGGGAATCAGAGGTGGCGAATCAAAGGCGGTGAATCAGAGATGGGGAATCAGAGGCGGGCAATCAGAGGCAGGGAATCAAACACGGGGAATCAGAGGCGGGGAATCAGAGCTGGGGAATCAGAGGCGGGGAATCAGGGTTGGGGAATCAGAGGCGGGGAATCAGATATGGGGAAACAGGGGCGGGGAATCAGAGGTGGGGAAACACAGGCGGGGAATCAGATATGGGGAATCAGAGGTGTGGAATCAGAGGTTGGGAATCAGAGGCAGGGAATCAGAGGCGGGGAAACAGAGGCGGGGAATCAGATAAGGGGAATCAGAGGTGGCGAATCAAAGGCGGTGAAACAGAGATGGGGAATCAGGGCAGGGAATCAGAGGCAGGGAATCAAACACGGGGAATCAGAGCTGGGGAATCAGAGGCGGGGAATTAGAGTTGGGGAATCAGAGGAGGGGAATCAGAGGCGGGGAAACAGAGGCGGGGAATCAGATATGGGGAATCAGAGGTGGGGAATCAGATGTTGGGAATCAGAGGCAGGGAATCAGAGGCGGGGAATCAGAGGCGGGGAATCAGAGGCAGGGAATCAGATGTGCGGAATCAGAGATGGGGAATCAGAGGCAGGGAATCAGAGGCGGGGAATCAGAGGCGGGGAATCAGAGGCCGGGAATCAGATATGGGGAAACAGAGGCGGGGAATCAGAGGCGGGGAAACAGAGGTGGGGAATCAGATATGGGGAATCAGCGGTGGGGAATCAGAGGTTGGGAATCAGATGCAGGGAATCAGAGGCTTGGAATCAGATGCAGGGAATCAGATGCGGGGAATCAGAGGCGGGGAATCAGAGCTGGAGAATCAGAGGTGGGGAATCAGAGTTGGGGAATCAGAGGCGGGGACTTAGATATTGGGAAACAGAGGCAGGGAATCAGAGGCGGGGAAACAGAGGCTGGAAATCAGATATGGGGAATCAGAGGTGGGGAATCAGAGGCAGGGAATCAGATGTGCGCAATCAGAGATGGGGAATCAGAGGCAGGGAATCAGAATCAGAAGCAGGGAATCAGAGGCCAGGAATCAGAGGCCGGAATAAGATGCCGGGAATAAGAGTCCGGGAATCAGAGGTGGGGAATCAGAGTCCGGGAATCAGAGATGGGGACTCAGAGGCGGGGAATGAGATATGGGGAATCAGAGGAGGGGAATCAGAGGCGGGGAAACAGAGGCGGGGAATCAGAGGCGGGGAATCAGAGGTGGCGAATGAAAGGCGGTGAATCAGAGATGGGGAATCAGAGGCCGGGAATCAGAGGCAGGGAATCAAACACGGTGAATAAGAGGCGGGGAATCAGAGCTGGGGAATCAGAGGCGGGGAATCAGAGTTGGGGAATCAGAGGCGGGGAATCAGAGGCAGGGAATCAATATGGGAATTCAGAGGTGCGGAATCAGATGTTGGGAATCAGAGGCAGGGAATCAGAGGCGAGGATTCAGAGCTGGGGAATCAGAGGCGGGGAATCAGAATTGGGGAATCAGAGATGGGGAATCAGAGATGGGGAATCAGAGATGGGGAATCAGAGGCGGGGAATCAGACGCTGGGAATCAGAGGTGGTGAATCAGAGATGTGGAATCAGAGGCGGGGTATCAGAGGCAGGGAAACAGACGCGGGGAATCAGAGGTGGGGAATCATAGCTGGCGAATCAGAGGCGGGGAATCAGAGGTGGGGAATCAGAGGCGGGGAATCAGATATTGTTAATCAGAGGTGGGGAATCAGAGGCGGGGAAACAGAGGCGGGGAATCAGATATGGGGAATCAGAGGTGGGGAATCAGAGGCCGGTAATCAGACGCAGGGAATCAGAGGCGGGGATTCAGAGCTGGGGAATCAGAGGCGGGGAATCAGAGTTGGGGAATCAGAGGCGGGGAATCAGATATGGGGAATCAGAGGCGGGGAATCAGAGGCGGGGAAACAGAGGCGGGGAATCAGATATGGGGAATCAGAGGTGGGGAATCAGGGGCGGGGTATCAGTGGCAGGGAATCAGAGGCGGGAAATCAGAGGCCGGGAATCAGAGGCGGTGAATCAGAGGCGGTGAATCAGAGGCGGGGAATCAGAGGCAGGGAATCTGATGTGCGGAATCAGAGATGGGGAATCAGATGTGGGGAATCAGAGGCGGTGAATCAGACATGGGTAATCAGAGGCGGGGAATCAGAGGCAGGAAATCAGACACGGGGAATCAGATATGGGGAATCAGAGGTGGGGAATCAGAGGTGGTGAATCAGAGATGGGGAATCACAGGCGGGGAATCAGAGGCAGGGAATAGAACGCGGGGAATCAGAGGCAGGGAATTAGAGTTGGGGCATCAGAGGTTGGGAATTAGATATGGGGAAACAGAGGCGGGGAATCAGAGGCGGGGAAACAGAGGCGGGGAATCAGATATGGGGAATCAGAGGTGGGGAATCAGAGGCAGGGAATCAGATATGCGGAATCAGAGATGGGGAATCAGAGGCAGGGAATCAGAATCAGAAGCGGGGAATCAGAGGCCGGGAATCAGAGGCCGGGAATCAGATGCTGGGAATAAGAGGCCGGGAATCAGAGGTGGGGAATCAGAGTCCGGGAATCAGAGATGGGGATTCAGAGGCGGAGAATGAGATATGGAGAATCAGAGGCGGGGAATCAGAGGCGGGGAAACAGAGGTGGGGAATCAGATGTGGGGAATCAGTGGTGGCGAATCAAAGGCGGTGAATCAGAGATGGGGAATCAGAGGCGGGCAATCAGAGGCAGGGAATCAAACACGGGGAATCAGAGGCGGGGAATCAGAGCTGGGGAATCACAGGCGGGGAATCAGAGTTGGGGAATCAGAGGCGGGGAATCAGATATGGGGAAACAGGGGCGGGGAATCAGAGGCGGGGAAACAAGAGGCGAGGAATCAGATATGGGGAATCAGAGGTGTGGAATCAGAGGTTGGGAATCAGAGGCAGGGAATCAGAGGCGGGGAAACAGAGGACGGGAATCAGATATGGGGAATCAGAGGTGGCGAATCAAAGGCGGTGAAACAGAGATGGGGAATCAGGGCAGGGAATCAGAGACAGGGAATCAAACACGGGGAATCAGAGCTGGGGAATCAGAGGCGGGGAATTAGAGTTGGGGAATCAGAGGAGGGGAGTCAGAGGCGGGGAAACAGGCGGGGAATCAGATATGGGGAATCAGAGGTGGAGAATCAGATGTTGCGAATCAGAGGCAGGGAATAAGAGGCGGGGAATCAGAGGCGGGGTATCAGAGGCAGGGAATCAGATGTGCGGAATCGGAGATGGGGAATCAGAGGCAGGGAATCAGAGGCGGGGAATCAGAGTTGGGGAATCAGAGGCCGGGAATCAGATATGGGGAAACAGAGGCGGGGAATCAGAGGCGGGGAAACAGAGGCGGGGAATCAGATATGGGAAATCAGAGGTGGGGAATCAGAGGTTGGGAATCAGAGGCAGGGAATCAGAGGCTTGGAATCAGATGCAGGGAATCAGCTGCGGGGAATCAGAGGCGGGGAATCAGAGCTGGAGAATCAGAGGTGGGGAATCAGAGTTGGGGAATCAGAGGCGGGGACTTAGATATTGGGAAACAGAGGCGGGGAATCAGAGGCGGGGAAACAGAGGCGGGGAATCAGATATGGGGAATCAGAGGTGGGGAATCAGAGGCAGGGAATCAGATGTGCGCAATCAGAGATGGGGAATCAGAGGCAGGGAATCAGAATTAGAAGCAGGGAATCAGAGGCCGGGGATCAGAGGCCGGAATCAGATGCCGGGAATAAGAGGCCGGGAATCAGAGGTGGGGAATCAGAGTCCGGGAATCAGAGATGGGGATTCAGAGGCGGGGAATGAGATATGGGGAATCAGAGGCGGGGAATCAGAGGCGGGGAAACAGAGGCGGGGAATCAGATATGGGGAATCAGAGGTGGCGAATCAAAGGCGGTGAATCAGAGATGGGGAATCAGAGGCCGGGAATCAGAGGCAGGGAATCAAACACGGGGAATCAGAGGCAGGGAATCAGAGCTGGGGAATCAGAGGCGGGGAATCATAGCTGGCGAATCAGAGGCGGGGAATCAGAGCTGGGGAATCAGAGGCGGGGAATCAGATATTGTTAATCAGAGCTGGGGAATCAGAGGCGGGGATACAGAGGCGGGGAATCAGATATGGGCAATCAGAGGTGGGGAATCAGAGGTTGTGAATCAGAGATGGAGAATCAGAGGCGGGGAATCAGAGGCCGGTAATCAGACGCGGGGAATCAGAGGCGGGGTTTCAGAGCTGGGGAATCAGAGGCGGGGAATCAGAGTTGGGGAATCAGAGGCGGGGAATCAGATATGGGGAATCAGAGGCGGGGAATCAGATATGTGGAATCAGAGGCGGGGAATCAGATATGGGGAATCAGAGGTGGGGAATCAGGGGCGGGGTATCAGTGGCAGGGAATCAGAGGCGGGAAATCAGAGGCCGGGAATCAGAGGCGGTGAATCAGAGGCGGGGAATCAGAGGCAGGGAATCGGATGTGCGGAATCAGAGATGGGGAATCAGAGGTGGGGAATCAGAGGCGGTGAATCAGACATGGGTAATCAGAGGCGGGGAATCAGAGGCAGGAAATCAGACACGGGGAATCAGAGGCGGGGAATCAGAGCTGGGGAATTAGATGCAGGGAATCAGAGTTGGGGATTCAGAGGCGGGGAATCAGATATGGGGAATCAGAGGTGGGGAATCAGAGCTGGGGAATCAGAGGTGGGGAATCAGAGTTGGGGATTCAGAGGCGGGGAATCAGATATGGGGAAACTGAGGTGGGGAATCAGAGGCGGGGAAACAGAGGCGGGGAATCAGATATGGGGAATCAGAGGTGGGGAATCAGAGGTTGGGAATCACAGGCAGGGAATCAGAGGCTGGGAATCAGATGCAGGGAATCAGATGCGGGGAATCAGAGGCGGGGAATCAGAGCTGGGGAATCAGAGGTGGGGAATCAGAGTTGGGGAATCAGAGGCGGGGACTTAGATATTGGGAAACAGAGGCGGGGAATCAGAGGCGGGGAAACAGAGGCGGGGAATCAGATATGGGGAATCAGAGGTGGGGAATCAGAGGCAGGGAATCAGATGTGCGCAATCAGAGATGGGGAATCAGAGACAGGGAATCAGAATCAGAAGCAGGGAATCAGAGGCCGGGAATCAGAGGCCGGAATCAGATGCCGGGAATAAGAGGCCGGGAATCAGAGGTGGGGAATCAGAGTCCGGGAATCAGAGATGGGGATTCAGAGGCGGGGAATGAGATATGGGGAATCAGAGGCGGGGAATCAGAGGCGGTGAAACAGAGACAGGGAATCAGATATGGGGAATCAGAGGTGGCGAATCAAAGGCGGTGAATCAGAGATGGGGAATCAGAGGCGGGCAATCAGAGGCAGGGAATCAAACACGGGGAATCAGAGGCGGGGAATCAGAGCTGGGGAATCAGAGGCGGGGAATCAGGGTTGGGGAATCAGAGGCGGGGAATCAGATATGGGGAAACAGGGGCGGGGAATCAGAGGTGGGGAAACACAGGCGGGGAATCAGATATGGGGAATCAGAGGTGTGGAATCAGAGGTTGGGAATCAGAGGCAGGGAATCAGAGGCGGGGAAACAGAGGCGGGGAATCAGATAAGGGGAATCAGAGGTGGCGAATCAAAGGCGGTGAAACAGAGATGGGGAATCAGGGCAGGGAATCAGAGGCAGGGAATCAAACACGGGGAATCAGAGCTGGGGAATCAGAGGCGGGGAATTAGAGTTGGGGAATCAGAGGAGGGGAATCAGAGGCGGGGAAACAGAGGCGGGGAATCAGATATGGGGAATCAGAGGTGGGGAATAAGATGTTGGGAATCAGAGGCAGGGAATCAGAGGCGGGGAATCAGAGGCGGGGAATCAGAGGCAGGGAATCAGATGTGCGGAATCGGAGATGGGGAATCAGAGGCAGGGAATCAGAGGCGGGGAATCAGAGGCGGGGAATCAGAGGCCGGGAAATAGATATGGGGAAACAGAGGCGGGGAATCAGAGGCGGGGAAACAGAGGTGGGGAATCAGATATGGGGAATCAGCGGTGGGGAATCAGAGGTTGGGAATCAGATGCAGGGAATCAGAGGCTTGGAATCAGATGCAGGGAATCAGATGCGGGGAATCAGAGGCGGGGAATCAGAGCTGGAGAATCAGAGGTGGGGAATCAGAGTTGGGGAATCAGAGGCGGGGACTTAGATATTGGGAAACAGAGGCAGGGAATCAGAGGCGGGGAAACAGAGGCTGGAAATCAGATATGGGGAATCAGAGGTGGGGAATCAGAGGCAGGGAATCAGATGTGCGCAATCAGAGATGGGGAATCAGAGGCAGGGAATCAGAATCAGAAGCAGGGAATCAGAGGCCAGGAATCAGAGGCCGGAATAAGATGCCGGGAATAAGAGTCCGGGAATCAGAGGTGGGGAATCAGAGTCCGGGAATCAGAGATGGGGACTCAGAGGCGGGGAATGAGATATGGGGAATCAGAGGAGGGGAATCAGAGGCGGGGAAACAGAGGCGGGGAATCAGAGGCGGGGAATCAGAGGTGGCGAATGAAAGGCGGTGAATCAGAGATGGGGAATCAGAGGCCGGGAATCAGAGGCAGGGAATCAAACACGGTGAATAAGAGGCGGGGAATCAGAGCTGGGGAATCAGAGGCGGGGAATCAGAGTTGGGGAATCAGAGGCGGGGAATCAGAGGCAGGGAATCAATATGGGAATTCAGAGGTGCGGAATCAGATGTTGGGAATCAGAGGCAGGGAATCAGAGGCGAGGATTCAGAGCTGGGGAATCAGAGGCGGGGAATCAGAATTGGGGAATCAGAGATGGGGAATCAGAGATGGGGAATCAGAGATGGGGAATCAGAGGCGGGGAATCAGATGCTGGGAATCAGAGGTGGTGAATCAGAGATGTGGAATCAGAGGCGGGGTATCAGAGGCAGGGAAACAGACGCGGGGAATCAGAGGTGGGGAATCATAGCTGGCGAATCAGAGGCGGGGAATCAGAGGTGGGGAATCAGAGGCGGGGAATCAGATATTGTTAATCAGAGGTGGGGAATCAGAGGCGGGGAAACAGAGGCGGGGAATCAGATATGGGGAATCAGAGGTGGGGAATCAGAGGCCGGTAATCAGACGCAGGGAATCAGAGGCGGGGATTCAGAGCTGGGGAATCAGAGGCGGGGAATCAGAGTTGGGGAATCAGAGGCGGGGAATCAGATATGGGGAATCAGAGGCGGGGAATCAGAGGCGGGGAAACAGAGGCGGGGAATCAGATATGGGGAATCAGAGGTGGGGAATCAGGGGCGGGGTATCAGTGGCAGGGAATCAGAGGCGGGAAATCAGAGGCCGGGAATCAGAGGCGGTGAATCAGAGGCGGTGAATCAGAGGCGGGGAATCAGAGGCAGGGAATCTGATGTGCGGAATCAGAGATGGGGAATCAGATGTGGGGAATCAGAGGCGGTGAATCAGACATGGGTAATCAGAGGCGGGGAATCAGAGGCAGGAAATCAGACACGGGGAATCAGATATGGGGAATCAGAGGTGGGGAATCAGAGGTGGTGAATCAGAGATGGGGAATCACAGGCGGGGAATCAGAGGCAGGGAATAGAACGCGGGGAATCAGAGGCAGGGAATTAGAGTTGGGGCATCAGAGGTTGGGAATTAGATATGGGGAAACAGAGGCGGGGAATCAGAGGCGGGGAAACAGAGGCGGGGAATCAGATATGGGGAATCAGAGGTGGGGAATCAGAGGCAGGGAATCAGATGTGCGGAATCAGAGATGGGGAATCAGAGGCAGGGAATCAGAATCAGAAGCGGGGAATCAGAGGCCGGGAATCAGAGGCCGGGAATCAGATGCTGGGAATAAGAGGCCGGGAATCAGAGGTGGGGAATCAGAGTCCGGGAATCAGAGATGGGGATTCAGAGGCGGAGAATGAGATATGGAGAATCAGAGGCGGGGAATCAGAGGCGGGGAAACAGAGGTGGGGAATCAGATATGGGGAATCAGTGGTGGCGAATCAAAGGCGGTGAATCAGAGATGGGGAATCAGAGGCGGGCAATCAGAGGCAGGGAATCAAACACGGGGAATCAGAGGCGGGGAATCAGAGCTGGGGAATCACAGGCGGGGAATCAGAGTTGGGGAATCAGAGGCGGGGAATCAGATATGGGGAAACAGGGGCGGGGAATCAGAGGCGGGGAAACAAGAGGCGAGGAATCAGATATGGGGAATCAGAGGTGTGGAATCAGAGGTTGGGAATCAGAGGCAGGGAATCAGAGGCGGGGAAACAGAGGACGGGAATCAGATATGGGGAATCAGAGGTGGCGAATCAAAGGCGGTGAAACAGAGATGGGGAATCAGGGCAGGGAATCAGAGACAGGGAATCAAACACGGGGAATCAGAGCTGGGGAATCAGAGGCGGGGAATTAGAGTTGGGGAATCAGAGGAGGGGAGTCAGAGGCGGGAAAACAGGCGGGGAATCAGATATGGGGAATCAGAGGTGGAGAATCAGATGTTGCGAATCAGAGGCAGGGAATCAGAGGCTTGGAATCAGATGTGCGGAATCGGAGATGGGGAATCAGAGGCAGGGAATAAGAGGCGGGGAATCAGAGGCGGGGAATCAGAGGCAGGGAATCAGATGTGCGGAATCGGAGATGGGGAATCAGAGGCAGGGAATCAGAGGCGGGGAATCAGAGGTGGGGAATCAGAGGCCGGGAATCAGATATGGGGAAACAGAGGCGGGGAATCAGAGGCGGGGAAACAGAGGCGGGGAATCAGATATGGGAAATCAGAGGTGGGGAATCAGAGGTTGGGAATCAGAGGCAGGGAATCAGAGGCTTGGAATCAGATGCAGGGAATCAGCTGCGGGGAATCAGAGGCGGGGAATCAGAGCTGGAGAATCAGAGGTGGGGAATCAGAGTTGGGGAATCAGAGGCGGGGACTTAGATATTGGGAAACAGAGGCGGGGAATCAGAGGCGGGGAAACAGAGGCGGGGAATCAGATATGGGGAATCAGAGGTGGGGAATCAGAGGCAGGGAATCAGATGTGCGCAATCAGAGATGGGGAATCAGAGGCAGGGAATCAGAATCAGAAGCAGGGAATCAGAGGCCGGGGATCAGAGGCCGGAATCAGATGCCGGGAATAAGAGGCCGGGAATCAGAGGTGGGGAATCAGAGTCCGGGAATCAGAGATGGGGATTCAGAGGCGGGGAATGAGATATGGGGAATCAGAGGCGGGGAATCAGAGGCGGGGAAACAGAGGCGGGGAATCAGATATGGGGAATCAGAGGTGGCGAATCAAAGGCGGTGAATCAGAGATGGGGAATCAGAGGCCGGGAATCAGAGGCAGGGAATCAAACACGGGGAATCAGAGGCAGGGAATCAGAGCTGGGGAATCAGAGGCGGGGAATCATAGCTGGCGAATCAGAGGCGGGGAATCAGAGCTGGGGAATCAGAGGCGGGGAATCAGATATTGTTAATCAGAGCTGGGGAATCAGAGGCGGGGATACAGAGGCGGGGAATCAGATATGGGCAATCAGAGGTGGGGAATCAGAGGTTGTGAATCAGAGATGGAGAATCAGAGGCGGGGAATCAGAGGCCGGTAATCAGACGCGGGGAATCAGAGGCGGGGTTTCAGAGCTGGGGAATCAGAGGCGGGGAATCAGAGTTGGGGAATCAGAGGCGGGGAATCAGATATGGGGAATCAGAGGCGGGGAATCAGATATGTGGAATCAGAGGCGGGGAATCAGATATGGGGAATCAGAGGTGGGGAATCAGGGGCGGGGTATCAGTGGCAGGGAATCAGAGGCGGGAAATCAGAGGCCGGGAATCAGAGGCGGTGAATCAGAGGCGGGGAATCAGAGGCAGGGAATCGGATGTGCGGAATCAGAGATGGGGAATCAGAGGTGGGGAATCAGAGGCGGTGAATCAGACATGGGTAATCAGAGGCGGGGAATCAGAGGCAGGAAATCAGACACGGGGAATCAGAGGCGGGGAATCAGAGCTGGGGAATTAGATGCAGGGAATCAGAGTTGGGGATTCAGAGGCGGGGAATCAGATATGGGGAATCAGAGGTGGGGAATCAGAGCTGGGGAATCAGAGGTGGGGAATCAGAGTTGGGGAATCAGAGGCGGGGACTTCGATATGGGGAAACAGAGGCGGGGAATCAGAGGCGGGGAAACAGAGGCGGGGAATCAGATATTGGGAATAAGAGGTGGGGAATCAGAGGCAGGGAATCAGATGTGCGGTATCAGAGATGGGGAATCAGAGGCAGGGAATCAGAATCAGAAGCAGGGAATAAGACGCGGGGAATCTGAGGCGGGGAATCAGAGCTGGGGAATCAGAGGCTGTGAATCAGAGGCGGGGAATCAGAAGCAGGGAATCGGATGTGCGGAATCAGAGATGGGGAATCAGAGGTGGGGAATCAGAGGCGGTGAATCAGACATGGGTAATCAGAGGCGGGGAATCAGAGGCAGGAAATCAGACACGGGGAATCTGAGGCGGGGAATCAGAGGCGGGGAATCAGAGGCAGGGAATGGGATGTGCGGAATCAGAGATGGGGAATCAGAAGTGGGGAATCAGAGGCGGTGAATCAGACATGGGTAATCAGAGGCGGGGAATCAGAGGCAGGAAATCAGACACTGGGAATCAGAGGCGGGGAATCAGAGCTGGGGAATTAGATGCAGGGAATCAGAGTTGGGGATTCAGAGGCGGGGAATCAGATATGGGGAAACTGAGGTGGGTAATCAGAGGTGGGCAAATAGAGGCGGGGAATCAGATATGGGGAAACAGAGGCGGGGAATCAGAGATGGGGAAACAGAGGCGGGGAATCAGAATTGGGGAATCAGAGGTGGGGAATCAGAGGTTGGGAATCACAGGCAGGGAATCAGAGGCTGGGAATCAGATGCAGGGAATCAGATGCGGGGAATCAGAGGCGGGGAATCAGAGCTGGGGAAACTGAGGTGGGGAATCAGAGGTGGGCAAATAGAGGCGGGGAATCAGATATGGGGAAACAGAGGCGGGGAATCAGAGGCGGGGAAACAGAGGCGGGGAATCAGATATGGGGAATCAGAGGTGGGGAATCAGAGGTTGGGAATCACAGGCAGGGAATCAGAGGCTGGGAATCAGATGCTGGGAATCAGATGCGGGGAATCAGAGGCGGGGAATCAGAGCTGGGGAATCAGAGGTGGGGAATCAGAGTTGGGGAATCAGAGGCGGGGACTTAGATATGGGGAAACAGAGGCGGGGAATCAGAGCTGGAGAATCAGATGCTGGGAATCAGATGCGGGGAATCAGAGGCGGGGAATCAGAGCTGGGGAATCAGAGGTGGGGAATCAGAGTTGGGGAATCAGAGGCGGGGACTTAGATATTGGAAAACAGAGGCGGGGAATCAGAGGCGGGGAAACAGAGGCGGGGAATCAGATATGGGGAATCAGAGGTGGGGAATCAGAGGCAGGGAATCAGATGTGCGCAATCAGAGATGGGGAATCAGAGGCAGGGAATCAGAATCAGAAGCAGGGAATCAGAGGCCGGGAATCAGAGGCCGGAATCAGATGCCGGGAATAAGAGGCCGGGAATCAGAGGTGGGGAATCAGAGTCCGGGAATCAGAGATGGGGATTCAGAGGCGGGGAATGAGATATGGGGAATCAGAGGCGGGGAATCAGAGGTGGGGAAACAGAGACAGGGAATCAGATATGGGGAATCAGAGGTGGCGAATCAAAGGCGGTGAATCAGAGATGGGGAATCAGAGGCGGGCAATCAGAGGCAGGGAATCAAACACGGGGAATCAGAGGCGGGGAATCAGAGCTGGGGAATCAGAGGCTGGGAATCAGGGTTGGGGAATCAGAGGCGGGGAATCAGATATGGGGAAACAGGGGCGGGGAAACACAGGCGGGGAATCAGATATGGGGAATCAGAGGTGTGGAATCAGAGGTTGGGAATCAGAGGCAGGGAATCAGAGGCGGGGAAACAGAGGCGGGGAATCAGATAAGGGGAATCAGAGGTGGCGAATCAAAGGCGGTGAAACAGAGATGGGGAATCAGGGCAGGGAATCAGAGGCAGGGAAACAAACACGGGGAATCAGAGCTGGGGAAACAGAGGCGGGGAATCAGATATGGGGAATCAGAGGTGGGGAAACAGATGTTGGGAATCAGAGGCAGGGAATCAGAGGCGGGGAATCAGAGGCGGGGAATCAGAGGCAGGGAATCAGATGTGCGGAATCGGAGATGGGGAATAAGAGGCAGGGAATCAGAGGCGGGGAATCAGAGGCGGGGAATCAGAGGCCGGGAATCAGATATGGGGAAACAGAGGCGGGGAATCAGAGGCGGGGAAACAGAGGCGGGGAATCAGATATGGGGAATCAGAGGTGGGGAATCAGAGGTTGGGAATCAGATGCAGGGAATCAGAGGCTTGGAATCAGATGCAGGGAATCAGATGCGGGGAATCAGAGGCGGGGAATCAGAGCTGGAGAATCAGAGGTGGGGAATCAGAGTTGGGGTATCAGAGGCGGGGACTTAGATATTGGGAAACAGAGGCGGGGAATCAGAGGCGGGGAAACAGAGGCGGGAAATCAGATATGGGGAATCAGAGGTGGGGAATCAGAGGCAGGGAATCAGATGTGCGCAATCAGAGATGGGGAATCAGAGGCAGGGAATCAGAATCAGAAGCAGGGAATCAGAGGCCAGGAATCAGAGGCCGGAATCAGATGCCGGGAATAAGAGTCCGGGAATCAGAGGTGGGGAATCAGAGTCCGGGAATCAGAGATGGGGATTCAGAGGCGGGGAATGAGATATGGGGAATCAGAGGCGGGGAATCAGAGGCGGGGAAACAGAGGCGGGGAATCAGATATGGGGAATCAGAGGTGGCGAATGAAAGGCGGTGAATCAGAGATCGGGAATCAGAGGCCGGGAATCAGAGGCAGGGAATCAAACTCGGGGAATAAGAGGCGGGGAATCAGAGCTGGGGAATCAGAGGCGGGGAATCAGAGTTGGGGAATCAGAGGCGGGGAATCAGAGGCAGGGAATCAATATGGGAATTCAGAGGTGGGGAATCAGATGTTGGGAATCAGAGGCAAGGAATCAGAGGCGAGGATTCAGAGCTGGGGAATCAGAGGCGGGGAATCAGAATTGGGGAATCAGAGATGGGGAATCAGAGATGGGGAATCAGAGATGGGGAATCAGAGGCGGGGAATCAGACGCTGGGAATCAGAGGTGGGGAATCATAGCTGGCGAATCAGAGGCGGGGAATCAGAGGTGGGGAATCAGAGGCGGGGAATCAGATATTGTTAATCAGAGGTGGGGAATCAGAGGCGGGGAAACAGAGGCGGGGAATCAGATATGGGGAATCAGAGGTGGGGAATCAGAGGCCGGTAATCAGACGCGGGGAATCAGAGGCGGGGATTCAGAGCTGGGGAATCAGAGGCGGAGAATGAGATATGGAGAATCAGAGGCGGGGAATCAGAGGCGGGGAAACAGAGGTGGGGAATCAGATATGGGGAATCAGTGGTGGCGAATCAAAGGCGGTGAATCAGAGATGGGGAATCAGAGGCGGGCAATCAGAGGCAGGGAATCAAACACGGGGAATCAGAGGCGGGGAATCAGAGCTGGGGAATCAGAGGCGGGGAATCAGAGTTGGGGAATCAGAGGCGGGGAATCAGATATGGGGAAACAGGGGCGGGGAATCAGAGGCGGGGAAACAAGAGGCGAGGAATCAGATATGGGGAATCAGAGGTGTGGAATCAGAGGTTGGGAATCAGAGGCAGGGAATCAGAGGCGGGGAAACAGAGGACGGGAATCAGATATGGGGAATCAGAGGTGGCGAATCAAAGGCGGTGAAACAGAGATGGGGAATCCGGGCAGGGAATCAGAGGCAGGGAATCAAACACGGGGAATCAGAGCTGGGGAATCAGAGGCGGGGAAACAGGCGGGGAATCAGATATGGGGAATCAGATGTGGAGAATCAGATGTTGGGAATCAGAGGCAGGGAATCAGAGGCGGGGAATCAGAGGCGGGGAATCAGAGGCAGGGAATCAGATGTGCGGAATCGGAGATGGGGAATCAGAGGCAGGGAATCAGAGGCGGGGAATCAGAGGCGGGGAATCAGAGGCCGGGAATCAGATATGGGGAAACAGAGGCGGGGAATCAGAGGCGGGGAAACAGAGGCGGGGAATCAGATATGGGAAATCAGAGGTGGGGAATCAGAGGTTGGGAATCAGAGGCAGGGAATCAGAGGCTTGGAATCAGATGCAGGGAATCAGATGCGGGGAATCAGAGGCGGGGAATCAGAGCTGGAGAATCAGAGGTGGGGAATCAGAGTTGGGGAATCAGAGGCGGGGACTTAGATATTGGGAAACAGAGGCGGGGAATCAGAGGCGGGGAAACAGAGGCGGGGAATCAGATATGGGGAATCAGAGGTGGGGAATCAGAGGCAGGGAATCAGATGTGCGCAATCAGAGATGGGGAATCAGAGGCAGGGAATCAGAATCAGAAGCAGGGAATCAGAGGCCGGGGATCAGAGGCCGGAATCAGATGCCGGGAATAAGAGGCCGGGAATCAGAGGTGGGGAATCAGAGTCCGGGAATCAGAGATGGGGATTCAGAGGCGGGGAATGAGATATGGGGAATCAGAGGCGGGGAATCAGAGGCGGGGAAACAGAGGCGGGGAATCAGATATGGGGAATCAGAGGTGGCGAATCAAAGGCGGTGAATCAGAGATGGGGAATCAGAGGCCGGGAATCAGAGGCAGGGAATCAAACACGGGGAATCAGAGGCAGGGAATCAGAGCTGGGGAATCAGAGGCGGGGAATCATAGCTGGCGAATCAGAGGCGGGGAATCAGAGGTGGGGAATCAGAGGCGGGGAATCAGATATTGTTAATCAGAGCTGGGGAATCAGAGGCGGGGATACAGAGGCGGGGAATCAGATATGGGCAATCAGAGGTGGGGAATCAGAGGTTATGAATCAGAGATGGAGAATCAGAGGCGGGGAATCAGAGGCCGGCAATCAGACGCGGGGAATCAGAGGCGGGGTTTCAGAGCTGGGGAATCGGAGGCGGGGAATCAGAGTTGGGGAATCAGAGGCGGGGAATCAGATATGGGGAATCAGAGGCGGGGAATCAGAGGCGGGGAAACAGAGGCGGGGAATCAGATATGGGGAATCAGAGGTGGGGAATCAGGGGCGGGGTATCAGTGGCAGGGAATCAGAGGCGGGAAATCAGAGGCCGGGAATCAGAGGCGGTGAATCAGAGGCGGGGAATCAGAGGCAGGGAATCGGATGTGCGGAATCAGAGATGGGGAATCAGAGGTGGGGAATCAGAGGCGGTGAATCAGACATGGGTAATCAGAGGCGGGGAATCAGAGGCAGGAAATCAGACACGGGGAATCAGAGGCGGGGAATCAGAGCTGGGGAATTAGATGCAGGGAATCAGAGTTGGGGATTCAGAGGCGGGGAATCAGATATGGGGAATCAGAGGTGGGGAATCAGAGCTGGGGAATCAGAGGTGGGGAATCAGAGTTGGGGAATCAGAGGCGGGGACTTAGATATGGGGAAACAGAGGCGGGGAATCAGAGGCGGGGAAACAGAGGCGGGGAATCAGATATTGGGAATCAGAGGTGGGGAATCAGAGGCAGGGAATCAGATGTGCGGTATCAGAGATGGGGAATCAGAGGCAGGGAATCAGAATCAGAAGCAGGGAATAAGACGTGGGGAATCTGAGGCGGGGAATCAGAGCTGGGGAATCAGAGGCTGTGAATCAGAGGCGGGGAATCAGAAGCAGGGAATCGGATGTGCGGAATCAGAGATGGGGAATCAGAGGTGGGGAATCAGAGGCGGTGAATCAGACATGGGTAATCAGAGGCGGGGAATCAGAGGCAGGAAATCAGACACGGGGAATCTGAGGTGGGGAATCAGAGGCGGGGAAACAGGCGGGGAATCAGATATGGGGAATCAGATGTGGAGAATCAGATGTTGGGAATCAGAGGCAGGGAATCAGAGGCGGGGAATCAGAGGCGGGGAATCAGAGGCAGGGAATCAGATGTGCGGAATCGGAGATGGGGAATCAGAGGCAGGGAATCAGAGGCGGGGAATCAGAGGCGGGGAATCAGAGGCCGGGAATCAGATATGGGGAAACAGAGGCGGGGAATCAGAGGCGGGGAAACAGAGGCGGGGAATCAGATATGGGAAATCAGAGGTGGGGAATCAGAGGTTGGGAATCAGAGGCAGGGAATCAGAGGCTTGGAATCAGATGCAGGGAATCAGATGCGGGGAATCAGAGGCGGGGAATCAGAGCTGGAGAATCAGAGGTGGGGAATCAGAGTTGGGGAATCAGAGGCGGGGACTTAGATATTGGGAAACAGAGGCGGGGAATCAGAGGCGGGGAAACAGAGGCGGGGAATCAGATATGGGGAATCAGAGGTGGGGAATCAGAGGCAGGGAATCAGATGTGCGCAATCAGAGATGGGGAATCAGAGGCAGGGAATCAGAATCAGAAGCAGGGAATCAGAGGCCGGGGATCAGAGGCCGGAATCAGATGCCGGGAATAAGAGGCCGGGAATCAGAGGTGGGGAATCAGAGTCCGGGAATCAGAGATGGGGATTCAGAGGCGGGGAATGAGATATGGGGAATCAGAGGCGGGGAATCAGAGGCGGGGAAACAGAGGCGGGGAATCAGATATGGGGAATCAGAGGTGGCGAATCAAAGGCGGTGAATCAGAGATGGGGAATCAGAGGCCGGGAATCAGAGGCAGGGAATCAAACACGGGGAATCAGAGGCAGGGAATCAGAGCTGGGGAATCAGAGGCGGGGAATCATAGCTGGCGAATCAGAGGCGGGGAATCAGAGGTGGGGAATCAGAGGCGGGGAATCAGATATTGTTAATCAGAGCTGGGGAATCAGAGGCGGGGATACAGAGGCGGGGAATCAGATATGGGCAATCAGAGGTGGGGAATCAGAGGTTATGAATCAGAGATGGAGAATCAGAGGCGGGGAATCAGAGGCCGGCAATCAGACGCGGGGAATCAGAGGCGGGGTTTCAGAGCTGGGGAATCGGAGGCGGGGAATCAGAGTTGGGGAATCAGAGGCGGGGAATCAGATATGGGGAATCAGAGGCGGGGAATCAGAGGCGGGGAAACAGAGGCGGGGAATCAGATATGGGGAATCAGAGGTGGGGAATCAGGGGCGGGGTATCAGTGGCAGGGAATCAGAGGCGGGAAATCAGAGGCCGGGAATCAGAGGCGGTGAATCAGAGGCGGGGAATCAGAGGCAGGGAATCGGATGTGCGGAATCAGAGATGGGGAATCAGAGGTGGGGAATCAGAGGCGGTGAATCAGACATGGGTAATCAGAGGCGGGGAATCAGAGGCAGGAAATCAGACACGGGGAATCAGAGGCGGGGAATCAGAGCTGGGGAATTAGATGCAGGGAATCAGAGTTGGGGATTCAGAGGCGGGGAATCAGATATGGGGAATCAGAGGTGGGGAATCAGAGGCCGGTAATCAGACGCGGGGAATCAGAGGCGGGGATTCAGAGCTGGGGAATCAGAGGCGGAGAATGAGATATGGAGAATCAGAGGCGGGGAATCAGAGGCGGGGAAACAGAGGTGGGGAATCAGATATGGGGAATCAGTGGTGGCGAATCAAAGGCGGTGAATCAGAGATGGGGAATCAGAGGCGGGCAATCAGAGGCAGGGAATCAAACACGGGGAATCAGAGGCGGGGAATCAGAGCTGGGGAATCAGAGGCGGGGAATCAGAGTTGGGGAATCAGAGGCGGGGAATCCGATATGGGGAAACAGGGGCGGGGAATCAGAGGCGGGGAAACAAGAGGCGAGGAATCAGATATGGGGAATCAGAGGTGTGGAATCAGAGGTTGGGAATCAGAGGCAGGGAATCAGAGGCGGGGAAACAGAGGACGGGAATCAGATATGGGGAATCAGAGGTGGCGAATCAAAGGCGGTGAAACAGAGATGGGGAATCCGGGCAGGGAATCAGAGGCAGGGAATCAAACACGGGGAATCAGAGCTGGGGAATCAGAGGCGGGGAAACAGGCGGGGAATCAGATATGGGGAATCAGATGTGGAGAATCAGATGTTGGGAATCAGAGGCAGGGAATCAGAGGCGGGGAATCAGAGGCGGGGAATCAGAGGCAGGGAATCAGATGTGCGGAATCGGAGATGGGGAATCAGAGGCAGGGAATCAGAGGCGGGGAATCAGAGGCGGGGAATCAGAGGCCGGGAATCAGATATGGGGAAACAGAGGCGGGGAATCAGAGGCGGGGAAACAGAGGCGGGGAATCAGATATGGGAAATCAGAGGTGGGGAATCAGAGGTTGGGAATCAGAGGCAGGGAATCAGAGGCTTGGAATCAGATGCAGGGAATCAGATGCGGGGAATCAGAGGCGGGGAATCAGAGCTGGAGAATCAGAGGTGGGGAATCAGAGTTGGGGAATCAGAGGCGGGGACTTAGATATTGGGAAACAGAGGCGGGGAATCAGAGGCGGGGAAACAGAGGCGGGGAATCAGATATGGGGAATCAGAGGTGGGGAATCAGAGGCAGGGAATCAGATGTGCGCAATCAGAGATGGGGAATCAGAGGCAGGGAATCAGAATCAGAAGCAGGGAATCAGAGGCCGGGGATCAGAGGCCGGAATCAGATGCCGGGAATAAGAGGCCGGGAATCAGAGGTGGGGAATCAGAGTCCGGGAATCAGAGATGGGGATTCAGAGGCGGGGAATGAGATATGGGGAATCAGAGGCGGGGAATCAGAGGCGGGGAAACAGAGGCGGGGAATCAGATATGGGGAATCAGAGGTGGCGAATCAAAGGCGGTGAATCAGAGATGGGGAATCAGAGGCCGGGAATCAGAGGCAGGGAATCAAACACGGGGAATCAGAGGCAGGGAATCAGAGCTGGGGAATCAGAGGCGGGGAATCATAGCTGGCGAATCAGAGGCGGGGAATCAGAGGTGGGGAATCAGAGGCGGGGAATCAGATATTGTTAATCAGAGCTGGGGAATCAGAGGCGGGGATACAGAGGCGGGGAATCAGATATGGGCAATCAGAGGTGGGGAATCAGAGGTTATGAATCAGAGATGGAGAATCAGAGGCGGGGAATCAGAGGCCGGCAATCAGACGCGGGGAATCAGAGGCGGGGTTTCAGAGCTGGGGAATCGGAGGCGGGGAATCAGAGTTGGGGAATCAGAGGCGGGGAATCAGATATGGGGAATCAGAGGCGGGGAATCAGAGGCGGGGAAACAGAGGCGGGGAATCAGATATGGGGAATCAGAGGTGGGGAATCAGGGGCGGGGTATCAGTGGCAGGGAATCAGAGGCGGGAAATCAGAGGCCGGGAATCAGAGGCGGTGAATCAGAGGCGGGGAATCAGAGGCAGGGAATCGGATGTGCGGAATCAGAGATGGGGAATCAGAGGTGGGGAATCAGAGGCGGTGAATCAGACATGGGTAATCAGAGGCGGGGAATCAGAGGCAGGAAATCAGACACGGGGAATCAGAGGCGGGGAATCAGAGCTGGGGAATTAGATGCAGGGAATCAGAGTTGGGGATTCAGAGGCGGGGAATCAGATATGGGGAATCAGAGGTGGGGAATCAGAGCTGGGGAATCAGAGGTGGGGAATCAGAGTTGGGGAATCAGAGGCGGGGACTTAGATATGGGGAAACAGAGGCGGGGAATCAGAGGCGGGGAAACAGAGGCGGGGAATCAGATATTGGGAATCAGAGGTGGGGAATCAGAGGCAGGGAATCAGATGTGCGGTATCAGAGATGGGGAATCAGAGGCAGGGAATCAGAATCAGAAGCAGGGAATAAGACGTGGGGAATCTGAGGCGGGGAATCAGAGCTGGGGAATCAGAGGCTGTGAATCAGAGGCGGGGAATCAGAAGCAGGGAATCGGATGTGCGGAATCAGAGATGGGGAATCAGAGGTGGGGAATCAGAGGCGGTGAATCAGACATGGGTAATCAGAGGCGGGGAATCAGAGGCAGGAAATCAGACACGGGGAATCTGAGGCGGGGAATCAGAGGCGGGGAATCAGAGGCAGGGAATGGGATGTGCGGAATCAGAGATGGGGAATCAGAAGTGGGGAATCAGAGGCGGTGAATCAGACATGGGTAATCAGAGGCGGGGAATCAGAGGCAGGAAATCAGACACGGGGAATCAGAGGCGGGGAATCAGAGCTGGGGAATTAGATGCAGGGAATCAGAGTTGGGGATTCAGAGGCGGGGAATCAGATATGGGGAAACTGAGGTGGGTAATCAGAGGTGGGCAAATAGAGGCGGGGAATCAGATATGGGGAAACAGAGGCGGGGAATCAGAGGTGGGGAAACAGAGGCGGGGAATCAGATATGTGGAATCAGAGGTGGGGAATCAGAGGTTGGGAATCACAGGCAGGGAATCAGAGGCTGGAAATCAGATGCAGGGAATCAGATGCGGGGAATCAGAGGCGGGGAATCAGAGCTGGGGAAACTGAGGTGGGGAATCAGAGGTGGGCAAATAGAGGCGGGGAATCAGATATGGGGAAACAGAGGCGGGGAATCAGAGGCGGGGAAACAGAGGCGGGGAATCAGATATGGGGAATCAGAGGTGGGGAATCAGAGGTTGGGAATCACAGGCAGGGAATCAGAGGCTGGGAATCAGATGCTGGGAATCAGATGCGGGGAATCAGAGGCGGGGAATCAGAGCTGGGGAATCAGAGGTGGGGAATCAGAGTTGGGGAATCAGAGGCGGGGACTTAGATATGGGGAAACAGACGCGGGGAATCAGAGCTGGAGAATCAGAGGTGGGGAATCAGAGTTGGGGAATCAGAGGCGGGGACTTAGATATTGGGAAACAGAGGCGGGGAATCAGAGGCGGGGAAACAGAGGCGGGGAATCAGATATGGGGAATCAGAGGTGGGGAATCAGAGGCAGGGAATCAGATGTGCGCAATCAGAGATGGGGAATCAGAGGCAGGGAATCAGAATCAGAAGCAGGGAATCAGAGGCCGGGAATCAGAGGCCGGAATCAGATGCCGGGAATAAGAGGCCGGGAATCAGAGGTGGGGAATCAGAGTCCGGGAATCAGAGATGGGGATTCAGAGGCGGGGAATGAGATATGGGGAATCAGAGGCGGGGAATCAGAGGTGGGGAAACAGAGACAGGGAATCAGATATGGGGAATCAGAGGTGGCGAATCAAAGGCGGTGAATCAGAGATGGGGAATCAGAGGCGGGCAATCAGAGGCAGGGAATCAAACACGGGGAATCAGAGGCGGGGAATCAGAGCTGGGGAATCAGAGGCTGGGAATCTGGGTTGGGGAATCAGAGGCGGGGAATCAGATATGGGGAAACAGGGGCGGGGAATCAGAGGTGGGGAAACACAGGCGGGGAATCAGATATGGGGAATCAGAGGTGTGGAATCAGAGGTTGTGAATCAGAGGCAGGGAATCAGAGGCGGGGAAACAGAGGCGGGGAATCAGATAAGGGGAATCAGAGGTGGCGAATCAAAGGCGGTGAAACAGAGATGGGGAATCAGGGCAGGGAATCAGAGGCAGGGAATCAAACACGGGGAATCAGAGCTGGGGAAACAGAGGCGGGGAATCAGATATGGGGAATCAGAGGTGGGGAATCAGATGTTGGGAATCAGAGGCAGGGAATCAGAGGCGGGGATTCAGAGGCGGGGAATCAGAGGCAGGGAATCAGATGTGCGGAATCGGAGATGGGGAATCAGAGGCAGGGAATCAGAGGCGGGGAATCAGAGGCGGGGAATCAGAGGCCGGGAATCAGATATGGGGAAACAGAGGCGGGGAATCAGAGGCGGGGAAACAGAGGCGGGGAATCAGATATGGGGAATCAGAGGTGGGGAATCAGAGGTTGGGAATCAGATGCAGGGAATCAGAGGCTTGGAATCAGATGCAGGGAATCAGATGCGGGGAATCAGAGGCGGGGAATCAGAGCTGGAGAATCAGAGGTGGGGAATCAGAGTTGGGGTATCAGAGGCGGGGACTTAGATATTGGGAAACAGAGGCGGGGAATCAGAGGCGGGGAAACAGAGGCGGGAAATCAGATATGGGGAATCAGAGGTGGGGAATCAGAGGCAGGGAATCAGATGTGCGCAATCAGAGATGGGGAATCAGAGGCAGGGAATCAGAATCAGAAGCAGGGAATCAGAGGCCAGGAATCAGAGGCCGGAATCAGATGCCGGGAATAAGAGTCCGGGAATCAGAGGTGGGGAATCAGAGGTGGCGAATCAAAGGCGGTGAAACAGAGATGGGGAATCAGGGCAGGGAATCAGAGGCAGGGAATCAAACACGGTGAATCAGAGCTGGGGAATCAGAGGCGGGGAATTAGAGTTGGGGAATCAGAGGAGGGGAGTCAGAGGCGGGGAAACAGGCGGGGAATCAGATATGGGGAATCAGAGGTGGAGAATCAGATGTTGGGTATCAGAGGCAGGGAATCAGAGGCGGGGAATCAGAGGCGGGGAATCAGAGGCAGGGAATCAGATGTGCGGAATCGGAGATGGGGAATCAGAGGCAGGGAATCAGAGGCGGGGAATCAGAGGCGGGGAATCAGAGGCCGGGAATCAGATATGGGGAAACAGAGGCGGGGAATCAGAGGCGGGGAAACAGAGGCGGGGAATCAGATATGGGAAATCAGAGGTGGGGAATCAGAGGTTGGGAATCAGAGGCAGGGAATCAGAGGCTTGGAATCAGATGCAGGGAATCAGATGCGGGGAATCAGAGGCGGGGAATCAGAGCTGGAGAATCAGAGGTGGGGAATCAGAGTTGGGGAATCAGAGGCGGGGACTTAGATATTGGGAAACAGAGGCGGGGAATCAGAGGCGGGGAAACAGAGGCGGGGAATCAGATATGGGGAATCAGAGGTGGGGAATCAGAGGCAGGGAATCAGATGTGCGCAATCAGAGATGGGGAATCAGAGGCAGGGAATCAGAATCAGAAGCAGGGAATCAGAGGCCGGGGATCAGAGGCCGGTATCAGATGCCGGGAATAAGAGGCCGGGAATCAGAGGTGGGGAATCAGAGTCCGGGAATCAGAGATGGGGATTCAGAGGCGGGGAATGAGATATGGGGAATCAGAGGCGGGGAATCAGAGGCGGGGAAACAGAGGCGGTGAATCAGATATGGTGAATCAGAGGTGGCGAATCAAAGGCGGTGAATCAGAGATGGGGAATCAGAGGCCGGGAATCAGAGGCAGGGAATCAAACACGGGGAATCAGAGGCAGGGAATCAGAGCTGGGGAATCAGAGGCGGGGAATCATAGCTGGCGAATCAGAGGCGGGGAATCAGAGGTGGGGAATCAGAGGCGGGGAATCAGATATTGTTAATCAGAGCTAAGGAATCAGAGGCGGGGATACAGAGGCGGGGAATCAGATATGGGCAATCAGAGGTGGGGAATCAGAGGTTGTGAATCAGAGATGGAGAATCAGAGGCGGGGAATCAGAGGCCGGCAATCAGACGCGGGGAATCAGAGGCGGGGTTTCAGAGCTGGGGAATCAGAGGCGGGGAATCAGAGTTGGGGAATCAGAGGCGGGGAATCAGATATGGGGAATCAGAGGCGGGGAATCAGAGGCGGGGAAACAGAGGCGGGGAATCAGATATGGGGAATCAGAGGTGGGGAATCAGGAGCGGGGTATCAGTGGCAGGGAATCGGAGATGGGGAATCAGAGGCAGGGAATCAGAGGCGGGGAATCAGAGGCGGGGAATCAGAGGCCGGGAATCAGATATGGGGAAACAGAGGCGGGGAATCAGAGGCGGGGAAACAGAGGCGGGGAATCAGATATGGGAAATCAGAGGTGGGGAATCAGAGGTTGGGAATCAGATGCAGGGAATCAGAGGCTTGGAATCAGATGCAGGGAATCAGATGCGGGGAATCAGAGGCGGGGAATCAGAGCTGGAGAATCAGAGGTGGGGAATCAGAGGTTGTGAATCAGAGATGGAGAATCATAGGCGGGGAATCAGAGGCGGGGAAACAGAGGCGGGGAATCAGATATGGGGAATCAGAGGTGGGGAATCAGAGGCAGGGAATCAGATGTGCGCAATCAGAGATGGGGAATCAGAGGCAGGGAATCAGAATCAGAAGCAGGGAATCAGAGGCCGGGGATCAGAGGCCGGAATCAGATGCCGGGAATAAGAGGCCGGGAATCAGAGGTGGGGAATCAGAGTCCGGGAATCAGAGATGGGGATTCAGAGGCGGGGAATGAGATATGGGGAATCAGAGGTGGGGAATCAGAGGCGGGGAAACAGAGGCGGTGAATCAGATATGGGGAATCAGAGGTGGCGAATCAAAGGCGGTGAATCAGAGATGGGGAATCAGAGGCCGGGAATCAGAGGCAGGGAATCAAACACGGGGAATCAGAGGCAGGGAATCAGAGCTGGGGAATCAGAGTCGGGAAATCATAGCTGGCGAATCAGAGGCGGGGAATCAGAGGTGGGGAATCAGAGGCGGGGAATCAGATATTGTTAATCAGAGCTGGGGAATCAGAGGCGGGGATACAGAGGCGGGGAATCAGATATGGGCAATCAGAGGTGGGGAATCAGAGGTTGTGAATCAGAGATGGAGAATCATAGGCGGGGAATCAGAGGCCGGCAATCAGACGCGGGGAATCAGAGGCGGGGTTTCAGAGCTGGGGAATCAGAGGCGGGGAATCAGAGTTGGGGAATCAGAGGCGGGGAATCAGATATGGGGAATCAGAGGCGGGGAATCAGAGGCTGGGAAACAGAGGCGGGGAATCAGATATGGGGAATCAGAGGTGGGGAATCAGGGGCGGGGTATCAGTGGCAGGGAATCAGAGGCGGGAAATCAGAGGCCGGGAATCAGAGGCGGTGAATCAGAGGCGGGGAATCAGAGGCAGGGAATCGGATGTGCGGAATCAGAGATGGGGAATCAGAGGTGGGGAATCAGAGGCGGTGAATCAGACATGGGTAATCAGAGGCGGGGAATCAGAGGCAGGAAATCAGACACGGGGAATCAGAGGCGGGGAATCAGAGCTGGGGAATTAGATGCAGGGAATCAGAGTTGGGGATTCAGAGGCGGGGAATCAGATATGGGGAATCAGAGGTGGGGAATCAGAGCTGGGGAATCAGAGGTGGGGAATCAGAGTTGGGGAATCAGAGGCGGGGACTTAGATATGGGGAAACAGAGGCGGGGAATCAGAGGCGGGGAAACAGAGGCGGGGAATCAGATATTGGGAATCAGAGGTGGTGAATCAGTGGCAGGGAATCAGATGTGCGGTATCAGAGATGGGGAATCAGAGGCAGGGAATCAGAATCAGAAGCAGGGAATAAGACGCGGGGAATCTGAGGCGGGGAATCAGAGCTGGGGAATCAGAGGCTGTGAATCAGAGGCGGGGAATCAGAAGCAGGGAATCGGATGTGCGGAATCAGAGATGGGGAATCAGAGGTGGGGAATCAGAGGCGGTGAATCAGACATGGGTAATCAGAGGCGGGGAATCAGAGGCAGGAAATCAGACACGGGGAATCTGAGGCGGGGAATCAGAGGCGGGGAATCAGAGGCAGGGAATGGGATGTGCGGAATCAGAGATGGGGAATCAGAAGTGGGGAATCAGAGGCGGTGAATCAGACATGGGTAATCAGAGGCGGGGAATCAGAGGCAGGAAATCAGACACGGGGAATCAGAGGCGGGGAATCAGAGCTGGGGAATTAGATGCAGGGAATCAGAGTTGGGGATTCAGAGGCGGGGAATCAGATATGGGGAAACTGAGGTGGGTAATCAGAGGTGGGCAAATAGAGGCGGGGAATCAGATATGGGGAAACAGAGGCGGGGAATCAGAGGTGGGGAAACAGAGGCGGGGAATCAGATATGGGGAATCAGAGGTGGGGAATCAGAGGTTGGGAATCACAGGCAGGGAATCAGAGGCTGGGAATCAGATGCAGGGAATCAGATGCGGGGAATCAGAGGCGGGGAATCAGAGCTGGGGAAACTGAGGTGGGGAATCAGAGGTGGGCAAATAGAGGCGGGGAATCAGATATGGGGAAACAGAGGCGGGGAATCAGAGGCGGGGAAACAGAGGCGGGGAATCAGATATGGGGAATCAGAGGTGGGGAATCAGAGGTTGGGAATCACAGGCAGGGAATCAGAGGCTGGGAATCAGATGCTGGGAATCAGATGCGGGGAATCAGAGGCGGGGAATCAGAGCTGGGGAATCAGAGGTGGGGAATCAGAGTTGGGGAATCAGAGGCGGGGACTTAGATATGGGGAAACAGAGGCGGGGAATCAGAGCTGGAGAATCAGAGGTGGGGAATCAGAGTTGGGGAATCAGAGGCGGGGACTTAGATATTGGGAAACAGAGGCGGGGAATCAGAGGCGGGGAAACAGAGGCGGGGAATCAGATATGGGGAATCAGAGGTGGGGAATCAGAGGCAGGGAATCAGATGTGCGCAATCAGAGATGGGGAATCAGAGGCAGGTAATCAGAATCAGAAGCAGGGAATCAGAGGCCGGGAATCAGAGGCCGGAATCAGATGCCGGGAATAAGAGGCCGGGAATCAGAGGTGGGGAATCAGAGTCCGGGAATCAGAGATGGGGATTCAGAGGCGGGGAATGAGATATGGGGAATCAGAGGCGGGGAATCAGAGGTGGGGAAACAGAGACAGGGAATCAGATATGGGGAATCAGAGGTGGCGAATCAAAGGCGGTGAATCAGAGATGGGGAATCAGAGGCGGGCAATCAGAGGCAGGGAATCAAACACGTGGAATCAGAGGCGGGGAATCAGAGCTGGGGAATCAGAGGCTGGGAATCAGGGTTGGGGAATCAGAGGCGGGGAATCAGATATGGGGAAACAGGGGCGGGGAATCAGAGGTGGGGAAACACAGGCGGGGAATCAGATATGGGGAATCAGAGGTGTGGAATCAGAGGTTGGGAATCAGAGGCAGGGAATCAGAGGCGGGGAAACAGAGGCGGGGAATCAGATAAGGGGAATCAGAGGTGGCGAATCAAAGGCGGTGAAACAGAGATGGGGAATCAGGGCAGGGAATCAGAGGCAGGGAATCAAACACGGGGAATCAGAGCTGGGGAAACAGAGGCGGGGAATCAGATATGGGGAATCAGAGGTGGGGAATCAGATGTTGGGAATCAGAGGCAGGGAATCAGAGGCGGGGAATCAGAGGCGGGGAATCAGAGGCAGGTAATCAGATGTGCGGAATCGGAGATGGGGAATCAGAGGCAGGGAATCAGAGGCGGGGAATCAGAGGCGGGGAATCAGAGGCCGGGAATCAGATATGGGGAAACAGAGGCGGGGAATCAGAGGCGGGGAAACAGAGGCGGGGAATCAGATATGGGGAATCAGAGGTGGGGAATCAGAGGTTGGGAATCAGATGCAGGGAATCAGAGGCTTGGAATCAGATGCAGGGAATCAGATGCGGGGAATCAGAGGCGGGGAATCAGAGCTGGAGAATCAGAGGTGGGGAATCAGAGTTGGGGTATCAGAGGCGGGGACTTAGATATTGGGAAACAGAGGCGGGGAATCAGAGGCGGGGAAACAGAGGCGGGAAATCAGATATGGGGAATCAGAGGTGGGGAATCAGAGGCAGGGAATCAGATGTGCGCAATCAGAGATGGGGAATCAGAGGCAGGGAATCAGAATCAGAAGCAGGGAATCAGTGGCCAGGAATCAGAGGCCGGAATCAGATGCCGGGAATAAGAGTCCGGGAATCAGAGGTGGGGAATCAGAGGTGGCGAATCAAAGGCGGTGAAACAGAGATGGGGAATCAGGGCAGGGAATCAGAGGCAGGGAATCAAACACGGGGAATCAGAGCTGGGGAATCAGAGGCGGGGAATTAGAGTTGGGGAATCAGAGGAGGGGAGTCAGAGGCGGGGAAACAGGCGGGGAATCAGATATGGGGAATCAGAGGAGGAGAATCAGATGTTGGGAATCAGAGGCAGGGAATCAGAGGCGGGGAATCAGAGGCGGGGAATCAGAGGCAGGGAATCAGATGTGCGGAATCGGAGATGGGGAATCAGAGGCAGGGAATCAGAGGCGGGGAATCAGAGGCGGGGAATCAGAGGCCGGGAATCAGATATGGGGAAACAGAGGCGGGGAATCAGAGGCGGGGAAACAGAGGCGGGGAATCAGATATGGGAAATCAGAGGTGGGGAATCAGAGGTTGGGAATCAGAGGCAGGGAATCAGAGGCTTGGAATCAGATGCAGGGAATCAGATGCGGGGAATCAGAGGCGGGGAATCAGAGCTGGAGAATCAGAGGCGGGGACTTAGATATTGGGAAACAGAGGCGGGGAATCAGAGGCGGGGAAACAGAGGCGGGGAATCATATATGGGGAATCAGAGGTGGGGAATCAGAGGCAGGGAATCAGATGTGCGCAATCAGAGATGGGGAATCAGAGGCAGGGAATCAGAATCAGAAGCAGGGAATCAGAGGCCGGGGATCAGAGGCCGGAATCAGATATGGGGAAACTGAGGTGGGTAATCAGAGGTGGGCAAATAGAGGCGGGGAATCAGATATGGGGAAACAGAGGCGGGGAATCAGAGGTGGGGAAACAGAGGCGGGGAATCAGATATGGGGAATCAGAGGTGGGGAATCAGAGGTTGGGAATCACAGGCAGGGAATCAGAGGCTGGGAATCAGATGCAGGGAATCAGATGCGGGGAATCAGAGGCGGGGAATCAGAGCTGGGGAAACTGAGGTGGGGAATCAGAGGTGGGCAAATAGAGGCGGGGAATCAGATATGGGGAAACAGAGGCGGGGAATCAGAGGCGGGGAAACAGAGGCGGGGAATCAGATATGGGGAATCAGAGGTGGGGAATCAGAGGTTGGGAATCACAGGCAGGGAATCAGAGGCTGGGAATCAGATGCTGGGAATCAGATGCGGGGAATCAGAGGCGGGGAATCAGAGCTGGGGAATCAGAGGTGGGGAATCAGAGTTGGGGAATCAGAGGCGGGGACTTAGATATGGGGAAACAGAGGCGGGGAATCAGAGCTGGAGAATCAGAGGTGGGGAATCAGAGTTGGGGAATCAGAGGCGGGGACTTAGATATTGGGAAACAGAGGCGGGGAATCAGAGGCGGGGAAACAGAGGCGGGGAATCAGATATGGGGAATCAGAGGTGGGGAATCAGAGGCAGGGAATCAGATGTGCGCAATCAGAGATGGGGAATCAGAGGCAGGTAATCAGAATCAGAAGCAGGGAATCAGAGGCCGGGAATCAGAGGCCGGAATCAGATGCCGGGAATAAGAGGCCGGGAATCAGAGGTGGGGAATCAGAGTCCGGGAATCAGAGATGGGGATTCAGAGGCGGGGAATGAGATATGGGGAATCAGAGGCGGGGAATCAGAGGTGGGGAAACAGAGACAGGGAATCAGATATGGGGAATCAGAGGTGGCGAATCAAAGGCGGTGAATCAGAGATGGGGAATCAGAGGCGGGCAATCAGAGGCAGGGAATCAAACACGGGGAATCAGAGGCGGGGAATCAGAGCTGGGGAATCAGAGGCTGGGAATCAGGGTTGGGGAATCAGAGGCGGGGAATCAGATATGGGGAAACAGGGGCGGGGAATCAGAGGTGGGGAAACACAGGCGGGGAATCAGATATGGGGAATCAGAGGTGTGGAATCAGAGGTTGGGAATCAGAGGCAGGGAATCAGAGGCGGGGAAACAGAGGCGGGGAATCAGATAAGGGGAATCAGAGGTGGCGAATCAAAGGCGGTGAAACAGAGATGGGGAATCAGGGCAGGGAATCAGAGGCAGGGAATCAAACACGGGGAATCAGAGCTGGGGAAACAGAGGCGGGGAATCAGATATGGGGAATCAGAGGTGGGGAATCAGATGTTGGGAATCAGAGGCAGGGAATCAGAGGCGGGGAATCAGAGGCGGGGAATCAGAGGCAGGTAATCAGATGTGCGGAATCGGAGATGGGGAATCAGAGGCAGGGAATCAGAGGCGGGGAATCAGAGGCGGGGAATCAGAGGCCGGGAATCAGATATGGGGAAACAGAGGCGGGGAATCAGAGGCGGGGAAACAGAGGCGGGGAATCAGATATGGGGAATCAGAGGTGGGGAATCAGAGGTTGGGAATCAGATGCAGGGAATCAGAGGCTTGGAATCAGATGCAGGGAATCAGATGCGGGGAATCAGAGGCGGGGAATCAGAGCTGGAGAATCAGAGGTGGGGAATCAGAGTTGGGGTATCAGAGGCGGGGACTTAGATATTGGGAAACAGAGGCGGGGAATCAGAGGCGGGGAAACAGAGGCGGGAAATCAGATATGGGGAATCAGAGGTGGGGAATCAGAGGCAGGGAATCAGATGTGCGCAATCAGAGATGGGGAATCAGAGGCAGGGAATCAGAATCAGAAGCAGGGAATCAGTGGCCAGGAATCAGAGGCCGGAATCAGATGCCGGGAATAAGAGTCCGGGAATCAGAGGTGGGGAATCAGAGGTGGCGAATCAAAGGCGGTGAAACAGAGATGGGGAATCAGGGCAGGGAATCAGAGGCAGGGAATCAAACACGGGGAATCAGAGCTGGGGAATCAGAGGCGGGGAATTAGAGTTGGGGAATCAGAGGAGGGGAGTCAGAGGCGGGGAAACAGGCGGGGAATCAGATATGGGGAATCAGAGGAGGAGAATCAGATGTTGGGAATCAGAGGCAGGGAATCAGAGGCGGGGAATCAGAGGCGGGGAATCAGAGGCAGGGAATCAGATGTGCGGAATCGGAGATGGGGAATCAGAGGCAGGGAATCAGAGGCGGGGAATCAGAGGCGGGGAATCAGAGGCCGGGAATCAGATATGGGGAAACAGAGGCGGGGAATCAGAGGCGGGGAAACAGAGGCGGGGAATCAGATATGGGAAATCAGAGGTGGGGAATCAGAGGTTGGGAATCAGAGGCAGGGAATCAGAGGCTTGGAATCAGATGCAGGGAATCAGATGCGGGGAATCAGAGGCGGGGAATCAGAGCTGGAGAATCAGAGGTGGGGAATCAGAGTTGGGGAATCAGAGGCGGGGACTTAGATATTGGGAAACAGAGGCGGGGAATCAGAGGCGGGGAAACAGAGGCGGGGAATCATATATGGGGAATCAGAGGTGGGGAATCAGAGGCAGGGAATCAGATGTGCGCAATCAGAGATGGGGAATCAGAGGCAGGGAATCAGAATCAGAAGCAGGGAATCAGAGGCCGGGGATCAGAGGCCGGAATCAGATGCCGGGAATAAGAGGCCGGGAATCAGAGGTGGGGAATCAGAGTCCGGGAATCAGAGATGGGGATTCAGAGGCGGGGAATGAGATATGGGGAATCAGAGGCGGGGAATCAGAGGCGGGGAAACAGAGGCGGTGAATCAGATATGGGGAATCAGAGGTGGCGAATCAAAGGCGGTGAATCAGAGATGGGGAATCAGAGGCCGGGAATCAGAGGCAGGGAATCAAACACGGGGAATCAGAGGCAGGGAATCAGAGCTGGGGAATCAGAGGCGGGGAATCATAGCTGGCGAATCAGAGGCGGGGAATCAGAGGTGGGGAATCAGAGGCGGAGAATCAGATATTGTTAATCAGAGCTGGGGAATCAGAGGCGGGGATACAGAGGCGGGGAATCAGATATGGGCAATCAGAGGTGGGGAATCAGAGGTTGTGAATCAGAGATGGAGAATAAGAGGCGGGGAATCAGAGGCCGGCAATCAGACGCGGGGAATCAGAGGCGGGGTTTCAGAGCTGGGGAATCAGAGGCGGGGAATCAGAGTTGGGGAATCAGAGGCGGGGAATCAGATATGGGGAATCAGAGGCGGGGAATCAGAGGCGGGGAAACAGAGGCGGTTAATCAGATATGGGGTATCAGAGGTGGGGAATCAGGGGCGGGGTATCAGTGGCAGGGAATCAGAGGCGGGAAATCAGAGGCCGGGAATCAGAGGCGGTGAATCAGAGGCGGGGAATCAGAGGCAGGGAATCGGATGTGCGGAATCAGAGATGGGGAATCAGAGGTGGGGAATCAGAGGCGGTGAATCAGACATGGGTAATCAGAGGCGGAGAATCAGAGGCAGGAAATCAGACACGGGGAATCAGAGGCGGGGAATCAGAGCTGGGGAATTAGATGCAGGGAATCAGAGTTGGGAATTCAGAGGCGGGGAATCAGATATGGGGAATCAGAGGTGGGGAATCAGAGCTGGGGAATCAGAGGTGGGGAATCAGAGTTGGGGAATCAGAGGCGGGGACTTAGATATGGGGAAACAGAGCCGGGGAATCAGAGGCGGGGAAACAGAGGCGGGGAATCAGATATTGGGAATCAGAGGTGGGGAATCAGAGGCAGGGAATCAGATGTGCGGTATCAGAGATGGGGAATCAGAGGCAGGGAATCAGAATCAGAAGCAGGGAATAAGACGCGGGGAATCTGAGGCGGGGAATCAGAGCTGGGGAATCAGAGGCTGTGAATCAGAGGTGGGGAATCAGAGTTGGGGTATCAGAGGCGGGGACTTAGATATTGGGAAACAGAGGCGGGGAATCAGAGGCGGGGAAACAGAGGCGGGAAATCAGATATGGTGAATCAGAGGTGGGGAATCAGAGGCAGGGAATCAGATGTGCGCAATTAGAGATGGGGAATCAGAGGCAGGGAATCAGAATCAGAAGCAGGGAATCAGAGGCCAGGAATCAGAGGCCGGAATCAGATGCCGGGAATAAGAGTCCGGGAATCAGAGGTGGGGAATCAGAGTCCGGGAATCAGAGATGGGGATTCAGAGGCGGGGAATGAGATATGGGGAATCAGAGGCCGGGAATCAGAGGCTGGGAAACAGAGGCGGGGAATCAGATATGGGGAATCAGAGGTGGCGAATGAAAGGCGGTGAATCAGAGATGGGAATCAGAGGCCGGGAATCAGAGGCAGGGAATCAAACACGGGGAATAAGAAGCGGGGAATCAGAGCTGGGGAATCAGAGGCGGGGAATCAGAGTTGGGGAATCAGAGGCGGGGAATCAGAGGCAGGGAATCAATATGGGAATTCAGAGGTGGGGAATCAGATGTTGGGAATCAGAGGCAAGGAATCAGAGGCGAGGATTCAGAGCTGGGGAATCAGAGGCGGGGAATCAGAATTGGGGAATCAGAGATGGGGAATCAGAGATGGGGAATCAGAGATGGGGAATCAGAGGCGGGGAATCAGACGCTGGGAATCAGAGGTGGGGAATCATAGCTGGCGAATCAGAGGCGGGGAATCAGAGGTGGGGAATCAGAGGCGGGGAATCAGATATTGTTAATCAGAGGTGGGGAATCAGAGGCGGGGAAACAGAGGCGGGGAATCAGATATGGGGAATCAGAGGTGGGGAATCAGAGGCCGGTAATCAGACGCGGGGAATCAGAGGCGGGGATTCAGAGCTGGGGAATCAGAGGCGGGGAATCAGAGTTGGGGAATCAGAGGCGGGGAATCAGATATGGGAAATCAGAGGCGGGGAATCAGAGGCGGGGAAACAGAGGCGGGGAATCAGAAATGGGGAATCAGAGGTGGGGATTCAGGGGCGGGGTATCAGTGGCAGGGAATCAGAGGCGGGAAATCAGAGGCCGGGAATCAGAGGCGGTGAATCAGAGGCGGTGAATCAGAGGCGGGGAATCAGAGGCAGGGAATCTGATGTGCGGAATCAGAGATGGGGAATCAGAGGTGGGGAATCAGAGGCGGTGAATCAGACATGGGTAATCAGAGGCGGGGAATCAGAGGCAGGAAATCTGACACGGGGAATCAGAGGCGGGGAATCAGAGCTGGGGAATTAGATGCAGGGAATCAGAGTTGGGGATTCAGAGGCGGGGAATCAGATATGGGGAAACAGTGGCGGGGAATCAGAGTCGGGGAAACAGAGGCGGGGAATCAGATATGGGGAATCAGAGGTGGGTATTCAGAGCTGGGGAATCAGAGGTGTGGAATCAGAGTTGCGGAATCAGAGGCGGGGACTTAGATATTGGGAAACAGAGGCGGGGAATCAGAGGCGGGGAAACAGAGGCGGGGAATCAGATATGGGGAATCAGAGGTGGGGAATCAGAGGCAGGGAATCAGATGTGTGGAATCAGAGATGGGGAATCAGAGGCAGGGAATCAGAATCAGAAGCAGGGAATAAGACGCGGGGAATCTGAGGCGGGGAATCAGAGCTGGGGAATCAGAGGCTGTGAATCAGAGGCGGGGAATCAGAAGCAGGGAATCGGATGTGCGGAATCAGAGATGGGGAATCAGAGGTGGGGAATCAGAGGCGGTGAATCAGACATGGGTAATCAGAGGCGGGGAATCAGAGGCGGGGAATCAGAGGCAGGGAATGGGATGTGCGGAATCAGAGATGGGGAATCAGAGGTGGGGAATCTGAGGCGGTGAATCAGACATGGGTAAACAGAGGCGGGGAATCAGAGGCAGGAAATCAGACACGGGGAATCAGAGGCGGGGAATCAGAGCTGGGGAATTAGATGCAGGGAATCAGAGTTGGGGATTCAGAGGCGGGGAATCAGATATGGGGAAACTGAGGTGGGGAATCAGAGGTGGGCAAATAGAGGCGGGGAATCAGATATGGGGAAACAGAGGCAGGGAATCAGAGGCGGGGAAACAGAGGCGGGGAATCAGATATGGGGAATCAGAGGTGGGGAATCAGAGTTTGGGAATCACAGGCAGGGAATCAGAGGCTGGGTATCAGATGCAGGGAATCAGATGCGGGGAATCAGAGGCGGGGAATCAGAGCTGGGGAATCAGAGGTGGGGAATCAGAGTTGGGGAATCAGAGGCGGGGACTTAGATATGGGGAAACAGAGGCGGGGAATCAGAGAAGGGGAAACAGAGGCGGGGAATCAGATATGGGGAATCAGAGGTGGGGAACCAGAGGTAGGGAATCAGATGTGCGGAATCAGAGATGGGGAATCAGAGGCAGGGAATCAGAATCAGAAGCAGGGAATAAGACGCGGGGAATCAGAGGCGGGGAATCAGAGCTGGGGAATCAGAGTCAGTGAATCAGAGGCGGGGAATCAGAGGCAGGAAATCAGACACGGGGAATCTGAGGCGGGGAATCAGAGGCGGGGAATCAGAGGCAGGGAATGGGATGTGCGGAATCAGAGATGGGGAATCAGAAGTGGGGAATCAGAGGCGGTGAATCAGACATGGGTAATCAGAGGCGGGGAATCAGAGGCAGGAAATCAGACACGGGGAATCAGAGGCGGGGAATCAGAGCTGGGGAATTAGATGCAGGGAATCAGAGTTGGGGATTCAGAGACGGGGAATCAGATATGGGGAAACTGAGGTGGGTAATCAGAGGTGGGCAAATAGAGGCGGGGAATCAGATATGGGGAAACAGAGGCGGGGAATCAGAGGTGGGGAAACAGAGGCGGGGAATCAGATATGGGGAATCAGAGGTGGGGAATCAGAGGTTGGGAATCACAGGCAGGGAATCAAAGGATGGGAATCAGATGCAGGGAATCAGATGCGGGGAATCAGAGGCGGGGAATCAGAGCTGGGGAAACTGAGGTGGGGAATCAGAGGTGGGCAAATAGAGGCGGGGAATCAGATATGGGGAAACAGAGGCGGGGAATCAGAGGCGGGGAAACAGAGGCGGGGAATCAGATATGGGGAATCAGAGGTGGGGAATCAGAGGTTGGGAATCACAGGCAGGGAATCAGAGGCTGGGAATCAGATGCTGGGAATCAGATGCGGGGAATCAGAGGCGGGGAATCAGAGCTGGTGAATCAGAGGTGGGGAATCAGAGTTGGGGAATCAGAGGCGGGGACTTAGATATGGGGAAACAGAGGCGGGGAATCAGAGCTGGAGAATCAGAGGTGGGGAATCAGAGTTGGGGAATCAGAGGCGGGGACTTAGATATTGGGAAACAGAGGCGGGGAATCAGAGGCGGGGAAACAGAGGCGGGGAATCAGATATGGGGAATCAGAGGTGGGGAATCAGAGGCAGGGAATCAGATGTGCGCAATCAGAGATGGGGAATCAGAGGCAGGGAATCAGAATCAGAAGCAGGGAATCAGAGGCCGGGAATCAGAGGCCGGAATCAGATGCCGGGAATAAGAGGCCGGGAATCAGAGGTGGGGAATCAGAGTCCGGGAATCAGAGATGGGGATTCAGAGGCGGGGAATGAGATATGGGGAATCAGAGGCGGGGAATCAGAGGTGGGGAAACAGAGACAGGGAATCAGATATGGGGAATCAGAGGTGGCGAATCAAAGGCGGTGAATCAGAGATGGGGAATCAGAGGCGGGCAATCAGAGGCAGGGAATCAAACACGGGGAATCAGAGGCGGGGAATCAGAGCTGGGGAATCAGAGGCTGGGAATCAGGGTTGGGGAATCAGAGGCGGGGAATCAGATATGGGGAAACAGGGGCGGGGAATCAGAGGTGGGGAAACACAGGCGGGGAATCAGATATGGGGAATCAGAGGTGTGGAATCAGAGGTTGGGAATCAGAGGCAGGGAATCAGAGGCGGGGAAACAGAGGCGGGGAATCAGATAAGGGGAATCAGAGGTGGCGAATTAAAGGCGGTGAAACAGAGATGGGGAATCAGGGCAGGGAATCAGAGGCAGGAAACAAACACGGGGAATCAGAGCTGGGGAAACAGAGGCGGGGAATCAGATATGGGGAATCAGAGGTGGGGAATCAGATGTTGGGAATCAGAGGCAGGGAATCAGAGGCGGGGAATCAGAGGCGGGGAATCAGAGGCAGGGAATCAGATGTGCGGAATCGGAGATGGGGAATCAGAGGCAGGGAATCAGAGGCGGGGAATCAGAGGCGGGGAATCAGAGGCCGGGAATCAGATATGGGGAAACAGAGGCGGGGAATCAGAGGCGGGGAAACAGAGGCGGGGAATCAGATATGGGGAATCAGAGGTGGGGAATCAGAGGTTGGGAATCAGATGCAGGGAATCAGAGGCTTGGAATCAGATGCAGGGAATCAGATGCGGGGAATCAGAGGCGGGGAATCAGAGCTGGAGAATCAGAGGTGGGGAATCAGAGTTGGGGTATCAGAGGCGGGGACTTAGATATTGGGAAACAGAGGCGGGGAATCAGAGGCGGGGAAACAGAGGCGGGAAATCAGATATGGGGAATCAGAGGTGGGGAATCAGAGGCAGGGAATCAGATGTGCGCAATCAGAGATGGGGAATCAGAGGCAGGGAATCAGAATCAGAAGCAGGGAATCAGAGGCCAGGAATCAGAGGCCGGAATCAGATGCCGGGAATAAGAGTCCGGGAATCAGAGGTGGGGAATCAGAGGTGGCGAATCAAAGGCGGTGAAACAGAGATGGGGAATCAGGGCAGGGAATCAGAGGCAGGGAATCAAACACGGGGAATCAGAGCTGGGGAATCAGAGGCGGGGAATTAGAGTTGGGGAACCAGAGGAGGGGAGTCAGAGGCGGGGAAACAGGCGGGGAATCAGATATGGGGAATCAGAGGTGGAGAATCAGATGTTGGGAATCAGAGGCAGGGAATCAGAGGCGGGGAATCAGAGGCGGGGAATCAGAGGCAGGGAATCAGATGTGCGGAATCGGAGATGGGGAATCAGAGGCAGGGAATCAGAGGCGGGGAATCAGAGGCGGGGAATCAGAGGCCGGGAATCAGATATGGGGAAACAGAGGCGGGGAATCAGAGGCGGGGAAACAGAGGCGGGGAATCAGATATGGGAAATCAGAGGTGGGGAATCAGAGGTTGGGAATCAGAGGCAGGGAATCAGAGGCTTGGAATCAGATGCAGGGAATCAGATGCGGGGAATCAGAGGCGGGGAATCAGAGCTGGAGAATCAGAGGTGGGGAATCAGAGTTGGGGAATCAGAGGCGGGGACTTAGATATTGGGAAACAGAGGCGGGGAATCAGAGGCGGGGAAACAGAGGCGGGGAATCAGATATGGGGAATCAGAGGTGGGGAATCAGAGGCAGGGAATCAGATGTGCGCAATCAGAGATGGGGAATCAGAGGCAGGGAATCAGAATCAGAAGCAGGGAATCAGAGGCCGGGGATCAGAGGCCGGAATCAGATGCCGGGAATAAGAGGCCGGGTCTCAGAGGTGGGGAATCAGAGTCCGGGAATCAGAGATGGGGATTCAGAGGCGGGGAATGAGATATGGGGAATCAGAGGCGGGGAATCAGAGGCGGGGAAACAGAGGCGGTGAATCAGATATGGGGAATCAGAGGTGGCGAATCAAAGGCGGTGAATCAGAGATGGGGAATCAGAGGCCGGGAATCAGAGGCAGGGAATCAAACACGGGGAATCAGAGGCAGGGGAATCAGAGCTGGGGAATCAGAGGCGGGGAATCATAGCTGGCAAATCAGAGGCGGGGAATCAGAGGTGGGGAATCAGAGGCGGAGAATCAGATATTGTTAATCAGAGCTGGGGAATCAGAGGCGGGGATACAGAGGTGGGGAATCAGATATGGGCAATCAGAGGTGGGGAATCAGAGGTTGTGAATCAGAGATGGAGAATCAGAGGCGGGGAATCAGAGGCCGGCAATCAGACGCGGGGAATCAGAGGCGGGGTTTCAGAGCTGGGGAATCAGAGGCGGGGAATCAGAGTTGGGGAATCAGAGGCGGGGAATCAGATATGGGGAATCAGAGGCGGGGAATCAGAGGCGGGGAAACAGAGGCGGGGAATCAGATATGGGGAATCAGAGGTGGGGAATCAGGGGCGGGGTATCTGTGGCAGGGAATCAGAGGCGGGAAATCAGAGGCCGGGAATCAGAGGCGGTGAATCAGAGGCGGGGAATCAGAGGCAGGGAATCGGATGTGCGGAATCAGAGATGGGGAATCAGAGGTGGGGAATCAGAGGCGGTGAATCAGACATGGGTAATCAGAGGCGGGGAATCAGAGGCAGGAAATCAGACACGGGGAATCAGAGGCGGGGAATCAGAGCTGGGGAATTAGATGCAGGGAATCAGAGTTGGGGATTCAGAGGCGGGGAATCAGATATGGGGAATCAGAGGTGGGGAATCAGAGCTGGGGAATCAGAGGTGGGGAATCAGAGTTGGGGAATCAGAGGCGGGGACTTAGATATGGGGAAACAGAGGCGGGGAATCAGAGGCGGGGAAACAGAGGCGGGGAATCAGATATTGGGAATCAGAGGTGGGGAATCAGAGGCAGGGAATCAGATGTGCGGTATCAGAGATGGGGAATCAGAGGCAGGGAATCAGAATCAGAAGCAGGGAATAAGACGCGGGGAATCTGAGGCGGGGAATCAGAGCTGGGGATTCAGAGGCTGTGAATCAGAGGCGGGGAATCAGAAGCAGGGAATCGGATGTGCGGAATCAGAGATGGGGAATCAGAGGTGGGGAATCAGAGGCGGTGAATCAGACATGGGTAATCAGAGGCAGGGAATCAGAGGCAGGAAATCAGACACGGGGAATCTGAGGCGGGGAATCAGAGGCGGGGAATCAGAGGCAGGGAATGGGATGTGCGGAATCAGAGATGGGGAATCAGAAGTGGGGAATCAGAGGCGGTGAATCAGACATGGGTAATCAGAGGCGGGGAATCAGAGGCAGGAAATCAGACACGGGGAATCAGAGGCGGGGAATCAGAGCTGGGGAATTAGATGCAGGGAATCAGAGTTGGGGATTCAGAGGCGGGGAATCAGATATGGGGAAACTGAGGTGGGTAATCAGAGGTGGGCAAATAGAGGCGGGGAATCAGATATGGGGAAACAGAGGCGGGGAATCAGAGGTGGGGAAACAGAGGCGGGGAATCAGATATGGGGAATCAGAGGTGGGGAATCAGAGGTTGGGAATCACAGGCAGGGAATCAGAGGCTGGGAATCAGATGCAGGGAATCAGATGCGGGGAATCAGAGGCGGGGAATCAGAGCTGGGGAAACTGAGGTGGGGAATCAGAGGTGGGCAAATAGAGGCGGGGAATCAGATATGGGGAAACAGAGGCGGGGAATCAGAGGCGGGGAAACAGAGGCGGGGAATCCGATATGGGGAATCAGAGGTGGGGAATCAGAGGTTGGGAATCACAGGCAGGGAATCAGAGGCTGGGAATCAGATGCTGGGAATCAGATGCGGGGAATCAGAGGCGGGGAATCAGAGCTGGGGAATCAGAGGTGGGGAATCAGAGTTGGGGAATCAGAGGCGGGGACTTAGATATGGGGAAACAGAGGCGGGGAATCAGAGCTGGAGAATCAGAGGTGGGGAATCAGAGTTGGGGAATCAGAGGCGGGGACTTAGATATTGGGAAACAGAGGCGGGGAATCAGAGGCGGGGAAACAGAGGCGGGGAATCAGATATGGGGAATCAGAGGTGGGGAATCAGAGGCAGGGAATCAGATGTGATCAATCAGAGATGGGGAATCAGAGGCAGGGAATCAGAATCAGAAGCAGGGAATCAGAGGCCGGGAATCAGAGGCCGGAATCAGATGCCGGGAATAAGAGGCCGGGAATCAGAGGTGGGGAATCAGAGTCCGGGAATCAGAGATGGGGATTCAGAGGCGGGGAATGAGATATGGGGAATCAGAGGCGGGGAATCAGAGGTGGGGAAACAGAGACAGGGAATCAGATATGGGGAATCAGAGGTGGCGAATCAAAGGCGGTGAATCAGAGATGGGGAATCAGAGGCGGGCAATCAGAGGCAGGGAATCAAACACGGGGAATCAGAGGCGGGGAATCAGAGCTGGGGAATCAGAGGCTGGGAATCAGAGTTGGGGAATCAGAGGCGAGGAATCAGATATGGGGAAACAGGGGCGGGGAATCAGAGGTGGGGAAACACAGGCGGGGAATCAGATATGGGGAATCAGAGGTGTGGAATCAGAGGTTGGGAATCAGAGGCAGGGAATCAGAGGCGGGGAAACAGAGGCGGGGAATCAGATAAGGGGAATCAGAGGTGGCGAATCAAAGGCGGTGAAACAGAGATGGGGAATCAGGGCAGGGAATCAGAGGCATGGAATCAAACACGGGGAATCAGAGCTGGGGAAACAGAGGCGGGGAATCAGATATGGGGAATCAGAGGTGGGGAATCAGATGTTGGGAATCAGAGGCAGGGAATCAGAGGCGGGGAATCAGAGGCGGGGAATCAGAGGCAGGGAATCAGATGTGCGGAATCGGAGATGGGGAATCAGAGGCAGGGAATCAGAGGCGGGGAATCAGAGGCGGGGAATCAGAGGCCGGGAATCAGATATGGGGAAACAGAGGCGGGGAATCAGAGGCGGGGAAACAGAGGCGGGGAATCAGATATGGGGAATCGGAGGTGGGGAATCAGATATTGGGAATCAGAGGTGGGGAATCAGAGGCAGGGAATCAGATGCAGGTATCAGAGATGGGGAATCAGAGGCAGGGAATCAGAATCAGAAGCAGGGAATAAGACGCGGGGAATCTGAGGCGGGGAATCAGAGCTGGGGATTCAGAGGCTGTGAATCAGAGGCGGGGAATCAGAAGCAGGGAATCGGATGTGCGGAATCAGAGATGGGGAATCAGAGGTGGGGAATCAGAGGCGGTGAATCAGACATGGGTAATCAGAGGCGGGGAATCAGAGGCAGGAAATCAGACACGGGGAATCTGAGGCGGGGAATCAGAGGCGGGGAATCAGAGGCAGGGAATGGGATGTGCGGAATCAGAGATGGGGAATCAGAAGTGGGGAATCAGAGGCGGTGAATCAGACATGGGTAATCAGAGGCGGGGAATCAGAGGCAGGAAATCAGACACGGGGAATCAGAGGCGGGGAATCAGAGCTGGGGAATTAGATGCAGGGAATCAGAGTTGGGGATTCAGAGGCGGGGAATCAGATATGGGGAAACTGAGGTGGGTAATCAGAGGTGGGCAAATAGAGGCGGGGAATCAGATATGGGGAAACAGAGGCGGGGAATCAGAGGTGGGGAAACAGAGGCGGGGAATCAGATATGGGGAATCAGAGGTGGGGAATCAGAGGTTGGGAATCACAGGCAGGGAATCAGAGGCTGGGAATCAGATGCAGGGAATCAGATGCGGGGAATCAGAGGCGGGGAATCAGAGCTGGGGAAACTGAGGTGGGGAATCAGAGGTGGGCAAATAGAGGCGGGGAATCAGATATGGGGAAACAGAGGCGGGGAATCAGAGGCGGGGAAACAGAGGCGGGGAATCAGATATGGGGAATCAGAGGTGGGGAATCAGAGGTTGGGAATCACAGGCAGGGAATCAGAGGCTGGGAATCAGATGCTGGGAATCAGATGCGGGGAATCAGAGGCGGGGAATCAGAGCTGGGGAATCAGAGGTGGGGAATCAGAGTTGGGGAATCAGAGGCGGGGACTTAGATATGGGGAAACAGAGGCGGGGAATCAGAGCTGGAGAATCAGAGGTGGGGAATCAGAGTTGGGGAATCAGAGGCGGGGACTTAGATATTGGGAAACAGAGGCGGGGAATCAGAGGCGGGGAAACAGAGGCGGGGAATCAGATATGGGGAATCAGAGGTGGGGAATCAGAGGCAGGGAATCAGATGTGATCAATCAGAGATGGGGAATCAGAGGCAGGGAATCAGAATCAGAAGCAGGGAATCAGAGGCCGGGAATCAGAGGCCGGAATCAGATGCCGGGAATAAGAGGCCGGGAATCAGAGGTGGGGAATCAGAGTCCGGGAATCAGAGATGGGGATTCAGAGGCGGGGAATGAGATATGGGGAATCAGAGGCGGGGAATCAGAGGTGGGGAAACAGAGACAGGGAATCAGATATGGGGAATCAGAGGTGGCGAATCAAAGGCGGTGAATCAGAGATGGGGAATCAGAGGCGGGCAATCAGAGGCAGGGAATCAAACACGGGGAATCAGAGGCGGGGAATCAGAGCTGGGGAATCAGAGGCTGGGAATCAGGGTTGGGGAATCAGAGGCGAGGAATCAGATATGGGGAAACAGGGGCGGGGAATCAGAGGTGGGGAAACACAGGCGGGGAATCAGATATGGGGAATCAGAGGTGTGGAATCAGAGGTTGGGAATCAGAGGCAGGGAATCAGAGGCGGGGAAACAGAGGCGGGGAATCAGATAAGGGGAATCAGAGGTGGCGAATCAAAGGCGGTGAAACAGAGATGGGGAATCAGGGCAGGGAATCAGAGGCATGGAATCAAACACGGGGAATCAGAGCTGGGGAAACAGAGGCGGGGAATCAGATATGGGGAATCAGAGGTGGGGAATCAGATGTTGGGAATCAGAGGCAGGGAATCAGAGGCGGGGAATCAGAGGCGGGGAATCAGAGGCAGGGAATCAGATGTGCGGAATCGGAGATGGGGAATCAGAGGCAGGGAATCAGAGGCGGGGAATCAGAGGCGGGGAATCAGAGGCCGGGAATCAGATATGGGGAAACAGAGGCGGGGAATCAGAGGCGGGGAATCAGAGGCCGGGAATCAGATATGGGGAAACAGAGGCGGGGAATCAGAGGCGGGGAAACAGAGGCGGGGAATCAGATATGGGGAATCAGAGGTGGGGAATCAGAGGTTGGGAATCAGATGCAGGGAATCAGAGGCTTGGAATCAGATGCAGGGAATCAGATGCGGGGAATCAGAGGCGGGGAATCAGAGCTGGAGAATCAGAGGTGGGGAATCAGAGTTGGGGTATCAGAGGCGGGGACTTAGATATTGGGAAACAGAGGCGGGGAATCAGAGGCGGGGAAACAGAGGCGGGAAATCAGATATGGTGAATCAGAGGTGGGGAATCAGAGGCAGGGAATCAGATGTGCGCAATCAGAGATGGGGAATCAGAGGCAGGGAATCAGAATCAGAAGCAGGGAATCAGAGGCCAGGAATCAGAGGCCGGAATCAGATGCCGGGAATAAGAGTCCGGGAATCAGAGGTGGGGAATCAGAGTCCGGGAATCAGAGATGGGGATTCAGAGGCGGGGAATGAGATATGGGGAATCAGAGGCCGGGAATCAGAGTCTGGGAAACAGAGGCGGGGAATCAGATATGGGGAATCAGAGGTGGCGAATGAAAGGCGGTGAATCAGAGATGGGGAATCAGAGGCCGGGAATCAGAGGCAGGGAATCAAACACGGGGAGTAAGAGGCGGGGAATCAGAGCTGGGGAATCAGAGGCGGGGAATCAGAGTTGGGGAATCAGAGGCGGGGAATCAGAGGCAGGGAATCAATATGGGAATTCAGAGGTGGGGAATCAGATGTTGGGAATCAGAGGCAAGGAATCAGAGGCGAGGATTCAGAGCTGGGGAATCAGAGGCGGGGAATCAGAATTGGGGAATCAGAGATGGGGAATCAGAGATGGGGATTCAGAGATGGGGAATCAGAGGCGGGGAATCAGACGCTGGGAATCAGAGGTGGGGAATCATAGCTGGCGAATCAGAGGCGGGGAATCAGAGGTGGGGAATCAGAGGCGGGGAATCAGATATTGTTAATCAGAGGTGGGGAATCAGAGGCGGGGAAACAGAGGCGGGGAATCAGATATGGGGAATCAGAGGTGGGGAATCAGAGGCCGGTAATCAGACGCGGGGAATCAGAGGCGGGGATTCAGAGCTGGGGAATCAGAGGCGGGGAATCAGAGTTGGGGAATCAGAGGCGGGGAATCAGATATGGGAAATCAGAGGCGGGGAATCAGAGGCGGGGAAACAGAGGCGGGGAATCAGATATGGGGAATTAGAGGTGGGGAATCAGGGGCGGGGTATCAGTGGCAGGGAATCAGAGGCGGGAAATCAGAGGCCGGGAATCAGAGGCGGTGAATCAGAGGCGGTGAATCAGAGGCGGGGAATCAGAGGCAGGGAATCTGATGTGCGGAATCAGAGATGGGGAATCAGAGGTGGGGAATCAGAGGCGGTGAATCAGACATGGGTAATCAGAGGCGGGGAATCAGAGGCAGGAAATCTGACACGGGGAATCAGAGGCGGGGACTTAGATATGGGGAAACAGAGGCGGGGAATCAGAGCTGGAGAATCAGAGGTGGGGAATCAGAGTTGGGGAATCAGAGGCGGGGACTTAGATATTGGGAAACAGAGGCGGGGAATCAGAGGCGGGGAAACAGAGGCGGGGAATCAGATATGGGGAATCAGAGGTGGGGAATCAGAGGCAGGGAATCAGATGTGATCAATCAGAGATGGGGAATCAGAGGCAGGGAATCAGAATCAGAAGCAGGGAATCAGAGGCCGGGAATCAGAGGCCGGAATCAGATGCCGGGAATAAGAGGCCGGGAATCAGAGGTGGGGAATCAGAGTCCGGGAATCAGAGATGGGGATTCAGAGGCGGGGAATGAGATATGGGGAATCAGAGGCGGGGAATCAGAGGTGGGGAAACAGAGACAGGGAATCAGATATGGGGAATCAGAGGTGGCGAATCAAAGGCGGTGAATCAGAGATGGGGAATCAGAGGCGGGCAATCAGAGGCAGGGAATCAGATATGGGGAAACAGGGGCGGGGAATCAGAGGTGGGGAAACACAGGCGGGGAATCAGATATGGGGAATCAGAGGTGTGGAATCAGAGGTTGGGAATCAGAGGCAGGGAATCAGAGGCGGGGAAACAGAGGCGGGGAATCAGATAAGGGGAATCAGAGGTGGCGAATCAAAGGCGGTGAAACAGAGATGGGGAATCAGGGCAGGGAATCAGAGGCATGGAATCAAACACGGGGAATCAGAGCTGGGGAAACAGAGGCGGGGAATCAGATATGGGGAATCAGAGGTGGGGAATCAGATGTTGGGAATCAGAGGCAGGGAATCAGAGGCGGGGAATCAGAGGCGGGGAATCAGAGGCAGGGAATCAGATGTGCGGAATCGGAGATGGGGAATCAGAGGCAGGGAATCAGAGGCGGGGAATCAGAGGCGGGGAATCAGAGGCCGGGAATCAGATATGGGGAAACAGAGGCGGGGAATCAGAGGCGGGGAATCAGAGGCCGGGAATCAGATATGGGGAAACAGAGGCGGGGAATCAGAGGCGGGGAAACAGAGGCGGGGAATCAGATATGGGGAATCAGAGGTGGGGAATCAGAGGTTGGGAATCAGATGCAGGGAATCAGAGGCTTGGAATCAGATGCAGGGAATCAGATGCGGGGAATCAGAGGCGGGGAATCAGAGCTGGAGAATCAGAGGTGGGGAATCAGAGTTGGGGTATCAGAGGCGGGGACTTAGATATTGGGAAACAGAGGCGGGGAATCAGAGGCGGGGAAACAGAGGCGGGAAATCAGATATGGTGAATCAGAGGTGGGGAATCAGAGGCAGGGAATCAGATGTGCGCAATCAGAGATGGGGAATCAGAGGCAGGGAATCAGAATCAGAAGCAGGGAATCAGAGGCCAGGAATCAGAGGCCGGAATCAGATGCCGGGAATAAGAGTCCGGGAATCAGAGGTGGGGAATCAGAGTCCGGGAATCAGAGATGGGGATTCAGAGGCGGGGAATGAGATATGGGGAATCAGAGGCCGGGAATCAGAGTCTGGGAAACAGAGGCGGGGAATCAGATATGGGGAATCAGAGGTGGCGAATGAAAGGCGGTGAATCAGAGATGGGGAATCAGAGGCCGGGAATCAGAGGCAGGGAATCAAACACGGGGAGTAAGAGGCGGGGAATCAGAGCTGGGGAATCAGAGGCGGGGAATCAGAGTTGGGGAATCAGAGGCGGGGAATCAGAGGCAGGGAATCAATATGGGAATTCAGAGGTGGGGAATCAGATGTTGGGAATCAGAGGCAAGGAATCAGAGGCGAGGATTCAGAGCTGGGGAATCAGAGGCGGGGAATCAGAATTGGGGAATCAGAGATGGGGAATCAGAGATGGGGATTCAGAGATGGGGAATCAGAGGCGGGGAATCAGACGCTGGGAATCAGAGGTGGGGAATCATAGCTGGCGAATCAGAGGCGGGGAATCAGAGGTGGGGAATCAGAGGCGGGGAATCAGATATTGTTAATCAGAGGTGGGGAATCAGAGGCGGGGAAACAGAGGCGGGGAATCAGATATGGGGAATCAGAGGTGGGGAATCAGAGGCCGGTAATCAGACGCGGGGAATCAGAGGCGGGGATTCAGAGCTGGGGAATCAGAGGCGGGGAATCAGAGTTGGGGAATCAGAGGCGGGGAATCAGATATGGGAAATCAGAGGCGGGGAATCAGAGGCGGGGAAACAGAGGCGGGGAATCAGATATGGGGAATTAGAGGTGGGGAATCAGGGGCGGGGTATCAGTGGCAGGGAATCAGAGGCGGGAAATCAGAGGCCGGGAATCAGAGGCGGTGAATCAGAGGCGGTGAATCAGAGGCGGGGAATCAGAGGCAGGGAATCTGATGTGCGGAATCAGAGATGGGGAATCAGAGGTGGGGAATCAGAGGCGGTGAATCAGACATGGGTAATCAGAGGCGGGGAATCAGAGGCAGGAAATCTGACACGGGGAATCAGAGGCGGGGACTTAGATATGGGGAAACAGAGGCGGGGAATCAGAGCTGGAGAATCAGAGGTGGGGAATCAGAGTTGGGGAATCAGAGGCGGGGACTTAGATATTGGGAAACAGAGGCGGGGAATCAGAGGCGGGGAAACAGAGGTGGGTATTCAGAGCTGGGGAATCAGAGGTGTGGAATCAGAGTTGCGGAATCAGAGGCGGGGACTTAGATATGGGGAAACAGAGGCGGGGAATCAGAGGCGGGGAAACAGAGGCGGGGAATCAGATATGGGGAATCAGAGGTGCGGAATCAGAGGCAGGGAATCAGATGTGTGGAATCAGAGATGGGGAATCAGAGGCAGGGAATCAGAATCAGAAGCAGGGAATAAGACGCGGGGAATCTGAGGCGGGGAATCAGAGCTGGGGAATCAGAGGCTGTGAATCAGAGGCGGGGAATCAGAAGCAGGGAATCGGATGTGCGGAATCAGAGATGGGGAATCAGAGTGGGGAATCAGAGGCGGTGAATCAGACATGGGTAATCAGAGGCGGGGAATCAGAGGCGGGGAATCAGAGGCAGGGAATGGGATGTGCGGAATCAGAGATGGGGAATCAGAGGTGGGGAATCAGAGGCGGTGAATCAGACATGGGTAAACAGAGGCGGGGAATCAGAGGCAGGAAATCAGACACGGGGAATCAGAGGCGGGGAATCAGAGCTGGGGAATTAGATGCAGGGAATCAGAGTTGGGGATTCAGAGGCGGGGAATCAGATATGGGGAAACTGAGGTGGGGAATCAGAGGTGGGCAAATAGAGGCGGGGAATCAGATATGGGGAAACAGAGGCGGGGAATCAGAGGCGGGGAAACAGAGGCGGGGAATCAGATATGGGGAATCAGAGGTGGGGAATCAGAGTTTGGGAATCACAGGCAGGGAATCAGAGGCTGGGTATCAGATGCAGGGAATCAGATGCGGGGAATCAGAGGCGGGGAATCAGAGCTGGGGAATCAGAGGTGGGGAATCAGAGTTGGGGAATCAGAGGCGGGGACTTAGATATGGGGAAACAGAGGCGGGGAATCAGAGAAGGGGAAATAGAGGCGGGGAATCAGATATGGGGAATCAGAGGTGGGGAATCAGAGGCAGGGAATCAGATGTGCGGAATCAGAGATGGGGAATCAGAGGCAGGGAATCAGAATCAGAAGCAGGGAATAAGACGCGGGGAATCAGAGGCGGGGAATCAGAGCTGGGGAATCAGAGTCAGTGAATCAGAGGCGGGGAATCAGAGGCAGGGAATCGGATGTGCCGAATCAGAGATGGGGAATCAGAGGTGGGGAATCAGAGGCGGTGAATCAGACATGGGTAATCAGAGGCGGGGAATCAGAGGCAGGAAATCAGACACGGGGAATCAGAGGCGGGGAATCAGAGCTGGGAAATTAGAGGCAGGGAATCAGAGTTGGGGATTCAGAGGCGGGGAATCTGATATGGGGAAAAAGAGGCGGGGAAACAGAGGCGGGCAAATAGAGGCGGGGATCAGATATGGGGAAACAGAGGAGGGGAATCAGAGGCGGGGAAACAGAGGCGGGGAATCAGATATGGGGAATCAGAGGTGGGGAATCAGAGGTTGGGAATCAGAGGCAGGGAATCATAGGCTGGGAATCATATGCATGGAATCAGATGCGGGGAATCAGAGGCGTGGAATCAGAGCTGGGGAATCAGAGGTGGGGAATCAAAGTTGGGGAATCAGAGTCGGGGACTTAGATATGGGGAAACAGAGGCGGGGAATCAGAGGCGGGGAACAGAAGGCGGGGAATCAGATATGGGGAATCAGAGATGGGGAATCAGAGGCAGGGAATTAGATGTGCGGAATCAGAGATGGGGAATCAGAGGTGGGGAATCAGAATCAGAAGCAGGGAATCAGAGGCAGGGAATCAGAGTTGGGGATTCAGAGGCGGGGAATCAGATATGGGGAAACAGAGGCGGGGAATCTGAGGCGGGAAAACAGAGGCGGGGAATTAGATATGGGGAATCAGAGGTGGGGAATCAGAGGTGGTGAATCAGAGATGGGGAATCACAGGCGTGGAATCAGAGGCAGGGAATAGAACGCGGGGAATCAGAGGCAGGGAATCAGAGTTGGGGCATCAGAGGTTGGGAATTAGATATGGGGAAACAGAGGCGGGGAATCAGAGGCGGGGAAACAGAGGCGGGGAATCAGATATGGGGAATCAGAGGTGGGGAATCAGAGTTTGGGAATCAGAGGCAGGGAATCAGAGGCTTGGAATCAGATGCAGGGAATCAGATGCGGGGAATCAGAAATGGGGAATCAGAGGTGGGGAATCAGAGGTTGGGAATCAGATGCAGGGAATCAGAGGCTTGGAATCAGATGCAGGGAATCAGATGCGGGGAATCAGAGGCGGGGAATCATAGCTGGAGAATCAGAGGTGGGGAATCAGAGTTGGGGAATCAGAGGCGGGTCTTAGATATTGGGAAACAGAGGCGGGGAATCAGAGGTGGGGAAACAGAGGCGGGAAATCAGATATGGGGAATCAGAGGTGGGGAATCAGAGGCAGGGAATCAGATGTGCGCAATCAGAGATGGGGAATCAGAGGCAGGGAATCAGAATCAGAAGCAGGGAATCAGAGGCCGGGAATCAGAGGCCGGAATCAGATGACGGGAATAAGAGGCCGGGAATCAGAGGTGGGGATTCAGAGTCGGGGAATGAGATATGGGGAATCAGAGGCGGGGAATCAGAGGCGTGGAAACAGAGGCGGGGAATCAGATATGGGGAATCAGAGGTGGGGAATCAGATGTGGTGAATCAGAGATGGGGAATCACAGGCGGGGAATCAGAGGCAGGGAATAGAACGCGGGGAATCAGAGGCAGGGAATCAGAGTTGGGGCATCAGAGGTTGGGAATTAGATATGGGGAAACAGAGGCGGGGAATCAGAGGTGGGGAAACAGAGGCGGGGAATCAGATATGGGGAATCAGAGGTGGGGAATCAGAGGCAGGGAATCAGATGTGCGGAATCAGAGATGGGGAATCAGAGGCAGGGAATCAGAATCAGAAGCGGGGAATCAGATATGGGGAATCAGAGGCCAGGAATCAGATGCTGGGAATAAGAGGCCGGGAATCAGAGGTGGGGAATAAGAGTCCGGGAATCAGAGATGGGGATTCAAAGGCGGGGAATGAGATATGGAGAATCAGAGGCGGGGAATTTGAGGCGTGGAAACAGCGGTGGGGAATCAGATATGGGGAATCAGAGGTGGCGAATCTAAGGCAGTGAATCAGAGATGGGGAATCAGAGGCGGGGAATCAGAGGCAGGGAATCAAACACAGGGAATCAGAGGCGGGGAATCAGAGCTGGGGAATCAGAGGCGGGGAATCTGAGTTGGGGAATAAGAGGCGGGGAATCAGATATGGGGAAACAGGGGCCGGGAATCAGAGGCGGGGAAACAGAGGCGGGGAATCAGATATGGGGAATCAGAGGTGTGGAATCAGAGGTTGGGAAACAGAGGCGGGGAATCAGATATGGGGAATCAGAGGTGGGGAATCAGAGGTGGTGAATCAGAGATGGGGAATCACAGGCGGGGAATCAGAGGCAGGGAATAGAACGCGGGGAATCAGAGGCAGGGAATTAGAGTTGGGGCATCAGAGGTTCGGAATTAGATATGGGGAAACAGAGGCGGGGAATCAGAGGCGGGGAAACAGAGGCGGGGAATCAGATATGGGGAATCAGAGGTGGGGAATCAGTGGCAGGGAATCAGATGTGCGGAATCAGAGATGGGGAATCAGAGGCAGGGAATCAGAATAAGAAGCGGGGAATCAGAGGCCGGGAATCAGAGGCCGGGAATCAGATGCTGGGAATAAGAGGCCGGGAATCAGAGGTGGGGAGTCAGATATGGGGAATCAGAGGTGGGGATTCAGAGGCGGAGAATGAGATATGGAGAATCAGAGGCGGGGAATCAGAGGCGGGGAAACAGAGGTGGTGAATCAGATATGGGGAATCAGAGGTGGCGAATCAAAGGCGGTGAATCAGAGATGGGGAATCAGAGGCGGGCAATCAGAGGCAGGGAATCAAACACGGGGAATCAGAGGCGGGGAATCAGAGCTGGGGAATCAGAGGCGGGGTATCAGAGTTGGGGAATCAGAGACGGGGAATCAGATATGGGGAAAGAGGGGCGGGGAATCAGAGGCGGGGAAACAGAGGTGAGGAATCAGAGATGGGGAATCAGAGGTGTGGAATCAGAGGTTGGGAATCAGAGGCAGGGAATCAGAGGCGGGGAAACAGAGGAGGGGAATCAGATATGGGGAATCAGAGGTGGCGAATCAAAGGCGGTGAAACAGAGATGGAGAATCAGGGCAGTGAATCAGAGGCAGGGAATCAAACACGGGGAATCAGAGCTGGGGAATCAGAGGCGGGGAATTAGAGTTGGGGAATCAGAGGAGGGGAGTCAGAGGCGGGGAAACAGGCGGGGAATCAGATATGGGGAATAAGAGGTGGGGAATCAGATGTTGGGAATCAGAGGCAGGGAATCAGAGGTGGGGAATCACAGGCGGGGAATCAGAGGCAGGGAATCAGATGTGCGGAATCGGAGATGGGGAATCAGAGGCAGGGAATCAGAGGCGGGGAATCAGAGGCGGGGAATCAGAGGCCGGGAACCAGATATGGGGAAACAGAGGCGGGGAATCAGAGGCGGGGAAACAGAGGCGGGGAATCAGATATGGAAAATCAGAGGTGGGGAATCAGAGGTTGGGAATCAGAGGCAGGGAATCAGAGGCTTGGAATCAGATGCAGGGAATCAGAGGCGGGGAATCAGAGGCGGGGAAACAGAGACAGGGAATCAGATATGGGGAATCAGAGGTGGCGAATCAAAGGCGGTGAATCAGAGATGGGGAATCAGAGGCGGGCAATCAGAGGCAGGGAATCAAACACGGGGAATCAGAGGCGGGGAATCAGAGCTGGGGAATCAGAGGCTGGGAATCAGGGTTGGGGAATCAGAGGCGGGGAATCAGATATGGGGAAACAGGGGCGGGGAATCAGAGGTGGGGAAACACAGGCGGGGAATCAGATATGGGGAATCAGAGGTGTGGAATCAGAGGTTGTGAATCAGAGGCAGGGAATCAGAGGCGGGGAAACAGAGGCGGGGAATCAGATAAGGGGAATCAGAGGTGGCGAAACAAAGGCGGTGAAACAGAGATGGGGAATCAGGGCAGGGAATCAGAGGCAGGGAATCAAACACGGGGAATCAGAGCTGGGGTATCAGAGGCGGGGAATTAGAGTTGGGGAATCAGAGGAGGGGAATCAGAGGCGGGGAAACAGAGGCGGGGAATAAGATATGGGGAATCAGAGGTGGGGAATCAGATGTTGGGAATCAGAGGCAGGGAATCAGAGGCGGGGAATCAGAGGCGGGGAATCAGAGGCAGGGAATCAGATGTGCGGAATCGGAGATGGGGAATCAGAGGCAGGGAATCAGAGGCGGGGAATCAGAGGCGGGGAATCAGATGTGCAGAATCAGAGATGGGGAATCAGAGGTGGGGAATCAGAGGCGGTGAGTCAGAGATGGGGAATCAGAGGCGGTGAATCAGAGGCAGGAAATCAGACACGGGGATTCAGAGGCTGGGAATCAGACGGGGGGAATCAAAGGTGGGGAATCAGAGCTGGGGAATCAGAGGCAGGGAATCAGAGTTGGGGATTCAGAGGCGGGGAATCAGATATGGGGAAACAGAGGCGGGGAATCAGAGGCGGGAAAACAGAGGCGAGGAATTAGATATGGGGAATCAGAGGTGGGGAATCAGAGGTGGTGAATCAGAGATGGGGAATCACAGGCGGGGAATCAGAGGCAGGGAATAGAACGCGGGGAATCAGAGGCAGGGAATCAGAGTTGGGGCATCAGAGGTTGGGAATTAGATATGGGGAAACAGAGGCGGGGAATCAGAGGTGGGGAAACAGAGGCGAGGAATCAGAGATGGGGAATCAGAGGTGTGGAATCAGAGGTTGGGAATCAGATGTGCAGAATCAGAGATGGGGAATCAGAGGCAGGGAATCAGAATCAGAAGCGGGGAATCAGATATGGGGAATCAGAGGCCAGGAATCAGATGCTGGGAATAAGAGGCCGGGAATCAGAGCTGGGGAATCAGAGTCCGGGAATCAGAGATGGGGATTCAAAGGCGGGGAATGAGATATGGAGAAACAGAGGCGGGGAATTTGAGGCGTGGAAACAGTGGTGGGGAATCAGATATGGGGAATCAGAGGTGGCGAATCAAAGGCAGTGAATCAGAGATGGGGAATCAGAGGCGGGGAATCAGAGGCAGGGAATCAAACACAGGGAATCAGAGGCGGGGAATCAGAGCTGGGGAATCAGAGGCGGGGAATCTGAGTTGGGGAATAAGAGGCGGGGAATCAGATATGGGGAAACAGGGGCCGGGAATCAGAGGCGGGGAAACAGAGGCGGGGAATCAGATATGGGGAATCAAAGGTGTGGAATCAGAGGTTGGGAAACAGAGGCGGGGAATCAGATATGGGGAATCAGAGGTGGGGAATCAGAGGTGGTGAATCAGAGATGGGGAATCACAGGCGGGGAATCAGAGGCAGGGAATAGAACGCGGGGAATCAGAGGCAGGGAATTAGAGTTGGGGCATCAGAGGTTCGGAATTAGATATGGGGAAACAGAGGCGGGGAATCAGAGGCGGGGAAACAGAGGCGGGGAATCAGATATGGGGAATCAGAGGTGGGGAATCAGAGGCAGGGAATCAGATGTGCGGAATCAGAGATGGGGAATCAGAGGCAGGGAATCAGAATCAGAAGCGGGGAATCAGAGGCCGGGATCAGAGGCCGGGAATCAGATGCTGGGAATAAGAGGCCGGGAATCAGAGGTGGGGAATCAGTGTCCGGGAATCAGAGATGGGGATTCAGAGGCGGAGAATGAGATATGGAGAATCAGAGGCGGGGAATCAGAGGCGGGGAAACAGAGGTGGGGAATCAGATATGGGGAATCAGAGGTGGCGAATCAAAGGCGGTGAATCAGAGATGGGGAATCAGAGGCGGGCAATCAGAGGCAGGGAATCAAACACGGGGAATCAGAGGCGGGGAATCAGAGCTGGGGAATCAGAGGCGGGGAATCAGAGTTGGGGAATCAGAGGCGGGGAATCAGATATGGGGAAAGAGGGGCGGGGAATCAGAGGCGGGGAAACAGAGGCGAGGAATCAGAGATGGGGAATCAGAGGTGTGGAATCAGAGGTTGGGAATCAGAGGCAGGGAAACAGAGGCGGGGAAACAGAGGAGGGGAATCAGATATGGGGAATCAGAGGTGGCGAATCAAAGGCGGTGAAACAGAGATGGGGAATCAGGGCAGGGAATCAGAGGCAGGGAATCAAACACGGGGAATCAGAGCTGGGGAATCAGAGGCGGGGAATTAGAGTTGGGGAATCAGAGGAGGGGAGTCAGAGGCGGGGAAACAGGCGGGGAATCAGATATGGGGAATAAGAGGTGGGGAATCAGATGTTGGGAATCAGAGGCAGGGAATCAGAGGTGGGGAATCAGAGGCGGGGAATCAGAGGCAGGGAATCAGATGTGCGGAATCGGAGATGGGGAATCAGAGGCAGGGAATCAGAGGCGGGGAATCAGAGGCGGGGAATCAGAGGCCGGGAATCAGATATGGGAAATCAGAGGTGGGGAATCAGAGGTTGGGAATCAGAGGCAGGGAATCAGAGGCTTGGAATCAGATGCAGGGAATCAGAGGCGGGGAATCAGAGGCGGGGAAACAGAGACAGGGAATGAGATATGGGGAATCAGAGGTGGCGAATCAAAGGCGGGGAATCAGATATGGGGAAACAGGGGCGGGGAATCAGAGGTGGGGAAACACAGGCGGGGAATCAGATATGGGGAATCAGAGGTGTGGAATCAGAGGTTGGGAATCAGAGGCAGGGAATCAGAGGCGGGGAAACAGAGGCGGGGAATCAGATAAGGGGAATCAGAGGTGGCGAATCAAAGGCGGTGAAACAGAGATGGGGAATCAGGGCAGGGAATCAGAGGCATGGAATCAAACACGGGGAATCAGAGCTGGGGAATCAGAGGCGGGGAATTAGAGTTGGGGAATCAGAGGAGGGGAATCAGAGGCGGGGAAACAGAGGCGGGGAATCAGATATGGGGAATCAGAGGTGGGGAATCAGATGTTGGGAATCAGAGGCAGGGAATCAGAGGCGGGGAATCAGAGGCGGGGAATCAGAGGCAGGGAATCAGATGTGCGGAATCGGAGATGGGGAATCAGAGGCAGGGAATCAGAGGCGGGGAATCAGAGGCGGGGAATCAGAGGCCGGGAATCAGATATGGGGAAACAGAGGCGGGGAATCAGAGGCGGGGAAACAGAGGCGGGGAATCAGATATGGGGAATCAGAGGTGGGGAATCAGAGGTTGGGAATCAGATGCAGGGAATCAGAGGCTTGGAATCAGATGCAGGGAATCAGATGCGGGGAATCAGAGGCGGGGAATCAGAGGCGGGGAAACAGAGGCGGGAAATCAGATATGGGGAATCAGAGGTGGGGAATCAGAGGCAGGGAATCAGATGTGCGCAATCAGAGATGGTGAATCAGAGGAAGGGAATCAGAATCAGAAACAGGGAATCAGAGGCCAGGAATCAGAGGCCGGAATCAGATGCCGGGAATAAGAGTCCGGGAATCAGAGATGGGGAATCAGAGTCCGGGAATCAGAGATGGGGATTCAGAGGCGGGGAATGAGATATGGGGAATCAGAGGCGGGGAATCAGAGGCGGGGAAACAGAGGCGGGGAATCAGATATGGGGAATCAGAGGTGGCGAATGAAAGGCGGTGAATCAGAGATGGGGAATCAGAGGCCGGGAATCAGAGTCAGGGAATCAAACACGGGGAATAAGAGGCGGGGAATCAGAGCTGGGTAATCAGAGGCGGGGAATCAGAGTTGGGGAATCAGAGGCGGGGAATCAGAGGCAGGGAATCAATATGGGAATTCAGAGGTGGGGAATCAGATGTTGGGAATCAGAGGCAGGGAATCAGAGGCGAGGATTCAGAGCTGGGGAATCAGAGGCGGGGAATCAGAATTGGGGAATCAGAGATGGGGAATCAGAGATGGGGAATCAGAGATGGGGAATCAGAGGCGGGGAATCAGACGCTGGGAATCAGAGGTGGTGAATCAGAGATGTGGAATCAGAGGCGGGGAATCAGAGGCAGGGAATCAGACGCGGGGAATCAGAGGTGGGGAATCATAGCTGGCGAATCAGAGGCGGGGAATCAGAGGTGGGGAATCAGAGGCGGGGAATCAGATATTGTTAATCAGAGGTGGGGAATCAGAGGCGGGGAAACAGAGGCGGGGAATCAGATATGGGGAATCAGAGGTGGGGAATCAGAGGCCGGTAATCAGACGCGGGGAATCAGAGGCGGGGATTCAGAGCTGGGGAATCAGAGGCGGGGAATCAGAGTTGGGGAATCAGAGGCGGGGAATCAGATATGGGAAATCAGAGGCGGGGATTCAGAGGCGGGGAAACAGAGGCGGGGAATCAGATATGGGGAATCAGAGGTGGGGAATCAGAGGCGGGGTATCAGTGGCAGAGAATCAGAGGCGGGAAATCAGAGGCCGGGAATCAGAGGCGGTGAATCAGAGGCGGTGAATCAGAGGCGGGGAATCAGAGGCAGGGAATCTGATGTGCGGAATCAGAGATGGGGAATCAGAGGTGGGGAATCAGAGGCGGTGAATCAGACATGGGTAATCAGAGGCGGGGAATCAGAGGCAGGAAATCTGACACGGGGAATCAGAGGCGGGGAATCAGAGGTTGGGAATCAGAGCCAGGGAATCAGAGGCGGGGAAACAGAGGAGGGGAATCAGATATGGGGAATCAGAGGTGGCGAATCAAAGGCGGTGAAACAGAGATGGAGAATCAGGGCAGTGAATCAGAGGCAGGGAATCAAACACGGGGAATCAGAGCTGGGGAATCAGAGGCGGGGAATTAGAGTTGGGGAATCAGAGGAGGGGAGTCAGAGGCGGGGAAACAGGCGGGGAATCAGATATGGGGAATAAGAGGTGGGGAATCAGATGTTGGGAATCAGAGGCAGGGAATCAGAGGTGGGGAATCACAGGCGGGGAATCAGAGGCAGGGAATCAGATGTGCGGAATCGGAGATGGGGAATCAGAGGCAGGGAATCAGAGGCGGGGAATCAGAGGCGGGGAATCAGAGGCCGGGAATCAGATATGGGGAAACAGAGGCGGGGAATCAGAGGCGGGGAAACAGAGGCGGGGAATCAGATATGGAAAATCAGAGGTGGGGAATCAGAGGTTGGGAATCAGAGGCAGGGAATCAGAGGCTTGGAATCAGATGCAGGGAATCAGAGGCGGGGAATCAGAGGCGGGGAAACAGAGACAGGGAATCAGATATGGGGAATCAGAGCTGGCGAATCAAAGGCGGTGAATCAGAGATGGGGAATCAGAGGCGGGCAATCAGAGGCAGGGAATCAAACACGGGGAATCAGAGGCGGGGAATCAGAGCTGGGGAATCAGACGCTGGGAATCAGGGTTGGGGAATCAGAGGCGGGGAATCAGATATGGGGAAACAGGGGCGGGGAATCAGAGGTGGGGAAACACAGGCGGGGAATCAGATATGGGGAATCAGAGGTGTGGAATCAGAGGTTGGGAATCAGAGGCAGGGAATCAGAGGCGGGGAAACAGAGGCGGGGAATCAGATAAGGGGAATCAGAGGTGGCGAAACAAAGGCGGTGAAACAGAGATGGGGAATCAGGGCAGGGAATCAGAGGCAGGGAATCAAACACGGGGAATCAGTGCTGGGGAATCAGAGGCGGGGAATTAGAGTTGGGGAATCAGAGGAGGGGAATCAGAGGCGGGGAAACAGAGGCGGGGAATAAGATATGGGGAATCAGAGGTGGGGAATCAGATGTTGGGAATCAGAGGCAGGGAATCAGAGGCGGGGAATCAGAGGCGGGGAATCAGAGGCAGGGAATCAGATGTGCGGAATCGGAGATGGGGAATCAGAGGCAGGGAATCAGAGGCGGGGAATCAGAGGCGGGGAATCAGATGTGCGGAATCAGAGATGGGGAATCAGAGGTGGGGAATCAGAGGCGGTGAGTCAGAGATGGGGAATCAGAGGCGGTGAATCAGAGGCAGGAAATCAGACACGGGGATTCAGAGGCTGGGAATCAGACGGGGGGAATCAAAGGTGGGGAATCAGAGCTGGGGAATCAGAGGCAGGGAATCAGAGTTGGGGATTCAGAGGCGGGGAATCAGATATGGGGAAACAGAGGCGGGGAATCAGAGGCGGGAAAACAGAGGCGAGGAATTAGATATGGGGAATCAGAGGTGGGGAATCAGAGGTGGTGAATCAGAGATGGGGAATCACAGGCGGGGAATCAGAGGCAGGGAATAGAACGCGGGGAATCAGAGGCAGGGAATCAGAGTTGGGGCATCAGAGGTTGGGAATTAGATATGGGGAAACAGAGGCGGGGAATCAGAGGTGGGGAAACAGAGGAGGGGAATCAGATATGGGGAATCAGAGGTGGGGAATCAGAGGCAGGGAATCAGATGTGCGGAATCAGAGATGGGGAATCAGAGGCAGGGAATCAGAATCAGAAGCGGGGAATCAGATATGGGGAATCAGAGGCCAGGAATCAGATGCTGGGAATAAGAGGCCGGGAATCAGAGGTGGGGAATCAGAGTCCGGGAATCAGAGATGGGGATTCAAAGGCGGGGAATGAGATATGGAGAAACAGAGGCGGGGAATTTGAGGCGTGGAAACAGTGGTGGGGAATCAGATATGGGGAATCAGAGGTGGCGAATCAAAGGCAGTGAATCAGAGATGGGGAATCAGAGGCGGGGAATCAGAGGCAGGGAATCAAACACAGGGAATCAGAGGCGGGGAATCAGAGCTGGGGAATCAGAGGCGGGGAATCTGAGTTGGGGAATAAGAGGCGGGGAATCAGATATGGGGAAACAGGGGCCGGGAATCAGAGGCGGGGAAACAGAGGCGGGGAATCAGATATGGGGAATCAAAGGTGTGGAATCAGAGGTTGCTAAACAGAGGCGGGGAATCAGATATGGGGAATCAGAGGTGGGGAATCAGAGGTGGTGAATCAGAGATGGGGAATCACAGGCGGGGAATCAGAGGCAGGGAATAGAACGCGGGGAATCAGAGGCAGGGAATTAGAGTTGGGGCATCAGAGGTTCGGAATTAGATATGGGGAATCAGAGGTGGGGAATCAGAGGCAGGGAATCAGATGTGCGGAATCAGAGATGGGGAATCAGAGGCAGGGAATCAGAATCAGAAGCGGGGAATCAGAGGCCGGGATCAGAGGCCGGGAATCAGATGCTGGGAATAAGAGGCCGGGAATCAGAGGTGGGGAATAAGTGTCAGGGAATCAGAGATGGGGATTCAGAGGCGGAGAATGAGATATGGAGAATCAGAGGCGGGGAATCAGAGGCGGGGAAACAGAGGTGGGGAATCAGATATGGGGAATCAGAGGTGGCGAATCAAAGGCGGTGAATCAGAGATGGGGAATCAGAGGCGGGCAATCAGAGGCAGGGAATCAAACACGGGGAATCAGAGGCGGGGAATCAGAGCTGGGGAATCAGAGGCGGGGAATCAGAGTTGGGGAATCAGAGGCGGGGAATCAGATATGGGGAAAGAGGGGCGGGGAATCAGAGGCGGGGAAACAGAGGCGAGGAATCAGAGATGGAGAATCAGAGGTGTGGAATCAGAGGTTGGGAATCAGAGGCAGGGAATCAGAGGCGGGGAAACAGAGGAGGGGAATCAGATATGGGGAATCAGAGGTGGCGAATCAAAGGCGGTGAAACAGAGATGGGGATTCAGGGCAGGGAATCAGAGGCAGGGAATCAAACACGGGGAATCAGAGCTGGGGAATCAGAGGCGGGGAATTAGAGTTGGGGAATCAGAGGAGGGGAGTCAGAGGCGGGGAAACAGGCGGGGAATCAGATATGGGGAATAAGAGGTGGGGAATCAGATGTTGGGAATCAGAGGCAGGGAATCAGAGGTGGGGAATCAGAGGCGGGGAATCAGAGGCAGGGAATCAGATGTGCGGAATCGGAGATGGGGAATCAGAGGCAGGGAATCAGAGGCGGGGAATCAGAGGCGGGGAATCAGAGGCCGGGAATCAGATATGGGAAATCAGAGGTGGGGAATCAGAGGTTGGGAATCAGAGGCAGGGAATCAGAGGCTTGGAATCAGATGCAGGGAATCAGAGGCGGGGAATCAGAGGCGGGGAAACAGAGACAGGGAATGAGATATGGGGAATCAGAGGTGGCGAATCAAAGGCGGTGAATCAGAGATGGGGAATCAGAGGCGGGCAATCAGAGGCAGGGAATCAAACACGGGGAATCAGAGGCGGGGAATCAGAGCTGGGGAATCAGAGGCTGGGAATCAGGGTTGGGGAATCAGAGGCGGGGAATCAGATATGGGGAAACAGGGGCGGGGAATCAGAGGTGGGGAAACACAGGCGGGGAATCAGATATGGGGAATCAGAGGTGTGGAATCAGAGGTTGGGAATCAGAGGCAGGGAATCAGAGGCGGGGAAACAGAGGCGGGGAATCAGATAAGGGGAATCAGAGGTGGCGAATCAAAGGCGGTGAAACAGAGATGGGGAATCAGGGCAGGGAATCAGAGGCAGTGAATCAAACACGGGGAATCAGAGCTGGGGAATCAGAGGCGGGGAATTAGAGTTGGGGAATCAGAGGAGGGGAATCAGAGGCGGGGAAACAGAGGCGGGGAATCAGATATGGGGAATCAGAGGTGGGGAACCAGATGTTGGGAATCAGAGGCAGGGAATCAGAGGCGGGGAATCAGAGGCGGGGAATCAGAGGCAGGGAATCAGATGTGCGGAATCGGAGATGGGGAATCAGAGGCAGGGAATCAGAGGCGGGGAATCAGAGGCGGGGAATCAGAGGCCGGGAATCAGATATGGGGCAACAGAGGCGGGGAATCAGAGGCGGGGAAACAGAGGCGGGGAATCAGATGCAGGGAATCAGAGGCTTGGAATCAGATGCAGGGAATCAGATGCGGGGAATCAGAGGCGGGGAATCAGAGCTGGAGAATCAGAGGTGGGGAATCAGAGTTGGGGAATCAGAGGCGGGGACTTAGATATTGGGAAACAGAGGCGGGGAATCAGAGGCGGAGAAACAGAGGCGGGAAATCAGATATGGGGAATCAGAGGTGGGGAATCAGAGGCAGGGAATCAGATGTGCGCAATCAGAGATGGTGAATCAGAGGAAGGGAATCAGAATCAGAAGCAGGGAATCAGAGGCCAGGAATCAGAGGCCGGAATCAGATGCCGGGAATAAGAGTCCGGGAATCAGAGGTGGGGAATCAGAGTCCGGGAATCAGAGATGGGGATTCAGAGGCGGGGAATGAGATATGGGGAATCAGAGGCGGGGAATCAGAGGCGGGGAAACAGAGGCGGGGAATCAGATATGGGGAATCAGAGGTGGCGAATGAAAGGCGGTGAATCAGAGATGGGGAATCAGAGGCCGGGAATCAGAGGCAGGGAATCAAACACGGGGAATAAGAGGCGGGGAATCAGAGCTGGGGAATCAGAGGCGGGGAATCAGAGTTGGGGAATCAGAGGCGGGGAATCAGAGGCAGGGAATCAATATGGGAATTCAGAGGTGGGGAATCAGATGTTGGGAATCAGAGGCAGGGAATCAGAGGCGAGGATTCAGAGCTGCGGAATCAGAGGCGGGGAATCAGAATTGGGGAATCAGAGATGGGGAATCAGAGATGGGGAATCAGAGATGGGGAATCAGAGGCGGGGAATCAGACGCTGGGAATCAGAGGTGGTGAATCAGAGATGTGGAATCAGAGGCGGGGAATCAGAGGCAGGGAATCAGACGCGGGGAATCAGAGGTGGGGAATCATAGCTGGCGAATCAGAGGCGGGGAATCAGAGGTGGGGAATCAGAGGCGGGGAATCAGATATTGTTAATCAGAGGTGGGGAATCAGAGGCGGGGAAACAGAGGCGGGGAATCAGATATGGGGAATCAGAGGTGGGGAATCAGAGGCCGGTAATCAGACGCGGGGAATCAGAGGCGGGGATTCAGAGCTGGGGAATCAGAGGCGGGGAATCAGAGTTGGGGAATCAGAGGCGGGGAATCAGATATGGGAAATCAGAGGCGGGGATTCAGAGGCGGGGAAACAGAGGCGGGGAATCAGATATGGGGAATCAGAGGTGGGGAATCAGGGGCGGGGTATCAGTGGCAGGGAATCAGAGGCGGGAAATCAGAGGCCGGGAATCAGAGGCGGTGAATCAGAGGCGGTGAATCAGAGGCGGGGAATCAGAGGCAGGGAATCTGATGTGCGGAATCAGAGATGGGGAATCAGAGGTGGGGAATCAGAGGCGGTGAATCAGACATGGGTAATCAGAGGCGGGGAATCAGAGGCAGGAAATCTGACACGGGGAATCAGAGGCGGGGAATCAGAGCTGGGGAATTAGATGCAGGGAATCAGAGTTGGGGATTCAGAGGCGGGGAATCAGATATGGGGAAACAGTGGCGGGGAATCAGAGGCGGGGAAACAGAGGAGGGGAATCAGATATAGGGAATCAGAGGTGGGTATTCAGAGCTGGGGAATCAGAGGTGTGGAATCAGAGTTGCGGAATCAGAGGCGGGGACTTAGATATGGGGAAACAGAGGCAGGGAATCAGAGGTGGGGAAACAGAGGCGGGGAATCAGATATGGGGAATCAGAGGTGGGGAATCAGAGGCAGGGAATCAGATGTGTGGAATCAGAGATGGGGAATCAGAGGCAGGGAATCAGAATCAGAAGCAGGGAATAAGACGCGGGGAATCTGAGGCGGGGAATCAGAGCTGGGGAATCAGAGGCTGTGAATCAGAGTCGGGGAATCAGAAGCAGGGAATCGGATGTGCGGAATCAGAGATGGGGAATCAGAGGTGGGGAATGAGAGGCGGTGAATCAGACATGGGTAATCAGAGGCGGGGAATCAGAGGCAGGAAATCAGACACGGGGAATCTGAGGCGGGGAATCAGAGGCGGGGAATCAGAGGCAGGGAATGGGATGTGCGGAATCAGAGATGGGGAATCAGAGGTGGGGAATCAGAGGCGGTGAATCAGACAAGGGTAAACAGAGGCGGGGAATCAGAGGCAGGAAATCAGACACGGGGAATCAGAGGCGGGGAATCAGAGCTGGGGAATTAGATGCAGGGAATCAGAGTTGGGGATTCAGAGGCGGGGAATCAGATATGGGGAAACTGAGGTGGGGAATCATAGGTGGGCAAATAGAGGCGGGGAATCAGATATGGGGAAACAGAGGCGGGGAATCAGAGGCGGGGAAACAGAGGCGGGGAATCAGATATGGGGAATCAGAGGTGGGGAATCAGAGTTTGGGAATCACAGGCACGGAATCAGAGGCTGGGTATCAGATGCAGGGAATCAGATGCGGGGAATCAGAGGCGGGGAATCAGAGCTGGGGAATCAGAGGTGGGGAATCAGAGTTGGGGAATCAGAGGCGGGGACTTAGATATGGGGAAACAGAGGCGGGGAATCAGAGAAGGGGAAACAGAGGCGGGGAATCAGATATGGGGAATCAGAGGTGGGGAATCAGAGGCAGGGAATCAGATGTGCGGAATCAGAGATGGGGAATCAGAGGCAGGGAATCAGAATCAGAAGCAGGGAATAAGACGCGGGGAATCAGAGGCGGGGAATCAGAGCTGGGGAATCAGAGTCAGTGAATCAGAGGCGGGGAATCAGAGGCAGGGAATCGGATGTGCCGAATCAGAGATGGGGAATCAGAGGTGGGGAATCCGAGGCGGTGAATCAGACATGGGTAATCAGAGGCGGGGAATCAGAGGCAGGAAATCAGACACGGGGAATCAGAGGCGGGGAATCAGAGCTGGGAAATTAGAGGCAGGGAATCAGAGTTGGGGATTCAGAGGCGGGGAATCAGATATGGGGAAAAAGAGGCGGGGAATCAGAGGCGGGCAAATAGAGGCGGGGATCAGATATGGGGAAACAGAGGAGGGGAATCAGAGGCGGGGAAACAGAGGCGGGGAATCAGATATGGGGAATCAGAGGTGGGGAATCAGAGGTTGGGAATCAGAGGCAGGGAATCAGAGGCCGGGAATCATATGCATGGAATCAGATGCGGGGAATCAGAGGCGGGGAATGAGAGCTGGGGAATCAGAGGTGGGGAATCAAAGTTGGGGAATCAGAGTCGGGGACTTAGATATGGGGAAACAGAGGCGCGGAATCAGAGGCGGGGAACAGAAGGCGGGGAATCAGATATGGGGAATCAGAGATGGGGAATCAGAGGCAGGGAATTAGATGTGCGGAATCAGAGATGGGGAATCAGAGGTGGGGAATCAGAATCAGAAGCAGGGAATCAGAGGCAGGGAATCAGAGTTGGGGATTCAGAGGCGGGGAATTAGATATGGGGAATCAGAGGTGGGGAATCAGAGGTGGTGAATCAGAGATGGGGAATCACAGGCGTGGAATCAGAGGCAGGGAATAGAACGCGGGGAATCAGAGGCAGTGAATCAGAGTTGGGGCATCAGAGGTTGGGAATTAGATATGGGGAAACAGAGGCGGGGAATCAGAGGCGGGGAAACAGAGGCGGGGAATCAGATATGGGGAATCAGAGGTGGGGAATCAGAGGTTGGGAATCAGAGGCAGGGAATCAGAGGCTTGGAATCAGATGCAGGGAATCAGATGCGGGGAATCAGAAATGGGGAATCAGAGGTGGGGAATCAGAGGTTGGGAATCAGATGCAGGGAATCAGAGGCTTGGAATCAGATGAAGGGAATCAGATGCGGGGAATCAGAGGCGGGGAATCATAGCTGGAGAATCAGAGGTGGGGAATCAGAGTTGGGGAATCAGAGGCGGGTCTTAGATATTGGGAAACAGAGGCGGGGAATCAGAGGTGGGGAAACAGAGGCGGGAAATCAGATATGGGGAATCAGAGGTGGGGAATCAGAGGCAGGGAATCAGATGTGCGCAATCAGAGATGGGGAATCAGAGGCAGGGAATCAGAATCAGAAGCAGGGAATCAGAGGCCGGGAATCAGAGGCCGGAATCAGATGACGGGAATAAGAGGCCGGGAATCAGAGGTGGGGAATCAGAGTCCGGGAATCAGAGATGGGGATTCAGAGTCGGGGAATGAGATATGGGGAATCAGAGGCGGGGAATCAGAGGCGGGGATACAGAGGCGGGGAATCAGATATGGGGAATCAGAGGTGGCGAATCAAAGGCGGTGAATCAGAGCTGGGGAATCAGAGGCGGGGAATCAGAGTTGGGGAATCAGAGGCGGGGAATCAGAGCTGGGGAATCAGAGTCGGGGAATCAGAGGCAGGGAATCAGATGTGCGGAATCAGAGATGGGGAATCAGAGGTGGGGAATCAGAGGCGGTGAGTCAGAGATGGGGAATCAGAGGCGGTGAATCAGAGGCAGGAAATCAGACACGGGGATTCAGAGGCTGGGAATCAGACGGGGGGAATCAAAGGTGGGGAATCAGAGCTGGGGAATCAGAGGCAGGGAATCAGAGTTGGGGATTCAGAGGCGGGGAATCAGATATGGGGAAACAGAGGCGGGGAATCAGAGGCGGGAAAACAGAGGCGAGGAATTAGATATGGGGAATCAGAGGTGGGGAATCAGAGGTGGTGAATCAGAGATGGGGAATCACAGGCGGGGAATCAGAGGCAGGGAATAGAACGCGGGGAATCAGAGGCAGGGAATCAGAGTTGGGGCATCAGAGGTTGGGAATTAGATATGGGGAAACAGAGGCGGGGAATCAGAGGTGGGGAAACAGAGGCGGGGAATCAGATATGGGGAATCAGAGGTGGGGAATCAGAGGCAGGGAATCAGATGTGCGGAATCAGAGATGGGGAATCAGAGGCAGGGAATCAGAATCAGAAGCGGGGAATCAGATATGGGGAATCAGAGGCCAGGAATCAGATGCTGGGAATAAGAGGCCGGGAATCAGAGGTGGGGAAACAGAGGCGGGGAATCAGATATGGGGAATCAGAGGTGGGGAATCAGAGGCAGGGAATCAGATGTGCGGAATCAGAGATGGGGAATCAGAGGCAGGGAATCAGAATCAGAAGCGGGGAATCAGATATGGGGAATCAGAGGCCAGGAATCAGATGCTGGGAATAAGAGGCCGGGAATCAGAGGTGGGGAATCAGAGTCCGGGAATCAGAGATGGGGATTCAAAGGCGGGGAATGAGATATGGAGAATCAGAGGCGGGGAATTTGAGGCGTGGAAACAGTGGTGGGGAATCAGATATGGGGAATCAGAGGTGGCGAATCAAAGGCGGTGAATCAGAGATGGGGAATCAGAGGCGGGCAATCAGAGGCAGGGAATCAAACACGGGGAATCAGAGGCGGGGAATCAGAGCTGGGGAATCAGAGGCGGGGAATCTGAGTTGGGGAATAAGTGGCGGGGAATCAGATATGGGGAAACAGGGGCCGGGAATCATAGGCGGGGAAACAGAGGCGGGGAATCAGATATGGGGAATCAGAGGTGTGGAATCAGAGGTTGGGAAACAGAGGCGGGGAATCAGATATGGGGAATCAGAGGTGGGGAATCAGAGGTGGTGAATCAGAGATGGGGAATCACAGGCGGGGAATCAGAGGCAGGGAATAGAACGCGGGGAATCAGAGGCAGGGAATTAGAGTTGGGGCATCAGAGGTTCGGAATTAGATATGGGGAAACAGAGGCGGGGAATCAGAGGCGGGGAAACAGAGGCGGGGAATCAGATATGGGGAATCAGAGGTGGGGAATCAGAGGCAGGGAATCAGATGTGCGGAATCAGAGATGGGGAATCAGAGGCAGGGAATCAGAATCAGAAGCGGGGAATCAGAGGCCGGGAATCAGAGGCCGGGAATCAGATGCTGGGAATAAGAGGCCGGGAATCAGAGGTGGGGAATCAGTGTCCGGGAATCAGAGATGGGGATTCAGAGGCGGAGAATGAGATATGGAGAATCAGAGGCGGGGAATCAGAGGCGGGGAAACAGAGGTGGGGAATCAGATATGGTAAATCAGAGGTGGCGAATCAAAGGCGGTGAATCAGAGATGGGGAATCAGAGGCGGGCAATCAGAGGCAGGGAATCAAACACGGGGAATCAGAGGCGGGGAATCAGAGCTGGGGAATCAGAGGCGGGGAATCAGAGTTGGGGAATCAGAGGCGGGGAATCAGATATGGGGAAAGAGGGGCGGGGAATCTGAGGCGGGGAAACAGAGGCGAGGAATCTGAGATGGGGAATCAGAGGTGTGGGATCAGAGGTTGGGAATCAGAGGCAGGGAATCAGAGGCGGGGAAACAGAGGAGGGGAATCAGATATGGGGAATCAGAGGTGGCGAATCAAAGGCGGTGAAACAGAGATGGGGAATCAGGGCAGGGAATCAGAGGCAGGGAATCAAACACGGGGAATCAGAGCTGGGGAATCAGAGGCGGGGAATTAGAGTTGGGGAATCAGAGGAGGGGAGTCAGAGGCGGGGAAACAGGCGGGGAATCAGATATGGGGAATAAGAGGTGGGGAATCAGATGTTGGGAATCAGAGGCAGGGAATCAGAGGTGGGGAATCAGAGGCGGGGAATCAGAGGCAGGGAATCAGATGTGCGGAATCGGAGATGGGGAATCAGAGGCAGGGAATCAGAGGCGGGGAATCAGAGGCGGGGAATCAGAGGCCGGGAATCAGATATGGGGAAACAGAGGCGGGGAATCAGAGGCGGGGAAACAGAGGCGGGGAATCAGATATGGGGAATCAGAGGTGGGGAATCAGAGGTTGGGAATCAGAGGCAGGGAATCAGAGGCTGGGAATCATATGCATGGAATCAGATGCGGGGAATCAGAGGCGGGGAATCAGAGCTGGGGAATCAGAGGTGGGGAATCAAAGTTGGGGAATCAGAGTCGGGGACTTAGATATGGGGAAACAGAGGCGGGGAATCAGAGGCGGGGAACAGAAGGCGGGGAATCAGATATGGGGAATCAGAGATGGGGAATCAGAGGCAGGGAATTAGATGTGCGGAATCAGAGATGGGGAATCAGAGGTGGGGAATCAGAATCAGAAGCAGGGAATCAGAGGCAGGGAATCAGAGTTGGGGATTCAGAGGCGGGGAATTAGATATGGGGAATCAGAGGTGGGGAATCAGAGGTGGTGAATCAGAGATGGGGAATCACAGGCGTGGAATCAGAGGCAGGGAATAGAACGCGGGGAATCAGAGGCAGGGAATCAGAGTTGGGGCATCAGAGGTTGGGAATTAGATATGGGGAAACAGAGGCGGGGAATCAGAGGCGGGGAAACAGAGGCGGGGAATCAGATATGGGGAATCAGAGGTGGGGAATCAGAGGTTGGGAATCAGAGGCAGGGAATCAGAGGCTTGGAATCAGATGCAGGGAATCCGATGCGGGGAATCAGAAATGGGGAATCAGAGGTGGGGAATCAGAGGTTGGGAATCAGATGCAGGGAATCAGAGGCTTGGAATCAGATGCAGGGAATCAGATGCGGGGAATCAGAGGCGGGGAATCATAGCTGGAGAATCAGAGGTGGGGAATCAGAGTTGGGGAATCAGAGGCGGGTCTTAGATATTGGGAAACAGAGGCGGGGAATCAGAGGCGGGGAAACAGAGGCGGGAAATCAGATATGGGGAATCAGAGGTGGGGAATCAGAGGCAGGGAATCAGATGTGCGCAATCAGAGATGGGGAATCAGAGGCAGGGAATCAGAATCAGAAGCAGGGAATCAGAGGCCGGGAATCAGAGGCCGGAATCAGATGACGGGAATAAGAGGCCGTGAATCAGAGGTGGGGAATCAGAGTCCGGGAATCAGAGATGGGGATTCAGAGTCGGGGAATGAGATATGGGGAATCAGAGGCGGGGAATCAGAGGCGGGGAAACAGAGGCGGGGAATCAGATATGGGGAATCAGAGGTGGCGAATCAAAGGCGGTGAATCAGAGCTGGGGAATCAGAGGCGGGGAATCAGAGTTGGGGTATCAGAGGCGGGGAATCAGAGCTGGGGAATCAGAGTCGGGGAATCAGAGGCAGGGAATCAGATGTGCGGAATCAGAGATGGGGAATCAGAGGTGGGGAATCAGAGGCGGTGAGTCAGAGATGGGGAATCAGAGGCGGTGAATCAGAGGCAGGAAATCAGACACGGGGATTCAGAGGCTGGGAATCAGACGGGGGGAATCAAAGGTGGGGAATCAGAGCTGGGGAATCAGAGGCAGGGAATCAGAGTTGGGGATTCAGAGGCGGGGAATCAGATATGGGGAAACAGAGGTGGGGAATCAGAGGCGGGAAAACAGAGGCGAGGAATTAGATATGGGGAATCAGAGGTGGGGAATCAGAGGTGGTGAATCAGAGATGGGGAATCACAGGCGGGGAATCAGAGGCAGGGAATAGAACGCGGGGAATCAGAGGCAGGGAATCAGAGTTGGGGCATCAGAGGTTGGGAATTAGATATGGGGAAACAGAGGCGGGGAATCAGAGGTGGGGAAACAGAGGCGGGGAATCAGATATGGGGAATCAGAGGTGGGGAATCAGAGGCAGGGAATCAGATGTGCGGAATCAGAGATGGGGAATCAGAGGCAGGGAATCAGAATAAGAAGCGGGGAATCAGATATGGGGAATCAGAGGCCAGGAATCAGATGCTGGGAATAAGAGGCCGGGAATCAGAGGTGGGGAATCAGAGTCCGGGAATCAGAGATGGGGATTCAAAGGCGGGGAATGAGATATGGAGAATCAGAGGCGGGGAATTTGAGGCGTGGAAACAGTGGTGGGGAATCAGATATGGGGAATCAGAGGTGGCGAATCAAAGGCAGTGAATCAGAGATGGGGAATCAGAGGCGGGGAATCAGAGGCAGGGAATCAAACACAGGGAATCAGAGGCGGGGAATCAGAGCTGGGGAATCAGAGGCGGGGAATCTGAGTTGGGGAATAAGTGGCGGGGAATCAGATATGGGGAAACAGGGGCCGGGAATCAGAGGCGGGGAAACAGAGGCGGGGAATCAGATATGGGGAATCAGAGGTGTGGAATCAGAGGTTGGGAAACAGAGGCGGGGAATCAGATATGGGGAATCAGAGGTGGGGAATCAGAGGTGGTGAATCAGAGATGGGGAATCACAGGCGGGGAATCAGAGGCAGGGAATAGAACGCGGGGAATCAGAGGCAGGGAATTAGAGTTGGGGCATCAGAGGTTCGGAATTAGATATGGGGAAACAGAGGCGGGGAATCAGAGGCGGGGAAACAGAGGCGGGGAATCAGATATGGGGAATCAGAGGTGGGGAATCAGAGGCAGGGAATCAGATGTGCGGAATCAGAGATGGGGAATCAGAGGCAGGGAATCAGAATCAGAAGCGGGGAATCAGAGGCCGGGAAACAGAGGCCGGGAATCAGATGCTGGGAATAAGAGGCCGGGAATCAGAGGTGGGGAATCAGAGGCGGGGAATCAGATATGGGGAAAGAGGGGCGGGGAATCAGAGGCGGGGAAACAGAGGCGAGGAATCAGAGATGGGGAATCAGAGGTGTGGAATCAGAGGTTGGGAATCAGAGGCAGGGAATCAGAGGCGGGGAAACAGAGGAGGGGAATCAGATATGGGGAATCAGAGGTGGCGAATCAAAGGCGGTGAAACAGAGATGGGGAATCAGGGCAGGGAATCAGAGGCAGGGAATCAAACACGGGGAATCAGAGCTGGGGAATCAGAGGCGGGGAATTAGAGTTGGGGAATCAGAGGAGGGGAGTCAGAGGCGGGGAAACAGGCGGGGAATCAGATATGGGGAATAAGAGGTGGGGAATCAGATGTTGGGAATCAGAGGCAGGGAATCAGAGGTGGGGAATCAGAGGCGGGGAATCAGAGGCAGGGAATCAGAGGCGGGGAATCAGAGGCGGGGAATCAGAGGCCGGGAATCAGATATGGGGAAACAGAGGCGGGGAATCAGAGGCGGGGAAACAGAGGCGGGGAATCAGATATGGGAAATCAGAGGTGGGGAATCAGAGGTTGGGAATCAGAGGCAGGGAATCAGAGGCTTGGAATCAGATGCAGGGAATCAGAGGCGGGGAATCAGAGGCGGGGAAACAGATACAGGGAATGAGATATGGGGAATCAGAGGTGGGGAATCAGAGGCGGTGAATCAGACATGGGTAAACAGAGGCGGGGAATCAGAGGCAGGAAATCAGACACGGGGAATCAGAGGCGGGGAATCAGAGCTGGGGAAACTGAGGTGAGGAATCATAGGTGGGCAAATAGAGGCGGGGAATCAGATATGGGGAAACAGAGGCGGGGAATCAGAGGCGGGGAAACAGAGGCGGGGAATCAGATATGGGGAATCAGAGGTGGGGAATCAGAGTTTGGGAATCACAGGCACGGAATCAGAGGCTGGGTATCAGATGCAGCGAATCAGATGCGGGTAATCAGAGGCGGGGAATCAGAGCTGGGGAATCAGAGGTGGGGAATCAGAGTTGGGGAATCAGAGGCGGGGACTTAGATATGGGGAAACAGAGGCGGGGAATCAGAGAAGGGGAAACAGAGGCGGGGAATCAGATATGGGGAATCAGAGGTGGGGAATCAGAGGCAGGGAATCAGATGTGCGGAATCAGAGATGGGGAATCAGAGGCAGGGAATCAGAATCAGAAGCAGGGAATAAGACGCGGGGAATCAGAGGCGGGGAATCAGAGCTGGGGAATCAGAGTCAGTGAATCAGAGGCGGGGAATCAGAGGCAGGGAATCGGATGTGCCGAATCAGAGGTGGGGAATCAGAGGTGGGGAATCCGAGGCGGTGAATCAGACATGGGTAATCAGAGGCGGGGAATCAGAGGCAGGAAATCAGACACGGGGAATCAGAGGCGGGGAATCAGATATGGGGAAAAAGAGGCGGGGAAACAGAGGCGGGCAAATAGAGGCGGGGATCAGATATGGGGAAACAGAGGAGGGGAATCAGAGGCGGGGAAACAGAGGCGGGGAATCAGATATGGGGAATCAGAGGTGGGGAATCAGAGGTTGGGAATCAGAGGCAGGGAATCAGAGGCTGGGAATCATATGCATGGAATCAGATGCGGGGAATCAGAGGCGGGGAATGAGAGCTGGGGAATCAGAGGTGGGGAATCAAAGTTGGGGAATCAGAGTCGGGGACTTAGATAGGGGGAAACAGAGGCGCGGAATCAGAGGCGGGGAACAGAAGGCGGGGAATCAGATATGGGGAATCAGAGATGGGGAATCAGAGGCAGGGAATTAGATGTGCGGAATCAGAGATGGGGAATCAGAGGTGGGGAATCAGAATCAGAAGTAGGGAATCAGAGGCAGGGAATCAGAGTTGGGGATTCAGAGGCGGGGAATTAGATATGGGGAATCAGAGGTGGGGAATCAGAGGTGGTGAATCAGAGATGGGGAATCACAGGCGTGGAATCAGAGGCAGGGAATAGAACGCGGGGAATCAGAGGCAGTGAATCAGAGTTGGGGCATCAGAGGTTGGGAATTAGATATGGGGAAACAGAGGCGGGGAATCAGAGGCGGGGAAACAGAGGCGGGGAATCAGATATGGGGAATCAGAGGTGGGGAATCAGAGGTTGGGAATCAGAGGCAGGGAATCAGAGGCTTGGAATCAGATGCAGGGAATCAGATGCGGGGAATCAGAAATGGGGAATCAGAGGTGGGGAATCAGAGGTTGGGAATCAGATGCAGGGAATCAGAGGCTTGGAATCAGATGAAGGGAATCAGATGCGGGGAATCAGAGGCGGGGAATCATAGCTGGAGAATCAGAGGTGGGGAATCAGAGTTGGGGAATCAGAGGCGGGTCTTAGATATTGGGAAACAGAGGCGGGGAATCAGAGGTGGGGAAACAGAGGCGGGAAATCAGATATGGGGAATCAGAGGTGGGGAATCAGAGGCAGGGAATCAGATGTGCGCAATCAGAGATGGGGAATCAGAGGCAGGGAATCAGAATCAGAAGCAGGGAATCAGAGGCCGGGAATCAGAGGCCGGAATCAGATGACGGGAATAAGAGGCCGGGAATCAGAGGTGGGGAATCAGAGTCCGGGAATCAGAGATGGGGATTCAGAGTCGGGGAATGAGATATGGGGAATCAGAGGCGGGGAATCAGAGGCGGGGATACAGAGGCGGGGAATCAGATATGGGGAATCAGAGGTGGCGAATCAAAGGCGGTGAATCAGAGCTGGGGAATCAGAGGCGGGGAATCAGAGGCGGGGAATCAGAGCTGGGGAATCAGAGTCGGGGAATCAGAGGCAGGGAATCAGATGTGCGGAATCAGAGATGGGGAATCAGAGGTGGGGAATCAGAGGCGGTGAGTCAGAGATGGGGAATCAGAGGCGGTGAATCAGAGGCAGGAAATCAGACACGGGGATTCAGAGGCTGGGAATCAGACGGGGGGAATCAAAGGTGGGGAATCAGAGCTGGGGAATCAGAGGCAGGGAATCAGAGTTGGGGATTCAGAGGCGGGGAATCAGATATGGGGAAACAGAGGCGGGGAATCAGAGGCGGGAAAACAGAGGCGAGGAATTAGATATGGGGAATCAGAGGTGGGGAATCAGAGGTGGTGAATCAGAGATGGGGAATCACAGGCGGGGAATCAGAGGCAGGGAATAGAACGCGGGGAATCAGAGGCAGGGAATCAGAGTTGGGGCATCAGAGGTTGGGAATTAGATATGGGGAAACAGAGGCGGGGAATCAGAGGTGGGGAAACAGAGGCGGGGAATCAGATATGGGGAATCAGAGGTGGGGAATCAGAGGCAGGGAATCAGATGTGCGGAATCAGAGATGGGGAATCAGAGGCAGGGAATCAGAATCAGAAGCGGGGAATCAGATATGGGGAATCAGAGGCCAGGAATCAGATGCTGGGAATAAGAGGCCGGGAATCAGAGGTGGGGAAACAGAGGCGGGGAATCAGATATGGGGAATCAGAGGTGGGGAATCAGAGGCAGGGAATCAGATGTGCGGAATCAGAGATGGGGAATCAGAGGCAGGGAATCAGAATCAGAAGCGGGGAATCAGATATGGGGAATCAGAGGCCAGGAATCAGATGCTGGGAATAAGAGGCCGGGAATCAGAGGTGGGGAATCAGAGTCCGGGAATCAGAGATGGGGATTCAAAGGCGGGGAATGAGATATGGAGAATCAGAGGCGGGGAATTTGAGGCGTGGAAACAGTGGTGGGGAATCAGATATGGGTAATCAGAGGTGGCGAATCAAAGGCGGTGAATCAGAGATGGGGAATCAGAGGCGGGCAATCAGAGGCAGGGAATCAAACACGGGGAATCAGAGGCGGGGAATCAGAGCTGGGGAATCAGAGGCGGGGAATCTGAGTTGGGGAATAAGTGGCGGGGAATCAGATATGGGGAAACAGGGGCCGGGAATCATAGGCGGGGAAACAGAGGCGGGGAATCAGATATGGGGAATCAGAGGTGTGGAATCAGAGGTTGGGAAACAGAGGCGGGGAATCAGATATGGGGAATCAGAGGTGGGGAATCAGAGGTGGTGAATCAGAGATGGGGAATCACAGGCGGGGAATCAGAGGCAGGGAATAGAACGCGGGGAATCAGAGGCAGGGAATTAGAGTTGGGGCATCAGAGGTTCGGAATTAGATATGGGGAAACAGAGGCGGGGAATCAGAGGCGGGGAAACAGAGGCGGGGAATCAGATATGGGGAATCAGAGGTGGGGAATCAGAGGCAGGGAATCAGATGTGCGCAATCAGAGATGGGGAATCAGAGGCAGGGAATCAGAATCAGAAGCGGGGAATCAGAGGCCGGGAATCAGAGGCCGGGAATCAGATGCTGGGAATAAGAGGCCGGGAATCAGAGGTGGGGAATCAGTGTCCGGGAATCAGAGATGGGGATTCAGAGGCGGAGAATGAGATATGGAGAATCAGAGGCGGGGAATCAGAGGTGGGGAAACAGAGGTGGGGAATCAGATATGGTAAATCAGAGGTGGCGAATCAAAGGCGGTGAATCAGAGATGGGGAATCAGAGGCGGGCAATCAGAGGCAGGGAATCAAACACGGGGAATCAGAGGCGGGGAATCAGAGCTGGGGAATCAGAGGCGGGGAATCAGAGTTGGGGAATCAGAGGCGGGGAATCAGATATGGGGAAAGAGGGGCGGGGAATCAGAGGCGGGGAAACAGAGGCGAGGAATCTGAGATGGGGAATCAGAGGTGTGGAATCAGAGGTTGGGAATCAGAGGCAGGGAATCAGAGGCGGGGAAACAGAGGAGGGGAATCAGATATGGGGAATCAGAGGTGGCGAATCAAAGGCGGTGAAACAGAGATGGGGAATCAGGGCAGGGAATCAGAGGCAGGGAATCAAACACGGGGAATCAGAGCTGGGGAATCAGAGGCGGGGAATTAGAGTTGGGGAATCAGAGGAGGGGAGTCAGAGGCGGGGAAACAGGCGGGGAATCAGATATGGGGAATAAGAGGTGGGGAATCAGATGTTGGGAATCAGAGGAAGGGAATCAGAGGTGGGGAATCAGAGGCGGGGAATCAGAGGCAGGGAATCAGATGTGCGGAATCGGAGATGGGGAATCAGAGGCAGGGAATCAGAGGCGGGGAATCAGAGGCGGGGAATCAGAGGCCGGGAATCAGATATGGGGAAACAGAGGCGGGGAATCAGAGGCGGGGAAACAGAGGCGGGGAATCAGATATGGGGAATCAGAGGTGGGGAATCAGAGGTTGGGAATCAGAGGCAGGGAATCAGAGGCTGGGAATCATATGCATGGAATCAGATGCGGGGAATCAGAGGCGGGGAATCAGAGCTGGGGAATCAGAGGTGGGGAATCAAAGTTGGGGAATCAGAGTCGGGGACTTAGATATGGGGAAACAGAGGCGGGGAATCAGAGGCGGGGAACAGAAGGCGGGGAATCAGATATGGGGAATCAGAGGTGGGGAATCAGAGGCAGGGAATCAGATGTGCGGAATCAGAGATGGGGAATCAGAGGCAGGGAATCAGAATCAGAAGCGGGGAATCAGATATGGGGAATCAGAGGCCAGGAATCAGATGCTGGGAATAAGAGGCCGGGAATCAGAGGTGGGGAAACAGAGGCGGGGAATCAGATATGGGGAATCAGAGGTGGGGAATCAGAGGCAGGGAATCAGATGTGCGGAATCAGAGATGGGGAATCAGAGGCAGGGAATCAGAATCAGAAGCGGGGAATCAGATATGGGGAATCAGAGGCCAGGAATCAGATGCTGGGAATAAGAGGCCGGGAATCAGAGGTGGGGAATCAGAGTCCGGGAATCAGAGATGGGGATTCAAAGGCGGGGAATGAGATATGGAGAATCAGAGGCGGGGAATTTGAGGCGTGGAAACAGTGGTGGGGAATCAGATATGGGTAATCAGAGGTGGCGAATCAAAGGCGGTGAATCAGAGATGGGGAATCAGAGGCGGGCAATCAGAGGCAGGGAATCAAACACGGGGAATCAGAGGCGGGGAATCAGAGCTGGGGAATCAGAGGCGGGGAATCTGAGTTGGGGAATAAGTGGCGGGGAATCAGATATGGGGAAACAGGGGCCGGGAATCATAGGCGGGGAAACAGAGGCGGGGAATCAGATATGGGGAATCAGAGGTGTGGAATCAGAGGTTGGGAAACAGAGGCGGGGAATCAGATATGGGGAATCAGAGGTGGGGAATCAGAGGTGGTGAATCAGAGATGGGGAATCACAGGCGGGGAATCAGAGGCAGGGAATAGAACGCGGGGAATCAGAGGCAGGGAATTAGAGTTGGGGCATCAGAGGTTCGGAATTAGATATGGGGAAACAGAGGCGGGGAATCAGAGGCGGGGAAACAGAGGCGGGGAATCAGATATGGGGAATCAGAGGTGGGGAATCAGAGGCAGGGAATCAGATGTGCGCAATCAGAGATGGGGAATCAGAGGCAGGGAATCAGAATCAGAAGCGGGGAATCAGAGGCCGGGAATCAGAGGCCGGGAATCAGATGCTGGGAATAAGAGGCCGGGAATCAGAGGTGGGGAATCAGTGTCCGGGAATCAGAGATGGGGATTCAGAGGCGGAGAATGAGATATGGAGAATCAGAGGCGGGGAATCAGAGGTGGGGAAACAGAGGTGGGGAATCAGATATGGTAAATCAGAGGTGGCGAATCAAAGGCGGTGAATCAGAGATGGGGAATCAGAGGCGGGCAATCAGAGGCAGGGAATCAAACACGGGGAATCAGAGGCGGGGAATCAGAGCTGGGGAATCAGAGGCGGGGAATCAGAGTTGGGGAATCAGAGGCGGGGAATCAGATATGGGGAAAGAGGGGCGGGGAATCAGAGGCGGGGAAACAGAGGCGAGGAATCTGAGATGGGGAATCAGAGGTGTGGAATCAGAGGTTGGGAATCAGAGGCAGGGAATCAGAGGCGGGGAAACAGAGGAGGGGAATCAGATATGGGGAATCAGAGGTGGCGAATCAAAGGCGGTGAAACAGAGATGGGGAATCAGGGCAGGGAATCAGAGGCAGGGAATCAAACACGGGGAATCAGAGCTGGGGAATCAGAGGCGGGGAATTAGAGTTGGGGAATCAGAGGAGGGGAGTCAGAGGCGGGGAAACAGGCGGGGAATCAGATATGGGGAATAAGAGGTGGGGAATCAGATGTTGGGAATCAGAGGAAGGGAATCAGAGGTGGGGAATCAGAGGCGGGGAATCAGAGGCAGGGAATCAGATGTGCGGAATCGGAGATGGGGAATCAGAGGCAGGGAATCAGAGGCGGGGAATCAGAGGCGGGGAATCAGAGGCCGGGAATCAGATATGGGGAAACAGAGGCGGGGAATCAGAGGCGGGGAAACAGAGGCGGGGAATCAGATATGGGGAATCAGAGGTGGGGAATCAGAGGTTGGGAATCAGAGGCAGGGAATCAGAGGCTGGGAATCATATGCATGGAATCAGATGCGGGGAATCAGAGGCGGGGAATCAGAGCTGGGGAATCAGAGGTGGGGAATCAAAGTTGGGGAATCAGAGTCGGGGACTTAGATATGGGGAAACAGAGGCGGGGAATCAGAGGCGGGGAACAGAAGGCGGGGAATCAGATATGGGGAATCAGAGATGGGGAATCAGAGGCAGGGAATTAGATGTGCGGAATCAGAGATGGGGAATCAGAGGTGGGGAATCAGAATCAGAAGCAGGGAATCAGAGGCAGGGAATCAGAGTTGGGGATTCAGAGGCGGGGAATTAGATATGGGGAATCAGAGGTGGGGAATCAGAGGTTGTGAATCAGAGATGGGGAATCACAGGCGTGGAATCAGAGGCAGGGAATAGAACGCGGGGAATCAGAGGCAGGGAATCAGAGTTGGGGCATCAGAGGTTGGGAATTAGATATGGGGAAACAGAGGCGGGGAATCAGAGGCGGGGAAACAGAGGCGGGGAATCAGATATGGGGAATCAGAGGTGGGGAATAAGAGGTTGGGAATCAGAGGCAGGGAATAAGAGGCTTGGAATCAGATGCAGGGAATCCGATGCGGGGAATCAGAAATGGGGAATCAGAGGTGGGGAATCAGAGGTTGGGAATCAGATGCAGGGAATCAGAGGCTTGGAATCAGATGCAGGGAATCAGATGCGGGGAATCAGAGGCGGGGAATCATAGCTGGAGAATCAGAGGTGGGGAATCAGAGTTGGGGAATCAGAGGCGGGTCTTAGATATTGGGAAACAGAGGCGGGGAATCAGAGGCGGGGAAACAGAGGCGGGAAATCAGATATGGGGAATCAGAGGTGGGGAATCAGAGGCAGGGAATCAGATGTGCGCAATCAGAGATGGGGAATCAGAGGCAGGGAATCAGAATCAGAAGCAGGGAATCAGAGGCCGGGAATCAGAGGCCGGAATCAGATGACGGGAATAAGAGGCCGTGAATCAGAGGTGGTGAATCAGAGTCCGGGAATCAGAGATGGGGATTCAGAGTCGGGGAATGAGATATGGGGAATCAGAGGCGGGGAATCAGAGGCGGGGAAACAGAGGCGGGGAATCAGATATGGGGAATCAGAGGTGGCGAATCAAAGGCGGTGAATCAGAGCTGGGGAATCAGAGGCGGGGAATCAGAGTTGGGGTATCAGAGGCGGGGAATCAGAGCTGGGGAATCAGAGTCGGGAAATCAGAGGCAGGGAATCAGATGTGCAGAATCAGAGATGGGGAATCAGAGGTGGGGAATCAGAGGCGGTGAGTCAGAGATGGGGAATCAGAGGCGGTGAATCAGAGGCAGGAAATCAGACACGGGGATTCAGAGGCTGGGAATCAGACGGGGGGAATCAAAGGTGGGGAATCAGAGGTGGGGAAACAGAGGCGGGGAATCAGATATGGGGAATCAGAGGTGGGGAATCAGAGGCAGGGAATCAGATGTGCGGAATCAGAGATGGGGAATCAGAGGCAGGGAATCAGAATCAGAAGCGGGGAATCAGATATGGGGAATCAGAGGCCAGGAATCAGATGCTGGGAATAAGAGGCCGGGAATCAGAGGTGGGGAATCAGAGTCCGGGAATCAGAGATGGGGATTCAAAGGCGGGGAATGAGATATGGAGAATCAGAGGCGGGGAATTTGAGGCGTGGAAACAGTGGTGGGGAATCAGATATGGGTAATCAGAGGTGGCGAATCAAAGGCGGTGAATCAGAGATGGGGAATCAGAGGCGGGCAATCAGAGGCAGGGAATCAAACACGGGGAATCAGAGGCGGGGAATCAGAGCTGGGGAATCAGAGGCGGGGAATCTGAGTTGGGGAATAAGTGGCGGGGAATCAGATATGGGGAAACAGGGGCCGGGAATCATAGGCGGGGAAACAGAGGCGGGGAATCAGATATGGGGAATCAGAGGTGTGGAATCAGAGGTTGGGAAACAGAGGCGGGGAATCAGATATGGGGAATCAGAGGTGGGGAATCAGAGGTGGTGAATCAGAGATGGGGAATCACAGGCGGGGAATCAGAGGCAGGGAATAGAACGCGGGGAATCAGAGGCAGGGAATTAGAGTTGGGGCATCAGAGGTTCGGAATTAGATATGGGGAAACAGAGGCGGGGAATCAGAGGCGGGGAAACAGAGGCGGGGAATCAGATATGGGGAATCAGAGGTGGGGAATCAGAGGCAGGGAATCAGATGTGCGCAATCAGAGATGGGGAATCAGAGGCAGGGAATCAGAATCAGAAGCGGGGAATCAGAGGCCGGGAATCAGAGGCCGGGAATCAGATGCTGGGAATAAGAGGCCGGGAATCAGAGGTGGGGAATCAGTGTCCGGGAATCAGAGATGGGGATTCAGAGGCGGAGAATGAGATATGGAGAATCAGAGGCGGGGAATCAGAGGTGGGGAAACAGAGGTGGGGAATCAGATATGGTAAATCAGAGGTGGCGAATCAAAGGCGGTGAATCAGAGATGGGGAATCAGAGGCGGGCAATCAGAGGCAGGGAATCAAACACGGGGAATCAGAGGCGGGGAATCAGAGCTGGGGAATCAGAGGCGGGGAATCAGAGTTGGGGAATCAGAGGCGGGGAATCAGATATGGGGAAAGAGGGGCGGGGAATCAGAGGCGGGGAAACAGAGGCGAGGAATCTGAGATGGGGAATCAGAGGTGTGGAATCAGAGGTTGGGAATCAGAGGCAGGGAATCAGAGGCGGGGAAACAGAGGAGGGGAATCAGATATGGGGAATCAGAGGTGGCGAATCAAAGGCGGTGAAACAGAGATGGGGAATCAGGGCAGGGAATCAGAGGCAGGGAATCAAACACGGGGAATCAGAGCTGGGGAATCAGAGGCGGGGAATTAGAGTTGGGGAATCAGAGGAGGGGAGTCAGAGGCGGGGAAACAGGCGGGGAATCAGATATGGGGAATAAGAGGTGGGGAATCAGATGTTGGGAATCAGAGGAAGGGAATCAGAGGTGGGGAATCAGAGGCGGGGAATCAGAGGCAGGGAATCAGATGTGCGGAATCGGAGATGGGGAATCAGAGGCAGGGAATCAGAGGCGGGGAATCAGAGGCGGGGAATCAGAGGCCGGGAATCAGATATGGGGAAACAGAGGCGGGGAATCAGAGGCGGGGAAACAGAGGCGGGGAATCAGATATGGGGAATCAGAGGTGGGGAATCAGAGGTTGGGAATCAGAGGCAGGGAATCAGAGGCTGGGAATCATATGCATGCAATCAGATGCGGGGAATCAGAGGCGGGGAATCAGAGCTGGGGAATCAGAGGTGGGGAATCAAAGTTGGGGAATCAGAGTCGGGGACTTAGATATGGGGAAACAGAGGCGGGGAATCAGAGGCGGGGAACAGAAGGCGGGGAATCAGATATGGGGAATCAGAGATGGGGAATCAGAGGCAGGGAATTAGATGTGCGGAATCAGAGATGGGGAATCAGAGGTGGGGAATCAGAATCAGAAGCAGGGAATCAGAGGCAGGGAATCAGAGTTGGGGATTCAGAGGCGGGGAATTAGATATGGGGAATCAGAGGTGGGGAATCAGAGGTTGTGAATCAGAGATGGGGAATCACAGGCGTGGAATCAGAGGCAGGGAATAGAACGCGGGGAATCAGAGGCAGGGAATCAGAGTTGGGGCATCAGAGGTTGGGAATTAGATATGGGGAAACAGAGGCGGGGAATCAGAGGCGGGGAAACAGAGGCGGGGAATCAGATATGGGGAATCAGAGGTGGGGAATAAGAGGTTGGGAATCAGAGGCAGGGAATCAGAGGCTTGGAATCAGATGCAGGGAATCCGATGCGGGGAATCAGAAATGGGGAATCAGAGGTGGGGAATCAGAGGTTGGGAATCAGATGCAGGGAATCAGAGGCTTGGAATCAGATGCAGGGAATCAGATGCGGGGAATCAGAGGCGGGGAATCATAGCTGGAGAATCAGAGGTGGGGAATCAGAGTTGGGGAATCAGAGGCGGGTCTTAGATATTGGGAAACAGAGGCGGGGAATCAGAGGCGGGGAAACAGAGGCGGTAAATCAGATATGGGGAATCAGAGGTGGGGAATCAGAGGCAGGGAATCAGATGTGCGCAATCAGAGATGGGGAATCAGAGGCAGGGAATCAGAATCAGAAGCAGGGAATCAGAGGCCGGGAATCAGAGGCCGGAATCAGATGACGGGAATAAGAGGCCGTGAATCAGAGGTGGTGAATCAGAGTCCGGGAATCAGAGATGGGGATTCAGAGTCGGGGAATGAGATATGGGGAATCAGAGGCGGGGAATCAGAGGCGGGGAAACAGAGGCGGGGAATCAGATATGGGGAATCAGAGGTGGCGAATCAAAGGCGGTGAATCAGAGCTGGGGAATCAGAGGCGGGGAATCAGAGTTGGGGTATCAGAGGCGGGGAATCAGAGCTGGGGAATCAGAGTCGGGAAATCAGAGGCAGGGAATCAGATGTGCAGAATCAGAGATGGGGAATCAGAGGTGGGGAATCAGAGGCGGTGAGTCAGAGATGGGGAATCAGAGGCGGTGAATCAGAGGCAGGAAATCAGACACGGGGATTCAGAGGCTGGGAATCAGACGGGGGGAATCAAAGGTGGGGAATCAGAGCTGGGGAATCAGAGGCAGGGAATCAGAGTTGGGGATTCAGAGGCGGGGAATCAGATATGGGGAAACAGAGGTGGGGAATCAGAGGCGGGAAAACAGAGGCGAGGAATTAGATATGGGGAATCAGAGGTGGGGAATCAGAGGTGGTGAATCAGAGATGGGGAATCACAGGCGGGGAATCAGAGGCAGGGAATAGAACGCGGGGAATCAGAGGCAGGGAATCAGAGTTGGGGCATCAGAGGTTGGGAATTAGATATGGGGAAACAGAGGCGGGGAATCAGAGGTGGGGAAACAGAGGCGGGGAATCAGATATGGGGAATCAGAGGTGGGGAATCAGAGGCAGGGAATCAGATGTGCGGAATCAGAGATGGGGAATCAGAGGCAGGGAATCAGAATAAGAAGCGGGGAATCAGATATGGGGAATCAGAGGCCAGGAATCAGATGCTGGGAATAAGAGGCCGGGAATCAGAGGTGGGGAATCAGAGTCCGGGAATCAGAGATGGGGATTCAAAGGCGGGGAATGAGATATGGAGAATCAGAGGCGGGGAATTTGAGGCGTGGAAACAGTGGTGGGGAATCAGATATGGGGAATCAGAGGTGGCGAATCAAAGGCGGTGAATCAGAGCTGGGGAATCAGAGGCGGGGAATCAGAGTTGGGGTATCAGAGGCGGGGAATCAGAGCTGGGGAATCAGAGTCGGGAAATCAGAGGCAGGGAATCAGATGTGCAGAATCAGAGATGGGGAATCAGAGGTGGGGAATCAGAGGCGGTGAGTCAGAGATGGGGAATCAGAGGCGGTGAATCAGAGGCAGGAAATCAGACACGGGGATTCAGAGGCTGGGAATCAGACGGGGGGAATCAAAGGTGGGGAATCAGAGCTGGGGAATCAGAGGCAGGGAATCAGAGTTGGGGATTCAGAGGCGGGGAATCAGATATGGGGAAACAGAGGTGGGGAATCAGAGGCGGGAAAACAGAGGCGAGGAATTAGATATGGGGAATCAGAGGTGGGGAATCAGAGGTGGTGAATCAGAGATGGGGAATCACAGGCGGGGAATCAGAGGCAGGGAATAGAACGCGGGGAATCAGAGGCAGGGAATCAGAGTTGGGGCATCAGAGGTTGGGAATTAGATATGGGGAAACAGAGGCGGGGAATCAGAGGTGGGGAAACAGAGGCGGGGAATCAGATATGGGGAATCAGAGGTGGGGAATCAGAGGCAGGGAATCAGATGTGCGGAATCAGAGATGGGGAATCAGAGGCAGGGAATCAGAATAAGAAGCGGGGAATCAGATATGGGGAATCAGAGGCCAGGAATCAGATGCTGGGAATAAGAGGCCGGGAATCAGAGGTGGGGAATCAGAGTCCGGGAATCAGAGATGGGGATTCAAAGGCGGGGAATGAGATATGGAGAATCAGAGGCGGGGAATTTGAGGCGTGGAAACAGTGGTGGGGAATCAGATATGGGGAATCAGAGGTGGCGAATCAAAGGCAGTGAATCAGAGATGGGGAATCAGAGGCGGGGAATCAGAGGCAGGGAATCAAACACAGGGAATCAGAGGCGGGGAATCAGAGCTGGGGAATCAGAGGCGGGGAATCTGAGTTGGGGAATAAGTGGCGGGGAATCAGATATGGGGAAACAGGGGCCGGGAATCAGAGGCGGGGAAACAGAGGCGGGGAATCAGATATGGGGAATCAGAGGTGTGGAATCAGAGGTTGGGAAACAGAGGCGGGGAATCAGATACGGGGAATCAGAGGTGGGGAATCAGAGGTGGTGAATCAGAGATGGGGAATCACAGGCGGGGAATCAGAGGCAGGGAATAGAACGCGGGGAATCAGAGGCAGGGAATTAGAGTTGGGGCATCAGAGGTTCGGAATTAGATATGGGGAAACAGAGGCGGGGAATCAGAGGCGGGGAAACAGAGGCGGGGAATCAGATATGGGGAATCAGAGGTGGGGAATCAGAGGCAGGGAATCAGATGTGCGGAATCAGAGATGGGGAATCAGAGGCAGGGAATCAGAATCAGAAGCGGGGAATCAGAGGCCGGGAAACAGAGGCCGGGAATCAGATGCTGGGAATAAGAGGCCGGGAATCAGAGGTGGGGAATCAGAGGCGGGGAATCAGATATGGGGAAAGAGGGGCGGGGAATCAGAGGCGGGGAAACAGAGGCGAGGAATCAGAGATGGGGAATCAGAGGTGTGGAATCAGAGGTTGGGAATCAGAGGCAGGGAATCAGAGGCGGGGAAACAGAGGAGGGGAATCAGATATGGGGAATCAGAGGTGGCGAATCAAAGGCGGTGAAACAGAGATGGGGAATCAGGGCAGGGAATCAGAGGCAGGGAATCAAACACGGGGAATCAGAGCTGGGGAATCAGAGGCGGGGAATTAGAGTTGGGGAATCAGAGGAGGGGAGTCAGAGGCGGGGAAACAGGCGGGGAATCAGATATGGGGAATAAGAGGTGGGGAATCAGATGTTGGGAATCAGAGGCAGGGAATCAGAGGTGGGGAATCAGAGGCGGGGAATCAGAGGCAGGGAATCAGAGGCGGGGAATCAGAGGCGGGGAATCAGAGGCCGGGAATCAGATATGGGGAAACAGAGGCGGGGAATCAGAGGCGGGGAAACAGAGGCGGGGAATCAGATATGGGAAATCAGAGGTGGGGAATCAGAGGTTGGGAATCAGAGGCAGGGAATCAGAGGCTTGGAATCAGATGCAGGTAATCAGAGGCGGGGAATCAGAGGCGGGGAAACAGAGACAGGGAATGAGATATGGGGAATCAGAGGTGGCGAATCAAAGGCGGTGAATCAGAGATGGGGAATCAGAGGCGGGCAATCAGAGGCAGGGAATCAAACACGGGGAATCAGAGGCGGGGAATCAGAGCTGGGGAATCAGAGGCTGGGAATCAGGGTTGGGGAATCAGAGGCGGGGAATCAGATATGGGGAAACAGGGGCGGGGAATCAGAGGTGGGGAAACACAGGCGGGGAATCAGATATGGGGAATCAGAGGTGTGGAATCAGAGGTTGGGAATCAGAGGCAGGGAATCAGAGGCGGGGAAACAGAGGCGGGGAATCAGATAAGGGGAATCAGAGGTGGCGAATCAAAGGCGGTGAAACAGAGATGGGGAATCAGGGCAGGGAATCAGAGGCAGGGAATCAAACACGGGGAATCAGAGCTGGGGAATCAGAGGCGGGGAATTAGAGTTGGGGAATCAGAGGAGGGGAATCAGAGGCGGGGAAACAGAGGCGGGGAATCAGATATGGGGAATCAGAGGTGGGGAATCAGATGTTGGGAATCAGAGGCAGGGAATCAGAGGCGGGGAATCAGAGGCGGGGAATCAGAGGCAGGGAATCAGATGTGCGGAATCGGAGATGGGGAATCAGAGGCAGGGAATCAGAGGCGGGGAATCAGAGGCGGGGAATCAGAGGCCGGGAATCAGATATGGGGAAACAGAGGCGGGGAATCAGAGGCGGGGAAACAGAGGCGGGGAATCAGATATGGGGAATCAGAGGTGGGGAATCAGAGGTTGGGAATCAGTTGCAGGGAATCAGAGGCTTGGAATCAGATGCAGGGAATCAGATGCGGGGAATCAGAGGCGGGGAATCAGAGCTGGAGAATCAGAGGTGGGGAATCAGAGTTGGGGAATAAGAGGCGGGGACTTAGATATTGGGAAACAGAGGCGGGGAATCAGAGGCGGGGAAACAGAGGCGGGAAATCAGATATGGGGAATCAGAGGTGGGGAATCAGAGGCAGGGAATCAGATGTGCGCAATCAGAGATGGGGAATCAGAGGCAGGGAATCAGAATCAGAAGCAGGGAATCAGAGGCCAGGAATCAGAGGCCGGAATCAGATGCCGGGAATAAGAGTCCGGGAATCAGAGGTGGGGAATCAGAGTCCGGGAATCAGAGATGGGGATTCAGAGGCGGGGAATGAGATATGGGGAATCAGAGGCGGGGAATCAGAGGCGGGGAAACAGAGGCGGGGAATCAGATATGGGGAATCAGAGGTGGCGAATGAAAGGCGGTGAATCAGAGATGGGGAATCAGAGGCCGGGAATCAGAGGCAGGGAATCAAACACGGGGAATAAGAGGCGGGGAATCAGAGCTGGGGAATCAGAGGCGGGGAATCAGAGTTGGAGAATCAGAGGCGGGGAATCAGAGGCAGGGAATCAATATGGGAATTCAGAGGTGGGGAATCAGATGTTGGGAATCAGAGGCAGGGAATCAGAGGCGAGGATTCAGAGCTGGGGAATCAGAGGCGGGGAATCAGAATTGGGGAATCAGAGATGGGGAATCAGAGATGGGGAATCAGAGATGGGGAATCAGAGGCGGGGAATCAGACGCTGGGAATCAGAGGTGGTGAATCAGAGATGTGGAATCAGAGGCGGGGAATCAGAGGCAGGGAATCAGACGCGGGGAATCAGAGGTGGGGAATCATAGCTGGCGAATCAGAGGCGGGGAATCAGAGGTGGGGAATCAGAGGCGGGGAATCAGATATTGTTAATCAGAGGTGGGGAATCAGAGGCGGGGAAACAGAGGCGGGGAATCAGATATGGGGAATCAGAGGTGGGGAATCAGAGGCCGGTAATCAGACGCGGGGAATCAGAGGCGGGGATTCAGAGCTGGGGAATCAGAGGCGGGGAATCAGAGTTGGGGAATCAGAGGCGGGGAATCAGATATGGGAAATCAGAGGCGGGGATTCAGAGGCGGGGAAACAGAGGCGGGGATTCAGATATGGGGAATCAGAGGTGGGGAATCAGGGGCGGGGTATCAGTGGCAGGGAATCAGAGGCGGGAAATCAGAGGCCGGGAATCAGAGGCGGTGAATCAGAGGCGGTGAATCAGAGGCGGGGAATCAGAGGCAGGGAATCTGATGTGCGGAATCAGAGATGGGGAATCAGAGGTGGGGAATCAGAGGCGGTGAATCAGACATGGGTAATCAGAGGCGGGGAATCAGAGGCAGGAAATCTGACACGGGGTATCAGAGGCGGGGAATCAGAGCTGGGGAATTAGATGCAGGGAATCAGAGTTGGGGATTCAGAGGCGGGGAATCAGATATGGGGAAACAGTGGCGGGGAATCAGAGGCGGGGAAACAGAGGCGGGGAATCAGATATGGGGAATCAGAGGTGGGTATTCAGAGCTGGGGAATCAGAGGTGTGGAATCAGAGTTGCGGAATCAGAGGCGGGGACTTAGATATGGGGAAACAGAGGCGGGGAATCAGAGGCGGGGAAACAGAGGCGGGGAATCAGATATGGGGAATCAGAGGTGGGGAATCAGAGGCAGGGAATCAGATGTGTGGAATCAGAGATGGGGAATCAGAGGCAGGGAATCAGAATCAGAAGCAGGGAATAAGACGCGGGGAATCTGAGGCGGGGAATCAGAGCTGGGGAATCAGAGGCTGTGAATCAGAGTCGGGGAATCAGAAGCAGGGAATCGGATGTGCGGAATCAGAGATGGGGAATCAGAGGTGGGGAATCAGAGGCGGTGAATCAGACATGGGTAATCAGAGGCGGGGAATCAGAGGCAGGAAATCAGACACGGGGAATCTGAGGCGGGGAATCAGAGGCGGGGAATCAGAGGCAGGGAATGGGATGTGCGGAATCAGAGATGGGGAATCAGAGGTGGGGAATCAGAGGCGGTGAATCAGACATGGGTAAACAGAGGCGGGGAATCAGAGGCAGGAAATCAGACACGGGGAATCAGAGGCGGGGAATCAGAGCTGGGGAATTAGATGCAGGGAATCAGAGTTGGGGATTCAGAGGCGGGGAATCAGATATGGGGAAACTGAGGTGGGGAATCATAGGTGGGCAAATAGAGGCGGGGAAACAGATATGGGGAAACAGAGGCGGGGAATCAGAGGCGGGGAAACAGAGGCGGGGAATCAGATATGGGGAATCAGAGGTGGGGAATCAGAGTTTGGGAATCACAGGCACGGAATCAGAGGCTGGGTATCAGATGCAGGGAATCAGATGCGGGGAATCAGAGGCGGGGAATCAGAGGCGGGGAATCAGATATGGGGAATCAGAGGTGGGGAATCAGAGGTCGGTAATCAGACGCGGGGAATCAGAGGCGGGGATTCAGAGCTGGGGAATCAGAGGCGGGGAATCAGAGTTGGGGAATCAGAGGCGGGGAATCAGATATGGGAAATCAGAGGCGGGGATTCAGAGGCGGGGAAACAGAGGCGGGGAATCAGATATGGGGAATCAGAGGTGGGGAATCAGGGGCGGGGTATCAGTGGCAGGGAATCAGAGGCGGGAAATCAGAGGCCGGGAATCAGAGGCGGTGAATCAGAGGCGGTGAATCAGAGGCGGGGAATCAGAGGCAGGGAATCTGATGTGCGGAATCAGAGATGGGGAATCAGAGGTGGGGAATCAGAGGCGGTGAATCAGACATGGGTAATCAGAGGCGGGGAATCAGAGGCAGGAAATCTGACACGGGGAATCAGAGGCGGGGAATCAGAGCTGGGGAATTAGATGCAGGGAATCAGAGTTGGGGATTCAGAGGCGGGGAATCAGATATGGGGAAACAGTGGCGGGGAATCAGAGGCGGGGAAACAGAGGCGGGGAATCAGATATGGGGAATCAGAGGTGGGTATTCAGAGCTGGGGAATCAGAGGTGTGGAATCAGAGTATCGGAATCAGAGGCGGGGACTTAGATATGGGGAAACAGAGGCGGGGAATCAGAGGCGGGGAAACAGAGGCGGGGAATCAGATATGGGGAATCAGAGGTGGGGAATCAGAGGCAGGGAATCAGATGTGTGGAATCAGAGATGGGGAATCAGAGGCAGGGAATCAGAATCAGAAGCAGGGAATAAGACGCGGGGAATCTGAGGCGGGGAATCAGAGCTGGGGAATCAGAGGCTGTGAATCAGAGTCGGGGAATCAGAAGCAGGGAATCGGATGTGCGGAATCAGAGATGGGGAATCAGAGGTGGGGAATCAGAGGCGGTGAATCAGACATGGGTAATCAGAGGCGGGGAATCAGAGGCAGGAAATCAGACACGGGGAATCTGAGGAGGGGAATCAGAGGCGGGGAATCAGAGGCAGGGAATGGGATGTGCGGAATCGGAGATGGGGAATCAGAGGTGGGGAATCACAGGCGGTGAATCAGACATGGGTAAACAGAGCCGGGGAATCAGAGGCAGGAAATCAGACACGGGGAATCAGAGGCGGGGAATCAGAGCTGGGGAATTAGATGCAGGGAATCAGAGTTGGGGATTCAGAGGCGGGGAATCAGATATGGGGAAACTGAGGTGGGGAATCATAGGTGGGCAAATAGAGGCGGGGAAACAGATATGGGGAAACAGAGGCGGGGAATCAGAGGCGGGGAAACAGAGGCGGGGAATCAGATATGGGGAATCAGAGGTGGGGAATCAGAGTTTGGGAATCACAGGCACGGAATCAGAGGCTGGGTATCAGATGCAGGGAATCAGATGCGGGGAATCAGAGGCGGGGAATCAGAGCTGGGGAATCAGAGGTGGGGAATCAGAGTTGGGGAATCAGAGGCGGGGACTTAGATATGGGGAAACAGAGGCGGGGAATCAGAGAAGGGGAAACAGAGGCGGGGAATCAGATATGGGGAATCAGAGGTGGGGAATCAGAGGCAGGGAATCAGATGTGCGGAATCAGAGATGGGGAATCAGAGGCAGGGAATCAGAATCAGAAGCAGGGAATAAGATGCGGGGAATCAGAGGCGGGGAATCAGAGCTGGGGAATCAGAGTCAGTGAATCAGAGGCGGGGAATCAGAGGCAGGGAATCGGATGTGCCGAATCAGAGATGGGGAATCAGAGGTGGGGAATCCGAGGCGGTGAATCAGACATGGGTAATCAGAGGCGGGGAATCAGAGGCAGGAAATCAGACACGGGGAATCAGAGGCGGGGAATCAGAGCTGGGAAATTAGAGGCAGGGAATCAGAGTTGGGGATTCAGAGGCGGGGAATCAGATATGGGGAAAAAGAGGCGGGGAAACAGAGGCGGGCAAATAGAGGCGGGGATCAGATATGGGGAAACAGAGGAGGGGAATCAGAGGCGGGGAAACAGAGGCGGGGAATCAGATATGGGGAATCAGAGGTGGGGAATCAGAGGTTGGGAATCAGAGGCAGGGAATCAGAGGCTGGGAATCATATGCATGGAATCAGATGCGGGGAATCAGAGGCGGGGAATCAGAGCTGGGGAATCAGAGGTGGGGAATCAAAGTTGGGGAATCAGAGTCGGGGACTTAGATATGGGGAAACAGAGGCGGGGAATCAGAGGCGGGGAACAGAAGGCGGGGAATCAGATATGGGGAATCAGAGATGGGGAATCAGAGGCAGGGAATTAGATGTGCGGAATCAGAGATGGGGAATCAGAGGTGGGAAATCAGAATCAGAAGCAGGGAATCAGAGGCAGGGAATCAGAGTTGGGGATTCAGAGGCGGGGAATTAGATATGGGGAATCAGAGGTGGGGAATCAGAGGTGGTGAATCAGAGATGGGGAATCACAGGCGTGGAATCAGAGGCAGGGAATAGAACGCGGGGAATCAGAGGCAGGGAATCAGAGTTGGGGCATCAGAGGATGGGAATTAGATATGGGGAATCAGAGGCGGGGAATCAGAGGCGGGGAAACAGAGGCGGGGAATCAGATATGGGGAATCAGAGGTGGCGAATCAAAGGCGGTGAATCAGAGCTGGGGAATCAGAGGCGGGGAATCAGAGTTGGGGTATCAGAGGCGGGGAATCAGAGCTGGGGAATCAGAGTCGGGAAATCAGAGGCAGGGAATCAGATGTGCAGAATCAGAGATGGGGAATCAGAGGTGGGGAATCAGAGGCGGTGAGTCAGAGATGGGGAATCAGAGGCGGTGAATCAGAGGCAGGAAATCAGACACGGGGATTCAGAGGCTGGGAATCAGACGGGGGGAATCAAAGGTGGGGAATCAGAGGTGGGGAAACAGAGGCGGGGAATCAGATATGGGGAATCAGAGGTGGGGAATCAGAGGCAGGGAATCAGATGTGCGGAATCAGAGATGGGGAATCAGAGGCAGGGAATCAGAATCAGAAGCGGGGAATCAGATATGGGGAATCAGAGGCCAGGAATCAGATGCTGGGAATAAGAGGCCGGGAATCAGAGGTGGGGAATCAGAGTCCGGGAATCAGAGATGGGGATTCAAAGGCGGGGAATGAGATATGGAGAATCAGAGGCGGGGAATTTGAGGCGTGGAAACAGTGGTGGGGAATCAGATATGGGTAATCAGAGGTGGCGAATCAAAGGCGGTGAATCAGAGATGGGGAATCAGAGGCGGGCAATCAGAGGCAGGGAATCAAACACGGGGAATCAGAGGCGGGGAATCAGAGCTGGGGAATCAGAGGCGGGGAATCTGAGTTGGGGAATAAGTGGCGGGGAATCAGATATGGGGAAACAGGGGCCGGGAATCATAGGCGGGGAAACAGAGGCGGGGAATCAGATATGGGGAATCAGAGGTGTGGAATCAGAGGTTGGGAAACAGAGGCGGGGAATCAGATATGGGGAATCAGAGGTGGGGAATCAGAGGTGGTGAATCAGAGATGGGGAATCACAGGCGGGGAATCAGAGGCAGGGAATAGAACGCGGGGAATCAGAGGCAGGGAATTAGAGTTGGGGCATCAGAGGTTCGGAATTAGATATGGGGAAACAGAGGCGGGGAATCAGAGGCGGGGAAACAGAGGCGGGGAATCAGATATGGGGAATCAGAGGTGGGGAATCAGAGGCAGGGAATCAGATGTGCGCAATCAGAGATGGGGAATCAGAGGCAGGGAATCAGAATCAGAAGCGGGGAATCAGAGGCCGGGAATCAGAGGCCGGGAATCAGATGCTGGGAATAAGAGGCCGGGAATCAGAGGTGGGGAATCAGTGTCCGGGAATCAGAGATGGGGATTCAGAGGCGGAGAATGAGATATGGAGAATCAGAGGCGGGGAATCAGAGGTGGGGAAACAGAGGTGGGGAATCAGATATGGTAAATCAGAGGTGGCGAATCAAAGGCGGTGAATCAGAGATGGGGAATCAGAGGCGGGCAATCAGAGGCAGGGAATCAAACACGGGGAATCAGAGGCGGGGAATCAGAGCTGGGGAATCAGAGGCGGGGAATCAGAGTTGGGGAATCAGAGGCGGGGAATCAGATATGGGGAAAGAGGGGCGGGGAATCAGAGGCGGGGAAACAGAGGCGAGGAATCTGAGATGGGGAATCAGAGGTGTGGAATCAGAGGTTGGGAATCAGAGGCAGGGAATCAGAGGCGGGGAAACAGAGGAGGGGAATCAGATATGGGGAATCAGAGGTGGCGAATCAAAGGCGGTGAAACAGAGATGGGGAATCAGGGCAGGGAATCAGAGGCAGGGAATCAAACACGGGGAATCAGAGCTGGGGAATCAGAGGCGGGGAATTAGAGTTGGGGAATCAGAGGAGGGGAGTCAGAGGCGGGGAAACAGGCGGGGAATCAGATATGGGGAATAAGAGGTGGGGAATCAGATGTTGGGAATCAGAGGAAGGGAATCAGAGGTGGGGAATCAGAGGCGGGGAATCAGAGGCAGGGAATCAGATGTGCGGAATCGGAGATGGGGAATCAGAGGCAGGGAATCAGAGGCGGGGAATCAGAGGCGGGGAATCAGAGGCCGGGAATCAGATATGGGGAAACAGAGGCGGGGAATCAGAGGCGGGGAAACAGAGGCGGGGAATCAGATATGGGGAATCAGAGGTGGGGAATCAGAGGTTGGGAATCAGAGGCAGGGAATCAGAGGCTGGGAATCATATGCATGGAATCAGATGCGGGGAATCAGAGGCGGGGAATCAGAGCTGGGGAATCAGAGGTGGGGAATCAAAGTTGGGGAATCAGAGTCGGGGACTTAGATATGGGGAAACAGAGGCGGGGAATCAGAGGCGGGGAACAGAAGGCGGGGAATCAGATATGGGGAATCAGAGATGGGGAATCAGAGGCAGGGAATTAGATGTGCGGAATCAGAGATGGGGAATCAGAGGTGGGGAATCAGAATCAGAAGCAGGGAATCAGAGGCAGGGAATCAGAGTTGGGGATTCAGAGGCGGGGAATTAGATATGGGGAATCAGAGGTGGGGAATCAGAGGTTGTGAATCAGAGATGGGGAATCACAGGCGTGGAATCAGAGGCAGGGAATAGAACGCGGGGAATCAGAGGCAGGGAATCAGAGTTGGGGCATCAGAGGTTGGGAATTAGATATGGGGAAACAGAGGCGGGGAATCAGAGGCGGGGAAACAGAGGCGGGGAATCAGATATGGGGAATCAGAGGTGGGGAATAAGAGGTTGGGAATCAGAGGCAGGGAATCAGAGGCTTGGAATCAGATGCAGGGAATCCGATGCGGGGAATCAGAAATGGGGAATCAGAGGTGGGGAATCAGAGGTTGGGAATCAGATGCAGGGAATCAGAGGCTTGGAATCAGATGCAGGGAATCAGATGCGGGGAATCAGAGGCGGGGAATCATAGCTGGAGAATCAGAGGTGGGGAATCAGAGTTGGGGAATCAGAGGCGGGTCTTAGATATTGGGAAACAGAGGCGGGGAATCAGAGGCGGGGAAACAGAGGCGGTAAATCAGATATGGGGAATCAGAGGTGGGGAATCAGAGGCAGGGAATCAGATGTGCGCAATCAGAGATGGGGAATCAGAGGCAGGGAATCAGAATCAGAAGCAGGGAATCAGAGGCCGGGAATCAGAGGCCGGAATCAGATGACGGGAATAAGAGGCCGTGAATCAGAGGTGGTGAATCAGAGTCCGGGAATCAGAGATGGGGATTCAGAGTCGGGGAATGAGATATGGGGAATCAGAGGCGGGGAATCAGAGGCGGGGAAACAGAGGCGGGGAATCAGATATGGGGAATCAGAGGTGGCGAATCAAAGGCGGTGAATCAGAGCTGGGGAATCAGAGGCGGGGAATCAGAGTTGGGGTATCAGAGGCGGGGAATCAGAGCTGGGGAATCAGAGTCGGGAAATCAGAGGCAGGGAATCAGATGTGCAGAATCAGAGATGGGGAATCAGAGGTGGGGAATCAGAGGCGGTGAGTCAGAGATGGGGAATCAGAGGCGGTGAATCAGAGGCAGGAAATCAGACACGGGGATTCAGAGGCTGGGAATCAGACGGGGGGAATCAAAGGTGGGGAATCAGAGCTGGGGAATCAGAGGCAGGGAATCAGAGTTGGGGATTCAGAGGCGGGGAATCAGATATGGGGAAACAGAGGTGGGGAATCAGAGGCGGGAAAACAGAGGCGAGGAATTAGATATGGGGAATCAGAGGTGGGGAATCAGAGGTGGTGAATCAGAGATGGGGAATCACAGGCGGGGAATCAGAGGCAGGGAATAGAACGCGGGGAATCAGAGGCAGGGAATCAGAGTTGGGGCATCAGAGGTTGGGAATTAGATATGGGGAAACAGAGGCGGGGAATCAGAGGTGGGGAAACAGAGGCGGGGAATCAGATATGGGGAATCAGAGGTGGGGAATCAGAGGCAGGGAATCAGATGTGCGGAATCAGAGATGGGGAATCAGAGGCAGGGAATCAGAATAAGAAGCGGGGAATCAGATATGGGGAATCAGAGGCCAGGAATCAGATGCTGGGAATAAGAGGCCGGGAATCAGAGGTGGGGAATCAGAGTCCGGGAATCAGAGATGGGGATTCAAAGGCGGGGAATGAGATATGGAGAATCAGAGGCGGGGAATTTGAGGCGTGGAAACAGTGGTGGGGAATCAGATATGGGGAATCAGAGGTGGCGAATCAAAGGCGGTGAATCAGAGCTGGGGAATCAGAGGCGGGGAATCAGAGTTGGGGTATCAGAGGCGGGGAATCAGAGCTGGGGAATCAGAGTCGGGAAATCAGAGGCAGGGAATCAGATGTGCAGAATCAGAGATGGGGAATCAGAGGTGGGGAATCAGAGGCGGTGAGTCAGAGATGGGGAATCAGAGGCGGTGAATCAGAGGCAGGAAATCAGACACGGGGATTCAGAGGCTGGGAATCAGACGGGGGGAATCAAAGGTGGGGAATCAGAGCTGGGGAATCAGAGGCAGGGAATCAGAGTTGGGGATTCAGAGGCGGGGAATCAGATATGGGGAAACAGAGGTGGGGAATCAGAGGCGGGAAAACAGAGGCGAGGAATTAGATATGGGGAATCAGAGGTGGGGAATCAGAGGTGGTGAATCAGAGATGGGGAATCACAGGCGGGGAATCAGAGGCAGGGAATAGAACGCGGGGAATCAGAGGCAGGGAATCAGAGTTGGGGCATCAGAGGTTGGGAATTAGATATGGGGAAACAGAGGCGGGGAATCAGAGGTGGGGAAACAGAGGCGGGGAATCAGATATGGGGAATCAGAGGTGGGGAATCAGAGGCAGGGAATCAGATGTGCGGAATCAGAGATGGGGAATCAGAGGCAGGGAATCAGAATAAGAAGCGGGGAATCAGATATGGGGAATCAGAGGCCAGGAATCAGATGCTGGGAATAAGAGGCCGGGAATCAGAGGTGGGGAATCAGAGTCCGGGAATCAGAGATGGGGATTCAAAGGCGGGGAATGAGATATGGAGAATCAGAGGCGGGGAATTTGAGGCGTGGAAACAGTGGTGGGGAATCAGATATGGGGAATCAGAGGTGGCGAATCAAAGGCAGTGAATCAGAGATGGGGAATCAGAGGCGGGGAATCAGAGGCAGGGAATCAAACACAGGGAATCAGAGGCGGGGAATCAGAGCTGGGGAATCAGAGGCGGGGAATCTGAGTTGGGGAATAAGTGGCGGGGAATCAGATATGGGGAAACAGGGGCCGGGAATCAGAGGCGGGGAAACAGAGGCGGGGAATCAGATATGGGGAATCAGAGGTGTGGAATCAGAGGTTGGGAAACAGAGGCGGGGAATCAGATACGGGGAATCAGAGGTGGGGAATCAGAGGTGGTGAATCAGAGATGGGGAATCACAGGCGGGGAATCAGAGGCAGGGAATAGAACGCGGGGAATCAGAGGCAGGGAATTAGAGTTGGGGCATCAGAGGTTCGGAATTAGATATGGGGAAACAGAGGCGGGGAATCAGAGGCGGGGAAACAGAGGCGGGGAATCAGATATGGGGAATCAGAGGTGGGGAATCAGAGGCAGGGAATCAGATGTGCGGAATCAGAGATGGGGAATCAGAGGCAGGGAATCAGAATCAGAAGCGGGGAATCAGAGGCCGGGAAACAGAGGCCGGGAATCAGATGCTGGGAATAAGAGGCCGGGAATCAGAGGTGGGGAATCAGAGGCGGGGAATCAGATATGGGGAAAGAGGGGCGGGGAATCAGAGGCGGGGAAACAGAGGCGAGGAATCAGAGATGGGGAATCAGAGGTGTGGAATCAGAGGTTGGGAATCAGAGGCAGGGAATCAGAGGCGGGGAAACAGAGGAGGGGAATCAGATATGGGGAATCAGAGGTGGCGAATCAAAGGCGGTGAAACAGAGATGGGGAATCAGGGCAGGGAATCAGAGGCAGGGAATCAAACACGGGGAATCAGAGCTGGGGAATCAGAGGCGGGGAATTAGAGTTGGGGAATCAGAGGAGGGGAGTCAGAGGCGGGGAAACAGGCGGGGAATCAGATATGGGGAATAAGAGGTGGGGAATCAGATGTTGGGAATCAGAGGCAGGGAATCAGAGGTGGGGAATCAGAGGCGGGGAATCAGAGGCAGGGAATCAGAGGCGGGGAATCAGAGGCGGGGAATCAGAGGCCGGGAATCAGATATGGGGAAACAGAGGCGGGGAATCAGAGGCGGGGAAACAGAGGCGGGGAATCAGATATGGGAAATCAGAGGTGGGGAATCAGAGGTTGGGAATCAGAGGCAGGGAATCAGAGGCTTGGAATCAGATGCAGGTAATCAGAGGCGGGGAATCAGAGGCGGGGAAACAGAGACAGGGAATGAGATATGGGGAATCAGAGGTGGCGAATCAAAGGCGGTGAATCAGAGATGGGGAATCAGAGGCGGGCAATCAGAGGCAGGGAATCAAACACGGGGAATCAGAGGCGGGGAATCAGAGCTGGGGAATCAGAGGCTGGGAATCAGGGTTGGGGAATCAGAGGCGGGGAATCAGATATGGGGAAACAGGGGCGGGGAATCAGAGGTGGGGAAACACAGGCGGGGAATCAGATATGGGGAATCAGAGGTGTGGAATCAGAGGTTGGGAATCAGAGGCAGGGAATCAGAGGCGGGGAAACAGAGGCGGGGAATCAGATAAGGGGAATCAGAGGTGGCGAATCAAAGGCGGTGAAACAGAGATGGGGAATCAGGGCAGGGAATCAGAGGCAGGGAATCAAACACGGGGAATCAGAGCTGGGGAATCAGAGGCGGGGAATTAGAGTTGGGGAATCAGAGGAGGGGAATCAGAGGCGGGGAAACAGAGGCGGGGAATCAGATATGGGGAATCAGAGGTGGGGAATCAGATGTTGGGAATCAGAGGCAGGGAATCAGAGGCGGGGAATCAGAGGCGGGGAATCAGAGGCAGGGAATCAGATGTGCGGAATCGGAGATGGGGAATCAGAGGCAGGGAATCAGAGGCGGGGAATCAGAGGCGGGGAATCAGAGGCCGGGAATCAGATATGGGGAAACAGAGGCGGGGAATCAGAGGCGGGGAAACAGAGGCGGGGAATCAGATATGGGGAATCAGAGGTGGGGAATCAGAGGTTGGGAATCAGTTGCAGGGAATCAGAGGCTTGGAATCAGATGCAGGGAATCAGATGCGGGGAATCAGAGGCGGGGAATCAGAGCTGGAGAATCAGAGGTGGGGAATCAGAGTTGGGGAATAAGAGGCGGGGACTTAGATATTGGGAAACAGAGGCGGGGAATCAGAGGCGGGGAAACAGAGGCGGGAAATCAGATATGGGGAATCAGAGGTGGGGAATCAGAGGCAGGGAATCAGATGTGCGCAATCAGAGATGGGGAATCAGAGGCAGGGAATCAGAATCAGAAGCAGGGAATCAGAGGCCAGGAATCAGAGGCCGGAATCAGATGCCGGGAATAAGAGTCCGGGAATCAGAGGTGGGGAATCAGAGTCCGGGAATCAGAGATGGGGATTCAGAGGCGGGGAATGAGATATGGGGAATCAGAGGCGGGGAATCAGAGGCGGGGAAACAGAGGCGGGGAATCAGATATGGGGAATCAGAGGTGGCGAATGAAAGGCGGTGAATCAGAGATGGGGAATCAGAGGCCGGGAATCAGAGGCAGGGAATCAAACACGGGGAATAAGAGGCGGGGAATCAGAGCTGGGGAATCAGAGGCGGGGAATCAGAGTTGGGGAATCAGAGGCGGGGAATCAGAGGCAGGGAATCAATATGGGAATTCAGAGGTGGGGAATCAGATGTTGGGAATCAGAGGCAGGGAATCAGAGGCGAGGATTCAGAGCTGGGGAATCAGAGGCGGGGAATCAGAATTGGGGAATCAGAGATGGGGAATCAGAGATGGGGAATCAGAGATGGGGAATCAGAGGCGGGGAATCAGACGCTGGGAATCAGAGGTGGTGAATCAGAGATGTGGAATCAGAGGCGGGGAATCAGAGGCAGGGAATCAGACGCGGGGAATCAGAGGTGGGGAATCATAGCTGGCGAATCAGAGGCGGGGAATCAGAGGTGGGGAATCAGAGGCGGGGAATCAGATATTGTTAATCAGAGGTGGGGAATCAGAGGCGGGGAAACAGAGGCGGGGAATCAGATATGGGGAATCAGAGGTGGGGAATCAGAGGCCGGTAATCAGACGCGGGGAATCAGAGGCGGGGATTCAGAGCTGGGGAATCAGAGGCGGGGAATCAGAGTTGGGGAATCAGAGGCGGGGAATCAGATATGGGAAATCAGAGGCGGGGATTCAGAGGCGGGGAAACAGAGGCGGGGATTCAGATATGGGGAATCAGAGGTGGGGAATCAGGGGCGGGGTATCAGTGGCAGGGAATCAGAGGCGGGAAATCAGAGGCCGGGAATCAGAGGCGGTGAATCAGAGGCGGTGAATCAGAGGCGGGGAATCAGAGGCAGGGAATCTGATGTGCGGAATCAGAGATGGGGAATCAGAGGTGGGGAATCAGAGGCGGTGAATCAGACATGGGTAATCAGAGGCGGGGAATCAGAGGCAGGAAATCTGACACGGGGTATCAGAGGCGGGGAATCAGAGCTGGGGAATTAGATGCAGGGAATCAGAGTTGGGGATTCAGAGGCGGGGAATCAGATATGGGGAAACAGTGGCGGGGAATCAGAGGCGGGGAAACAGAGGCGGGGAATCAGATATGGGGAATCAGAGGTGGGTATTCAGAGCTGGGGAATCAGAGGTGTGGAATCAGAGTTGCGGAATCAGAGGCGGGGACTTAGATATGGGGAAACAGAGGCGGGGAATCAGAGGCGGGGAAACAGAGGCGGGGAATCAGATATGGGGAATCAGAGGTGGGGAATCAGAGGCAGGGAATCAGATGTGTGGAATCAGAGATGGGGAATCAGAGGCAGGGAATCAGAATCAGAAGCAGGGAATAAGACGCGGGGAATCTGAGGCGGGGAATCAGAGCTGGGGAATCAGAGGCTGTGAATCAGAGTCGGGGAATCAGAAGCAGGGAATCGGATGTGCGGAATCAGAGATGGGGAATCAGAGGTGGGGAATCAGAGGCGGTGAATCAGACATGGGTAATCAGAGGCGGGGAATCAGAGGCAGGAAATCAGACACGGGGAATCTGAGGCGGGGAATCAGAGGCGGGGAATCAGAGGCAGGGAATGGGATGTGCGGAATCAGAGATGGGGAATCAGAGGTGGGGAATCAGAGGCGGTGAATCAGACATGGGTAAACAGAGGCGGGGAATCAGAGGCAGGAAATCAGACACGGGGAATCAGAGGCGGGGAATCAGAGCTGGGGAATTAGATGCAGGGAATCAGAGTTGGGGATTCAGAGGCGGGGAATCAGATATGGGGAAACTGAGGTGGGGAATCATAGGTGGGCAAATAGAGGCGGGGAAACAGATATGGGGAAACAGAGGCGGGGAATCAGAGGCGGGGAAACAGAGGCGGGGAATCAGATATGGGGAATCAGAGGTGGGGAATCAGAGTTTGGGAATCACAGGCACGGAATCAGAGGCTGGGTATCAGATGCAGGGAATCAGATGCGGGGAATCAGAGGCGGGGAATCAGAGGCGGGGAATCAGATATGGGGAATCAGAGGTGGGGAATCAGAGGTCGGTAATCAGACGCGGGGAATCAGAGGCGGGGATTCAGAGCTGGGGAATCAGAGGCGGGGAATCAGAGTTGGGGAATCAGAGGCGGGGAATCAGATATGGGAAATCAGAGGCGGGGATTCAGAGGCGGGGAAACAGAGGCGGGGAATCAGATATGGGGAATCAGAGGTGGGGAATCAGGGGCGGGGTATCAGTGGCAGGGAATCAGAGGCGGGAAATCAGAGGCCGGGAATCAGAGGCGGTGAATCAGAGGCGGTGAATCAGAGGCGGGGAATCAGAGGCAGGGAATCTGATGTGCGGAATCAGAGATGGGGAATCAGAGGTGGGGAATCAGAGGCGGTGAATCAGACATGGGTAATCAGAGGCGGGGAATCAGAGGCAGGAAATCTGACACGGGGAATCAGAGGCGGGGAATCAGAGCTGGGGAATTAGATGCAGGGAATCAGAGTTGGGGATTCAGAGGCGGGGAATCAGATATGGGGAAACAGTGGCGGGGAATCAGAGGCGGGGAAACAGAGGCGGGGAATCAGATATGGGGAATCAGAGGTGGGTATTCAGAGCTGGGGAATCAGAGGTGTGGAATCAGAGTATCGGAATCAGAGGCGGGGACTTAGATATGGGGAAACAGAGGCGGGGAATCAGAGGCGGGGAAACAGAGGCGGGGAATCAGATATGGGGAATCAGAGGTGGGGAATCAGAGGCAGGGAATCAGATGTGTGGAATCAGAGATGGGGAATCAGAGGCAGGGAATCAGAATCAGAAGCAGGGAATAAGACGCGGGGAATCTGAGGCGGGGAATCAGAGCTGGGGAATCAGAGGCTGTGAATCAGAGTCGGGGAATCAGAAGCAGGGAATCGGATGTGCGGAATCAGAGATGGGGAATCAGAGGTGGGGAATCAGAGGCGGTGAATCAGACATGGGTAATCAGAGGCGGGGAATCAGAGGCAGGAAATCAGACACGGGGAATCTGAGGAGGGGAATCAGAGGCGGGGAATCAGAGGCAGGGAATGGGATGTGCGGAATCGGAGATGGGGAATCAGAGGTGGGGAATCACAGGCGGTGAATCAGACATGGGTAAACAGAGCCGGGGAATCAGAGGCAGGAAATCAGACACGGGGAATCAGAGGCGGGGAATCAGAGCTGGGGAATTAGATGCAGGGAATCAGAGTTGGGGATTCAGAGGCGGGGAATCAGATATGGGGAAACTGAGGTGGGGAATCATAGGTGGGCAAATAGAGGCGGGGAAACAGATATGGGGAAACAGAGGCGGGGAATCAGAGGCGGGGAAACAGAGGCGGGGAATCAGATATGGGGAATCAGAGGTGGGGAATCAGAGTTTGGGAATCACAGGCACGGAATCAGAGGCTGGGTATCAGATGCAGGGAATCAGATGCGGGGAATCAGAGGCGGGGAATCAGAGCTGGGGAATCAGAGGTGGGGAATCAGAGTTGGGGAATCAGAGGCGGGGACTTAGATATGGGGAAACAGAGGCGGGGAATCAGAGAAGGGGAAACAGAGGCGGGGAATCAGATATGGGGAATCAGAGGTGGGGAATCAGAGGCAGGGAATCAGATGTGCGGAATCAGAGATGGGGAATCAGAGGCAGGGAATCAGAATCAGAAGCAGGGAATAAGATGCGGGGAATCAGAGGCGGGGAATCAGAGCTGGGGAATCAGAGTCAGTGAATCAGAGGCGGGGAATCAGAGGCAGGGAATCGGATGTGCCGAATCAGAGATGGGGAATCAGAGGTGGGGAATCCGAGGCGGTGAATCAGACATGGGTAATCAGAGGCGGGGAATCAGAGGCAGGAAATCAGACACGGGGAATCAGAGGCGGGGAATCAGAGCTGGGAAATTAGAGGCAGGGAATCAGAGTTGGGGATTCAGAGGCGGGGAATCAGATATGGGGAAAAAGAGGCGGGGAAACAGAGGCGGGCAAATAGAGGCGGGGATCAGATATGGGGAAACAGAGGAGGGGAATCAGAGGCGGGGAAACAGAGGCGGGGAATCAGATATGGGGAATCAGAGGTGGGGAATCAGAGGTTGGGAATCAGAGGCAGGGAATCAGAGGCTGGGAATCATATGCATGGAATCAGATGCGGGGAATCAGAGGCGGGGAATCAGAGCTGGGGAATCAGAGGTGGGGAATCAAAGTTGGGGAATCAGAGTCGGGGACTTAGATATGGGGAAACAGAGGCGGGGAATCAGAGGCGGGGAACAGAAGGCGGGGAATCAGATATGGGGAATCAGAGATGGGGAATCAGAGGCAGGGAATTAGATGTGCGGAATCAGAGATGGGGAATCAGAGGTGGGAAATCAGAATCAGAAGCAGGGAATCAGAGGCAGGGAATCAGAGTTGGGGATTCAGAGGCGGGGAATTAGATATGGGGAATCAGAGGTGGGGAATCAGAGGTGGTGAATCAGAGATGGGGAATCACAGGCGTGGAATCAGAGGCAGGGAATAGAACGCGGGGAATCAGAGGCAGGGAATCAGAGTTGGGGCATCAGAGGATGGGAATTAGATATGGGGAAACAGAGGCGGGGAATCAGAGGCGGGGAAACAGAGGCGGGGAATCAGATATGGGGAATCAGAGGTGGGGAATCAGAGGTTGGGAATCAGAGGCAGGGAATCAGAGGCTTGGAATCAGATGCAGGGAATCAGATGCGGGGAATCAGAAATGGGGAATCAGAGGTGGGGAATCAGAGGTTGGGAATCAGATGCAGGGAATCAGAGGCTTGGAATCAGATGCAGGGAATCAGATGCGGGGAATCAGAGGCGGGGAATCATAGCTGGAGAATCAGAGGTGGGGAATCAGAGTTGGGGAATCAGAGGCGGGTCTTAGATATTGGGAAACAGAGGCGGGGAATCAGAGGCGGGGAAACAGAGGCGGGAAATCAGATATGGGGAATCAGAGGTGGGGAATCAGAGGCAGGGAATCAGATGTGCGCAATCAGAGATGGGGAATCAGAGGCAGGGAATCAGAATCAGAAGCAGGGAATCAGAGGCCGGGAATCAGAGGCCGGAATCAGATGACGGGAATAAGAGGCCGGGAATCAGAGGTGGGGTATCAGAGTCCGGGAATCAGAGATGGGGATTCAGAGTCGGGGAATGAGATATGGGGAATCAGAGGCGGGGAATCAGAGGCGGGGAAACAGAGGCGGGGAATCAGATATGGGGAATCAGAGGTGGCGAATCAAAGGCGGTGAATCAGAGCTGGGGAATCAGGGCAGGGAATCAGAGGCAGGGAATCAAACACGGGGAATCAGAGCTGGGGAATCAGAGGCGGGGAATTAGAGTTGGGGAATCAGAGGAGGGGAATCAGAGGCGGGGAAACAGAGGCGGGGAATCAGATATGGGGAATCAGAGGTGGGGAATCAGATGTTGGGAATCAGAGGCAGGGAATCAGAGGCGGGGAATCAGAGGCGGGGAATCAGAGGCAGGGAATCAGATGTGCGGAATCGGAGATGGGGAATCAGAGGCAGGGAATCAGAGGCGGGGAATCAGAGGCGGGGAATCAGAGGCCGGGAATCAGATATGGGGAAACAGAGGCGGGGAATCAGAGGCGGGGAAACAGAGGCGGGGAATCAGATATGGGGAATCAGAGGTGGGGAATCAGAGGTTGGGAATCAGTTGCAGGGAATCAGAGGCTTGGAATCAGATGCAGGGAATCAGATGCGGGGAATCAGAGGCGGGGAATCAGAGCTGGAGAATCAGAGGTGGGGAATCAGAGTTGGGGAATCAGAGGCGGGGACTTAGATATTGGGAAACAGAGGCGGGGAATCAGAGGCGGGGAAACAGAGGCGGGAAATCAGATATGGGGAATCAGAGGTGGGGAATCAGAGGCAGGGAATCAGATGTGCGCAATCAGAGATGGGGAATCAGAGGCAGGGAATCAGAATCAGAAGCAGGGAATCAGAGGCCAGGAATCAGAGGCCGGAATCAGATGCCGGGAATAAGAGTCCGGGAATCAGAGGTGGGGAATCAGAGTCCGGGAATCAGAGATGGGGATTCAGAGGCGGGGAATGAGATATGGGGAATCAGAGGCGGGGAATCAGAGGCGGGGAAACAGAGGCGGGGAATCAGATATGGGGAATCAGAGGTGGCGAATGAAAGGCGGTGAATCAGAGATGGGGAATCAGAGGCCGGGAATCAGAGGCAGGGAATCAAACACGGGGAATAAGAGGCGGGGAATCAGAGCTGGGGAATCAGAGGCGGGGAATCAGAGTTGGGGAATCAGAGGCGGGGAATCAGAGGCAGGGAATCAATATGGGAATTCAGAGGTGGGGAATCAGATGTTGGGAATCAGAGGCAGGGAATCAGAGGCGAGGATTCAGAGCTGGGGAATCAGAGGCGGGGAATCAGAATTGGGGAATCAGAGATGGGGAATCAGAGATGGGGAATCAGAGATGGGGAATCAGAGGCGGGGAATCAGACGCTGGGAATCAGAGGTGGTGAATCAGAGATGTGGAATCAGAGGCGGGGAATCAGAGGCAGGGAATCAGACGCGGGGAATCAGAGGTGGGGAATCATAGCTGGCGAATCAGAGGCGGGGAATCAGAGGTGGGGAATCAGAGGCGGGGAATCAGATATTGTTAATCAGAGGTGGGGAATCAGAGGCGGGGAAACAGAGGCGGGGAATCAGATATGGGGAATCAGAGGTGGTGAATCAGAGGCCGGTAATCAGACGCGGGGAATCAGAGGCGGGGATTCAGAGCTGGGGAATCAGAGGCGGGGAATCAGAGTTGGGGAATCAGAGGCGGGGAATCAGATATGGGAAATCAGAGGCGGGGATTCAGAGGCGGGGAAACAGAGGCGGGGATTCAGATATGGGGAATCAGAGGTGGGGAATCAGGGGCGGGGTATCAGTGGCAGGGAATCAGAGGCGGGAAATCAGAGGCCGGGAATCAGAGGCGGTGAATCAGAGGCGGTGAATCAGAGGCGGGGAATCAGAGGCAGGGAATCTGATGTGCGGAATCAGAGATGGGGAATCAGAGGCGGGGAATCAGAGTTGGGGAATCAGAGGCGGGGAATCAGATATGGGAAATCAGAGGCGGGGATTCAGAGGCGGGGAAACAGAGGCGGGGAATCAGATATGGGGAATCAGAGGTGGGGAATCAGGGGCGGGGTATCAGTGGCAGGGAATCAGAGGCGGGAAATCAGAGGCCGGGAATCAGAGGCGGTGAATCAGAGGCGGTGAATCAGAGGCGGGGAATCAGATATGGGGAATCAGAGGTGGGGAATCAGGGGCGGGGTATCAGTGGCAGGGAATCAGAGGCGGGAAATCAGAGGCCGGGAATCAGAGGCGGTGAATCAGAGGCGGTGAATCAGAGGCGGGGAATCAGAGGCAGGGAATCTGATGTGCGGAATCAGAGATGGGGAATCAGAGGTGGGGAATCAGAGGCGGTGAATCAGACATGGGTAATCAGAGGCGGGGAATCAGAGGCAGGAAATCTGACACGGGGAATCAGAGGCGGGGAATCAGAGCTGGGGAATTAGATGCAGGGAATCAGAGTTGGGGATTCAGAGGCGGGGAATCAGATATGGGGAAACAGTGGCGGGGAATCAGAGGCGGGGAAACAGAGGCGGGGAATCAGATATGGGGAATCAGAGGTGGGTATTCAGAGCTGGGGAATCAGAGGTGTGGAATCAGAGTTGCGGAATCAGAGGCGGGGACTTAGATATGGGGAAACAGAGGCGGGGAATCAGAGGCGGGGAAACAGAGGCGGGGAATCAGATATGGGGAATCAGAGGTGGGGAATCAGAGGCAGGGAATCAGATGTGTGGAATCAGAGATGGGGAATCAGAGGCAGGGAATCAGAATCAGAAGCAGGGAATAAGACGCGGGGAATCTGAGGTGGGGAATCAGAGCTGGGGAATCAGAGGCTGTGAATCAGAGTCGGGGAATCAGAAGCAGGGAATCGGATGTGCGGAATCAGAGATGGGGAATCAGAGGTGGGGAATCAGAGGCGGTGAATCAGACATGGGTAATCAGAGGCGGGGAATCAGAGGCAGGAAATCAGACACGGGGAATCTGAGGCGGGGAATCAGAGGCGGGGAATCAGAGGCAGGGAATGGGATGTGCGGAATCAGAGATGGGGAATCAGAGGTGGGGAATCAGAGGCGGTGAATCAGACATGGGTAAACAGAGGCGGGGAATCAGAGGCAGGAAATCAGACACGGGGAATCAGAGGCGGGGAATCAGAGCTGGGGAATTAGATGCAGGGAATCAGAGTTGGGGATTCAGAGGCGGGGAATCAGATATGGGGAAACTGAGGTGGGGAATCATAGGTGGGCAAATAGAGGCGGGGAAACAGATATGGGGAAACAGAGGCGGGGAATCAGAGGCGGGGAAACAGAGGCGGGGAATCAGATATGGGGAATCAGAGGTGGGGAATCAGAGTTTGGGAATCACAGGCACGGAATCAGAGGCTGGGTATCAGATGCAGGGAATCAGATGCGGGGAATCAGAGGCGGGGAATCAGAGGCGGGGAATCAGATATGGGGAATCAGAGGTGGGGAATCAGAGGCCGGTAATCAGACGCGGGGAATCAGAGGCGGGGATTCAGAGCTGGGGAATCAGAGGCGGGGAATCAGAGTTGGGGAATCAGAGGCGGGGAATCAGATATGGGAAATCAGAGGCGGGGATTCAGAGGCGGGGAAACAGAGGCGGGGAATCAGATATGGGGAATCAGAGGTGGGGAATCAGGGGCGGGGTATCAGTGGCAGGGAATCAGAGGCGGGAAATCAGAGGCCGGGAATCAGAGGCGGTGAATCAGAGGCGGTGAATCAGAGGCGGGGAATCAGAGGCAGGGAATCTGATGTGCGGAATCAGAGATGGGGAATCAGAGGTGGGGAATCAGAGGCGGTGAATCAGACATGGGTAATCAGAGGCGGGGAATCAGAGGCAGGAAATCTGACACGGGGAATCAGAGGCGGGGAATCAGAGCTGGGGAATTAGATGCAGGGAATCAGAGTTGGGGATTCAGAGGCGGGGAATCAGATATGGGGAAACAGTGGCGGGGAATCAGAGGCGGGGAAACAGAGGCGGGGAATCAGATATGGGGAATCAGAGGTGGGTATTCAGAGCTGGGGAATCAGAGGTGTGGAATCAGAGTTGCGGAATCAGAGGCGGGGACTTAGATATGGGGAAACAGAGGCGGGGAATCAGAGGCGGGGAAACAGAGGCGGGGAATCAGATATGGGGAATCAGAGGTGGGGAATCAGAGGCAGGGAATCAGATGTGTGGAATCAGAGATGGGGAATCAGAGGCAGGGAATCAGAATCAGAAGCAGGGAATAAGACGCGGGGAATCTGAGGCGGGGAATCAGAGCTGGGGAATCAGAGGCTGTGAATCAGAGTCGGGGAATCAGAAGCAGGGAATCGGATGTGCGGAATCAGAGATGGGGAATCAGAGGTGGGGAATCAGAGGCGGTGAATCAGACATGGGTAATCAGAGGCGGGGAATCAGAGGCAGGAAATCAGACACGGGGAATCTGAGGCGGGGAATCAGAGGCGGGGAATCAGAGGCAGGGAATGGGATGTGCGGAATCAGAGATGGGGAATCAGAGGTGGGGAATCAGAGGCGGTGAATCAGACATGGGTAAACAGAGGCGGGGAATCAGAGGCAGGAAATCAGACACGGGGAATCAGAGGCGGGGAATCAGAGCTGGGGAATTAGATGCAGGGAATCAGAGTTGGGGATTCAGAGGCGGGGAATCAGATATGGGGAAACTGAGGTGGGGAATCATAGGTGGGCAAATAGAGGCGGGGAAACAGATATGGGGAAACAGAGGCGGGGAATCAGAGGCGGGGAAACAGAGGCGGGGAATCAGATATGGGGAATCAGAGGTGGGGAATCAGAGTTTGGGAATCACAGGCACGGAATCAGAGGCTGGGTATCATATGCAGGGAATCAGATGCGGGGAATCAGAGGCGGGGAATCAGAGCTGGGGAATCAGAGGTGGGGAATCAGAGTTGGGGAATCAGAGGCGGGGACTTAGATATGGGGAAACAGAGGCGGGGAATCAGAGAAGGGGAAACAGAGGCGGGGAATCAGATATGGGGAATCAGAGGTGGGGAATCAGAGGCAGGGAATCAGATGTGCGGAATCAGAGATGGGGAATCAGAGGCAGGGAATCAGAATCAGAAGCAGGGAATAAGATGCGGGGAATCAGAGGCGGGGAATCAGAGCTGGGGAATCAGAGTCAGTGAATCAGAGGCGGGGAATCAGAGGCAGGGAATCGGATGTGCCGAATCAGAGATGGGGAATCAGAGGTGGGGAATCCGAGGCGGTGAATCAGACATGGGTAATCAGAGGCGGGGAATCAGAGGCAGGAAATCAGACACGGGGAATCAGAGGCGGGGAATCAGAGCTGGGAAATTAGAGGCAGGGAATCAGAGTTGGGGATTCAGAGGCGGGGAATCAGATATGGGGAAAAAGAGGCGGGGAAACAGAGGCGGGCAAATAGAGGCGGGGATCAGATATGGGGAAACAGAGGAGGGGAATCAGAGGCGGGGAAACAGAGGCGGGGAATCAGATATGGGGAATCAGAGGTGGGGAATCAGAGGTTGGGAATCAGAGGCAGGGAATCAGAGGCTGGGAATCATATGCATGGAATCAGATGCGGGGAATCAGAGGCGGGGAATCAGAGCTGGGGAATCAGAGGTGGGGAATCAAAGTTGGGGAATCAGAGTCGGGGACTTAGATATGGGGAAACAGAGGCGGGGAATCAGAGGCGGGGAACAGAAGGCGGGGAATCAGATATGGGGAATCAGAGATGGGGAATCAGAGGCAGGGAATTAGATGTGCGGAATCAGAGATGGGGAATCAGAGGTGGGAAATCAGAATCAGAAGCAGGGAATCAGAGGCAGGGAATCAGAGTTGGGGATTCAGAGGCGGGGAATTAGATATGGGGAATCAGAGGTGGGGAATCAGAGGTGGTGAATCAGAGATGGGGAATCACAGGCGTGGAATCAGAGGCAGGGAATAGAACGCGGGGAATCAGAGGCAGGGAATCAGAGTTGGGGCATCAGAGGATGGGAATTAGATATGGGGAAACAGAGGCGGGGAATCAGAGGCGGGGAAAAAGAGGCGGGGAATCAGATATGGGGAATCAGAGGTGGGGAATCAGAGGTTGGGAATCAGAGGCAGGGAATCAGAGGCTTGGAATCAGATGCAGGGAATCAGATGCGGGGAATCAGAAATGGGGAATCAGAGGTGGGGAATCAGAGGTTGGGAATCAGATGCAGGGAATCAGAGGCTTGGAATCAGATGCAGGGAATCAGATGCGGGGAATCAGAGGCGGGGAATCATAGCTGGAGAATCAGAGGTGGGGAATCAGAGTTGGGGAATCAGAGGCGGGTCTTAGATATTGGGAAACAGAGGCGGGGAATCAGAGGCGGGGAAACAGAGGCGGGAAATCAGATATGGGGAATCAGAGGTGGGGAATCAGAGGCAGGGAATCAGATGTGCGCAATCAGAGATGGGGAATCAGAGGCAGGGAATCAGAATCAGAAGCAGGGAATCAGAGGCCGGGAATCAGAGGCCGGAATCAGATGACGGGAATAAGAGGCCGGGAATCAGAGGTGGGGTATCAGAGTCCGGGAATCAGAGATGGGGATTCAGAGTCGGGGAATGAGATATGGGGAATCAGAGGCGGGGAATCAGAGGCGGGGAAACAGAGGCGGGGAATCAGATATGGGGAATCAGAGGTGGCGAATCAAAGGCGGTGAATCAGAGCTGGGGAATCAGAGGCGGGGAATCAGAGTTGGGGAATCAGAGGCGGGGAATCAGAGCTGGGGAATCAGAGTCGGGGAATCAGAGGCAGGGAATCAGATGTGCGGAATCAGAGATGGGGAATCAGAGGTGGGGAATCAGAGGCGGTGAGTCAGAGATGGGGAATCAGAGGCGGTGAATCAGAGGCAGGAAATCAGACACGGGGATTCAGAGGCTGGGAATCAGACGGGGGGAATCAAAGGTGGGGAATCAGAGCTGGGGAATCAGAGGCAGGGAATCAGAGTTGGGGATTCAGAGGCGGGGAATCAGATATGGGGAAACAGAGGCGGGGAATCAGAGGCGGGAAAACAGAGGCGAGGAATTAGATATGGGGAATCAGAGGTGGGGAATCAGAGGTGGTGAATCAGAGATGGGGAATCACAGGCGGGGAATCAGAGGCAGGGAATAGAACGCGGGGAATCAGAGGCAGGGAATCAGAGTTGGGGCATCAGAGGTTGGGAATTAGATATGGGGAAACAGAGGCGGGGAATCAGAGGTGGGGAAACAGAGGCGGGGAATCAGATATGGGGAATCAGAGGTGGGGAATCAGAGGCAGGGAATCAGATGTGCGGAATCAGAGATGGGGAATCAGAGGCAGGGAATCAGAATCAGAAGCGGGGAATCAGATATGGGGAATCAGAGGCCAGGAATCAGATGCTGGGAATAAGAGGCCGGGAATCAGAGGTGGGGAATCAGAGTCCGGGAATCAGAGATGGGGATTCAAAGGCGGGGAATGAGATATGGAGAATCAGAGGCGGGGAATTTGAGGCGTGGAAACAGTGGTGGGGAATCAGATATGGGGAATCAGAGGTGGCGAATCAAAGGCAGTGAATCAGAGATGGGGAATCAGAGGCGGGGAATCAGAGGCAGGGAATCAAACACAGGGAATCAGAGGCGGGGAATCAGAGCTGGGGAATCAGAGGCGGGGAATCTGAGTTGGGGAATAAGTGGCGGGGAATCAGATATGGGGAAACAGGTGCCGGGAATCAGAGGCGGGGAAACAGAGGCGGGGAATCAGATATGGGGAATCAGAGGTGTGGAATCAGGGGTTGGGAAACAGAGGCGGGGAATCAGATATGGGGAATCAGAGGTGGGGAATCAGAGGTGGTGAATCAGAGATGGGGAATCACAGGCGGGGAATCAGAGGCAGGGAATAGAACGCGGGGAATCAGAGGCAGGGAATTAGAGTTGGGGCATCAGAGGTTCGGAATTAGATATGGGGAAACAGAGGCGGGGAATCAGAGGCGGGGAAACAGAGGCGGGGAATCAGATATGGGGAATCAGAGGTGGGGAATCAGAGGCAGGGAATCAGATGTGCGGAATCAGAGATGGGGAATCAGAGGCAGGGAATCAGAATCAGAAGCGGGGAATCAGAGGCCGGGAATCAGAGGCCGGGAATCAGATGCTGGGAATAAGAGGCCGGGAATCAGAGGTGGGGAATCAGTGTCCGGGAATCAGAGATGGGGATTCAGAGGCGGAGAATGAGATATGGAGAATCAGAGGCGGGGAATCAGAGGCGGGGAAACAGAGGTGGGGAATCAGATATGGGGAATCAGAGGTGGCGAATCAAAGGCGGTGAAACAGAGATGGGGAATCAGGGCAGGGAATCAGAGGCAGGGAATCAAACACGGGGAATCAGAGCTGGGGAATCAGAGGCGGGGAATTAGAGTTGGGGAATCAGAGGAGGGGAGTCAGAGGCGGGGAAACAGGCGGGGAATCAGATATGGGGAATAAGAGGTGGGGAATCAGATGTTGGGAATCAGAGGCAGGGAATCAGAGGTGGGGAATCAGAGGCGGGGAATCAGAGGCAGGGAATCAGATGTGCGGAATCGGAGATGGGGAATCAGAGGCAGGGAATCAGAGGCGGGGAATCAGAGGCGGGGAATCAGAGGCCGGGAATCAGATATGGGGAAACAGAGGCGGGGAATCAGATGCGGGGAAACAGAGGCGGGGAATCAGATATGGGGAATCAGAGGTGGGGAATCAGAGGTTGGGAATCAGAGGCAGGGAATCAGAGGCTGGGAATCATATGCATGGAATCAGATGCGGGGAATCAGAGGCGGGGAATCAGAGCTGGGGAATCAGAGGTGGGGAATCAAAGTTGGGGAATCAGAGTCGGGGACTTAGATATCGGGAAACAGAGGAGGGGAATCAGAGGCGGGGAACAGAAGGCGGGGAATCAGATATGGGGAATCAGAGATGGGGAATCAGAGGCAGGGAATTAGATGTGCGGAATCAGAGATGGGGAATCAGAGGTGGGGAATCAGAATCAGAAGCAGGGAATCAGAGGCAGGGAATCAGAGTTGGGGATTCAGAGGCGGGTCTTAGATATTGGGAAACAGAGGCGGGGAATCAGAGGCGGGGAAACAGAGGCGGGAAATCAGATATGGGGAATCAGAGGTGGGGAATCAGAGGCAGGGAATCAGATGTGCGCAATCAGAGATGGGGAATCAGAGGCAGGGAATCAGAATCAGAAGCAGGGAATCAGAGGCCGGGAATCAGAGGCCGGAATCAGATGACGGGAATAAGAGGCCGTGAATCAGAGGTGGGGAATCAGAGTCCGGGAATCAGAGATGGGGATTCAGAGTCGGGGAATGAGATATGGGGAATCAGAGGCGGGGAATCAGAGGCGAGGAAACAGAGGCGGGGAATCAGATATGGGGAATCAGAGGTGGCGAATCAAAGGCGGTGAATCAGAGCTGGGGAATCAGAGGCGGGGAATCAGAGTTGGGGTATCAGAGGCGGGGAATCAGAGCTGGGGAATCAGAGTCGGGGAATCAGAGGCAGGGAATCAGATGTGCGGAATCAGAGATGGGGAATCAGAGGTGGGGAATCAGAGGCGGTGAGTCAGAGATGGGGAATCAGAGGCGGTGAATCAGAGGCAGGAAATCAGACACGGGGATTCAGAGGCTGGGAATCAGACGGGGGGAATCAAAGGTGGGGAATCAGAGCTGGGGAATCAGAGGCAGGGAATCAGAGTTGGGGATTCAGAGGCGGGGAATCAGATATGGGGAAACAGAGGTGGGGAATCAGAGGCGGGAAAACAGAGGCGAGGAATTAGATATGGGGAATCAGAGGTGGGGAATCAGAGGTGGTGAATCAGAGATGGGGAATCACAGGCGGGGAATCAGAGGCAGGGAATAGAACGCGGGGAATCAGAGGCAGGGAATCAGAGTTGGGGCATCAGAGGTTGGGAATTAGATATGGGGAAACAGAGGCGGGGAATCAGAGGTGGGGAAACAGAGGCGGGGAATCAGATATGGGGAATCAGAGGTGGGGAATCAGAGGCAGGGAATCAGATGTGCGGAATCAGAGATGGGGAATCAGAGGCAGGGAATCAGAATAAGAAGCGGGGAATCAGATATGGGGAATCAGAGGCCAGGAATCAGATGCTGGGAATAAGAGGCCAGGAATCAGAGGTGGGGAATCAGAGTCCGGGAATCAGAGATGGGGATTCAAAGGCGGGGAATGAGATATGGAGAATCAGAGGCGGGGAATTTGAGGCGTGGAAACAGTGGTGGGGAATCAGATATGGGGAATCAGAGGTGGCGAATCAAAGGCAGTGAATCAGAGATGGGGAATCAGAGGCGGGGAATCAGAGGCAGGGAATCAAACACAGGGAATCAGAGGCGGGGAATCAGAGCTGGGGAATCAGAGGCGGGGAATCTGAGTTGGGGAATAAGTGGCGGGGAATCAGATATGGGGAAACAGGGGCCGGGAATCAGAGGCGGGGAAACAGAGGCGGGGAATCAGATATGGGGAATCAGAGGTGTGGAATCAGAGGTTGGGAAACAGAGGCGGGGAATCAGATATGGGGAATCAGAGGTGGGGAATCAGAGGTGGTGAATCAGAGATGGGGAATCACAGGCGGGGAATCAGAGGCAGGGAATAGAACGCGGGGAATCAGAGGCAGGGAATTAGAGTTGGGGCATCAGAGGTTCGGAATTAGATATGGGGAAACAGAGGCGGGGAATCAGAGGCGGGGAAACAGAGGCGGGGAATCAGATATGGGGAATCAGAGGTGGGGAATCAGAGGCAGGGAATCAGATGTGCGGAATCAGAGATGGGGAATCAGAGGCAGGGAATCAGAATCAGAAGCGGGGAATCAGAGGCCGGGAAACAGAGGCCGGGAATCAGATGCTGGGAATAAGAGGCCGGGAATCAGAGGTGGGGAATCAGAGGCGGGGAATCAGATATGGGGAAAGAGGGGCGGGGAATCAGAGGCGGGGAAACAGAGGCGAGGAATCAGAGATGGGGAATCAGAGGTGTGGAATCAGAGGTTGGGAATCAGAGGCAGGGAATCAGAGGCGGGGAAACAGAGGAGGGGAATCAGATATGGGGAATCAGAGGTGGCGAATCAAAGGCGGTGAAACAGAGATGGGGAATCAGGGCAGGGAATCAGAGGCAGGGAATCAAACACGGGGAATCAGAGCTGGGGAATCAGAGGCGGGGAATTAGAGTTGGGGAATCAGAGGAGGGGAGTCAGAGGCGGGGAAACAGGCGGGGAATCAGATATGGGGAATAAGAGGTGGGGAATCAGATGTTGGGAATCAGAGGCAGGGAATCAGAGGTGGGGAATCAGAGGCGGGGAATCAGAGGCAGGGAATCAGAGGCGGGGAATCAGAGGCGGGGAATCAGAGGCCGGGAATCAGATATGGGGAAACAGAGGCGGGGAATCAGAGGCGGGGAAACAGAGGCGGGGAATCAGATATGGGAAATCAGAGGTGGGGAATCAGAGGTTGGGAATCAGAGGCAGGGAATCAGAGGCTTGGAATCAGATGCAGGGAATCAGAGGCGGGGAATCAGAGGCGGGGAAACAGAGACAGGGAATGAGATATGGGGAATCAGAGGTGGCGAATCAAAGGCGGTGAATCAGAGATGGGGAATCAGAGGCGGGCAATCAGAGGCAGGGAATCAAACACGGGGAATCAGAGGCGGGGAATCAGAGCTGGGGAATCAGAGGCTGGGAATCAGGGTTGGGGAATCAGAGGCGGGGAATCAGATATGGGGAAACAGGGGCGGGGAATCAGAGGTGGGGAAACACAGGCGGGGAATCAGATATGGGGAATCAGAGGTGTGGAATCAGAGGTTGGGAATCAGAGGCAGGGAATCAGAGGCGGGGAAACAGAGGCGGGGAATCAGATAAGGGGAATCAGAGGTGGCGAATCAAAGGCGGTGAAACAGAGATGGGGAATCAGGGCAGGGAATCAGAGGCAGGGAATCAAACACGGGGAATCAGAGCTGGGGAATCATAGGCGGGGAATTAGAGTTGGGGAATCAGAGGAGGGGAATCAGAGGCGGGGAAACAGAGGCGGGGAATCAGATATGGGGAATCAGAGGTGGGGAATCAGATGTTGGGAATCAGAGGCAGGGAATCAGAGGCGGGGAATCAGAGGCGGGGAATCAGAGGCAGGGAATCAGATGTGCGGAATCGGAGATGGGGAATCAGAGGCAGGGAATCAGAGGCGGGGAATCAGAGGCGGCGAATCAGAGGCCGGGAATCAGATATGGGGAAACAGAGGCGGGGAATCAGAGGCGGGGAAACAGAGGCGGGGAATCAGATATGGGGAATCAGAGGTGGGGAATCAGAGGTTGGGAATCAGTTGCAGGGAATCAGAGGCTTGGAATCAGATGCAGGGAATCAGATGCGGGGAATCAGAGGCGGGGAATCAGAGCTGGAGAATCAGAGGTGGGGAATCAGAGTTGGGGAATCAGAGGCGGGGACTTAGATATTGGGAAACAGAGGCGGGGAATCAGAGGCGGGGAAACAGAGGCGGGAAATCAGATATGGGGAATCAGAGGTGGGGAATCAGAGGCAGGGAATCAGATGTGCGCAATCAGAGATGGGGAATCAGAGGCAGGGAATCAGAATCAGAAGCAGGGAATCAGAGGCCAGGAATCAGAGGCCGGAATCAGATGCCGGGAATAAGAGTCCGGGAATCAGAGGTGGGGAATCAGAGTCCGGGAATCAGAGATGGGGATTCAGAGGCGGGGAATGAGATATGGGGAATCAGAGGCGGGGAATCAGAGGCGGGGAAACAGAGGCGGGGAATCAGATATGGGGAATCAGAGGTGGCGAATGAAAGGCGGTGAATCAGAGATGGGGAATCAGAGGCCGGGAATCAGAGGCAGGGAATCAAACACGGGGAATAAGAGGCGGGGAATCAGAGCTGGGGAATCAGAGGCGGGGAATCAGAGTTGGGGAATCAGAGGCGGGGAATCAGAGGCAGGGAATCAATATGGGAATTCAGAGGTGGGGAATCAGATGTTGGGAATCAGAGGCAGGGAATCAGAGGCGAGGATTCAGAGCTGGGGAATCAGAGGCGGGGAATCAGAATTGGGGAATCAGAGATGGGGAATCAGAGATGGGGAATCCGAGATGGGGAATCAGAGGCGGGGAATCAGAGGCAGGGAATCAGACGCGGGGAATCAGAGGTGGGGAATCATAGCTGGCGAATCAGAGGCGGGGAATCAGAGGTGGGGAATCAGAGGCGGGGAATCAGATATTGTTAATCAGAGGTGGGGAATCAGAGGCGGGGAAACAGAGGCGGGGAATCAGATATGGGGAATCAGAGGTGGGGAATCAGAGGCCGGTAATCAGACGCGGGGAATCAGAGGCGGGGATTCAGAGCTGGGGAATCAGAGGCGGGGAATCAGAGTTGGGGAATCAGAGGCGGGGAATCAGATATGGGAAATCAGAGGCGGGGATTCAGAGGCGGGGAAACAGAGGCGGGGATTCAGATATGGGGAATCAGAGGTGGGGAATCAGGGGCGGGGTATCAGTGGCAGGGAATCAGAGGCGGGAAATCAGAGGCCGGGAATCAGAGGCGGTGAATCAGAGGCGGTGAATCAGAGGCGGGGAATCAGAGGCAGGGAATCTGATGTGCGGAATCAGAGATGGGGAATCAGAGGTGGGGAATCAGAGGCGGTGAATCAGACATGGGTAATCAGAGGCGGGGAATCAGAGGCAGGAAATCTGACACGGGGAATCAGAGGCGGGGAATCAGAGCTGGGGAATTAGATGCAGGGAATCAGAGTTGGGGATTCAGAGGCGGGGAATCAGATATGGGGAAACAGTGGCGGGGAATCAGAGGCGGGGAAACAGAGGCGGGGAATCAGATATGGGGAATCAGAGGTGGGTATTCAGAGCTGGGGAATCAGAGGTGTGGAATCAGAGTTGCGGAATCAGAGGCGGGGACTTAGATATGGGGAAACAGAGGCGGGGAATCAGAGGCGGGGAAACAGAGGCGGGGAATCAGATATGGGGAATCAGAGGTGGGGAATCAGAGGCAGGGAATCAGATGTGTGGAATCAGAGATGGGGAATCAGAGGCAGGGAATCAGAATCAGAAGCAGGGAATAAGACGCGGGGAATCTGAGGCGGGGAATCAGAGCTGGGGAATCAGAGGCTGTGAATCAGAGTCGGGGAATCAGAAGCAGGGAATCGGATGTGCGGAATCAGAGATGGGGAATCAGAGGTGGGGAATCAGAGGCGGTGAATCAGACATGGGTAATCAGAGGCGGGGAATCAGAGTCAGGAAATCAGACACGGGGAATCTGAGGCGGGGAATCAGAGGCGGGGAATCAGAGGCAGGGAATGGGATGTGCGGAATCAGAGATGGGGAATCAGAGGTGGGGAATCAGAGGCGGTGAATCAGACATGGGTAAACAGAGGCGGGGAATCAGAGGCAGGAAATCAGACACGGGGAATCAGAGGCGGGGAATCAGAGCTGGGGAATTAGATGCAGGGAATCAGAGTTGGGGATTCAGAGGCGGGGAATCAGATATGGGGAAACTGAGGTGGGGAATCATAGGTGGGCAAATAGAGGCGGGGAAACAGATATGGGGAAACAGAGGCGGGGAATCAGAGGCGGGGAAACAGAGGCGGGGAATCAGATATGGGGAATCAGAGGTGGGGAATCAGAGTTTGGGAATCACAGGCACGGAATCAGAGGCTGGGTATCAGATGCAGGGAATCAGATGCGGGGAATCAGAGGCGGGGAATCAGAGGCGGGGAATCAGATATGGGGAATCAGAGGTGGGGAATCAGAGGCCGGTAATCAGACGCGGGGAATCAGAGGCGGGGATTCAGAGCTGGGGAATCAGAGGCGGGGAATCAGAGTTGGGGAATCAGAGGCGGGGAATCAGATATGGGAAATCAGAGGCGGGGATTCAGAGGCGGGGAAACAGAGGCGGGGAATCAGATATGGGGAATCAGAGGTGGGGAATCATGGGCGGGGTATCAGTGGCAGGGAATCAGAGGCGGGAAATCAGAGGCCGGGAATCAGAGGCGGTGAATCAGAGGCGGTGAATCAGAGGCGGGGAATCAGAGGCAGGGAATCTGATGTGCGGAATCAGAGATGGGGAATCAGAGGTGGGGAATCAGAGGCGGTGAATCAGACATGGGTAATCAGAGGCGGGGAATCAGAGGCAGGAAATCTGACACGGGGAATAAGAGGCGGGGAATCAGAGCTGGGGAATTAGATGCAGGGAATCAGAGTTGGGGATTCAGAGGCGGGGAATCAGATATGGGGAAACAGTGGCGGGGAATCAGAGGCGGGGAAACAGAGGCGGGGAATCAGATATGGGGAATCAGAGGTGGGTATTCAGAGCTGGGGAATCAGAGGTGTGGAATCAGAGTTGCGGAATCAGAGGCGGGGACTTAGATATGGGGAAACAGAGGCGGGGAATCAGAGGCGGGGAAACAGAGGCGGGGAATCAGATATGGGGAATCAGAGGTGGGGAATCAGAGGCAGGGTATCAGATGTGTGGAATCAGAGATGGGGAATCAGAGGCAGGGAATCAGAATCAGAAGCAGGGAATAAGACGCGGGGAATCTGAGGCGGGGAATCAGAGCTGGGGAATCAGAGGCTGTGAATCAGAGTCGGGGAATCAGAAGCAGGGAATCGGATGTGCGGAATCAGAGATGGGGAATCAGAGGTGGGGAATCAGAGGCGGTGAATCAGACATGGGTAATCAGAGGCGGGGAATCAGAGGCAGGAAATCAGACACGGGGAATCTGAGGCGGGGAATCAGAGGCGGGGAATCAGAGGCAGGGAATGGGATGTGCGGAATCAGAGATGGGGAATCAGAGGTGGGGAATCAGAGGCGGTGAATCAGACATGGGTAAACAGAGGCGGGGAATCAGAGGCAGGAAATCAGACACGGGGAATCAGAGGCGGGGAATCAGAGCTGGGGAATTAGATGCAGGGAATCAGAGTTGGGGATTCAGAGGCGGGGAATCAGATATGGGGAAACTGAGGTGGGGAATCATAGGTGGGCAAATAGAGGCGGGGAAACAGATATGGGGAAACAGAGGCGGGGAATCAGAGGCGGGGAAACAGAGGCGGGGAATCAGATATGGGGAATCAGAGGTGGGGAATCAGAGTTTGGGAATCACAGGCACGGAATCAGAGGCTGGGTATCAGATGCAGGGAATCAGATGCGGGGAATCAGAGGCGGGGAATCAAAGCTGGGGAATCAGAGGTGGGGAATCAGAGTTGGGGAATCAGAGGCGGGGACTTAGATATGGGGAAACAGAGGCGGGGAATCAGAGAAGGGGAAACAGAGGCGGGGAATCAGATATGGGGAATCAGAGGTGAAGAATCAGAGGCAGGGAATCAGATGTGCGGAATCAGAGATGGGGAATCAGAGGCAGGGAATCAGAATCAGAAGCAGGGAATAAGATGCGGGGAATCAGAGGCAGGGAATCAGAGCTGGGGAATCAGAGTCAGTGAATCAGAGGCGGGGAATCAGAGGCAGGGAATCGGATGTGCCGAATCAGAGATGGGGAATCAGAGGTGGGGAATCCGAGGCAGTGAATCAGACATGGGTAATCAGAGGCGGGGAATCAGAGGCAGGAAATCAGACACGGGGAATCAGAGGCGGGGAATCAGAGCTGGGAAATTAGAGGCAGGGAATCAGAGTTGGGGATTCAGAGGCGGGGAATCAGATATGGGGAAAAAGAGGCGGGGAAACAGAGGCGGGCAAATAGAGGCGGGGATCAGATATGGGGAAACAGAGGAGGGGAATCAGAGGCGGGGAAACAGAGGCGGGGAATCAGATATGGGGAATCAGAGGTGGGGAATCAGAGGTTGGGAATCAGAGGCAGGGAATCAGAGGCTGGGAATCATATGCATGGAATCAGATGCGGGGAATCAGAGGCGGGGAATCAGAGCTGGGGAATCAGAGGTGGGGAATCAAAGTTGGGGAATCAGAGTCGGGGACTTAGATATGGGGAAACAGAGGCGGGGAATCAGAGGCGGGGAACAGAAGGCGGGGAATCAGATATGGGGAATCAGAGATGGGGAATCAGAGGCAGGGAATTAGATGTGCGGAATCAGAGATGGGGAATCAGAGGTGGGAAATCAGAATCAGAAGCAGGGAATCAGAGGCAGGGAATCAGAGTTGGGGATTCAGAGGCGGGGAATTAGATATGGGGAATCAGAGGTGGGGAATCAGAGGTGGGGAATCAGAGATGGGGAATCACAGGCGTGGAATCAGAGGCAGGGAATAGAACGCGGGGAATCAGAGGCAGGGAATCAGAGTTGGGGCATCAGAGGTTGGGAATTAGATATGGGGAAACAGAGGCGGGGAATCAGAGGCGGGGAAACAGAGGCGGGGAATCAGATATGGGGAATCAGAGGTGGGGAATCAGAGGTTGGGAATCAGAGGCAGGGAATCAGAGGCTTGGAATCAGATGCAGGGAATCAGATGCGGGGAATCAGAAATGGGGAATCAGAGGTGGGGAATCAGAGGTTGGGAATCAGATGCAGGGAATCAGAGGCTTGGAATCAGATGCAGGGAATCAGATGCGGGGAATCAGAGGCGGGGAATCATAGCTGGAGAATCAGAGGTGGGGAATCAGAGTTGGGGAATCAGAGGCGGGTCTTAGATATTGGGAAACAGAGGCGGGGAATCAGAGGCGGGGAAACAGAGGCGGGAAATCAGATATGGGGAATCAGAGGTGGGGAATCAGAGGCAGGGAATCAGATGTGCGCAATCAGAGATGGGGAATCAGAGGCAGGGAATCAGAATCAGAAGCAGGGAATCAGAGGCCGGGAATCAGAGGCCGGAATCAGATGACGGGAATAAGAGGCCGGGAATCAGAGGTGGGGTATCAGAGTCCGGGAATCAGAGATGGGGATTCAGAGTCGGGGAATGAGATATGGGGAATCAGAGGCGGGGAATCAGAGGCGGGGAAACAGAGGCGGGGAATCAGATATGGGGAATCAGAGGTGGCGAATCAAAGGCGGTGAATCAGAGCTGGGGAATCAGAGGCGGGGAATCAGAGTTGGGGAATCAGAGGCGGGGAATCAGAGCTGGGGAATCAGAGTCGGGGAATCAGAGGCAGGGAATCAGATGTGCGGAATCAGAGATGGGGAATCAGAGGTGGGGAATCAGAGGCGGTGAGTCAGAGATGGGGAATCAGAGGCGGTGAATCAGAGGCAGGAAATCAGACACGGGGATTCAGAGGCTGGGAATCAGACGGGGGGAATCAAAGGTGGGGAATCAGAGCTGGGGAATCAGAGGCAGGGAATCAGAGTTGGGGATTCAGAGGCGGGGAATCAGATATGGGGAAACAGAGGCGGGGAATCAGAGGCGGGAAAACAGAGGCGAGGAATTAGATATGGGGAATCAGAGGTGGGGAATCAGAGGTGGTGAATCAGAGATGGGGAATCACAGGCGGGGAATCAGAGGCAGGGAATAGAACGCGGGGAATCAGAGGCAGGGAATCAGAGTTGGGGCATCAGAGGTTGGGAATTAGATATGGGGAAACAGAGGCGGGGAATCAGAGGTGGGGAAACAGAGGCGGGGAATCAGATATGGGGAATCAGAGGTGGGGAATCAGAGGCAGGGAATCAGATGTGCGGAATCAGAGATGGGGAATCAGAGGCAGGGAATCAGAATCAGAAGCGGGGAATCAGATATGGGGAATCAGAGGCCAGGAATCAGATGCTGGGAATAAGAGGCCGGGAATCAGAGGTGGGGAATCAGAGTCCGGGAATCAGAGATGGGGATTCAAAGGCGGGGAATGAGATATGGAGAATCAGAGGCGGGGAATTTGAGGCGTGGAAACAGTGGTGGGGAATCAGATATGGGGAATCAGAGGTGGCGAATCAAAGGCAGTGAATCAGAGATGGGGAATCAGAGGCGGGGAATCAGAGGCAGGGAATCAAACACAGGGAATCAGAGGCGGGGAATCAGAGCTGGGGAATCAGAGGCGGGGAATCTGAGTTGGGGAATAAGTGGCGGGGAATCAGATATGGGGAAACAGGGGCCGGGAATCAGAGGCGGGGAAACAGAGGCGGGGAATCAGATATGGGGAATCAGAGGTGTGGAATCAGAGGTTGGGAAACAGAGGCGGGGAATCAGATATGGGGAATCAGAGGTGGGGAATCAGAGGTGGTGAATCAGAGATGGGGAATCACAGGCGGGGAATCAGAGGCAGGGAATAGAACGCGGGGAATCAGAGGCAGGGAATTAGAGTTGGGGCATCAGAGGTTCGGAATTAGATATGGGGAAACAGAGGCGGGGAATCAGAGGCGGGGAAACAGAGGCGGGGAATCAGATATGGGGAATCAGAGGTGGGGAATCAGAGGCAGGGAATCAGATGTGCGGAATCAGAGATGGGGAATCAGAGGCAGGGAATCAGAATCAGAAGCGGGGAATCAGAGGCCGGGAATCATAGGCCGGGAATCAGATGCTGGGAATAAGAGGCCGGGAATCAGAGGTGGGGAATCAGTGTCCGGGAATCAGAGATGGGGATTCAGAGGCGGAGAATGAGATATGGAGAATCAGAGGCGGGGAATCAGAGGCGGGGAAACAGAGGTGGGGAATCAGATATGGTAAATCAGAGGTGGCGAATCAAAGGCGGTGAATCAGAGATAGGGAATCAGAGGCGGGCATTCAGAGGCAGGGAATCAAACACGGGGAATCAGAGGCGGGGAATCAGAGCTGGGGAATCAGAGGCGGGGAATCAGAGTTGGGGAATCAGAGGCGGGGAATCAGATATGGGGAAAGAGGGGCGGGGAATCAGAGGCGGGGAAACAGAGGCGAGGAATCTGAGATGGGGAATCAGAGGTGTGGAATCAGAGGTTGGGAATCAGAGGCAGGGAATCAGAGGCGGGGAAACAGAGGAGGGGAATCAGATATGGGGAATCAGAGGTGGCGAATCAAAGGCGGTGAAACAGAGATGGGGAATCAGGGCAGGGAATCAGAGGCAGGGAATCAAACACGGGGAATCAGAGCTGGGGAATCAGAGGCGGGGAATTAGAGTTGGGGAATCAGAGGAGGGGAGTCAGAGGCGGGGAAACAGGCGGGGAATCAGATATGGGGAATAAGAGGTGGGGAATCAGATGTTGGGAATCAGAGGCAGGGAATCAGAGGTGGGGAATCAGAGGCGGGGAATCAGAGGCAGGGAATCAGATGTGCGGAATCGGAGATGGGGAATCAGAGGCAGGGAATCAGAGGCGGGGAATCAGAGGCGGGGAATCAGAGGCCGGGAATCAGATATGGGGAAACAGAGGCGGGGAATCAGAGGCGGGGAAACAGAGGCGGGGAATCAGATATGGGGAATCAGAGGTGGGGAATCAGAGGTTGGGAATCAGAGGCAGGGAATCAGAGGCTGGGAATCATATGCATGGAATCAGATGCGGGGAATCAGAGGCGGGGAATCAGAGCTGGGGAATCAGAGGTGGGGAATCAAAGTTGGGGAATCAGAGTCGGGGACTTAGATATGGGGAAACAGAGGCGGGGAATCAGAGGCGGGGAACAGAAGGCGGGGAATCAGATATGGGGAATCAGAGATGGGGAATCAGAGGCAGGGAATTAGATGTGCGGAATCAGAGATGGGGAATCAGAGGTGGGGAATCAGAATCAGAAGCAGGGAATCAGAGGCAGGGAATCAGAGTTGGGGATTCAGAGGCGGGGAATTAGATATGGGGAATCAGAGGTGGGGAATCAGAGGTGGTGAATCAGAGATGGGGAATCACAGGCGTGGAATCAGAGGCAGGGAATAGAACGCGGGGAATGAGAGGCAGGGAATCAGAGTTGGGGCATCAGAGGTTGGGAATTAGATATGGGGAAACAGAGGCGGGGAATCAGAGGCGGGGAAACAGAGGCGGGGAATCAGATATGGGGAATCAGAGGTGGGGAATCAGAGGTTGGGAATCAGAGGCAGGGAATCAGAGGCTTGGAATCAGATGCAGGGAATCAGATGCGGGGAATCAGAAATGGGGAATCAGAGGTGGGGAATCAGAGGTTGGGAATCAGATGCAGGGAATCAGAGGCTTGGAATCAGATGCAGGGAATCAGATGCGGGGAATCAGAGGCGGGGAATCATAGCTGGAGAATCAGAGGTGGGGAATCAGAGTTGGGGAATCAGAGGCGGGTCTTAGATATTGGGAAACAGAGGCGGGGAATCAGAGGCGGGGAAACAGAGGCGGGAAATCAGATATGGGGAATCAGAGGTGGGGAATCAGAGGCAGGGAATCAGATGTGCGCAATCAGAGATGGGGAATCAGAGGCAGGGAATCAGAATCAGAAGCAGGGAATCAGAGGCCGGGAATCAGAGGCCGGAATCAGATGACGGGAATAAGAGGCCGGGAATCAGAGGTGGGGAATCAGAGTCCGGGAATCAGAGATGGGGATTCAGAGTCGGGGAATGAGATATGGGGAATCAGAGGCGGGGAATCAGAGGCGGGGAAACAGAGGCGGGGAATCAGATATGGGGAATCAGAGGTGGCGAATCAAAGGCGGTGAATCAGAGCTGGGGAATCAGAGGCGGGGAATCAGAGTTGGGGAATCAGAGGCGGGGAATCAGAGCTGGGGAATCAGAGTCGGGGAATCAGAGGCAGGGAATCAGATGTGCGGAATCAGAGATGGGGAATCAGAGGTGGGGAATCAGAGGCGGTGAGTCAGAGATGGGGAATCAGAGGCGGTGAATCAGAGGCAGGAAATCAGACACGGGGATTCAGAGGCTGGGAATCAGACGGGGGGAATCAAAGGTGGGGAATCAGAGCTGGGGAATCAGAGGCAGAGAATCAGAGTTGGGGATTCAGAGGCGGGGAATCAGATATGGGGAAACAGAGGCGGGGAATCAGAGGCGGGAAAACAGAGGCGAGGAATTAGATATGGGGAATCAGAGGTGGGGAATCAGAGGTGGTGAATCAGAGATGGGGAATCACAGGCGGGGAATCAGAGGCAGGGAATAGAACGCGGGGAATCAGAGGCAGGGAATCAGAGTTGGGGCATCAGAGGTTGGGAATTAGATATGGGGAAACAGAGGCGGGGAATCAGAGGTGGGGAAACAGAGGCGGGGAATCAGATATGGGGAATCAGAGGTGGGGAATCAGAGGCAGGGAATCAGATGTGCGGAATCAGAGATGGGGAATCAGAGGCAGGGAATCAGAATCAGAAGCGGGGAATCAGATATGGGGAATCAGAGGCCAGGAATCAGATGCTGGGAATAAGAGGCCGGGAATCAGAGGTGGGGAATCAGAGTCCAGGAATCAGAGATGGGGATTCAAAGGCGGGGAATGAGATATGGAGAATCAGAGGCGGGGAATTTGAGGCGTGGAAACAGTGGTGGGGAATCAGATATGGGGAATCAGAGGTGGCGAATCAAAGGCAGTGAATCAGAGATGGGGAATCAGAGGCGGGGAATCAGAGGCAGGGAATCAAACACAGGGAATCAGAGGCGGGGAATCAGAGCTGGGGAATCAGAGGCGGGGAATCTGAGTTGGGGAATAAGTGGCGGGGAATCAGATATGGGGAAACAGGGGCCGGGAATCAGAGGCGGGGAAACAGAGGCGGGGAATCAGATATGGGGAATCAGAGGTGTGGAATCAGAGGTTGGGAAACAGAGGCGGGGAATCAGATATGGGGAATCAGAGGTGGGGAATCAGAGGTGGTGAATCAGAGATGGGGAATCACAGGCGGGGAATCAGAGGCAGGGAATAGAACGCGGGGAATCAGAGGCAGGGAATTAGAGTTGGGGCATCAGAGGTTCGGAATTAGATATGGGGAAACAGAGGCGGGGAATCAGAGGCGGGGAAACAGAGGCGGGGAATCAGATATGGGGAATCAGAGGTGGGGAATCAGAGGCAGGGAATCAGATGTGCGGAATCAGAGATGGGGAATCAGAGGCAGGGAATCAGAATCAGAAGCGGGGAATCAGAGGCCGGGAATCAGAGGCCGGAAATCAGATGCTGGGAATAAGAGGCCGGGAATCAGAGGTGGGGAATCAGTGTCCGGGAATCAGAGATGGGGATTCAGAGGCGGAGAATGAGATATGGAGAATCAGAGGCGGGGAATCAGAGGCGGGGAAACAGAGGTGGGGAATCAGATATGGTAAATCAGAGGTGGCGAATCAAAGGCGGTGAATCAGAGATGGGGAATCAGAGGCGGGCAATCAGAGGCAGGGAATCAAACACGGGGAATCAGAGGCGGGGAATCAGAGCTGGGGAATCAGAGGCGGGGAATCAGAGTTGGGGAATCAGAGGCGGGGAATCAGATATGGGGAAAGAGGGGCGGGGAATCAGAGGCGGGGAAACAGAGGCGAGGAATCTGAGATGGGGAATCAGAGGTGTGGAATCAGAGGTTGGGAATCAGAGGCAGGGAATCAGAGGCGGGGAAACAGAGGAGGGGAATCAGATATGGGGAATCAGAGGTGGCGAATCAAAGGCGGTGAAACAGAGATGGGGAATCAGGGCAGGGAATCAGAGGCAGGGAATCAAACACGGGGAATCAGAGCTGGGGAATCAGAGGCGGGGAATTAGAGTTGGGGAATCAGAGGAGGGGAGTCAGAGGCGGGGAAACAGGCGGGGAATCAGATATGGGGAATAAGAGGTGGGGAATCAGATGTTGGGAATCAGAGGCAGGGAATCAGAGGTGGGGAATCAGAGGCGGGGAATCAGAGGCAGGGAATCAGATGTGCGGAATCGGAGATGGGGAATCAGAGGCAGGGAATCAGAGGCGGGGAATCAGAGGCGGGGAATCAGAGGCCGGGAATCAGATATGGGGAAACAGAGGCGGGGAATCAGAGGCGGGGAAACAGAGGCGGGGAATCAGATATGGGAAATCAGAGGTGGGGAATCAGAGGTTGGGAATCAGAGGCAGGGAATCAGAGGCTTGGAATCAAATGCAGGGAATCAGATGCGGGGAATCAGAGGCGGGGAATCAGAGCTGGAGAATCAGAGGTGGGGAATCAGAGTTGGGGAATCAGAGGCGGGGACTTAGATATTGGGAAACAGAGGCGGGGAATCAGAGGCGGGGAAACAGAGGCGGGGAATCAAATATGGGGAATCAGAGGTGGGGAATCAGAGGCAGGGAATCAGATGTGCGCAATCAGAGATGGGGAATCAGAGGCAGGGAATCAGAATCAGAAGCAGGGAATCAGAGGCCGGGGATCAGAGGCCGGAATCAGATGCCGGGAATAAGAGGCCGGGAATCAGAGGTGGGGAATCAGAGTCCGGGAATCAGAGATGGGGATTCAGAGGCGGGGAATGAGATATGGGGAATCAGAGGCGGGGAATCAGAGGCGGGGAAACAGAGGCGGGGAATCAGATATGGGGAATCAGAGGTGGCGAATCAAAGGCGGTGAATCAGAGATGGGGAATCAGAGGCCGGGAATCAGAGGCAGAGAATCAAACACGGGGAATCAGAGGCGGGGAATAAGAGCTGGGGAATCAGAGGCGGGGAATCATAGCTGGCGAATCAGAGGCGGGGAATCAGAGGTGGGGAATCAGAGGCGGGGAATCAGATATTGTTAATCAGAGCTGGGGAATCAGAGGTGGGGAATCAGAGGCGGTGAAATAGACATGGGTAATCAGAGGCGGGGAATCAGAGGCAGGAAATCAGACACGGGGAATCAGAGGCGGGGAAACAGAGGCGGGGAATCAGATATGTGCAATCAGAGGTGGGGAATCAGAGGTTGTGAATCAGAGATGGAGAATCAGAGGCGGGGAATCAGAGGCCGGTAATCAGACGCGCGGAATCAGAGGCGGGGATTCAGAGCTGGGGAATCAGAGGCGGGGAATCAGAGTTGGGGAATCAGAGGCGGGGAATCAGATATGGGGAATCAGAGTCGGGGAATCAGAGGCGGGGAAACAGAGGAGGGGAATCAGATATGGGGAATCAGAGGTGGGGAATCAGGGGCGGGGTATCAGTGGCAGGGAATCAGAGGCGGGAAATCAGAGGCCGGGAATCAGAGGCGGTGAATCAGAGGCGGGGAATCAGAGGCAGGGAATCGGATGTGCGGAATCAGAGATGGGGAATCAGAGGTGGGGAATCAGAGGCGGTGAATCAGACATGGGTAATCAGAGGCGGGGAATCAGAGGCAGGAAATCAGACACGGGGAATCAGAGGCGGGGAATCAGAGCTGGGGAATTAGATGCAGGGAATCAGAGTTGGGGATTCAGAGGCGGGGAATCAGATATGGGGAATCAGAGGTGGGGAATCAGAGCTGGGGAATCAGAGGTGGGGAATCAGAGTTGGGGAATCAGAGGCGGGGACTTAGATATGGGGAAACAGAGGCGGGGAATCAGAGGCGGGGAAACAGAGGCGGGGAATCAGATATGGGGAATCAGAGGTGGGGAATCAGAGGCAGGGAATCAGATGTGCGGTATCAGAGATGGGGAATCAGAGGCAGGGAATCAGAATCAGAAGCAGGGAATAAGACGCGGGGAATCTGAGGCGGGGAATCAGAGCTGGGGAATCAGAGGCTGTGAATCAGAGGCGGGGAATCAGAAGCAGGGAATCGGATGTGCGGAATCAGAGATGGGGAATCAGAGGTGGGGAATCAGAGGCGGTGAATCAGACATGGGTAATCAGAGGCGGGGAATCAGAGGCAGGAAATCAGACACGGGGAATCTGAGGCGGGGAATCAGAGGCGGGGAATCAGAGGCAGGGAATGGGATGTGCGGAATCAGAGATGGGGAATCAGAGGTGGGGAATCAGAGGCGGTGAATCAGACATGGGTAATCAGAGGCGGGGAATCAGAGGCAGGAAATCAGACACGGGGAATCAGAGGCGGGGAATCAGAGCTGGGGAATTAGATGCAGGGAATCAGAGTTGGGGATTCAGAGGCGGGGAATCAGATATGGGGAAACTGAGGTGGGGAATCAGAGGTGGGCAAATAGAGGCGGGGAATCAGATATGGGGAAACAGAGGCGGGGAATCAGAGGTGGGGAAACAGAGGCGGGGAATCAGATATGGGGAATCAGAGGTGGGGAATCAGATGTTGGGAATCACAGGCAGGGAATCAGAGGCGGGGAATCAGATATGGGGAATCAGAGGTGGGGAATCAGAGGCAGGGAATCAGATGTGCGGAATCAGAGATGGGATCAGAGGCAGGGAATCTGAATCAGAAGCAGGGAATAAGATGCGGGGAATCAGAGGCGGAGAATCAGAGATGGGGAATCAGAGGTGGGGAATCAGAGGCGGTGATTCAGACATGGGTAATCAGAGGCGGGGAATCAGATGCAGGGAATCAGATGCGGGGAATCAGAGGCGGGGAATCAGAGCTGGGGAATCAGAGGTGGGGAATCAGAGTTGGGGAATCAGAGGCGGGGACTTAGATATGGGGAAACAGAGGCGGGGAATCAGAGGCGGGGAAACAGAGGCGGGGTATCAGATATGGGGAATCAGAGGTGGAGAATCAGAGGCAGGGAATCAGATGTGCGGAATCAGAGATGGGGAATCAGAGGCAGGGAATCAGAATCAGAAGCAGGGAATAAGACGCGGGGAATCAGAGGCGGGGAATCAGAGCTGGGGTATCAGAGGCAGTGAATCAGAGGCGGGGAATCAGAGGCAGGGAATCGGATGTGCGGAATCAGAGATGGGGAATCAGAGGTGGGGAATCAGAGGCGGTGAAATAGACATGGGTAATCAGAGGCGGGGAATCAGAGGCAGGAAATCAGACACGGGGAATCAGAGGCGGGGAATCAGAGCTGGGAACTTAGAGGCAGGGAATCAGAGTTGGGGAATCAGATGCATGGAATCAGATGCGGGGAATCAGAGGCGGGGAATCAGAGCTGGGGAATCAGAGGTGGGGAATCAAAGTTGGGGAATCAGAGTCGGGGACTTAGATATGGGGAAACAGAGGAGGGGAATCAGAGGCGGGGAAACAGAGGCGGGGAATCAGATATGGGGAATCAGAGGTGGGGAATCAGAGGTTGGGAATCAGAGGCAGGGAATCAGAGGCTGGGAATCATATGCATGGAATCAGATGCGGGGAATCAGAGGCGGGGAATCAGAGCTGGGGAATCAGAGGTGGGGAATCAAAGTTGGGGAATCAGAGTCGGGGACTTAGATATGGGGAAACAGAGGCGGGGAATCAGAGGCGGGGAACGGAAGGCGGGGAATCAGATATGGGGAATCAGAGATGGGGAATCAGAGGCAGGGAATTAGATGTGCGTATTCAGAGATGGGGAATCAGAGGTGGGGAATCAGAATCAGAAGCAGGCAATCAGAGGCAGGGAATCAGAGTTGGGGATTCAGAGGCGGGGAATCAGATATGGGGAAACAGAGGCGGGGAATCAGAGGCGGGAAAACAGAGGCGAGGAATTAGATATGGGGAATCAGAGGTGGGGAATCAGAGGTGGTGAATCAGAGATGGGGAATCACAGGCGGGGAATCAGAGGCAGGGAATAGAACGCGGGGAATCAGAGGCAGGGAATCAGAGTTGGGGCATCAGAGGTTGGGAATTAGATATGGGGAAACAGAGGCGGGGAATCAGAGGTGGGGAAACAGAGGCGGGGAATCAGATATGGGGAATCAGAGGTGGGGAATCAGAGGCAGGGAATCAGATGTGCGGAATCAGAGATGGGGAATCAGAGGCAGGGAATCAGAATCAGAAGCGGGGAATCAGATATGGGGAATCAGAGGCCAGGAATCAGATGCTGGGAATAAGAGGCCGGGAATCAGAGGTGGGGAATCAGAGTCCGGGAATCAGAGATGGGGATTCAAAGGCGGGGAATGAGATATGGAGAATCAGAGGCGGGGAATTTGAGGCGTGGAAACAGTGGTGGGGAATCAGATATGGGGAATCAGAGGTGGCGAATCAAAGGCAGTGAATCAGAGATGGGGAATCAGAGGCGGGGAATCAGAGGCAGGGAATCAAACACAGGGAATCAGAGGCGGGGAATCAGAGCTGGGGAATCAGAGGCGGGGAATCTGAGTTGGGGAGTAAGTGGCGGGGAATCAGATATGGGGAAACAGGGGCCGGGAATCAGAGGCGGGGAAACAGAGGCGGGGAATCAGATATGGGGAATCAGAGGTGTGGAATCAGAGGTTGGGAAACAGAGGCGGGGAATCAGATATGGGGAATCAGAGGTGGGGAATCAGAGGTGGTGAATCAGAGATGGGGAATCACAGGCGGGGAATCAGAGGCAGGGAATAGAACGCGGGGAATCAGAGGCAGGGTATTAGAGTTGGGGCATCAGAGGTTCGGAATTAGATATGGGGAAACAGAGGCGGGGAATCAGAGGCGGGGAAACAGAGGCGGGGAATCAGATATGGGGAATCAGAGGTGGGGAATCATAGGCAGGGAATCAGATGTGCGGAATCAGAGATGGGGAATCAGAGGCAGGGAATCAGAATCAGAAGCGGGGAATCAGAGGCTGGGAATCAGAGGCCGGGAATCAGATGCTGGGAATAAGAGGCCGGGAATCAGAGGTGGGGAATCAGTGTCCGGGAATCAGAGCTGGGGAATCAGAGTCGGGGAATCAGAGGCAGGGAATCAGATGTGCGGAATCAGAGATGGGGAATCAGAGGTGGGGAATCAGAGGCGGTGAGTCAGAGATGGGGAATCAGAGGCGGTGAATCAGAGGCAGGAAATCAGACACGGGGATTCAGAGGCTGGGAATCAGACGGGGGGAATCAAAGGTGGGGAATCAGAGCTGGGGAATCAGAGGCAGGGAATCAGAGTTGGGGATTCAGAGGCGGGGAATCAGATATGGGGAAACAGAGGCGGGGAATCAGAGGTGGGAAAACAGAGGCGAGGAATTAGATATGGGGAATCAGAGGTGGGGAATCAGAGGTGGTGAATCAGAGATGGGGAATCACAGGCGAGGAATCAGAGGCAGGGAATAGAACGCGGGGAATCAGAGGCAGGGAATCAGAGTTGGGGCATCAGAGGTTGGGAATTAGATATGGGGAAACAGAGGCGGGGAATCAGAGGTGGGGAAACAGAGGCAGGGAATCAGATATGGGGAATCAGAGGTGGGGAATCAGAGGCAGGGAATCAGATGTGCGGAATCATAGATGGGGAATCAGAGGCAGGGAATCAGAATCAGAAGCGGGGAATCAGATATGGGGAATCAGAGGCCAGGAATCAGATGCTGGGAATAAGAGGCCGGGAATCAGAGGTGGGGAATCAGAGTCCGGGAATCAGAGATGGGGATTCAAAGGCGGGGAATGAGATATGGAGAATCAGAGGCGGGGAATTTGAGGCGTGGAAACAGTGGTGGGGAATCAGATATGGGGAATCAGAGGTGGCGAATCAAAGGCAGTGAATCAGAGATGGGGAATCAGAGGCGGGGAATCAGAGGCAGGGAATCAAACACAGGGAATCAGAGGCGGGGAATCAGAGCTGGGGAATCAGAGGCGGGGAATCTGAGTTGGGGAATAAGTGGCGGGGAATCAGATATGGGGAAACAGGGGCCGGGAATCAGAGGCGGGGAAACAGAGGCGGGGAATCAGATATGGGGAATCAGAGGTGTGGAATCAGAGGTTGGGAAACAGAGGCGGGGAATCAGATATGGGGAATCAGAGGTGGGGAATCAGAGGTGGTGAATCAGAGATGGGGAATCACAGGCGGGGAATCAGAGGCAGGGAATAGAACGCGGGGAATCAGAGGCAGGGAATTAGAGTTGGGGCATCAGAGGTTCGGAATTAGATATGGGGAAACAGAGGCGGGGAATCAGAGGCGGGGAAACAGAGGCGGGGAATCAGATATGGGGAATCAGAGGTGGGGAATCAGAGGCAGGGAATCAGATGTGCGGAATCAGAGATGGGGAATCAGAGGCAGGGAATCAGAATCAGAAGCGGGGTATCAGAGGCCGGGAATCAGAGGCCGGGAATCAGATGCTGGGAATAAGAGGCCGGGAATCAGAGGTGGGGAATCAGTGTCCGGGAATCAGAGATGGGGATTCAGAGGCGGAGAATGAGATATGGAGAATCAGAGGCGGGGAATCAGAGGCGGGGAAACAGAGGTGGGGAATCAGATATGGTAAATCAGAGGTGGCGAATCAAAGGCGGTGAATCAGAGATGGGGAATCAGAGGCGGGCAATCAGAGGCAGGGAATCAAACACGGGGAATCAGAGGCGGGGAATCAGAGCTGGGGAATCAGAGGCGGGGAATCAGAGTTGGGGAATCAGAGGCGGGGAATCAGATATGGGGAAAGAGGGGCGGGGAATCAGAGGCGGGGAAACAGAGGCGAGGAATCTGAGATGGGGAATCAGAGGTGTGGAATCAGAGGTTGGGAATCAGAGGCAGGGAATCAGAGGCGGGGAAACAGAGGAGGGGAATCAGATATGGGGAATCAGAGGTGGCGAATCAAAGGCGGTGAAACAGAGATGGGGAATCAGGGCAGGGAATCAGAGGCAGGGAATCAAACACGGGGAATCAGAGCTGGGGAATCAGAGGCGGGGAATTAGAGTTGGGGAATCAGAGGAGGGGAGTCAGAGGCGGGGAAACAGGCGGGGAATCAGATATGGGGAATAAGAGGTGGGGAATCAGATGTTGGGAATCAGAGGCAGGGAATCAGAGGTGGGGAATCAGAGGCGGGGAATCAGAGGCAGGGAATCAGATGTGCGGAATCGGAGATGGGGAATCAGAGGCAGGGAATCAGAGGCGGGGAATCAGAGGCGGGGAATCAGAGGCCGGGAATCAGATATGGGGAAACAGAGGCGGGGAATCAGAGGCGGGGAAACAGAGGCGGGGAATCAGATATGGGGAATCAGAGGTGGGGAATCAGAGGTTGGGAATCAGAGGCAGGGAATCAGAGGCTGGGAATCATATGCATGGAATCAGATGCGGGGAATCAGAGGCGGGGAATCAGAGCTGGGGAATCAGAGGTGGGGAATCAAAGTTGGGGAATCAGAGTCGGGGACTTAGATATGGGGAAACAGAGGCGGGGAATCAGAGGCGGGGAACAGAAGGCGGGGAATCAGATATGGGGAATCAGAGATGGGGAATCAGAGGCAGGGAATTAGATGTGCGGAATCAGAGATGGGGAATCAGAGGTGGGGAATCAGAATCAGAAGCAGGGAATCAGAGGCAGGGAATCAGAGTTGGGGATTCAGAGGCGGGGAATTAGATATGGGGAATCAGAGGTGGGGAATCAGAGGTGGTGAATCAGAGATGGGGAATCACAGGCGTGGAATCAGAGGCAGGGAATAGAACGCGGGGAATCAGAGGCAGGGAATCAGAGTTGGGGCATCAGAGGTTGGGAATTAGATATGGGGAAACAGAGGCGGGGAATCAGAGGCGGGGAAACAGAGGCGGGGAATCAGATATGGGGAATCAGAGGTGGGGAATCAGAGGTTGGGAATCAGAGGCAGGGAATCAGAGGCTTGGAATCAGATGCAGGGAATCAGATGCGGGGAATCAGAAATGGGGAATCAGAGGTGGGGAATCAGAGGTTGGGAATCAGATGCAGGCAATCAGAGGCTTGGAATCAGATGCAGGGAATCAGATGCGGGGAATCAGAGGCGGGGAATCATAGCTGGAGAATCAGAGGTGGGGAATCAGAGTTGGGGAATCAGAGGCGGGTCTTAGATATTGGGAAACAGAGGCGGGGAATCAGAGGCGGGGAAACAGAGGCGGGAAATCAGATATGGGGAATCAGAGGTGGGGAATCAGAGGCAGGGAATCAGATGTGCGCAATCAGAGATGGGGAATCAGAGGCAGGGAATCAGAATCAGAAGCAGGGAATCAGAGGCCGGGAATCAGAGGCCGGAATCAGATGACGGGAATAAGAGGCCGGGAATCAGAGGTGGGGAATCAGAGTCCGGGAATCAGAGATGGGGATTCAGAGTCGGGGAATGAGATATGGGGAATCAAAGGCGGGGAATCAGAGGCGGGGAAACAGAGGCGGGGAATCAGATATGGGGAATCAGAGGTGGCGAATCAAAGGCGGTGAATCAGAGCGGGGGAATCAGAGGCGCGGAATCAGAGTTGGGGAATCAGAGGCGGGGAATCAGAGCTGGGGAATCAGAGTCGGGGAATCAGAGGCAGGGAATCAGATGTGCGGAATCAGAGATGGGGAATCAGAGGTGGGGAATCAGAGGCGGTGAGTCAGAGATGGGGAATCAGAGGCGGTGAATCAGAGGCAGGAAATCAGACACGGGGATTCAGAGGCTGGGAATCAGACGGGGGGAATCAAAGGTGGGGAATCAGAGCTGGGGAATCAGAGGCAGGGAATCAGAGTTGGGGATTCAGAGGCGGGGAATCAGATATGGGGAAACAGAGGCGGGGAATCAGAGGCGGGAAAACAGAGGCGAGGAATTAGATATGGGGAATCAGAGGTGGGGAATCAGAGGTGGTGAATCAGAGATGAATCACAGGCGGGGAATCAGAGGCAGGGAATAGAACGCGGGGAATCAGAGGCAGGGAATCAGAGTTGGGGCATCAGAGGTTGGGAATTAGATATGGGGAAACAGAGGCGGGGAATCAGAGGTGGGGAAACAGAGGCGGGGAATCAGATATGGGGAATCAGAGGTGGGGAATCAGAGGCAGGGAATCAGATGTGCGGAATCAGAGATGGGGAATCAGAGGCAGGGAATCAGAATCAGAAGCGGGGAATCAGATATGGGGAATCAGAGGCCAGGAATCAGATGCTGGGAATAAGAGGCCGGGAATCAGAGGTGGGGAATCAGAGTCCAGGAATCAGAGATGGGGATTCAAAGGCGGGGAATGAGATATGGAGAATCAGAGGCGGGGAATTTGAGGCGTGGAAACAGTGGTGGGGAATCAGATATGTGGAATCAGAGGTGGCGAATCAAAGGCAGTGAATCAGAGATGGGGAATCAGAGGCGGGGAATCAGAGGCAGGGAATCAAACACAGGGAATCAGAGGCGGGGAATCAGAGCTGGGGAATCAGAGGCGGGGAATCTGAGTTGGGGAATAAGTGGCGGGGAATCAGATATGGGGAAACAGGGGCCGGGAATCAGAGGCGGGGAAACAGAGGCGGGGAATCAGATATGGGGAATCAGAGGTGTGGAATCAGAGGTTGGGAAACAGAGGCGGGGAATCAGATATGGGGAATCAGAGGTGGGGAATCAGAGGTGGTGAATCAGAGATGGGGAATCACAGGCGGGGAATCAGAGGCAGGGAATAGAACGCGGGGAATCAGAGGCAGGGAATTAGAGTTGGGGCATCAGAGGTTCGGAATTAGATATGGGGAAACAGAGGCGGGGAATCAGAGGCGGGGAAACAGAGGCGGGGAATCAGATATGGGGAATCAGAGGTGGGGAATCAGAGGCAGGGAATCAGATGTGCGGAATCAGAGATGGGGAATCAGAGGCAGGGAATCAGAATCAGAAGCGGGGAATCAGAGGCCGGGAATCAGAGGCCGGAAATCAGATGCTGGGAATAAGAGGCCGGGAATCAGAGATGGGGAATCAGTGTCCGGGAATCAGAGATGGGGATTCAGAGGCGGAGAATGAGATATGGAGAATCAGAGGCGGGGAATCAGAGGCGGCGAAACAGAGGTGGGGAATCAGATATGGTAAATCAGAGGTGGCGAATCAAAGGCGGTGAATCAGAGATGGGGAATCAGAGGCGGGCAATCAGAGGCAGGGAATCAAACACGGGGAATCAGAGGCGGGGAATCAGAGCTGGGGAATCAGAGGCGGGGAATCAGAGTTGGGGAATCAGAGGCGGGGAATCAGATATGGGGAAAGAGGGGCGGGGAATCAGAGGCGGGGAAACAGAGGCGAGGAATCTGAGATGTGGAATCAGAGGTGTGGAATCAGAGGTTGGGAATCAGAGGCAGGGAATCAGAGGCGGGGAAACAGAGGAGGGGAATCAGATATGGGGAATCAGAGGTGGCGAATCAAAGGCGGTGAAACAGAGATGGGGAATCAGGGCAGGGAATCAGAGGCAGGGAATCAAACACGGGGAATCAGAGCTGGGGAATCAGAGGCGGGGAATTAGAGTTGGGGAATCAGAGGAGGGGAGTCAGAGGCGGGGAAACAGGCGGGGAATCAGATATGGGGAATAAGAGGTGGGGAATCAGATGTTGGGAATCAGAGGCAGGGAATCAGAGGTGGGGAATCAGAGGCGGGGAATCAGAGGCAGGGAATCAGATGTGCGGAATCGGAGATGGGGAATCAGAGGCAGGGAATCAGAGGCGGGGAATCAGAGGCGGGGAATCAGAGGCCGGGAATCAGATATGGGGAAACAGAGGCGGGGAATCAGAGGCGGGGAAACAGAGGCGGGGTATCAGATATGGGAAATCAGAGGTGGGGAATCAGAGGTTGGGAATCAGAGGCAGGGAATCAGAGGCTTGGAATCAGATGCAGGGAATCAGACGCGGGGAATCAGAGGCGGGGAATCAGAGCTGGAGAATCAGAGGTGGGGAATCAGAGTTGGGGAATCAGAGGCGGGGACTTAGATATTGGGAAACAGAGGCGGGGAATCAGAGGCGGTGAAACAGAGGCGGGGAATCAGATATGGGGAATCAGAGGTGGGGAATCAGAGGCAGGGAATCAGATGTGCGCAATCAGAGATGGGGAATCATAGGCAGGGAATCAGAATCAGAAGCAGGGAATCAGAGGCCGGGGATCAGAGGCCGGAATCAGATGCCGGGAATAAGAGGCCGGGAATCAGAGGTGGGGAATCAGAGTCCGGGAATCAGAGATGGGGATTCAGAGGCGGGGAATGAGATATGGGGAATCAGAGGCGGGGAATCAGAGGCGGGGAAACAGAGGCGGGGAATCAGATATGGGGAATCAGAGGTGGCGAATCAAAGGCGGTGAATCAGAGATGGGGAATCAGAGGCCGGGAATCAGAGGCAGAGAATCAAACACGGGGAATCAGAGGCGGGGAATAAGAGCTGGGGAATCAGAGGCGGGGAATCATAGCTGGCGAATCAGAGGCGGGGAATCAGAGGTGGGGAATCAGAGGCGGGGAATCAGATATTGTTAATCAGAGCTGGGGAATCAGAGGCGGGGAAACAGAGGCGGGGAATCAGATATTGTTAATCAGAGCTGGGGAATCAGAGGCGGGGAAACAGAGGCGGGGAATCAGATATGTGCAATCAGAGGTGGGGAATCAGAGGTTGTGAATCAGAGATGGAGAATCAGAGGCGGGGAATCAGAGGCCGGTAATCAGACGCGCGGAATCAGAGGCGGGGATTCAGAGCTGGGGAATCAGAGGCGGGGAATCAGAGTTGGGGAATCAGAGGCGGGGAATCAGATATGGGGAATCAGAGGCGGGGAATCAGAGGCGGGGAAACAGAGGAGGGGAATCAGATATGGGGAATCAGAGGTGGGGAATCAGGGGCGGGGTATCAGTGGCAGGGAATCAGAGGCGGGAAATCAGAGGCCGGGAATCAGAGGCGGTGAATCAGAGGCGGGGAATCAGAGGCAGGGAATCGGATGTGCGGAATCAGAGATGGGGAATCAGAGGTGGGGAATCAGAGGCGGTGAATCAGACATGGGTAATCAGAGGCGGGGAATCAGAGGCAGGAAATCAGACACGGGGAATCAGAGGCGGGGAATCAGAGCTGGGGAATTAGATGCAGGGAATCAGAGTTGGGGATTCAGATGCGGGGAATCAGATATGGGGAATCAGAGGTGGGGAATCAGAGCTGGGGAATCAGAGGTGGGGAATCAGAGTTGGGGAATCAGAGGCGGGGACTTAGATATGGGGAAACAGAGGCGGGGAATCAGAGGCGGGGAAACAGAGGCGGGGAATCAGATATGGGGAATCAGAGGTGGGGAATCAGAGGCAGGGAATCAGATGTGCGGTATCAGAGATGGGGAATCAGAGGCAGGGAATCAGAATCAGAAGCAGGGAATAAGACGCGGGGAATCTGAGGCGGGGAATCAGAGCTGGGGAATCAGAGGCTGTGAATCAGAGGCGGGGAATCAGAAGCAGGGAATCGGATGTGCGGAATCAGAGATGGGGAATCAGAGGTGGGGAATCAGAGGCGGTGAATCAGACATGGGTAATCAGAGGCGGGGAATCAGAGGCAGGAAATCAGACACGGGGAATCAGAGGCGGGGAATCAGAGGCGGGGAATCAGAGGCAGGGAATGGGATGTGCGGAATCAGAGATGGGGAATCAGAGGTGGGGAATCAGAGGCGGTGAATCAGACATGGGTAATCAGAGGCGGGGAATCAGAGGCAGGAAATCAGACACGGGGAATCAGAGGCGGGGAATCAGAGCTGGGGAATTAGATGCAGGGAATCAGAGTTGGGGATTCAGAGGCGGGGAATCAGATATGGGGAAACTGAGGTGGGGAATCAGAGGTGGGCAAATAGAGGCGGGGAATCAGATATGGGGAAACAGAGGCGGGGAATCAGAGGTGGGGAAACAGAGGCGGGGAATCAGATATGGGGAATCAGAGGTGGGGAATCAGAGGTTGGGAATCACAGGCAGGGAATCAGAGGCGGGGAATCAGATATGGGGAATCAGAGGTGGGGAATCAGAGGCAGGGAATCAGATGTGCGGAATCAGAGATGGGATCAGAGGCAGGGAATCTGAATCAGAAGCAGGGAATAAGATGCGGGGAATCAGAGGCGGAGAATCAGAGATGGGGAATCAGAGGTGGGGAATCAGAGGCGGTGATTCAGACATGGGTAATCAGAGGCGGGGAATCAGATGCAGGGAATCAGATGCGGGGAATCAGAGGCGGGGAATCAGAGCTGGGGAATCAGAGGTGGGGAATCAGAGTTGGGGAATCAGAGGCGGGGACTTAGATATGGGGAAACAGAGGCGGGGAATCAGAGGCGGGGAAACAGAGGCGGGGAATCAGATATGGGGAATCAGAGGTGGAGAATCAGAGGCAGGGAATCAGATGTGCGGAATCAGAGATGGGGAATCAGAGGCAGGGAATCAGAATCAGAAGCAGGGAATAAGACGCGGGGAATCAGAGGCGGGGAATCAGAGCTGGGGTATCAGAGGCAGTGAATCAGAGGCGGGGAATCAGAGGCAGGGAATCGGATGTGCGGAATCAGAGATGGGGAATCAGAGGTGGGGAATCAGAGGCGGTGAAATAGACATGGGTAATCAGAGGCGGGGAATCAGAGGCAGGAAATCAGACACGGGGAATCAGAGGCGGGGAATCAGAGCTGGGAACTTAGAGGCAGGGAATCAGAGTTGGGGAATCAGATGCATGGAATCAGATGCGGGGAATCAGAGGCGGGGAATCAGAGCTGGGGAATCAGAGGTGGGCAATCAAAGTTGGGGAATCAGAGTCGGGGACTTAGATATGGGAAAACAGAGGAGGGGAATCAGAGGCGGGGAAACAGAGGCGGGGAATCAGATATGGGGAATCAGAGGTGGGGAATCAGAGGTTGGGAATCAGAGGCAGGGAATCAGAGGCTGGGAATCATATGCATGGAATCAGATGCGGGGAATCAGAGGCGGGGAATCAGAGCTGGGGAATCAGAGATGGGGAATCAAAGTTGGGGAATCAGAGTCGGGGACTTAGATATGGGGAAACAGAGGCGGGGAATCAGAGGCGGGGAACGGAAGGCGGGGAATCAGATATGGGGAATCAGAGATGGGGAATCAGAGGCAGGGAATTAGATGTGCGGATTCAGAGATGGGGAATCAGAGGTGGGGATTCAGAGGCGGGGAATCAGATATGGGGAAACAGAGGCGGGGAATCAGAGGCGGGAAAACAGAGGCGAGGAATTAGATATGGGGAATCAGAGGTGGGGAATCAGAGGTGGTGAATCAGAGATGGGGAATCACAGGCGGGGAATCAGAGGCAGGGAATAGAACGCGGGGAATCAGAGGCAGGGAATCAGAGTTGGGGCATCAGAGGTTGGGAATTAGATATGGGGAAACAGAGGCGGGGAATCAGAGGTGGGGAAACAGAGGCGGGGAATCAGATATGGGGAATCAGAGGTGGGGAATCAGAGGCAGGGAATCAGATGTGCGGAATCAGAGATGGGGAATCAGAGGCAGGGAATCAGAATCAGAAGCGGGGAATCAGATATGGGGAATCAGAGGCCAGGAATCAGATGCTGGGAATAAGAGGCCGGGAATCAGAGGTGGGGAATCAGAGTCCGGGAATCAGAGATGGGGATTCAAAGGCGGGGAATGAGATATGGAGAATCAGAGGCGGGGAATTTGAGGCGTGGAAACAGTGGTGGGGAATCAGATATGGGGAATCAGAGGTGGCGAATCAAAGGCAGTGAATCAGAGATGGGGAATCAGAGGCGGGGAATCAGAGGCAGGGAATCAAACACAGGGAATCAGAGGCGGGGAATCAGAGCTGGGGAATCAGAGGCGGGGAATCTGAGTTGGGGAGTAAGTGGCGGGGAATCAGATATGGGGAAACAGGGGCCGGGTATCAGAGGCGGGGAAACAGAGGCGGGGAATCAGATATGGGGAATCAGAGGTGTGGAATCAGAGGTTGGGAAACAGAGGCGGGGAATCAGATATGGGGAATCAGAGGTGGGGAATCAGAGGTGGTGAATCAGAGATGGGGAATCACAGGCGGGGAATCAGAGGTAGGGAATAGAACGCGGGGAATCAGAGGCAGGGAATTAGAGTTGGGGCATCAGAGGTTCGGAATTAGATATGGGGAAACAGAGGCGGGGAATCAGAGGCGGGGAAACAGAGGCGGGGAATCAGATATGGGGAATCAGAGGTGGGGAATCATAGGCAGGGAATCAGATGTGCGGAATCAGAGATGGGGAATCAGAGGCAGGGAATCAGAATCAGAAGCGGGGAATCAGAGGCCGGGAATCAGAGGCCGGGAATCAGATGCTGGGAATAAGAGGCCGGGAATCAGAGGTGGGGAATCAGTGTCCGGGAATCAGAGATGGGGATTCAGAGGCGTAGAATGAGATATGGAGAATCAGAGGCGGGGAATCAGAGGCGGGGAAACAGAGGTGGGGAATCAGATATCGTAAATCAGAGGTGGCGAATCAAAGGCGCTGAATCAGAGATGGGGAATCAGAGGCGGGCAATCAGAGGCAGGGAATCAAACACGGGGAATCAGAGGCGGGGAATCAGAGCTGGGGAATCAGAGGTGGGGAATCAGAGTTGGGGAATCAGAGGCGGGGAATCAGATATGGGGAAAGAGGGGCGGGGAATCAGAGGCGGGGAAACAGAGGCGAGGAATCTGAGATGGGGAATCAGAGGTGTGGAATCAGAGGTTGGGAATCAGAGGCAGGGAATCAGAGGCGGGGAAACAGAGGAGGGGAATCAGATATGGGGAATCAGAGGTGGCGAATCAAAGGCGGTGAAACAGAGATGGGGAATCAGGGCAGGGAATCAGAGGCAGGGAATCAAACACGGGGAATCAGAGCTGGGGAATCAGAGGCGGGGAATTAGAGTTGGGGAATCAGAGGAGGGGAGTCAGAGGCGGGGAAACAGGCGGGGAATCAGATGTGGGGAATAAGAGGTGGGGAATCAGATGTTGGGAATCAGAGGCAGGGAATCAGAGGTGGGGAATCAGAGGCGGGGAATCAGAGGCAGGGAATCAGATGTGCGGAATCGGAGATGGGGAATCAGAGGCAGGGAATCAGAGGCGGGGAATCAGAGGCGGGGAATCAGAGGCCGGGAATCAGATATGGGGAAACAGAGGGGGGAATCAGAGGCGGGGAAACAGAGGCGGGGAATCAGATATGGGAAATCAGAGGTGGGGAATCAGAGGTTGGGAATCAGAGGCAGGGAATCAGAGGCTTGGAATCAGATGCAGGGAATCAGATGCGGGGAATCAGAGGCGGGGAATCAGAGCTGGAGAATCAGAGGTGGGGAATCAGAGTTGGGGAATCAGAGGCAGGGAATCAGATGTGCGCAATCAGAGATGGGGAATCAGAGGCAGGGAATCAGAATCAGAAGCAGGGAATCAGAGGCCGGGGATCAGAGGCCGGAATCAGATGCCGGGAATAAGAGGCCGGGAATCAGAGGTGGGGAATCAGAGTCCGGGAATCAGAGATGGGGATTCAGAGGAGGGGAATGAGATATGGGGAATCAGAGGCGGGGAATCAGAGGCGGGGAAACAGAGGCGGGGAATCAGATATGGGGAATCAGAGGTGGCGAATCAAAGGCGGTGAATCAGAGATGGGGAATCAGAGGCCGGGAATCAGAGGCAGAGAATCAAACACGGGGAATCAGAGGCGGGGAATAAGAGCTGGGGAATCAGAGGCGGGGAATCATAGCTGGCGAATCAGAGGCGGGGAATCAGAGGTGGGGAATCAGAGGCGGGGAATCAGATATTGTTAATCAGAGCTGGGGAATCAGAGGCGGGGAAACAGAGGCGGGGAATCAGATATTGTTAATCAGAGCTGGGGAATCAGAGGCGGGGAAACAGAGGCAGGGAATCAGATATGGGCAATCAGAGGTGGGGAATCAGAGGTTGTGAATCAGAGATGGAGAATCAGAGGCGGGGAATCAGAGGCCGGTAATCAGACGCGCGGAATCAGAGGCGGGGATTCAGAGCTGGGGAATCAGAGGCGGGGAATCAGAGTTGGGGAATCAGAGGCGGGGAATCAGATATGGGGAATCAGAGGCGGGGAATCAGAGGCGGGGAAACAGAGGAGGGGAATCAGATATGGGGAATCAGAGGTGGGGAATCAGGGGCGGGGTATCAGTGGCAGGGAATCAGAGGCGGGAAATCAGAGGCCGGGAATCAGAGGCGGTGAATCAGAGGCGGGGAATCAGAGGCAGGGAATCGGATGTGCGGAATCAGAGATGGGGAATCAGAGGTGGGGAATCAGAGGCGGTGAATCAGACATGGGTAATCAGAGGCGGGGAATCAGAGGCAGGAAATCAGACACGGGGACTCAGAGGCGGGGAATCAGAGCTGGGGAATTAGATGCAGGGAATCAGAGTTGGGGATTCAGAGGCGGGGAATCAGATATGGGGAATCAGAGGTGGGGAATCAGAGCTGGGGAATCAGAGGTGGGGAATCAGAGTTGGGGAATCAGAGGCGGGGACTTAGATATGGGGAAACAGAGGCGGGGAATCAGAGGCGGGGAAACAGAGGCGGGGAATCAGATATGGGGAATCAGAGGTGGGGAATCAGAGGCAGGGAATCAGATGTGCGGTATCAGAGATGGGGAATCAGAGGCAGGGAATCAGAATCAGAAGCAGGGAATAAGACGCGGGGAATCTGAGGCGGGGAATCAGAGCTGGGGAATCAGAGGCTGTGAATCAGAGGCGGGGAATCAGAAGCAGGGAATCGGATGTGCGGAATCAGAGATGGGGAATCAGAGGTGGGAAATCAGAGGCGGTGAATCAGACATGGGTAATCAGAGGCGGGGAATCAGAGGCAGGAAATCAGACACGGGGAATCTGAGGCGGGGAATCAGAGGCGGGGAATCAGAGGCAGGGAATGGGATGTGCGGAATCAGAGATGGGGAATCAGAGGTGGGGAATCAGAGGCGGTGAATCAGACATGGTTAATCAGAGGCGGGGAATCAGAGGCAGGAAATCAGACACGGGGAATCAGAGGCGGGGAATCAGAGCTGGGGAATTAGATGCAGGGAATCAGAGTTGGGGATTCAGAGGCGAGGAATCAGATATGGGGAAACTGAGGTGGGGAATCAGAGGTGGGCAAATAGAGGCGGGGAATCAGATATGGGGAAACAGAGGCGTGGAATCAGAGGTGGGGAAACAGAGGCGGGGAATCAGATATGGGGAATCAGAGGTGGGGAATCAGAGGTTGGGAATCACAGGCAGGGAATCAGAGGCGGGGAATCAGATATGGGGAATCAGAGGTGGGGAATCAGAGGCAGGGAATCAGATGTGCGGAATCAGAGATGGGATCAGAGGCAGGGAATCTGAATCAGAAGCAGGGAATAAGACGCGGTGAATCAGAGGCGGAGAATCAGAGATGGGGAATCAGAGGTGGGGATTCAGAGGCGGTGATTCAGACATGGGTAATCAGAGGCGGGGAATCAGATGCAGGGAATCAGATGCGGGGAATCAGAGGCGGGGAATCAGAGCTGGGGAATCAGAGGTGGGGAATCAGAGTTGGGGAATCAGAGGCGGGGACTTAGATATGGGGAAACAGAGGCGGGGAATCAGAGGCGGGGAAACAGAGGCGGGGAATCAGATATGGGGAATCAGAGGTGGAGAATCAGAGGCAGGGAATCAGATGTGCGGAATCAGAGATGGGGAATCAGAGGCAGGGAATCAGAATCAGAAGCAGGGAATAAGACGCGGGGAATCAGAGGCGGGGAATCAGAGCTGGGGTATCAGAGGCAGTGAATCAGATGCGGGGAATCAGAGGCAGGGAATCGGATGTGCGGAATCAGAGATCGGGAATCAGAGGTGGGGAATCAGAGGCGGTGAAATAGACATGGGTAATCAGAGGCGGGGAATCAGAGGCAGGAAATCAGACACGGGGAATCAGAGGCGGGGAATCAGAGCTGGGAACTTAGAGGCAGGGAATCAGAGTTGGGGAATCAGATGCATGGAATCAGATGCGGGGAATCAGAGGCGGGGAATCAGAGCTGGGGAATCAGAGGTGGGGAATCAAAGTTGGGGAATCAGAGTCGGGGACTTAGATATGGGGAAACAGAGGAGGGGAATCAGAGGCGGGGAAACAGAGGCGGGGAATCAGATATGGGGAATCAGAGGTGGGGAATCAGAGGTTGGGAATCAGAGGCAGGGAATCAGAGGCTGGGAATCATATGCATGGAATCAGATGCGGGGAATCAGAGGCGGGGAATCAGAGCTGGGGAATCAGAGGTGGGGAATCTAAGTTGGGGAATCAGAGTCGGGGACTTAGATATGGGGAAACAGAGGCGGGGAATCAGAGGCGGGGAACGGAAGGCGGGGAATCAGATATGGGGAATCAGAGATGGGGAATCAGAGGCAGGGAATTAGATGTGCGGATTCAGAGATGGGGAATCAGAGGTGGGGAATCAGAATCAGAAGCAGGGAATCAGAGGCAGGGAATCAGAGTTGTGGATTCAGAGGCGGGGAATCAGATATGGGGAAACAGAGGCGGGGAATCAGAGGCGGGAAGACAGAGGCGGGGAATTAGATATGGGGAATCAGAGGTGGGGAATCAGAGGTGGTGAATCAGAGATGGGGAATCACAGGCGTGGAATCAGAGGCAGGGAATAGAACGCGGGGAATCAGAGGCAGGGAATCAGAGTTGGGGCATCAGAGGTTGGGAAGTAGATATGGGGAAACAGAGGCGGGGAATCAGAGGCGGGGAAACAGAGGCGGGGAATCAGAGGTGGGGAATCAGGGGCGGGGTATCAGTGGCAGGGAATCAGAGGCGGGAAATCAGAGGCCGGGAATCAGAGGCGGTGAATCAGAGGCGGTGAATCAGAGGCGGGGAATCAGAGGCAGGGAATCTGATGTGCGGAATCAGAGATGGGGAATCAGAGGTGGGGAATCAGAGGCGGTGATTCAGACATGGGTAATCAGAGGCGGGGAATCAGAGGCAGGAAATCTGACACGGGGAATCAGAGGCGGGGAATCAGAGCTGGGGAATTAGATGCAGGGAATCAGAATTGGGGATTCAGAGGCGGGGAATCAGATATGGGGAAACAGTGGCGGGGAATCAGAGGCGGGGAAACAGAGGCGGGGAATCAGATATGGGGAATCAGAGGTGGGTATTCAGAGCTGGGGAATCAGAGGTGTGGAATCAGAGTTGCGGAATCAGAGGCGGGGACTTAGATATGGGGAAACAGAGGCGGGGAATCAGAGGCGGGGAAACAGAGGCGGGGAATCAGATATGGGGAAAAAGAGGCGGGGAAACAGAGGCGGGCAAATAGAGGCGGGGATCAGATATGGGGAAACAGAGGAGGGGAATCAGAGGCGGGGAAACAGAGGCGGGGAATCAGATATGGGGAATCAGAGGTGGGGAATCAGAGGTTGGGAATCAGAGGCAGGGAATCAGAGGCTGGGAATCATATGCATGGAATCAGATGCGGGGAATCAGAGGCGGGGAATCAGAGCTGGGGAATCAGAGGTGGGGAATCAAAGTTGGGGAATCAGAGTCGGGGACTTAGATATGGGGAAACAGAGGCGGGGAATCAGAGGCGGGGAACAGAAGGCGGGGAATCAGATATGGGGAATCAGAGATGGGGAATCAGAGGCAGGGAATTAGATGTGCGGAATCAGAGATGGGGAATCAGAGGTGGGGAATCAGAATCAGAAGCAGGGAATCAGAGGCAGGGAATCAGAGTTGGGGATTCAGAGGCGGGGAATTAGATATGGGGAATCAGAGGTGGGGAATCAGAGGTGGTGAATCAGAGATGGGGAATCACAGGCGTGGAATCAGAGGCAGGGAATAGAACGCGGGGAATCAGAGGCAGGGAATCAGAGTTGGGGCATCAGAGGTTGGGAATTAGATATGGGGAAACAGAGGCGGGGAATCAGAGGCGGGGAAACAGAGGCGGGGAATCAGATATGGGGAATCAGAGGTGGGGAATCAGAGGTTGGGAATCAGAGGCAGGGAATCAGAGGCTTGGAATCAGATGCAGGGAATCAGATGCGGGGAATCAGAAATGGGGAATCAGAGGTGGGGAATCAGAGGTTGGGAATCAGATGCAGGCAATCAGAGGCTTGGAATCAGATGCAGGGAATCAGATGCGGGGAATCAGAGGCGGGGAATCATAGCTGGAGAATCAGAGGTGGGGAATCAGAGTTGGGGAATCAGAGGCGGGTCTTAGATATTGGGAAACAGAGGCGGGGAATCAGAGGCGGGGAAACAGAGGCGGGAAATCAGATATGGGGAATCAGAGGTGGGGAATCAGAGGCAGGGAATCAGATGTGCGCAATCAGAGATGGGGAATCTGAGGCAGGGAATCAGAATCAGAAGCAGGGAATCAGAGGCCGGGAATCAGAGGCCGGAATCAGATGACGGGAATAAGAGGCCGGGAATCAGAGGTGGGGAATCAGAGTCCGGGAATCAGAGATGGGGATTCAGAGTCGGGGAATGAGATATGGGGAATCAGAGGCGGGGAATCAGAGGCGGGGAAACAGAGGCGGGGAATCAGATATGGGGAATCAGAGGTGGCGAATCAAAGGCGGTGAATCAGAGCTGGGGAATCAGAGGCGGGGAATCAGAGTTGGGGAATCAGAGACGGGGAATCAGAGCTGGGGAATCAGAGTCGGGGAATCAGAGGCAGGGAATCAGATGTGCGGAATCAGAGATGGGGAATCAGAGGTGGGGAATCAGAGGCGGTGAGTCAGAGATGGGGAATCAGAGGCGGTGAATCAGAGGCAGGAAATCAGACACGGGGATTCAGAGGCTGGGAATCAGACGGGGGGAATCAAAGGTGGGGAATCAGAGCTGGGGAATCAGAGGCAGGGAATCAGAGTTGGGGATTCAGAGGCGGGGAATCAGATATGGGGAAACAGAGGCGGGGAATCAGAGGCGGGAAAACAGAGGCGAGGAATTAGATATGGGGAATCAGAGGTGGGGAATCAGAGGTGGTGAATCAGAGATGGGGAATCAGAGATGGGGAATCAGAGGCAGGGAATCAGAATCAGAAGCGGGGAATCAGATATGGGGAATCAGAGGCCAGGAATCAGATGCTGGGAATAAGAGGCCGGGAATCAGAGGTGGGGAATCAGAGTCCGGGAATCAGAGATGGGGATTCAAAGGCGGGGAATGAGATATGGAGAATCAGAGGCGGGGAATTTGAGGCGTGGAAACAGTGGTGGGGAATCAGATATGGGGAATCAGAGGTGGCGAATCAAAGGCAGTGAATCAGAGATGGGGAATCAGAGGCGGGGAATCAGAGGCAGGGAATCAAACACAGGGAATCAGAGGCGGGGAATCAGAGCTGGGGAATCAGAGGCGGGGAATCTGAGTTGGGGAATAAGTGGCGGGGAATCAGATATGGGGAAACAGGGGCCGGGAATCAGAGGCGGGGAAACAGAGGCGGGGAATCAGATATGGGGAATCAGAGGTGTGGAATCAGAGGTTGGGAAACAGAGGCGGGGAATCAGATATGGGGAATCAGAGGTGGGGAATCAGAGGTGGTGAATCAGAGATGGGGAATCACAGGCGGGGAATCAGAGGCAGGGAATAGAACGCGGGGAATCAGAGGCAGGGAATTAGAGTTGGGGCATCAGAGGTTCGGAATTAGATATGGGGAAACAGAGGCGGGGAATCAGAGGCGGGGAAACAGAGGCGGGGAATCAGATATGGGGAATCAGAGGTGGGGAATCAGAGGCAGGGAATCAGATGTGCGGAATCAGAGATGGGATCAGAGGCAGGGAATCTGAATCAGAAGCAGGGAATAAGACGCGGGGAATCAGAGGCGGAGAATCAGAGATGGGGAATCAGAGGTGGGGAATCAGAGGCGGTGATTCAGACATGGGTAATCAGAGGCGGGGAATCAGATGCAGGGAATCAGATGCGGGGAATCAGAGGCGGGGAATCAGAGCTGGGGAATCAGAGGTGGGGAATCAGAGTTGGGGAATCAGAGGCGGGGACTTAGATATGGGGAAACAGAGGCGGGGAATCAGAGGCGGGGAAACAGAGGCGGGGAATCAGATATGGGGAATCAGAGGTGGAGAATCAGAGGCAGGGAATCAGATGTGCGGAATCAGAGATGGGGAATCAGAGGCAGGGAATCAGAATCAGAAGCAGGGAATAAGATGCGGGGAATCAGAGGCGGGGAATCAGAGCTGGGGTATCAGAGGCAGTGAATCAGAGGCGGGGAATCAGAGGCAGGGAATCGGATGTGCGGAATCAGAGATGGGGAATCAGAGGTGGGGAATCAGAGGCGGTGAAATAGACATGGGTAATCAGAGGCGGGGAATCAGAGGCAGGAAATCAGACACGGGGAATCAGAGGCGGGGAATCAGAGCTGGGAACTTAGAGGCAGGGAATCAGAGTTGGGGAATCAGATGCATGGAATCAGATGCGGGGAATCAGAGGCGGGGAATCAGAGCTGGGGAATCAGAGGTGGGGAATCAAAGTTGGGGAATCAGAGTCGGGGACTTAGATATGGGGAAACAGAGGAGGGGAATCAGAGGCGGGGAAACAGAGGCGGGGAATCAGATATGGGGAATCAGAGGTGGGGAATCAGAGATTGGGAATCAGAGGCAGGGAATCAGAGGCTGGGAATCATATGCATGGAATCAGATGCGGGGAATCAGAGGCGGGGAATCAGAGCTGGGGAATCAGAGGTGGGGAATCAAAGTTGGGGAATCAGAGTCGGGGACTTAGATATGGGGAAACAGAGGCGGGGAATCAGAGGCGGGGAACAGAAGGCGGGTAATCAGATATGGGGAATCAGAGATTGGGAATCAGAGGCAGGGAATTAGATGTGCGGAATCAGAGATGGGGAATCAGAGGTGGGGAATCAGAATCAGAAGCAGGGAATCAGAGGCAGGGAATCAGAGTTGGGGATTCAGAGGCGGGGAATCAGATATGGGGAAACAGAGGCGGGGAATCAGAGGCGGGAAAACAGAGGCGGGGAATTAGATATGGGGAATCAGAGGTGGGGAATCAGAGGTGGTGAATCAGAGATGGGGAATCACAGGCGTGGAATCAGAGGCAGGGAATAGAACGTGGGGAATCAGAGGCAGGGAATCAGAGTTGGGGCATCAGAGGTTGGGAATTAGATATGGGGAAACAGAGGCGGGGAATCAGAGGCGGGGAAACAGAGGCGGGGAATCAGATATGGGGAATCAGAGGTGGGGAATCGGAGGTTGGGAATCAGAGGCAGGGAATCAGAGGCTTGGAATCAGATGCAGGGAATCAGATGCGGGATATCAGAAATGGGGAATCAGAGGTGGGGAATCAGAGGTTGGGAATCAGATGCAGGGAATCAGAGGCTTGGAATCAGATGCAGGGAATCAGATGCGGGGAATCAGAGGCGGGGAATCATAGCTGGAGAATCAGAGGTGGGGAATCAGAGTTGGGGAATCAGAGGCGGGTCTTAGATATTGGGAAACAGAGGCGGGGAATCAGAGGCGGAGAAACAGAGGCGGGAAATCAGATATGGGGAATCAGAGGTGGGGAATCAGAGGCAGGGAATCAGATGTGCGCAATCAGAGATGGGGAATCAGAGGCAGGGAATCAGAATCAGAAGCAGGGAATCAGAGGCCGGGAATCAGAGGCCGGAATCAGATGACGGGAATAAGCGGCCGGGAATCAGAGGTGGGGAATCAGAGTCCGGGAATCAGAGATGGGGATTCAGAGTCGGGGAATGAGATATGGGGAATCAGAGGCGGGGAATCAGAGGCGGGGAAACAGAGGCGGGGAATCAGATATGGGGAATCAGAGGTGGCGAATCAAAGGCGGTGAATCAGAGCTGGGGAATGAGAGGCGGGGAATCAGAGTTGGGGAAGCAGAGGCGGGGAATCAGAGCTGGGGAATCAGAGTCGGGGAATCAGAGGCAGGGAATCAGATGTGCGGAATCAGAGATGGGGAATCAGAGGTGGGGAATCAGAGGCGGTGAGTCAGAGATGGGGAATCAGAGGCGGTGAATCAGAGGCAGGAAATCAGACACGGGGTTTCAGAGGCTGGGAATCAGACGGGGGGAATCAAATGTGGGGAATCAGAGCTGGGGAATCAGAGGCAGGGAATCAGAGTTGGGGATTCAGAGGCGGGGAATCAGATATGGGGAAACAGAGGCGGGGAATCAGAGGCGTGAAAACAGAGGCGAGGAATTAGATATGGGGAATCAGAGGTGGGGAATCAGAGGTGGTGAATCAGAGATGGGGAATCAGAGCTGGGGAATCAGAGGTGGGGAATCAGAGTTGGGGAATCAGAGGCGGGAACTTAGATATGGGGAAACAGAGGCGGGGAATCAGAGGCGGGGAAACAGAGGCGGGGAATCAGATATGGGGAATCAGAGGTGGAGAATCAGAGGCAGGGAATCAGATGTGCGGGATCAGAGATGGGGAATCAGAGGCAGGGAATCAGAATCAGAAGCAGGGAATAAGACGCGGGGAATCAGAGGCGGGCAATCAGAGCTGGGGAATCAGAGGCAGTGAATCAGAGGCGGGGAATCAGAGGCAGGGAATCGGATGTGCGGAATCAGAGATGGGGAATCAGAGGTGGGGAATCAGAGGCGGTGAAATAGACATGGGTAATCAGAGGCGGGGAATCAGAGGCAGGAAATCAGACACGGGGAATCAGAGGCGGGGAATCAGAGCTGGGAACTTAGAGGCAGGTAATCAGAGTTGGGGAATCAGATGCATGGAATCAGATGCGGGCAATCAGAGGCGGGGAATCAGAGCTGGGGAATCAGAGGTGGGGAATCAAAGTTGGGGAATCAGAGTCGGGGACTTAGATATGGGGAAACAGAGGAGGGGAATCAGAGGCGGGGATACAGAGGCGGGGAATCAGATATGGGGAATCAGAGGTGGGGAATCAGAGGTTGGGAATCAGAGGCAGGGAATCAGAGGCTGGGAATCATATGCATGGAATCAGATGCGGGGAATCAGAGGCGGGGAATCAGAGCTGGGGAATCAGAGGTGGGGAATCAAAGTTGGGGAATCAGAGTCGGGGACTTAGATATGGGGAAACAGAGGCGGGGAATCAGAGGCGGGGAACAGAAGGCGGGGAATCAGATATGGGGAATCAGAGATGGGGAATCAGAGGCAGGGAATTAGATGTGCGGAATCAGAGATGGGGAATCAGAGGTGGGGAATCAGAATCAGAAGCAGGGAATCAGAGGCAGGGAATCAGAGTTGGGGATTCAGAGGTGGGGAATCAGATATGGGGAAACAGAGGCGGGGAATCAGAGGCGGGAAAACAGAGGCGGGGAATTAGATATGGGGAATCAGAGGTGGGGAATCAGAGGTGGTGAATCAGAGATGGGGAATCACAGACGTGGAATCAGAGGCAGGGAATAGAACGCGGGGAATCAGAGGCAGGGAATCAGAGTTGGGGCATCAGAGGTTGGGAATTAGATATGGGGAAACAGAGGCGGGGAATCAGAGGCGGGGAAACAGAGGCGGGGAATCAGATATGGGGAATCAGAGGTGGGGAATCAGAGGTTGGGAATCAGAGGCAGGGAATCAGAGGCTTGGAATCAGATGCAGGGAATCAGATGCGGGATATCAGAAATGGGGAATCAGAGGTGGGGAATCAGAGGTTGGGAATCAGATGCAGGGAATCAGAGGCTTGAAATCAGATGCAGGGAATCAGATGCGGGGAATCAGAGGCGGGGAATCATAGCTGGAGAATCAGAGGTGGGGAATCAGAGTTGGGGAATCAGAGGCGGGTCTTAGATATTGGGAAACAGAGGCGGGGAATCAGAGGCGGGGAAACAGAGGCGGGAAATCAGATATGGGGAATCAGAGGTGGGGAATCAGAGGCAGGGAATCAGATGTGCGCAATCAGAGATGGGGAATCAGAGGCAGGGAATCAGAATCAGAAGCAGGGAATCAGAGGCCGGGAATCTGAGGCCGGAATCAGATGATGGGAATAAGAGGCCGGGAATCAGAGGTGGGGAATCAGAGTCCGGGAATCAGAGATGGGGATTCAGAGTCGGGGAATGAGATATGGGGAATCAGAGGCGGGGAATCAGAGGCGGGGAAACAGAGGCGGGGAATCAGATGTGGGGAATCAGAGGTGGCGAATCAAAGGCGGTGAATCAGAGCTGGGGAATCAGAGGCGGGGAATCAGAGTTAGGGAATCAGAGGCGGGGAATCAGAGCTGGGGAATCAGAGTCGGGGATTCAGAGGCAGGGAATCAGATGTGCGGAATCAGAGATGGGGAATCAGAGGTGGGGAATCAGAGGCGGTGAGTCAGAAATGGGGAATCAGAGGCGGTGAATCAGAGGCAGGAAATCAGACACGGGGATTCAGAGGCTGGGAATCAGACGGGGGGAATCAAAGGTGGGGAATCAGAGCTGGGGAAACAGAGGCAGGGAATCAGAGTTGGGGATTCAGAGGCGGGGAATCAGATATGGGGAAACAGAGGCGGGGAATCAGAGGTGGGAAAACAGAGGCGAGGAATTAGATATGGGGAATCAGAGGTGGGGAATCAGAGGTGGTGAATCAGAGATGGGGAATCACAGGCGGGGAATCAGAGGCAGGGAATAGAACGCGGGGAATCAGAGGCATGGAATCAGAGTTGGGGCATCAGAGGTTGGGAATTAGATATGGGGAAACAGAGGCGGGGAATCAGAGGTGGGGAAACAGAGGCGGGGAATCAGATATGGGGAATCAGAGGTGGGGAATCAGAGGCAGGGAATCAGATGTGCGGAATCAGAGATGGGGAATCAGAGGCAGGGAATCAGAATCAGAAGCGGGGAGTCAGATATGGGGAATCAGGGGCCAGGAATCAGATGCTGGGAATAAGAGTCCGGGAATCAGAGGTGGGGAATCAGAGTCCGGGAATCAGAGATGGGGATTCAAAGGCGGGGAATGAGATATGGAGAATCAGAGGCGGGGAATTTGAGGCGTGGAAACAGTGGTGGGGAATCAGATATGGGGAATCAGAGGTGGCGAATCAAAGGCAGTGAATCAGAGATGGGGAATCAGAGGCGGGGAATCAGAGGCAGGGAATCAAACACAGGGAATCAGAGGCGGGGAATCAGAGCTGGGGAATCAGAGGCGGGGAATCTGAGTTGGGGAATAAGAGGCGGGGTATCAGATATGGGGAAACAGGGGCCGGGAATCAGAGGTGGGGAAACAGAGGCGGGGAATCAGATATGGGGAATCAGAGGTGTGGAATCAGAGGTTGGGAAACAGAGGCGGGGAATCAGATATGGGGAATCAGAGGTGGGGAATCAGAGGTGGTGAATCAGAGATGGGGAATCACAGGCGGGGAATCTGAGGCAGGGAATAGAACGCGGGGAATCAGAGGCAGGGAATTAGAGTTGGGGCATCAGAGGTTCGGAATTAGATATGGGGAAACAGAGGCGGGGAATCAGAGGCGGGGAAACAGAGGCGGGGAATCAGATATGGGGAATCAGAGGTGGGGAATCAGAGGCAGGGAATCAGATGTGCGGAATCAGAGATGGGGAATCAGAGGCAGGGAATCAGAATCAGAAGCGGGGAATCAGAGGCCGGGAATCAGAGGCCGGGAATCAGATGCTGGGAATAAGAGGCCGGGAATCAGAGGTGGGGAATCAGTGTCCGGGAATCAGAGATGGGGATTCAGAGGCGGAGAATGAGATATGGAGAATCAGAGGCGGGGAATCAGAGGCGGGGAAACAGAGGTGGGGAATCAGATATGGGGAATCAGAGGTGGCGAATCAAAGGCGGTGAATCAGAGATGGGGAATCAGAGGCGGGCAATCAGAGGCAGGGAATCAAACACGGGGAATCAGAGGCGGGGAATCAGAGCTGGGGAATCAGAGGCGGGGAATCAGAGTTGGGGAATCAGAGGCGGGGAATCAGATATGGGGAAATAGGGGCGGGGAATCAGAGGCGGGGAAACAGAGGCGAGGAATCAGAGATGGGGAATCAGAGGTGTGGAATCAGAGGTTGGGAATCAGAGGCAGGGAATCAGAGGCGGGAAAACAGAGGAGGGGAATCAGATATGGGGAATCAGAGGTGGCGAATCAAAGGCGGTGAAACAGAGATGGGGAATCAGGGCAGGGAATCAGAGGCAGGGAATCAAACACGGGGAATCAAAGCTGGGGAATCCGAGGCGGGGAATTAGAGTTGGGGAATCAGAGGAGGGGAGTCAGAGGCGTGGAAACAGGCGGGGAATCAGATATGGGGAATAAGAGGTGGGGAATCAGATGTTGGGAATCAGAGGCAGGGAATCAGAGGTGGGGAATCAGAGGCGGGGAATCAGATATGGGGAAACAGAGGCGGGGAATCAGAGGCGGGGAAACAGAGGCGGGGAATCAGATATGGGAAATCAGAGGTGGGGAATCAGACGTTGGGAATCAGAGGCAGGGAATCAGAGGCTTGGAATCAGATGCAGGGAATCAGATGCGGGGAATCAGAGGCGGGGAATCAGAGCTGGAGAATCAGAGGTGGGGAATCAGAGTTGGGGAATCAGAGGCGGGGACTTAGATATTGGGAAACAGAGGCGGGGAATCAGAGGCGGGGAAACAGAGGCGGGGAATCAGATATGGGGAATCAGAGGTGGGGAATCAGAGGCAGGGAATCAGATGTGCGCAATCAGAGATGGGGAATCAGAGGCAGGAAATCAGAATCAGAAGCAGGGAATCAGAGGCCGGGGATCAGAGGCCGGAATCAGATGCCGGGAATAAGAGGCCGGGAATCAGAGGTGGGGAATCAGAGTCCGGGAATCAGAGATGGGGATTCAGAGGCGGGGAATGAGATATGGGGAATCAGAGGCGGGGAATCAGAGGCGGGGAAACAGAGGCGGGGAATCAGATATGGGGAATCAGAGGTGGCGAATCAAAGGCGGTGAATCAGAGATGGGGAATCAGAGGCCGGGAATCAGAGGCAGAGAATCAAACAAGGGGAATCAGAGGCGGGGAATAAGAGCTGGGGAATCAGAGGCGGGGAATCATAGCTGGCGAATCAGAGGCCGGTAATCAGACGCGCGGAATCAGAGGCGGGGATTCAGAGCTGGGGAATCAGAGGCGGGGAATCAGAGTTGGGGAATCAGAGGCGGGGAATCAGATATGGGGAATCAGAGGCGGGGAATCAGAGGCGGGGAAACAGAGGAGGGGAATCAGATATGGGGAATCAGAGGTGGGGAATCAGGGGCGGGGTATCAGTGGCAGGGAATCAGAGGCGGGAAATCAGAGGCCGGGAATCAGAGGCGGTGAATCAGAGGCGGGGAATCAGAGGCAGGGAATCGGATGTGCGGAATCAGAGATGGGGAATCAGAGGTGGGGAATCAGAGGCGGTGAATCAGACATGGGTAATCAGAGGCGGGGAATCAGAGGCAGGAAATCAGAAACGGGGAATCAGAGGCGGGGAATCAGAGCTGGGGAATTAGATGCAGGGAATCAGAGTTGGGGATTCAGAGGCGGGGAATCAGATATGGGGAATCAGAGGTGGGGAATCAGAGCTGGGGAATCAGAGGTGGGGAATCAGAGTTGGGGAATCAGAGGCGGGGACTTAGATATGGGGAAACAGAGGCGGGGAATCAGAGGCGGGGAAACAGAGGCGGGGAATCAGATATGGGGAATCAGAGGTGGGGAATCAGAGGCAGGGAATCAGATGTGCGGTATCAGAGATGGGGAATCAGAGGCAGGGAATCAGAATCAGAAGCAGGGAATAAGACGCGGGGAATCTGAGGCGGGGAATCAGAGCTGGGGATTCAGAGGCTGTGAATCAGAGGCGGGGAATCAGAAGCAGGGAATCGGATGTGCGGAATCAGAGATGGGGAATCAGAGGTGGGGAATCAGAGGCGGTGAATCAGACATGGGTAATCAGAGGCGGGGAATCAGAGGCAGGAAATTAGAAACGGGGAATCTGAGGCGGGGAATCAGAGGCGGGGAATCAGAGGCATTGAATGGGATGTGCGGAATCAGAGATGGGGAATCAGAGGTGGGGAATCAGAGGCGGTGAATCAGACATGGGTAATCAGAGGCGGGGAATCAGAGGCAGGAAATCAGACACGGGGAATCAGAGGCGGGGAATCAGAGCTGGGGAATTAGATGCAGGGAATCAGAGTTGGGGATTCAGAGGCGGGGAATCAGATATGGGGAAACTGAGGTGGGGAATCAGAGGTGGGCAAATAGAGGCGGGGAATCAGATATGGGGAAACAGAGGCGGGGAATCAGTGGTGGGGAAACAGAGGCGGGGAATCAGATATGGGGAATCAGAGGTGGGGAATCAGAGGTTGGGAATCACAGGCAGGGAATCAGAGGCGGGGAATCAGATATGGGGAATCAGAGGTGGGGAATCAGAGGTGGTGAATCAGAGATGGGGAATCAGAGCTGGGGAATCAGAGGTGGGGAATCAGAGTTGGGGAATCAGAGGCGGGGACTTAGATATGGGGAAACAGAGGCGGGGAATCAGAGGCGGGGAAACAGAGGCGGGGAATCAGTTATGGGGAATCAGAGGTGGAGAATCAGAGGCAGGGAATCAGATGTGCGGAATCAGAGATGGGGAATCAGAGGCAGGGAATCAGAATCAGAAGCAGGGAATAAGACGCGGGGAATCAGAGGCGGGGAATCAGAGCTGGGGAATCAGAGGCAGTGAATCAGAGGCGGGGAATCAGAGGCAGGGAATCAGAGCTGGGAACTTAGAGGCAGGTAATCAGAGTTGGGGAATCAGATGCATGGAATCAGATGCGGGGAATCAGAGGCGGGGAATCAGAGCTGGGGAATCAGAGGTGGGGAATCAAAGTTGGGGAATCAGAGTCGGGGACTTAGATATGGGGAAACAGAGGAGGGGAATCAGAGGCGGGGAAACAGAGGCGGGGAATCAGATATGGGGAATCAGAGGTGGGGAATCAGAGGTTGGGAATCAGAGGCAGGGAATCAGAGGCTGGGAATCATATGCATGGAATCAGATGCGGGGAATCAGAGGCGGGGAATCAGAGCTGGGGAATCAGAGGTGGGGAATCAAAGTTGGGGAATCAGAGTCGGGGACTTAGATATGGGGAAACAGAGGCGGGGAATCAGAGGCGGGGAACAGAAGGCGGGGAATCAGATATGGGGAATCAGAGATGGGGAATCAGAGGCAGGGAATTAGATGTGCGGAATCAGAGATGGGGAATCAGAGGTGGGGAATCAGAATCAGAAGCAGGGAATCAGAGGCAGGGAATCAGAGTTGGGGATTCAGAGGCGGGGAATCAGATATGGGGAAACAGAGGCGGGGAATCAGAGGCGGGAAAACAGAGGCGGGGAATTAGATATGGGGAATCAGAGGTGGGGAATCAGAGGTGGTGAATCAGAGATGGGGAATCACAGGCGTGGAATCAGAGGCAGGGAATAGAACGCGGGGAATCAGAGGCAGGGAATCAGAGTTGGGGCATCAGAGGTTGGGAATTAGATATGGGGAAACAGAGGCGGGGAATCAGAGGCGGGGAAACAGAGGCGGGGAATCAGATATGGGGAATCAGAGGTGGGGAATCAGAGGTTGGGAATCAGAGGCAGGGAATCAGAGGCTTGGAATCAGATGCAGGGAATCAGATGCGGGATATCAGAAATGGGGAATCAGAGGTGGGGAATCAGAGGTTGGGAATCAGATGCAGGGAATCAGAGGCTTGAAATCAGATGCAGGGAATCAGATGCGGGGAATCAGAGGCGGGGAATCATAGCTGGAGAATCAGAGGTGGGGAATCAGAGTTGGGGAATCAGAGGCGGGTCTTAGATATTGGGAAACAGAGGCGGGGAATCAGAGGCGGGGAAACAGAGGCGGGAAATCAGATATGGGGAATCAGAGGTGGGGAATCAGAGGCAGGGAATCAGATGTACGCAATCAGAGATGGGGAATCAGAGGCAGGGAATCAGAATCAGAAGCAGGGAATCAGAGGCCGGGAATCTGAGGCCGGAATCAGATGACGGGAATAAGAGGCCGGGAATCAGAGGTGGGGAATCAGAGTCCGGGAATCAGAGATGGGGATTCAGAGTCGGGGAATGAGATATGGGGAATCAGAGGCGGGGAATCAGAGGCGGGGAAACAGAGGCGGGGAATCAGATGTGGGGAATCAGAGGTGGCGAATCAAAGGCGGTGAATCAGAGCTGGGGAATCAGAGGCGTGGAATCAGAGTTGGGGAATCAGAGGCGGGGAATCAGAGCTGGGGAATCAGAGTCGGGGAATCAGAGGCAGGGAATCAGATGTGCGGAATCAGAGATGGGGAATCAGAGGTGGGGAATCAGAGGCGGTGAGTCAGAGATGGGGAATCAGAGGCGGTGAATCAGAGGCAGGAAATCAGACACGGGGATTCAGAGGCTGGGAATCAGACGGGGGGAATCAAAGGTGGGGAATCAGAGCTGGGGAAACAGAGGCAGGGAATCAGAGTTGGGGATTCAGAGGCGGGGAATCAGATATGGGGAAACAGAGGCGGGGAATCAGAGGTGGGAAAACAGAGGCGAGGAATTAGATATGGGGAATCAGAGGTGGGGAATCAGAGGTGGTGAATCAGAGATGGGGAATCACAGGCGGGGAATCAGAGGCAGGGAATAGAACGCGGGGAATCAGAAGCAGGGAATCAGAGTTGGGGCATCAGAGGTTGGGAATTAGATATGGGGAAACAGAGGCGGGGAATCAGAGGTGGGGAAACAGAGGCGGGGAATCAGATATGGGGAATCAGAGGTGGGGAATCAGAGGCAGGGAATCAGATGTGCGGAATCAGAGATGGGGAATCAGAGGCAGGGAATCAGAATCAGAAGCGGGGAGTCAGATATGGGGAATCAGGGGCCAGGAATCAGATGCTGGGAATAAGAGGCCGGGAATCAGAGGTGGGGAATCAGAGTCCGGGAATCAGAGATGGGGATTCAAAGGCGGGGAATGAGATATGGAGAATCAGAGGCGGGGAATTTGAGGCGTGGAAACAGTGGTGGGGAATCAGATATGGGGAATCAGAGGTGGCGAATCAAAGGCAGTGAATCAGAGATGGGGAATCAGAGGCGGGGAATCAGAGGCAGGGAATCAAACACAGGGAATCAGAGGCGGGGAATCAGAGCTGGGGAATCAGAGGCGGGGAATCTGAGTTGGGGAATAAGTGGCGGGGAATCAGATATGGGGAAACAGGGGCCGGGAATCAGAGGTGGGGAAACAGAGGCGGGGAATCAGATATGGGGAATCAGAGGTGTGGAATCAGAGGTTGGGAAACAGAGGCGGGGAATCAGATATGGGGAATCAGAGGTGGGGAATCAGAGGTGGTGAATCAGAGATGGGGAATCACAGGCGGGGAATCTGAGGCAGGGAATAGAACGCGGGGAATCAGAGGCAGGGAATTAGAGTTGGGGCATCAGAGGTTCGGAATTAGATATGGGGAAACAGAGGCGGGGAATCAGAGGCGGGGAAACAGAGGCGGGGAATCAGATATGGGGAATCAGAGGTGGGGAATCAGAGGCAGGGAATCAGATGTGCGGAATCAGAGATGGGGAATCAGAGGCAGGGAATCAGAATCAGAAGCGGGGAATCAGAGGCCGGGAATCAGAGGCCGGGAATCAGATGCTGGGAATAAGAGGCCGGGAATCAGAGGTGGGGAATCAGTGTCCGGGAATCAGAGATGGGGATTCAGAGGCGGAGAATGAGATATGGAGAATCAGAGGCGGGGAATCAGAGGCGGGGAAACAGAGGTGGGGAATCAGATATGGGGAATCAGAGGTGGCGAATCAAAGGCGGTGAATCAGAGATGGGGAATCAGAGGCGGGCAATCAGAGGCAGGGAATCAAACACGGGGAATCAGAGGCGGGGAATCAGAGCTGGGGAATCAGAGGCGGGGAATCAGAGTTGGGGAATCAGAGGCGGGGAATCAGATATGGGGAAATAGGGGCGGGGAATCAGAGGCGGGGAAACAGAGGCGAGGAATCAGAGATGGGGAATCAGAGGTGTGGAATCAGAGGTTGGGAATCAGAGGCAGGGAATCAGAGGCGGGAAAACAGAGGAGGGGAATCAGATATGGGGAATCAGAGGTGGCGAATCAAAGGCGGTGAAACAGAGATGGGGAATCAGGGCAGGGAATCAGAGGCAGGGAATCAAACACGGAGAATCAGAGCTGGGGAATCAGAGTCGGGGAATTAGAGTTGGGGAATCAGAGGAGGGGAGTCAGAGGCGGGGAAACAGGCGGGGAATCAGATCTGGGGAATAAGAGGTGGGGAATCAGATGTTGGGAATCAGAGGCAGGGAATCAGAGGTGGGGAATCAGAGGCGGGGAATCAGATATGGGGAAACAGAGGCGGGGAATCAGAGGCGGGGAAACAGAGGCGGGGAATCAGATATGGGAAATCAGAGGTGGGGAATCAGACGTTGGGAATCAGAGGCAGGGAATCAGAGGCTTGGAATCAGATGCAGGGAATCAGATGCGGGGAATCAGAGGCGGGGAATCAGAGCTGGAGAATCAGAGGTGGGGAATCAGAGTTGGGGAATCAGAGGCGGGGACTTAGATATTGGGAAACAGAGGCGGGGAATCAGTGGCGGGGAAACAGAGGCGGGGAATCAGATATGGGGAATCAGAGGTGGGGAATCAGAGGCAGGGAATCAGATGTGCGCAATCAGAGATGGGGAATCAGAGGCAGGAAATCAGAATCAGAAGCAGGGAATCAGAGGCCGGGGATCAGAGGCCGGAATCAGATGCCGGGAATAAGAGGCCGGGAATCAGAGGTGGGGAATCAGAGTCCGGGAATCAGAGATGGGGATTCAGAGGCGGGGAATGAGATATGGGGAATCAGAGGCGGGGAATCAGAGGCGGGGAAACAGAGGCGGGGAATCAGATATGGGGAATCAGAGGTGGCGAATCAAAGGCGGTGAATCAGAGATGGGGAATCAGAGACCGGGAATCAGAGGCAGAGAATCAAACAAGGGGAATCAGAGGCGGGGAATAAGAGCTGGGGAATCAGAGGCGGGGAATCATAGCTGGCGAATCAGAGGCCGGTAATCAGACGCGCGGAATCAGAGGCGGGGATTTAGAGCTGGGGAATCAGAGGCGGGGAATCAGAGTTGGGGAATCAGAGGCGGGGAATCAGATATGGGGAATCAGAGGCGGGGAATCAGAGGCGGGGAAACAGAGGAGGGGAATCAGATATGGGGAATCAGAGGTGGGGAATCAGGGGCGGGGTATCAGTGGCAGGGAATCAGAGGCGGGAAATCAGAGGCCGGGAATCAGAGGCGGTGAATCAGAGGCGGGGAATCAGAGGCAGGGAATCGGATGTGCGGAATCAGAGATGGGGAATCAGAGGTGGGGAATCAGAGGCGGTGAATCAGACATGGGTAATCAGAGGCGGGGAATCAGAGGCAGGAAATCAGAAACGGGGAATCAGAGGCGGGGAATCAGAGCTGGGGAATTAGATGCAGGGAATCAGAGTTGGGGATTCAGAGGCGGGGAATCAGATATGGGGAATCAGAGGTGGGGAATCAGAGCTGGGGAATCAGAGGTGGGGAATCAGAGTTGGGGAATCAGAGGCGGGGACTTAGATATGGGGAAACAGAGGCGGGGAATCAGAGGCGGGGAAACAGAGGCGGGGAATCAGATATGGGGAATCAGAGGTGGGGAATCAGAGGCAGGGAATCAGATGTGCGGTATCAGAGATGGGGAATCAGAGGCAGGGAATCAGAATCAGAAGCAGGGAATAAGACGCGGGGAATCTGAGGCGGGGAATCAGAGCTGGGGAATCAGAGGCTGTGAATCAGAGGCGGGGAATCAGAAGCAGGGAATCGGATGTGCGGAATCAGAGATGGGGAATCAGAGGTGGGGAATCAGAGGCGGTGAATCAGACATGGGTAATCAGAGGCGGGGAATCAGAGGCAGGAAATCAGACACGGGGAATCTGAGGCGGGGAATCAGAGGCGGGGAATCAGAGGCAGGGAATGGGATGTGCGGAATCAGAGATGGGGAATCAGAGGTGGGGAATCAGAGGCGGTGAATCAGACATGGGTAATCAGAGGCGGGGAATCAGAGGCAGGAAATCAGACACGGGGAATCAGAGGCGGGGAATCAGAGCTGGGGAATTAGATGCAGGGAATCAGAGTTGGGGATTCAGAGGCGGGGAATCAGATATGGGGAAACTGAGGTGGGGAATCAGAGGTGGGCAAATAGAGGCGGGGAATCAGATATGGGGAAACAGAGGCGGGGAATCAGAGGTGGGGAAACAGAGGCGGGGAATCAGATATGGGGAATCAGAGGTGGGGAATCAGAGGTTGGGAATCACAGGCAGGGAATCAGAGGCGGGGAATCAGATATGGGGAATCAGAGGTGGGGAATCAGAGGCAGGGAATCAGATGTGCGGAATCAGAGATGGGATCAGAGGCAGGGAATCTGAATCAGAAGCAGGGAATAAGACGCGGGGAATCAGAGGCGTAGAATCAGAGATGGGGAATCAGAGGTGGGGAATCAGAGGCGGTGATTCAGACATGGGTAATCAGAGGCGGGGAATCAGATGCAGGGCATCAGATGTGGGGAATCAGAGGCGGGGAATCAGAGCTGGGGAATCAGAGGTGGGGAATCAGAGTTGGGGAATCAGAGGCGGGGACTTAGATATGGGGAAACAGAGGCGGGGAATCAGAGGCGGGGAAACAGAGGCGGGGAATCAGATATGGGGAATCAGAGGTGGGGAATCAGAGGCAGGGAATCAGATGTGCGGAATCAGAGATGGGGAATCAGAGGCAGGGAATCAGAATCAGAAGCAGGGAATAAAACGCGGGGAATCAGAGGCGGGGAATCAGAGCTGGGGAATCAGAGGCAGTGAATCAGAGGCGGGGAATCAGAGGCAGGGAATCGGATGTGCGGAATCAGAGATGGGGAATCAGAGGTGGGGAATCAGAGGCGGTGAAATAGACATGGGTAATCAGAGGCGGGGAATCAGAGGCAGGAAATCAGACACGGGGAATCAGAGGCGGGGAATCAGAGCTGGGAACTTAGAGGCAGGGAATCAGAGTTGGGGATTCAGAGGCGGGGAATCAGATATGGGGAAACAGAGGCGGGGAATCAGAGGCGGGCAAATAGAGGCGGGGATCAGATATGGGGAAACAGAGGAGGGGAATCAGAGGCGGGGAAACAGAGGCGGGGAATCAGATATGGGGAATCAGAGGTGGGAAATCAGAGGTTGGGAATCAGAGGCAGGGAATCAGAGGCTGGGAATCAGATGCATGGAATCAGATGCGGGGAATCTGAGGCGGGGAATCAGAGCTGGGGAATCAGAGGTGGGGAATCAAAGTTGGGGAATCAGAGTCGGGGACTTAGATATGGGGAAACAGAGGCGGGGAATCAGAGGTGGGGAACAGAAGGCGGGGAATCAGATATGGGGAATCAGAGATGGGGAATCAGAGGCAGGGAATTAGATGTGCGGAATCAGAGATGGGGAATCAGAGGTGGGGAATCAGAATCAGAAGCAGGGAATCAGAGGCAGGGAATCAGAGTTGGGGATTCAGAGGCGGGGAATCAGATATGGGGAAACAGAGGCGGGGAATCAGAGGCGGGAAAACAGAGGAGGGGAATTAGATATGGGGAATCAGAGGTGGGGAATCAGAGGTGGTGAATCAGAGATGGGGAATCACAGGCGGGGAATCAGAGGCAGGGAATAGAACGCGGGGAATCAGAGGCAGGGAATCAGAGTTGGGGCATCAGAGGTTGGGAATTAGGTATGGGGAAACAGAGGCGGGGAATCAGAGGCGGGGAAACAGAGGCGGGGAATCAGATATGGGGAATAAGAGGTGGGGAATCAGACTTTGGGAATCAGAGGCAGGGAATCAGAGGCTTGGAATCAGATGCAGGGAATCAGATGCGGGGAATCAGATATGGGGAATCAGAGGCGGGGAATCAGAGGTGGGGAAACAGGGGCGGGGAATCAGATATGGGGAATCAGAGGTGGGGAATCAGGGGCGGGGTATCAGTGGCAGGGAATCAGAGGCGGGAAATCAGAGGCCGGGAATCAGAGGCGGTGAATCAGGGGCGGGGAATCAGAGGCAGGGAATCGGATGTGCGGAATCAGAGATGGGGAATCAGAGGTGGGGAATCAGAATCAGAAGCAGGGAATCAGAGGCCGGGAATTAGAGGCCGGAATCAGATGCCGGGAATAAGAGGCCGGGAATCAGAGGTTGGGAATCAGAGTCCGGGAATCAGAGATGGGGAATCAGAGGCGGGGAATGAGATATGGGGAATCAGAGGCGGGGAATCAGAGGCGGGGAAACAGAGGTGAGGAATCAAATATGGGGATTCAGAGGTGGCGAATCAAAGGCGGTGAATCAGAGGTGGGGAATCAGAGCTGGCGAATCAGAGGCGGGGAATCAGAGTTGGGGAATCAGAGGCGGGGAATCAGAGTTGGGGAATCAGAGTCGGGGAATCAGAGGCAGGGAATCAGATGTGCGGAATCAGAGATGGGGAATCAGAGGTGGGGAATCAGAGCTGGAGAATCAGAGGTGGGGAATCAGAGTTGGGGAATCAGAGGCGGGGACTTAGATATTGGGAAACAGAGGCGGGGAATCAGAGCTGGGGAATCAGAGGCGGGGAATCAGAGTTGGGGAATCAGAGGCGGGGAATCAGATATGGGGAAACAGGGGCGGGGAATCAGAGGCGGGGAAACAGAGGCGAGGAATCAGATATGGGGAATCAGAGGTGGGGAATCAGAGTTGGGGAATCAGAGGCGGTGACTTAGATATGGGGAAACAGAGGCGGGGAATCAGAGGCGGGGAAACAGAGGCGGGGAATCAGATATGGGGAATCAGAGGTGGGGAATCAGAGGCAGGGAATCAGATGTGCGGAATCAGAGATGGGGAATCAGAGGCAGGGAATCAGAATCAGAAGCAGGGAATAAGACGCGGGGAATCAGAGGCGGGGAATCAGAGCTGGGGAATCAGAGGCAGTGAATCAGAGGCGGGGAATCAGAGGCAGGGAATCGGATGTGCGGAATCAGAGATGGGGAATCAGAGGTGGGGAATCAGAGGCGGTGAATTAGACATGGGTAATCAGAGGCGGGGAATCAGAGGCAGGAAATCAGACACGGGGAATCAGAGGCGGGGAATCAGAGCTGGGAACTTAGAGGCAGGGAATTAGAGTTGGGGATTCAGAGGCGGGGAATCAGATATGGGGAAACAGAGGCGGGGAATCAGAGGCGGGCAAATAGAGGCGGGGATCAGATATGGGGAAAGAGAGGAGGGGAATCAGAGGCGGGGAAACAGAGGCGGGGAATCAGATATGGGGAATCAGAGGTGGGGAATCAGAGGTTGGGAATCAGAGGCAGGGAATCAGAGGCTGGGAATCAGATGCATGGAATCAGATGCGGGGAATCAGAGGCGGGGAATCAGAGCTGGGGAATCAGAGGTGGGGAATCAAAGTTGGGGAATCAGAGTCGGGGACTTAGATATGGGGAAACAGAGGCGGGGAATCAGAGGTGGGGAACAGAAGGCGGGGAATCAGATATGGGGAATCAGAGGCAGGGAATCAGAGTTGGGGATTCAGAGGCGGGGAATCAGATATGGGGAAACAGAGGCGGGGAATCAGAGGCGGGAAAACAGAGGCGGGGAATTAGATATGGGGAATCAGAGGTGGGGAATCAGAGGTGGTGAATCAGAGATGGGGAATCACAGGCGGGGAATCAGAGGCAGGGAATAGAACGCGGGGAATCAGAGGCAGGGAATCAGAGTTGGGGCATCAGAGGTTGGGAATTAGGTATGGGGAAACAGAGGCGGGGAATCAGAGGCGGGGAAACAGAGGCGGGGAATCAGATATGGGGAATCAGAGGTGGGGAATCAGAGGTTGGGAATCAGAGGTGGGGAATCAGAGTTGGGGAATCAGAGGCGGGGACTTAGATATGGGGAAACAGAGGCGGGGAATCAGAGGCGGGGAAACAGAGGCGGGGAATCAGATATGGGGAATCAGAGGTGGGGAATCAGAGGCAGGGAATCAGATGTGCGGAATCAGAGATGGGGAATCAGAGGCAGGGAATCAGAATCAGAAGCAGGGAATAAGACGCGGGGAATCAGAGGCGGAGAATCAGAGCTGGGGAATCAGAGGCAGTGAATCAGAGGCGTGGAATCAGAGGCAGGGAATCGGATGTGCGGAATCAGAGATGGGGAATCAGAGGTGGGGAATCAGAGGCGGTGAATTAGACATGGGTAATCAGAGGCGGGGAATCAGAGGCAGGAAATCAGACACGGGGAATCAGAGGCGGGGAATCAGAGCTGGGAACTTAGAGGCAGGGAATTAGATTTGGGGATTCAGAGGCGGGGAATCAGATATGGGGAAACAGAGGCGGGGAATCAGAGGCGGGCAAATAGAGGCGGGGATCAGATATGGGGAAACAGAGGAGGGGAATCAGAGGCGGGGAAACAGAGGCGGGGAATCAGATATGGGGAATCAGAGGTGGGGAATCAGAGGTTGGGAATCAGAGGCAGGGAATCAGAGGCTGGGAATCAGATGCATGGAATCAGATGCGGGGAATCAGAGGCGGGGAATCAGAGCTGGGGAATCAGAGGTGGGGAATCAAAGTTGGGGAATCAGAGTCGGGGACTTAGATATGGGGAAACAGAGGCAGGGAATCAGAGGTGGGGAACAGAAGGCGGGGAATCAGATATGGGGAATCAGAGGCAGGGAATCAGAGTTGGGGATTCAGAGGCGGGGAATCAGATATGGGGAAACAGAGGCGGGGAATCAGAGGCGGGAAAACAGAGGCGGGGAATTAGATATGGGGAATCAGAGGTGGGGAATCAGAGGTGGTGAATCAGAGATGGGGAATCACAGGCGGGGAATCAGAGGCAGGGAATAGAACGCGGGGAATCAGATGCAGGGAATCAGAGTTGGGGCATCAGAGGTTGGGAATTAGGTATGGGGAAACAGAGGCGGGGAATCAGAGGCGGGGAAACAGAGGCGGGGAATCAGATATGGGGAATCAGAGGTGGGGAATCAGAGGTTGGGAATCAGAGGCAGGGAATCAGAGGCTTGGAATCAGATGCAGGGAATCAGATGCGGGGAATCAGATATGGGGAATCAGAGGCGGGGAATCAGAGGTGGGGAAACAGAGGCGGGGAATCAGAGGCGGGAAAACAGAGGCGGGGAATTAGATATGGGGAATCAGAGGTGGGGAATCAGAGGTGGTGAATCAGAGATGGGGAATCACAGGCGTGGATTCAGAGGCAGGGAATAGAACGCGGGGAATCAGAGGCAGGGAATCAGAGTTGGGGCATCAGAGGTTGGGTATTAGATATGGGGAAACAGAGGCGGAGAATCAGAGGCGGGGAAACAGAGGCGGGGAATCAAATATGGGGAATCAGAGGTGGGGAATCAGAGGTTGGGAATCAGAGGCAGGGAATCAGAGGCTTGGAATCAGATGCAGGGAATCAGATGCGGGATATCAGAAATGGGGAATCAGAGGTGGGGAATCAGAGGTTGGGAATCAGATGCAGGGAATCAGAGGCTTGAAATCAGATGCAGGGAATCAGATGCGGGGAATCAGAGGCGGGGAATCATAGCTGGAGAATCAGAGATGGGGAATCAGAGTTGGGGAATCAGAGGCGGGTCTTAGATATTGGGAAACAGAGGCGGGGAATCAGAGGCGGGGAAACAGAGGCGGGAAATCAGATATGGGGAATCAGAGGTGGGGAATCAGAGGCAGGGAATCAGATGTGCGCAATCAGAGATGGGGAATCAGAGGCAGGGAATCAGAATCAGAAGCAGGGAATCAGAGGCCGGGAATCTGAGGCCGGAATCAGATGACGGGAATAAGAGGCCGGGAATCAGAGGTGGGGAATCAGAGTCCGGGAATCAGAGATGGGGATTCAGAGTCGGGGAATGAGATATGGGGAATCAGAGGCGGGGAATCAGAGGCAAGGAAACAGAGGCGGGGAATCAGATGTGGGGAATCAGAGGTGGCGAATCAAAGGCGGTGAATCAGAGCTGGGGAATCAGAGGCGGGGAATCTGAGTTGGGGAATCAGAGGCGGGGAATCAGAGCTGGGGAATCAGAGTCGGGGAATCAGAGGCAGGGAATCAGATGTGCGGAATCAGAGATGGGGAATCAGAGGTGGGGAATCAGAGGCGGTGAGTCAGAGATGGGGAATCAGAGGCGGTGAATCAGAGGCAGGAAATCAGACACGGGGATTCAGAGGCTGGGAATCAGACGGGGGGAATCAAAGGTGGGGAATCAGAGCTGGGGAAACAGAGGCAGGGAATCAGAGTTGGGGATTCAGAGGCGGGGAATCAGATATGGGGAAACAGAGGCGGGGAATCAGAGGTGGGAAAACAGAGGCGAGGAATTAGATATGGGGAATCAGAGGTGGTGAATCAGAGGTGGTGAATCAGAGATGGGGAATCACAGGCGGGGAATCAGAGGCAGGGAATAGAACGCGGGGAATCAGAGGCAGGGAATCAGAGTTGGGGCATCAGAGGTTGGGAATTAGATATGGGGAAACAGAGGCGGGGAATCAGAGGTGGGGAAACAGAGGCGGGGAATCAGATATGGGGAATCAGAGGTGGGGAATCAGAGGGAGGGAATCAGATGTGCGGAATCAGAGATGGGGAATCAGAGGCAGGGAATCAGAATCAGAAGCGGGGAGTCAGATATGGGGAATCAGGGGCCAGGAATCAGATGCTGGGAATAAGAGGCCGGGAATCAGAGGTGGGGAATCAGAGTCCGGGAATCAGAGATGGGGATTCAAAGGCGGGGAATGAGATATGGAGAATCAGAGGCGGGGAATTTGAGGCGTGGAAACAGTGGTGGGGAATCAGATATGGGGAATCAGAGGTGGCGAATCAAAGGCGGTGAATCAGAGATGGGGAATCAGAGGCCGGGAATCAGAGGCAGAGAATCAAACACGGGGAATCAGAGGCGGGGAATAAGAGCTGGGGAATCAGAGGCGGGGAATCATAGCTGGCGAATCAGAGGCGGGGAATCAGAGGTGGGGAATCAGAGGCGGGGAATCAGATATTGTTAATCAGAGCTGGGGAATCAGAGGCGGGGAAACAGAGGCGGGGAATCAGATATTGTTAATCAGAGCTGGGGAATCAGAGGCGGGGAAACAGAGGCGGGGAATCAGATATGGGCAATCAGAGGTGGGGTATCAGAGGTTGTGAATCAGAGATGGAGAATCAGAGGCGGGGAATCAGAGGCCGGTAATCAGACGCGCGGAATCAGAGGCGGGGATTCAGAGCTGGGGAATCAGAGGCGGGGAATCAGAGTTGGGGAATCAGAGGCGGGGAATCAGATATGGGGAATCAGAGGCGGGGAATCAGAGGCGGGGAAACAGAGGAGGGGAATCAGATATGGGGAATCAGAGGTGGGGAATCAGGGGCGGGGTATCAGTGGCAGGGAATCAGAGGCGGGAAATCAGAGGCCGGGAATCAGAGGCGGTGAATCAGAGGCGGGGAATCAGAGGCAGGGAATCGGATGTGCGGAATCAGAGATGGGGAATCAGAGGTGGGGAATCAGAGGCGGTGAATCAGACATGGGTAATCAGAGGCGGGGAATCAGAGGCAGGAAATCAGACACGGGGAATCAGAGGCGGGGAATCAGAGCTGGGGAATTAGATGCAGGGAATCAGAGTTGGGGATTCAGAGGCGGGGAATCAGATATGGGGAATCAGAGGTGGGGAATCAGAGCTGGGGAATCAGAGGTGGGGAATCAGAGTTGGGGAATCAGAGGCGGGGACTTAGATATGGGGAAACAGAGGCGGGGAATCAGAGGCGGGGAAACAGAGGCGGGGAATCAGATATGGGGAATCAGAGGTGGGGAATCAGAGGCAGGGAATCAGATGTGCGGTATCAGAGATGGGGAATCAGAGGCAGGGAATCAGAATCAGAAGCAGGGAATAAGACGCGGGGAATCTGAGGCGGGGAATCAGAGCTGGGGAATCAGAGGCTGTGAATCAGAGGCGGGGAATCAGAAGCAGGGAATCGGATGTGCGGAATCAGAGATGGGGAATCAGAGGTGGGAAATCAGAGGCGGTGAATCAGACATGGGTAATCAGAGGCGGGGAATCAGAGGCAGGAAATCAGACACGGGGAATCTGAGGCGGGGAATCAGAGGCGGGGAATCAGAGGCAGGGAATGGGATGTGCGGAATCAGAGATGGGGAATCAGAGGTGGGGAATCAGAGGCGGTGAATCAGACATGGTTAATCAGAGGCGGGGAATCAGAGGCAGGAAATCAGACACGGGGAATCAGAGGCGGGGAATCAGAGCTGGGGAATTAGATGCAGGGAATCAGAGTTGGGGATTCAGAGGCGGGGAATCAGATATGGGGAAACTGAGGTGGGGAATCAGAGGTGGGCAAATAGAGGCGGGGAATCAGATATGGGGAAACAGAGGCGGGTAATCAGAGGTGGGGAAACAGAGGCGGGGAATCAGATATGGGGAATCAGAGGTGGGGAATCAGAGGTTGGGAATCACAGGCAGGGAATCAGAGGCGGGGAATCAGATATGGGGAATCAGAGGTGGGGAATCAGAGGCAGGGAATCAGATGTGCGGAATCAGAGATGGGATCAGAGGCAGGGAATCTGAATCAGAAGCAGGGAATAAGACGCGGGGAATCAGAGGCGGAGAATCAGAGATGGGGAATCAGAGGCGGGGAATCAGATGCAGGGAATCAGATGTGGGGAATCAGAGGCGGGGAATCAGAGCTGGGGAATCAGAGGTGGGGAATCAGAGTTGGGGAATCAGAGGCGGGGACTTAGATATGGGGAAACAGAGGCGGGGAATCAGAGGCGGGGAAACAGAGGCGGGGAATCAGATATGGGGAATCAGAGGTGGAGAATCAGAGGCAGGGAATCAGATGTGCGGAATCAGAGATGGGGAATCAGAGGCAGGGAATCAGAATCAGAAGCAGGGAATAAGACGCGGGGAATCAGAGGCGGGGAATCAGAGCTGGGGTATCAGAGGCAGTGAATCAGATGCGGGGAATCAGAGGCAGTGAATCGGATGTGCGGAATCAGAGATCGGGAATCAGAGGTGGGGAATCAGAGGCGGTGAAATAGACATGGGTAATCAGAGGCGGGGAATCAGAGGCAGGAAATCAGACACGGGGAATCAGAGGCGGGGAATCAGAGCTGGGAACTTAGAGGCAGGGAATCAGAGTTGGGGAATCAGATGCATGGAATCAGATGCGGGGAATCAGAGGCGGGGAATCAGAGCTGGGGAATCAGAGGTGGGGAATCAAAGTTGGGGAATCAGAGTCGGGGACTTAGATATGGGGAAACAGAGGAGGGGAATCAGAGGCGGGGAAACAGAGGCGGGGAATCAGATATGGGGAATCAGAGGTGGGGAATCAGAGGTTGGGAATCAGAGGCAGGGAATCAGAGGCTGGGAATCATATGCATGGAATCAGATGCGGGGAATCAGAGGCGGGGAATCAGAGCTGGGGAATCAGAGGTGGGGAATCTAAGTTGGGGAATCAGAGTCGGGGACTTAGATATGGGGAAACAGAGGCGGGGAATCAGAGGCGGGGAACGGAAGGCGGGGAATCAGATATGGGGAATCAGAGATGGGGAGTCAGAGGCAGGGAATTAGATGTGCGGATTCAGAGATGGGGAATCAGAGGTGGGGAATCAGAATCAGAAGCAGGGAATCAGAGGCAGGGAATCAGAGTTGTGGATTCAGAGGCGGGGAATCAGATATGGGGAAACAGAGGCGGGGAATCAGAGGCGGGAAAACAGAGGCGGGGAATTAGATATGGGGAATCAGAGGTGGGGAATCAGAGGTGGTGAATCAGAGATGGGGAATCACAGGCGTGGAATCAGAGGCAGGGAATAGAACGCGGGGAATCAGAGGCAGGGAATCAGAGTTGGGGCATCAGAGGTTGGGAAGTAGATATGGGGAAACAGAGGCGGGGAATCAGAGGCGGGGAAACAGAGGCGGGGAATCAGAGGTGGGGAATCAGGGGCGGGGTATCAGTGGCAGGGAATCAGAGGCGGGAAATCAGAGGCCGGGAATCAGAGGCGGTGAATCAGAGGCGGTGAATCAGAGGCGGGGAATCAGAGGCAGGGAATCTGATGTGCGGAATCAGAGATGGGGAATCAGAGGTGGGGAATCAGAGGCGGTGAATCAGACATGGGTAATCAGAGGCGGGGAATCAGAGGCAGGAAATCTGACACGGGGAATCAGAGGCGGGGAATCAGAGCTGGGGAATTAGATGCAGGGAATCAGAATTGGGGATTCAGAGGCGGGGAATCAGATATGGGGAAACAGTGGCGGGGAATCAGAGGCGGGGAAACAGAGGCGGGGAATCAGATATGGGGAATCAGAGGTGGGTATTCAGAGCTGGGGAATCAGAGGTGTGGAATCAGAGTTGCGGAATCAGAGGCGGGGACTTAGATATGGGGAAACAGAGGCAAGGAATCAGAGGCGGGGAAACAGAGGCGGGGAATCAGATATGGGGAAAAAGAGGCGGGGAAACAGAGGCGGGCAAATAGAGGCGGGGATCAGATATGGGGAAACAGAGGAGGGGAATCAGAGGCGGGGAAACAGAGGCGGGGAATCAGATATGGGGAATCAGAGGTGGGGAATCAGAGGTTGGGAATCAGAGGCAGGGAATCAGAGGCTGGGAATCATATGCATGGAATCAGATGCGGGGAATCAGAGGCGGGGAATCAGAGCTGGGGAATCAGAGTCGGGGACTTAGATATGGGGAAACAGAGGCGGGGAATCAGAGGCGGGGAACAGAAGGCGGGGAATCAGATATGGGGAATCAGAGATGGGGAATCAGAGGCAGGGAATTAGATGTGCGGAATCAGAGATGGGGAATCAGAGGTGGGGAATCAGAATCAGAAGCAGGGAATCAGAGGCAGGGAATCAGAGTTGGGGATTCAGAGGCGGGGAATTAGATATGGGGAATCAGAGGTGGGGAATCAGAGGTGGTGAATCAGAGATGGGGAATCACAGGCGTGGAATCAGAGGCAGGGAATAGAACGCGGGGAATCAGAGGCAGGGAATCAGAGTTGGGGCATCAGAGGTTGGGAATTAGATATGGGGATACAGAGGCGGGGAATCAGAGGCGGGGAAACAGAGGCGGGGAATCAGATATGGGGAATCAGAGGTGGGGAATCAGAGGTTGGGAATCAGAGGCAGGGAATCAGAGGCTTGGAATCAGATGCAGGGAATCAGATGCGGGGAATCAGAAATGGGGAATCAGAGGTGGGGAATCAGAGGTTGGGAATCAGATGCAGGCAATCAGAGGCTTGGAATCAGATGCAGGGAATCAGATGCGGGGAATCAGAGGCGGGGAATCATAGCTGGAGAATCAGAGGTGGGGAATCAGAGTTGGGGAATCAGAGGCGGGTCTTAGATATTGGGAAACAGAGGCGGGGAATCAGAGGCGGGGAAACAGAGGCGGGAAATCAGATATGGGGAATCAGAGGTGGGGAATCAGAGGCAGGGAATCAGATGTGCGCAATCAGAGATGGGGAATCTGAGGCAGGGAATCAGAATCAGAAGCAGGGAATCAGAGGCCGGGAATCAGAGGCCGGAATCAGATGACGGGAATAAGAGGCCGGGAATCAGAGGTGGGGAATCAGAGTCCGGGAATCAGAGATGGGGATTCAGAGTCGGGGAATGAGATATGGGGAATCAGAGGCGGGGAATCAGAGGCGGGGAAACAGAGGCGGGGAATCAGATATGGGGAATCAGAGGTGGCGAATCAAAGGCGGTGAATCAGAGCTGGGGAATCAGAGGCGGGGAATCAGAGTTGGGGAATCAGAGACGGGGAATCAGAGCTGGGGAATCAGAGTCGGGGAATCAGAGGCAGGGAATCAGATGTGCGGAATCAGAGATGGGGAATCAGAGGTGGGGAATCAGAGGCGGTGAGTCAGAGATGGGGAATCAGAGGCGGTGAATCAGAGGCAGGAAATCAGACACGGGGATTCAGAGGCTGGGAATCAGACGGGGGGAATCAAAGGTGGGGAATCAGAGCTGGGGAATCAGAGGCAGTGAATCAAAGTTGGGGATTCAGAGGCGGGGAATCAGATATGGGGAAACAGAGGCGGGGAATCAGAGGCGGGAAAACAGAGGCGAGGAATTAGATATGGGGAATCAGAGGTGGGGAATCAGAGGTGGTGAATCAGAGATGGGGAATCACAGGCGGGGAATCAGAGGCAGGGAATAGAACGCGGGGAATCAGAGGCAGGGAATCAGAGTTGGGGCATCAGAGGTTGGGAATTAGATATGGGGAAACAGAGGCGGAGAATCAGAGGTGGGGAAACAGAGGCGGGGAATCAGCTATGGGGAATCAGAGGTGGGGAATCAGAGGCAGGGAATCAGATGTGCGGAATCAGAGATGGGGAATCAGAGGCAGGGAATCAGAATCAGAAGCGGGGAATCAGATATGGGGAATCAGAGGCCAGGAATCAGATGCTGGGAATAAGAGGCCGGGAATCAGAGGTGGGGAATCAGAGTCCGGGAATCAGAGATGGGGATTCAAAGGCGGGGAATGAGATATGGAGAATCAGAGGCGGGGAATTTGAGGCGTGGAAACAGTGGTGGGGAATCAGATATGGGGAATCAGAGGTGGCGAATCAAAGGCAGTGAATCAGAGATGGGGAATCAGAGGCGGGGAATCAGAGGCAGGGAATCAAACACAGGGAATCAGAGGCGGGGAATCAGAGCTGGGGAATCAGAGGCGGGGAACCTGAGTTGGGGAATAAGTGGCGGGGAATCAGATATGGGGAAACAGGGGCCGGGAATCAGAGGCGGGGAAAGAGAGGCGGGGAATCAGATATGGGGAATCAGAGGTGTGGAATCAGAGGTTGGGAAACAGAGGCGGGGAATCAGATATGGGGAATCGGAGGTGGGGAATCAGAGGTGGTGAATCAGAGATGGGGAATCACAGGCGGGGAATCAGAGGCAGGGAATAGAACGCGGGGAATCAGAGGCAGGGAATTAGAGTTGGGGCATCAGAGGTTCGGAATTAGATATGGGGAAACAGAGGCGGGGAATCAGAGGCGGGGAAACAGAGGCGGGGAATCAGATATGGGGAATCAGAGGTGGGGAATCAGAGGCAGGGAATCAGATGTGCGGAATCAGAGATGGGATCAGAGGCAGGGAATCTGAATCAGAAGCAGGGAATAAGACGCGGGGAATCAGAGGCGGAGAATCAGAGATGGGGAATCAGAGGTGGGGAATCAGAGGCGGTGATTCAGACATGGGTAATCAGAGGCGGGGAATCAGATGCAGGGAATCAGATGCGGGGAATCAGAGGCGGGGAATCAGAGCTGGGGAATCAGAGGTGGGGAATCAGAGTTGGGGAATCAGAGGCGGGGACTTAGATATGGGGAAACAGAGGCGGGGAATCAGAGGCGGGGAAACAGAGGCGGGGAATCAGAGGTGGAGAATCAGAGGCAGGGAATCAGATGTGCGGAATCAGAGATGGGGAATCAGAGGCAGGGAATCAGAATCAGAAGCAGGGAATAAGACGCGGGGAATCAGAGGCGGGGAATCAGAGCTGGGGTATCAGAGGCAGTGAATCAGAGGCGTGGAATCAGAGGCAGGGAATCGGATGTGCGGAATCAGAGATGGGGAATCAGAGGTGGGGAATCAGAGGCGGTTAAATAGACATGGGTAATCAGAGGCGGGGAATCAGAGGCAGGAAATCAGACACGGGGAATCAGAGGCGGGGAATCAGAGCTGGGAACTTAGAGGCAGGGAATCAGAGTTGGGGAATCAGATGCATGGAATCAGATGCGGGGAATCAGAGGCGGGGAATCAGAGCTGGGGAATCAGAGGTGGGGAATGAAAGTTGGGGAATCAGAGTCGGGGACTTAGATATGGGGAAACAGAGGAGGGGAATCAGAGGCGGGGAAACAGAGGCGGGGAATCAGATATGGGGAATCAGAGGTGGGGAATCAGAAATTGGGAATCAGAGGCAGGGAATCAGAGGCTGGGAATCATATGCATGGAATCAGATGCGGGGAATCAGAGGCGGGGAATCAGAGCTGGGGAATCAGAGGTGGGGAATCAAAGTTGGGGAATCAGAGTCGGGGACTTAGATATGGGGAAACAGAGGCGGGGAATCAGAGGCGGGGAACAGAAGGCGGGGAATCAGATATGGGGAATCAGAGATTGGGAATCAGAGGCAGGGAATTAGATGTGCGGAATCAGAGATGGGGAATCAGAGGTGGGGAATCAGAATCAGAAGCAGGGAATCAGAGGCAGGGAATCAGAGTTGGGGATTCAGAGGCGGGGAATCATATATGGGGAAACAGAGGCGGGGAATCAGAGGCGGGAAAACAGAGGCGGGGAATTAGATATGGGGAATCAGAGGTGGGGAATCAGAGGTGGTGAATCAGAGATGGGGAATCACAGGCGTGGAATCAGAGGCAGGGAATAGAACGTGGGGAATCAGAGGCAGGGAATCAGAGTTGGGGCATCAGAGGTTGGGAATTAGATATGGGGAAACAGAGGCGGGGAATCAGAGGCGGGGAAACAGAGGCGGGGAATCAGATATGGGGAATCAGAGGTGGGGAATCGGAGGTTGGGAATCAGAGGCAGGGAATCAGAGGCTTGGAATCAGATGCAGGGAATCAGATGCGGGATATCAGAAATGGGGAATCAGAGGTGGGGAATCAGAGGTTGGGAATCAGATGCAGGGAATCAGAGGCTTGGAATCAGATGCAGGGAATCAGATGCGGGGAATCAGAGGCGGGGAATCATAGCTGGAGAATCAGAGGTGGGGAATCAGAGTTGGGGAATCAGAGGCGGGTCTTAGATATTGGGAAACAGAGGCGGGGAATCAGAGGCGGAGAAACAGAGGCGGGAAATCAGATATGGGGAATCAGAGGTGGGGAATCAGAGGCAGGGAATCAGATGTGCGCAATCAGAGATGGGGAATCAGAGGCAGGGAATCAGAATCAGAAGCAGGGAATCAGAGGCCGGGAATCAGAGGCCGGAATCAGATGACGGGAATAAGAGGCCGGGAATCAGAGGTGGGGAATCAGAGTCCGGGAATCAGAGATGGGGATTCAGAGTCGGGGAATGAGATATGGGGAATCAGAGGCGGGGAATCAGAGGCGGGGAAACAGAGGCGGGGAATCAGATATGGGGAATCAGAGGTGGCGAATCAAAGGCGGTGAATCAGAGCTGGGGAATGAGAGGCGGGGAATCAGAGTTGGGGAAGCAGAGGCGGGGAATCAGAGCTGGGGAATCAGAGTCGGGGAATCAGAGGCAGGGAATCAGATGTGCGGAATCAGAGATGGGGAATCAGAGGTGGGGAATCAGAGGCGGTGAGTCAGAGATGGGGAATCAGAGGCGGTGAATCAGAGGCAGGAAATCAGACACGGGGTTTCAGAGGCTGGGAATCAGACGGGGGGAATCAAAGGTGGGGAATCAGAGCTGGGGAATCAGAGGCAGGGAATCAGAGTTGGGGATTCAGAGGCGGGGAATCAGATATGGGGAAACAGAGGCGGGGAATCAGAGGCGGGAAAACAGAGGCGAGGAATTAGATATGGGGAATCAGAGGTGGGGAATCAGAGGTGGTGAATCAGAGATGGGGAATCAGAGCTGGGGAATCAGAGGTGGGGAATCAGAGTTGGGGAATCAGAGGCGGGGACTTAGATATGGGGAAACAGAGGCGGGGAATCAGAGGCGGGGAAACAGAGGCGGGGAATCAGATATGGGGAATCAGAGGTGGAGAATCAGAGGCAGGGAATCAGATGTGCGGAATCAGAGATGGGGAATCAGAGGCAGGGAATCAGAATCAGAAGCAGGGAATAAGACGCGGGGAATCAGAGGCGGGGAATCAGAGCTGGGGAATCAGAGGCAGTGAATCAGAGGCGGGGAATCAGAGGCAGGGAATCGGATGTGCGGAATCAGAGATGGGGAATCAGAGGTGGGGAATCAGAGGCGGTGAAATAGACATGGGTAATCAGAGGCGGGGAATCAGAGGCAGGAAATCAGACACGGGGAATCAGAGGCGGGGAATCAGAGCTGGGAACTTAGAGGCAGGTAATCAGAGTTGGGGAATCAGATGCATGGAATCAGATGCGGGCAATCAGAGGCGGGGAATCAGAGCTGGGGAATCAGAGGTGGGGAATCAAAGTTGGGGAATCAGAGTCGGGGACTTAGATATGGGGAAACAGAGGAGGGGAATCAGAGGCGGGGATACAGAGGCGGGGAATCAGATATGGGGAATCAGAGGTGGGGAATCAGAGGTTGGGAATCAGAGGCAGGGAATCAGAGGCTGGGAATCATATGCATGGAATCAGATGCGGGGAATCAGAGGCGGGGAATCAGAGCTGGGGAATCAGAGGTGGGGAATCAAAGTTGGGGAATCAGAGTCGGGGACTTAGATATGGGGAAACAGAGGCGGGGAATCAGAGGCGGGGAACAGAAGGCGGGGAATCAGATATGGGGAATCAGAGATGGGGAATCAGAGGCAGGGAATTAGATGTGCGGAATCAGAGATGGGGAATCAGAGGTGGGGAATCAGAATCAGAAGCAGGGAATCAGAGGCAGGGAATCAGAGTTGGGAATTCAGAGGCGGGGAATCAGATATGGGGAAACAGAGGCGGGGAATCAGAGGCGGGAAAACAGAGGCGGGGAATTAGATATGGGGAATCAGAGGTGGGGAATCAGAGGTGGTGAATCAGAGATGGGGAATCACAGACGTGGAATCAGAGGCAGGGAATAGAACGCGGGGAATCAGAGGCAGGGAATCAGAGTTGGGGCATCAGAGGTTGGGAATTAGATATGGGGAAACAGAGGCGGGGAATCAGAGGCGGGGAAACAGAGGCGGGGAATCAGATATGGGGAATCAGAGGTGGGGAATCAGAGGTTGGGAATCAGAGGCAGGGAATCAGAGGCTTGGAATCAGATGCAGGGAATCAGATGCGGGATATCAGAAATGGGGAATCAGAGGTGGGGAATCAGAGGTTGGGAATCAGATGCAGGGAATCAGAGGCTTGAAATCAGATGCAGGGAATCAGATGCGGGGAATCAGAGGCGGGGAATCATAGCTGGAGAATCAGAGGTGGGGAATCAGAGTTGGGGAATCAGAGGCGGGTCTTAGATATTGGGAAACAGAGGCGGGGAATCAGAGGCGGGGAAACAGAGGCGGGAAATCAGATATGGGGAATCAGAGGTGGGGAATCAGAGGCAGGGAATCAGATGTGCGCAATCAGAGATGGGGAATCAGAGGCAGGGAATCAGAATCACAAGCAGGGAATCAGAGGCCGGGAATCTGAGGCCGGAATCAGATGACGGGAATAAGAGGCCGGGAATCAGAGGTTGGGAATCAGAGTCCGGGAATCAGAGATGGGGATTCAGAGTCGGGGAATGAGATATGGGGAATCAGAGGCGGGGAATCAGAGGCGGGGAAACAGAGGCGGGGAATCAGATGTGGGGAATCAGAGGTGGCGAATCAAAGGTGGTGAATCAGAGCTGGGGAATCAGAGGCGGGGAATCAGAGTTAGGGAATCAGAGGCGGGGAATCAGAGCTGGGGAATCAGAGTCGGGGATTCAGAGGCAGGGAATCAGATGTGCGGAATCAGAGATGGGGAATCAGAGGTGGGGAATCAGAGGCGGTGAGTCAGAAATGGGGAATCAGAGGCGGTGAATCAGAGGCAGGAAATCAGACACGGGGATTCAGAGGCTGGGAATCAGACGGGGGGAATCAAAGGTGGGGAATCAGAGCTGGGGAAACAGAGGCAGGGAATCAGAGTTGGGGATTCAGAGGCGGGGAATCAGATATGGGGAAACAGAGGCGGGGAATCAGAGGTGGGAAAACAGAGGCGAGGAATTAGATATGGGGAATCAGAGGTGGGGAATCAGAGGTGGTGAATCAGAGATGGGGAATCACAGGCGGGGAATCAGAGGCAGGGAATAGAACGCGGGGAATCAGAGGCATGGAATCAGAGTTGGGGCATCAGAGGTTGGGAATTAGATATGGGGAAACAGAGGCGGGGAATCAGAGGTGGGGAAACAGAGGCGGGGAATCAGATATGGGGAATCAGAGGTGGGGAATCAGAGGCAGGGAATCAGATGTGCGGAATCAGAGATGGGGAATCAGAGGTAGGGAATCAGAATCAGAAGCGGGGAGTCAGATATGGGGAATCAGGGGCCAGGAATCAGATGCTGGGAATAAGAGTCCGGGAATCAGAGGTGGGGAATCAGAGTCCGGGAATCAGAGATGGGGATTCAAAGGCGGGGAATGAGATATGGAGAATCAGAGGCGGGGAATTTGAGGCGTGGAAACAGTGGTGGGGAATCAGATATGGGGAATCAGAGGTGGCGAATCAAAGGCAGTGAATCAGAGATGGGGAATCAGAGGCGGGGAATCAGAGGCAGGGAATCAAACACAGGGAATCAGAGGCGGGGAATCAGAGCTGGGGAATCAGAGGCGGGGAATCTGAGTTGGGGAATAAGAGGCGGGGAATCAGATATGGGGAAACAGGGGCCGGGAATCAGAGGTGGGGAAACAGAGGCGGGGAATCAGATATGGGGAATCAGAGGTGTGGAATCAGAGGTTGGGAAACAGAGGCGGGGAATCAGATATGGGGAATCAGAGGTGGGGAATCAGAGGTGGTGAATCAGAGATGGGGAATCACAGGCGGGGAATCTGAGGCAGGGAATAGAACGCGGGGAATCAGAGGCAGGGAATTAGAGTTGGGGCATCAGAGGTTCGGAATTAGATATGGGGAAACAGAGGCGGGGAATCAGAGGCGGGGAAACAGAGGCGGGGAATCAGATATGGGGAATCAGAGGTGGGGAATCAGAGGCAGGGAATCAGATGTGCGGAATCAGAGATGGGGAATCAGAGGCAGGGAATCAGAATCAGAAGCGGGGAATCAGAGGCCGGGAATCAGAGGCCGGGAATCAGATGCTGGGAATAAGAGGCCGGGAATCAGAGGTGGGGAATCAGTGTCCGGGAATCAGAGATGGGGATTCAGAGGCGGAGAATGAGATATGGAGAATCAGAGGCGGGGAATCAGAGGCGGGGAAACAGAGGTGGGGAATCAGATATGGGGAATCAGAGGTGGCGAATCAAAGGCGGTGAATCAGAGATGGGGAATCAGAGGCGGGCAATCAGAGGCAGGGAATCAAACACGGGGAATCAGAGGCGGGGAATCAGAGCTGGGGAATCAGAGGCGGGGAATCAGAGTTGGGGAATCAGAGGCGGGGAATCAGATATGGGGAAATAGGGGCGGGGAATCAGAGGCGGGGAAACAGAGGCGAGGAATCAGAGATGGGGAATCAGAGGTGTGGAATCAGAGGTTGGGAATCAGAGGCAGGGAATCAGAGGCGGGAAAACAGAGGAGGGGAATCAGATATGGGGAATCAGAGGTGGCGAATCAAAGGCGGTGAAACAGAGATGGGGAATCAGGGCAGGGAATCAGAGGCAGGGAATCAAACACGGGGAATCAAAGCTGGGGAATCAGAGGCGGGGAATTAGAGTTGGGGAATCAGAGGAGGGGAGTCAGAGGCGGGGAAACAGGCGGGGAATCAGATATGGGGAATAAGAGGTGGGGAATCAGATGTTGGGAATCAGAGGCAGGGAATCAGAGGTGGGGAATCAGAGGCGGGGAATCAGATATGGGGAAACAGAGGCGGGGAATCAGAGGCGGGGAAACAGAGGCGGGGAATCAGATATGGGAAATCAGAGGTGGGGAATCAGACGTTGGGAATCAGAGGCAGGGAATCAGAGGCTTGGAATCAGATGCAGGGAATCAGATGCGGGGAATCAGAGGCGGGGAATCAGAGCTGGAGAATCAGAGGTGGGGAATCAGAGTTGGGGAATCAGAGGCGGGGACTTAGATATTGGGAAACAGAGGCGGGGAATCAGAGGCGGGGAAACAGAGGCGGGGAATCAGATATGGGGAATCAGAGGTGGGGAATCAGAGGCAGGGAATCAGATGTGCGCAATCAGAGATGGGGAATCAGAGGCAGGAAATCAGAATCAGAAGCAGGGAATCAGAGGCCGGGGATCAGAGGCCGGAATCAGATGCCGGGAATAAGAGGCCGGGAATCAGAGGTGGGGAATCAGAGTCCGGGAATCAGAGATGGGGATTCAGAGGCGGGGAATGAGATATGGGGAATCAGAGGCGGGGAATCAGAGGCGGGGAAACAGAGGCGGGGAATCAGATATGGGGAATCAGAGGTGGCGAATCAAAGGCGGTGAATCAGAGATGGTGAATCAGAGGCCGGGAATCAGAGGCAGAGAATCAAACAAGGGGAATCAGAGGCGGGGAATAAGAGCTGGGGAATCAGAGGCGGGGAATCATAGCTGGCGAATCAGAGGCCGGTAATCAGACGCGCGGAATCAGAGGCGGGGATTCAGAGCTGGGGAATCAGAGGCGGGGAATCAGAGTTGGGGAATCAGAGGCGGGGAATCAGATATGGGGAATCAGAGGTGGGGAATCAGAGGTGGTGAATCAGAGATGGGGAATCACAGGCGGGGAATCTGAGGCAGGGAATAGAACGCGTGGAATCAGAGGCAGGGAATTAGAGTTGGGGCATCAGAGGTTCGGAATTAGATATGGGGAAACAGAGGCGGGGAATCAGAGGCGGGGAAACAGAGGCGGGGAATCAGATATGGGGAATCAGAGGTGGGGAATCAGAGGCAGGGAATCAGATGTGCGGAATCAGAGATGGGGAATCAGAGGCAGGGAATCAGAATCAGAAGCGGGGAATCAGAGGCCGGGAATCAGAGGCCGGGAATCAGATGCTGGGAATAAGAGGCCGGGAATCAGAGGTGGGGAATCAGTGTCCGGGAATCAGAGATGGGGATTCAGAGGCGGAGAATGAGATATGGAGAATCAGAGGCGGGGAATCAGAGGCGGGGAAACAGAGGTGGGGAATCAGATATGGGGAATCAGAGGTGGCGAATCAAAGGCGGTGAATCAGAGATGGGGAATCAGAGGCGGGCAATCAGAGGCAGGGAATCAAACACGGGGAATCAGAGGCGGGGAATCAGAGCTGGGGAATCAGAGGCGGGGAATCAGAGTTGGGGAATCAGAGGCGGGGAATCAGATATGGGGAAATAGGGGCGGGGAATCAGAGGCGGGGAAACAGAGGCGAGGAATCAGAGATGGGGAATCAGAGGTGTGGAATCAGAGGTTGGGAATCAGAGGCAGGGAATCAGAGGCGGGAAAACAGAGGAGGGGAATCAGATATGGGGAATCAGAGGTGGCGAATCAAAGGCGGTGAAACAGAGATGGGGAATCAGGGCAGGGAATCAGAGGCAGGGAATCAAACACGGGGAATCAAAGCTGGGGAATCAGAGGCGGGGAATTAGAGTTGGGGAATCAGAGGAGGGGAGTCAGAGGCGGGGAAACAGGCGGGGAATCAGATATGGGGAATAAGAGGTGGGGAATCAGATGTTGGGAATCAGAGGCAGGGAATCAGAGGTGGGGAATCAGAGGCGGGGAATCAGATATGGGGAAACAGAGGCGGGGAATCAGAGGCGGGGAAACAGAGGCGGGGAATCAGATATGGGAAATCAGAGGTGGGGAATCAGACGTTGGGAATCAGAGGCAGGGAATCAGAGGCTTGGAATCAGATTCAGGGAATCAGATGCGGGGAATCAGAGGCGGGGAATCAGAGCTGGAGAATCAGAGGTGGGGAATCAGAGTTGGGGAATCAGAGGCGGGGACTTAGATATTGGGAAACAGAGGCGGGGAATCAGAGGCGGGGAAACAGAGGCGGGGAATCAGATATGGGGAATCAGAGGTGGGGAATCAGAGGCAGGGAATCAGATGTGCGCAATCAGAGATGGGGAATCAGAGGCAGGAAATCAGAATCAGAAGCAGGGAATCAGAGGCCGGGGATCAGAGGCCGGAATCAGATGCCGGGAATAAGAGGCCGGGAATCAGAGGTGGGGAATCAGAGTCCGGGAATCAGAGATGGGGATTCAGAGGCGGGGAATGAGATATGGGGAATCAGAGGCGGGGAATCAGAGGCGGGGAAACAGAGGCGGGGAATCAGATATGGGGAATCAGAGGTGGCGAATCAAAGGCGGTGAATCAGAGATGGGGAATCAGAGGCCGGGAATCAGAGGCAGAGAATCAAACAAGGGGAATCAGAGGCGGGGAATAAGAGCTGGGGAATCAGAGGCGGGGAATCATAGCTGGCGAATCAGAGGCCGGTAATCAGACGCGCGGAATCAGAGGCGGGGATTCAGAGCTGGGGAATCAGAGGCGGGGAATCAGAGTTGGGGAATCAGAGGCGGGGAATCAGATATGGGGAATCAGAGGCGGGGAATCAGAGGCGGGGAAACAGAGGAGGGGAATCAGATATGGGGAATCAGAGGTGGGGAATCAGGGGCGGGGTATCAGTGGCAGGGAATCAGAGGCGGGAAATCAGAGGCCGGGAATCAGAGGCGGTGAATCAGAGCTGGGGAATTAGATGCAGGGAATCAGAGTTGGGGATTCAGAGGCGGGGAATCAGATATGGGGAATCAGAGGTGGGGAATCAGAGCTGGGGAATCAGAGGTGGGGAATCAGAGTTGGGGAATCAGAGGCGGGGAATTTGAGGCGTGGAAACAGTGGTGGGGAATCAGATATGGGGAATCAGAGGTGGCGAATCAAAGGCAGTGAATCAGAGATGGGGAATCAGAGGCGGGGAATCAGAGGCAGGGAATCAAACACAGGGAATCAGAGGCGGGGAATCAGAGCTGGGGAATCAGAGGCGGGGAATCTGAGTTGGGGAATAAGAGGCGGGGAATCAGATATGGGGAAACAGGGGCCGGGAATCAGAGGTGGGGAAACAGAGGCGGGGAATCAGATATGGGGAATCAGAGGTGTGGAATCAGAGGTTGGGAAACAGAGGCGGGGAATCAGATATGGGGAATCAGAGGTGGGGAATCAGAGGTGGTGAATCAGAGATGGGGAATCACAGGCGGGGAATCTGAGGCAGGGAATAGAACGCGGGGAATCAGAGGCAGGGAATTAGAGTTGGGGCATCAGAGGTTCGGAATTAGATATGGGGAAACAGAGGCGGGGAATCAGAGGCGGGGAAACAGAGGCGGGGAATCAGATATGGGGAATCAGAGGTGGGGAATCAGAGGCAGGGAATCAGATGTGCGGAATCAGAGATGGGGAATCAGAGGCAGGGAATCAGAATCAGAAGCGGGGAATCAGAGGCCGGGAATCAGAGGCCGGGAATCAGATGCTGGGAATAAGAGGCCGGGAATCAGAGGTGGGGAATCAGTGTCCGGGAATCAGAGATGGGGATTCAGAGGCGGAGAATGAGATATGGAGAATCAGAGGCGGGGAATCAGAGGCGGGGAAACAGAGGTGGGGAATCAGATATGGGGAATCAGAGGTGGCGAATCAAAGGCGGTGAATCAGAGATGGGGAATCAGAGGCGGGCAATCAGAGGCAGGGAATCAAACACGGGGAATCAGAGGCGGGGAATCAGAGCTGGGGAATCAGAGGCGGGGAATCAGAGTTGGGGAATCAGAGGCGGGGAATCAGATATGGGGAAATAGGGGCGGGGAATCAGAGGCGGGGAAACAGAGGCGAGGAATCAGAGATGGGGAATCAGAGGTGTGGAATCAGAGGTTGGGAATCAGAGGCAGGGAATCAGAGGCGGGAAAACAGAGGAGGGGAATCAGATATGGGGAATCAGAGGTGGCGAATCAAAGGCGGTGAAACAGAGATGGGGAATCAGGGCAGGGAATCAGAGGCAGGGAATCAAACACGGGGAATCAAAGCTGGGGAATCAGAGGCGGGGAATTAGAGTTGGGGAATCAGAGGAGGGGAGTCAGAGGCGGGGAAACAGGCGGGGAATCAGATATGGGGAATAAGAGGTGGGGAATCAGATGTTGGGAATCAGAGGCAGGGAATCAGAGGTGGGGAATCAGAGGCGGGGAATCAGATATGGGGAAACAGTGGCGGGGAATCAGAGGCGGGGAAACAGAGGCGGGGAATCAGATATGGGAAATCAGAGGTGGGGAATCAGACGTTGGGAATCAGAGGCAGGGAATCAGAGGCTTGGAATCAGATGCAGGGAATCAGATGCGGGGAATCAGAGGCGGGGAATCAGAGCTGGAGAATCAGAGGTGGGGAATCAGAGTTGGGGAATCAGAGGCGGGGACTTAGATATTGGGAAACAGAGGCGGGGAATCAGAGGCGGGGAAACAGAGGCGGGGAATCAGATATGGGGAATCAGAGGTGGGGAATCAGAGGCAGGGAATCAGATGTGCGCAATCAGAGATGGGGAATCAGAGGCAGGAAATCAGAATCAGAAGCAGGGAATCAGAGGCCGGGGATCAGAGGCCGGAATCAGATGCCGGGAATAAGAGGCCGGGAATCAGAGGTGGGGAATCAGAGTCCGGGAATCAGAGATGGGGATTCAGAGGCGGGGAATGAGATATGGGGAATCAGAGGCGGGGAATCAGAGGCGGGGAAACAGAGGCGGGGAATCAGATATGGGGAATCAGAGGTGGCGAATCAAAGGCGGTGAATCAGAGATGGGGAATCAGAGGCCGGGAATCAGAGGCAGAGAATCAAACAAGGGGAATCAGAGGCGGGGAATAAGAGCTGGGGAATCAGAGGCGGGGAATCATAGCTGGCGAATCAGAGGCCGGTAATCAGACGCGCGGAATCAGAGGCGGGGATTCAGAGCTGGGGAATCAGAGGCGGGGAATCAGAGTTGGGGAATCAGAGGCGGGGAATCAGATATGGGGAATCAGAGGCGGGGAATCAGAGGCGGGGAAACAGAGGAGGGGAATCAGATATGGGGAATCAGAGGTGGGGAATCAGGGGCGGGGTATCAGTGGCAGGGAATCAGAGGCGGGAAATCAGAGGCCGGGAATCAGAGGCGGTGAATCAGAGGCGGGGAATCAGAGGCAGGGAATCGGATGTGCGGAATCAGAGATGGGGAATCAGAGGTGGGGAATCAGAGGCGGTGAATCAGACATGGGTAATCAGAGGCGGGGAATCAGAGGCAGGAAATCAGAAACGGGGAATCAGAGGCGGGGAATCAGAGCTGGGGAATTAGATGCAGGGAATCAGAGTTGGGGATTCAGAGGCGGGGAATCAGATATGGGGAATCAGAGGTGGGGAATCAGAGCTGGGGAATCAGAGGTGGGGAATCAGAGTTGGGGAATCAGAGGCGGGGACTTAGATATGGGGAAACAGAGGCGGGGAATCAGAGGCGGGGAAACAGAGGTGGGGAATCAGATATGGGGAATCAGAGGTGGGGAATCAGAGGCAGGGAATCAGATGTGCGGTATCAGAGATGGGGAATCAGAGGCAGGGAATCAGAATCAGAAGCAGGGAATAAGACGCGGGGAATCTGAGGCGGGGAATCAGAGCTGGGGATTCAGAGGCTGTGAATCAGAGGCGGGGAATCAGAAGCAGGGAATCGGATGTGCGGAATCAGATATGGGGAATCAGAGGTGGGGAATCAGAGGCGGTGAATCAGACATGGGTAATCAGAGGCGGGGAATCAGAGGCAGGAAATTAGACACGGGGAATCTGAGGCGGGGAATCAGAGGCGGGGAATCAGAGGCAGGGAATGGGATGTGCGGAATCAGAGATGGGGAATCAGAGGTGGGGAATCAGAGGCGGTGAATCAGACATGGGTAATCAGAGGCGGGGAATCAGAGGCAGGAAATCAGACACGGGGAATCAGAGGCGGGGAATCAGAGCTGGGGAATTAGATGCAGGGAATCAGAGTTGGGGATTCAGAGGCGGGGAATCAGATATGGGGAAACTGAGGTGGGGAATCAGAGGTGGGCAAATAGAGGCGGGGAATCAGATATGGGGAAACAGAGGCGGGGAATCAGAGGTGGGGAAACAGAGGCGGGGAATCAGATATGGGGAATCAGAGGTGGGGAATCAGAGGTTGGGAATCACAGGCAGGGAATCAGAGGCGGGGAATCAGATATGGGGAATCAGAGGTGGGGAATCAGAGGTGGTGAATCAGAGATGGGGAATCAGAGCTGGGGAATCAGAGGTGGGGAATCAGAGTTGGGGAATCAGAGGCGGGGACTTAGATATGGGGAAACAGAGGCGGGGAATCAGAGGCGGGGAAACAGAGGCGGGGATTCAGTTATGGGGAATCAGAGGTGGAGAATCAGAGGCAGGGAATCAGATGTGCGGAATCAGAGATGGGGAATCAGAGGCAGGGAATCAGAATCAGAAGCAGGGAATAAGACGCGGGGAATCAGAGGCGGGGAATCAGAGCTGGGGAATCAGAGGCAGTGAATCAGAGGCGGGGAATCAGAGGCAGGGAATCGGATGTGCGGAATCAGAGATGGGGAATCAGAGGTGGGGAATCAGAGGCGGTGAAATAGACATGGGTAATCAGAGGCGGGGAATCAGAGGCAGGAAATCAGACACGGGGAATCAGAGGCGGGGAATCAGAGCTGGGAACTTAGAGGCAGGTAATCAGAGTTGGGGAATCAGATGCATGGAATCAGATGCGGGGAATCAGAGGCGGGGAATCAGAGCTGGGGAATCAGAGGTGGGGAATCAAAGTTGGGGAATCAGAGTCGGGGACTTAGATATGGGGAAACAGAGGAGGGGAATCAGAGGCGGGGAAACAGAGGCGGGGAATCAGATATGGGGAATCAGAGGTGGGGAATCAGAGGTTGGGAATCAGAGGCAGGGAATCAGAGGCTGGGAATCATATGCATGGAATCAGATGCGGGGAATCAGAGGCGGGGAATCAGAGCTGGGGAATCAGAGGTGGGGAATCAAAGTTGGGGAATCAGAGTCGGGGACTTAGATATGGGGAAACAGAGGCGGGGAATCAGAGGCGGGGAACAGAAGGCGGGGAATCAGATATGGGGAATCAGAGATGGGGAATCAGAGGCAGGGAATTAGATGTGCGGAATCAGAGATGGGGAATCAGAGGTGGGGAATCAGAATCAGAAGCAGGGAATCAGAGGCAGGGAATCAGAGTTGGGGATTCAGAGGCGGGGAATCAGATATGGGGAAACAGAGGCGGGGAATCAGAGGCGGGAAAACAGAGGCGGGGATTTAGATATGGGGAATCAGAGGTGGGGAATCAGAGGTGGTGAATCAGAGATGGGGAATCACAGGCGTGGAATCAGAGGCAGGGAATAGAACGCGGGGAATCAGAGGCAGGGAATCAGAGTTGGGGCATCAGAGGTTGGGAATTAGATATGGGGAAACAGAGGCGGGGAATCAGAGGCGGGGAAACAGAGGCGGGGAATCAGATATGGGGAATCAGAGGTGGGGAATCAGAGGTTGGGAATCAGAGGCAGGGAATCAGAGGCTTGGAATATGATGCAGGGAATCAGATGCGGGATATCAGAAATGGGGAATCAGAGGTGGGGAATCAGAGGTTGGGAATCAGATGCAGGGAATCAGAGGCTTGAAATCAGATGCAGGGAATCAGATGCGGGGAATCAGAGGCGGGGAATCATAGCTGGAGAATCAGAGGTGGGGAATCAGAGTTGGGGAATCAGAGGCGGGTCTTAGATATTGGGAAACAGAGGCGGGGAATCAGAGGCGGGGAAACAGAGGCGGGAAATCAGATATGGGGAATCAGAGGTGGGGAATCAGAGGCAGGGAATCAGATGTACGCAATCAGAGATGGGGAATCAGAGGCAGGGAATCAGAATCAGAAGCAGGGAATCAGAGGCCGGGAATCTGAGGCCGGAATCAGATGACGGGAATAAGAGGCCGGGAATCAGAGGTGGGGAATCAGAGTCCGGGAATCAGAGATGGGGATTCAGAGTCGGGGAATGAGATATGGGGAATCAGAGGCGGGGAATCAGAGGCGGGGAAACAGAGGCGGGGAATCAGATGTGGGGAATCAGAGGTGGCGAATCAAAGGCGGTGAATCAGAGCTGGGGAATCAGAGGCGGGGAATCAGAGTTGGGGAATCAGAGGCGGGGAATCAGAGCTGGGGAATCAGAGTCGGGGAATCAGAGGCAGGGAATCAGATGTGCGGAATCAGAGATGGGGAATCAGAGGTGGGGAATCAGAGGCGGTGAGTCAGAGATGGGGAATCAGAGGCGGTGAATCAGAGGCAGGAAATCAGACACGGGGATTCAGAGGCTGGGAATCAGACGGGGGGAATCAAAGGTGGGGAATCAGAGCTGGGGAAACAGAGGCAGGGAATCAGAGTTGGGGATTCAGAGGCGGGGAATCAGATATGGGGAAACAGAGGCGGGGAATCAGAGGTGGGAAAACAGAGGCGAGGAATTAGATATGGGGAATCAGAGGTGGGGAATCAGAGGTGGTGAATCAGAGATGGGGAATCACAGGCGGGGAATCAGAGGCAGGGAATAGAACGCGGGGAATCAGAAGCAAGGAATCAGAGTTGGGGCATCAGAGGTTGGGAATTAGATATGGGGAAACAGAGGCGGGGAATCAGAGGTGGGGAAACAGAGGCGGGGAATCAGATATGGGGAATCAGAGGTGGGGAATCAGAGGCAGGGAATCAGATGTGCGGAATCAGAGATGGGGAATCAGAGGCAGGGAATCAGAATCAGAAGCGGGGAGTCAGATATGGGGAATCAGGGGCCAGGAATCAGATGCTGGGAATAAGAGGCCGGGAATCAGAGGTGGGGAATCAGAGTCCGGGAATCAGAGATGGGGATTCAAAGGCGGGGAATGAGATATGGAGAATCAGAGGCGGGGAATTTGAGGCGTGGAAACAGTGGTGGGGAATCAGATATGGGGAATCAGAGGTGGCGAATCAAAGGCAGTGAATCAGAGATGGGGAATCAGAGGCGGGGAATCAGAGGCAGGGAATCAAACACAGGGAATCAGAGGCGGGGAATCAGAGCTGGGGAATCAGAGGCGGGGAATCTGAGTTGGGGAATAAGAGGCGGGGAATCAGATATGGGGAAACAGGGGCCGGGAATCAGAGGTGGGGAAACAGAGGCGGGGAATCAGATATGGGGAATCAGAGGTGTGGAATCAGAGGTTGGGAAACAGAGGCGGGGAATCAGATATGGGGAATCAGAGGTGGGGAATCAGAGGTGGTGAATCAGAGATGGGGAATCACAGGCGGGGAATCTGAGGCAGGGAATAGAACGCGGGGAATCAGAGGCAGGGAATTAGAGTTGGGGCATCAGAGGTTCGGAATTAGATATGGGGAAACAGAGGCGGGGAATCAGAGGCGGGGAAACAGAGGCGGGGAATCAGATATGGGGAATCAGAGGTGGGGAATCAGAGGCAGGGAATCAGATGTGCGGAATCAGAGATGGGGAATCAGAGGCAGGGAATCAGAATCAGAAGCGGGGAATCAGAGGCCGGGAATCAGAGGCCGGGAATCAGATGCTGGGAATAAGAGGCCGGGAATCAGAGGTGGGGAATCAGTGTCCGGGAATCAGAGATGGGGATTCAGAGGCGGAGAATGAGATATGGAGAATCAGAGGCGGGGAATCAGAGGCGGGGAAACAGAGGTGGGGAATCAGATATGGGGAATCAGAGGTGGCGAATCAAAGGCGGTGAATCAGAGATGGGGAATCAGAGGCGGGCAATCAGAGGCAGGGAATCAAACACGGGGAATCAGAGGCGGGGAATCAGAGCTGGGGAATCAGAGGCGGGGAATCAGAGTTGGGGAATCAGAGGCGGGGAATCAGATATGGGGAAATAGGGGCGGGGAATCAGAGGCGGGGAAACAGAGGCGAGGAATCAGAGATGGGGAATCAGAGGTGTGGAATCAGAGGTTGGGAATCAGAGGCAGGGAATCAGAGGCGGGAAAACAGAGGAGGGGAATCAGATATGGGGAATCAGAGGTGGCGAATCAAAGGCGGTGAAACAGAGATGGGGAATCAGGGCAGGGAATCAGAGGCAGGGAATCAAACACGGGGAATCAGAGCTGGGGAATCAGAGGCGGGGAATTAGAGTTGGGGAATCAGAGGAGGGGAGTCAGAGGCGGGGAAACAGGCGGGGAATCAGATATGGGGAATAAGAGGTGGGGAATCAGATGTTGGGAATCAGAGGCAGGGAATCAGAGGTGGGGAATCAGAGGCGGGGAATCAGATATGGGGAAACAGAGGCGGGGAATCAGAGGCGGGGAAACAGAGGCGGGGAATCAGATATGGGAAATCAGAGGTGGGGAATCAGACGTTGGGAATCAGAGGCAGGGAATCAGAGGCTTGGAATCAGATGCAGGGAATCAGATGCGGGGAATCAGAGGCGGGGAATCAGAGCTGGAGAATCAGAGGTGGGGAATCAGAGTTGGGGAATCAGAGGCGGGGACTTAGATATTGGGAAACAGAGGCGGGGAATCAGAGGCGGGGAAACAGAGGCGGGGAATCAGATATGGGGAATCAGAGGTGGGGAATCAGAGGCAGGGAATCAGATGTGCGCAATCAGAGATGGGGAATCAGAGGCAGGAAATCAGAATCAGAAGCAGGGAATCAGAGGCCGGGGATCAGAGGCCGGAATCAGATGCCGGGAATAAGAGGCCGGGAATCAGAGGTTGGGAATCAGAGTCCGGGAATCAGAGATGGGGATTCAGAGGCGGGGAATGAGATATGGGGAATCAGAGGCGGGGAATCAGAGGCGGGGAAACAGAGGCGGGGAATCAGATATGGGGAATCAGAGGTGGCGAATCAAAGGCAGTGAATCAGAGATGGGGAATCAGAGACCGGGAATCAGAGGCAGAGAATCAAACAAGGGGAATCAGAGGCGGGGAATAAGAGCTGGGGAATCAGAGGCGGGGAATCATAGCTGGCGAATCAGAGGCCGGTAATCAGACGCGCGGAATCAGAGGCGGGGATTTAGAGCTGGGGAATCAGAGGCGGGGAATCAGAGTTGGGGAATCAGAGGCGGGGAATCAGATATGGGGAATCAGAGGCGGGGAATCAGAGGCGGGGAAACAGAGGAGGGGAATCAGATATGGGGAATCAGAGGTGGGGAATCAGGGGCGGGGTATCAGTGGCAGGGAATCAGAGGCGGGAAATCAGAGGCCGGGAATCAGAGGCGGTGAATCAGAGGCGGGGAATCAGAGGCAGGGAATCGGATGTGCGGAATCAGAGATGGGGAATCAGAGGTGGGGAATCAGAGGCGGTGAATCAGACATGGGTAATCAGAGGCGGGGAATCAGAGGCAGGAAATCAGAAACGGGGAATCAGAGGCGGGGAATCAGAGCTGGGGAATTAGATGCAGGGAATCAGAGTTGGGGATTCAGAGGCGGGGAATCAGATATGGGGAATCAGAGGTGGGGAATCAGAGCTGGGGAATCAGAGGTGGGGAATCAGAGTTGGGGAATCAGAGGCGGGGACTTAGATATGGGGAAACAGAGGCGGGGAATCAGAGGCGGGGAAACAGAGGCGGGGAATCAGATATGGGGAATCAGAGGTGGGGAATCAGAGGCAGGGAATCAGATGTGCGGTATCAGAGATGGGGAATCAGAGGCAGGGAATCAGAATCAGAAGCAGGGAATAAGACGCGGGGAATCTGAGGCGGGGAATCAGAGCTGGGGAATCAGAGGCTGTGAATCAGAGGCGGGGAATCAGAAGCAGGGAATCGGATGTGCGGAATCAGAGATGGGGAATCAGAGGTGGGGAATCAGAGGCGGTGAATCAGACATGGGTAATCAGAGGCGGGGAATCAGAGGCAGGAAATCAGACACGGGGAATCTGAGGCGGGGAATCAGAGGCGGGGTATCAGAGGCAGGGAATGGGATGTGCGGAATCAGAGATGGGGAATCAGAGGTGGGGAATCAGAGGCGGTGAATCAGACATGGGTAATCAGAGGCGGGGAATCAGAGGCAGGAAATCAGACACGGGGAATCAGAGGCGGGGAATCAGAGCTGGGGAATTAGATGCAGGGAATCAGAGTTGGGGATTCAGAGGCGGGGAATCAGATATGGGGAAACTGAGGTGGGGAATCAGAGGTGGGCAAATAGAGGCGGGGAATCAGATATGGGGAAACAGAGGCGGGGAATCAGAGGTGGGGAAACAGAGGCGGGGAATCAGATATGGGGAATCAGAGGTGGGGAATCAGAGGTTGGGAATCACAGGCAGGGAATCAGAGGCGGGGAATCAGATATGGGGAATCAGAGGTGGGGAATCAGAGGCAGGGAATCAGATGTGCGGAATCAGAGATGGGATCAGAGGCAGGGAATCTGAATCAGAAGCAGGGAATAAGACGCGGGGAATCAGAGGCGTAGAATCAGAGATGGGGAATCAGAGGTGGGGAATCAGAGGCGGTGATTCAGACATGGGTAATCAGAGGCGGGGAATCAGATGCAGGGCATCAGATGTGGGGAATCAGAGGCGGGGAATCAGAGCTGGGGAATCAGAGGTGGGGAATCAGAGTTGGGGAATCAGAGGCGGGGACTTAGATATGGGGAAACAGAGGCGGGGAATCAGAGGCGGGGAAACAGAGGCGGGGAATCAGATATGGGGAATCAGAGGTGGGGAATCAGAGGCAGGGAATCAGATGTGCGGAATCAGAGATGGGGAATCAGAGGCAGGGAATCAGAATCAGAAGCAGGGAATAAAACGCGGGGAATCAGAGGCGGGGAATCAGAGCTGGGGAATCAGAGGCAGTGAATCAGAGGCGGGGAATCAGAGGCAGGGAATCGGATGTGCGGAATCAGAGATGGGGAATCAGAGGTGGGGAATCAGAGGCGGTGAAATAGACATGGGTAATCAGAGGCGGGGAATCAGAGGCAGGAAATCAGACACGGGGAATCAGAGGCGGGGAATCAGAGCTGGGAACTTAGAGGCAGGGAATCAGAGTTGGGGATTCAGAGGCGGGGAATCAGATATGGGGAAACAGAGGCGGGGAATCAGAGGCGGGCAAATAGAGGCGGGGATCAGATATGGGGAAACAGAGGAGGGGAATCAGAGGCGGGGAAACAGAGGCGGGGAATCAGATATGGGGAATCAGAGGTGGGAAATCAGAGGTTGGGAATCAGAGGCAGGGAATCAGAGGCTGGGAATCAGATGCATGGAATCAGATGCGGGGAATCTGAGGCGGGGAATCAGAGCTGGGGAATCAGAGGTGGGGAATCAAAGTTGGGGAATCAGAGTCGGGGACTTAGATATGGGGAAACAGAGGCGGGGAATCAGAGGTGGGGAACAGAAGGCGGGGAATCAGATATGGGGAATCAGAGATGGGGAATCAGAGGCAGGGAATTAGATGTGCGGAATCAGAGATGGGGAATCAGAGGTGGGGAATCAGAATCAGAAGCAGGGAATCAGAGGCAGGGAATCAGAGTTGGGGATTCAGAGGCGGGGAATCAGATATGGGGAAACAGAGGCGGGGAATCAGAGGCGGGAAAACAGAGGAGGGGAATTAGATATGGGGAATCAGAGGTGGGGAATCAGAGGTGGTGAATCAGAGATGGGGAATCACAGGCGGGGAATCAGAGGCAGGGAATAGAACGCGGGGAATCAGAGGCAGGGAATCAGAGTTGGGGCATCAGAGGTTGGGAATTAGGTATGGGGAAACAGAGGCGGGGAATCAGAGGCGGGGAAACAGAGGCGGGGAATCAGATATGGGGAATAAGAGGTGGGGAATCAGACTTTGGGAATCAGAGGCAGGGAATCAGAGGCTTGGAATCAGATGCAGGGAATCAGATGCGGGGAATCAGATATGGGGAATCAGAGGCGGGGAATCAGAGGTGGGGAAACAGGGGCGGGGAATCAGATATGGGGAATCAGAGGTGGGGAATCAGGGGCGGGGTATCAGTGGCAGGGAATCAGAGGCGGGAAATCAGAGGCCGGGAATCAGAGGCGGTGAATCAGGGGCGGGGAATCAGAGGCAGGGAATCGGATGTGCGGAATCAGAGATGGGGAATCAGAGGTGGGGAATCAGAATCAGAAGCAGGGAATCAGAGGCCGGGAATTAGAGGCCGGAATCAGATGCCGGGAATAAGAGGCCGGGAATCAGAGGTTGGGAATCAGAGTCCGGGAATCAGAGATGGGGAATCAGAGGCGGGGAATGAGATATGGGGAATCAGAGGCGGGGAATCAGAGGCGGGGAAACAGAGGTGAGGAATCAAATATGGGGATTCAGAGGTGGCGAATCAAAGGCGGTGAATCAGAGGTGGGGAATCAGAGCTGGCGAATCAGAGGCGGGGAATCAGAGTTGGGGAATCAGAGGCGGGGAATCAGAGTTGGGGAATCAGAGTCGGGGAATCAGAGGCAGGGAATCAGATGTGCGGAATCAGAGATGGGGAATCAGAGGTGGGGAATCAGAGCTGGAGAATCAGAGGTGGGGAATCAGAGTTGGGGAATCAGAGGCGGGGACTTAGATATTGGGAAACAGAGGCGGGGAATCAGAGCTGGGGAATCAGAGGCGGGGAATCAGAGTTGGGGAATCAGAGGCGGGGAATCAGATATGGGGAAACAGGTGCGGGGAATCAGAGGCGGGGAAACAGAGGCGAGGAATCAGATATGGGGAATCAGAGGTGGGGAATCAGAGTTGGGGAATCAGAGGCGGGGACTTAGATATGGGGAAACAGAGGCGGGGAATCAGAGGCGGGGAAACAGAGGCGGGGAATCAGATATGGGGAATCAGAGGTGGGGAATCAGAGGCAGGGAATCAGATGTGCGGAATCAGAGATGGGGAATCAGAGGCAGGGAATCAGAATCAGAAGCAGGGAATAAGACGCGGGGAATCAGAGGCGGGGAATCAGAGCTGGGGAATCAGAGGCAGGGAATCAGAGGCGGGGAATCAGAGGCAGGGAATCGGATGTGCGGAATCAGAGATGGGGAATCAGAGGTGGGGAATCAGAGGCGGTGAATTAGACATGGGTAATCAGAGGCGGGGAATCAGAGGCAGGAAATCAGACACGGGGAATCAGAGGCGGGGAATCAGAGCTGGGAACTTAGAGGCAGGGAATTAGAGTTGGGGATTCAGAGGCGGGGAATCAGATATGGGGAAACAGAGGCGGGGAATCAGAGGCGGGCAAATAGAGGCGGGGATCAGATATGGGGAAAGAGAGGAGGGGAATCAGAGGCGGGGAAACAGAGGCGGGGAATCAGATATGGGGAATCAGAGGTGGGGAATCAGAGGTTGGGAATCAGAGGCAGGGAATCAGAGGCTGGGAATCAGATGCATGGAATCAGATGCGGGGAATCAGAGGCGGGGAATCAGAGCTGGGGAATCAGAGGTGGGGAATCAAAGTTGGGGAATCAGAGTCGGGGACTTAGATATGGGGAAACAGAGGCGGGGAATCAGAGGTGGGGAACAGAAGGCGGGGAATCAGATATGGGGAATCAGAGGCAGGGAATCAGAGTTGGGGATTCAGAGGCGGGGAATCAGATATGGGGAAACAGAGGCGGGGAATCAGAGGCGGGAAAACAGAGGCGCGGAATTAGATATGGGGAATCAGAGGTGGGGAATCAGAGGTGGTGAATCAGAGATGGGGAATCACAGGCGGGGAATCAGAGGCAGGGAATAGAACGCGGGGAATCAGAGGCAGGGAATCAGAGTTGGGGCATCAGAGGTTGGGAATTAGGTATGGGGAAACAGAGGCGGGGAATCAGAGGCGGGGAAACAGAGGCGGGGAATCAGATATGGGGAATCAGAGGTGGGGAATCAGAGGTTGGGAATCAGAGGTGGGGAATCAGAGTTGGGGAATCAGAGGCGGGGACTTAGATATGGGGAAACAGAGGCGGGGAATCAGAGGCGGGGAAACAGAGGCGGGGAATCAGATATGGGGAATCAGAGGTGGGGAATCAGAGGCAGGGAATCAGATGTGCGGAATCAGAGATGGGGAATCAGAGGCAGGGAATCAGAATCAGAAGCAGGGAATAAGACGCGGGGAATCAGAGGCGGAGAATCAGAGCTGGGGAATCAGAGGCAGTGAATCAGAGGCGTGGAATCAGAGGCAGGGAATCGGATGTGCGGAATCAGAGATGGGGAATCAGAGGTGGGGAATCAGAGGCGGTGAATTAGACATGGGTAATCAGAGGCGGGGAATCAGAGGCAGGAAATCAGACACGGGGAATCAGAGGCGGGGAATCAGAGCTGGGAACTTAGAGGCAGGGAATTAGAGTTGGGGATTCAGAGGCGGGGAATCAGATATGGGGAAACAGAGGCGGGGAATCAGAGGCGGGCAAATAGAGGCGGGGATCAGATATGGGGAAACAGAGGAGGGGAATCAGAGGCGGGGAAACAGAGGCGGGGAATCAGATATGGGGAATCAGAGGTGGGGAATCAGAGGTTGGGAATCAGAGGCAGGGAATCAGAGGCTGGGAATCAGATGCATGGAATCAGATGCGGGGAATCAGAGGCGGGGAATCAGAGCTGGGGAATCAGAGGTGGGGAATCAAAGTTGGGGAATCAGAGTCGGGGACTTAGATATGGGGAAACAGAGGCGGGGAATCAGAGGTGGGGAACAGAAGGCGGGGAATCAGATATGGGGAATCAGAGGCAGGGAATCAGAGTTGGGGATTCAGAGGCGGGGAATCAGATATGGGGAAACAGAGGCGGGGAATCAGAGGCGGGAAAACAGAGGCGGGGAATTAGATATGGGGAATCAGAGGTGGGGAATCAGAGGTGGTGAATCAGAGATGGGGAATCACAGGCGGGGAATCAGAGGCAGGGAATAGAACGCGGGGAATCAGAGGCAGGGAATCAGAGTTGGGGCATCAGAGGTTGGGAATTAGGTATGGGGAAACAGAGGCGGGGAATCAGAGGCGGGGAAACAGAGGCGGGGAATCAGATATGGGGAATCAGAGGTGGGGAATCAGAGGTTGGGAATCAGAGGCAGGGAATCAGAGGCTTGGAATCAGATGCGGGGAATCAGATGCGGGGAATCAGATATGGGGAATCAGAGGCGGGGAATCAGAGGTGGGGAAACAGAGGCGGGGAATCAGAGGCGGGAAAACAGAGGCGGGGAATTAGATATGGGGAATCAGAGGTGGGGAATCAGAGGTGGTGAATCAGAGATGGGGAATCACAGGCGTGGAATCAGAGGCAGGGAATAGAACGCGGGGAATCAGAGGCAGGGAATCAGAGTTGGGGCATCAGAGGTTGGGTATTAGATATGGGGAAACAGAGGCGGAGAATCAGAGGCTGGGAAACAGAGGCGGGGAATCAGATATGGGGAATCAGAGGTGGGGAATCAGAGGTTGGGAATCAGAGGCAGGGAATCAGAGGCTTGGAATCAGATGCAGGGAATCAGATGCGGGATATCAGAAATGGGGAATCAGAGGTGGGGAATCAGAGGTTGGGAATCAGATGCAGGGAATCAGAGGCTTGAAATCAGACGCAGGGAATCAGATGCGGGGAATCAGAGGCGGGGAATCATAGCTGGAGAATCAGAGGTGGGGAATCAGAGTTGGGGAATCAGAGGCGGGTCTTAGATATTGGGAAACAGAGGCGGGGAATCAGAGGCGGGGAAACAGAGGCGGGAAATCAGATATGGGGAATCAGAGGTGGGGAATCAGAGGCAGGGAATCAGATGTGCGCAATCAGAGATGGGGAATCAGAGGCAGGGAATCAGAATCAGAAGCAGGGAATCAGAGGCCGGGAATCTGAGGCCGGAATCAGATGACGGGAATAAGAGGCCGGGAATCAGAGGTGGGGAATCAGAGTCCGGGAATCAGAGATGGGGATTCAGAGTCGGGGAATGAGATATGGGGAATCAGAGGCGGGGAATCAGAGGCAAGGAAACAGAGGCGGGGAATCAGATGTGGGGAATCAGAGGTGGCGAATCAAAGGCGGTGAATCAGAGCTGGGGAATCAGAGGCGGGGAATCTGAGTTGGGGAATCAGAGGCGGGGAATCAGAGCTGGGGAATCAGAGTCGGGGAATCAGAGGCAGGGAATCAGATGTGCGGAATCAGAGATGGGGAATCAGAGGTGGGGAATCAGAGGCGGTGAGTCAGAGATGGGGAATCAGAGGCGGTGAATCAGAGGCAGGAAATCAGACACGGGGATTCAGAGGCTGGGAATCAGACGGGGGGAATCAAAGGTGGGGAATCAGAGCTGGGGAAACAGAGGCAGGGAATCAGAGTTGGGGATTCAGAGGCGGGGAATCAGATATGGGGAAACAGAGGCGGGGAATCAGAGGTGGGAAAACAGAGGCGAGGAATTAGATATGGGGAATCAGAGGTGGTGAATCAGAGGTGGTGAATCAGAGATGGGGATTCACAGGCGGGGAATCAGAGGCAGGGAATAGAACGCGGGGAATCAGAGGCAGGGAATCAGAGTTGGGGCATCAGAGGTTGGGAATTAGATATGGGGAAACAGAGGCGGGGAATCAGAGGTGGGGAAACAGAGGCGGGGAATCAGATATTGGGAATCAGAGGTGGGGAATCAGAGGGAGGGAATCAGATGTGCGGAATCAGAGATGGGGAATCAGAGGCAGGGAATCAGAATCAGAAGCGGGGAGTCAGATATGGGGAATCAGGGGCCAGGAATCAGATGCTGGGAATAAGAGGCCGGGAATCAGAGGTGGGGAATCAGAGTCCGGGAATCAGAGATGGGGATTCAAAGGCGGGGAATGAGATATGGAGAATCAGAGGCGGGGAATTTGAGGCGTGGAAACAGTGGTGGGGAATCAGATATGGGGAATCAGAGGTGGCGAATCAAAGGCAGTGAATCAGAGATGGGGAATCAGAGGCGGGGAATCAGAGGCAGGGAATCAAACACAGGGAATCAGAGGCGGGGAATCAGAGCTGGGGAATCAGAGGCGGGGAATCTGAGTTGGGGAATAAGAGGCGGGGAATCAGATATGGGGAAACAGGGGCCGGGAATCAGAGGTGGGGAAACAGAGGCGGGGAATCAGATATGGGGAATCAGAGGTGTGGAATCAGAGGTTGGGAAACAGAGGCGGGGAATCAGATATGGGGAATCAGAGGTGGGGAATCAGAGGTGGTGATTCAGAGATGGGGAATCACAGGCGGGGAATCTGAGGCAGGGAATAGAACGCGGGGAATCAGAGGCAGGGAATTAGAGTTGGGGCATCAGAGGTTCGGAATTAGATATGGGGAAACAGAGGCGGGGAATCAGAGGCGGGGAAACAGAGGCGGGGAATCAGATATGGGGAATCAGAGGTGGGGAATAAGAGGCAGGGAATCAGATGTGCGGAATCAGAGATGGGGAATCAGAGGCAGGGAATCAGAATCAGAAGCGGGGAATCAGAGGCCGGGAATCAGAGGCCGGGAATCAGATGCTGGGAATAAGAGGCCGGGAATCAGAGGTGGGGAATCAGTGTCCGGGAATCAGAGATGGGGATTCAGAGGCGGAGAATGAGATATGGAGAATCAGAGGCGGGGAATCAGAGGCGGGGAAACAGAGGTGGGGAATCAGATATGGGGAATCAGAGGTGGCGAATCAAAGGCGGTGAATCAGAGATGGGGAATCAGAGGCGGGCAATCAGAGGCAGGGAATCAAACACGGGGAATCAGAGGCGGGGAATTAGAGCTGGGGAATCAGAGGCGGGGAATCAGAGTTGGGGAATCAGAGGCGGGGAATCAGATATGGGGAAATAGGGGCGGGGAATCAGAGGCGGGGAAACAGAGGCGAGGAATCAGAGATGGGGAATCAGAGGTGTGGAATCAGAGGTTGGGAATCAGAGGCAGGGAATCAGAGGCGGGAAAACAGAGGAGGGGAATCAGATATGGGGAATCAGAGGTGGCGAATCAAAGGCGGTGAAACAGAGATGGGGAATCAGGGCAGGGAATCAGAGGCAGGGAATCAAACACGGGGAATCAGAGCTGGGGAATCAGAGGCGGGGAATTAGAGTTGGGGAATCAGAGGAGGGGAGTCAGAGGCGGGGAAACAGGCGGGGAATCAGATATGGGGAATAAGAGGTGGGGAATCAGATGTTGGGAATCAGAGGCAGGGAATCAGAGGTGGGGAATCAGAGGCTGGGAATCAGATATGGGGAAACAGAGGCGGGGAATCAGAGGCGGGGAAACAGAGGCGGGGAATCAGATATGGGAAATCAGAGGTGGGGAATCAGACGTTGGGAATCAGAGGCAGGGAATCAGAGGCTTGGAATCAGATGCAGGGAATCAGATGCGGGGAATCAGAGGCGGGGAATCAGAGCTGGAGAATCAGAGGTGGGGAATCAGAGTTGGGGAATCAGAGGCGGGGACTTAGATATTGGGAAACAGAGGCGGGGAATCAGAGGCGGGGAAACAGAGGCGGGGAATCAGATATGGGGAATCAGAGGTGGGGAATCAGAGGCAGGGAATCAGATGTGCGCAATCAGAGATGGGGAATCAGAGGCAGGAAATCAGAATCAGAAGCAGGGAATCAGAGGCCGGGGATCAGAGGCCGGAATCAGATGCCGGGAATAAGAGGCCGGGAATCAGAGGTGGGGAATCAGAGTCCGGGAATCAGAGATGGGGATTCAGAGGCGGGGAATGAGATATGGGGAATCAGAGGCGGGGAATCAGAGGCGGGGAAACAGAGGCGGGGAATCAGATATGGGGAATCAGAGGTGGCGAATCAAAGGCGGTGAATCAGAGATGGGGAATCAGAGGCCGGGAATCAGAGGCAGAGAATCAAACAAGGGGAATCAGAGGCGGGGAATAAGAGCTGGGGAATCAGAGGCGGGGAATCATAGCTGGCGAATCAGAGGCCGGTAATCAGACGCGCGGAATCAGAGGCGGGGATTCAGAGCTGGGGAATCAGAGGCGGGGAATCAGAGTTGGGGAATCAGAGGCGGGGAATCAGATATGGGGAATCAGAGGCGGGGAATCAGAGGCGGGGAAACAGAGGAGGGGAATCAGATATGGGGAATCAGAGGTGGGGAATCGGGGGCGGGGTATCAGTGGCAGGGAATCAGAGGCGGGAAATCAGAGGCCGGGAATCAGAGGCGGTGAATCAGAGGCGGGGAATCAGAGGCAGGGAATCGGATGTGCGGAATCAGAGATGGGGAATCAGAGGTGGGGAATCAGAGGCGGTGAATCAGACATGGGTAATCAGAGGCGGGGAATCAGAGGCAGGAAATCAGAAACGGGGAATCAGAGGCGGGGAATCAGAGCTGGGGAATTAGATGCAGGGAATCAGAGTTGGGGATTCAGAGGCAGGGAATCAGATGTGCGGTATCTGAGATGGGGAATCAGAGGCAGGGAATCAGAATCAGAAGCAGGGAATAAGACGCGGGGAATCTGAGGCGGGGAATCAGAGCTGGGGAATCAGAGGCTGTGAATCAGAGGCGGGGAATCAGAAGCAGGGAATCGGATGTGCGGAATCAGAGATGGGGAATCAGAGGTGGGGAATCAGAGGCGGTGAATCAGACATGGGTAATCAGAGGCGGGGAATCAGAGGCAGGAAATCAGACACGGGGAATCTGAGGCGGGGAATCAGAGGCGGGGAATCAGAGGCAGGGAATGGGATGTGCGGAATCAGAGATGGGGAATCAGAGGTGGGGAATCAGAGGCGGTGAATCAGACATGGGTAATCAGAGGCGGGGAATCAGAGGCAGGAAATCAGACACGGGCAATCAGAGGCGGGGAATCAGAGCTGGGGAATTTGATGCAGGGAATCAGAGTTGGGGATTCAGAGGCGGGGAATCAGATATGGGGAAACTGAGGTGGGGAATCAGAGGTGGGCAAATAGAGGCGGGGAATCAGATATGGGGAAACAGAGGCGGGGAATCAGAGGCGGTGAATCAGACATGGGTAATCAGAGGCGGGGAATCAGAGGCAGGAAATCAGACACGGGGAATCTGAGGCGGGGAATCAGAGGCGGGGAATCAGAGGCAGGGAATGGGATGTGCGGAATCAGAGATGGGGAATCAGAGGTGGGGAATCAGAGGCGGTGAATCAGACATGGGTAATCAGAGGCGGGGAATCAGAGGCAGGAAATCAGACACGGGGAATCAGAGGCGGGGAATCAGAGCTGGGGAATTAGATGCAGGGAATCAGAGTTGGGGATTCAGAGGCGGGGAATCAGATATGGGGAAACTGAGGTGGGGAATCAGAGGTGGGCAAATAGAGGCGGGGAATCAGATATGGGGAAACAGAGGCGGGGAATCAGAGGCGGTGAATCAGACATGGGTAATCAGAGGCGGGGAATCAGAGGCAGGAAATCAGACACGGGGAATCTGAGGCGGGGAATCAGAGGCGGGGAATCAGAGGCAGGGAATGGGATGTGCGGAATCAGAGATGGGGAATCAGAGGTGGGGAATCAGAGGCGGTGAATCAGACATGGGTAATCAGAGGCGGGGAATCAGAGGCAGGAAATCAGACACGGGGAATCAGAGGCGGGGAATCAGAGCTGGGGAATTAGATGCAGGGAATCAGAGTTGGGGATTCAGAGGCGGGGAATCAGATATGGGGAAACTGAGGTGGGGAATCAGAGGTGGGCAAATAGAGGCGGGGAATCAGATATGGGGAAACAGAGGCGGGGAATCAGAGGTGGGGAAACAGAGGCGGGGAATCAGATATGGGGAATCAGAGGTGGGGAATCAGAGGTTGGGAATCACAGGCAGGGAATCAGAGGCGGGGAATCAGATATGGGGAATCAGAGGTGGGGAATCAGAGGCAGGGAATCAGATGTGCGGAATCAGAGATGGGATCAGAGGCAGGGAATCTGAATCAGAAGCAGGGAATAAGACGCGGGGAATCAGAGGCGTAGAATCAGAGATGGGGAATCAGAGGTGGGGAATCAGAGGCGGTGATTCAGACATGGGTAATCAGAGGCGGGGAATCAGATGCAGGGCATCAGATGTGGGGAATCAGAGGCGGGGAATCAGAGCTGGGGAATCAGAGGTGGGGAATCAGAGTTGGGGAATCAGAGGCGGGGACTTAGATATGGGGAAACAGAGGCGGGGAATCAGAGGCGGGGAAACAGAGGCGGGGAATCAGATATGGGGAATCAGAGGTGGGGAATCAGAGGCAGGGAATCAGATGTGCGGAATCAGAGATGGGGAATCAGAGGCAGGGAATCAGAATCAGAAGCAGGGAATAAGACGCGGGGAATCAGAGGCGGGGAATCAGAGCTGGGGAATCAGAGGCAGTGAATCAGAGGCGGGGAATCAGAGGCAGGGAATCGGATGTGCAGAATCAGAGATGGGGAATCAGAGGTGGGGAATCAGAGGCGGTGAAATAGACATGGGTAATCAGAGGCGGGGAATCAGAGGCAGGAAATCAGACACGGGGAATCAGAGGCGGGGAATCAGAGCTGGGAACTTAGAGGCAGGGAATCAGAGTTGGGGATTCAGAGGCGGGGAATCAGATATGGGGAAACAGAGGCGGGGAATCAGAGGCGGGGAAACAGAGGCGGGGAATCAGATATGGGGAATCAGAGGTGGGAAATCAGAGGTTGGGAATCAGAGGCAGGGAATCAGAGGCTGGGAATCAGATGCATGGAATCAGATGCGGGGAATCTGAGGCGGGGAATCAGAGCTGGGGAATCAGAGGTGGGGAATCAAAGTTGGGGAATCAGAGTCGGGGACTTAGATATGGGGAAACAGAGGCGGGGAATCAGAGGTGGGGAACAGAAGGCGGGGAATCAGATATGGGGAATCAGAGATGGGGAATCAGAGGCAGGGAATTAGATGTGCGGAATCAGAGATGGGGAATCAGAGGTGGGGAATCAGAATCAGAAGCAGGGAATCAGAGGCAGGGAATCAGAGTTGGGGATTCAGAGGCGGGGAATCACATATGGGGAAACAGAGGCGGGGAATCAGAGGCGGGAAAACAGAGGAGGGGAATTAGATATGGGGAATCAGAGGTGGGGAATCAGAGGTGGTGAATCAGAGATGGGGAATCACAGGCGGGGAATCAGAGGCAGGGAATAGAACGCGGGGAATCAGAGGCAGGGAATCAGAGTTGGGGCATCAGAGGTTGGGAATTAAGTATGGGGAAACAGAGGCGGGGAATCAGAGGCGGGGAATCAGAGGCTTGGAATCAGATGCAGGGAATCAGATGCGGGGAATCAGATATGGGGAATCAGAGGCGGGGAATCAGAGGTGGGGAAACAGGGGCGGGGAATCAGATGCAGGGAATCAGATGCGGGGAATCAGATATGGGGAATCAGAGGCGGGGAATCAGAGGTGGGGAAACAGGGGCGGGGAATCAGATATGGGGAATCAGAGGTGGGGAATCAGGGGCGGGGTATCAGTGGCAGGGAATCAGAGGCGGGAAATCAGAGGCCGGGAATCAGAGGCGGTGAATCAGGGGCGGGGAATCAGAGGCAGGGAATCGGATGTGCGGAATCAGAGATGGGGAATCAGAGGTGGGAAATCAGAATCAGAAGCAGGGAATCAGAGGCCGGGAATTAGAGGCCGGAATCAGATGCCTGGAATAAGAGGCCGGGAATCAGAGGTTGGGAATCAGAGTCCGGGAATCAGAGATGGGGAATCAGAGGCGGGGAATGAGATATGGGGAATCAGAGGCGGGGAATCAGAGGCGGGGAAACAGAGGTGAGGAATCAAATATGGGGATTCAGAGGTGGCGAATCAAAGGCGGTGAATCAGAGGCGGGGAATCAGAGCTGGCGAATCAGAGGCGGGGAATCAGAGTTGGGGAATCAGAGGCGGGGAATCAGAGTTGGGGAATCAGAGACGGGGAATCAGAGGCAGGGAATCAGATGTGCGGAATCAGAGATGGGGAATCAGAGGTGGGGAATCAGAGCTGGAGAATCAGAGGTGGGGAATCAGAGTTGGGGAATCAGAGGCGGGGACTTAGATATTGGGAAACAGAGGCGGGGAATCAGAGCTGGGGAATCAGAGGCGGGGAATCAGAGTTGGGGAATCAGAGGCGGGGAATCAGATATGGGGAAACAGGGGCGGGGAATCAGAGGCGGGGAAACAGAGGCGAGGAATCAGATATGGGGAATCAGAGGTGGGGAATCAGAGTTGGGGAATCAGAGGCGGGGACTTAGATATGGGGAAACAGAGGCGGGGAATCAGAGGCGGGGAAACAGATGCGGGGAATCAGATATGGGGAATCAGAGGTGGGGAATCAGAGGCAGGGAATCAGATGTGCGGAATCAGAGATGGGGAATCAGAGGCAGGGAATCAGAATCAGAAGCAGGGAATAAGACGCGGGGAATCAGAGGCGGGGAATCAGAGCTGGGGAATCAGAGGCAGTGAATCAGAGGCGGGGAATCAGAGGCAGGGAATCGGATGTGCGGAATCAGAGATGGGGAATCAGAGGTGGGGAATCAGAGGCGGTGAATTAGACATGGGTAATCAGAGGCGGGGAATCAGAGGCAGGAAATCAGACACGGGGAATCAGAGGCGGGGAATCAGAGCTGGGAACTTAGAGGCAGGGAATTAGAGTTGGGGATTCAGAGGCGGGGAATCAGATATGGGGAAACAGAGGCGGGGAATCAGAGGCGGGCAAATAGAGGCGGGGATCAGATATGGGGAAAGAGAGGAGGGGAATCAGAGGCGGGGAAACAGAGGCGGGGAATCAGATATGGGGAATCAGAGGTGGGGAATCAGAGGTTGGGAATCAGAGGCATGGAATCAGAGGCTGGGAATCAGATGCATGGAATCAGATGCGGGGAATCAGAGGCGGGGAATCAGAGCTGGGGAATCAGAGGTGGGGAATCAAAGTTGGGGAATCAGAGTCGGGGACTTAGATATGGGGAAACAGAGGCGGGGAATCAGAGGTGGGGAACAGAAGGCGGGGAATCAGATATGGGGAATCAGAGGCAGGGAATCAGAGTTGGGGATTCAGAGGCGGGGTATCAGATATGGGGAAACAGAGGCGGGGAATCAGAGGCGGGAAAACAGAGGCGGGGAATTAGATATGGGGAATCAGAGGTGGGGAATCAGAGGTGGTGAATCAGAGATGGGGAATCACAGGCGGGGAATCAGAGGCAGGGAATAGAACGCGGGGAATCAGAGGCAGGGAATCAGAGTTGGGGCATCAGAGGTTGGGAATTAGGTATGGGGAAACAGAGGCGGGGAATCAGAGGCGGGGAAACAGAGGCGGGGAATCAGATATGGGGAATCAGAGGTGGGGAATCAGAGGTTGGGAATCAGAGGTGGGGAATCAGAGTTGGGGAATCAGAGGCGGGGACTTAGATATGGGGAAACAGAGGCGGGGAATCAGAGGCGGGGAAACAGAGGCGGGGAATCAGATATGGGGAATCAGAGGTGGGGAATCAGAGGCAGGGAATCAGATGTGCGGAATCAGAGATGGGGAATCAGAGGCAGGGAATCAGAATCAGAAGCAGGGAATAAGACGCGGGGAATCAGAGGCGGGGAATCAGAGCTGGGGAATCAGAGGCAGTGAATCAGAGGCGGGGAATCAGAGGCAGGGAATCGGATGTGCGGAATCAGAGATGGGGAATCAGAGGTGGGGAATCAGAGGCGGTGAATTAGACATGGGTAATCAGAGGCGGGGAATCAGAGGCAGGAAATCAGACACGGGGAATCAGAGGCGGGGAATCAGAGCTGGGAACTTAGAGGCAGGGAATTAGAGCTGGGGATTCAGAGGCGGGGAATCAGATATGGGGAAACAGAGGCGGGGAATCAGAGGCGGGCAAATAGAGGCGGGGATCAGATATGGGGAAACAGAGGAGGGGAATCAGAGGCGGGGAAACAGAGGCGGGGAATCAGATATGGGGAATCAGAGGTGGGGAATCAGAGGTTGGGAATCAGAGGCAGGGAATCAGAGGCTGGGAATCAGATGCATGGAATCAGATGCGGGGAATCAGAGGCGGGGAATCAGAGCTGGGGAATCAGAGGTGGGGAATCAAAGTTGGGGAATCAGAGTCGGGGACTTAGATATGGGGAAACAGAGGCGGGGAATCAGAGGTGGGGAACAGAAGGCGGGGAATCAGATATTGGGAATCAGAGGCAGGGAATCAGAGTTGGGGATTCAGAGGCGGGGAATCAGATATGGGGAAACAGAGGCGGGGAATCAGAGGCGGGAAAACAGAGGCGGGGAATTAGATATGGGGAATCAGAGGTGGGGAATCAGAGGTGGTGAATCAGAGATGGGGAATCACAGGCGGGGAATCAGAGGCAGGGAATAGAACGCGGGGAATCAGAGGCAGGGAATCAGAGTTGGGGCATCAGAGGTTGGGAATTAGGTATGGGGAAACAGAGGCGGGGAATCAGAGGCGGGGAAACAGAGGCGGGGAATCAGATATGGGGAATCAGAGGTGGGGAATCAGAGGTTGGGAATCAGAGGCAGGGAATCAGAGGCTTGGAATCAGATGCAGGGAATCAGATGCGGGGAATCAGATATGGGGAATCAGAGGCGGGGAATCAGAGGTGGGGAAACAGGGCCGGGGAATCAGATATGGGGAATCAGAGGTGGGGAATCAGGGGCGGGGTATCAGTGGGAGAGAATCAGAGGCGGGAAATCAGAGGCCGGGAATCAGAGGCGGTGAATCAGGGGCGGGGAATCAGAGGCAGGGAATCGGATGTGCGGAATCAGAGATGGGGAATCAGAGGTGGGGAATCAGAATCAGAAGCAGGGAATCAGAGGCCGGGAATTAGAGGCCGGAATCAGATGCCGGGAATAAGAGGCCGGGAATTAGAGGTTTGGAATCAGAGTCCGGGAATCAGAGATGGGGAATCAGAGGCGGGGAATGAGATATGGGGAATCAGAGGCGGGGAATCAGAGGTGGGGAAACAGAGGCGGGGAATCAGAGGCGGGAAAACAGAGGCGGGGAATTAGATATGGGGAATCAGAGGTGGGGAATCAGAGGTGGTGAATCAGAGATGGGGAATCACAGGCGTGGAATCAGAGGCAGGGAATAGAACGCGGGGAATCAGAGGCATGGAATCAGTGTTGGGGCATCAGAGGTTGGGTATTAGATATGGGGAAACAGAGGCGGGGAATCAGAGGCGGGGAAACAGAGGCGGGGAATCAGATATGGGGAATCAGAGGTGGGGAATCAGAGGTTGGGAATCAGAGGCAGGGAATCAGAGACTTGGAATCAGATGCAGGGAATCAGATGCGGGATATCAGAAATGGGGAATCAGAGGTGGGGAATCAGAGGTTGGGAATCAGATGCAGGGAATCAGAGGCTTGAAATCAGATGCAGGGAATCAGATGCGGGGAATCAGAGGCGGGGAATCATAGCTGGAGAATCAGAGGTGGGGAATCAGAGTTGGGGAAACAGAGGCGGGAAATCAGATATGGGGAATCAGAGGTGGGGAATCAGAGGCAGGGAATCAGATGTGCGCAATCAGAGATGGGGAATCAGAGGCAGGGAATCAGAATCAGAAGCAGGGAATCAGAGGCCGGGAATCTGAGGCCGGAATCAGATGACGGGAATAAGAGGCCGGGAATCAGAGGTGGGGAATCAGAGTCCGGGAATCAGAGATGGGGATTCAGAGTCGGGGAATGAGATATGGGGAATCAGAGGCGGGGAATCAGAGGCGGGGAAACAGAGGCGGGGAATCAGAGCTGGGGAATCAGAGGCGGGGAATCAGAGTTGGGGAATCAGAGGCGGGGAATCAGAGCTGGGGAATCAGAGTCGGGGAATCAGAGGCAGGGAATCAGATGTGCGGAATCAGAGATGGGGAATCAGAGGTGGGGAATCAGAGGCGGTGAGTCAGAGATGGGGAATCAGAGGCGGTGAATCAGAGGCAGGAAATCAGACACGGGGATTCAGAGGCTGGGAATCAGACGGGGGGAATCAAAGGTGGGGAATCAGAGCTGGGGAAACAGAGGCAGGGAATCAGAGTTGGGGATTCAGAGGCGGGGAATCAGATATGGGGAAACAGAGGCGGGGAATCAGAGGTGGGAAAACAGAGGCGAGGAATTAGATATGGGGAATCAGAGGTGGGGAATCAGAGGTGGTGAATCAGAGATGGGGAATCACAGGCGGGGAATCAGAGGCAGGGAATAGAACGCGGGGAATCAGAGGCAGGGAATCAGAGTTGGGGCATCAGAGGTTGGGAATTAGATATGGGGAAACAGAGGCGGGGAATCAGAGGTGGGGAAACAGAGGCGGGGAATCAGATATGGGGAATCAGAGGTGGGGAATCAGAGGCAGGGAATCAGATGTGCGGAATCAGAGATGGGGAATCAGAGGCAGGGAATCAGAATCAGAAGCGGGGAGTCAGATATGGGGAATCAGGGGCCAGGAATCAGATGCTGGGAATAAGAGGCCGGGAATCAGAGGTGGGGAATCAGAGTCCGGGAATCAGAGATGGGGATTCAAAGGCGGGGAATGAGATATGGAGAATCAGAGGCGGGGAATTTGAGGCGTGGAAACAGTGGTGGGGAATCAGATATGGGGAATCAGAGGTGGCGAATCAAAGGCAGTGAATCAGAGATGGGGAATCAGAGGCGGGGAATCAGAGGCAGGGAATCAAACACAGGGAATCAGAGGCGGGGAATCAGAGCTGGGGAATCAGAGGCGGGGAATCTGAGTTGGGGAATAAGAGGCGGGGAATCAGATATGGGGAAACAGGGGCCGGGAATCAGAGGTGGGGAAACAGAGGCGGGGAATCAGATATGGGGAATCAGAGGTGTGGAATCAGAGGTTGGGAAACAGAGGCGGGGAATCAGATATGGGGAATCAGAGGTGGGGAATAAGAGGTGGTGAATCAGAGATGGGGAATCACAGGCGGGGAATCTGAGGCAGGGAATAGAACGCGGGGAATCAGAGGCAGGGAATTAGAGTTGGGGCATCAGAGGTTCGGAATTAGATATGGGGAAACAGAGGCGGGGAATCAGAGGCGGGGAAACAGAGGCGGGGAATCAGATATGGGGAATCAGAGGTGGGGAATCAGAGGCAGGGAATCAGATGTGCGGAATCAGAGATGGGGAATCAGAGGCAGGGAATCAGAATCAGAAGCGGGGAATCAGAGGCCGGGAATCAGAGGCCGGGAATCAGATGCTGGGAATAAGAGACCGGGAATCAGAGGTGGGGAATCAGTGTCCGGGAATCAGAGATGGGGATTCAGAGGCGGAGAATGAGATATGGAGAATCAGAGGCGGGGAATCAGAGGCGGGGAAACAGAGGTGGGGAATCAGATATGGGGAATCAGAGGTGGCGAATCAAAGGCGGTGAATCAGAGATGGGGAATCAGAGGCGGGCAATCAGAGGCAGGGAATCAAACACGGGGAATCAGAGGCGGGGAATCAGAGCTGGGGAATCAGAGGCGGGGAATCAGAGTTGGGGAATCAGAGGCGGGCAATCAGATATGGGGAAATAGGGGCGGGGAATCAGAGGCGGGGAAACAGAGGCGAGGAATCAGAGATGGGGAATCAGAGGTGTGGAATCAGAGGTTGGGAATCAGAGGCAGGGAATCAGAGGCGGGAAAACAGAGGAGGGGAATCAGATATGGGGAATCAGAGGTGGCGAATCAAAGGCGGTGAAACAGAGATGGGGTATCAGGGCAGGGAATCAGAGGCAGGGAATCAAACACGGGGAATCAGAGCTGGGGAATCAGAGGCGGGGAATTAGAGTTGGGGAATCAGAGGAGGGGAGTCAGAGGCGGGGAAACAGGCGGGGAATCAGATATGGGGAATAAGAGGTGGGGAATCAGATGTTGGGAATCAGAGGCAGGGAATCAGAGGTGGGGAATCAGAGGCGGGGAATCAGATATGGGGAAACAGAGGCGGGGAATCAGAGGCGGGGAAACAGAGGCGGGGAATCAGATATGGGAAATCAGAGGTGGGGAATCAGACGTTGGGAATCAGAGGCAGGGAATCAGAGGCTTGGAATCAGATGCAGGGAATCAGATGCGGGGAATCAGAGGCGGGGAATCAGAGCTGGAGAATCAGAGGTGGGGAATCAGAGTTGGGGAATCAGAGGCGGGGACTTAGATATTGGGAAACAGAGGCGGGGAATCAGAGGCGGGGAAACAGAGGCGGGGAATCAGATATGGGGAATCAGAGGTGGGGAATCAGAGGCAGGGAATCAGATGTGCGCAATCAGAGATGGGGAATCAGAGGCAGGAAATCAGAATCAGAAGCAGGGAATCAGAGGCCGGGGATCAGAGGCCGGAATAAGATGCCGGGAATAAGAGGCCGGGAATCAGAGGTGGGGAATCAGAGTCCGGGAATCAGAGATGGGGATTCAGAGGCGGGGAATGAGATATGGGGAATCAGAGGCGGGGAATCAGAGGCGGGGAAACAGAGGCGGGGAATCAGATATGGGGAATCAGAGGTGGCGAATCAAAGGCGGTGAATCAGAGATGGGGAATCAGAGGCCGGGAATCAGAGGCAGAGAATCAAACAAGGGGAAACAGAGGCGGGGAATAAGAGCTGGGGAATCAGAGGCGGGGAATCATAGCTGGCGAATCAGAGGCCGGTAATCAGACGCGCGGAATCAGAGGCGGGGATTCAGAGCTGGGGAATCAGAGGCGGGGAATCAGAGTTGGGGAATCAGAGGCGGGGAATCAGATATGGGGAATCAGAGGCGGGGAATCAGAGGCGGGGAAACAGAGGAGGGGAATCAGATATGGGGAATCAGAGGTGGGGAATCGGGGGCGGGGTATCAGTGGCAGGGAATCAGAGGCGGGAAATCAGAGGCCGGGAATCAGAGGCGGTGAACCAGAGGCGGGGAATCAGAGGCAGGGAATCGGATGTGCGGAATCAGAGATGGGGAATCAGAGGTGGGGAATCAGAGGCGGTGAATCAGACATGGGTAATCTGGGGCGGGGAATCAGAGGCAGGAAATCAGAAACGGGGAATCAGAGGCGGGGAATCAGAGCTGGGGAATTAGATGCAGGGAATCAGAGTTGGGGATTCAGAGGCGGGGAATCAGATATGGGGAATCAGAGGTGGGGAATCAGAGCTGGGGAATCAGAGGTGGGGAATCAGAGTTGGGGAATCAGAGGCGGGGACTTAGATATGGGGAAACAGAGGCGGGGAATCAGAGGCGGGGAAACAGAGGCGGGGAATCAGATATGGGGAATCAGAGGTGGGGAATCAGAGGCAGGGAATCAGATGTGCGGTATCAGAGATGGGGAATCAGAGGCAGGGAATCAGAATCAGAAGCAGGGAATAAGACGCGGGGAATCTGAGGCGGGGAATCAGAGCTGGGGAATCAGAGGCTGTGAATCAGAGGCGGTGAATCAGAAGCAGGGAATCGGATGTGCGGAATCAGAGATGGGGAATCAGAGGTGGGGAATCAGAGGCGGTGAATCAGACATGGGTAATCAGAGGCGGGGAATCAGAGGCAGGAAATCAGACACGGGGAATCTGAGGCGGGGAATCAGAGGCGGGGAATCAGAGGCAGGGAATGGGATGTGCGGAATCAGAGATGGGGAATCAGAGGTGGGGAATCAGAGGCGGTGAATCAGACATGGGTAATCAGAGGCGGGGAATCAGAGGCAGGAAATCAGACACGGGGAATCAGAGGCGGGGAATCAGAGCTGGGGAATTAGATGCAGGGAATCAGAGTTGGGGATTCAGAGGCGGGGAATCAGATATGGGGAAACTGAGGTGGGGAATCAGAGGTGGGCAAATAGAGGCGGGGAATCAGATATGGGGAAACAGAGGCGGGGAATCAGAGGCGGTGAATCAGACATGGGTAATCAGAGGCGGGGAATCAGAGGCAGGAAATCAGACACGGGGAATCTGAGGCGGGGAATCAGAGGCGGGGAATCAGAGGCAGGGAATGGGATGTGTGGAATCAGAGATGGGGAATCAGAGGTGGGGAATCAGAGGCGGTGAATCAGACATGGGTAATCAGAGGCGGGGAATCAGAGGCAGGAAATCAGACACGGGGAATCAGAGGCGGGGAATCAGAGCTGGGGAATTAGATGCAGGGAATCAGAGTTGGGGATTCAGAGGCGGGGAATCAGATATGGGGAAACTGAGGTGGGGAATCAGAGGTGGGCAAATAGAGGCGGGGAATCAGATATGGGGAAACAGAGGCGGGGAATCAGAGGCGGTGAATCAGACATGGGTAATCAGAGGCGGGGAATCAGAGGCAGGAAATCAGACACGGGGAATCTGAGGCGGGGAATCAGAGGCGGGGAATCAGAGGCAGGGAATGGGATGTGCGGAATCAGAGATGGGGAATCAGAGGTGGGGAATCAGAGGCGGTGAATCAGACATGGGTAATCAGAGGCGGGGAATCAGAGGCAGGAAATCAGACACGGGGAATCAGAGGCGGGGAATCAAAGCTGGGGAATTAGATGCAGGGAATCAGAGTTGGGGATTCAGAGGCGGGGAATCAGATATGGGGAAACTGAGGTGGGGAATCAGAGGTGGGCAAATAGAGGCGGGGAATCAGATATGGGGAAACAGAGGCGGGGAATCAGAGGTGGGGAAACAGAGGCGGGGAATCAGATATGGGGAATCAGAGGTGGGGAATCAGAGGTTGGGAATCACAGGCAGGGAATCAGAGGCGGGGAATCAGATATGGGGAATCAGAGGTGGGGAATCAGAGGCAGGGAATCAGATGTGCGGAATCAGAGATGGGATCAGAGGCAGGGAATCTGAATCAGAAGCAGGGAATAAGACGCGGGGAATCAGAGGCGTAGAATCAGAGATGGGGAATCAGAGGTGGGGAATCAGAGGCGGTGATTCAGACATGGGTAATCAGAGGCGGGGAATCAGATGCAGGGCATCAGATGTGGGGAATCAGAGGCGGGGAATCAGAGCTGGGGAATCAGAGGTGGGGAATCAGAGTTGGGGAATCAGAGGCGGGGACTTAGATATGGGGAAACAGAGGCGGGGAATCAGAGGCGGGGAAACAGAGGCGGGGAATCAGATATGGGGAATCAGAGGTGGGGAATCAGTGGCAGGGAATCAGATGTGCGGAATCAGAGATGGGGAATCAGAGGCAGGGAATCAGAATCAGAAGCAGGGAATAAGACGCGGGGAATCAGAGGCGGGGAATCAGAGCTGGGGAATCAGAGGCAGTGAATCAGAGGCGGGGAATCAGTGGCAGGGAATCGGATGTGCGGAATCAGAGATGGGGAATCAGAGGTGGGGAATCAGAGGCGGTGAAATAGACATGGGTAATCAGAGGCGGGGAATCAGAGGCAGGAAATCAGACACGGGGAATCAGAGGCGGGGAATCAGAGCTGGGAACTTAGAGGCAGGGAATCAGAGTTGGGGATTCAGAGGCGGGGAATCAGATATGGGGAAACAGAGGCGGGGAATCAGAGGCGGGCAAATAGAGGCGGGGATCAGATATGGGGAAACAGAGGAGGGGAATCAGAGGCGGGGAAACAGAGGCGGGGAATCAGATATGGGGAATCAGAGGTGGGAAATCAGAGGTTGGGAATCAGAGGCAGGGAATCAGAGGCTGGGAATCAGATGCATGGAATCAGATGCGGGGAATCTGAGGCGGGGAATCAGAGCTGGGGAATCAGAGGTGGGGAATCAAAGTTGGGGAATCAGAGTCGGGGACTTAGATATGGGAAAACAGAGGCGGGGAATCAGAGGTGGGGAACAGAAGGCGGGGAATCAGATATGGGGAATCAGAGATGGGGAATCAGAGGCAGGGAATTAGATGTGCGGAATCAGAGATGGGGAATCAGAGGTGGGGAATCAGAATCAGAAGCAGGGAATCAGAGGCAGGGAATCAGAGTTGGGGATTCAGAGGCGGGGAATCAGATATGGGGAAACAGAGGCGGGGAATCAGAGGCGGGAAAACAGAGGAGGGGAATTAGATATGGGGAATCAGAGGTGGGGAATCAGAGGTGGTGAATCAGAGATGGGGAATCACAGGTGGGGAATCAGAGGCAGGGAATAGAACGCGGGGAATCAGAGGCAGGGAATCAGAGTTGGGGCATCAGAGGTTGGGAATTAGGTATGGGGAAACAGAGGCGGGGAATCAGAGGCGGGGAAACAGAGGCGGGGAATCATATATGGGGAATCAGAGGTGGGGAATCAGAGGTTGGGAATCAGAGGCAGGGAATCAGAGGCTTGGAATCAGATGCAGGGAATCAGATGCGGGGAATCAGATATGGGGAATCAGAGGCTGGGAATCAGAGGTGGGGAAACAGGGGCGGGGAATCAGATATGGGGAATCAGAGGTGGGGAATCAGGGGCGGGGTATCAGTGGCAGGGAATCAGAGGCGGGAAATCAGAGGCCGGGAATCAGAGGCGGTGAATCAGGGGCGGGGAATCAGAGGCAGGGAATCGGATTTGCGGAATCAGAGATGGGGAATCAGAGGTGGGAAATCAGAATCAGAAGCAGGGAATCAGAGGCCGGGAATTAGAGGCCGGAATCAGATGCCGGGAATAAGAGGCCGGGAATCAGAGGTTGGGAATCAGAGTCCGGGAATCAGAGATGGGGAATCAGAGGCGGGGAATGAGATATGGGGAATCAGAGGCGGGGAATCAGAGGCGGGGAAACAGAGGTGAGGAATCAAATATGGGGATTCAGAGGTGGCGAATCAAAGGCGGTGAATCAGAGGCGGGGAATCAGAGCTGGCGAATCAGAGGCGGGGAATCAGAGTTGGGGAATCAGAGGCGGGGAATCAGAGTTGGGGAATCAGAGTCGGGGAATCAGAGGCAGGGAATCAGATGTGCGGAATCAGAGATGGGGAATCAGAGGTGGGGAATCAGAGCTGGAGAATCAGAGGTGGGGAATCAGAGTTGGGGAATCAGAGGCGGGGACTTAGATATTGGGAAACAGAGGCGGGGAATCAGAGCTGGGGAATCAGAGGCGGGGAATCAGAGTTGGGGAATCAGAGGCGGGGAATCAGATATGGGGAAACAGGGGCGGGGAATCAGAGGCGGGGAAACAGAGGCGAGGAATCAGATATGGGGAATCAGAGGTGGGGAATCAGAGTTGGGGAATCAGAGGCGGGGACTTAGATATGGGGAAACAGAGGCGGGGAATCAGAGGCGGGGAAACAGATGCGGGGAATCAGATATGGGGAATCAGAGGTGGGGAATCAGAGGCAGGGAATCAGATGTGCGGAATCAGAGATGGGGAATCAGAGGCAGGGAATCAGAATCAGAAGCAGGGAATAAGACGCGGGGAATCAGAGGCGGGGAATCAGAGCTGGGGAATCAGAGGCAGTGAATCAGAGGCGGGGAATCAGAGGCAGGGAATCGGATGTGCGGAATCAGAGATGGGGAATCAGAGGTGGGGAATCAGAGGCGGTGAATTAGACATGGGTAATCAGAGGCGGGGAATCAGAGGCAGGAAATCAGACACGGGGAATCAGAGGCGGGGAATCAGAGCTGGGAACTTAGAGGCAGGGAATTAGAGTTGGGGATTCAGAGGCGGGGAATCAGATATGGGGAAACAGAGGCGGGGAATCAGAGGCGGGCAAATAGAGGCGGGGATCAGATATGGGGAAAGAGAGGAGGGGAATCAGAGGCGGGGAAACAGAGGCGGGGAATCAGATATGGGGAATCAGAGGTGGGGAATCAGAGGTTGGGAATCAGAGGCATGGAATCAGAGGCTGGGAATCAGATGCATGGAATCAGATGCGGGGAATCAGAGGCGGGGAATCAGAGCTGGGGAATCAGAGGTGGGGAATCAAAGTTGGGGAATCAGAGTCGGGGACTTAGATATGGGGAAACAGAGGCGGGGAATCAGAGGTGGGGAACAGAAGGCGGGGAATCAGATATGGGGAATCAGAGGCAGGGAATCAGAGTTGGGGATTCAGAGGCGGGGAATCAGATATGGGGAAACAGAGGCGGGGAATCAGAGGCGGGAAAACAGAGGCGGGGAATTAGATATGGGGAATCAGAGGTGGGGAATCAGAGGTGGTGAATCAGAGATGGGGAATCACAGGCGGGGAATCAGAGGCAGGGAATAGAACGCGGGGAATCAGAGGCAGGGAATCAGAGTTGGGGCATCAGAGGTTGGGAATTAGGTATGGGGAAACAGAGGCGGGGAATCAGAGGCGGGGAAACAGAGGCGGGGAATCAGATATGGGGAATCAGAGGTGGGGAATCAGAGGTTGGGAATCAGAGGTGGGGAATCAGAGTTGGGGAATCAGAGGCGGGGACTTAGATATGGGGAAACAGAGGCGGGGAATCAGAGGCGGGGAAACAGAGGCGGGGAATCAGATATGGGGAATCAGAGGTGGGGAATCAGAGGCAGGGAATCAGATGTGCGGAATCAGAGATGGGGAATCAGAGGCAGGGAATCAGAATCAGAAGCAGGGAATAAGACGCGGGGAATCAGAGGCGGGGAATCAGAGCTGGGGAATCAGAGGCAGTGAATCAGAGGCGGGGAATCAGAGGCAGGGAATCGGATGTGCGGAATCAGAGATGGGGAATCAGAGGTGGGGAATCAGAGGCGGTGAATTAGACATGGGTAATCAGAGACGGGGAATCAGAGGCAGGAAATCAGACACGGGGAATCAGAGGCGGGGAATCAGAGCTGGGAACTTAGAGGCAGGGAATTAGAGCTGGGGATTCAGAGGCGGGGAATCAGATATGGGGAAACAGAGGCGGGGAATCAGAGGCGGGCAAATAGAGGCGGGGATCAGATATGGGGAAACAGAGGAGGGGAATCAGAGGCGGGGAAACAGAGGCGGGGAATCAGATATGGGGAATCAGAGGTGGGGAATCAGAGGTTGGGAATCAGAGGCAGGGAATCAGAGGCTGGGAATCAGATGCATGGAATCAGATGCGGGGAATCAGAGGCGGGGAATCAGAGCTGGGGAATCAGAGGTGGGGAATCAAAGTTGGGGAATCAGAGTCGGGGACTTAGATATGGGGAAACAGAGGCGGGGAATCAGAGGTGGGGAACAGAAGGCGGGGAATCAGATATGGGGAATCAGAGGCAGGGAATCAGAGTTGGGGATTCAGAGGCGGGGAATCAGATATGGGGAAACAGAGGCGGGGAATCAGAGGCGGGAAAACAGAGGCGGGGAATTAGATATGGGGAATCAGAGGTGGGGAATCAGAGGTGGTGAATCAGAGATGGGGAATCACAGGCGGGGAATCAGAGGCAGGGAATAGAACGCGGGGAATCAGAGGCAGGGAATCAGAGTTGGGGCATCAGAGGTTGGGAATTAGGTATGGGGAAACAGAGGCGGGGAATCAGAGGCGGGGAAACAGAGGCGGGGAATCAGATATGGGGAATCAGAGGTGGGGAATCAGAGGTTGGGAATCAGAGGCAGGGAATCAGAGGCTTGGAATCAGATGCAGGGAATCAGATGCGGGGAATCAGATATGGGGAATCAGAGGCGGGGAATCAGAGGTGGGGAAACAGGGCCGGGGAATCAGATATGGGGAATCAGAGGTGGGGAATCAGGGGCGGGGTATCAGTGGGAGGGAATAAGAGGCGGGAAATCAGAGGCCGGGAATCAGAGGCGGTAAATCAGGGGCGGGGAATCAGAGGCAGGGAATCGGATGTGCGGAATCAGAGATGGGGAATCAGAGGTGGGGAATCAGAATCAGAAGCAGGGAATCAGAGGCCGGGAATTAGAGGCCGGAATCAGATGCCGGGAATAAGAGGCCGGGAATTAGAGGTTGGGAATCAGAGTCCGGGAATCAGAGATGGGGAATCAGAGGCGGGGAATGAGATATGGGGAATCAGAGGCGGGGAATCAGAGGCGGGGAAACAGAGGCGAGGAATCAAATATGGGGATTCAGAGGTGGCGAATCAAAGGCGGTGACTCAGAGGCGGGGAATCAGAGCTGGGGAATCAGAGGCGGGGAATCAGAGTTGGGGAATCAGAGGCGGGGAATCAGAGCTGGGGAATCAGAGTCGGGGAATCAGAGGCAGGGAATCAGATGTGCGGAATCAGAGATGGGGAATCAGAGGTGGGGAATCAGAGCTGGAGAATCAGAGGTGGGGAATCAGAGTTGGGGAATAAGAGGCGGGGACTTAGATATTGGGAAACAGAGGCGGGGAATCAGAGCTGGGGAATCAGAGGCGGGGAATCAGAGTTGGGGAATCAGAGGCGGGGAATCAGATATGGGGAAACAGGGGCGGGGAATCATAGGCGGGGAAACAGAGGCGAGGAATCAGATATGGGGAATCAGAGGTGGGGAATCAGAGTTGGGGAATCAGAGGCGGGGACTTAGATATGGGGAAACAGAGGCGGGGAATCAGAGGCGGGGAAACAGAGGCGGGGAATCAGATATGGGGAATCAGAGGTGGGGAATCAGAGGCAGGGAATCAGATGTGCGGAATCAGAGATGGGGAATCAGAGGCAGGGAATCAGAATCAGAAGCAGGGAATAAGACGCGGGGAATCAGAGGCGGGGAATCAGAGCTGGGGAATCAGAGGCAGTGAATCAGAGGCGGGGAATCAGAGGCAGGGAATCGGATGTGCGGAATCAGAGATGGGGAATCAGAGGTGGGGAATCAGAGGCGGTGAATTAGACATGGGTAATCAGAGGCGGGGAATCAGAGGCAGGAAATCAGACACGGGGAATCAGAGGCGGGGAATCAGAGCTGGGAACTTAGAGGCAGGGAATCAGAGTTGGGGATTCAGAGGCGGGGAATCTGATATGGGGAAACAGAGGCGGGGAATCAGAGGCGGGCAAATAGAGGCGGGGATCAGATATGGGGAAACAGAGGAGGGGAATCAGAGGCGGGGAAACAGAGCCGGGGAATCAGATATGGGGAATCAGAGGTGGGGAATCAGAGGTTGGGAATCAGAGGCAGGGAATCAGAGGCTGGGAATCAGATGCATGGAATCAGATGCGGGGAATCAGAGGCGGGGAATCAGAGCTGGGGAATCAGAGGTGGGGAATCAAAGTTGGGGAATCAGAGTCGGGGACTTAGATATGGGGAAACAGAGGCGGGGAATCAGAGGTGGGGAACAGAAGGCGGGGAATCAAGTATGGGGAATCAGAGAAGGGGAATCAGAGGCAGGGAATTAGATGTGCGGAATCAGAGATGGGGAATCAGAGGTGGGGAATCAGAATCAGAAGCAGGGAATCAGAGGCAGGGAATCAGAGTTGGGGATTCAGAGGCGGGGAATCAGATATGGGGAAACAGAGGCGGGGAATCAGAGGCGGGAAAACAGAGGTGGGGAATTAGATATGGGGAATCAGAGGTGGGGAATCAGAGGTGGTGAATCAGAGATGGGGAATCACAGGCGGGGAATCAGAGGCAGGGAATAGAACGCGGGGAATCAGAGGCAGGGAATCAGAGTTGGGGCATCAGAGGTTGGGAATTAGGTATGGGGAAACAGAGGCGGGGAATCAGAGGCGGGGAAACAGAGGCGGGGAATCAGATATGGGGAATCAGAGGTGGGGAATCAGAGGTTGGGAATCAGAGGCAGGGAATCAGAGGCTTGGAATCAGATGCAGGGAATCAGATGCGGGGAATCAGAAATGGGGAATCAGAGGCGGGGAATCAGAGGTGGGGAAACAGGGGCGGGGAATCAGATATGGGGAACCAGAGGTGGGGAATCAGGGGCGGGGTATCAGTGGCAGGGAATCAGAGGCGGGAAATCAGAGGCCGGGAATCAGAGGCGGTGAATCAGGGGCAGGGAATCAGAGGCAGGGAATCGGATGTGCGGAATCAGAGATGGGGAATCAGAGGTGGGGAATCAGAATCAGAAGCAGGGAATCAGAGGCCGGGAATTAGAGGCCGGAATCAGATGCCGGGAATAAGAGGCCGGGAATCAGAGGTTGGGAATCAGAGTCCGGGAATCAGAGATGGGGAATCAGAGGCTGGGAATGAGATATGGGGAATCAGAGGCGGGGAATCAGAGGCGGGGAAACAGAGGCGAGGAATCAAATATGGGGATTCAGAGGTGGCGAATCAAAGGCGGTGAATCAGAGGCGGGGAATCAGAGCTGGGGAATCAGAGGCGGGGAATCAGAGTTGGGGAATCAGAGGCGGGGAATCAGAGCTGGGGAATCAGAGTCGGGGAATCAGAGGCAGGGAATCAGATGTGCGGAATCAGAGATGGGGAATCAGAGGTGGGGAATCAGAGCTGGAGAATCAGAGGTGGGGAATCAGAGTTGGGGAATCAGAGGCGGGGACTTAGATATTGGGAAACAGAGGCGGGGAATCAGAGCTGGGGAATCAGAGGCGGGGAATCAGAGTTGGGGAATCAGAGGCGGGGAATCAGATATGGGGAAACAGGGGCGGGGAATCAGAGGCGGGGAAACAGAGGCGAGAAATCAGAGATGGGGAATCAGAGGTGTGGAATCAGAGGTTGGGAATCAGAGGCAGGGAATCAGAGGCGGGGAAACAGAGGCGGGGAATCAGATATGGGGAATCAGAGGTGGCGAATCAAAGGCGGTGAAACAGAGATGGGGAATCAGGGCAGGGAATCAGAGGCAGGGAATCAAACACGGGGAATCAAAGCTGGGGAATCAGAGGCGGGGAATTAGAGTTGGGGAATCCGAGGAGGGGAATCAGAGGCGGGGAAACAGGCGGGGAATCAGATATGGGGAATCAGAGGTGGGGAATCAGATGTTGGGAATCAGAGGCAGGGAATCAGAGGCGGGTAATCAGATATGGGGAAACAGAGGCGGGGAATCAGAGGCGGGAAAACAGAGGCGGGGAATTAGATATGGGGAATCAGAGGTGGGGAATCAGAGGTGGTGAATCAGAGATGGGGAATCACAGGCGGGGAATCAGAGGCAGGGAATAGAACGCGGGGAATCAGAGGCAGGGAATCAGAGTTGGGGCATCAGAGGTTGGGAATTAGGTATGGGGAAACAGAGGCGGGGAATCAGAGGCGGGGAAACAGAGGCGGGGAATCAGATATGGGGAATCAGAGGTGGGGAATCAGAGGTTGGGAATCAGAGGTGGGGAATCAGAGTTGGGGAATCAGAGGCGGGGACTTAGATATGGGGAAACAGAGGCGGGGAATCAGAGGCGGGGAAACAGAGGCGGGGAATCAGATATGGGGAATCAGAGGTGGGGAATCAGAGGCAGGGAATCAGATGTGCGGAATCAGAGATGGGGAATCAGAGGCAGGGAATCAGAATCAGAAGCAGGGAATAAGACGCGGGGTATCAGAGGCGGGGAATCAGAGCTGGGGAATCAGAGGCAGTGAATCAGAGGCGGGGAATCAGAGGCAGGGAATCGGATGTGCGGAATCAGAGATGGGGAATCAGAGGTGGGGAATCAGAGGCGGTGAATTAGACATGGGTAATCAGAGGCGGGGAATCAGAGGCAGGAAATCAGACACGGGGAATCAGAGGCGGGGAATCAGAGCTGGGAACTTAGAGGCAGGGAATTAGAGCTGGGGATTCAGAGGCGGGGAATCAGATATGGGGAAACAGAGGCGGGGAATCAGAGGCGGGCAAATAGAGGCGGGGATCAGATATGGGGAAACAGAGGAGGGGAATCAGAGGCGGGGAAACAGAGGCGGGGAATCAGATATGGGGAATCAGAGGTGGGGAATCAGAGGTTGGGAATCAGAGGCAGGGAATCAGAGGCTGGGAATCAGATGCATGGAATCAGATGCGGGGAATCAGAGGCGGGGAATCAGAGCTGGGGAATCAGAGGTGGGGAATCAAAGTTGGGGAATCAGAGTCGGGGATTTAGATATGGGGAAACAGAGGCGGGGAATCAGAGGTGGGGAACAGAAGGCGGGGAATCAGATATGGGGAATCAGAGGCAGGGAATCAGAGTTGGGGATTCAGAGGCGGGGAATCAGATATGGGGAAACAGAGGCGGGGAATCAGAGGCGGGAAAACAGAGGCGGGGAATTAGATATGGGGAATCAGAGGTGGGGAATCAGAGGTGGTGAATCAGAGATGGGGAATCACAGGCGGGGAATCAGAGGCAGGGAATAGAACGCGGGGAATCAGAGGCAGGGAATCAGAGTTGGGGCATCAGAGGTTGGGAATTAGGTATGGGGAAACAGAGGCGGGGAATCAGAGGCGGGGAAACAGAGGCGGGGAATCAGATATGGGGAATCAGAGGTGGGGAATCAGAGGTTGGGAATCAGAGGCAGGGAATCAGAGGCTTGGAATCAGATGCAGGGAATCAGATGCGGGGAATCAGATATGGGGAATCAGAGGCGGGGAATCAGAGGTGGGGAAACAGGGCCGGGGAATCAGATATGGGGAATCACAGGTGGGGAATCAGGGGCGGGGTATCAGTGGCAGGGAATCAGAGGCGGGAAATCAGAGGCCGGGAATCAGAGGCGGTGAATCAGGGGCGGGGAATCAGAGGCAGGGAATCGGATGTGCGGAATCAGAGATGGGGAATCAGAGGTGGGGAATCAGAATCAGAAGCAGGGAATCAGAGGCCGGGAATTAGAGGCCGGAATCAGATGCCGGGAATAAGAGGCCGGGAATTAGAGGTTGGGAATCAGAGTCCGGGAATCAGAGATGGGGAATCAGAGGCGGGGAATGAGATATGGGGAATCAGAGGTGGGGAATCAGAGGCGGGGAAACAGAGGCGAGGAATCAAATATGGGGATTCAGAGGTGGCGAATCAAAGGCGGTGACTCAGAGGCGGGGAATCAGAGCTGGGGAATCAGAGGCGGGGAATCAGAGTTGGGGAATCAGAGGCGGGGAATCAGAGCTGGGGAATCAGAGTCGGGGAATCAGAGGCAGGGAATCAGATGTGCGGAATCAGAGATGGGGAATCAGAGGTGGGGAATCAGAGCTGGAGAATCAGAGGTGGGGAATCAGAGTTGGGGAATAAGAGGCGGGGACTTAGATATTGGGAAACAGAGGCGGGGAATCAGAGCTGGGGAATCAGAGGCGGGGAATCAGAGTTGGGGAATCAGAGGCGGGGAATCAGATATGGGGAAACAGGGGCGGGGAATCAGAGGCGGGGAAACAGAGGCGAGGAATCAGATATGGGGAATCAGAGGTGGGGAATCAGAGTTGGGGAATTAGAGGCGGGGACTTAGATATGGGGAAACAGAGGCGGGGAATCAGAGGCGGGGAAACAGAGGCGGGGAATCAGATATGGGGAATCAGAGGTGGGGAATCAGAGGCAGGGAATCAGATGTTCGGAATCAGAGATGGGGAATCAGAGGCAGGGAATCAGAATCAGAAGCAGGGAATAAGACGCGGGGAATCAGAGGCGGGGAATCAGAGCTGGGGAATCAGAGGCAGTGAATCAGAGGCGGGGAATCAGAGGCAGGGAATCGGATGTGCGGAATCAGAGATGGGGAATCAGAGGTGGGGAATCAGAGGCGGTGAATTAGACATGGGTAATCAGAGGCGGGGAATCAGAGGCAGGAAATCAGACACGGGGAATCAGAGGCGGGGAATCAGAGCTGGGAACTTAGAGGCAGGGAATCAGAGTTGGGGATTCAGAGGCGGGGAATCTGATATGGGGAAACAGAGGCGGGGAATCAGAGGCGGGCAAATAGAGGCGGGGATCAGATATGGGGAAACAGAGGAGGGGAATCAGAGGCGGGGAAACAGAGCCGGGGAATCAGATATGGGGAATCAGAGGTGGGGAATCAGAGGTTGGGAATCAGAGGCAGGGAATCAGAGGCTGGGAATCAGATGCATGGAATCAGATGCGGGGAATCAGAGGCGGGGAATCAGAGCTGGGGAATCAGAGGTGGGGAATCAAAGTTGGGGAATCAGAGTCGGGGACTTAGATATGGGGAAACAGAGGCGGGGAATCAGAGGTGGGGAACAGAAGGCGGGGAATCAGATATGGGGAATCAGAGATGGGGAATCAGAGGCAGGGAATTAGATGTGCGGAATCAGAGATGGGGAATCAGAGGTGGGGAATCAGAATCAGAAGCAGGGAATCAGAGGCAGGGAATCAGAGTTGGGGATTCAGAGGCGGGGAATCAGATATGGGGAAACAGAGGCGGGGAATCAGAGGCGGGAAAACAGAGGTGGGGAATTAGATATGGGGAATCAGAGGTGGGGAATCAGAGGTGGTGAATCAGAGATGGGGAATCATAGGCGGGGAATCAGAGGCAGGGAATAGAATGCGGGGAATCAGAGGCAGGGAATCAGAGTTGGGGCATCAGAGGTTGGGAATTAGGTATGGGGAAACAGAGGCGGGGAATCAGAGGCGGGGAAACAGAGGCGGGGAATCAGATATGGGGAATCAGAGGTGGGGAATCAGAGGTTGGGAATCAGAGGCAGGGAATCAGAGGCTTGGAATCAGATGCAGGGAATCAGATGCGGGGAATCAGAAATGGGGAATCAGAGGCGGGGAATCAGAGGTGGGGAAACAGGGGCGGGGAATCAGATATGGGGAACCAGAGGTGGGGAATCAGGGGCGGGGTATCAGTGGCAGGGAATCAGAGGCGGGAAATCAGAGGCCGGGAATCAGAGGCGGTGAATCAGGGGCGGGGAATCAGAGGCAGGGAATCGGATGTGCGGAATCAGAGATGGGGAATCAGAGGTGGGGAATCAGAATCAGAAGCAGGGAATCAGAGGCCGGGAATTAGAGGCCGGAATCAGATGCCGGGAATAAGAGGCCGGGAATCAGAGGTTGGGAATCAGAGTCCGGGAATCAGAGATGGGGAATCAGAGGCGGGGAATGAGATATGGGGAATCAGAGGCGGGGAATCAGAGGCGGGGAAACAGAGGCGAGGAATCAAATATGGGGATTCAGAGGTGGCGAATCAAAGGCGGTGAATCAGAGGCGGGGAATCAGAGCTGGGGAATCAGAGGCGGGGAATCAGAGTTGGGGAATCAGAGGCGGGGAATCAGAGCTGGGGAATCTGAGTCGGGGAATCAGAGGCAGCGAATCAGATGTGCGGAATCAGAGATGGGGAATCAGAGGTGGGGAATCAGAGCTGGAGAATCAGAGGTGGGGAATCAGAGTTGGGGAATCAGAGGCGGGGACTTAGATATTGGGAAACAGAGGCGGGGAATCAGAGCTGGGGAATCAGAGGCGGGGAATCAGAGTTGGGGAATCAGAGGCGGGGAATCAGATATGGGGAAACAGGGGCGGGGAATCAGAGGCGGGGAAACAGAGGCGAGAAATCAGAGATGGGGAATCAGAGGTGTGGAATCAGAGGTTGGGAATCAGAGGCAGGGAATCAGAGGCGGGGAAACAGAGGCGGGGAATCAGATATGGGGAATCAGAGGTGGCGAATCAAAGGCGGTGAAACAGAGATGGGGAATCAGGGCAGGGAATCAGAGGCAGGGAATCAAACACGGGGAATCAGAGCTGGGGAATCAGAGGCGGGGAATTAGAGTTGGGGAATCCGAGGAGGGGAATCAGAGGCGGGGAAACAGGCGGGGAATCAGATATGGGGAATCAGAGGTGGGGAATCAGATGTTGGGAATCAGAGGCAGGGAATCAGAGGCGGGTAATCAGAGGCGGGGAATCAGAGGCAGGGAATCAGATGTGCGGAATCGAAGATGGGGAATCAGAGGCAGGGAATCAGAGGCGGGGAATCAGAGGCGGGGAATCAGAGGCCGGGAATCAGATATGGGGAAACAGAGGCGGGGAATCAGAGGCGGGGAAACAGAGGCGGGGAATCAGATATGGGAAATCAGAGGTGGGGAATCAGAGGTTGGGAATCAGAGGCAGGGAATCAGAGGCTTGGAATCAGATGCAGGGTATCAGATGCGGGGAATCAGAGGCGGGGAATCAGAGCTGGAGAATCAGAGGTGGGGAATCAGAGTTGGGGAATCAGAGGCGGGGACTTAGATATTGGGAAACAGAGGCGGGGAATCAGAGGCGGGGAAACAGAGGCGGGGAATCAGATATGGGGAATCAGAGGTGGGGAATCAGAGGCAGGGAATCAGATGTGCGCAATCAGAGATGGGGAATCAGAGGCAGGGAATCAGAATCAGAAGCAGGGAATCAGAGGCCGGGGATCAGAGGCCGGAATCAGATGCCGGGAATAAGAGGCCGGGAATCAGAGGTGGGGAATCAGAGTCCGGGAATCAGAGATGGGGATTCAGAGGCGGGGAATGAGATATGGGGAATCAGAGGCGGGGAATCAGAGGCGGGGAAACAGAGGCGGGGAATCAGATATGGGGAATCAGAGGTGGCGAATCAAAGGCGGTGAATCAGAGATGGGGAATCAGAGGCCGGGAATCAGAGGCAGGGAATCAAACACGGGGAATCAGAGGCGGGGAATCAGAGCTGTGGAATCAGAGGCGGGGAATCATAGCTGGCGAATCAGAGGCGGGGAATCAGAGGTGGGGAATCAGAGGCGGGGAATCAGATATTGTTAATCAGAGCTGGGGAATCAGAGGCGGGGAAACAGAGGCGGAGAATCAGATATGGGAAATCAGAGGTGGGGAATCAGAGGTTGTGAATCAGACGCGGGGAATCAGAGGCGGGGATTCAGAGCTGGGGAATCAGAGGCGGGGAATCAGAGGCGGGGATTCAGAACTGGGGAATCAGAGGTGGGGAATCAGAGGTTGTGAATCAGACGCGGGGAATCAGAGGCGGGGATTCAGAGCTGGGGAATCAGAGGCGGGGAATCAGATATGGGGAATCAGAGGTGGGGAATCAGATATGGGGAATCAGAGGCGGGGAAACAGAGGCGGGGAATCAGATATGGGGAATCAGAGGTGGGGAATCAGGGGCGAGGTATCAGTGGCAGGGAATCAGAGGCGGGAAATCAGAGGCCGGGAATCAGAGGCGGTGAATCAGAGGCGGGGAATCAGAGGCAGGGAATCGGATGTGCGGAATCAGAGCTGGGGAATTAGATGCAGGGAATCAGAGTTGGGGATTCAGAGGCGGGGAATCAGATATGGGGAAACAGTGGCGGGGAATCAGAGGCGGGGAAACAGAGGCGGGGAATCAGATATGGGGAATCAGAGGTGGGGAATCAGAGCTGGGGAATCAGAGGTGGGGAATCAGAGTTGGGGAATCAGAGGCGGGGACTTAGATATGGGGAAACAGAAGTGCGGGAATCAGAGGCGGGGAAACAGAGGCGGGGAATCAGATATGGGGAATCAGAGGTGGGGAATCAGAGGCAGGTAATCAGATGTGCGGTATCAGAGATGGGGAATCAGAGGCAGGGAATCAGAATCAGAAGCAGGGTATAAGACGCGGGGAATCTGAGGCGGGGAATCAGAGCTGGGGAATCAGAGGCTGTGAATCAGAGGCGGGGAATCAGAAGCAGGGAATCGGATGTGCGGAATCAGAGATGGGGAATCAGAGGTGGGGAATCAGAGGCGCTGAATCAGACATGGGTAATCAGAGGCGGGGAATCAGAGGCAGGAAATCAGACACGGGGAATCTGAGGCGGGGAATCAGAGGCGGGGAATCAGAGGCAGGGAATCGGATGTGCCGAATCAGAGATGGGGAATCAGAGGTGGGGAATCAGAGGCGGTGAATCAGACATGGGTAATCAGAGTCGGGGAATCAGAGGCAGGAAATCAGACACGGGGAATCAGAGGCGGGGAATCAGAGCTGGGGAATTAGATGCAGGGAATCAGAGTTGGGGATTCAGAGGCGGGGAATCAGATATGGGGAAACTGAGGTGGGGAATCAGAGGTGGGCAAATAGAGGCGGGGAATCAGATATGGGGAAACAGAGGCGGGGAATCAGAGGCGGGGAAACAGAGGCGGGGAATTAGATATGGGGAATCAGAGGTGGGGAATCAGAGGTTGGGAATCACAGGCAGGGAATCAGAGGCTGTGAATCAGATGCAGGGAATCAGATGCGGGGAATCAGAGGCGGGGAATCAGAGCTGGGGAATCAGAGGTGGGGAATCAGAGTTGGGGAATCAGAGGCGGGGACTTAGATATGGGGAAACAGAGGCGGGGAATCAGAGGCGGGGAAACAGAGGCGGGGAATCAGATATGGGGAATCAGAGGTGGGGAATCAGAGGCAGGGAATCAGATGTGCGGAATCAGAGATGGGGAATCAGAGGTGGGGAATCAGAATCAGAAGCAGGGAATCAGAGGCCGGGAATTAGAGGCCGGAATCAGATGCCGGGAATAAGAGGCCGGGAATTAGAGGTTGGGAATCAGAGTCCGGGAATAAGAGATGGGGAATCAGAGGCGGGGAATGAGATATGGGGAATCAGAGGCGGGGAATCAGAGGCGGGGAAACAGAGGCGAGGAATCAAATATGGGGATTCAGAGGTGGCGAATCAAAGGCGGTGACTCAGAGGCGGGGAATCAGAGCTGGGGAATCAGAGGCGGGGAATCAGAGTTGGGGAATCAGAGGCGGGGAATCAGAGCTGGGGAATCAGAGTCGGGGAATCAGAGGCAGGGAATCAGATGTGCGGAATCAGAGATGGGGAATCAGAGGTGGGGAATCAGAGCTGGAGAATCAGAGGTGGGGAATCAGAGTTGGGGAATAAGAGGCGGGGACTTAGATATTGGGAAACAGAGGCGGGGAATCAGAGCTGGGGAATCAGAGGCGGGGAATCAGAGTTGGGGAATCAGAGGCGGGGAATCAGATATGGGGAAACAGGGGCGGGGAATCAGAGGCGGGGAAACAGAGGCGAGGAATCAGATATGGGGAATCAGAGGTGGGGAATCTGAGTTGGGGAATCAGAGGCGGGGACTTAGATATGGGGAAACAGAGGCGGGGAATCAGAGGCGGGGAAACAGAGGCGGGGAATCAGATATGGGGAATTAGAGGTGGGGAATCAGAGGCAGGGAATCAGATGTGCGGAATCAGAGATGGGGAATCAGAGGCAGGGAATCAGAATCAGAAGCAGGGAATAAGACGCGGGGAATCAGAGGCGGGGAATCAGAGCTGGGGAATCAGAGGCAGTGAATCAGAGGCGGGGAATCAGAGGCAGGGAATAGGATGTGCGGAATCAGAGATGGGGAATCAGAGGTGGGGAATCAGAGGCGGTGAATTAGACATGGGTAATCAGAGGCGGGGAATCAGAGGCAGGAAATCAGACACGGGGAATCAGAGGCGGGGAATCAGAGCTGGGAACTTAGAGGCAGGGAATCAGAGTTGGGGATTCAGAGGCGGGGAATCTGATATGGGGAAACAGAGGCGGGGAATCAGAGGCGGGCAAATAGAGGCGGGGATCAGATATGGGGAAACAGAGGAGGGGAATCAGAGGCGGGGAAACAGAGCCGGGGAATCAGATATGGGGAATCAGAGGTGGGGAATCAGAGGTTGGGAATCAGAGGCAGGGAATCAGAGGCTGGGAATCAGATGCATGGAATCAGATGCGGGGAATCAGAGGCGGGGAATCAGAGCTGGGGAATCAGAGGTGGGGAATCAAAGTTGGGGGATCAGAGTCGGGGACTTAGATATGGGGAAACAGAGGCGGGGAATCAGAGGTGGGGAACAGAAGGCGGGGAATCAGATATGGGGAATCAGAGATGGGGAATCAGAGGCAGGGAATTAGATGTGCGGAATCAGAGATGGGGAATCAGAGGTGGGGAATCAGAATCAGAAGCAGGGAATCAGAGGCAGGGAATCAGAGTTGGGATTCAGAGGCGGGGAATCAGATATGGGAAACAGAGGCGGGGAATCAGAGGCGGGAAAACAGAGGTGGGGAATTAGATATGGGGAATCAGAGGTGGGGAATCAGAGGTGGTGAATCAGAGATGGGGAATCACAGGCGGGGAATCAGAGGCAGGGAATAGAACGCGGGGAATCAGAGGCAGGGAATCAGAGTTGGGGCATCAGAGGTTGGGAATTAGGTATGGGGAAACAGAGGCGGGGAATCAGAGGCGGGGAAACAGAGGCGGGGAATCAGATATGGGGAATCAGAGGTGGGGAATCAGAGGTTGGGAATCAGAGGCAGGGAATCAGAGGCTTGGAATCAGATGCAGGGAATCAGATGCGGGGAATCAGATATGGGGAATCAGAGGCGGGGAATCAGAGGTGGGGAAACAGGGGCGGGGAATCAGATATGGGGAACCAGAGGTGGGGAATCAGGGGCGGGGTATCAGTGGCAGGGAATCAGAGGCGGGAAATCAGAGGCCGGGAATCAGAGGCGGTGAATCAGGGGCGGGGAATCAGAGGCAGGGAATCGGATGTGCGGAATCAGAGATGGGGAATCAGAGGTGGGGAATCAGAATCAGAAGCAGGGAATCAGAGGCCGGGAATTAGAGGCCGGAATCAGATGCCGGGAATATGAGGCCGGGAATCAGAGGTTGGGAATCAGAGTCCGGGAATCAGAGATGGGGAATCAGAGGCGGGGAATGAGATATGGGGAATCAGAGGCGGGGAATCAGAGGCGGGGAAACAGAGGCGAGGAATCAAATATGGGGATTCAGAGGTGGCGAATCAAAGGCGGTGAATCAGAGGCGGGGAATCAGAGCTGGGGAATCAGAGGCGGGGAATCAGAGTTGGGGAATCAGAGGCGGGGAATCAGAGCTGGGGAATCAGAGTCGGGGAATCAGAGGCAGGGAATCAGATGTGCGGAATCAGAGATGGGGAATCAGAGGTGGGGAATCAGAGCTGGAGAATCAGAGGTGGGGAATCAGAGTTGGGGAATCAGAGGCGGGGACTTAGATATTGGGAAACAGAGGCGGGGAATCAGAGCTGGGGAATCAGAGGCGGGGAATCAGAGTTGGGGAATCAGAGGCGGGGAATCAGATATGGGGAAACAGGGGCGGGGAATCAGAGGCGGGGAAACAGAGGCGAGGAATCAGATATGGGGAATCAGAGGTGTGGAATCAGAGGTTGGGAATCAGAGGCAGGGAATCAGAGGCGGGGAAACAGAGGCGGGGAATCAGATATGGGGAATCAGAGGTGGCGAATCAAAGGCGGTGAAACAGAGATGGGGAATCAGGGCAGGGAATCAGAGGCAGGGAATCAAACACGGGGAATCAGAGCTGGGGAATCAGAGGCGGGGAATTAGAGTTGGGGAATCCGAGGAGGGGAATCAGAGGCGGGGAAACAGGCGGGGAATCAGATATGGGGAATCAGAGGTGGGGAATCAGATGTTGGGAATCAGAGGCAGGGAATCAGAGGCGGGTAATCAGAGGCGGGGAATCAGAGGCAGGGAATCAGATGTGCGGAATCGAAGATGGGGAATCAGAGGCAGGGAATCAGAGGCGGGGAATCAGAGGCGGGGAATCAGAGGCCGGGAATCAGATATGGGGAAACAGAGGCGGGGAATCAGAGGCGGGGAAACAGAGGCGGGGAATCAGATATGGGAAATCAGAGGTGGGGAATCAGAGGTTGGGAATCAGAGGCAGGGAATCAGAGGCTTGGAATCAGATGCAGGGTATCAGATGCGGGGAATCAGAGGCGGGGAATCAGAGCTGGAGAATCAGAGGTGGGGAATCAGAGTTGGGGAATCAGAGGCGGGGACTTAGATATTGGGAAACAGAGGCGGGGAATCAGATATGGGGAATCAGAGGTGGGGAATCAGAGGCAGGGAATCAGATGTGCGCAATCAGAGATGGGGAATCAGAGGCAGGGAATCAGAATCAGAAGCAGGGAATCAGAGGCCGGGGATCAGAGGCCGGAATCAGATGCCGGGAATAAGAGGCCGGGAATCAGAGGTGGGGAATCAGAGTCCGGGAATCAGAGATGGGGATTCAGAGGCGGGGAATGAGATATGGGGAATCAGAGGCGGGGAATCAGAGGCGGGGAAACAGAGGCGGGGAATCAGATATGGGGAATCAGAGGTGGCGAATCAAAGGCGGTGAATCAGAGATGGGGAATCAGAGGCCGGGAATCAGAGGCAGGGAATCAAACACGGGGAATCAGAGGCGGGGAATCAGAGCTGTGGAATCAGAGGCGGGGAATCATAGCTGGCGAATCAGAGGCGGGGAATCAGAGGTGGGGAATCAGAGGCGGGGAATCAGATATTGTTAATCAGAGCTGGGGAATCAGAGGCGGGGAAACAGAGGCGGGGAATCAGATATGGGGAATCAGAGGTGGGGAATCAGAGGTTGTGAATCAGACGCGGGGAATCAGAGGCGGGGATTCAGAGCTGGGGAATCAGAGGCGGGGAATCAGAGTTGGGGAATCAGAGGCGGGGAATCAGATATGGGGAATCAGAGGCGGGGAATCAGATATGGGGAATCAGAGGCGGGGAAACAGAGGCGGGGAATCAGATATGGGGAATCAGAGGTGGGGAATCAGGGGCGGGGTATCAGTGGCAGGGAATCAGAGGCGGGAAATCAGAGGCCGGGAATCAGAGGCGGGGAATCAGAGGCAGGGAATCGGATGTGCGGAATCAGAGCTGGGGAATTAGATGCAGGGAATCAGAGTTGGGGATTCAGAGGCGGGGAATCAGATATGGGGAAACAGTGGCGGGGAATCAGAGTCGGGGAAACAGAGGCGGGGAATCAGATATGGGGAATCAGAGGTGGGGAATCAGAGGCAGGGAATCAGATGTGCGGTATCAGAGATGGGGAATCAGAGGCAGGGAATCAGAATCAGAAGCAGGGAATAAGACGCGGGGAATCTGAGGCGGGGAATCAGAGCTGGGGAATCAGAGGCTGTGAATCAGAGGCGGGGAATCAGAAGCAGGGAATCGGATGTGCGGAATCAGAGATGGGGAATCAGAGGTGGGGAATCAGAGGCGCTGAATCAGACATGGGTAATCAGAGGCGGGGAATCAGAGGCAGGAAATCAGACACGGGGAATCTGAGGCGGGGAATCAGAGGCGGGGAATCAGAGGCAGGGAATCGGATGTGCCGAATCAGAGATGGGGAATCAGAGGTGGGGAATCAGAGGCGGTGAATCAGACATGGGTAATCAGAGTCGGGGAATCAGAGGCAGGAAATCAGACACGGGGAATCAGAGGCGGGGAATCAGAGCTGGGGAATTAGATGCAGGGAATCAGAGTTGGGGATTCAGAGGCGGGGAATCAGATATGGGGAAACTGAGGTGGGGAATCAGAGGTGGGCAAATAGAGGCGGGGAATCAGATATGGGGAAACAGAGGCGGGGAATCAGAGGCGGGGAAACAGAGGCGGGGAATTAGATATGGGGAATCAGAGGTGGGGAATCAGAGGTTGGGAATCACAGGCAGGGAATCAGAGGCTGTGAATCAGATGCAGGGAATCAGATGCGGGGAATCAGAGGCGGGGAATCAGAGCTGGGGAATCAGAGGTGGGGAATCAGAGTTGGGGAATCAGAGGCGGGGACTTAGATATGGGGAAACAGAGGCGGGGAATCAGAGGCGGGGAAACAGAGGCGGGGAATCAGATATGGGGAATCAGAGGTGGGGAATCAGAGGCAGGGAATCAGATGTGCGGAATCAGAGATGGGGAATCAGAGGTGGGGAATCAGAATCAGAAGCAGGGAATCAGAGGCCGGGAATTAGAGGCCGGAATCAGATGCCGGGAATAAGAGGCCGGGAATTAGAGGTTGGGAATCAGAGTCCGGGAATCAGAGATGGGGAATCAGAGGCGGGGAATGAGATATGGGGAATCAGAGGCGGGGAATCAGAGGCGGGGAAACAGAGGCGAGGAATCAAATATGGGGATTCAGAGGTGGCGAATCAAAGGCGGTGACTCAGAGGCGGGGAATCAGAGCTGGGGAATCAGAGGCGGGGAATCAGAGTTGGGGAATCAGAGGCGGGGAATCAGAGCTGGGGAATCAGAGTCGGGGAATCAGAGGCAGGGAATCAGATGTGCGGAATCAGAGATGGGGAATCAGAGGTGGGGAATCAGAGCTGGAGAATCAGAGGTGGGGAATCAGAGTTGGGGAATAAGAGGCGGGGACTTAGATATTGGGAAACAGAGGCGGGGAATCAGAGCTGGGGAATCAGAGGCGGGGAATCAGAGTTGGGGAATCAGAGGCGGGGAATCAGATATGGGGAAACAGGGGCGGGGAATCAGAGGCGGGGAAACAGAGGCGAGGAATCAGATATGGGGAATCAGAGGTGGGGAATCAGAGTTGGGGAATCAGAGGCGGGGACTTAGATATGGGGAAACAGAGGCGGGGAATCAGAGGCGGGGAAACAGAGGCGGGGAATCAGATATGGGGAATCAGAGGTGGGGAATCAGAGGCAGGGAATCAGATGTGCGGAATCAGAGATGGGGAATCAGAGGCAGGGAATCAGAATCAGAAGCAGGGAATAAGACGCGGGGAATCAGAGGCGGGGAATCAGAGCTGGGGAATCAGAGGCAGTGAATCAGAGGCGGGGAATCAGAGGCAGGGAATCGGATGTGCGGAATCAGAGATGGGGAATCAGAGGTGGGGAATCTGAGGCGGTGAATTAGACATGGGTAATCAGAGGCGGGGAATCAGAGGCAGGAAATCAGACACGGGGAATCAGAGGCGGGGAATCAGAGCTGGGAACTTAGAGGCAGGGAATCAGAGTTGGGGATTCAGAGGCGGGGAATCTGATATGGGGAAACAGAGGCGGGGAATCAGAGGCGGGCAAATAGAGGCGGGGATCAGATATGGGGAAACAGAGGAGGGGAATCAGAGGCGGGGAAACAGAGCCGGGGAATCAGATATGGGGAATCAGAGGTGGGGAATCAGAGGTTGGGAATCAGAGGCAGGGAATCAGAGGCTGGGAATCAGATGCATGGAATCAGATGCGGGGAATCAGAGGCGGGGAATCAGAGCTGGGGAATCAGAGGTGGGGAATCAAAGTTGGGGAATCAGAGTCGGGGACTTAGATATGGGGAAACAGAGGCGGGGAATCAGAGGTGGGGAACAGAAGGCGGGGAATCAGATATGGGGAATCAGAGATGGGGAATCAGAGGCAGGGAATTAGATGTGCGGAATCAGAGATGGGGAATCAGAGGTGGGGAATCAGAATCAGAAGCAGGGAATCAGAGGCAGGGAATCAGAGTTGGGGAAACAGAGGCGGGGAATCAGAGGCGGGAAAACAGAGGTGGGGAATTAGATATGGGGAATCAGAGGTGGGGAATCAGAGGTGGTGAATCAGAGATGGGGAATCACAGGCGGGGAATCAGAGGCAGGGAATAGAACGCGGGGAATCAGAGGCAGGGAATCAGAGTTGGGGCATCAGAGGTTGGGAATTAGGTATGGGGAAACAGAGGCGGGGAATCAGAGGCGGGGAAACAGAGGCGGGGAATCAGATTTGGGGAATCAGAGGTTGGGAATCAGAGGTTGGGAATCAGAGGCAGGGAATCAGAGGCTTGGAATCAGATGCAGGGAATCAGATGCGGGGAATCAGATATGGGGAATCAGAGGCGGGGAATCAGAGGTGGGGAAACAGGGGCGGGGAATCAGATATGGGGAACCAGAGGTGGGGAATCAGGGGCGGGGTATCAGTGGCAGGGAATCAGAGGCGGGAAATCAGAGGCCGGGAATCAGAGGCGGTGAATCAGGGGCGGGGAATCAGAGGCAGGGAATCGGATGTGCGGAATCAGAGATGGGGAATCAGAGGTGGGGAATCAGAATCAGAAGCAGGGAATCAGAGGCCGGGAATTAGAGGCCGGAATCAGATGCCGGGAATAAGAGGCCGGGAATCAGAGGTTGGGAATCAGAGTCCGGGAATCAGAGATGGGGAATCAGAGGCGGGGAATGAGATATGGGGAATCAGAGGCGGGGAATCAGAGGCGGGGAAACAGAGGCGAGGAATCAAATATGGGGATTCAGAGGTGGCGAATCAAAGGCGGTGAATCAGAGGCGGGGAATCAGAGCTGGGGAATCAGAGGCGGGGAATCAGAGTTGGGGAATCAGAGGCGGGGAATCAGAGCTGGGGAATCAGAGTCGGGGAATCAGAGGCAGGGAATCAGATGTGCGGAATCAGAGATGGGGAATCAGAGGTGGGGAATAAGAGCTGGAGAATCAGAGGTGGGGAATCAGAGTTGGGGAATCAGAGGCGGGGACTTAGATATTGGGAAACAGAGGCGGGGAATCAGAGCTGGGGAATCAGAGGCGGGGAATCAGAGTTGGGGAATCAGAGGCGGGGAATCAGATATGGGGAAACAGGGGCGGGGAATCAGAGGCGGGGAAACAGAGGCGAGGAATCAGATATGGGGAATCAGAGGTGTGGAATCAGAGGTTGGGAATCAGAGGCAGGGAATCAGAGGCGGGGAAACAGAGGCGGGGAATCAGATATGGGGAATCAGAGGTGGCGAATCAAAGGCGGTGAAACAGAGATGGGGAATCAGGGCAGGGAATCAGAGGCAGGGAATCAAACACGGGGAATCAGAGCTGGGGAATCAGAGGCGGGGAATTAGAGTTGGGGAATCCGAGGAGGGGAATCAGAGGCGGGGAAACAGGCGGGGAATCAGATATGGGGAATCAGAGGTGGGGAATCAGATGTTGGGAATCAGAGGCAGGGAATCAGAGGCGGGTAATCAGAGGCGGGGAATCAGAGGCAGGGAATCAGATGTGCGGAATCGAAGATGGGGAATCAGAGGCAGGGAATCAGAGGCGGGGAATCAGAGGCGGGGAATCAGAGGCCGGGAATCAGATATGGGGAAACAGAGGCGGGGAATCAGAGGCGGGGAAACAGAGGCGGGGAATCAGATATGGGAAATCAGAGGTGGGGAATCAGAGGTTGGGAATCAGAGGCAGGGAATCAGAGGCTTGGAATCAGATGCAGGGTATCAGATGCGGGGAATCAGAGGCGGGGAATCAGAGCTGGAGAATCAGAGGTGGGGAATCAGAGTTGGGGAATCAGAGGCGGGGACTTAGATATTGGGAAACAGAGGCGGGGAATCAGAGGCGGGGAAACAGAGGCGGGGAATCAGATATGGGGAATCAGAGGTGGGGAATCAGAGGCAGGGAATCAGATGTGCGCAATCAGAGATGGGGAATCAGAGGCAGGGAATCAGAATCAGAAGCAGGGAATCAGAGGCCGGGGATCAGAGGCCGGAATCAGATGCCGGGAATAAGAGGCCGGGAATCAGAGGTGGGGAATCAGAGTCCGGGAATCAGAGATGGGGATTCAGAGGCGGGGAATGAGATATGGGGAATCAGAGGCGGGGAATCAGAGGCGGGGAAACAGAGGCGGGGAATCAGATATGGGGAATCAGAGGTGGCGAATCAAAGGCGGTGAATCAGAGATGGGGAATCAGAGGCCGGGAATCAGAGGCAGGGAATCAAACACGGGGAATCAGAGGCGGGGAATCAGAGCTGTGGAATCAGAGGCGGGGAATCATAGCTGGCGAATCAGAGGCGGGGAATCAGAGGTGGGGAATCAGAGGCGGGGAATCAGATATTGTTAATCAGAGCTGGGGAATCAGAGGCGGGGAAACAGAGGCGGGGAATCAGATATGGGGAATCAGAGGTGGGGAATCAGAGGTTGTGAATCAGACGCGGGGAATCAGAGGCGGGGATTCAGAGCTGGGGAATCAGAGGCGGGGAATCAGAGTTGGGGAATCAGAGGCGGGGAATCAGATATGGGGAATCAGAGGCGGGGAATCAGATATGGGGAATCAGAGGCGGGGAAACAGAGGCGGGGAATCAGATATGGGGAATCAGAGGTGGGGAATCAGGGGCGGGGTATCAGTGGCAGGGAATCAGAGGCGGGAAATCAGAGGCCGGGAATCAGAGGCGGGGAATCAGAGGCAGGGAATCGGATGTGCGGAAACAGAGCTGGGGAATTAGATGCAGGGAATCAGAGTTGGGGATTCAGAGGCGGGGAATCAGATATGGGGAAACAGTGGCGGGGAATCAGAGGCGGGGAAACAGAGGCGGGGAATCAGATATGGGGAATCAGAGGTGGGGAATCAGAGCTGGGGAATCAGAGGTGGGGAATCAGAGTTGGGGAATCAGAGGCGGGGACTTAGATATGGGGAAACAGAAGTGCGGGAATCAGAGGCTGGGAAACAGAGGCGGGGAATCAGATATGGGGAATCAGAGGTGGGGAATCAGAGGCAGGGAATCAGATGTGCGGTATCAGAGATGGGGAATCAGAGGCAGGGAATCAGAATCAGAAGCAGGGAATAAGACGCGGGGAATCTGAGGCGGGGAATCAGAGCTGGGGAATCAGAGGCTGTGAATCAGAGGCGGGGAATCAGAAGCAGGGAATCGGATGTGCGGAATCAGAGATGGGGAATCAGAGGTGGGGAATCAGAGGCGCTGAATCAGACATGGGTAATCAGAGGCGGGGAATCAGAGGCAGGAAATCAGACACGGGGAATCTGAGGCGGGGAATCAGAGGCGGGGAATCAGAGGCAGGGAATCGGATGTGCCGAATCAGAGATGGGGAATCAGAGGTGGGGAATCAGAGGAGGTGAATCAGACATGGGTAATCAGAGTCGGGGAATCAGAGGCAGGAAATCAGACACGGGGATTCAGAGGCGGGGAATCAGAGCTGGGGAATTAGATGCAGGGAATCAGAGTTGGGGATTCAGAGGCGGGGAATCAGATATGGGGAAACTGAGGTGGGGAATCAGAGGTGGGCAAATAGAGGCGGGGAATCAGATATGGGGAAACAGAGGCGGGGAATCAGAGGCGGGGAAACAGAGGCGGGGAATTAGATATGGGGAATCAGAGGTGGGGAATCAGAGGTTGGGAATCACAGGCAGGGAATCAGAGGCTGTGAATCAGATGCAGGGAATCAGATGCGGGGAATCAGAGGCGGGGAATCAGAGCTGGGGAATCAGAGGTGGGGAATCAGAGTTGGGGAATCAGAGGCGGGGACTTAGATATGGGGAAACAGAGGCGGGGAATCAGAGGCGGGGAAACAGAGGCGGGGAATCAGATATGGGGAATCAGAGGTGGGGAATCAGAGGCAGGGAATCAGATGTGCGGAATCAGAGATGGGGAATCAGAGGCAGGGAATCAGAATCAGAAGCAGGGAATAAGACGCGGGGAATCAGAGGCGGGGAGTCAGAGCTGGGGAATCAGAGGCAGTGAATCAGAGGCGGGGAATCAGAGGCAGGGAATCGGATGTGCGGAATCAGAGATGGGGAATCAGAGGTGGGGAATCAGAGGGGGTGAATCAGACATGGGTAATCAGAGGCAGGGAATCAGAGGCAGGAAATCAGACACGGGGAATCAGAGGCGGGGAATCAGAGCTGGGAAATTAGAGGCAGGGAATCAGAGTTGGGGATTCAGAGGCGGGGAATCAGATATGGGGAAACAGAGGCGGGGAATCAGAGGCGGGCAAATAGAGGCGGGGATCAGATATGGGGAAACAGAGGAGAGGAATCAGAGGCGGGGAAACAGAGGCGGTGTATCAGATATGGGGAATCAGAGGTGGGGAATCAGAGGATGGGAATCAGAGGCAGGGAATCAGAGGCTGGGAATCAGATGCATGGAATCAGATGCGGGGAATCAGAGGCGGGGAATCAGAGCTGCGGAATCAGAGGTGCGGAATCAAAGTTGTGGAATCAGAGTCGGGGACTTAGATATGGGGAAACAGAGGCGGGGAATCAGAGGTGGGGAACAGAAGGCGGGGAATCAGATATGGGGAATCAGAGATGGGGAATCAGAGGCAGGGAATTAGATGTGCGGAATCAGAGATGGGGAATCAGAGATGGGGAATCAGAATCAGTAGCAGGGAATCAGAGGCAGGGAATCAGAGTTGGGGATTCAGAGGTGGGGAATCAGAGGTGGTGAATCAGAGATGGGGAATCACAGGCGGGGAATCAGAGGCAGGGAATAGAACGCGGGGAATCAGAGGCAGGGAATCAGAGTTGGGGCATCAGAGGTTGGGAATTAGATATGGGGAAACAGAGGCGGGGAATCAGAGGCGGGGAAACAGAGGCGGGGAATCAGATATGGGGAATCAGAGGTGGGGAATCAGAGGTTGGGAATCAGAGGCAGGGAATCAGAGGCTTGGAATCAGATGCAGGGAATCAGATGCGGGGAATCAGAGGCGGGGAATCAGAGCTGGGGAATCAGAGGCGGGGAATCAGAGTTGGGGAATCAGAGGCGGGGAATCAGATATGGGGAATCAGAGGCGGGGAATCAGAGGCGGGGAAACAGAGGCCGGGAATCAGATATGGGGAATCAGAGGTGGGGAATCAGGGGCGGGGTATCAGTGGCAGGGAATCAGAGGCGGGAAATCAGAGGCCGGGAATCAGAGGCGGTGAATCAGGGTCGGGGAATCAGAGGCAGGGAATCGGATGTGCGGAATCAGAGATGGGGAATGAGAGGTGGGGAATCAGAATCAGAAGCAGGGAATCAGAGGCCGGAAATTAGAGGCCGGAATCAGAGATGGGGAATCAGAGGCGGGGAATGAGATATGGGGAATCAGAGGCGGGGAATCAGAGGCGGGGAAACAGAGGCGAGGAATCAAATATGGGGATTCAGAGGTGGCGAATTAAAGGCGGTGAATCAGAGGCGGGGAATCAGAGCTGGGGAATCAGAGGCGGGGAATCAGAGTTGGGGAATCAGAGGCGGGGAATCAGAGCTGGGGAATCAGAGTCGGGGAATCAGAGGCAGGGAATCAGATGTGCGGAATCAGAGATAGGGAATCAGAGGTGGGGAATCAGAGCTTGAGAATCAGAGGTGGGGAATCAGAGTTGGGGAATCAGAGGCGGGGACTTAGATATTGGGAAATAGAGGCGGGGAATCAGAGGCGGGAACACAGAGGCGGGGAATCAGATATGGGGAATCAGAGGTGGGGAATCAGAGGCAGGGAATCAGATGTGCGCAATCAGAAATGGGGAATCAGAGGCAGGGAATCAGAATCAGAAGCAGGGAATCAGAGGCCGGGGATCAGAGGCCGGAATCAGATGCCGGGAATAAGAGGCCGGGAATCAGAGGTGGGGAATCAGAGTCCGGGAATCAGAGATGGGGATTCAGAGGCGGGGAATGAGATATGGGGAATCGGAGGCGGGGAATCAGAGGCGGGGAAACAGAGGCGGGGAATCAGATATGGGGAATCAGAGGTGGCGAATCAAAGGCGGTGAATCAGAGATGGGGAATCAGAGGCCGGGAATAAGAGGCAGTGAATCAAACACGGGGAATCAGAGGCGAGGAATCAGAGCTGGGGAATCAGAGGCGGGGAATAATAGCTGGCGAATCAGAGGCCGGGAATCAGAGGTGGGGAATCAGAGGCGGGGAATCAGATATTGTTAATCAGAGGTGGGGAATCAGAGGCGGGGAAACAGAGGCGGGGAATCAGATATGGGGAATCAGAGGTGGGGAATCAGATGTTGTGAATCAGAGATGGAGAATCAGAGGCGGGGAATCAGAGCTGGGGAATCAGAGGCGGGGAATCAGAGTTGGGGAATCAGAGGCGGGGAATCAGATATGGGGAATCAGAGGCGGGGAATCAGAGGCGGGGAAACAGAGGCCGGGAATCAGATATGGGGAATCAGAGGTGGGGAATCAGGGGCGGGGTATCAGTGGCAGGGAATCAGAGGCGGGAAATCAGAGGCCGGGAATCAGAGGCGGTGAATCAGGGGCGGGGAATCAGAGGCAGGGAATCGGATGTGCGGAATCAGAGATGGGGAATCAGAGGTGGGGAATCAGAATCAGAAGCAGGGAATCAGAGGCCGGAAATTAGAGGCCGGAATCAGAGATGGGGAATCAGAGGCGGGGAATGAGATATGGGGAATCAGAGGCGGGGAATCAGAGGCGGGGAAACAGAGGCGAGGAATCAAATATGGGGATTCAGAGGTGGCGAATTAAAGGCGGTGAATCAGAGGCGGGGAATCAGAGCTGGGGAATCAGAGGCGGGGAATCAGAGTTGGGGAATCAGAGGCGGGGAATCAGAGCTGGGGAATCAGAGTCGGGGAATCAGAGGCAGGGAATCAGATGTGCGGAATCAGAGATAGGGAATCAGAGGTGGGGAATCAGAGCTTGAGAATCAGAGGTGGGGAATCAGAGTTGGGGAATCAGAGGCGGGGACTTAGATATTGGGAAATAGAGGCGGGGAATCAGAGGCGGGAACACAGAGGCGGGGAATCAGATATGGGGAATCAGAGGTGGGGAATCAGAGGCAGGGAATCAGATGTGCGCAATCAGAAATGGGGAATCAGAGGTAGGGAATCAGAATCAGAAGCAGGGAATCAGAGGCCGGGGATCAGAGGCCGGAATCAGATGCCGGGAATAAGAGGCCGGGAATCAGAGGTGGGGAATCAGAGTCCGGGAATCAGAGATGGGGATTCAGAGGCGGGGAATGAGATATGGGGAATCGGAGGCGGGGAATCAGAGGCGGGGAAACAGAGGCGGGGAATCAGATATGGGGAATCAGAGGTGGCGAATCAAAGGCGGTGAATCAGAGATGGGGAATCAGAGGCCGGGAATAAGAGGCAGTGAATCAAACACGGGGAATCAGAGGCGAGGAATCAGAGCTGGGGAATCAGAGGCGGGGAATAATAGCTGGCGAATCAGAGGCCGGGAATCAGAGGTGGGGAATCAGAGGCGGGGAATCAGATATTGTTAATCAGAGGTGGGGAATCAGAGGCGGGGAAACAGAGGCGGGGAATCAGATATGGGGAATCAGAGGTGGGGAATCAGATGTTGTGAATCAGAGATGGAGAATCAGAGGCGGGGAATCAGAGGCCGGTAATCAGACACCGGGAATCAGAGGCGGGGATTCAGAGCTGGGGAATCAGAGGCGGGGAATCAGAGTTGGGGAATCAGAGGCGGGGAATCAGATATGGGGAATCAGAGGCGGGGAATCAGAGGCGGGGAAACAGAGGCGGGGAATCAGATATGGGGAATCAGAGGTGGGGAATCAGGGGCGGGGTATCAGTGGCAGGGAATCAGAGGCGGGAAATCAGAGGCCGGGAATCAGAGGCGGTGAATCAGAGGCGGGGAATCAGAGGCAGGGAATCGGATGTGCGGAATCAGAGATGGGGAATCAGAGGTGGGGAATCAGAGGCGGTGAATCAGACATGGGTAATCAGAGGCAGGGAATCAGAGGCAGGAAATCAGACACGGGGAATCAGAGCTGGGGAATTAGATGCAGGGAATCAGAGTTGGGGATTCAGAGGCGGGGAATCAGTTATGGGGAAACAGTGGCGGGGAATCAGAGGCGGGGAAACAGAGGCGGGGAATCAGATATGGGGAATCAGAGGTGGGGAATCAGAGGTTGGGAATCACAGGCAGGGAATCAGAGGCTGGGAATCAGATGCAGGGAATCAGATGCGGGGAATCAGAGGCGGGGAATCAGAGCTGGGGAATCAGAGGTGGGGAATCAGAGTTGGGGAATCAGAGGCGGGGACTTAGATATGGGGAAACAGAGGCGGGGAATCAGAGGCGGGGATACAGAGGCGGGGAATCAGATATGGGGAATCAGAGGTGGGGAATCAGAGGCAGGGAATCAGATGTGCGGATTCAGAGATGGGGAATCAGAGGCAGGGAATCAGAATCAGAAGCAGGGAATAAGACGCGGGGAATCAGAGGCGGGGAATCAGAGCTGGGGAATCAGAGGCAGTGAATCAGAGGCGGGGAATCAGAGGCAGGGAATCGGATGTGCCGAATCAGAGATGGGGAATCAGAGGTGGGGAATCAGAGGCGGTGAATCAGACATGGGTAATCAGAGGCGGGGAATCAGAGGCAGGAAATCAGACACGGGGAATCAGAGGCGGGGAATCAGAGCTGGGAAATTAGAGGCAGGGAATCAGAGTTGGGGATTCAGAGGCGGGGAATCAGATATGGGGAAACAGAGGCGGGGAATCAGAGGCGGGCAAATAGAGGCGGGGATCAGATATGGGGAAACAGAGGAGGGGAATCAGAGGCGGGGAAACAGAGGCGGGGAATCAGATATGGGGAATCAGAGGTGGGGAATCAGAGGTTGGGAATCAGAGGCAGGGAATCAGAGGCTGGGAATCAGATGCATGGAATCAGATGCGGGGAATCAGAGGCGGGGAATCAGAGCTGGGGAATCAGAGGTGGGGAATCAAAGTTGGGGAATCAGAGTCGGGGAATTAGATATGGGGAAACAGAGGCGGGGAATCAGAGGTGGGGAACAGAAGGCGGGGAATCAGATATGGGGAATCAGAGATGGGGAATCAGAGGCAGGGAATTAGATGTGCGGAATCAGAGATGGGGAATCAGAGGTGGGGAATCAGAATCAGAAGCAGGGAATCAGAGGCAGGGAATCAGAGTTGGGGATTCAGAGGCGGGGAATCAGATATGGGGAAACAGAGGTGGGGAATCAGAGGCGGGAAAACAGAGGCGGGGAATTAGATATGGGGAATCAGAGGTGGGGAATCAGAGGTGGTGAATCAGAGATGGGGAATCACAGGCGGGGAATCAGAGGCAGGGAATAGAACGCGGGGAATCAGAGGCAGGGAATCAGAGTTGGAGCATCAGAGGTTGGGAATTAGATATGGGGAATCAGAGGCGGGGAATCAGAGGCGGGGAATCAGATATGGTGAATCAGAGGTGGGGAATCAGAGGTTGGGAATCAGAGGCAGGGAATCAGAGGCTTGGAATCAGATGCAGGGAATTAGATGCGGGGAATCAGAGGCGGGGAATCAGAGCTGGGGAATCAGAGGCGGGGAATCAGAGTTGGGGAATCAGAGGCGGGGAATCAGATATGGGGAATCAGAGGCGGGGAATCAGAGGCGGGGAAACAGAGGGGGGGAATCAGATATGGGGAATCAGAGGTGGGTAATCAGGGGCGGGGTATCAGTGGCAGGGAATCAGAGGCGGGAAATCAGAGGCCGGGAATCAGAGGCGGTGAATCAGGGGCGGGGAATCAGAGGCAGGCAATCGGATGTGCGGAATCAGAGATGGGGAATCAGAGGTGGGGAATCAGAATCAGAAGCAGGGAATCAGATGCCGGGAATTAGAGGCCGGAATCAGATGCCGGGAATAAGAGGCCGGGAATCAGAGGTTGGGAATCAGAGTCCGGGAATCAGAGATGGGGAATCAGAGGCGGGGAATGAGATATGGGGAATCAGAGGCAGGGAATCAGAGGCGGGGAAACAGAGGCGAGGAATCAGATATGGGGATTCAGAGGTGGCGAATCAAAGGCGGTGAATCAGAGGCGGGGAATCAGAGCTGGGGAATCAGAGGCGGGGAATCAGAGTTAGGGAATCAGAGGCGGGGAATCAGAGCTGGGGAATCAGAGTCGGGGAATCAGAGGCAGGGAATCACATGTGCGGAATCAGAGATGGGGAATCAGTGGTGGGGAATCTGAGGCGGTGAATCAGAGATGGGGAATCAGAGGCGGTGAATCAGAGGCAGGAAATCAGACACGGGGATTCAGAGGCTGGGAATCAGACGGGGGGAATCAAAGGCGGGGAATCAGAGCTGGGGAATCAGAGGCAGGGAATCAGAGTTGGGGATTCAGAGGCGGGGAATCAGATATGGGGAAACTGAGGCGGGGAATCAGAGGCGGGAAAACAGAGGCGGGGAATTAGATATGGGGAATCAGAGGTGGGGAATCAGAGGTGGTGAATCAGAGATGGGGAATCACAGGCGGGGAATCAGAGGCAGGGAATAGAACGCGGGGAATCAGAGGCAGGGAATCAGAGTTGGGGCATCAGAGGTTGGGAATTAGATATGGGGAAACAGAGGCGGGGAATCAGAGGTGGGGAAACAGAGGCGGGGAATCAGATATGGGGAATCAGAGGTGGGGAATCAGAGGCAGGGAATCAGATGTGCGGAATCAGAGATGGGGAATCAGAGGCAGGGAATCAGAATCAGAAGCGGGGCATCAGAGGCCGGGAATCAGAGGCCGGGAATCAGATGCTGGGAATAAGAGGCCGGGAATCAGAGGTGGGGAATCAGAGTCCGGGAATCAGAGATGGGGATTCAGAGGCGGGGAATCAGATATGGGGAATGGAGTTGGGGAATCAGAGGCGGTGAAACAGAGATGGGGAATCAGGGCAGGGAATCAGAGGCAGGGAATCAAACACGGGGAATCAGAGCTGGGGAATCAGAGGCGGGGAATTAGAGTTGGGGAATCAGAGGAGGGGAATCAGAGGCCGGGAAACAGAGGCGGGGAATCAGATATGGGGAATCAGAGGTGGGGAATCAGATGTTGGGAATCAGAGGCAGGGAACCAGAGGCGGGGAAACAGAGGCGGGGAATCAGATATGGGGAATCAGAGGTGGGGAATCAGAGGTTGGGAATCAGAGGCAGGGAATCAGAGGCTTGGAATCAGATGCAGGGAATCAGATGCGGGGAATCAGAGGCGGGGAATCAGAGCTGGGGAATCAGAGGCGGGGAATCAGAGTTGGGGAATCAGAGGCGGGGAATCAGATATGGGGAATCAGAGGCGGGGAATCAGAGGCGGGTAAACAGAGGTGGGGAATCAGATATGGGGAATCAGAGGTGGGGAATCAGGGGCGGGGTATCAGTGGCAGGGAATCAGATGCGGGAAATCAGAGGCCGGGAATCAGAGGCGGTGAATCAGGGGCGGGGAATCAGAGGCAGGGAATCGGATGTGCGGAATCAGAAATGGGGAATCAGAGGTGGGGAATCAGAATCAGAAGCAGGGAATCAGAGGCCGGGAATTAGAGGCCGGAATCAGATGCCGGGAATAAGAGGCCGGGAATCAGAGGTTGGGAATCAGAGTCCGGGAATCAGAGATGGGGAATCAGAGGCGGGGAATGAGATATGGGGAATCAGAGGAAGGGAATCAGAGGCGGGGAAACAGAGGCGAGGAATCAGATATGGGGATTCAGAGGTTGCGAATCAAATGCGGTGAATCAGAGGCGGGGAATCAGAGCTGGGGAATCAGAGGCGTGGAATCAGAGTTGGGGAATCAGAGGTGGGGAATCAGAGCTGGGGAATCAGAGTCGGGGAATCAGAGGCTGGGAATCAGATGTGCGGAATCAGAGATGGGGAATCAGAGGTGGGGAATCAGAGGCGGTGAATCAGAGATGGGGAATCAGAGGCGGTGAATCAGAGGCAGGAAATCAGACACGGGGATTCAGAGGCTGGGAATCAGACGGGGGGAATAAAAGGCGGGGAATCAGAGCTGGGGAATCAGAGGCAGGGAATCAGAGTTGGGGATTCAGAGGCGGGGAATCAGATATGGGGAAACAGAGGCGGGGAATCAGAGGCGGGAAAACAGAGGCGGGGAATTAGATATGGGGAATCAGAGGTGGGGAATCAGAGGTGGTGAATCAGAGATGGGGAATCACAGGCGGGGAATCAGAGGCAGGGAATAGAACGCGGGGAATCAGAGGCAGGGAATCAGAGTTGGGGCATCAGAGGTTCGGAATTAGATATTGGGAAACAGAGGCGGGGAATCAGAGGTGGGGAATCAGGGGCGGGGTATCAGTGGCAGGGAATCAGAGGCGGGAAATCAGAGGCCGGGAATCAGAGGCGGTGAATCAGAGGCGGGGAATCAGAGGCAGGGAATCGGATGTGCGGAATCAGAGATGCGGAATCAGAGGTGGGGAATCAGAGGCGGTGAATCAGACATGGGTAATCAGAGGCGGGGAATCAGAGGCAGGAAATCAGACACGGGGAATCAGAGGCGGTGAATCAGAGCTGGGGAATTAGATGCAGGGAATCAGAGTTGGGGATTCAGAGGCGGGGAATCAGATATGGGGAAACAGTGGCGGGGAATCAGAGGCGGGGAAACAGAGGCGGGGAATCAGATATGGGGAATCAGAGGTGGGGAATCAGAGGTTGGGAATCACAGGCAGGGAATCAGAGGCTGGGAATCAGATGCAGGGAATCAGATGCGGGGAATCAGAGGCAGGGAATCAGAGCTGGGGAATCAGAGGTGGGGAATCAGAGTTGGGGAATCAGAGGCGGGGACTTAGATATGGGGAAACAGAGGCGGGGAATCAGAGGCGGGGAATCAGATATGGGGAATCAGAGGTGGGGAATCAGAGGCAGGGAATCAGATGTGCGGAATCAGAGATGGGGAATCAGAGGCAGGGAATCAGAATCAGAAGCAGGTAATAAGACGCGGGGAATCAGAGGCGGGGAATCAGAGCTGGGGAATCAGAGGCAGTGATTCAGAGGCGGGGAATCAGAGGCAGGGAATCGGATGTGCCAAATCAGAGATGGGGAATCAGAGGTGGGGAATCAGAGGCGGTGAATTAGACATAGGTAATCAGAGGTGGGGAATCAGAGGCAGGAAATCAGACACGGGGATTCAGAGGCGGGGAATCAGATATGGGGAAACAGAGGCGGGGAATCAGAGGCAGGCAAATAGAGGCGGGGATCAGATATGGGGAAACAGAGGAGGGGAATCAGAGGCGGGGAAACAGAGGCGGGGAATCAGATATGGGGAATCAGAGGTGGGGAATCAGAGGTTGGGAATCATAGGCGGGAAATCAGAGGTGGGGAATCAGAATCAGAAGCAGGGAATCAGAGGCAGGGAATCAGAGTTGGGGATTCAGAGGCGGGGAATCAGATATGGGGAAACAGAGGCGGGGAATCAGAGGCGGGGAATCAGAGGCGGGCAAATAGAGGCGGGGATCAGATATGGGGAAACAGAGGAGGTGAATCAGAGGCGGGGAAACAGAGGCGGGGAATCAGATATGGGGAATCAGAGGTGGGGAATCAGAGGTTGGGAATCAGAGGCAGGGAATCGGAGGCTGGGAATCAGATGCATGGAATCAGATGCGGGGAATCAGAGGCGGGGAATCAGAGCTGGGGAATCAGAGGTGGGGAATCAAAGTTGGGGAATCAGAGTCGGGGACTTAGATATGGGGAAACAGAGGCGGGGAATCAGAGGTGGGGAACAGAAGGCGGGGAATCAGATATGGGGAGTCAGAGATGGGGAATCAGAGGGAGGGAATTAGATGTGCGGAATCAGAGATGGGGAATCAGAGGTGGGGAATCAGAATCAGAAGCAGGAATCAGAGGCAGGGAATCAGAGTTGGGGATTCAGAGGCGGGGAATCAGATATGGGGAAACAGAGGTGGGGAATCAGAGGCGGGAAAACAGAGGCGGGGAATTAGATATGGGGAATCAGAGGTGGGGAATCAGAGGTGGTGAATCAGAGATGGGGAATCACAGGCGGGGAATCAGAGGCAGGGAATAGAACGCGGGGAATCAGAGGCAGGGAATCAGAGTTGGGGCATCAGAGGTTGGGAATTAGATATGGGGAAACAGAGGCGGGGAATCAGAGGCGGGGAAACAGAGGCGGGGAATCAGATATGGGGAATCAGAGGTGGGGAATCAGAGTTTGGGAATCAGAGGCAGGGAATCAGAGGCTTGGAATCAGATGCAGGGAATCAGATGCGGGGAATCAGAGGCGGGGAATCAGAGCTGGGGAATCAGAGGCGGGGAATCAGAGTTGGGGAATCAGAGGCGGGGAATCAGATATGGGGAATCAGAGGCGGGGAATCAGAGGCGGGGAAACAGAGGGGGGGAATCAGATATGGGGAATCAGAGGTGGGGAATCAGGGGCGGGGTATCAGTGGCAGGGAATCAGAGGCGGGAAATCAGAGGCCGGGAATCAGAGGCGGTGAATCAGGGGCGGGGAATCAGAGGCAGGGAATCGGATGTGCGGAATCAGAGATGGGGAATCAGAGGTGGGGAATCAGAATCAGAAGCAGGGAATCAGAGGCCGGGAATTAGAGGCCGGAATCAGATGCCGGGAATAAGAGGCCGGGAATCAGAGGTTGGGAATCAGAGTCCGGTAATCAGAGATGGGGAATCAGAGGCGGGGAATGAGATATGGGGAATCAGAGGCAGGGAATCAGAGGCGGGGAAACAGAGGTGAGGAATCAGATATGGGGATTCAGAGGTGGCGAATCAAAGGCGGTGAATCAGAGGCGGGGAATCAGAGCTGGGGAATCAGAGGCGGGGAATCAGAGTTGGGGAATCAGAGGCGGGGAATCAGAGTTGGGGAATCAGAGTCGGGGAATCAGAGGCAGGGAATCACATGTGCGGAATCAGAGATGGGGAATCAGAGGTGGGGAATCAGAGGCTGTGAATCAGAGATGGGGAATCAGAGGCGGTGAATCAGAGGCAGGAAATCAGACACGGGGATTCAGAGGCTGGGAATCAGACGGGGGGAATCAAAGGCGGGGAATCAGAGCTGGGGAATCAGAGGCAGGGAATCAGAGTTGGGGATTCAGAGGCGGGGAATCAGATATGGGGAAACAGAGGCGGGGAATCAGAGGCGGGAAAACCGAGGCGGGGAATTAGATATGGGGAATCAGAGGTGGGGAATCAGAGGTGGTGAATCAGAGATGGGGAATCACAGGCGGGGAATCAGAGGCAGGGAATAGAACGCGGGGAATCAGAGGCAGGGAATCAGAGTTGGGGCATCAGAGGTTGGGAATTAGATATGGGGAAACAGAGGCGGGGAATCAGAGGTGGGGAAACAGAGGCGGGGAATCAGATATGGGGAATCAGAGGTGGGGAATCAGAGGCAGGGAATCAGATGTGCGGAATCAGAGATGGGGAATCAGAGGCAGGGAATCAGAATCAGAAACGGGGAATCAGAGGCCGGGAATCAGAGGCCGGGAATCAGAAGCTGGGAATAAGAGGCCGGGATTCAGAGGTGGGGAATCAGAGTCCGGGAATCAGAGATGGGGATTCAGAGGCGGGGAATGAGATATGGAGAATCAGAGGCGGGGAATCAGAGGCGTGGAAACAGAGGTGGGGAATCAGATATGGGGAATCAGAGGTGGCGAATCAAAGGCGGTGAATCAGAGATGGGGAATCAGAGGCGGGGAATCAGAGGCAGGGAATCAAACACAGGGAATGAGAGGCGGGGAATCAGAGCTGGGGAATCAGAGGCGGGGAATCAGAGTTGGGGAATCAGAGGCGGGGAATCAGATATGGGGAAACAGGGGCCGGGAATCAGAGGCGGGGAAACAGAGGCGGGGAATCAGGTATGGGGAATCAGAGGTGTGGAATCAGAGGTTGGGAATCAGAGGCAGGGAATCAGAGGCGGGGAAACAGAGGCGGGGAATCAGATATGGGGAATGGAGGTGGCGAATCAAAGGCGGTGAAACAGAGATGGGGAATCAGGGCAGGGAATCAGAGGCAGGGAATCAAACACGGGGAATCAGAGCTGGGGAATCAGAGGCGGGGAATTAGAGTTGGGGAATCAGAGGAGGGGAATCAGAGGCCGGGAAACAGAGGCGGGGAATCAGATATGGGGAATCAGAGGTGGGGAATCAGATGTTGGGAATCAGAGGCAGGGAACCAGAGGCGGGGAAACAGAGGCGGGGAATCAGATATGGGGAATCAGAGGTGGGGAATCAGAGGTTGGGAATCAGAGGCAGGGAATCAGAGGCTTGGAATCAGATGCAGGGAATCAGATGCGGGGAATCAGAGGCGGGGAATCAGAGCTGGGGAATCAGAGGCGGGGAATCAGAGTTGGGGAATCAGAGGCGGGGAATCAGATATGGGGAATCAGAGGCGGGGAATCAGACGCGGGTAAACAGAGGCAGGGAATAGAACGCGGGGAATCAGAGGCAGGGAATCAGAGTTGGGGCATCAGAGGTTCGGAATTAGATATTGGGAAACAGAGGCGGGGAATCAGAGGTGGGGAATCAGGGGCGGGGTATCAGTGGCAGGGAATCAGAGGCGGGAAATCAGAGGCCGGGAATCAGAGGCGGTGAATCAGAGGCGGGGAATCAGAGGCAGGGAATCGGATGTGCGGAATCAGAGATGGGGAATCAGAGGTGGGGAATCAGAGGCGGTGAATCAGACATGGGTAATCAGAGGCGGGGAATCAGAGGCAGGAAATGAGACACGGGGAATCAGAGGCGGGGAATCAGAGCTGGGGAATTAGATGCAGGGAATCAGAGTTGGGGATTCAGAGGCGGGGAATCAGATATGGGGAAACAGTGGCGGGGAATCAGAGGCGGGGAAACAGAAGCGGGGAATCAGATATGGGGAATCAGAGGTGGGGAATCAGAGGTTGGGAATCACAGGCAGGGAATCAGAGGCTGGGAATCAGATGCAGGGAATCAGATGCGGGGAATCAGAGGCGGGGAATCAGAGCTGGGGAATCAGAGGTGGGGAATCAGAGTTGGGGAATCAGAGGCGGGGACTTAGATATGGGGAAACAGAGGCGGGGAATCAGAGGCGGGGAATCAGATATGGGGAATCAGAGGTGGGGAATCAGAGGCAGGGAATCAGATGTGCGGAATCAGAGATGGGGAATCAGAGGCAGGGAATCAGAATCAGAAGCAGGTAATAAGACGCGGGGAATCAGAGGCGGGGAATCAGAGCTGGGGAATCAGAGGCAGTGATTCAGAGGCGGGGAATCAGAGGCAGGGAATCGGATGTGCCAAATCAGAGATGGGGAATCAGAGGTGGGGAATCAGAGGCGGTGAATTAGACATAGGTAATCAGAGGTGGGGAATCAGAGGCAGGAAATCAGACACGGGGATTCAGAGGCGGGGAATCAGATATGGGGAAACAGAGGCGGGGAATCAGAGGCGGGCAAATAGAGGCGGGGATCAGATATGGGGAAACAGAGGAGGGGAATCAGAGGCGGGGAAACAGAGGCGGGGAATCAGATATGGGGAATCAGAGGTGGGGAATCAGAGGTTGGGAATCATAGGCGGGAAATCAGAGGTGGGGAATCAGAATCAGAAGCAGGGAATCAGAGGCAGGGAATCAGAGTTGGGTATTCAGAGGCGGGGAATCAGATATGGGGAAACAGAGGCGGGGAATCAGAGGCGGGCAAATAGAGGCGGGGATCAGATATGGGGAAACAGAGGAGGGGAATCAGAGGCGGGGAAACAGAGGCGGGGAATCAGATATGGGGAATCAGAGGTGGGGAATCAGAGGTTGGGAATCAGAGGCAGGGAATCGGAGGCTGGGAATCAGATGCATGGAATCAGATGCGGGGAATCAGAGGCGGGGAATCAGAGCTGGGGAATCAGAGGTGGGGAATCAAAGTTGGGGAATCAGAGTCGGGGACTTAGATATGGGGAAACAGAGGCGGGGAATCAGAGGTGGGGAACAGAAGGCGGGGAATCAGATATGGGGAATCAGAGATGGGGAATCAGAGGCAGGGAATTAGATGTGCGGAATCAGAGATGGGGAATCAGAGGTGGGGAATCAGAATCAGAAGCAGGGAATCAGAGGCAGGGAATCAGAGTTGGGGATTCAGAGGCGGGGAATCAGATATGGGGAAACAGAGGTGGGGAATCAGAGGCGGGAAAACAGAGGCGGGGAATTAGATATGGGGAATCAGAGGTGGGGAATCAGAGGTGGTGAATCAGAGATGGGGAATCACAGGCGGGGAATCAGAGGCAGGGAATAGAACGCGGGGAATCAGAGGCAGGGAATCAGAGTTGGGGCATCAGAGGTTGGGAATTAGATATGGGGAAACAGAGGCGGGGAATCAGAGGCGGGGAAACAGAGGCGGGGAATCAGATATGGGGAATCAGAGGTGGGGAATCAGAGTTTGGGAATCAGAGGCAGGGAATCAGAGGCTTGGAATCAGATGCAGGGAATCAGATGCGGGGAATCAGAGGCGGGGAATCAGAGCTGGGGAATCAGAGGCGGGGAATCAGAGTTGGGGAATCAGAGGCGGGGAATCAGATATGGGGAATCAGAGGCGGGGAATCAGAGGCGGGGAAACAGAGGGGGGGAATCAGATATGGGGAATCAGAGGTGGGGAATCAGGGGCGGGGTATCAGTGGCAGGGAATCAGAGGCGGGAAATCAGAGGCCGGGAATCAGAGGCGGTGAATCAGGGGCGGGGAATCAGAGGCAGGGAATCGGATGTGCGGAATCAGAGATGGGGAATCAGAGGTGGGGAATCAGAATCAGAAGCAGGGAATCAGAGGCCGGGAATTAGAGGCCGGAATCAGATGCCGGGAATAAGAGGCCGGGAATCAGAGGTTGGGAATCAGAGTCCGGTAATCAGAGATGGGGAATCAGAGGCGGGGAATGAGATATGGGGAATCAGAGGCAGGGAATCAGAGGCGGGGAAACAGAGGTGAGGAATCAGATATGGGGATTCAGAGGTGGCGAATCAAAGGCGGTGAATCAGAGGCGGGGAATCAGAGCTGGGGAATCAGAGGCGGGGAATCAGAGTTGGGGAATCAGAGGCGGGGAATCAGAGTTGGGGAATCAGAGTCGGGGAATCAGAGGCAGGGAATCACATGTGCGGAATCAGAGATGGGGAATCAGAGGTGGGGAATCAGAGGCTGTGAATCAGAGATGGGGAATCAGAGGCGGTGAATCAGAGGCAGGAAATCAGACACGGGGATTCAGAGGCTGGGAATCAGACGGGGGGAATCAAAGGCGGGGAATCAGAGCTGGGGAATCAGAGGCAGGGAATCAGAGTTGGGGATTCAGAGGCGGGGAATCAGATATGGGGAAACAGAGGCGGGGAATCAGAGGCGGGAAAACCGAGGCGGGGAATTAGATATGGGGAATCAGAGGTGGGGAATCAGAGGTGGTGAATCAGAGATGGGGAATCACAGGCGGGGAATCAGAGGCAGGGAATAGAACGCGGGGAATCAGAGGCAGGGAATCAGAGTTGGGGCATCAGAGGTTGGGAATTAGATATGGGGAAACAGAGGCGGGGAATCAGAGGTGGGGAAACAGAGGCGGGGAATCAGATATGGGGAATCAGAGGTGGGGAATCAGAGGCAGGGAATCAGATGTGCGGAATCAGAGATGGGGAATCAGAGGCAGGGAATCAGAATCAGAAACGGGGAATCAGAGGCCGGGAATCAGAGGCCGGGAATCAGAAGCTGGGAATAAGAGGCCGGGATTCAGAGGTGGGGAATCAGAGTCCGGGAATCAGAGATGGGGATTCAGAGGCGGGGAATGAGATATGGAGAATCAGAGGCGGGGAATCAGAGGCGTGGAAACAGAGGTGGGGAATCAGATATGGGGAATCAGAGGTGGCGAATCAAAGGCGGTGAATCAGAGATGGGGAATCAGAGGCGGGGAATCAGAGGCAGGGAATCAAACACAGGGAATGAGAGGCGGGGAATCAGAGCTGGGGAATCAGAGGCGGGGAATCAGAGTTGGGGAATCAGAGGCGGGGAATCAGATATGGGGAAACAGGGGCCGGGAATCAGAGGCGGGGAAACAGAGGCGGGGAATCAGGTATGGGGAATCAGAGGTGTGGAATCAGAGGTTGGGAATCAGAGGCAGGGAATCAGAGGCGGGGAAACAGAGGCGGGGAATCAGATATGGGGAATGGAGGTGGCGAATCAAAGGCGGTGAAACAGAGATGGGGAATCAGGGCAGGGAATCAGAGGCAGGGAATCAAACACGGGGAATCAGAGCTGGGGAATCAGAGGCGGGGAATTAGAGTTGGGGAATCAGAGGAGGGGAATCAGAGGCCGGGAAACAGAGGCGGGGAATCAGATATGGGGAATCAGAGGTGGGGAATCTGATGTTGGGAATCAGAGGCAGGGAACCAGAGGCGGGGAAACAGAGGCGGGGAATCAGATATGGGGAATCAGAGGTGGGGAATCAGAGGTTGGGAATCAGAGGCAGGGAATCAGAGGCTTGGAATCAGATGCAGGGAATCAGATGCGGGGAATCAGAGGCGGGGAATCAGAGCTGGGGAATCAGAGGCGGGGAATCAGAGTTGGGGAATCAGAGGCGGGGAATCAGATATGGGGAATCAGAGGCGGGGAATCAGACGCGGGTAAACAGAGGCAGGGAATAGAACGCGGGGAATCAGAGGCAGGGAATCAGAGTTGGGGCATCAGAGGTTCGGAATTAGATATTGGGAAACAGAGGCGGGGAATCAGAGGTGGGGAATCAGGGGCGGGGTATCAGTGGCAGGGAATCAGAGGCGGGAAATCAGAGGCCGGGAATCAGAGGCGGTGAATCAGAGGCGGGGAATCAGAGGCAGGGAATCGGATGTGCGGAATCAGAGATGGGGAATCAGAGGTGGGGAATCAGAGGCGGTGAATCAGACATGGGTAATCAGAGGCGGGGAATCAGAGGCAGGAAATGAGACACGGGGAATCAGAGGCGGGGAATCAGAGCTGGGGAATTAGATGCAGGGAATCAGAGTTGGGGATTCAGAGGCGGGGAATCAGATATGGGGAAACAGTGGCGGGGAATCAGAGGCGGGGAAACAGAAGCGGGGAATCAGATATGGGGAATCAGAGGTGGGGAATCAGAGGTTGGGAATCACAGGCAGGGAATCAGAGGCTGGGAATCAGATGCAGGGAATCAGATGCGGGGAATCAGAGGCGGGGAATCAGAGCTGGGGAATCAGAGGTGGGGAATCAGAGTTGGGGAATCAGAGGCGGGGACTTAGATATGGGGAAACAGAGGCGGGGAATCAGAGGCGGGGAATCAGATATGGGGAATCAGAGGTGGGGAATCAGAGGCAGGGAATCAGATGTGCGGAATCAGAGATGGGGAATCAGAGGCAGGGAATCAGAATCAGAAGCAGGTAATAAGACGCGGGGAATCAGAGGCGGGGAATCAGAGCTGGGGAATCAGAGGCAGTGATTCAGAGGCGGGGAATCAGAGGCAGGGAATCGGATGTGCCAAATCAGAGATGGGGAATCAGAGGTGGGGAATCAGAGGCGGTGAATTAGACATAGGTAATCAGAGGTGGGGAATCAGAGGCAGGAAATCAGACACGGGGATTCAGAGGCGGGGAATCAGATATGGGGAAACAGAGGCGGGGAATCAGAGGCGGGCAAATAGAGGCGGGGATCAGATATGGGGAAACAGAGGAGGGGAATCAGAGGCGGGGAAACAGAGGCGGGGAATCAGATATGGGGAATCAGAGGTGGGGAATCAGAGGTTGGGAATCATAGGCGGGAAATCAGAGGTGGGGAATCAGAATCAGAAGCAGGGAATCAGAGGCAGGGAATCAGAGTTGGGGATTCAGAGGCGGGGAATCAGATATGGGGAAACAGAGGCGGGGAATCAGAGGCGGGCAAATAGAGGCGGGGATCAGATATGGGGAAACAGAGGAGGGGAATCAGAGGCGGGGAAACAGAGGCGGGGAATCAGATATGGGGAATCAGAGGTGGGGAATCAGAGGTTGGGAATCAGAGGCAGGGAATCGGAGGCTGGGAATCAGATGCATGGAATCAGATGCGGGGAATCAGAGGCGGGGAATCAGAGCTGGGGAATCAGAGGTGGGGAATCAAAGTTGGGGAATCAGAGTCGGGGACTTAGATATGGGGAAACAGAGGCGGGGAATCAGAGGTGGGGAACAGAAGGCGGGGAATCAGATATGGGGAATCAGAGATGGGGAATCAGAGGCAGGGAATTAGATGTGCGGAATCAGAGATGGGGAATCAGAGGTGGGGAATCAGAATCAGAAGCAGGGAATCAGAGGCAGGGAATCAGAGTTGGGGATTCAGAGGCGGGGAATCAGATATGGGGAAACAGAGGTTGAGAATCAGAGGCGGGAAAACAGAGGCGGGGAATTAGATATGGGGAATCAGAGGTGGGGAATCAGAGGTGGTGAATCAGAGATGGGGAATCACAGGCGGGGAATCAGAGGCAGGGAATAGAACGCGGGGAATCAGAGGCAGGGAATCAGAGTTGGGGCATCAGAGGTTGGGAATTAGATATGGGGAAACAGAGGCGGGGAATCAGAGGCGGGGAAACAGAGGCGGGGAATCAGATATGGGGAATCAGAGGTGGGGAATCAGAGGTTGGGAATCAGAGGCAGGGAATCAGAGGCTTGGAATCAGATGCAGGGAATCAGATGCGGGGAATCAGAGGCGGGGAATCAGAGCTGGGGAATCAGAGGCGGGGAATCAGAGTTGGGGAATCAGAGGCGGGGAATCAGATATGGGGAATCAGAGGCGGGGAATCAGAGGCGGGGAAACAGAGGGGGGGAATCAGATATGGGGAATCAGAGGTGGGGAATCAGGGGCGGGGTATCAGTGGCAGGGAATCAGAGGCGGGAAATCAGAGGCCGGGAATCAGAGGCGGTGAATCAGGGGCGGGGAATCAGAGGCAGGGAATCGGATGTGCGGAATCAGAGATGGGGAATCAGAGGTGGGGAATCAGAATCAGAAGCAGGGAATCAGAGGCCGGGAATTAGAGGCCGGAATCAGATGCCGGGAATAAGAGGCCGGGAATCAGAGGTTGGGAATCAGAGTCCGGTAATCAGAGATGGGGAATCAGAGGCGGGGAATGAGATATGGGGAATCAGAGGCAGGGAATCAGAGGCGGGGAAACAGAGGTGAGGAATCAGATATGGGGATTCAGAGGTGGCGAATCAAAGGCGGTGAATCAGAGGCGGGGAATCAGAGCTGGGGAATCAGAGGCGGGGAATCAGAGTTGGGGAATCAGAGGCGGGGAATCAGAGTTGGGGAATCAGAGTCGGGGAATCAGAGGCAGGGAATCACATGTGCGGAATCAGAGATGGGGAATCAGAGGTGGGGAATCAGAGGCGGTGAATCGGAGATGGGGAATCAGAGGCGGTGAATCAGAGGCAGGAAATCAGACACGGGGATTCAGAGGCTGGGAATCAGACGGGGGGAATCAAAGGCTGGGAATCAGAGCTGGGGAATCAGAGGCAGGGAATCAGAGTTGGGGATTCAGAGGCGGGGAATCAGATATGGGGAAACAGAGGCGGGGAATCAGAGGCGGGAAAACAGAGGCGGGGAATTAGATATGGGGAATCAGAGGTGGGGAATAAGAGGTGGTGAATCAGAGATGGGGAATCACAGGCGGGGAATCAGAGGCAGGGAATAGAACGCGGGGAATCAGAGGCAGGGAATCAGAGTTGGGGCATCAGAGGTTGGGAATTAGATATGGGGAAACAGAGGCGGGGAATCAGAGGTGGGGAAACAGAGGCGGGGAATCAGATATGGGGAATCAGAGGTGGGGAATCAGAGGCAGGGAATCAGATGTGCGGAATCAGAGATGGGGAATCAGAGGCAGGGAATCAGAATCAGAAACGGGGAATCAGAGGCCGGGAATCAGAGGCCGGGAATCAGAAGCTGGGAATAAGAGGCCGGGATTCAGAGGTGGGGAATCAGAGTCCGGGAATCAGAGATGGGGATTCAGAGGCGGGGAATGAGATATGGAGAATCAGAGGCGGGGAATCAGAGGCGTGGAAACAGAGGTGGGGAATCAGATATGGGGAATCAGAGGTGGCGAATCAAAGGCGGTGAATCAGAGATGGGGAATCAGAGGCGGGGAATCAGAGGCAGGGAATCAAACACAGGGAATGAGAGGCGGGGAATCAGAGCTGGGGAATCAGAGGCGGGGAATCAGAGTTGGGGAATCAGAGGCGGGGAATCAGATATGGGGAAACAGGGGCCGGGAATCAGAGGCGGGGAAACAGAGGCGGGGAATCAGATATGGGGAATCAGAGGTGTGGAATCAGAGGTTGGGAATCAGAGGCAGGGAATCAGAGGCGGGGAAACAGAGGCGGGGAATCAGATATGGGGAATGGAGGTGGCGAATCAAAGGCGGTGAAACAGAGATGGGGAATCAGGGCAGGGAATCAGAGGCAGGGAATCAAACACGGGGAATCAGAGCTGGGGAATCAGAGGCGGGGAATTAGAGTTGGGGAATCAGAGGAGGGGAATCAGAGGCCGGGAAACAGAGGCGGGGAATCAGATATGGGGAATCAGAGGTGGGGAATCAGATGTTGGGAATCAGAGGCAGGGAACCAGAGGCGGGGAAACAGAGGCGGGGAATCAGATATGGGGAATCAGAGGTGGGGAATCAGAGGTTGGGAATCAGAGGCAGGGAATCAGAGGCTTGGAATCAGATGCAGGGAATCAGATGCGGGGAATCAGAGGCGGGGAATCAGAGCTGGGGAATCAGAGGCGGGGAATCAGAGTTGGGGAATCAGAGGCGGGGAATCAGATATGGGGAATCAGAGGCGGGGAATCAGAGGCGGGTAAACAGAGGCGGGGAATCAGATATGGGGAATCAGAGGTGGGGAATCAGGGGCGGGGAATCAGAGGCAGGGAATCGGATGTGCGGAATCAGAAATGGGGAATCAGAGGTGGGGAATCAGAATCAGAAGCAGGGAATCAGAGGCCGGGAATTAGAGGCCGGAATCAGATGCCGGGAATAAGAGGCCGGGAATCAGAGGTTGGGAATCAGAGTCCGGGAATCAGAGATGGGGAATCAGAGGCGGGCAATGAGATATGGGGAATCAGAGGAAGGGAATCAGAGGCGGGGAAACAGAGGCGAGGAATCAGATATGGGGATTCAGAGGTGGCGAATCAAATGCGGTGAATCAGAGGCGGGGAATCAGAGCTGGGGAATCAGAGGCGGGGAATCAGAGGCAGGGAATCAGATGTGCGGAATCAGAGATGGGGAATCAGAGGTGGGGAATCAGAGGCGGTGAATCAGAGATGGGGAATCAGAGTCGGGGAATCAGAGGCAGGGAATCAGATGTGCGGAATCAGAGATGGGGAATCAGAGGTGGGGAATCAGAGGCGGTGAATCAGAGATGGGGAATCAGAGGCGGTGAATCAGAGGCAGGAAATCAGACACGGGGATTCAGAGGCGGGGAATCAGAGCTGGGGAATCAGAGGCAGGGAATCAGAGTTGGGGATTCAGAGGCGGGGAATCAGATATGGGGAAACAGAGGCGGGGAATCAGAGGCGGGAAAACAGAGGCGGGGAATTAGATATGGGGAATCAGAGGTGGGGAATCAGAGGTGGTGAATCAGAGATGGGGAATCACAGGCGGGGAATCAGAGGCAGGGAATAGAACGCGGGGAATCAGAGGCAGGGAATCAGAGTTGGGGCATCAGAGGTTGGGAATTAGATATGGGGAAACAGAGGCGGGGAATCAGAGGTGGGGAATCAGGGCGGGGTATCAGTGGCAGGGAATCAGAGGCGGGAAATCAGAGGCCGGGAATCAGAGGCGGTGAATCAGAGGCGGGGAATCAGAGGCAGCGAATCGGATGTGCGGAATCAGAGATGGGGAATCTGAGGTGGGGAATCAGAGGCGGTGAATCAGACATGGGTAATCAGAGGCGGGGAATCAGAGGCAGGAAATCAGACACGGGGAATCAGAGGCGGGGAATCAGAGCTGGGGAATTAGATGCAGGGAATCAGAGTTGGGGATTCAGAGGCGGGGAATCAGATATGGGGAAACAGTGGCGGGGAATCAGAGGCGGGGAAACAGAGGCGGGGAATCAGATATGGGGAATCAGAGGTGGGGAATCAGAGGTTGGGAATCACAGGCAGGGAATCAGAGGCTGGGAATCAGATGCAGGGAATCAGATGCGGGGAATCAGAGGCGGGGAATCAGAGCTGGGGAATCAGAGGTGGGGAATCAGAGTTGGGGAATCAGAGGCGGGGACTTAGATATGGGGAAACAGAGGCGGGGAATCAGAGGCGGGGAATCAGATATGGGGAATCAGAGGTGGGGAATCAGAGGCAGGGAATCAGATGTGCGGAATCAGAGATGGGGAATCAGAGGCAGGGAATCAGAATCAGAAGCAGGGAATAAGACGCGGGGAATAAGAGGCGGGGAATCAGAGCTGGGGAATCAGAGGCAGTGATTCAGAGGCGGTGAATCAGAGGCAGGGAATCGGATGTGCCGAATCAGAGATGGGGAATCAGAGGTGGGGAATCAGAGGCGGTGAATCAGACATGGGTAATCAGAGGTGGGGAATCAGAGGCAGGAAATCAGGCACGGGGAATCAGAGGCGGGGAATCAGAGCTGGGAAATTAGAGGCAGGGAATCAGAGTTGGGGATTCAGAGGCGGGGAATCAGATATGGGGAAACAGAGGCGGGGAATCAGAGGCGGGCAAATAGAGGCGGGGATCAGATATGGGGAAACAGAGGAGGGGAATCAGAGGCGGGGAAACAGAGGCGGGGAATCAGATATGGGGAATCAGAGGTGGGGAATCAGAGGTTGGGAATCAGAGGCAGGGAATCAGAGGCTGGGAATCAGATGCATGGAATCAGATGCGGGGAATCAGAGGCGGGGAATCAGAGCTGGGGAATCAGAGGTGGGGAATCAAAGTTGGGGAATCAGAGTCGGGGACTTAGATATGGGGAAACAGAGGCGGGGAATCAGAGGTGGGGAACAGAAGGCGGGGAATCAGATATGGGGAATCAGAGATGGGGAATCAGAGGCAGGGAATTAGATGTGCGGAATCAGAGATGGGGAATCAGAGGTGGGGAATCAGAATCAGAAGCAGGGAATCAGAGGCAGGGAATCAGAGTTGGGGATTCAGAGGCGGGGAATCAGATATGGGGAAACAGAGGTGGGGAATCAGAGGCGGGAAAACAGAGGCGGGGAATTAGATATGGGGAATCAGAGGTGGGGAATCAGAGGTGGTGAATCAGAGATGGGGAATCACAGGCGGGGAATCAGAGGCAGGGAATAGAACGCGGGGAATCAGAGGCAGGGAATCAGAGTTGGGGCATCAGAGGTTGGGAATTTGATATGGGGAAACAGAGGCGGGGAATCAGAGGTGGGGAATCAGAGGTGGTGAATCAGAGATGGGGAATCACAGGCGGGGAATCAGAGGCAGGGAATAGAACGCGGGGAATCAGAGGCAGGGAATCAGAGTTGGGGCATCAGAGGTTGGGAATTAGATATGGGGAAACAGAGGCGGGGAATCAGAGGTGGGGAATCAGGGCGGGGTATCAGTGGCAGGGAATCAGAGGCGGGAAATCAGAGGCCGGGAATCAGAGGCGGTGAATCAGAGGCGGGGAATCAGAGGCAGCGAATCGGATGTGCGGAATCAGAGATGGGGAATCTGAGGTGGGGAATCAGAGGCGGTGAATCAGACATGGGTAATCAGAGGCGGGGAATCAGAGGCAGGAAATCAGACACGGGGAATCAGAGGCGGGGAATCAGAGCTGGGGAATTAGATTCAGGGAATCAGAGTTGGGGATTCAGAGGCGGGGAATCAGATATGGGGAAACAGTGGCGGGGAATCAGAGGCGGGGAAACAGAGGCGGGGAATCAGATATGGGGAATCAGAGGTGGGGAATCAGAGGTTGGGAATCACAGGCAGGGAATCAGAGGCTGGGAATCAGATGCAGGGAATCAGATGCGGGGAATCAGAGGCGGGGAATCAGAGCTGGGGAATCAGAGGTGGGGAATCAGAGTTGGGGAATCAGAGGCGGGGACTTAGATATGGGGAAACAGAGGCGGGGAATCAGAGGCGGGGAATCAGATATGGGGAATCAGAGGTGGGGAATCAGAGGCAGGGAATCAGATGTGCGGAATCAGAGATGGGGAATCAGAGGCAGGGAATCAGAATCAGAAGCAGGGAATAAGACGCGGGGAATAAGAGGCGGGGAATCAGAGCTGGGGAATCAGAGGCAGTGATTCAGAGGCGGTGAATCAGAGGCAGGGAATCGGATGTGCCGAATCAGAGATGTGGAATCAGAGGTGGGGAATCAGAGGCGGTGAATCAGACATGGGTAATCAGAGGTGGGGAATCAGAGGCAGGAAATCAGGCACGGGGAATCAGAGGCGGGGAATCAGAGCTGGGAAATTAGAGGCAGGGAATCAGAGTTGGGGATTCAGAGGCGGGGAATCAGATATGGGGAAACAGAGGCGGGGAATCAGAGGCGGGCAAATAGAGGCGGGGATCAGATATGGGGAAACAGAGGAGGGGAATCAGAGGCGGGGAAACAGAGGCGGGGAATCAGATATGGGGAATCAGAGGTGGGGAATCAGAGGTTGGGAATCAGAGGCAGGGAATCAGAGGCTGGGAATCAGATGCATGGAATCAGATGCGGGGAATCAGAGGCGGGGAATCAGAGCTGGGGAATCAGAGGTGGGGAATCAAAGTTGGGGAATCAGAGTCGGGGACTTAGATATGGGGAAACAGAGGCGGGGAATCAGAGGTGGGGAACAGAAGGCGGGGAATCAGATATGGGGAATCAGAGATGGGGAATCAGAGGCAGGGAATTAGATGTGCGGAATCAGAGATGGGGAATCAGAGGTGGGGAATCAGAATCAGAAGCAGGGAATCAGAGGCAGGGAATCAGAGTTGGGGATTCAGAGGCGGGGAATCAGATATGGGGAAACAGAGGTGGGGAATCAGAGGCGGGAAAACAGAGGCGGGGAATTAGATATGGGGAATCAGAGGTGGGGAATCAGAGGTGGTGAATCAGAGATGTGGAATCACAGGCGGGGAATCAGAGGCAGGGAATAGAACGCGGGGAATCAGAGGCAGGGAATCAGAGTTGGGGCATCAGAGGTTGGGAATTTGATATGGGGAAACAGAGGCGGGGAATCAGAGGCGGGGAAACAGAGGCGAGGAATCAGATATGGGGAATCAGAGGTGTGGAATCAGAGGTTGGGAATCAGAGGCAGGGAATCAGAGGCGGGGAAACAGAGGCGGGGAATCAGATATGGGGAATCAGAGGTGGCGAATCAAAGGCGGTGAAACAGAGATGGGGAATCAGGGCAGGGAATCAGAGGCAGGGAATCAAACACGGGGAATCAGAGCTGGGGAATCAGAGGCGGGGAATTAGAGTTGGGGAATCCGAGGAGGGGAATCAGAGGCGGGGAAACAGGCGGGGAATCAGATATGGGGAATCAGAGGTGGGGAATCAGATGTTGAGAATCAGAGGCAGGGAATCAGAGGCGGGTAATCAGAGGCGGGGAATCAGAGGCAGGGAATCAGATGTGCGGAATCGAAGATGGGGAATCAGAGGCAGGGAATCAGAGGCGGGGAATCAGAGGCGGGGAATCAGAGGCCGGGAATCAGATATGGGGAAACAGAGGCGGGGAATCAGAGGCGGGGAAACAGAGGCGGGGAATCAGATATGGGAAATCAGAGGTGGGGAATCAGAGGTTGGGAATCACAGGCAGGGAATCAGAGGCTGGGAATCAGATGCAGGGAATCAGATGCGGGGAATCAGAGGCGGGGAATCAGAGCTGGGGAATCAGAGGTGGGGAATCAGAGTTGGGGAATCAGAGGCGGGGACTTAGATATGGGGAAACAGAGGCGGGGAATCAGAGGCGGGGAATCAGATGTGCGGAATCAGAGATGGGGAATCAGAGGCAGGGAATCAGAATCAGAAGCAGGTAATAAGACGCGGGGAATCAGAGGCGGGGAATCAGAGCTGGGGAATCAGAGGCAGTGATTCAGAGGCGGGGAATCAGAGGCAGGGAATCGGATGTGCCAAATCAGAGATGGGGAATCAGAGGTGGGGAATCAGAGGCGGTGAATTAGACATAGGTAATCAGAGGTGGGGAATCAGAGGCAGGAAATCAGACACGGGGATTCAGAGGCGGGGAATCAGATATGGGGAAACAGAGGCGGGGAATCAGAGGCGGGCAAATAGAGGCGGGGATCAGATATGGGGAAACAGAGGAGGGGAATCAGAGGCGGGGAAACAGAGGCGGGGAATCAGATATGGGGAATCAGAGGTGGGGAATCAGAGGTTGGGAATCATGGGCGGGAAATCAGAGGTGGGGAATCAGAATCAGAAGCAGGGAATCAGAGGCAGGGAATCAGAGTTGGGGATTCAGAGACGGGGAATCAGATATGGGGAAACAGAGGCGGGGAATCAGAGGCGGGCAAATAGAGGCGGGGATCAGATATGGGGAAACAGAGGAGGGGAATCAGAGGCGGGGAAACAGAGGCGGGGAATCAGATATGGGGAATCAGAGGTGGGGAATCAGAGGTTGGGAATCAGAGGCAGGGAATCGGAGGCTGGGAATCAGATGCATGGAATCAGATGCGGGGAATCAGAGGCGGGGAATCAGAGCTGGGGAATCAGAGGTGGGGAATCAAAGTTGGGGAATCAGAGTCGGGGACTTAGATATGGGGAAACAGAGGCGGGGAATCAGAGGTGGGGAACAGAAGGCGGGGAATCAGATATGGGGAATCAGAGATGGGGAATCAGAGGCAGGGAATTAGATGTGCGGAATCAGAGATGGGGAATCAGAGGTGGGGAATCAGAATCAGAAGCAGGGAATCAGAGGCAGGGAATCAGAGTTGGGGATTCAGAGGCGGGGAATCAGATATGGGGAAACAGAGGTGGGGAATCAGAGGTGGGAAAACAGAGGCGGGGATTTAGATATGGGGAATCAGAGGTGGGGAATCAGAGGTGGTGAATCAGAGATGGGGAATCACAGGCGGGGAATCAGAGGCAGGGAATAGAACGCGGGGAATCAGAGGCAGGGAATCAGAGTTGGGGCATCAGAGGTTGGGAATTAGATATGGGGAAACAGAGGCGGGGAATCAGAGGCGGGGAAACAGAGGCGGGGAATCAGATATGGGGAATCAGAGGTGGGGAAACAGAGGTGGGGAATCAGAGGCGGGAAAACAGAGGCGGGGAATTAGATATGGGGAATCAGAGGTGGGGAATCAGAGGTGGTGAATCAGAGATGGGGAATCACAGGCGGGGAATCAGAGGCAGGGAATAGAACGCGGGCAATCAGAGGCAGGGAATCAGAGTTGGGGCATCAGATGTTGGGAATTAGATATGGGGAAACAGAGGCGGGGAATCAGAGGCGGGGAAACAGAGGCGGGGAATCAGATATGGGGAATCAGAGGTGGGGAATCAGAGGTTGGGAATCAGAGGCAGGGAATCAGAGGCTTGGAATCAGATGCAGGGAATCAGATGCGGGGAATCAGAGGCGGGGAATCAGAGCTGGGGAATCAGAGGCGGGGAATCAGAGTTGGGGAATCAGAGGCGGGGAATCAGATATGGGGAATCAGAGGCGGGGAATCAGAGGCGGGGAAACAGAGGGGGGGAATCAGATATGGGGAATCAGAGGTGGGGAATCAGGGGCGGGGTATCAGTGGCAGGGAATCAGAGGCGGGAAATCAGAGGCCGGGAATCAGAGGCGGTGAATCTGGGGCGGGGAATCAGAGGCAGGGAATCGGATGTGCGGAATCAGAGATGGGGAATCAGATGTGGGGAATCAGAATCAGAAGCAGGGAATCAGATGCCGGGAATTAGAGGCCGGAATCAGATGCCGGGAATAAGAGGCCGGGAATCAGAGGTTGGGAATCAGAGTCCGGTAATCAGAGATGGGGAATCAGAGGCGGGGAATGAGATATGGGGAATCAGAGGCAGGGAATCAGAGGCGGGGAAACAGAGGTGAGGAATCAGATATGGGGATTCAGAGGTGGCGAATCAAAGGCGGTGAATCAGAGGCGGGGAATCAGAGCTGGGGAATCAGAGGCGGGGAATCAGAGTTGGGGAATCAGAGGCGGGGAATCAGAGTTGGGGAATCAGAGTAGGGGAATCAGAGGCAGGGAATCACATGTGCGGAATCAGAGATGGGGAATCAGAGGTGGGGAATCAGAGGCGGTGAATCAGAGATGGGGAATCAGAGGCGGTGAATCAGAGGCAGGAAATCAGACACGGGGATTCAGAGGCTGGGAATCAGACGGGGGGAATCAAAGGCGGGGAATCAGAGCTGGGGAATCAGAGGCAGGGAATCAGAGTTGGGGATTCAGAGGCGGGGAATCAGATATGGGGAAACAGAGGCGGGGAATCAGAGGCGGGAAAACAGAGGCGGGGAATTAGATATGGGGAATCAGAGGTGGGGAATCAGAGGTGGTGAATCAGAGATGGGGAATCACAGGCGGGGAATCAGAGGCAGGGAATAGAACGCGGGGAATCAGAGGCAGGGAATCAGAGTTGGGGCATCAGAGGTTGGGAATTAGATATGGGGAAACAGAGGCGGGGAATCAGATATGGGAAATCAGAGGTGGGGAATCAGAGGTTGGGAATCACAGGCAGGGAATCAGAGGCTGGGAATCAGATGCAGGGAATCAGATGCGGGGAATCAGAGGCGGGCAATCAGAGCTGGGGAATCAGAGGTGGGGAATCAGAGTTGGGGAATCAGAGGCGGGGACTTAGATATGGGGAAACAGAGGCGGGGAATCAGAGGCGGGGAATCAGATATGGGGAATCAGAGGTGGGGAATCAGAGGCAGGGAATCAGATGTGCGGAATCAGAGATGGGGAATCAGAGGCAGGGAATCAGAATCAGAAGCAGGTAATAAGACGCGGGGAATCAGAGGCGGGGAATCAGAGCTGGGGAATCAGAGGCAGTGATTCAGAGGCGGGGAATCAGAGGCAGGGAATCGGATGTGCCAAATCAGAGATGGGGAATCAGAGGTGGGGAATCAGAGGCGGTGAATTAGACATAGGTAATCAGAGGTGGGGAATCAGAGGCAGGAAATCAGACACTGGGATTCAGAGGCGGGGAATCAGATATGGGGAAACAGAGGCGGGGAATCAGAGGCGGGCAAATAGAGGCGGGGATCAGATATGGGGAAACAGAGGAGGGGAATCAGAGGCGGGGAAACAGAGGCGGGGAATCAGATATGGGGAATCAGAGGTGGGGAATCAGAGGTTGGGAATCATAGGCGGGAAATCAGAGGTGGGGAATCAGAATCAGAAGCAGGGAATCAGAGGCAGGGAATCAGAGTTGGGGATTCAGAGGCGGGGAATCAGATATGGGGAAACAGAGGCGGGGAATCAGAGGCGGGCAAATAGAGGCGGGGATCAGATATGGGGAAACAGAGGAGGGGAATCAGAGGCGGGGAAACAGAGGCGGGGAATCAGATATGGGGAATCAGAGGTGGGGAATCAGAGGTTGGGAATCAGAGGCAGGGAATCGGAGGCTGGGAATCAGATGCATGGAATCAGATGCGGGGAATCAGAGGCGGGGAATCAGAGCTGGGGAATCAGAGGTGGGGAATCAAAGTTGGGGAATCAGAGTCGGGGACTTAGATATGGGGAAATAGAGGCGGGGAATCAGAGGTGGGGAACAGAAGGCGGGGAATCAGATATGGGGAATCAGAGATGGGGAATCAGAGGCAGGGAATTAGATGTGCGGAATCAGAGATGGGGAATCAGAGGTGGGGAATCAGAATCAGAAGCAGGGAATCAGAGGCAGGGAATCAGAGTTGGGGATTCAGAGGCGGGGAATCAGATATGGGGAAACAGAGGTGGGGAATCAGAGGCGGGAAAACAGAGGCGGGGAATTAGATATGGGGAATCAGAGGTGGGGAATCAGAGGTGGTGAATCAGAGATGGGGAATCACAGGCGGGGAATCAGAGGCAGGGAATAGAACGCGGGGAATCAGAGGCAGGGAATCAGAGTTGGGGCATCAGAGGTTGGGAATTAGATATGGGGAAACAGAGGCGGGGAATCAGAGGCGGGGAAACAGAGGCGGGGAATCAGATATGGGGAATCAGAGGTGGGGAAACAGAGGTGGGGAATCAGAGGTGGGAAAACAGAGGCGGGGAATTAGATATGGGGAATCAGAGGTGGGGAATCAGAGGTGGTGAATCAGAGATGGGGAATCACAGGCGGGGAATCAGAGGCAGGGAATAGAACGCGGGGAATCAGAGGCAGGGAATCAGAGTTGGGGCATCAGAGGTTGGGAATTAGATATGGGGAAACAGAGGCGGGGAATCAGAGGCGGGGAAACAGAGGCGGGGAATCAGATATGGGGAATCAGAGGTGGGGAATCAGAGGTTGGGAATCAGAGGCAGGGAATCAGAGGCTTGGAATCAGATGCAGGGAATCAGATGCGGGGAATCAGAGGCGGGGAATCAGAGCTGGGGAATCAGAGGCGGGGAATCAGAGTTGGGGAATCAGAGGCGGGGAATCAGATATGGGGAATCAGAGGCGGGGAATCAGAGGCGGGGAAACAGAGGGGGGGAATCAGATATGGGGAATCAGAGGTGGGGAATCAGGGGCGGGGTATCAGTGGCAGGGAATCAGAGGCGGGAAATCAGAGGCCGGGAATCAGAGGCGGTGAATCAGGGGCGGGGAATCAGAGGCAGGGAATCGGATGTGCGGAATCAGAGATGGGGAATCAGAGGTGGGGAATCAGAATCAGAAGCAGGGAATCATAGGCCGGGAATTAGAGGCCGGAATCAGATGCCGGGAATAAGAGGCCGGGAATCAGAGGTTGGGAATCAGAGTCCGGTAATCAGAGATGGGGAATCAGAGGCGGGGAATGAGATATGGGGAATCAGAGGCAGGGAATCAGAGGCGGGGAAACAGAGGTGAGGAATCAGATATGGGGATTCAGAGGTGGCGAATCAAAGGCGGTGAATCAGAGGCGGGGAATCAGAGCTGGGGAATCAGAGGCGGGGAATCAGAGTTGGGGAATCAGAGGCGGGGAATCAGAGTTGGGGAATCAGAGTAGGGGAATCAGAGGCAGGGAATCACATGTGCGGAATCAGAGATGGGGAATCAGAGGTGGGGAATCAGAGGCGGTGAATCAGAGATGGGGAATCAGAGGCGGTGAATCAGAGGCAGGAAATCAGACACGGGGATTCAGAGGCTGGGAATCAGACGGGGGGAATCAAAGGCGGGGAATCAGAGCTGGGGAATCAGAGGCAGGGAATCAGAGTTGGGGATTCAGAGGCGGGGAATCAGATATGGGGAAACAGAGGCGGGGAATCAGAGGCGGGAAAACAGAGGCGGGGAATTAGATATGGGGAATCAGAGGTGGGGAATCAGAGGTGGTGAATCAGAGATGGGGAATCACAGGCGGGGAATCAGAGGCAGGGAATAGAACGCGGGGAATCAGAGGCAGGGAATCAGAGTTGGGGCATCAGAGGTTGGGAATTAGATATGGGGAAACAGAGGCGGGGAATCAGAGGTGGGGAAACAGAGGCGGGGAATCAGATATGGGGAATCAGAGGTGGGGAATCAGAGGCAGGGAATCAGATGTGCGGAATCAGAGATGGGGAATCAGAGGCAGGGAATCAGAATCAGAAACGGGGAATCAGAGGCCGGCAATCAGAGGCCGGGAATCAGAAGCTGGGAATAAGAGGCCGGGATTCAGAGGTGGGGAATCAGAGTCCGGGAATCAGAGATGGGGATTCAGAGGCGGGGAATGAGATATGGAGAATCAGAGGCGGGGAATCAGAGGCGTGGAAACAGAGGTGGGGAATCAGATATGGGGAATCAGAGGTGGCGAATCAAAGGCGGTGAATCAGAGATGGGGAATCAGAGGCGGGGAATCAGAGGCAGGGAATCAAACACAGGGAATGAGAGGCGGGGAATCAGAGCTGGGGAATCAGAGGCGGGGAATCAGAGTTGGGGAATCAGAGGCGGGGAATCAGATATGGGGAAACAGGGGCCGGGAATCAGAGGCGGGGAAACAGAGGCGGGGAATCAGGTATGGGGAATCAGAGGTGTGGAATCAGAGGTTGGGAATCAGAGGCAGGGAATCAGAGGCGGGGAAACAGAGGCGGGGAATCAGATATGGGGAATGGAGGTGGCGAATCAAAGGCGGTGAAACAGAGATGGGGAATCAGGGCAGGGAATCAGAGGCAGGGAATCAAACACGGGGAATCAGAGCTGGGGAATCAGAGGCGGGGAATTAGAGTTGGGGAATCAGAGGAGGGGAATCAGAGGCCGGGAAACAGAGGCGGGGAATCAGATATGGGGAATCAGAGGTGGGGAATCAGATGTTGGGAATCAGAGGCAGGGAACCAGAGGCGGGGAAACAGAGGCGGGGAATCAGATATGGGGAATCAGAGGTGGGGAATCAGAGGTTGGGAATCAGAGGCAGGTAATCAGAGGCTTGGAATCAGATGCAGGGAATCAGATGCGGGGAATCAGAGGCGGGGAATCAGAGCTGGGGAATCAGAGGCGGGGAATCAGAGTTGGGGAATCAGAGGCGGGGAATCAGATATGGGGAATCAGAGGCGGGGAATCAGAGGCGGGTAAACAGAGGCGGGGAATCAGATATGGGGAATCAGAGGTGGGGAATCAGGGGCGGGGAATCAGAGGCAGGGAATCGGATGTGCGGAATCAGAAATGGGGAATCAGAGGTGGGGAATCAGAATCAGAAGCAGGGAATCAGAGGCCGGGAATTAGAGGCCGGAATCAGATGCCGGGAATAAGAGGCCGGGAATCAGAGGTTGGGAATCAGAGTCCGGGAATCAGAGATGGGGAATCAGAGGCGGGGAATGAGATATGGGGAATCAGAGGAAGGGAATCAGAGGCGGGGAAACAGAGGCGAGGAATCAGATATGGGGATTCAGAGGTGGCGAATCAAATGCGGTGAATCAGAGGCGGGGAATCAGAGCTGGGGAATCAGAGGCGGGGAATCAGAGGCAGGGAATCAGATGTGCGGAATCAGAGATGGGGAATCAGAGGTGGGGAATCAGAGGCGGTGAATCAGAGATGGGGAATCAGAGTCGGGGAATCAGAGGCAGGGAATCAGATGTGCGGAATCAGAGATGGGGAATCAGAGGTGGGGAATCAGAGGCGGTGAATCAGAGATGGCGAATCAGAGGCGGTGAATCAGAGGCAGGAAATCAGACACGGGGATTCAGAGGCTGGGAATCAGACGGGGGGAATCAAAGGCGGGGAATCAGAGCTGGGGAAACAGAGGCAGGGAATCAGAGTTGGGGATTCAGAGGCGGGGAATCAGATATGGGGAAACAGAGGCGGGGAATCAGAGGCGGGAAAACAGAGGCGGGGAATTAGATATGGGGAATCAGAGGTGGGGAATCAGAGGTGGTGAATCAGAGATGGGGAATCACAGGCGGGGAATCAGAGGCAGGGAATAGAACGCGGGGAATCAGAGGCAGGGAATCAGAGTTGGGGCATCAGAGGTTGGGAATTAGATATGGGGAAACAGAGGCGGGGAATCAGAGGTGGGGAATCAGGGCGGGGTATCAGTGGCAGGGAATCAGAGGCGGGAAATCAGAGGCCGGGAATCAGAGGCGGTGAATCAGAGGCGGGGAATCAGAGGCAGCGAATCGGATGTGCGGAATCAGAGATGGGGAATCTGAGGTGGGGAATCAGAGGCGGTGAATCAGACATGGGTAATCAGAGGCGGGGAATCAGAGGCAGGAAATCAGACACGGGGAATCAGAGGCGGGGAATCAGAGCTGGGGAATTAGATGCAGGGAATCAGAGTTGGGGATTCAGAGGCGGGGAATCAGATATGGGGAAACAGTGGCGGGGAATCAGAGGCGGGGAAACAGAGGCGGGGAATCAGATATGGGGAATCAGAGGTGGGGAATCTGAGGTTGGGAATCACAGGCAGGGAATCAGAGGCTGGGAATCAGATGCAGGGAATCAGATGCGGGGAATCAGAGGCGGGGAATCAGAGCTGGGGAATCAGAGGTGGGGAATCAGAGTTGGGGAATCAGAGGCGGGGACTTAGATATGGGGAAACAGAGGCGGGGAATCAGAGGCGGGGAATCAGATATGGGGAATCAGAGGTGGGGAATCAGAGGCAGGGAATCAGATGTGCGGAATCAGAGATGGGGAATCAGAGGCAGGGAATCAGAATCAGAAGCAGGGAATAAGACGCGGGGAATAAGAGGCGGGGAATCAGAGCTGGGGAATCAGAGGCAGTGATTCAGAGGCGGTGAATCAGAGGCAGGGAATCGGATGTGCAGAATCAGAGATGGGGAATCAGAGGTGGGGAATCAGAGGCGGTGAATCAGACATGGGTAATCAGAGGTGGGGAATCAGAGGCAGGAAATCAGGCACGGGGAATCAGAGGCGGGGAATCAGAGCTGGGAAATTAGAGGCAGGGAATCAGAGTTGGGGATTCAGAGGCGGGGAATCAGATATGGGGAAACAGAGGCGGGGAATCAGAGGCGGGCAAATAGAGGCGGGGATCAGATATGGGGAAACAGAGGAGGGGAATCAGAGGCGGGGAAACAGAGGCGGGGAATCAGATATGGGGAATCAGAGGTGGGGAATCAGAGGTTGGGAATCAGAGGCAGGGAATCAGAGGCTGGGAATCAGATGCATGGAATCAGATGCGGGGAATCAGAGGCGGGGAATCAGAGCTGGGGAATCAGAGGTGGGGAATCAAAGTTGGGGAATCAGAGTCGGGGACTTAGATATGGGGAAACAGAGGCGGGGAATCAGAGGTGGGGAACAGAAGGCGGGGAATCAGATATGGGGAATCAGAGATGGGGAATCAGAGGCAGGGAATTAGATGTGCGGAATCAGAGATGGGGAATCAGAGGTGGGGAATCAGAATCAGAAGCAGGGAATCAGAGGCAGGGAATCAGAGTTGGGGATTCAGAGGCGGGGAATCAGATATGGGGAAACAGAGGTGGGGAATCAGAGGCGGGAAAACAGAGGCGGGGAATTAGATATGGCGAATCAGAGGTGGGGAATCAGAGGTGGTGAATCAGAGATGGGGAATCACAGGCGGGGAATCAGAGGCAGGGAATAGAACGCGGGGAATCAGAGGCAGGGAATCAGAGTTGGGGCATCAGAGGTTGGGAATTTGATATGGGGAAACAGAGGCGGGGAATCAGAGGCGGGGAAACAGAGGCGAGGAATCAGATATGGGGAATCAGAGGTGTGGAATCAGAGGTTGGGAATCAGAGGCAGGGAATCAGAGGCGGGGAAACAGAGGCGGGGAATCAGATATGGGGAATCAGAGGTGGCGAATCAAAGGCGGTGAAACAGAGATGGGGAATCAGGGCAGGGAATCAGAGGCAGGGAATCAAACACGGGGAATCAGAGCTGGGGAATCAGAGGCGGGGAATTAGAGTTGGGGAATCCGAGGAGGGGAATCAGAGGCGGGGAAACAGGCGGGGAATCAGATATGGGGAATCAGAGGTGGGGAATCAGATGTTGGGAATCAGAGGCAGGGAATCAGAGGCGGGTAATCAGAGGCGGGGAATCAGAGGCAGGGAATCAGATGTGCGGAATCGAAGATGGGGAATCAGAGGCAGGGAATCAGAGGCGGGGAATCAGAGGCGGGGAATCAGAGGCCGGGAATCAGATATGGGGAAACAGAGGCGGGGAATCAGAGGCGGGGAAACAGAGGCGGGGAATCAGATATGGGAAATCAGAGGTGGGGAATCAGAGGTTGGGAATCAGAGGCAGGGAATCAGAGGCTTGGAATCAGATGCAGGGAATCAGATGCGGGGAATCAGAGGCGGGGAATCAGAGCTGGAGAATCAGAGGTGGGGAATCAGAGTTGGGGAATCAGAGGCGGGGACTTAGATATTTGGAAACAGAGGCGGGGAATCAGAGGCGGGGAAACAGAGGCGGGGAATCAGATATGGGGAATCAGAGGCAGGGAATCAGAATCAGAAGCAGGGAATCAGAGGCCGGGGATCAGAGGCCGGAATCAGATGCCGGGAATAAGAGGCCGGGAATCAGAGGTGGGGAATCAGAGTCCGGGAATCAGAGATGGGGATTCAGAGGCGGGGAATGAGATATGGGGAATCAGAGGCGGGGAATCAGAGGCGGGGAAACAGAGGCGGGGTATCAGATATGGGGAATCAGAGGTGGTGAATCAAAGGCGGTGAATCAGAGATGGGGAATCAGAGGCCGGGAATCAGAGGCAGGGAATCAAACACGGGGAATCAGAGGCGGGGAATCAGAGCTGTGGAATCAGAGGCGGGGAATCATAGCTGGCGAATCAGAGGCGGGGAATCAGAGGTGGGGAATCAGAGGCGGGGAATCAGATATTGTTAATCAGAGCTGGGGAATCCGAGGCGGGGAAACAGAGGCGGGGAATCAGATATGGGGAATCAGAGGTGGGGAATCAGAGGTTGTGAATCAGACGCGGGGAATCAGAGGCGGGGATTCAGAGCTGGAGAATCAGAGGCGGGGAATCGGAGTTGGGGAATCAGAGGCGGGGAATCAGATATGGGGAATCAGAGGCGGGGAATCAGATATGGGGAATCAGAGGCGGGGAATCAGAGGCGGGAAATCAGAGGCCGGGAATCAGAGGCGGTGAATCAGAGGCGGGGAATCAGAGGCAGGGAATCGGATGTGCGGAATCAGAGATGGGGAATCAGAGGTGGGGAATCAGAGGCGGTGAATCAGAGGCAGGAAATCAGACACGGGGAATCAGAGGCGGGGAATCAGAGCTGGGGAATTAGATGCAGGGAATCAGAGTTGGGGATTCAGAGGCGGGGAATCAGATATGGGGAAACAGTGGCGGGGAATCAGAGGCGGGGAAACAGAGGCGGGGAATCAGATATGGGGAATCAGAGGTGGGGAATCAGAGCTGGGGAATCAGAGGTGGGGAATCAGAGTTGGGGAATCAGAGGCGGGGACTTAGATATGGGGAAACAGAAGCGCGGGAATCAGAGGCGGGGAAACAGAGGCGGGGAATCAGATATGGGGAATCAGAGGTGGGGAATCAGAGGCAGGGAATCAGAATCAGAAGCAGGGAATAAGACGCGGGAAATCTGAGGCGGGGATTCAGAGCTGGGGAATCAGAGGCTGTGAATCAGAGGCGGGGAATCAGAAGCAGGGAATCGGATGTGCAGAATCAGAGATGGGGAATCAGAGGTGGGGAATCAGAGGCGCTGAATCAGACATGGGTAATCAGAGGCGGGGAATGAGAGGCAGGAAATCAGACACGGGGAATCTGAGGCGGGGAATCAGAGGCGGGGAATCAGAGGCAGGGAATGGGATGTGCGGAATCAGAGATGGGGAATCAGAGGTGGGGAATCAGAGGCGGTGAATCAGACATGGGTAATCAGAGGCGGAGAATCAGAGGCAGGAAATCAGACACGGGGAATCAGAGGCGGGGAATCAGAGCTGGGAAATTAGAGGCAGGGAATCAGAGTTGGGGATTCAGAGGCGGGAATCAGATATGGGGAAACAGAGGCGGGGAATCAGAGGCGGGCAAATAGAGGCGGGGATCAGATATGGGGAAACAGAGGAGGGGAATCAGAGGCGGGGAAACAGAGGCGGGGAATCACATATGGGGAATCAGAGGTGGGGAATCAGAGGTTGGGAATCAGAGGCAGGGAATCAGAGGCTGGGAATCAGATGCATGGAATCAGATGCGGGGAATCAGAGGCGGGGAATCAGAGCTGGGGAATCAGAGGTGGGGAATCAAAGTTGGGGAATCAGAGTCGGGGACTTAGATATGGGGAAACAGAGGCGGGGAATCAGAGGTGGGGAACAGAAGGCGGGGAATCAGATATGGGGAATCAGAGATGGGGAATCAGAGGCAGGGAATTAGATGTGCGGAATCAGAGATGGGGAATCAGAGGTGGGGAATCAGAATCAGAAGCAGGGAATCAGAGGCAGGGAATCAGAGTTGGGGATTCAGAGGCGGGGAATCAGATATGGGGAAACAGAGGTGGGGAATCAGAGGCGGGAAAACAGAGGCGGGGAATTAGATATGGGGAATCAGAGGTGGGGAATCAGAGGTGGTGAATCAGAGATGGGGAATCACAGGCGGGGAATCAGAGGCAGGGAATAGAACGCGGGGAATCAGAGGCAGGGAATCAGAGTTGGGGCATCAGAGGTTGGGAATTTGATATGGGGAAACAGAGGCGGGGAATCAGAGGCGGGGAAACAGAGGCGAGGAATCAGATATGGGGAATCAGAGGTGTGGAATCAGAGGTTGGGAATCAGAGGCAGGGAATCAGAGGCGGGGAAACAGAGGCGGGGAATCAGATATGGGGAATCAGAGGTGGCGAATCAAAGGCGGTGAAACAGAGATGGGGAATCAGGGCAGGGAATCAGAGGCAGGGAATCAAACACGGGGAATCAGAGCTGGGGAATCAGAGGCGGGGAATTAGAGTTGGGGAATCCGAGGAGGGGAATCAGAGGCGGGGATACAGGCGGGGAATCAGATATGGGGAATCAGAGGTGGGGAATCAGATGTTGGGAATCAGAGGCAGGGAATCAGAGGCGGGTAATCAGAGGCGGGGAATCAGAGGCAGGGAATCAGATGTGCGGAATCGAAGATGGGGAATCAGAGGCAGGGAATCAGAGGCGGGGAATCAGAGGCGGGGAATCAGAGGCCGGGAATCAGATATGGGGAAACAGAGGCGGGGAATCAGAGGCGGGGAAACAGAGGCGGGGAATCAGATATGGGAAATCAGAGGTGGGGAAACAGAGGATGGGAATCAGAGGCAGGGAATCAGAGGCTTGGAATCAGATGCAGGGAATCAGATGCGGGGAATCAGAGGCGGGGAATCAGAGCTGGAGAATCAGAGGTGGGGAATCAGAGTTGGGGAATCAGAGGCGGGGACTTAGATATTGGGAAACAGAGGCGGGGAATCAGAGGCGGGGAAACAGAGGCGGGGAATCAGATATGGGGAATCAGAGGCAGGGAATCAGAATCAGAAGCAGGGAATCAGAGGCCGGGGATCAGAGGCCGGAATCAGATGCCGGGAATAAGAGGCCGGGAATCAGAGGTGGGGAATCAGAGTCCGGGAATCAGAGATGGGGATTCAGAGGCGGGGAATGAGATATGGGGAATCAGAGGCGGGGAATCAGAGGCGGGGAAACAGAGGCGGGGTATCAGATATGGGGAATCAGAGGTGGTGAATCAAAGGCGGTGAATCAGAGATGGGGAATCAGAGGCCGGGAATCAGAGGCAGGGAATCAAACACGGGGAATCAGAGGCGGGGAATCAGAGCTGTGGAATCAGAGGCGGGGAATCATAGCTGGCGAATCAGAGGCGGGGAATCAGAGGTGGGGAATCAGAGGCGGGGAATCAGATATTGTTAATCAGAGCTGGGGAATCCGAGGCGGGGAAACAGAGGCGGGGAATCAGATATGGGGAATCAGAGGTGGGGAATCAGAGGTTGTGAATCAGACGCGGGGAATCAGAGGCGGGGATTCAGAGCTGGAGAATCAGAGGCGGGGAATCGGAGTTGGGGAATCAGAGGCGGGGAATCAGATATGGGGAATCAGAGGCGGGGAATCAGATATGGGGAATCAGAGGCGGGGAATCAGAGGCGGGAAATCAGAGGCCGGGAATCAGAGGCGGTGAATCAGAGGCGGGGAATCAGAGGCAGGGAATCGGATGTGCGGAATCAGAGATGGGGAATCAGAGGTGGGGAATCAGAGGCGGTGAATCAGACATGGGTAATCAGAGGCGGGTAATCAGAGGCAGGAAATCAGACATGGGGAATCAGAGGCGGGGAATCAGAGCTGGGGAATTAGATGCAGGGAATCAGAGTTGGGGATTCAGAGGCGGGAATCAGATATGGGGAAACAGTGGCGGGGAATCAGAGGCGGGGAAACAGAGGCGGGGAATCAGATATGGGGAATCAGAGGTGGGGAATCAGAGCTGGGGAATCAGAGGTGGGGAATCAGAGTTGGGGAATCAGAGGCGGGGACTTAGATATGGGGAAACAGAAGCGCGGGAATCAGAGGCGGGGAAACAGAGGCGGGGAATCAGAATCAGAAGCAGGGAATAAGACGCGGGGAATCTGAGGCGGGGAATCAGATATGGGGAATCAGAGGTGGGGAATCAGAGGCAGGGAATCAGATGTGCGGAATCAGAGATGGGGAATCAGAGGCATGGAATCAGAATCAGAAGCAGGTAATAAGACGCGGGGAATCAGAGGCGGGGAATCAGAGCTGGGGAATCAGAGGCAGTGATTCAGAGGCGGGGAATCAGAGGCAGGGAATCGGATGTGCCAAATCAGAGATGGGGAATCAGAGGTGGGGAATCAGAGGCGGTGAATTAGACATAGGTAATCAGAGGTGGGGAATCAGAGGCAGGAAATCAGACACTGGGATTCAGAGGCGGGGAATCAGATATGGGGAAACAGAGGCGGGGAATCAGAGGCGGGCAAATAGAGGCGGGGATCAGATATGGGGAAACAGAGGAGGGGAATCAGAGGCGGGGAAACAGAGGCGGGGAATCAGATATGGGGAATCAGAGGTGGGGAATCAGAGGTTGGGAATCATAGGCGGGAAATCAGAGGTGGGGAATCAGAATCAGAAGCAGGGAATCAGAGGCAGGGAATCAGAGTTGGGGATTCAGAGGCGGGGAATCAGATATGGGGAAACAGAGGCGGGGAATCAGAGGCGGGCAAATAGAGGCGGGGATCAGATATGGGGAAACAGAGGAGGGGAATCAGAGGCGGGGAAACAGAGGCGGGGAATCAGATATGGGGAATCAGAGGTGGGGAATCAGAGGTTGGGAATCAGAGGCAGGGAATCGGAGGCTGGGAATCAGATGCATGGAATCAGATGCGGGGAATCAGAGGCGGGGAATCAGAGCTGGGGAATCAGAGGTGGGGAATCAAAGTTGGGGAATCAGAGTCGGGGACTTAGATATGGGGAAATAGAGGCGGGGAATCAGAGGTGGGGAACAGAAGGCGGGGAATCAGATATGGGGAATCAGAGATGGGGAATCAGAGGCAGGGAATTAGATGTGCGGAATCAGAGATGGGGAATCAGAGGTGGGGAATCAGAATCAGAAGCAGGGAATCAGAGGCAGGGAATCAGAGTTGGGGATTCAGAGGCGGGGAATCAGATATGGGGAAACAGAGGTGGGGAATCAGAGGCGGGAAAACAGAGGCGGGGAATTAGATATGGGGAATCAGAGGTGGGGAATCAGAGGTGGTGAATCAGAGATGGGGAATCACAGGCGGGGAATCAGAGGCAGGGAATAGAACGCGGGGAATCAGAGGCAGGGAATCAGAGTTGGGGCATCAGAGGTTGGGAATTAGATATGGGGAAACAGAGGCGGGGAATCAGAGGCGGGGAAACAGAGGCGGGGAATCAGATATGGGGAATCAGAGGTGGGGAAACAGAGGTGGGGAATCAGAGGTGGGAAAACAGAGGCGGGGAATTAGATATGGGGAATCAGAGGTGGGGAATCAGAGGTGGTGAATCAGAGATGGGGAATCACAGGCGGGGAATCAGAGGCAGGGAATAGAACGCGGGGAATCAGAGGCAGGGAATCAGAGTTGGGGCATCAGAGGTTGGGAATTAGATATGGGGAAACAGAGGCGGGGAATCAGAGGCGGGGAAACAGAGGCGGGGAATCAGATATGGGGAATCAGAGGTGGGGAATCAGAGGTTGGGAATCAGAGGCAGGGAATCAGAGGCTTGGAATCAGATGCAGGGAATCAGATGCGGGGAATCAGAGGCGGGGAATCAGAGCTGGGGAATCAGAGGCGGGGAATCAGAGTTGGGGAATCAGAGGCGGGGAATCAGATATGGGGAATCAGAGGCGGGGAATCAGAGGCGGGGAAACAGAGGGGGGGATTCAGATATGGGGAATCAGAGGTGGGGAATCAGGGGCGGGGTATCAGTGGCAGGGAATCAGAGGCGGGAAATCAGAGGCCGGGAATCAGAGGCGGTGAATCAGGGGCGGGGAATCAGAGGCAGGGAATCGGATGTGCGGAATCAGAGATGGGGAATCAGAGGTGGGGAATCAGAATCAGAAGCAGGGAATCATAGGCCGGGAATTAGAGGCCGGAATCAGATGCCGGGAATAAGAGGCCGGGAATCAGAGGTTGGGAATCAGAGTCCGGTAATCAGAGATGGGGAATCAGAGGCGGGGAATGAGATATGGGGAATCAGAGGCAGGGAATCAGAGGCGGGGAAACAGAGGTGAGGAATCAGATATGGGGATTCAGAGGTGGCGAATCAAAGGCGGTGAATCAGAGGCGGGGAATCAGAGCTGGGGAATCAGAGGCGGGGAATCAGAGTTGGGGAATCAGAGGCGGGGAATCAGAGTTGGGGAATCAGAGTAGGGGAATCAGAGGCAGGGAATCACATGTGCGGAATCAGAGATGGGGAATCAGAGGTGGGGAATCAGAGGCGGTGAATCAGAGATGGGGAATCAGAGGCGGTGAATCAGAGGCAGGAAATCAGACACGGGGATTCAGAGGCTGGGAATCAGACGGGGGGAATCAAAGGCGGGGAATCAGAGCTGGGGAATCAGAGGCAGGGAATCAGAGTTGGGGATTCAGAGGCGGGGAATCAGATATGGGGAAACAGAGGCGGGGAATCAGAGGCGGGAAAACAGAGGCGGGGAATTAGATATGGGGAATCAGAGGTGGGGAATCAGAGGTGGTGAATCAGAGATGGGGAATCACAGGCGGGGAATCAGAGGCAGGGAATAGAACGCGGGGAATCAGAGGCAGGGAATCAGAGTTGGGGCATCAGAGGTTGGGAATTAGATATGGGGAAACAGAGGCGGGGAATCAGAGGTGGGGAAACAGAGGCGGGGAATCAGATATGGGGAATCAGAGGTGGGGAATCAGAGGCAGTGAATCAGATGTGCGGAATCAGAGATGGGGAATCAGAGGCAGGGAATCAGAATCAGAAACGGGGAATCAGAGGCCGGCAATCAGAGGCCGGGAATCAGAAGCTGGGAATAAGAGGCCGGGATTCAGAGGTGGGGAATCAGAGTCCGGGAATCAGAGATGGGGATTCAGAGGCGGGGAATGAGATATGGAGAATCAGAGGCGGGGAATCAGAGGCGTGGAAACAGAGGTGGGGAATCAGATATGGGGAATCAGAGGTGGCGAATCAAAGGCGGTGAATCAGAGATGGGGAATCAGAGGCGGGGAATCAGAGGCAGGGAATCAAACACAGGGAATGAGAGGCGGGGAATCAGAGCTGGGGAATCAGAGGCGGGGAATCAGAGTTGGGGAATCAGAGGCGGGGAATCAGATATGGGGAAACAGGGGCCGGGAATCAGAGGCGGGGAAACAGAGGCGGGGAATCAGGTATGGGGAATCAGAGGTGTGGAATCAGAGGTTGGGAATCAGAGGCAGGGAATCAGAGGCGGGGAAACAGAGGCGGGGAATCAGATATGGGGAATGGAGGTGGCGAATCAAAGGCGGTGAAACAGAGATGGGGAATCAGGGCAGGGAATCAGAGGCAGGGAATCAAACACGGGGAATCAGAGCTGGGGAATCAGAGGCGGGGAATTAGAGTTGGGGAATCAGAGGAGGGGAATCAGAGGCCGGGAAACAGAGGCGGGGAATCAGATATGGGGAATCAGAGGTGGGGAATCAGAGGTTGGGAATCAGAGGCAGGGAATCAGAGGCTTGGAATCAGATGCAGGGAATCAGATGCGGGGAATCAGAGGCGGGGAATCAGAGCTGGGGAATCAGAGGCGGGGAATCAGAGTTGGGGAATCAGAGGCGGGGAATCAGATATGGGGAATCAGAGGCGGGGAATCAGAGGCGGGTAAACAGAGGCGGGGAATCAGATATGGGGAATCAGAGGTGGGGAATCAGGGGCGGGGAATCAGAGGCAGGGAATCGGATGTGCGGAATCAGAAATGGGGAATCAGAGGTGGGGAATCAGAATCAGAAGCAGGGAATCAGAGGCCGGGAATTAGAGGCCGGAATCAGATGCCGGGAATAAGAGGCCGGGAATCAGAGGTTGGGAATCAGAGTCCGGGAATCAGAGATGGGGAATCAGAGGCGGGGAATGAGATATGGGGAATCAGAGGAAGGGAATCAGAGGCGGGGAAACAGAGGCGAGGAATCAGATATGGGGATTCAGAGGTGGCGAATCAAATGCGGTGAATCAGAGGCGGGGAATCAGAGCTGGGGAATCAGAGGCGGGGAATCAGAGGCAGGGAATCAGATGTGCGGAATCAGAGATGGGGAATCAGAGGTGGGGAATCAGAGGCGGTGAATCAGAGATGGGGAATCAGAGTCGGGGAATCAGAGGCAGGGAATCAGATGTGCGGAATCAGAGATGGGGATTCAGAGGCTGGGAATCAGACGGGGGGAATCAAAGGCGGGGAATCAGAGCTGGGGAATCAGAGGCAGGGAATCAGAGTTGGGGATTCAGAGGCGGGGAATCAGATATGGGGAAACAGAGGCGGGGAATCAGAGGCGGGAAAACAGAGGCGGGGAATTAGATATGGGGAATCAGAGGTGGGGAATCAGAGGTGGTGAATCAGAGATGGGGAATCACAGGCGGGGAATCAGAGGCAGGGAATAGAACGCGGGGAATCAGAGGCAGGGAATCAGAGTTGGGGCATCAGAGGTTGGGAATTAGATATGGGGAAACAGAGGCGGGGAATCAGAGGTGGGGAATCAGGGCGGGGTATCAGTGGCAGGGAATCAGAGGCGGGAAATCAGAGGCCGGGAATCAGAGGCGGTGAATCAGAGGCGGGGAATCAGAGGCAGCGAATCGGATGTGCGGAATCAGAGATGGGGAATCTGAGGTGGGGAATCAGAGGCGGTGAATCAGACATGGGTAATCAGAGGCGGGGAATCAGAGGCAGGAAATCAGACACGGGGAATCAGAGGCGGGGAATCAGAGCTGGGGAATTAGATGCAGGGAATCAGAGTTGGGGATTCAGAGGCGGGGAATCAGATATGGGGAAACAGTGGCGGGGAATCAGAGGCGGGGAAACAGAGGCGGGGAATCAGATATGGGGAATCAGAGGTGGGGAATCTGAGGTTGGGAATCACAGGCAGGGAATCAGAGGCTGGGAATCAGATGCAGGGAATCAGATGCGGGGAATCAGAGGCGGGGAATCAGAGCTGGGGAATCAGAGGTGGGGAATCAGAGTTGGGGAATCAGAGGCGGGGACTTAGATATGGGGAAACAGAGGCGGGGAATCAGAGGCGGGGAATCAGATATGGGGAATCAGAGGTGGGGAATCAGAGGCAGGGAATCAGATGTGCGGAATCAGAGATGGGGAATCAGAGGCAGGGAATCAGAATCAGAAGCAGGGAATAAGACGCGGGGAATAAGAGGCGGGGAATCAGAGCTGGGGAATCAGAGGCAGTGATTCAGAGGCGGTGAATCAGAGGCAGGGAATCGGATGTGCAGAATCAGAGATGGGGAATCAGAGGTGGGGAATCAGAGGCGGTGAATCAGACATGGGTAATCAGAGGTGGGGAATCAGAGGCAGGAAATCAGGCACGGGGAATCAGAGGCGGGGAATCAGAGCTGGGAAATTAGAGGCAGGGAATCAGAGTTGGGGATTCAGAGGCGGGGAATCAGATATGGGGAAACAGAGGCGGGGAATCAGAGGCGGGCAAATAGAGGCGGGGATCAGATATGGGGAAACAGAGGAGGGGAATCAGAGGCGGGGAAACAGAGGCGGGGAATCAGATATGGGGAATCAGAGGTGGGGAATCAGAGGTTGGGAATCAGAGGCAGGGAATCAGAGGCTGGGAATCAGATGCATGGAATCAGATGCGGGGAATCAGAGGCGGGGAATCAGAGCTGGGGAATCAGAGGTGGGGAATCAAAGTTGGGGAATCAGAGTCGGGGACTTAGATATGGGGAAACAGAGGCGGGGAATCAGAGGTGGGGAACAGAAGGCGGGGAATCAGATATGGGGAATCAGAGATGGGGAATCAGAGGCAGGGAATTAGATGTGCGGAATCAGAGATGGGGAATCAGAGGTGGGGAATCAGAATCAGAAGCAGGGAATCAGAGGCAGGGAATCAGAGTTGGGGATTCAGAGGCGGGGAATCAGATATGGGGAAACAGAGGTGGGGAATCAGAGGCGGGAAAACAGAGGCGGGGAATTAGATATGGCGAATCAGAGGTGGGGAATCAGAGGTGGTGAATCAGAGATGGGGAATCACAGGCGGGGAATCAGAGGCAGGGAATAGAACGCGGGGAATCAGAGGCAGGGAATCAGAGTTGGGGCATCAGAGGTTGGGAATTTGATATGGGGAAACAGAGGCGGGGAATCAGAGGCGGGGAAACAGAGGCGAGGAATCAGATATGGGGAATCAGAGGTGTGGAATCAGAGGTTGGGAATCAGAGGCAGGGAATCAGAGGCGGGGAAACAGAGGCGGGGAATCAGATATGGGGAATCAGAGGTGGCGAATCAAAGGCAGTGAAACAGAGATGGGGAATCAGGGCAGGGAATCAGAGGCAGGGAATCAAACACGGGGAATCAGAGCTGGGGAATCAGAGGCGGGGAATTAGAGTTGGGGAATCCGAGGAGGGGAATCAGAGGCGGGGAAACAGGCGGGGAATCAGATATGGGGAATCAGAGGTGGGGAATCAGATGTTGGGAATCAGAGGCAGGGAATCAGAGGCGGGTAATCAGAGGCGGGGAATCAGAGGCAGGGAATCAGATGTGCGGAATCGAAGATGGGGAATCAGAGGCAGGGAATCAGAGGCGGGGAATCAGAGGCGGGGAATCAGAGGCCGGGAATCAGATATGGGGAAACAGAGGCGGGGAATCAGAGGCGGGGAAACAGAGGCGGGGAATCAGATATGGGAAATCAGAGGTGGGGAATCAGAGGTTGGGAATCAGAGGCAGGGAATCAGAGGCTTGGAATCAGATGCAGGGAATCAGATGCGGGGAATCAGAGGCGGGGAATCAGAGCTGGAGAATCAGAGGTGGGGAATCAGAGTTGGGGAATCAGAGGCGGGGACTTAGATATTGGGAAACAGAGGCGGGGAATCAGAGGCGGGGAAACAGAGGCGGGGAATCAGATATGGGGAATCAGAGGCAGGGAATCAGAATCAGAAGCAGGGAATCAGAGGCCGGGGATCAGAGGCCGGAATCAGATGCCGGGAATAAGAGGCCGGGAATCAGAGGTGGGGAATCAGAGTCCGGGAATCAGAGATGGGGATTCAGAGGCGGGGAATGAGATATGGGGAATCAGAGGCGGGGAATCAGAGGCGGGGAAACAGAGGCGGGGTATCAGATATGGGGAATCAGAGGTGGTGAATCAAAGGCGGTGAATCAGAGATGGGGAATCAGAGGCCGGGAATCAGAGGCAGGGAATCAAACACGGGGAATCAGAGGCGGGGAATCAGAGCTGTGGAATCAGAGGCGGGGAATCATAGCTGGCGAATCAGAGGCGGGGAATCAGAGGTGGGGAATCAGAGGCGGGGAATCAGATATTGTTAATCAGAGCTGGGGAATCCGAGGCGGGGAAACAGAGGCGGGGAATCAGATATGGGGAATCAGAGGTGGGGAATCAGAGGTTGTGAATCAGACGCGGGGAATCAGAGGCGGGGATTCAGAGCTGGAGAATAAGAGGCGGGGAATCGGAGTTGGGGAATCAGAGGCGGGGAATCAGATATGGGGAATCAGAGGCGGGGAATCAGATATGGGGAATCAGAGGCGGGGAATCAGAGGCGGGAAATCAGAGGCCGGGAATCAGAGGCGGTGAATCAGAGGCGGGGAATCAGAGGCAGGGAATCGGATGTGCGGAATCAGAGATGGGGAATCAGAGGTGGGGAATCAGAGGCGGTGAATCAGACATGGGTAATCAGAGGCGGGTAATCAGAGGCAGGAAATCAGACACGGGGAATCAGAGGCGGGGAATCAGAGCTGGGGAATTAGATGCAGGGAATCAGAGTTGGGGATTCAGAGGCGGGGAATCAGATATGGGGAAACAGTGGCGGGGAATCAGAGGCGGGGAAACAGAGGCGGGGAATCAGATATGGGGAATCAGAGGTGGGGAATCAGAGCTGGGGAATCAGAGGTGGGGAATCAGAGTTGGGGAATCAGAGGCGGGGACTTAGATATGGGGAAACAGAAGCGCGGGAATCAGAGGCGGGGAAACAGAGGAGGGGAATCAGATATGGGGAATCAGAGGTGGGGAATCAGAGGCAGGGAATCAGAATCAGAAGCAGGGAATAAGACGCGGGAAATCTGAGGCGGGGATTCAGAGCTGGGGAATCAGAGGCTGTGAATCAGAGGCGGGGAATCAGAAGCAGGGAATCGGATGTGCAGAATCAGAGATGGGGAATCAGAGGTGGGGAATCAGAGGCGCTGAATCAGACATGGGTAATCAGAGGCGGGGAATGAGAGGCAGGAAATCAGACACGGGGAATCTGAGGCGGGGAATCAGAGGCGGGGAATCAGAGGCAGGGAATGGGATGTGCGGAATCAGAGATGGGGAATCAGAGGTGGGGAATCAGAGGCGGTGAATCAGACATGGGTAATCAGAGGCGGAGAATCAGAGGCAGGAAATCAGACACGGGGAATCAGAGGCGGGGAATCAGAGCTGGGAAATTAGAGGCAGGGAATCAGAGTTGGGGATTCAGAGGCGGGAATCAGATATGGGGAAACAGAGGCGGGGAATCAGAGGCGGGCAAATAGAGGCGGGGATCAGATATGGGGAAACAGAGGAGGGGAATCAGAGGCGGGGAAACAGAGGCGGGGAATCACATATGGGGAATCAGAGGTGGGGAATCAGAGGTTGGGAATCAGAGGCAGGGAATCAGAGGCTGGGAATCAGATGCATGGAATCAGATGCGGGGAATCAGAGGCGGGGAATCAGAGCTGGGGAATCAGAGGTGGGGAATCAAAGTTGGGGAATCAGAGTCGGGGACTTAGATATGGGGAAACAGAGGCGGGGAATCAGAGGTGGGGAACAGAAGGCGGGGAATCAGATATGGGGAATCAGAGATGGGGAATCAGAGGCAGGGAATTAGATGTGCGGAATCAGAGATGGGGAATCAGAGGTGGGGAATCAGAATCAGAAGCAGGGAATCAGAGGCAGGGAATCAGAGTTGGGGATTCAGAGGCGGGGAATCAGATATGGGGAAACAGAGGTGGGGAATCAGAGGCGGGAAAACAGAGGCGGGGAATTAGATATGGGGAATCAGAGGTGGGGAATCAGAGGTGGTGAATCAGAGATGGGGAATCACAGGCGGGGAATCAGAGGCAGGGAATAGAACGCGGGGAATCAGAGGCAGGGAATCAGAGTTGGGGCATCAGAGGTTGGGAATTTGATATGGGGAAACAGAGGCGGGGAATCAGAGGCGGGGAAACAGAGGCGAGGAATCAGATATGGGGAATCAGAGGTGTGGAATCAGAGGTTGGGAATCAGAGGCAGGGAATCAGAGGCGGGGAAACAGAGGCGGGGAATCAGATATGGGGAATCAGAGGTGGCGAATCAAAGGCGGTGAAACAGAGATGGGGAATCAGGGCAGGGAATCAGAGGCAGGGAATCAAACACGGGGAATCAGAGCTGGGGAATCAGAGGCGGGGAATTAGAGTTGGGGAATCCGAGGAGGGGAATCAGAGGCGGGGAAACAGGCGGGGAATCAGATATGGGGAATCAGAGGTGGGGAATCAGATGTTGGGAATCAGAGGCAGGGAATCAGAGGCGGGTAATCAGAGGCGGGGAATCAGAGGCAGGGAATCAGATGTGCGGAATCGAAGATGGGGAATCAGAGGCAGGGAATCAGAGGCGGGGAATCAGAGGCGGGGAATCAGAGGCCGGGAATCAGATATGGGGAAACAGAGGCGGGGAATCAGAGGCGGGGAAACAGAGGCGGGGAATCAGATATGGGAAATCAGAGGTGGGGAAACAGAGGATGGGAATCAGAGGCAGGGAATCAGAGGCTTGGAATCAGATGCAGGGAATCAGATGCGGGGAATCAGAGGCGGGGAATCAGAGCTGGAGAATCAGAGGTGGGGAATCAGAGTTGGGGAATCAGAGGCGGGGACTTAGATATTGGGAAACAGAGGCGGGGAATCAGAGGCGGGGAAACAGAGGCGGGGAATCAGATATGGGGAATCAGAGGCAGGGAATCAGAATCAGAAGCAGGGAATCAGAGGCCGGGGATCAGAGGCCGGAATCAGATGCCGGGAATAAGAGGCCGGGAATCAGAGGTGGGGAATCAGAGTCCGGGAATCAGAGATGGGGATTCAGAGGCGGGGAATGAGATATGGGGAATCAGAGGCGGGGAATCAGAGGCGGGGAAACAGAGGCGGGGTATCAGATATGGGGAATCAGAGGTGGTGAATCAAAGGCGGTGAATCAGAGATGGGGAATCAGAGGCCGGGAATCAGAGGCAGGGAATCAAACACGGGGAATCAGAGGCGGGGAATCAGAGCTGTGGAATCAGAGGCGGGGAATCATAGCTGGCGAATCAGAGGCGGGGAATCAGAGGTGGGGAATCAGAGGCGGGGAATCAGATATTGTTAATCAGAGCTGGGGAATCCGAGGCGGGGAAACAGAGGCGGGGAATCAGATATGGGGAATCAGAGGTGGGGAATCAGAGGTTGTGAATCAGACGCGGGGAATCAGAGGCGGGGATTCAGAGCTGGAGAATCAGAGGCGGGGAATTGGAGTTGGGGAATCAGAGGCGGGGAATCAGATATGGGGAATCAGAGGCGGGGAATCAGATATGGGGAATCAGAGGCGGGGAATCAGAGGCGGGAAATCAGAGGCCGGGAATCAGAGGCGGTGAATCAGAGGCGGGGAATCAGAGGCAGGGAATCGGATGTGCGGAATCAGAGATGGGGAATCAGAGGTGGGGAATCAGAGGCGGTGAATCAGACATGGGTAATCAGAGGCGGGTAATCAGAGGCAGGAAATCAGACATGGGGAATCAGAGGCGGCGAATCAGAGCTGGGGAATTAGATGCAGGGAATCAGAGTTGGGGATTCAGAGGCGGGAATCAGATATGGGGAAACAGTGGCGGGGAATCAGAGGCGGGGAAACAGAGGCGGGGAATCAGATATGGGGAATCAGAGGTGGGGAATCAGAGCTGGGGAATCAGAGGTGGGGAATCAGAGTTGGGGAATCAGAGGCGGGGACTTAGATATGGGGAAACAGAAGCGCGGGAATCAGAGGCGGGGAAACAGAGGCGGGGAATCAGAATCAGAAGCAGGGAATAAGACGCGGGGAATCTGAGGCGGGGAATCAGAGCTGGGGAATCAGAGGCTGTGAATCAGAGGCGGGGAATCAGAAGCAGGGAATCGGATGTGCGGAATCAGAGATGGGGAATCAGAGGTGGGGAATCAGAGGCGCTGAATCAGACATGGGTAATCAGAGGCGGGGAATCAGAGGCAGGAAATCAGACACGGGGAATCTGAGGCGGGGAATCAGAGGCGGGGAATCAGAGGCAGGGAATGGGATGTGCGGAATCAGAGATGGGGAATCAGAGGTGGGGAATCAGAGGCGGTGAATCAGACATGGGTAATCAGAGGCGGAGAATCAGAGGCAGGAAATCAGACACGGGGAATCAGAGGCGGGGAATCAGAGCTGGGGAATTAGATGCAGGGAATCAGAGTTGGGGATTCAGAGGCGGGGAATCAGATATGGGGAAACTGAGGTGGGGAATCAGAGGTGGGCAAATAGAGGCGGGGAATCAGATATGGGGAAACAGAGGCGGGGAATCAGAGGCGGGGAAACAGAGGCGGGGAATTAGATATGGGGAATCAGAGGTGGGGAATCAGAGGTTGGGAATCACAGGCAGGGAATCAGAGGCTGTGAATCAGATGCAGGGAATCAGATGCGGGGAATCAGAGGCGGGGAATCAGAGCTGGGGAATCAGAGATGGGGAATCAGAGTTGGGGAATCAGAGGCGGGGACTTAGATATGGGGAAACAGAGGCGGGGAATCAGAGGCGGGGAAACAGAGGCGGGGAATCAGATATGGGGAATCAGAGGTGGGGAATCAGAGGCAGGGAATCAGATGTGCGGAATCAGAGATGGGGAATCAGAGGCAGGGAATCGGAATCAGAAGCAGGGAATAAGACGCGGGGAATCAGAGGCGGGGAATCAGAGCTGGGGAATCAGAGGCAGTGAATCAGAGGCGGGGAATCAGAGGCAGGGAATCGGATGTGCGGAATCAGAGATGGGGAATCAGAGGTGGGGAATCAGAGGGGGTGAATCAGACATGGGTAATCAGAGGCAGGGAATCAGAGGCAGGAAATCAGACACGGGGAATCAGAGGCGGGGAATCAGAGCTGGGAAATTAGAGGCAGGGAATCAGAGTTGGGGATTCAGAGGCGGGGAATCAGATATGGGGAAACAGAGGCGGGGAATCAGAGGCGGGCAAATAGAGGCGGGGATCAGATATGGGGAAACAGAGGAGAGGAATCAGAGGCGGGGAAACAGAGGCGGTGTATCAGATATGGGGAATCAGAGGTGGGGAATCAGAGGATGGGAATCAGAGGCAGGGAATCAGAGGCTGGGAATCAGATGCATGGAATCAGATGCGGGGAATCAGAGGCGGGGAATCAGAGCTGGGGAATCAGAGGTGGGGAATCAAAGTTGGGGAATCAGAGTCGGGGACTTAGATATGGGGAAACAGAGGCGCGGAATCAGAGGTGGGGAACAGAAGGCGGGGAATCAGATATGGGGAATCAGAGATGGGGAATCAGAGGTTGGGAATCAGAGGCAGGGAATCAGAGGCTGGGAATCAGATGCATGGAATCAGATGCGGGGAATCAGAGGCGGGGAGTCAGAGCTGGGGAATCAGAGGTGGGGAATCAAAGTTGGGGAATCAGAGTCGGGGACTTAGATATGGGGAAACAGAGGCGGGGAATCAGAGGTGGGGAACAGAAGGCGGGGAATCAGATATGGGGAATCAGAGATGGGGAATCAGAGGCAGGGAATTAGATGTGCGGAATCAGAGATGGGGAATCAGAGGTGGGGAATCAGAATCAGAAGCAGGGAATCAGAGGCAGGGAATCAGAGTTGGGGATTCAGAGGCGGGGAATCAGATATGGGGAAACAGAGGTGGGGAATCAGAGGCAGGAAAACAGAGGCGGGGAATTAGATATGGGGAATCAGAGGTGGGGAATCAGAGGTGGTGAATCAGAGATGGGGAATCACAGGCGGGGAATCAGAGGCAGGGAATAGAACGCGGGGAATCAGAGGCAGGGAATCAGAGTTGGGGCATCAGAGGTTGGGAATTTGATATGGGGAAACAGAGGCGGGGAATCAGAGGCGGGGAAACAGAGGCGAGGAATCAGATATGGGGAATCAGAGGTGTGGAATCAGAGGTTGGGAATCAGAGGCAGGGAATCAGAGGCGGGGAAACAGAGGCGGGGAATCAGATATGGGGAATCAGAGGTGGCGAATCAAAGGCGGTGAAACAGAGATGGGGAATCAGGGCAGGGAATCAGAGGCAGGGAATCAAACACGGGGAATCAGAGCTGGGGAATCAGAGGCGGGGAATTAGAGTTGGGGAATCCGAGGAGGGGAATCAGAGGCGGGGAAACAGGTGGGGAATCAGATATGGGGAATCAGAGGTGGGGAATCAGATGTTGGGAATCAGAGGCAGGGAATCTGAGGCGGGTAATCAGAGGCGGGGAATCAGAGGCAGGGAATCAGATGTGCGGAATCGAAGATGGGGAATCAGAGGCAGGGAATCAGAGGCGGGGAATCAGAGGCGGGGAATCAGAGGCCGGGAATCAGATATGGGGAAACAGAGGCGGGGAATCAGAGGCGGGGAAACAGAGGCGGGGAATCAGATATGGGAAATCAGAGGTGGGGAATCAGAGGTTGGGAATCAGAGGCAGGGAATCAGAGGCTTTGAATCAGATGCAGGGAATCAGATGCTGGGAATCAGAGGCGGGGAATCAGAGCTGGAGAATCAGAGGTGGGGAATCAGAGTTGGGGAATCAGAGGCGGGGACTTAGATATTGGGAAACAGAGGCGGGGAATCAGAGGCGGGGAAACAGAGGCGGGGAATCAGATATGGGGAATCAGAGGCAGGGAATCAGAATCAGAAGCAGGGAATCAGAGGCCGGGGATCAGAGGCCGGAATCAGATGCCGGGAATAAGAGGCCGGGAATCAGAGGTGGGGAATCAGAGTCCGGGAATCAGAGATGGGGATTCAGAGGCGGGGAATGAGATATGGGGAATCAGAGGCGGGTAATCAGAGGCGGGGAAACAGAGGCGGGGAATCAGATATGGGGAATCAGAGGTGGGGAATCAGAGGTTGTGAATCAGACGCGGGGAATCAGAGGCGGGGATTCAGAGCTGGAGAATCAGAGGCGGGGAATCGGAGTTGGGGAATCAGAGGCGGGGAATCAGATATGGGGAATCAGAGGCGGGGAATCAGATATGGGGAATCAGAGGCGGGGAATCAGAGGCGGGAAATCAGAGGCCGGGAATCAGAGGCGGTGAATCAGAGGCGGGGAATCAGAGGCAGGGAATCGGATGTGCGGAATCAGAGATGGGGAATCAGAGGTGGGGAATCTGAGGCGGTGAATCAGACATGGGTAATCAGAGGCGGGTAATCAGAGGCAGGAAATCAGACACGGGGAATCAGAGGCGGGGAATCAGAGCTGGGGAATTAGATGCAGGGAATCAGAGTTGGGGATTCAGAGGCGGGGAATCAGATATGGGGAAACAGTGGCGGGGAATCAGAGGCGGGGAAACAGAGGCAGGGAATCAGATATGGGGAATCAGAGGTGGGGAATCAGAGCTGGGGAATCAGAGGTGGGGAATCAGAGTTGGGGAATCAGAGGCGGGGACTTAGATATGGGGAAACAGAAGCGCGGGAATCAGAGGCGGGGAATCAGAGGCAGGGAATCAGATGTGCGGAATCAGAGATGGGGAATCAGAGGCAGGGAATCAGAATCAGAAGCAGGGAATAAGACGCGGGGAATCAGAGGCGGGGAATCAGAGCTGGGGAATCAGAGGCAGTGAATCAGAGGCGGGGAATCAGAGGCAGGGAATCGGATGTGCGGAATCAGAGATGGGGAATCAGAGGTGGGGAATCAGAGGGGGTGAATCAGACATGGGTAATCAGAGGCAGGGAATCAGAGGCAGGAAATCAGACACGGGGAATCAGAGGCGGGGAATCAGAGCGGGGAAATTAGAGGCAGGGAATCAGAGTTGGGGATTCAGAGGCGGGGAATCAGATATGGGGAAACAGAGGCGGGGAATCAGAGGCGGGCAAATAGAGGCGGGGATCAGATATGGGGAAACAGAGGAGAGGAATCAGAGGCGGGGAAACAGAGGCGGTGTATCAGATATGGGGAATCAGAGGTGGGGAATCAGAGGATGGGAATCAGAGGCAGGGAATCAGAGGCTGGGAATCAGATGCATGGAATCAGATGCGGGGAATCAGAGGCGGGGAATCAGAGCTGGGGAATCAGAGGTGGGGAATCAAAGTTGGGGAATCAGAGTCGGGGACTTAGATATGGGGAAACAGAGGCGCGGAATCAGAGGTGGGGAACAGAAGGCGGGGAATCAGATATGGGGAATCAGAGATGGGGAATCAGAGGTTGGGAATCAGAGGCAGGGAATCAGAGGCTGGGAATCAGATGCATGGAATCAGATGCGGGGAATCAGAGGCGGGGAATCAGAGCTGGGGAATCAGAGGTGGGGAATCAAAGTTGGGGAATCAGAGTCGGGGACTTAGATATGGGGAAACAGAGGCGGGGAATCAGAGGTGGGGAACAGAAGGCGGGGAATCAGATATGGGGAATCAGAGATGGGGAATCAGAGGCAGGGAATTAGATGTGCGGAATCAGAGATGGGGAATCAGAGGTGGGGAATCAGAATCAGAAGCAGGGAATCAGAGGCAGGGAATCAGAGTTGGGGATTCAGAGGCGGGGAATCAGATATGGGGAAACAGAGGTGGGGAATCAGAGGCGGGAAAACAGAGGCGGGGAATTAGATATGGGGAATCAGAGGTGGGGAATCAGAGGTGGTGAATCAGAGATGGGGAATCACAGGCGGGGAATCAGAGGCAGGGAATAGAACGCGGGGAATCAGAGGCAGGGAATCAGAGTTGGGGCATCAGAGGTTGGGAATTTGATATGGGGAAACAGAGGCGGGGAATCAGAGGCGGGGAAACAGAGGCGAGGAATCAGATATGGGGAATCAGAGGTGTGGAATCAGAGGTTGGGAATCAGAGGCAGGGAATCAGAGGCGGGGAAACAGAGGCGGGGAATCAGATATGGGGAATCAGAGGTGGCGAATCAAAGGCGGTGAAACAGAGATGGGGAATCAGGGCAGGGAATCAGAGGCAGGGAATCAAACACGGGGAATCAGAGCTGGGGAATCAGAGGCGGGGAATTAGAGTTGGGGAATCCGAGGAGGGGAATCAGAGGCGGGGAAACAGGTGGGGAATCAGATATGGGGAATCAGAGGTGGGGAATCAGATGTTGGGAATCAGAGGCAGGGAATCTGAGGCGGGTAATCAGAGGCGGGGAATCAGAGGCAGGGAATCAGATGTGCGGAATCGAAGATGGGGAATCAGAGGCAGGGAATCAGAGGCGGGGAATCAGAGGCGGGGAATCAGAGGCCGGGAATCAGATATGGGGAAACAGAGGCGGGGAATCAGAGGCGGGGAAACAGAGGCGGGGAATCAGATATGGGAAATCAGAGGTGGGGAATCAGAGGTTGGGAATCAGAGGCAGGGAATCAGAGGCTTTGAATCAGATGCAGGGAATCAGATGCTGGGAATCAGAGGCGGGGAATCAGAGCTGGAGAATCAGAGGTGGGGAATCAGAGTTGGGGAATCAGAGGCGGGGACTTAGATATTGGGAAACAGAGGCGGGGAATCAGAGGCGGGGAAACAGAGGCGGGGAATCAGATATGGGGAATCAGAGGCAGGGAATCAGAATCAGAAGCAGGGAATCAGAGGCCGGGGATCAGAGGCCGGAATCAGATGCCGGGAATAAGAGGCCGGGAATCAGAGGTGGGGAATCAGAGTCCGGGAATCAGAGATGGGGATTCAGAGGCGGGGAATGAGATATGGGGAATCAGAGGCGGGTAATCAGAGGCGGGGAAACAGAGGCGGGGAATCAGATATGGGGAATCAGAGGTGGGGAATCAGAGGTTGTGAATCAGACGCGGGGAATCAGAGGCGGGGATTCAGAGCTGGAGAATCAGAGGCGGGGAATCGGAGTTGGGGAATCAGAGGCGGGGAATCAGATATGGGGAATCAGAGGCGGGGAATCAGATATGGGGAATCAGAGGCGGGGAATCAGAGGCGGGAAATCAGAGGCCGGGAATCAGAGGCGGTGAATCAGAGGCGGGGAATCAGAGGCAGGGAATCGGATGTGCGGAATCAGAGATGGGGAATCAGAGGTGGGGAATCAGAGGCGGTGAATCAGACATGGGTAATCAGAGGCGGGTAATCAGAGGCAGGAAATCAGACACGGGGAATCAGAGGCGGGGAATCAGAGCTGGGGAATTAGATGCAGGGAATCAGAGTTGGGGATTCAGAGGCGGGGAATCAGATATGGGGAAACAGTGGCGGGGAATCAGAGGCGGGGAAACAGAGGCGGGGAATCAGATATGGGGAATCAGAGGTGGGGAATCAGAGCTGGGGAATCAGAGGTGGGGAATCAGAGTTGGGGAATCAGAGGCGGGGACTTAGATATGGGGAAACAGAAGCGCGGGAATCAGAGGCGGGGAAACAGAGGCGGGGAATCAGATATGGGGAATCAGAGGTGGGGAATCAGAGGCAGGGAATCAGAATCAGAAGCAGGGAATAAGACGCGGGGAATCTGAGGCGGGGAATCAGAGCTGGGGAATCAGAGGCTGTGAATCAGAGGCGGGGAATCAGAAGCAGGGAATCGGATGTGCGGAATCAGAGATGGGGAATCAGAGGTGGGGAATCAGAGGCGCTGAATCAGACATGGGTAATCAGAGGCGGGGAATCAGAGGCAGGAAATCAGACACGGGGAATCTGAGGTGGGGAATCAGAGGCGGGGAATCAGAGGCAGGGAATGGGATGTGCGGAATCAGAGATGGGGAATCAGAGGTGGGGAATCAGAGGCGGTGAATCAGACATGGGTAATCAGAGGCGGAGAATCAGAGGCAGGAAATCAGACACGGGGAATCAGAGGCGGGGAATCAGAGCTGGGGAATTAGATGCAGGGAATCAGAGTTGGGGATTCAGAGGCGGGGAATCAGATATGGGGAAACTGAGGTGGGGAATCAGAGGTGGGCAAATAGAGGCGGGGAATCAGATATGGGGAAACAGAGGCGGGGAATCAGAGGCGGGGAAACAGAGGCGGGGAATTAGATATGGGGAATCAGAGGTGGGGAATCAGAGGTTGGGAATCACAGGCAGGGAATCAGAGGCTGTGAATCAGATGCAGGGAATCAGATGCGGGGAATCAGAGGCGGGGAATCAGAGCTGGGGAATCAGAGATGGGGAATCAGAGTTGGGGAATCAGAGGCGGGGACTTAGATATGGGGAAACAGAGGCGGGGAATCAGAGGCGGGGAAACAGAGGCGGGGAATCAGATATGGGGAATCAGAGGTGGGGAATCAGAGGCAGGGAATCAGATGTGCGGAATCAGAGATGGGGAATCAGAGGCAGGGAATCAGAATCAGAAGCAGGGAATAAGACGCGGGGAATCAGAGGCGGGGAATCAGAGCTGGGGAATCAGAGGCAGTGAATCAGAGGCGGGGAATCAGAGGCAGGGAATCGGATGTGCGGAATCAGAGATGGGGAATCAGAGGTGGGGAATCAGAGGGGGTGAATCAGACATGGGTAATCAGAGGCAGGGAATCAGAGGCAGGAAATCAGACACGGGGAATCAGAGGCGGGTAATCAGAGCTGGGAAATTAGAGGCAGGGAATCAGAGTTGGGGATTCAGAGGCGGGGAATCAGATATGGGGAAACAGAGGCGGGGAATCAGAGGCGGGCAAATAGAGGCGGGTATCAGATATGGGGAAACAGAGGAGAGGAATCAGAGGCGGGGAAACAGAGGCGGTGTATCAGATATGGGGAATCAGAGGTGGGGAATCAGATGATGGGAATCAGAGGCAGGGAATCAGAGGCTGGGAATCAGATGCATGGAATCAGATGCGGGGAATCAGAGGCGGGGAATCAGAGCTGGGGAATCAGAGGTGGGGAATCAAAGTTGGGGAATCAGAGTCGGGGACTTAGATATGGGGAAACAGAGGCGCGGAATCAGAGGTGGGGAACAGAAGGCGGGGAATCAGATATGGGGAATCAGAGATGGGGAATCAGAGGCAGGGAATTAGATGTGCGGAATCAGAGATGGGGAATCAGAGATGGGGAATCAGAATCAGAAGCAGGGAATCAGAGGCAGGGAATCAGAGTTGGGGATTCAGAGGTGGGGAATCAGAGGTGGTGAATCAGAGATGGGGAATCACAGGCGGGGAATCAGAGGCAGGGAATAGAACGCGGGGAATCAGAGGCAGGGAATCAGAGTTGGGGCATCAGAGGTTGGGAATTAGATATGGGGAAACAGAGGCGGGGAATCAGAGGCGGGGAAACAGAGGCGGGGAATCAGATATGGGGAATCAGAGGTGGGGAATCAGAGGTTGGGAATCAGAGGCAGGGAATCAGAGGCTTGGAATCAGATGCAGGGAATCAGATGCGGGGAATCAGAGGCGGGGAATCAGAGCTGGGGAATCAGAGGCGGGGAATCAGAGTTGGGGAATCAGAGGCGGGGAATCAGATATGGGGAATCAGAGGCGGGGAATCAGAGGCGGGGAAACAGAGGCCGGGAATCAGATATGGGGAATCAGAGGTGGGGAATCAGGGGCGGGGTATCAGTGGCAGGGAATCAGAGGCGGGAAATCAGAGGCCGGGAATCAGAGGCGGTGAATCAGGGGCGGGGAATCAGAGGCAGGGAATCGGATGTGCGGAATCAGAGATGGGGAATCAGAGGTGGGGAATCAGAATCAGAAGCAGGGAATCAGAGGCCGGGAATTAGAGGCCGGAATCAGATGCCAGGAATAAGAGGCCGGGAATCAGAGGTTGGGAATCAGAGTCCGGGAATCAGAGATGGGGAGTCAGAGGCGGGGAATGAGATATGGGGAATCAGAGGCGGGGAATCAGAGGCGGGGAAACAGAGGCGAGGAATCAAATATGGGGATTCAGAGGTGGCGAATCAAAGGCGGTGAATCAGAGGCGGGGAATCAGAGCTGGGGAATCAGAGGCGGGGAATCAGAGTTGGGGAATCAGAGGCGGGGAATCAGAGCTGGGGAATCAGAGTCGGGGAATCAGAGGCAGGGAATCAGATGTGCGGAATCAGAGATAGGGAATCAGAGGTGGGGAATCAGAGCTTGAGAATCAGAGGTGGGGAATCAGAGTTGGGGAATCAGAGGCGGGGACTTAGATATTGGGAAACAGAGGCGGGGAATCAGAGGCGGGAAAACAGAGGCGGGGAATCAGATATGGGGAATCAGAGGTGGGGAATCAGAGGCAGGGAATCAGATGTGCGCAATCAGAGATGGGGAATCAGAGGCAGGGAATCAGAATCAGAAGCAGGGAATCAGAGGCCGGGGATCAGAGGCCGGAATCAGATGCCGGGAATAAGAGGCCGGGAATCAGAGGTGGGGAATCAGAGTCCGGGAATCAGAGATGGGGATTCAGAGGCGGGGAATGAGATATGGGGAATCAGAGGCGGGGAATCAGAGGCGGGGAAACAGAGGCGGGGAATCAGATATGGGGAATCAGAGTTGGCGAATCAAAGGCGGTGAATCAGAGATGGGGAATCAGAGGCCGGGAATAAGAGGCAGTGAATCAAACACGGGGAATCAGAGGCGGGGAATCAGAGCTGGGGAATCAGAGGCGGGGAATAATAGCTGGCGAATCAGAGGCCGGGAATCAGAGGTGGGGAATCAGAGGCGGGGAATCAGATATTGTTAATCAGACGTGGGGAATCAGAGGCGGGGAAACAGAGGCGGGGAATCAGATATGGGGAATCAGAGGTGGGGAATCAGATGTTGTGAATCAGAGATGGAGAATCAGAGGCGGGGAATCAGAGGCCGGTAATCAGACACGGGGAATCAGAGGCGGGGATTCAGAGCTGGAGAATCAGAGGCGGGGAATCAGAGTTGGGGAATCAGAGGCGGGGAATCAGATATGGGGAATCAGATGCGGGGAATCAGAGGCGGGGAAACAGAGGCGGGGAATCAGATATGGGGAATCAGAGGTGGGGAATCAGGAGCGGGGTATCAGTGGCAGGGAATCAGAGGCGAGAAATCAGAGGCCGGGAATCAGAGGCGGTGAATCAGAGGCGGGGAATCAGAGGCAGGGAATCGGATGTGCGGAATCAGAGATGGGGAATCAGAGGTGGGGAATCAGAGGCGGTGAATCAGACATGGGTAATCAGAGGCGGGGAATCAGAGGCAGGAAATCAGACACGGGGAATCAGAGGCGGGGAATCAGAGCTGGGGAATTAGATGCAGGGAATCAGAGTTGGGGATTCAGAGGCGGGGAATCAGATATGGGGAAACAGTGGCGGGGAATCAGAGGCGGGGAAACAGAGGCGGGGAATCAGATATGGGGAATCAGAGGTGGGGAATCAGAGGTTGGGAATCACAGGCAGGGAATCAGAGGCTGGGAATCAGATGCAGGGAATCAGATGCGGGGAATCAGAGGCGGGGAATCAGAGCTGGGGAATCAGAGGTGGGGAATCAGAGTTGGGGAATCAGAGGCGGGGACTTAGATATGGGGAAACAGAGGCGGGGAATCAGAGGCGGGGAAACAGAGGCGGGGAATCAGATATGGGGAATCAGAGGTGGGGAATCAGAGGCAGGGAATCAGATATGCGGAATCAGAGATGGGGAATCAGAGGCAGGGAATCAGAATCAGAAGCAGGGAATAAGACGCGGGGAATCAGAGGCGGGGAATCAGAGCTGGGGAATCAGAGGCAGTGAATCAGAGGCGGGGAATCAGAGGCAGGGAATCGGATGTGCCGAATCAGAGATTGGGAATCAGAGGTGGGGAATCAGAGGCGGTGAATCAGACATGGGTAATCAGAGGCGGGGAATCAGAGGCAGGAAATCAGACACGGGGAATCAGAGGCAGGGAATCAGAGCTGGGAAATTAGAGGCAGGGAATCATAGTTGGGGATTCAGAGGCGGGGAATCAGATATGGGGAAACAGAGGCGGGGAATCAGAGGCGGTGAATCAGGGGCGGGGAATCAGAGGCAGGGAATCGGATGTGCGGAATCAGAGATGGGGAATCAGAGGTGGGGAATCAGAATCAGAAGCAGGGAATCAGAGGCCGGGAATTAGAGGCCGGAATCAGATGCCAGGAATAAGAGGCCGGGAATCAGAGGTTGGGAATCAGAGTCCGGGAATCAGAGATGGGGAGTCAGAGGCGGGGAATGAGATATGGGGAATCAGAGGCGGGGAATCAGAGGCGGGGAAACAGAGGCGAGGAATCAAATATGGGGATTCAGAGGTGGCGAATCAAAGGCGGTGAATCAGAGGCGGGGAATCAGAGCTGGGGAATCAGAGGCGGGGAATCAGAGTTGGGGAATCAGAGGCGGGGAATCAGAGCTTGGGAATCAGAGTCGGGGAATCAGAGGCAGGGAATCAGATGTGCGGAATCAGAGATAGGGAATCAGAGGTGGGGAATCAGAGCTTGAGAATCAGAGGTGGGGAATCAGAGTTGGGGAATCAGAGGCGGGGACTTAGATATTGGGAAACAGAGGCGGGGAATCAGAGGCGGGAAAACAGAGGCGGGGAATCAGATATGGGGAATCAGAGGTGGGGAATCAGAGGCAGGGAATCAGATGTGCGCAATCAGAGATGGGGAATCAGAGGCAGGGAATCAGAATCAGAAGCAGGGAATCAGAGGCCGGGGATCAGAGGCCGGAATCAGATGCCGGGAATAAGAGGCCGGGAATCAGAGGTGGGGAATCAGAGTCCGGGAATCAGAGATGGGGATTCAGAGGCGGGGAATGAGATATGGGGAATCAGAGGCGGGGAATCAGAGGCGGGGAAACAGAGGCGGGGAATCAGATATGGGGAATCAGAGTTGGCGAATCAAAGGCGGTGAATCAGAGATGGGGAATCAGAGGCCGGGAATAAGAGGCAGTGAATCAAACACGGGGAATCAGAGGCGGGGAATCAGAGCTGGGGAATCAGAGGCGGGGAATAATAGCTGGCGAATCAGAGGCCGGGAATCAGAGGTGGGGAATCAGAGGCGGGGAATCAGATATTGTTAATCAGACGTGGGGAATCAGAGGCAGGGAAACAGAGGCGGGGAATCAGATATGGGGAATCAGAGGTGGGGAATCAGATGTTGTGAATCAGAGATGGAGAATCAGAGGCGGGGAATCAGAGGCCGGTAATCAGACACGGGGAATCAGAGGCGGGGATTCAGAGCTGGAGAATCAGAGGCGGGGAATCAGAGTTGGGGAATCAGAGGCGGGGAATCAGATATGGGGAATCAGATGCGGGGAATCAGAGGCGGGGAAACAGAGGCGGGGAATCAGATATGGGGAATCAGAGGTGGGGAATCAGGAGCGGGGTATCAGTGGCAGGGAATCAGAGGCGGGAAATCAGAGGCCGGGAATCAGAGGCGGTGAATCAGAGGCGGGGAATCAGAGGCAGGGAATCGGATGTGCGGAATCAGAGATGGGGAATCAGAGGTGGGGAATCAGAGGCGGTGAATCAGACATGGGTAATCAGAGGCGGGGAATCAGAGGCAGGAAATCAGACACGGGGAATCAGAGGCGGGGAATCAGAGCTGGGGAATTAGATGCAGGGAATCAGAGTTGGGGATTCAGAGGCGGGGAATCAGATATGGGGAAACAGTGGCGGGGAATCAGAGGCAGGGAAACAGAGGCGGGGAATCAGATATGGGGAATCAGAGGTGGGGAATCAGAGGTTGGGAATCACAGGCAGGGAATCAGAGGCTGGGAATCAGATGCAGGGAATCAGATGCGGGGAATCAGAGGCGGGGAATCAGAGCTGGGGAATCAGAGGTGGGGAATCAGAGTTGGGGAATCAGAGGCGGGGACTTAGATATGGGGAAACAGAGGCGGGGAATCAGAGGCGGGGAAACAGAGGCGGGGAATCAGATATGGGGAATCAGAGGTGGGGAATCAGAGGCAGGGAATCAGATATGCGGAATCAGAGATGGGGAATCAGAGGCAGGGAATCAGAATCAGAAGCAGGGAATAAGACGCGGGGAATCAGAGGCGGGGAATCAGAGCTGGGGAATCAGAGGCAGTGAATCAGAGGCGGGGAATCAGAGGCAGGGAATCGGATGTGCCGAATCAGAGATTGGGAATCAGAGGTGGGGAATCAGAGGCGGTGAATCAGACATGGGTAATCAGAGGCGGGGAATCAGAGGCAGGAAATCAGACACGGGGAATCAGAGGCAGGGAATCAGAGCTGGGAAATTAGAGGCAGGGAATCATAGTTGGGGATTCAGAGGCGGGGAATCAGATATGTGGAAACAGAGGCGGGGAATCAGAGGCGGGCAAATAGAGGCGGTGATCAGATATGGGGAAACAGAGGAGGGGAATCAGAGGCGGGGAAACAGAGGCGGGGAATCAGATATGGGGAATCAGAGGTGGGGAATCAGAGGTTGGGAATCAGAGGCAGGGAATCAGAGGCTGGGAATCAGATGCATGGAATCAGATGCGGGGAATCAGAGGCGGGGAATCAGAGTTGGGGATTCAGAGGCGGGGAATCAGATATGGGGAAACAGAGGTGGGGAATCAGAGGCGGGAAAACAGAGGCGGGGAATTAGATATGGGGAATCAGAGGTGGGGAATCAGAGGTGGTGAATCAGAGATGGGGAATCACAGGCGGGGAAACAGAGGCAGGGAATAGAACGCGGGGAATCAGAGGCAGGGAATCAGAGTTGGGGCATCAGAGGTTGGGAATTAGATATGGGGAAACAGAGGCGGGGAATCAGAGGCGGGGAAACAGAGGCGGGGAATCAGATATGGGGAATCAGAGGTGGGGAATCAGAGGTTGGGAATCAGAGGCAGGGAATCAGAGGCTTGGAATCAGATGCAGGGAATCAGATGCGGGGAATCAGAGGCGGGGAATCAGAGCTGGGGAATCAGAGGCGGGGAATCAGAGTTGGGGAATCAGAGGCGGGGAATCAGATATGGGGAATCAGAGGCGGGGAATCAGAGGCGGGGAAACAGAGGGGGGGAATCAGATATGGGGAATCAGAGGTGGGGAATCAGGGGCGGGGTATCAGTGGCAGGGAATCAGAGGCGGGAAATCAGAGGCCGGGAATCAGAGGCGGTGAATCAGGGGCGGGGAATCAGAGGCAGGCAATCGGATGTGCGGAATCAGAGATGGGGAATCAGAGGTGGGGAATCAGAATCAGAAGCTGGGAATCAGAGGCCGGGAATTAGAGGCCGGAATCAGATGCCGGGAATAAGATGCCATGAATCAGAGGTTGGGAATCAGAGTCCGGGAATCAGAGATGGGGAATCAGAGGCGGGGAATGAGATATGGGGAATGAGAGGCAGGGAATCAGAGGCGGGGAAACAGAGGCGAGGAATCAGATATGGGGATTCAGAGGTGGCGAATCAAAGGCGGTGAATCAGAGGCGGGGAATCAGAGCTGGGGAATCAGAGGCGGGGAATCAGAGTTAGGGAATCAGAGGCGGGGAATCAGAGCTGGGGAATCAGAGTCGGGGAATCAGAGGCAGGGAATCACATGTGCGGAATCAGAGATGGGGAATCAGAGGTGGGGAATCAGAGGCGGTGAATCAGAGATGGGGAATCAGAGGCGGTGAATCAGAGGCAGGAAATCAGACACGGGGATTCAGAGGCTGGGAATCAGACGGGGGGAATCAAAGGCGGGGAATCAGAGCTGGGGAATCAGAGGCAGGGAATCAGAGTTGGGGATTCAGAGGCGGGGAATCAGATATGGGGAAACAGAGGCGGGGAATCAGAGGCGGGAAAACAGAGGCGGGGAATTAGATATGGGGAATCAGAGGTGGGGAATCAGAGGTGGTGAATCAGAGATGGGGAATCACAGGCGGGGAATCAGAGGCAGGGAATAGAACGCGGGGAATCAGAGGCAGGGAATCAGAGTTGGGGCATCATAGGTTGGGAATTAGATATGGGGAATCAGAGGTGGGGAATCAGAGGCAGGGAATCAGATGTGCGGAATCAGAGATGGGGAATCAGAGGCAGGGAATCAGAATCAGAAGCGGGGCATCAGAGGCCGGGAATCAGAGGCCGGGAATCAGATGCTGGGAATAAGAGGCCGGGAATCAGAGGTGGGGAATCAGAGACCGGGAATCAGAGATGGGGATTCAGAGGCGGGGAATCAGATATGGGGAATGGAGGTGGGGAATCAGAGGCGGTGAAACAGAGATGGGGAATCAGGGCAGGGAATCAGAGGCAGGAAATCAAACACGGGGAATCAGAGCTGGGGAATCAGAGGCGGGTAATTAGAGTTGGGGAATCAGAGGAGGGGAATCAGAGGCCGGGAAACAGAGGCGGGGAATCAGATATGGGGAATCAGAGGTGGGGAATCAGATGTTGGGAATAAGAGACAGGGAACCAGAGGCGGGGAAACAGAGGCGGGGAATCAGATATGGGGAATCAGAGGTGGGGAATCAGAGGTTGGGAATCAGAGGCAGGGAATCAGAGGCTTGGAATCAGATGCAGGGAATCAGATGCGGGGAATCAGAGGCGGGGAATCAGAGCTGGGGAATCAGAGGCAAGGATTCAGAGTTGGGGAATCAGAGGCGGGGAATCAGATATGGGGAATCAGAGGCGGGGAATCAGAGGCGGGTAAACAGAGGCGGGGAATCAGATATGGGGAATCAGAGGTGGGGAATCAGGGGCGGGGTATCAGTGGCAGGGAATCAGATGCGGGAAATCAGAGGCCGGGAATCAGAGGCGGTGAATCAGGGGCGGGGAATCAGAGGCAGGGAATCGGATGTGCGGAATCAGAAATGGGGAATCAGAGGTGGGGAATCAGAATCAGAAGCAGGGAATCAGAGGCCGGGAATTAGAGGCCGGAATCAGATGCCGGGAATAAGAGGCCGGGAATCAGAGGTTGGGAATCAGAGTCCGGGAATCAGAGATGGGGAATCAGAGGCGGGGAATGAGATATGGGGAATCAGAGGAAGGGAATCAGAGGCGGGGAAACAGAGGCGAGGAATCAGATATGGGGATTCAGAGGTGGCGAATCATATGCGGTGAATCAGAGGCGGGGAATCAGAGCTGGGGAATCAGAGGCGGGGAATCAGAGTTGGGGAATCAGAGGCGGGGAATCAGAGCTGGGGAATCAGAGTCGGGGAATCAGAGGCAGGGAATCAGATGTGCGGAATCAGAGATGGGGAATCAGAGTTGGGGAATCAGAGGCGGTGAATCAGAGATGGGGAATCAGAGGCAGTGAATCAGAGGCAGGAAATCAGACACGGGGATTCAGAGGCTGGGAATCAGACGGGGGGAATCAAAGGCGGGGAATCAGAGCTGGGGAATCAGAGGCAGGGAATCAGAGTTGGGGATTCAGAGGCGGGGAATCAGATATGGGGAAACAGAGGCGGGGAATCAGAGGCGGGAAAACAGAGGCGGGGAATTAGATATGGGGAATGAGAGGTGGGGAATCAGAGGTGGTGAATCAGAGATGGGGAATCACAGGCGGGGAATCAGAGGCAGGGAATAGAACGCGGGGAAACAGAGGCAGGGAATCAGAGTTGGGGCATCAGAGGTTCGGAATTAGATATGGGGAAACAGAGGCGGGGAATCAGAGGTGGGGAATCAGGGGCGGGGTATCAGTGGCAGGGAATCAGAGGCGGGAAATCAGAGGCCGGGAATCAGAGGCGGTGAATCAGAGGCGGGGAATCAGAGGCAGGGAATCGGATGTGCGGAATCAGAGATGGGGAATCAGAGGTGGGGAATCAGAGGCGGTGAATCAGACATGGGTAATCAGAGGCGGGGAATCAGAGGCAGGAAATCAGACACGGGGAATCAGAGGCGGGGAATCAGAGCTGGGGAATTAGATGCAGGGAATCAGAGTTGGGGATTCAGAGGCGGGGAATCAGAGGCTGGGAATCAGATATGGGGAATCAGAGGTGGGGAATCAGAGGTTGGGAATCACAGGCAGGGAATCAGAGGCGGGGAAACAGAGGCGGGGAATCAGATATGGGGAATCAGAGGTGGGGAATCAGAGGTTGGGAATCACAGGCAGGGAATCAGAGGCTGGGAATCAGATGCAGGGAATCAGACACGGGGAATCAGAGGCGGGGAATCAGAGCTGGGGAATCAGAGGTGGGGAATCAGAGTTGGGGAATCAGAGGCGGGGACTTAGATATGGGGAAACAGAGGTGGGGAATCAGAGGCGGGGAATCAGATATGGGGAATCAGAGGTGGGGAATCAGAGGCAGGGAATCAGATGTGCGGAATCAGAGATGGGGAATCAGAGGCAGGGAATCAGAATCAGAAGCAGGGAATAAGACGCGGGGAATCAGAGGCGGGGAATCAGAGCTGGGGAATCAGAGGCAGTGATTCAGAGGCGGGGAATCAGAGGCAGGGAATCGGATGTGCCAAATCAGAGATGGGGAATCAGAGGTGGGGAATCAGAGGCGGTGAATTAGACATGGGTAATCAGAGGTGGGGAATCAGAGGCAGGAAATCAGACACGGGGAATCAGAGGCGGGGAATCAGAGATGGGAAATTAGAGGCAGTGAATCAGAGTTGGGGATTCAGAGGCGGGGAATCAGATATGGGGAAACAGAGGCGGGGAATCAGAGGCGGGCAAATAGAGGCGGGGATCAGATATGGGGAAACAGAGGAGGGGAATCAGAGGCGGGGAAACAGAGGCGGGGAATCAGATATGGGGAATCAGAGGTGGGGAATCACAGGTTGGGAATCAGAGGCAGGGAATCAGAGGCTGGGAATCAGATGCATGGAATCAGATGCGGGGAATCAGAGCTGGGGAATCAGAGGTGGGGAATCAAAGTTGGGGAATCAGAGTCGGGGACTTAGATATGGGGAAACAGAGGCGGGGAATCAGAGGTGGGGAACAGAAGGCGGGGAATCGGATATGGGGAATCAGAGATGGGGAATCAGAGGTGGGGAATCAGAGGCGGGAAAACAGAGGCGGGGAATTAGATATGGGGAATCAGAGGTGGGGAATCAGAGGTGGTGAATCAGAGATGGGGAATCACAGGCGGGGAATCAGAGGCAGGGAATAGAACGCGGGGAATCAGAGGCAGGGAATCAGAGTTGGGGCATCAGAGGTTGGGAATTAGATATGGGGAAACAGAGGCGGGGAATCAGAGGCAGGGAAACAGAGGCAGGGAATCAGATATGGGGAATCAGAGGTGGGGAATCAGAGGTTGGGAATCAGAGGCAGGAAATCAGAGGCTTGGAATCAGATGCAGGGAATCAGATGCGGGGAATCAGAGGCGGGGAATCAGAGCTGGGGAATCAGAGGCGGGGAATCAGAGTTGGGGAATCAGAGGCGGGGAATCAGATATGGGGAATCAGAGGCGGGGAATCAGAGGCGGGGAAACAGAGGGGGGGAATCAGATATGGGGAATCAGAGGTGGGGAATCAGGGGCGGGGTATCAGTGGCAGGGAATCAGAGGAGGGAAATCAGAGGCCGGGAATCAGAGGCGATGAATCAGGGGCGGGGATTCAGAGGCAGGGAATCGGATGTGCGGAATCAGAGATGGGGAATCAGAGGTGGGGAATCAGAATCAGAAGCAGGGAATCAGAGGCCGGGAATTAGAGGCCGGAATCAGATGCCGGGAATAAGAGGCCGGGAATCAGAGGTTGGGAATCAGAGTCCGGGAATCAGAAATGGGGAATCAGAGGCGGGGAATGAGATATGGGGAATCAGAGGAAGGGAATCAGAGGCGGGGAAACAGAGGCGAGGAATCAGATATGGGGATTCAGAGGTGGCGAATCAAATGCGGTGAATCAGAGGCGGGGAATCAGAGCTGGGGAATCAGAGGCGGGGAATCAGAGTTGGGGAATCAGAGGCGGGGAATCAGAGCTGGGGAATCAGAGTCGGGGAATCAGAGGCAGGGAATCAGATGTGCGGAATCAGAGATGGGGAATCAGAGGTGGGGAATCAGAGGCGGTGAATCAGAGATGGGGAATCAGAGGCGGTGAATCAGAGGCAGGAAATCAGACACGGGGATTCAGAGGCTGGGAATCAGACGGGGGGAATCAAAGGCGGGGATTCAGCGCTGGGGAATCAGAGGCAGGGAATCAGAGTTGGGGATTCAGAGGCGGGGAATCAGATATGGGGAAACAGAGGCGGGGAATCAGAGGCGGGAAAACAGAGGCGGGGAATTAGATATGGGGAATCAGAGGTGGGGAATCAGAGGTGGTGAATCAGAGATGGGGAATCACAGGCGGGGAATCAGAGGCAGGGAATAGAACGCGGGGAATCAGAGGCAGGGAATCAGAGTTGGGGCATCAGAGGTTCGGAATTAGATATGGGGAAACAGAGGCGGGGAATCAGAGGTGGGGAATCAGGGGCGGGGTATCAGTGGCAGGGAATCAGAGGCGGGAAATCAGAGGCCGGGAATCAGAGGCGGTGAATCAGAGGCGGGGAATCAGAGGCAGGGAATCGGATGTGCGGAATCAGAGATGGGGAATCAGAGGTGGGGAATCAGAGGCGGGGAATCAGAGTTGGGGGATCAGAGGCGGGGAATCAGAATTGGGGAATCAGAGATGGGGAATCAGAGATGGGGAATCAGAGGCGGGGAATCAGACGCGGGGAATCAGAGGTGGTGAATCAGAGATGTGGAATCAGAGGCGGGGAATCAGAGGCAGGGAATCAGACGCGGGGAATCAGAGGCGGGGAATCATAGCTGGCGAATCAGAGGTGGGGAATCAGAGGTGGGGAATCAGAGGCGGGGAATCAGATATTGGGAATCAGAGGTGGGGAATCAGAGGCGGGGAAACAGAGGCGGGGAAACAGATATGGGGAATCAGAGGTGGGGAATCAGAGTCCGGGAATCAGAGATGGGGAATCAGAGGCGGGGAATCAGAGGCCGGTAATCAGACGCGGGGAATCAGAGGCGGGGAATCAGATATGGGGAAATTAGAGGCAGGGAATCAGAGTTGGGGTAACAGAGGCGGGGAATCAGATATGGGGAAACAGAGGCGGGGAATCAGATGCGGGGAAACAGAGGAGGGGAATCAGAGGCGGGGAAACAGAGGCGGGGAATCAAACACGGGGAATCAGAGGTGGGGAATCAGAGGTTGGGAATCAGAGGCAGGGAATCAGAGGCGGGGAATCAGAGGCGGAGAATCAGAGGCAGGGAATCAGATGTGCGGAATCGGAGATGGGGAATCAGAGGCAGGGAATCAGAGGCGGGGAATCAGAGGCCGGGAATCAGATATGGGGAAACAGAGGCGGGGAATCAGAGGCGGGGAAACAGAGGCTGGGAATCAGATATGGGGAATCAGAGGTGGGGAATCAGAGGTTGGGAATCAGAGGCAGGGAATCAGAGGCTTGGAATCAGATGCAGGGAATCAGATGCGGGGAATCAGAGGCGGGCAATCAGAGCTGGGGAATCAGAGGCGGGGACTTAGATATTGGGAAACAGAGGCGGGGAATCAGAGGCGGGGAAACAGAGGAGGGGAATCAGATATGGGGAATCAGAGATGGGGAATCAGAGGCAGTGAATCAGATGTGCGGAATCAGAGATGGGGAATCAAAGGCAGGGAATCAGAATCAGAAGCAGGGAATCAGATGCCGGGAATCAGAGGCCGGAATCAGATGCCGGGAATAAGAGGCCGGAAATCAGAGGTGGGGAATCAGAGTCCGGGAATCAGAGATGGGGATTCAGAGGCGGGGAATGAGATATGGGGAATAAGAGGCGGGGAATCAGAGGCGGGGAAACAGAGGCTAGGAATCAGATATGGCGAATCAGAGGTGGCGAATCAAAGGCGGTGAATCAGAGATGGGGAATCAGAGGCGGGGAATCAGAGGCCGGTAATCAGACGCGGGGAATCAGAGGCGGGGAATCAGATATGGGGAATCAGAGGTGGGGAATCAGAGGCAGGGAATCAGATGTGCGGAATCAGAGATGGGGAATCAGAGGCAGGGAATCAGAATCAGAAGCAGGGAATAAGACGCGGGGAATCAGAGGCGGGGAATCAGAGCTGGGGAATCAGAGGCAGTGATTCAGAGGCGGGGAATCAGAGGCAGGGAATCGGATGTGCCAAATCAGAGATGGGGAATCAGAGGTGGGGAATCAGAGGCGGTGAATTAGACATGGGTAATCAGAGGTGGGGAATCAGAGGCAGGAAATCAGACACGGGGAATCAGAGGCGGGGAATCAGAGCTGGGAAATTAGAGGCAGTGAATCAGAGTTGGGGATTCAGAGGCGGGGAATCAGATATGGGGAAACAGAGGCGGGGAATCAGAGGCGGGCAAATAGAGGCGGGGATCAGATATGGGGAAACAGAGGAGGGGAATCAGAGGCGGGGAAACAGAGGCGGGGAATCAGATATGGGGAATCAGAGGTGGGGAATCACAGGTTGGGAATCAGAGGCAGGGAATCAGAGGCTGGGAATCAGATGCATGGAATCAGATGCGGGGAATCAGAGCTGGGGAATCAGAGGTGGGGAATCAAAGTTGGGGAATCAGAGTCGGGGACTTAGATATGGGGAAACAGAGGCGGGGAATCAGAGGTGGGGAACAGAAGGCGGGGAATCAGATATGGGGAATCAGAGATGGGGAATCAGAGGTGGGGAATCAGAGGCGGGAAAACAGAGGCGGGGAATTAGATATGGGGAATCAGAGGTGGGGAATCAGAGGTGGTGAATCAGAGATGGGGAATCACAGGCGGGGAATCAGAGGCAGGGAATAGAACGTGGGGAATCAGAGGCAGGGAATCAGAGTTGGGGCATCAGAGGTTGGGAATTAGATATGGGGAAACAGAGGCGGGGAATCAGAGGCAGGGAAACAGAGGCAGGGAATCAGATATGGGGAATCAGAGGTGGGGAATCAGAGGTTGGGAATCAGAGGCAGGAAATCAGAGGCTTGGAATCAGATGCAGGGAATCAGATGCGGGGAATCAGAGGCGGGGAATCAGAGCTGGGGAATCAGAGGCGGGGAATCAGAGTTGGGGAATCAGAGGCGGGGAATCAGATATGGGGAATCAGAGGCGGGGAATCAGAGGCGGGGAAACAGAGGGGGGGAATCAGATATGGGGAATCAGAGGTGGGGAATCAGGGGCGGGGTCTCAGTGGCAGGGAATCAGAGGAGGGAAATCAGAGGCCGGGAATCAGAGGCGATGAATCAGGGGCGGGGATTCAGAGGCAGGGAATCGGATGTGCGGAATCAGAGATGGGGAATCAGAGGTGGGGAATCAGAATCAGAAGCAGGGAATCAGAGGCCGGGAATTAGAGGCCGGAATCAGATGCCGGGAATAAGAGGCCGGGAATCAGAGGTTGGGAATCAGAGTCCGGGAATCAGAAATGGGGAATCAGAGGCGGGGAATGAGATATGGGGAATCAGAGGAAGGGAATCAGAGGCGGGGAAACAGAGGCGAGGAATCAGATATGGGGATTCAGAGGTGGCGAATCAAATGCGGTGAATCAGAGGCGGGGAATCAGAGCTGGGGAATCAGAGGCGGGGAATCAGAGTTGGGGAATCAGAGGCGGGGAATCAGAGCTGGGGAATCAGAGTCGGGGAATCAGAGGCAGGGAATCAGATGTGCGGAATCAGAGGTGGGGAATCAGAGGCGGGGAATCAGATATTGGGAATCAGAGGTGGGGAATCAGAGGCGGGGAAACAGAGGCGGGGAAACAGATATGGGGAATCAGAGGTGGGGAATCAGAGTCCGGGAATCAGAGATGGGGAATCAGAGGCGGGGAATCAGAGGCCGGTAATCAGACGCGGGGAATCAGAGGCGGGGAATCAGATATGGGGAAATTAGAGGCAGGGAATCAGAGTTGGGGAAACAGAGGCGGGGAATCAGATATGGGGAAACAGAGGCGGGGAATCAGATGCGGGGAAACAGAGGAGGGGAATCAGAGGCGGGGAAACAGAGGCGGGGAATCAAACACGGGGAATCAGAGGTGGGGAATCAGAGGTTGGGAATCAGAGGCAGGGAATCAGAGGCGGGGAATCAGAGGCGGAGAATCAGAGGCAGGGAATCAGATGTGCGGAATCGGAGATGGGGAATCAGAGGCAGGGAATCAGAGGCGGGGAATCAGAGGCCGGGAATCAGATATGGGGAAACAGAGGCGGGGAATCAGAGGCGGGGAAACAGAGGCTGGGAATCAGATATGGGGAATCAGAGGTGGGGAATCAGAGGTTGGGAATCAGAGGCAGGGAATCAGAGGCTTGGAATCAGATGCAGGGAATCAGATGCGGGGAATCAGAGGCGGGGAATCAGAGCTGGGGAATCAGAGGCGGGGACTTAGATATTGGGAAACAGAGGCGGGGAATCAGAGGCGGGGAAACAGAGGAGGGGAATCAGATATGGGGAATCAGAGATGGGGAATCAGAGGCAGTGAATCAGATGTGCGGAATCAGAGATGGGGAATCAAAGGCAGGGAATCAGAATCAGAAGCAGGGAATCAGATGCCGGGAATCAGAGGCCGGAATCAGATGCCGGGAATAAGAGGCCGGAAATCAGAGGTGGGGAATCAGAGTCCGGGAATCAGAGATGGGGATTCAGAGGCGGGGAATGAGATATGGGGAATAAGAGGCGGGGAATCAGAGGCGGGGAAACAGAGGCTAGGAATCAGATATGGCGAATCAGAGGTGGCGAATCAAAGGCGGTGAATCAGAGATGGGGAATCAGAGGCGGGGAATCAGAGGCCGGTAATCAGACGCGGGGAATCAGAGGCGGGGAATCAGATATGGGGAATCAGAGGTGGGGAATCAGAGGCAGGGAATCAGATGTGCGGAATCAGAGATGGGGAATCAGAGGCAGGGAATCAGAATCAGAAGCAGGGAATAAGACGCGGGGAAACAGAGGCGGGGAATCAGAGCTGGGGAATCAGAGGCAGTGATTCAGAGGCGGGGAATCAGAGGCAGGGAATCGGATGTGCCAAATCAGAGATGGGGAATCAGAGGTGGGGAATCAGAGGCGGTGAATTAGACATGGGTAATCAGAGGTGGGGAATCAGAGGCAGGAAATCAGACACGGGGAATCAGAGGCGGGGAATCAGAGCTGGGAAATTAGAGGCAGTGAATCAGAGTTGGGGATTCAGAGCCGGGGAATCAGATATGGGGAAACAGATGCGGGGAATCAGAGGCGGGCAAATAGAGGCGGGGATCAGATATGGGGAAACAGAGGAGGGGAATCAGAGGCGGGGAAACAGAGGCGGGGAATCAGATATGGGGAATCAGAGGTGGGGAATCACAGGTTGGGAATCAGAGGCAGGGAATCAGAGGCTGGGAATCAGATGCATGGAATCAGATGCGGGGAATCAGAGCTGGGGAATCAGAGGTGGGGAATCAAAGTTGGGGAATCAGAGTCGGGGACTTAGATATGGGGAAACAGAGGCGGGGAATCAGAGGTGGGGAACAGAAGGCGGGGAATCAGATATGGGGAATCAGAGATGGGGAATCAGAGGTGGGGAATCAGAGGCGGGAAAACAGAGGCGGGGAATTAGATATGGGGAATCAGAGGTGGGGAATCAGAGGTGGTGAATCAGAGATGGGGAATCACAGGCGGGGAATCAGAGGCAGGGAATAGAACGCGGGGAATCAGAGGCAGGGAATCAGAGTTGGGGCATCAGAGGTTGGGAATTAGATATGGGGAAACAGAGGCGGGGAATCAGAGGCAGGGAAACAGAGGCAGGGAATCAGATATGGGGAATCAGAGGTGGGGAATCAGAGGTTGGGAATCAGAGGCAGGAAATCAGAGGCTTGGAATCAGATGCAGGGAATCAGATGCGGGGAATCAGAGGCGGGGAATCAGAGCTGGGGAATCAGAGGCGGGGAATCAGAGTTGGGGAATCAGAGGCGGGGAATCAGATATGGGGAATCAGAGGCGGGGAATCAGAGGCGGGGAAACAGAGGGGGGGAATCAGATATGGGGAATCAGAGGTGGGGAATCAGGGGCGGGGTATCAGTGGCAGGGAATCAGAGGAGGGAAATCAGAGGCCGGGAATCAGAGGCGATGAATCAGGGGCGGGGATTCAGAGGCAGGGAATCGGATGTGCGGAATCAGAGATGGGGAATCAGAGGTGGGGAATCAGAATCAGAAGCAGGGAATCAGAGGCCGGGAATTAGAGGCCGGAATCAGATGCCGGGAATAAGAGGCCGGGAATCAGAGGTTGGGAATCAGAGTCCGGGAATCAGAAATGGGGAATCAGAGGCGGGGAATGAGATATGGGGAATCAGAGGAAGGGAATCAGAGGCGGGGAAACAGAGGCGAGGAATCAGATATGGGGATTCAGAGGTGGCGAATCAAATGCGGTGAATCAGAGGCGGGGAATCAGAGCTGGGGAATCAGAGGCGGGGAATCAGAGTTGGGGAATCAGAGGCGGGGAATCAGAGCTGGGGAATCAGAGTCGGGGAATCAGAGGCAGGGAATCAGATGTGCGGAATCAGAGATGGGGAATCAGAGGTGGGGAATCAGAGGCGGTGAATCAGAGATGGGGAATCAGAGGCGGTGAATCAGAGGCAGGAAATCAGACACGGGGATTCAGAGGCTGGGAATCAGACGGGGGGAATCAAAGGCGGGGAATCAGCGCTGGGGAATCAGAGGCAGGGAATCAGAGTTGGGGATTCAGAGGCGGGGAATCAGATATGGGGAAACAGAGGCGGGGAATCAGAGGCGGGAAAACAGAGGCGGGGAATTAGATATGGGGAATCAGAGGTGGGGAATCAGAGGTGGTGAATCAGAGATGGGGAATCACAGGCGGGGAATCAGAGGCAGGGAATAGAACGCGGGGAATCAGAGGCAGGGAATCAGAGTTGGGGCATCAGAGGTTCGGAATTAGATATGGGGAAACAGAGGCGGGGAATCAGAGGTGGGGAATCAGGGGCGGGGTATCAGTGGCAGGGAATCAGAGGCGGGAAATCAGAGGCCGGGAATCAGAGGCGGTGAATCAGAGGCGGGGAATCAGAGGCAGGGAATCGGATGTGCGGAATCAGAGATGGGGAATCAGAGGTGGGGAATCAGAGGCGGGGAATCAGAGTTGGGGGATCAGAGGCGGGGAATCAGAATTGGGGAATCAGAGATGGGGAATCAGAGATGGGGAATCAGAGGCGGGGAATCAGACGCGGGGAATCAGAGGTGGTGAATCAGAGATGTGGAATCAGAGGCGGGGAATCAGAGGCAGGGAATCAGACGCGGGGAATCAGAGGCGGGGAATCATAGCTGGCGAATCAGAGGTGGGGAATCAGAGGTGGGGAATCAGAGGCGGGGAATCAGATATTGGGAATCAGAGGTGGGGAATCAGAGGCGGGGAAACAGAGGCGGGGAAACAGATATGGGGAATCAGAGGTGGGGAATCAGAGTCCGGGAATCAGAGATGGGGAATCAGAGGCGGGGAATCAGAGGCCGGTAATCAGACGCGGGGAATCAGAGGCGGGGAATCAGATATGGGGAAATTAGAGGCAGGGAATCAGAGTTGGGGAAACAGAGGCGGGGAATCAGATATGGGGAAACAGAGGCGGGGAATCAGATGCGGGGAAACAGAGGAGGGGAATCAGAGGCGGGGAAACAGAGGCGGGGAATCAAACACGGGGAATCAGAGGTGGGGAATCAGAGGTTGGGAATCAGAGGCAGGGAATCAGAGGCGGGGAATCAGAGGCGGAGAATCAGAGGCAGGGAATCAGATGTGCGGAATCGGAGATGGGGAATCAGAGGCAGGGAATCAGAGGCGGGGAATCAGAGGCCGGGAATCAGATATGGGGAAACAGAGGCGGGGAATCAGAGGCGGGGAAACAGAGGCTGGGAATCAGATATGGGGAATCAGAGGTGGGGAATCAGAGGTTGGGAATCAGAGGCAGGGAATCAGAGGCTTGGAATCAGATGCAGGGAATCAGATGCGGGGAATCAGAGGCGGGGAATCAGAGCTGGGGAATCAGAGGCGGGGACTTAGATATTGGGAAACAGAGGCGGGGAATCAGAGGCGGGGAAACAGAGGAGGGGAATCAGATATGGGGAATCAGAGATGGGGAATCAGAGGCAGTGAATCAGATGTGCGGAATCAGAGATGGGGAATCAAAGGCAGGGAATCAGAATCAGAAGCAGGGAATCAGATGCCGGGAATCAGAGGCTGGAATCAGATGCCGGGAATAAGAGGCCGGAAATCAGAGGTGGGGAATCAGAGTCCGGGAATCAGAGATGGGGATTCAGAGGCGGGGAATGAGATATGGGGAATAAGAGGCGGGGAATCAGAGGCGGGGAAACAGAGGCGGGGAATCAGATATGGCGAATCAGAGGTGGCGAATCAAAGGCGGTGAATCAGAGATGGGGAATCAGAGGCGGGGAATCAGAGGCCGGTAATCAGACGCGGGGAATCAGAGGCGGGGAATCAGAGCTGGGAAATTAGAGGCAGGGAATCAGAGTTGGGGATTCAGAGGCGGGGAATCAGATATGGGGAAACAGAGGCGTGGAATCAGAGGCGGGCAAATAGAGGCGGGGATCAGATATGGGGAAACAGAGGCGGGGAATCAGAGGCGGGGAAACAGAGGCGGGGAATCAGATATGGGGATCAGAGGTGGGGAATCAGAGGTTGGGAATCAGAGGCTGGGAATCAGAGGCTGGGAATCAGATACATGGAATAAGATGCGGGGAATCAGAGGCGGGGAATCAGAGCTGGGGAATCAGAGGTGGGGAATCAAAGTAGGGGAATCAGAGGCGGGGACTTAGATATGGGGAAACAGAGGCGGGGAATCAGAGGCGGGGAAACAGAGGCGGGGAATCAGATATGGGGAATCAGAGGTGGGGAATCAGAGGCAGGGAATTAGATTTGCGGAATCAGAGATGGGGAATCAGAAGCATGGAATCAGAGGCCGGGAATCAGAGGCCGGAATCAGATGCCGGGAATAAGAGGCCGGGAATCAGAGGTGGGGAATCAGAGTCCGGGAATCAGAGATGGGGAATCAGAGGCGGGGAATGAGATATGGGGAATCAGAGGCGGGGAATCAGAGGCGGGGAAACAGAGGCGAGGAATCAGATATGGGGAATCAGAGGTGGCGAATCAAAGGTGTTGAATCAGAGATGGGGAATCAGAGGCGGGGAATCAGAGGCAGGGAATCAAACACGGGGAATCAGAGGCGGGGAATCAGAGTGGGGAATAGAGGCGGGGAATCAGAGTTGGGAAATCAGAGGCGGGGAATCAGAGCTGGGGAATCAGAGGTGGGGATCAGAGTCGGGGAATCAGAGGCAGGGAATCAGATGTGCGGAATCAGAGATGGGGAATCAGAGGTGGGGAATCAGAGGCTGTGAATCAGAGATGGGGAATCAGAGGCGGGGAATCAGAGGCAGGGTTCAAACACGGGGAATCAGAGGCGGGGAATCAGAGCTGGGGAATCAGAGGCGGGGAATCAGAGTTGGGGAATCAGAGGCGGGGAATCAGAGCTGGGGAATCAGAGGTGGGGATCAGAGTCGGGGAATCAGAGGTGGGGAATCAGAGGCAGGGAATAGAACGCGGGGAATCAGAGGCAGGGAATCAGAGTTGGGGCATCAGAGGTTGGGAATTAGATATGGGGAAACAGAGGCGGGGAATCAGAGGCGGGGAAACAGAGGCGGGAAATCATATGGGGAATCAGAGGTGGGGAATCAGAGGCAGGGAATCAGATGTGCGGAATCAGAGATGGGGAATCAGAGGCAGGGAATCAGAATCAGAAGCGGGGAATCAGAGGCCGGGAATCAGAGGCCGGGAATCAGATGCTGGGAATAAGAGGCCGGGAATCAGAGGTGGGGAATCAGAGTCCGGGAATCAGAGATGGGGATTCAGAGGCGGGGAATGAGATATGGAGAATCAGAGGCGGGGAATCAGAGGCGGGGAAACAGAGGTGGGGAATCAGATATGTGGAATCAGAGGTGGCGAATCAAAGGCGGTGAATCAGAGATGGGGAATCAGAGGCGGGGAATCAGAGGCAGGGAATCAAACACGGGAAATCAGAGGCGGGGAATCAGAGCTGGGGAATCAGAGGCGGGGAATCAGAGTTGGGGAATCAGAGGCAGGGAATCAGATATGGGGAAACAGGGGCAGGGAATCAGAGGCGGGGAAACAGAGGCGGGGAGTCAGAGGCGGGGAATCAGACATGGGAAATTAGAGGCAGGGAATCAGAGGCGGGGAAACAGAGGCGGGGAATCAGATATGGGGAATCAGAGGTGGGGAATCAGAGACAGGGAATTAGATGTGCGGAATCAGAGATGGGGAATCAGAGGCAGGGAATCAGAATCAGAAGCAGGGAATCAGAGGCCGGGAATAAGAGGCCGGAATCAGATGCCGGGAATAAGAGGCCGGAAATCAGAGGTGGGGAATCAGAGTCCGGGAATCAGAGATGCGGAATCAGAGGCGGGGAATGAAATATGGGGAATCAGAGGCGGGGAATCAGAGGCGGGGAAACAGAGGCGGGGAATCAGATATGGGGAATCAGAGGTGTGGAATCAGAGGTTGGGAATCAGAGGTTGGGAATCAGAGGCAGGGAATCAGAGGCTTGGATTCAGTTGCAGGGAATCAGATGTGGGGAATCAGAGGCTGGGAATCAGAGCTGGGGAATCAGAGGTGGGGAATCAGAGTTGGGGAATCAGAGGCGGGGACTTAGATATTGGGAAACAGAGGCGGGGAATCAAAGGCGGGGAAACAGAGGCGGGGAATCAGATTTGGGGAATCAGAGGTGGGGAATCAGAGGCAGGGAATCAGAATCAGAAGCAGGGAATCAGAGGCCGGGAATCAGAGGCCGGAATCAGATGCCGGGAATAAGAGGCCGGGAATCAGAGGTGGGGAATCAGAGCCAGCGAATCGGATGTGCGGAATCAGAGATGGGGAATCAGAGGTGGGGAATCAGAGGCGGTGAATCTGAGATGGGGAATCAGTGGCGAGGAATCAGAGGCAGGTTATCAGACACGAGGATTCAGAGGCTGGGAATCAGACGGGGGGAATCAAAGGCGGGGAATGAAGCTGGGGAATCAGTGGCAGGGAATCAGAGTTGGGGATTCAGAGGCGGGGAATCAGATATGGGGAAACAGAGGCGGGGAATCAGAGGCGGGCAAAAAGAGGCGGGGAATTAGATATGGGGAATCAGTGGTGGGGAATCAGAGGTGGTGAATCAGAGATGGGGAATCACAGGCGGGGAATCAGAGGCAGGGAATAGAACGCGGGGAATCAGAGGCAGGGAATCAGAGCTGGGGAATCAGAGGCGGGGAATCATAGTTGGGAATCAGAGGCGGGGAATCAGATATGGGGAAACAGAGGCGGGGAATCAGGGGCGGGGAAACAGAGGCGGGGAATCAGATATGGGGAATCGGATGCGGGGAATCAGAGGCGGGAAATCAGAGCTGGGGAATCAGATATGGGGAATCAGAGGTGGGGAATCAGAGGCGTGGAAACAGAGGCGGGGAATCAGATATGGGGAATCAGAGGTGGGGAATCAGAGGCATGTAATCAGATGTGCAGAATCAGAGATGGGGAATCAGAGGCAGGGAATCAGAATCAGTAGCGGGGAGTCAGAGGCCGGGAATCAGAGGCCTGGAATCAGATGCTGGGAGTAAGAGGCCGGGAATCAGAGGTGGGGAATCAGAGTCCGGGAATCAGAGATGGGGATTCAGAGGCGGGGAATGAGATATGGAGAATCAGAGGCGGGGAATCAGAGGCGGGGAAACAGAGGTGGGGAATCATATATGGGGAATCAGAGGTGGCGAATCAAAGGCGGTGAATCAGAGATGGGGAATCAGAGGCGGGGAATCAGAGGCAGGGAATCAAACACGGGGAATCAGAGGCAGGGAATCAGAGCTGGGGAATCAGAGGCTGGGAATCAAAGTTGGGGAATCAGAGGCAGGGAATCAGATATGGGGAAACAGGGGCGGGGAATCAGAGGCGGGGAAACAGAGGCGGGGAATCAGATATGGGGAATCAGAGGCGGGGAATTAGAGTTGGGGAATCAGAGGCGGGGAATCAGAGGCGGGGAAACAGAGGCGGGGAATCAAACACGGGGAATCAGAGGTGGGGAATCAGAGGTTGGGAATCAGAGGCAGGGAATCAGAGGCGGGGAATCAGAGGCGGGGAATCAGAGGCAGGGAATCAGATGTGCGGAATCGGAGATGGGGAATCAGAGGCAGGGAATCAGAGGCGGGGAATCAGAGGCCGGGAATCAGATATGGGGAAACAGAGGCGGGGAATCAGAGGCGGGGAAACAGAGGCTGGGAATCAGATATGGGGAATCAGAGGTGGGGAATCAGAGGTTGGGAATCAGAGGCAGGGAATCAGAGGCTTGGAATCAGATGCAGGGAATCAGATGCGGGGAATCAGAGGCGGGGAATCAGAGCTGGGGAATCAGAGGCGGGGACTTAGATATTGGGAAACAGAGGCGGGGAATCAGAGGCGGGGAAACAGAGGCGGGGAATCAGATATGGGGAATCAGAGATGGGGAATCAGAGGCAGGGAATCAGATGTGCGGAATCAGAGATGGGGAATCAAAGGCAGGGAATCAGAATCAGAAGCAGGGAATCAGATGCCGGGAATCAGAGGCCGGAATCAGATGCCGGGAATAAGAGGCCGGAAATCAGAGGTGGGGATTCAGAGGCGGGGAATGAGATATGGGGAATAAGAGGCGGGGAATCAGAGGCGGGGAAACAGAGGCGGGGAATCAGATATGGCGAATCAGAGGTGGCGAATCAAAGGCGGTGAATCAGAGATGGGGAATCAGAGGCCGGGAATCAGAGGCAGGGAATCAAACACGGGGAATCAGAGGAGGGGAATCAGAATTGGGGAATCAGAGATGGGGAATCAGAGATGGGGAATCAGAGGCAGGGAATCAGACTCGGGGAATCAGAGGTGGTGAATCAGAGATGTGGAATCAGAGGCGGGGAATCAGAGGCAGGGAATCAGACGCGGGGAATAAGAGGCGGGGAATCATAGCTGGCGAATCAGAGGCGGGGAATCAGAGGTGGGGAATCAGAGGCGGGGAATCAGATATTGGGAATCAGAGGTGGGGAATCAGAGGCGGTGAAACAGAGGCGGGGAATCAGATGCAGGGAATCAGATGCGGGGAATCAGAGGCGGGGAATCAGAGCTGGGGAATCAGAGGCGGGGACTTAGATATTGGGAAACAGAGGCGGGGAATCAGAGGCGGGGAAACAGAGGCGGGGAATCAGATATGGGGAATCAGAGATGGGGAATCAGAGGCAGGGAATCAGATGTGCGGAATCAGAGATGGGGAATCAAAGGCAGGGAATCAGAATCAGAAGCAGGGAATCAGATGCCGGGAATCAGAGGCCGGAATCAGATGCCGGGAATAAGAGGCCGGAAGTCAGAGGTGGGGATTCAGAGGCGGGGAATGAGATATGGGGAATAAGAGGCGGGGAATCAGAGGCGGGGAAACAGAGGCGGGGAATCAGATATTGCGAATCAGAGGTGGCGAATCAAAGGCGGTGAATCAGAGATGGGGAATCAGAGGCCGGGAATCAGAGGCAGGGAATCAAACACGGGGAATCAGAGGAGGGGAATCAGAATTGGGGAATCAGAGATGGGGAATCAGAGATGGGGAATCAGAGGCAGGGAATCAGACGCGGGGAATCAGAGGTGGTGAATCAGAGACGTGGAATCAGAGGCGGGGAATCAGAGGCAGGGAATCAGACGCGGGGAATAAGAGGCGGGGAATCATAGCTGGCGAATCAGAGGCGGGGAATCAGAGGTGGGGAATCAGAGGCGGGGAATCAGATAATGGGAATCAGAGGTGGGGAATCAGAGGCGGTGAAACAGAGGCGGGGAATCAGATATGGGGTATCAGAGGTGGGGAATCAGAGGTTGTGAATCAGAGATGGGGAATCAGAGGCGGGGAATCAGAGGCCGGTAATCAGACGCGGGGAATCAGAGGCGGGGAATCAGAGCTGGGAAATTAGAGGCGGGGAATCAGATATGGGGAAACAGAGGCGGGGAATCAGAGGCGGGCAAATAGAGGCGGGGATCAGATATGGGGAAACAGAGGCGGGGAATCAGAGGCGGGGAGACAGAGGCGGGGAATCAGATATGGGGATCAGAGGTGGGGAATCAGAGGTTGGGAATCAGAGGCTGGGAATCAGAGGCTGGGAATCAGATGCATGGAATAAGATGCGGGGAATCAGAGGCGGGGAATCAGAGCTGGGGAATCAGAGGTGGGGAATCAAAGTTGGGGAATCAGAGGCGGGGACTTAGATATGGGGAAACAGAGGCGGGGAATCAGAGGCAGGGAATAGAACGCGGGGAATCAGAGGCAGGGAATCAGAGCTGGGGAATCAGAGGCGGGGAATCATAGTTGGGAATCAGAGGCAGGGAATCAGATATGGGGAAACAGAGGCGGGGAATCAGGGGCGGGGAAACAGAGGCGGGGAATCAGATATGGGGAATCAGAGGTGGGGAATCAGAGGCGTGGAAACAGAGGCGGGGAATCAGATATGGGGAATCAGAGGTGGGGAATCAGAGGCATGTAATCAGATGTGCAGAATCAGAGATGGGGAATCAGAGGCAGGGAATCAGAATCAGAAGCGGGGAGTCAGAGGCCGGGAATCAGAGGCCTGGAATCAGATGCTGGGAGTAAGAGGCCGGGAATCAGAGGTGGGGAATCAGAGTCCGGGAATCAGAGATGGGGGTTGAGAGGCGGGGAATGAGATATGGAGAATCAGAGGCGGGGAATCAGAGGCGGGGAAACAGAGGTGGGGAATCAGATATGGGGAATCAGAGGTGGCGAATCAAAGGTGGTGAATCAGAGATGGGGAATCAGAGGCGGGGAATCAGAGGCAGGGAATCAAACACGGGGAATCAGAGGCAGGGAATCAGAGCTGGGGAATCAGAGGCTGGGAATCAGAGGCGGGGAAACAGAGGCGGGGAATCAGATATGGGGAATCAGAGGCGGGGAATTAGAGTTGGGGAATCAGAGGCGGGGAATCAGAGGCGGGGAAACAGAGGCGGGGAATCAAACACGGGGAATCAGAGGTGGGGAATCAGAGGTTGGGAATCAGAGGCAGGGAATCAGAGGCGGGGAATCAGAGGCGGGGAATCAGTGGCAGGGAATCAGATGTGCGGAATCGGAGATGGGGAATCAGAGGCAGGGAATCAGAGGCGGGGAATCAGAGGCCGGGAATCAGATATGGGGAAACAGTGGCGGGGAATCAGAGTCGGGGAAACAGAGGCTGGGAATCAGATATGGGGAATCAGAGGTGGGGAATCAGAGGTTGGGAATCAGAGGCAGGGAATCAGAGGCTTGGAATCAGATGCAGGGAATCAGATGCGGGGAATCAGAGGCGGGGAATCAGAGCTGGGGAATCAGAGGCGGGGACTTAGATATTGGGAAACAGAGGCGGGGAATCAGAGGCGGGGAAACAGAGGCGGGGAATCAGATATGGGGAATCAGAGATGGGGAATCAGAGGCAGGGAATCAGATGTGCGGAATCAGAGATGGGGAATCAAAGGCAGGGAATCAGAATCAGAAGCAGGGAATCAGATGCCGGGAATCAGAGGCCGGAATCAGATGCCGGGAATAAGAGGCCGGAAATCAGAGGTGGGGATTCAGAGGCGGGGAATGAGATATGGGGAATAAGAGGCGGGGAATCAGAGGCGGGGAAACAGAGGCGGGGAATCAGATATGGCGAATCAGAGGTGGCGAATCAAAGGCAGTGAATCAGAGATGGGGAATCAGAGGCCGGGAATCAGAGGCAGGGAATCAAACACGGGGAATCAGAGGAGGGGAATCAGAATTGGGGAATCAGAGATGGGGAATCAGAGATGGGGAATCAGAGGCAGGGAATCAGACGCGGGGAATCAGAGGTGGTGAATCAGAGATGTGGAATCAGAGGCGGGGAATCAGAGGCAGGGAATCAGACGCGGGGAATAAGAAGCGGGGAATCATAGCTGGCGAATCAGAGGCGGGGAATCAGAGGTGGGGAATCAGAGGCGGGGAATCAGATATTGGGAATCAGAGGTGGGGAATCAGAGGAGGTGAAACAGAGGCGGGGAATCAGATGCAGGGAATCAGATGCGGGGAATCAGAGGCGGGGAATCAGAGCTGGGGAATCAGAGGCGGGGACTTAGATATTGGGAAACAGAGGCGGGGAATCAGAGGCGGGGAAACAGAGGCGGGGAATCAGATATGGGGAATCAGAGATGGGGAATCAGAGGCAGGGAATCAGATGTGCGGAATCAGAGATGGGGAATCAAAGGCAGGGAATCAGAATCAGAGGCAGGGAATCAGATGCCGGGAATCAGAGGCCGGAATTAGATGCCGGGAATAAGAGGCCGGAAATCAGAGGTGGGGATTCAGAGGCGGGGAATGAGATATGGGGAATAAGAGGCGGGGAATCAGAGGCGGGGAAACAGAGGCGGGGAATCAGATATGGCGAATCAGAGGTTGCGAATAAAAGGCGGTGAATCAGAGATGGGGAATCAGAGGCCGGGAATCAGAGGCAGGGAATCAAACACGGGGAATCAGAGGAGGGGAATCAGAATTGGGGAATCAGAGATGGGGAATCAGAGATGGGGAATCAGAGGCAGGGAATCAGACGCGGGGAATCAGAGGTGGTGAATCAGAGATGTGGAATCAGAGGCGGGGAATCAGAGGCAGGGAATCAGACGCGGGGAATAAGAGGCGGGGAATCATAGCTGGCGAATCAGAGGCGGGGAATCAGAGGTGGGGAATCAGAGGCGGGGAATCAGATATTGGGAATCAGAGGTGGGGAATCAGAGGCGGTGAAACAGAGGCGGGGAATCAGATATGGGGTATCAGAGGTGGGGAATCAGAGGTTGTGAATCAGAGATGGGGAATCAGAGGCGGGGAATCAGAGGCCGGTAATCAGACGCGGGGAATCAGAGGCGGGGAATCAGAGCTGGGAAATTAGAGGCGGGGAATCAGATATGGGGAAACAGAGGCGGGGAATCAGAGGCGGGCAAATAGAGGCGGGGATCAGATATGGGGAAACAGAGGCGGGGAATCAGAGGCGGGCAGACAGAGGCGGGGAATCAGATATGGGGATCAGAGGTGGGGAATCAGAGGTTGGGAATCAGAGGCTGGGAATCAGAGGCTGGGAATCAGATGCATGGAATAAGATGCGGGGAATCAGAGGCGGGGAATCAGAGCTGGGGAATCAGAGGTGGGGAATCAAAGTTGGGGAATCAGAGGCGGGGACTTAGATATGGGGAAACAGAGGCGGGGAATCAGAGGCAGGGAATAGAACGCGGGGAATCAGAGGCAGGGAATCAGAGCTGGGGAATCAGAGGCGGGGAATCATAGTTGGGAATCAGAGGCAGGGAATCAGATATGGGGAAACAGAGGCGGGGAATCAGGGGCGGGGAAACAGAGGCGGGGAATCAGATATGGGGAATCGGATGCGGGGAATCAGAGGCGGGAAATCAGAGCTGGGGAATCAGATATGGGGAATCAGAGGTGGGGAATCAGAGGCGTGCAAACAGAGGCGGGGAATCAGATATGGGGAATCAGAGGTGGGGAATCAGAGGCATGTAATCAGATGTGCGGAATCAGAGACGGGGAATCAGAGGCAGGGAATCAGAATCAGAAGCGGGGAGTCAGAGGCCGGGAATCAGAGACCTGGAATCAGATGCTGGGAGTAAGAGGCCGGGAATCAGAGGTGGGGAATCAGAGTCCGGGAATCAGAGATGGGGATTCAGAGGCGGGGAATGAGATATGGAGAATCAGAGGCGGGGAATCAGAGGCGGGGAAACAGAGGTGGGGAATCAGATATGGGGAATCAGAGGTGGCGAATCAAAGGCGGTGAATCAGAGATGGGGAATCAGAGGCGGGGAATCAGAGGCAGGGAATCAAACACGGGGAATCAGAGGCGGGGAATCAGAGCTGGGGAATCAGAGGCTGGGAATCAAAGTTGGGGAATCAGAGGCAGGGAATCAGATATGGGGAAACAGGGGCAGGGAATCAGAGGTGGGCAAACAGAGGCGGGGAATCAGATATGGGGAATCAGAGGCGGGGAATTAAAGTTGGGGAATCAGAGGCGGGGAATCAGAGGCGGGGAAACAGAGGCGGGGAATCAAACACGGGGAATCAGAGGTGGGGAATCAGAGGTTGGGAATCAGAGGCAGGGAATCAGAGGCGGGGAATCAGAGGCAGGGAATCAGAGGCAGGGAATCAGAGGCGGGGAATCAGAGGCGGGGAATCAGAGGCCGGGAATCAGATGCAGGGAATCAATATGGGAAATCAGAGGTGGGGAATCAGAGGTTGGGAATCAGAGGAAGGGAATCAGAGGCGAGGAATCAGAGCTGGGGAATCAGAGGCGGGGAATCAGAATTGGGGAATCAGAGATGGGGAATCAGAGATGGGGAATCAGAGGCGGGGAATCAGACGCGGGGAATCAGAGGTGGTGAATCAGAGATGTGGAATCAGAGGCGAAGAATCAGAGGCAGGGAATCAGATGCGGGGAATCAGAGGCGGGGAATCATAGCTGGCGAATCAGAGGCGGGGAATCAGAGGTGGGGAATCAGAGGCGGGGAATCAGATATTGGGAATCAGAGGTGGGGAATCAGAGGCGGGGAAACAGAGGCGGGGAATCAGATATGGGGAATCAGAGGTGGGGAATCAGAGGTTGTGAATCAGAGATGGGGAATCAGAGGCGGGGAATCAGAGGCCGGTAATCAGACGCGGGGAATCAGAGGCGGGGAATCAGACATGGGAAATTAGAGGCAGGGAATAAGAGTTGGGGATTCAGAGGCGGGGAATCAGATATGGGGAAACAGAGGCGGGGAATCAGAGGCGGGGAAACAGAGTCGGGGAATCAGATATAGGGAATCAGAGGTGGGGAATCAGAGGTTGGGAATCAGAGGCTGGGAATCAGAGGCTGGGAATCAGATGCATGGAATCATATGCGGGGAATCAGAGGCGGGGAATCAGAGCTGGGGTATCAGAGGTGGGGAATCAAAGTTGGGGAATAAGAGGCGGGGACTTAGATATGGGGAAACAGAGGCGGGGAATCAGAGGCGGGGAAACAGAGGCGGGGAATCAGATATGGGGAATCAGAGGTGGGGAATCAGAGGCAGGGAATTAGATGTGCGGAATCAGAGATGGGGAATCAGAGGCAGGGAATCAGAATCAGAAGCAGGGAATCAGAGGCCGGGAATCAGAGGCCGGAATCAGATGCCGGGAATAAGAGGCCGGAAATCAGAGGTGGGGAATCAGAGTCCGGGAATCAGAGATGCGGAATCAGAGGCGGGGAATGAAATATGGGGAATCAGAGGCGGTGAATCAGAGGCGGGGAAACAGAGGCGGGGAATCAGATATGGGGAATCAGAGGTGTGGAATCAGAGGTTGGGAATCAGAGGTTGGGAATCAGAGGCAGGGAATCAGAGGCTTGGATTCAGTTGCAGGGAATCAGATGCGGGGAATCAGAGGCGGGGAATCAGAGCTGGGGAATCAGAGGTGGGGAATCAGAGTTGGGGAATCAGAGGCGGGGACTTAGATATTGGGAAACAGAGGCGGGGAATCAAAGGCGGGGAAACAGAGGCGGGGAATCAGATATGGGGAATCAGAGGTGGGGAATCAGAGGCAGGGAATCAGATGTGCGGAATCAGAGATGGGGAATCAGAGGCAGGGAATCAGAATCAGAAGCAGGGAATCAGAGGCCGGGAATCAGAGGCCGGAATCAGATGCCGGGAATAAGAGGCCGGGAATCAGAGGTGGGGAATCAGAGCCAGCGAATCGGATGTGCGGAATCAGAGATGGGGAATCAGAGGTGGGGAATCAGAGGCGGTGAATCTGAGATGGGGAATCAGTGGCGAGGAATCAGAGGCAGGTTATCAGACACGAGGATTCAGAGGCTGGGAATCAGATGGGGGGAATCAAAGGCGGGGAATGAAGCTGGGGAATCAGAGGCAGGGAATCAGAGTTGGGGATTCAGAGGCGGGGAATCAGATATGGGGAAACAGAGGCGGGGAATCAGAGGCGGGCAAACAGAGGCGGGGAATTAGATATGGGGAATCAGTGGTGGGGAATCAGAGGTGGTGAATCAGAGATGGGGAATCACAGGCGGGGAATCAGAGGCAGGGAATAGAACGCGGGGAATCAGAGGCAGGGAATCAGAGCTGGGGAATCAGAGGCGGGGAATCATAGTTGGGAATCAGAGGCGGGGAATCAGATATGGGGAAACAGAGGCGGGGAATCAGGGGCGGGGAAACAGAGGCGGGGAATCAGATATGGGGAATCGGATGCGGGGAATCAGAGGCGGGAAATCAGAGCTGGGGAATCAGATATGGGGAATCAGAGGTGGGGAATCAGAGGCGTGGAAACAGAGGCGGGGAATCAGATATGGGGAATCAGAGGTGGGGAATCAGAGGCATGTAATCAGATGTGCGGAATCAGAGATGGGGAATCAGAGGCAGGGAATCAGAATCAGAAGCGGGGAGTCAGAGGCCGGGAATCAGAGGCCTGGAATCAGATGCTGGGAGTAAGAGGCCGGGAATCAGAGGTGGGGAATCAGAGTCCGGGAATCAGAGATGGGGATTCAGAGGCGGGGAATGAGATATGGAGAATCAGAGGCGGGGAATCAGAGGCGGGGAAACAGAGGTGGGGAATCAGATATGGGGAATCAGAGGTGGCGAATCAAAGGCGGTGAATCAGAGATGGGGAATCAGAGGCGGGGAATCAGAGGCAGGGAATCAAACACGGGGAATCAGAGGCGGGGAATCAGAGCTGGGGAATCAGAGGCTGGGAATCAAAGTTGGGGAATCAGAGGCAGGGAATCAGATATGGGGAAACAGGGGCGGGGAATCAGAGGCGGGGAAACAGAGGCGGGGAATCAGATATGGGGAATCAGAGGCGGGGAATTAGAGTTGGGGAATCAGAGGCGGGGAATCAGAGGCGGGGAAACAGAGGCGGGGAATCAAACACGGGGAATCAGAGGTGGGGAATCAGAGGTTGGGAATCAGTGGCAGGGATCAGAGGCGGGGAATCAGAGGCGGGGAATCAGAGGCAGGGAATCAGATGTGCGGAATCGGAGATGGGGAATCAGAGGCAGGGAATAAGAGGCGGGGAATCAGAGGCCGGGAATCAGTTATGGGGAAACAGAGGCGGGGAATCAGAGGCGGGGAAACAGAGGCTGGGAATCAGATATGGGGAATCAGAGGTGGGGAATCAGAGGTTGGGAATCAGAGGCAGGGAATCAGAGGCTTGGAATCAGATGCAGGGAATCAGATGCGGGGAATCAGAGGCGGGGAATCAGAGCTGGGGAATCAGAGGCGGGGACCTAGATATTGGGAAACAGAGGCGGGGAATCAGAGGCGGGGAAACAGAGGCGGGGAATCAGATATGGGGAATCAGAGATGGGGAATCAGAGGCAGGGAATCAGATGTGCGGAATCAGAGATGGGGAATCAAAGGCAGGGAATCAGAATCAGAAGCAGGGAATCAGATGCCGGGAATCAGAGGCCGGAATCAGATGCCGGGAATAAGAGGCCGGAAATCAGAGGTGTGGAATCAGAGTCCGGGAATCAGAGATGGGGATTCAGAGGCGGGGAATGAGATATGGGGAATAAGAGGCGGGGAATCAGAGGCGGGGAAACAGAGGCGGGGAATCAGATATGGGGAATCAGAGGTGGGGAATCAGAGGCATGTAATCAGATGTGCGGAATCAGAGATGGGGAATCAGAGGCAGGGAATCAGAATCAGAAGCGGGGAGTCAGAGGCCGGGAATCAGAGGCAGGGAATCAAACACGGGGAATCAGAGGAGGGGAATCAGAATTGGGGAATCATAGATGGGGAATCAGAGATGGGGAATCAGAGGCAGGGAATCAGACGCGGGGAATCAGAGGTGGTGAATCAGAGATGTGGAATCAGAGGCGGGGAATCAGAGGCAGGGAATCAGACGCGGGGAATAAGAGGCGGGGAATCATAGCTGGCGAATTAGAGGCGGGGAATCAGAGGTGGGGAATCAGAGGCGGGGAATCAGATATTGGGAATCAGAGGTGGGGAGTCAGAGGCGGTGAAACAGAGGCGGGGAATCAGATATGGGGTATCAGAGGTGGGGAATCAGAGGTTGTGAATCAGAGATGGGGAATCAGAGGCGGGGAATCAGAGGCCGGTAATCAGACGCGGGGAATCAGAGGCGGGGAATCAGAGCTGGGAAATTAGAGGCAGGGAATCAGAGTTGGGGATTCAGAGGCGGGGAATCAGATATGGGGAAACAGAGGCGGGGAATCAGAGGCGGGCAAATAGAGGCGGGGATCAGAGTCGGGGAATCAGAGGCAGGGAATCAGATGTGCGGAATCAGAGATCGGGAATCAGAGGTGGGGAATCAGAGGCTGTGAATCAGAGATGGGGAATCAGAGGCGGGGAATCAGAGGCAGGAAATCAGACACGGGGATTCAGAGGCTGGGAATCAGACGGGGGGAATCAAAGGCGGGGAATCAGAGCTGGGGAATCAGAGGCAGGGAATCAGAGTTGGGGATTCAGAGGCGGGGAATCAGATATGGGGAAACAGAGGCGGGGAATCAGAGGCGGGCAAACAGAGGCGGGGAATTAGATATGGGGAATCAGAGGTGGGGAATCAGAGGTGGTGAATCAGAGATGGGGAATCACAGGCGGGGAATCAGAGGCAGGGAATAGAACGCGGGGAATCAGAGGCAGGGAATCAGAGTTGGGGCATCAGAGGTTGGGAATTAGATATGGGGAAACAGAGGCGGGAAATCAGATATGGGGAATCAGAGGTGGGGAATCAGAGGCAGGGAATCAGATGTGCGGAATCAGAGATGGGGAATCAGAGGCAGGGAATCAGAATCAGAAGCGGGGAATCAGAGGCCGGGAATCAGAGGCCGGGAATCAGATGCTGGGAATAAGAGGCCGGGAATCAGAGGTGGGGAATCAGAGTCCGGGAATCAGAGATGGGGATTCAGAGGCGGGGAATGAGATATGGAGAATCAGAGGCGGGGAATCAGAGGCAGGGAAACAGAGGTGGGGAATCAGAGGCGGGGAAACAGAGGCGGGGAATCAGATATGGGGAATCAGAGGTAGCGAATCAAAGGCGGTGAAACAGAGATGGGGAATCAGGGCAGGGAATCAGAGGCAGGGAATCAAACACGGGGAATCAGAGCTGGGGAATCAGAGGCGGGGAATTAGAGTTGGGGAATCAGAGGAGGGGAATCAGAGGCGGGGAAACAGAGGCGGGGAATCAGATATGGGGAATCAGAGGTGGGGAATCAGAGGTTGGGAATCAGAGATGGGGAAACAGGGGCAGGGAATCAGAGGCGGGGAAACAGAGGCGGGGAATCAGATATGGGGAATCAGAGGTGTGGAATCAGAGGTTGGGAATCAGAGGCAGGGAATCAGAGGCGGGGAAACAGAGGCGGGGAATCAGATATGGGGAATCAGAGGTGGCGAATCAAAGGCGGTGAAACAGAGATGGGGAATCAGGGCAGGGAATCAGAGGCAGGGAATCAAACACGGGGAATCAGAGCTGGGGAATCAGAGGCGGGGAATTAGAGTTGGGGAATCAGAGGAGGGGAATCAGAGGCGGGGAAACAGAGGCGGGGAATCAGATATGGGGAATCAGAGGTGGGGAATCAGAGGTTGGGAATCAGAGGCAGGGAATCAGAGGTGGGGAATCAGAGGCGGGGAATCAGAGGCAGGGAATCAGATGTGCGGAATCGGAGATGGGGAATCAGAGGCAGGGAATCAGAGGCGGGGAATCAGAGGCGGGGAATCAGAGGCCGGGAATCAGATATGGGGAAACAGAGGTTGGGAATCAGAGGCGGGGAAACAGAGGCGGGGAATCAGATATGGGGAATCAGAGGTGGGGAATCAGAGGTTGGGAATCAGAGGCAGGGAATCAGAGGCTTGGAATCAGATGCAGGGAATCAGATGCGGGGAATCAGAGGCGGGGAATCAGAGCTGGGGAACCAGAGGTGGGGAATCAGAGTTGGGGAATCAGAGGCGGGGACTTAGATATTGGGAAACAGAGGCGGGGAATCAGAGGCGGGGAAACAGAGGGGGGTAATCAGAGGCAGGGAATCAGATGTGCGGAATCAGAGATGGGGAATCAGAGGCAGGGAATCAGAATCAGAAGCAGCGAATCAGAGGCCGGGAATCAGAGGCCGGAATCAGATGCCGGGAATAAGAGGCCGGGAATCAGAGGTGGGGAATCAGATATGGAGAATCAGAGGTGGGGAATCAGAGGTTGTGAATCAGAGATGGGGAATCAGAGGCGGGGAATCAGAGGCCGGTAATCAGACGCGGGGAATCAGAGGCGGGGAATCAGAGGCGGGGAAACAGAGGCGGGGAATCAGATTTGGGGAATCAGAGGTGGCGAATCAAAGGCGGTGAATCAGAGATGGGGAATCAGAGGCCGGGAATCAGAGGCAGGGAATCAAACACGGGGAATCAGAGGCGGGGAATCAGAGCTGGGGAATCAGAGGCGGGGAATCAGAGTTGGGGAATCAGAGGCGGGGAATCAGATGCAGGGAATCAATATGGGAAATCAGAGGTGGGGAATCAGAGGTTGGGAATCAGAGGAAGGGAATCAGAGGCGAGGAATCAGAGCTGGGGAATCAGAGGCGGGGAATCAGAGGCGGGGAATCAGAGATGGGGAATCAGAGATGGGGAATCAGAGGCGGGGAATCAGACGCGGGGAATGAGAGGTGGTGAATCAGAGATGTGGAATCAGAGGCGGGGAATCAGAGGCAGGGAATCAGACGCGGGGAATCAGAGGCGGGGAATCATAGCTGGCGAATCAGAGGCGGGGAATCAGAGGTGGGGAATCAGAGGCGGGGAATCAGATATTGGGAATCAGAGGTGGGGAATCAGAGGCGGGGAAACAGAGGCGGGGAATCAGATATGGGGAATCAGAGGTGGGGAATCAGAGGTTGTGAATCAGAGATGGGGAATCAGAGGCGGGGAATCAGAGGTTGTGAATCAGAGATGGGGAATCAGAGGCGGGGAATCAGAGGCCGGTAATCAGACGCGGGGAATCAGAGGCGGGGAATCAGAGCTGGGAAATTAGAGGCAGGGAATCAGAGTTGGGGATTCAGAGGCGGGGAATCAGAGCTGGCGAATCAGAGGCGGGGAATCAGATATGGGGAATCAGAGGTGTGGAATCAGAGGTTGGGAATCAGAGGCAGGGAATCAGAGGCGGGGAAACAGAGGCGGGGAATCAGATATGGGGAATCAGAGGTGGCGAATCAAAGGCGGTGAAACAGAGATGGGGAATCAGGGCAGGGAATCAGAGGCAGGGAATCAAACACGGGGAATCAGAGCTGGGGAATCAGAGGCGGGGAATTAGAGTTGGGGAATCAGAGGAGGGGAATCAGAGGCGGGGAAACAGAGGCGGGGAATCAGATATGGGGAATCAGAGGTGGGGAATCAGAGGTTGGGAATCAGAGATGGGGAAACAGGGGCAGGGAATCAGAGTCGGGGAAACAGAGGCGGGGAATCAGATATGGGGAATCAGAGGTGTGGAATCAGAGGTTGGGAATCAGAGGCAGGGAATCAGAGGCGGGGAAACAGAGGCGGGGAATCAGATATGGGGAATCAGAGGTGGCGAATCAATGGCGGTGAAACAGAGATGGGGAATCAGGGCAGGGAATCAGAGGCAGGGAATCAAACACGGGGAATCAGAGCTGGGGAATCAGAGGCGGGGAATTAGAGTTGGGGAATCAGAGGAGGGGAATCAGAGGCGGGGAAACAGAGGCGGGGAATCAGATATGGGGAATCAGAGGTGGGGAATCAGAGGTTGGGAATCAGAAGCAGGGAATCAGAGGTGGGGAATCAGAGGCGGGGAATCAGAGGCAGGGAATCAGATGTGCGGAATCGGAGATGGGGAATCAGAGGCAGGGAATCAGAGGCGGGGAATCAGAGGCGGGGAATCAGAGGCCGGGAATCAGATATGGGGAAACAGAGGTTGGGAATCAGAGGCGGGGAAACAGAGGCGGGGAATCAGATATGGGGAATCAGAGGTGGGGAATCAGAGGTTGGGAATCAGAGGCAGGGAATCAGAGGCTTGGAATCAGATGCAGGGAATCAGATGCGGGGAATCAGAGGCGGGGAATCAGAGCTGGGGAACCAGAGGTGGGGAATCAGAGTTGGGGAATCAGAGGCGGGGACTTAGATATTGGGAAACAGAGGCGGGGAATCAGAGGCGGGGAAACAGAGGGGGGTAATCAGAGGCAGGGAATCAGATGTGCGGAATCAGAGATGGGGAATCAGAGGCAGGGAATCAGAATCAGAAGCAGGGAATCAGAGGCCGGGAATCAGAGGCCGGAATCAGATGCCGGGAATAAGAGGCCGGGAATCAGAGGAGGGGAATCAGATATGGGGAATCAGAGGTGGGGAATCAGAGGTTGTGAATCAGAGATGGGGAATCAGAGGCGGGGAATCAGAGGCCGGTAATCAGACGCGGGGAATCAGAGGCGGGGAATCAGACATGGGAAATTAGAGGCAGGGAATCAGAGTTGGGGTTTCAGAGGCGGGGAATCAGATATGGGGAAACAGAGGCGGGGAATCAGAGGCAGGGAAACAGAGGCGGGGAATCAGATATAGGGAATCAGAGGTGGGGAATCAAAGTTGGGGAATCAGAGGCGGGGACTTAGATATGGGGAAACAGAGGCGGGGAATCAGAGGCGGGGAAACAGAGGCGGGGAATCAGATATGGGGAATCAGAGGTGGGGAATCAGAGGCAGGGAATTAGGTGTGCGGAATCAGAGATGGGGAATCAGAGGCAGGGAATCAGAATCAGAAGCAGGGAATCAGAGGCCGGGAATCAGAGGCCGGAATCAGATGCCGGGAATAAGAGGCCGGGAATCAGAGTTGGGGAATCAGAGTCCGGGAATCAGAGGCAGGGAATCAGACGCGGGGATTCAGAGGTGGTGAATCAGAGATGTGGAATCAGAGGCGGGGAATCAGAGGCAGGGAATCAGACGCGGGGAATAAGAGGCGGGGAATCATAGCTGGCGAATCAGAGGCGGGGAATCAGAGGTGGGGAATCAGAGGCGGGGAATCAGATATTGGGAATCAGAGGTGGGGAATCAGAGGCGGTGAAACAGAGGCGGGGAATCAGATATGGGGTATCAGAGGTGGGGAATCAGAGGTTGTGAATCAGAGATGGGGAATCAGAGGCGGGGAATCAGAGGCCGGTAATCAGACGCGGGGAATCAGAGGCGGGGAATCAGAGCTGGGAAATTAGAGGCAGGGAATCAGAGTTGGGGATTCAGAGGCGGGGAATCAGATGCAGGGAATCAATATGGGAAATCAGAGGTGGGGAATCAGAGGTTGGGAATCAGAGGAAGGGAATCAGAGGCGAGGAATCAGAGCTGGGGAATCAGAGGCGGGGAATCAGAATTGGGGAATCAGAGATGGGGAATCAGAGATGGGGAATCAGAGGCGGGGAATCAGACGCGGGGAATCAGAGGTGGTGAATCAGAGATGTGGAATCAGAGGCAGGGAATCAGAGGCAGGGAATCAGACGCGGGGAATCAGAGGCGGGGAATCATAGCTGGCGAATCAGAGGCGGGGAATCAGAGGTGGGGAATCAGAGGCGGGGAATCAGATATTGGGAATCAGAGGTGGGGAATCAGAGGCGGGGAAACAGAGGAGGGGAATCAGATATGGGGAATCAGAGGTGGGGAATCAGAGGTTGTGAATCAGAGATGGGGAATCAGAGGCGGGGAATCAGATGCCGGTAATCAGACGCGGGGAATCAGAGGCGGGGAATCAGACATGGGAAATTAGAGGCAGGGAATCAGAGTTGGGGATTCAGAGGCGGGGAATCAGATATGGGGAAACAGAGGCGGGGAATCAGAGGCGGGGAAACAGAGGCGGGGAATCAGATATAGGGAATCAGAGGTGGGGAATCAGAGGTTGGGAATCAGAGGCTGGGAATCAGAGGCTGGGAATCAGATGCATGGAATCATATGCGGGGAATCAGAGGCGGGGAATCAGAGCTGGGGAATCAGAGGTGGGGAATCAAAGTTGGGGAATCAGAGGCGGGGACTTAGATATGGGGAAACAGAGGCGGGGAATCAGAGGCGGGGAAACAGAGGCGGGGAATCAGATATGGGGAATCAGAGGTGGGGAATCAGAGGTTGGGAATCAGAGGCAGGGAATCAGAGGTGGGGAATCAGAGGCGGGGAATCAGAGGCAGGGAAACAGAGGCGGGGAATCAGATATGGGGAATCAGAGGTGGGGAATCAGAGGTTGGGAATCAGAGGCAGGGAATCAGAGGTGGGGAATCAGAGGCTGGGAATCAGAGGCAGGGAATCAGATGTGCGGAATCGGAGATGGGGAATCAGAGGCAGGGAATCAGAGGCGGGGAATCAGAGGCGGGGAATCAGAGGCCGGGAATCAGATATGGGGAAACAGAGGTTGGGAATCAGAGGCGGGGAAACAGAGGCGGGGAATCAGATATGGGGAATCAGAGGTGGGGAATCAGAGGTTGGGAATCAGAGGCAGGGAATCAGAGGCTTGGAATCAGATGCAGGGAATCAGATGCGGGGAATCAGAGGCGGGGAATCAGAGCTGGGGAACCAGAGGTGGGGAATCAGAGTTGGGGAATCAGAGGCGGGGACTTAGATATTGGGAAACAGAGGCGGGGAATCAGAGGCGGGGAAACAGAGGGTGGTAATCAGAGGCAGGGAATCAGATGTGCGGAATCAGAGATGGGGAATCAGAGGCAGGGAATCAGAATCAGAAGCAGGGAATCAGAGGCCGGGAATCAGAGGCCGGAATCAGATGCCGGGAATAAGAGGCCGGGAATCAGAGGAGGGGAATCAGATATGGGGAATCAGAGGTGGGGAATCAGAGGTTGTGAATCAGAGATGGGGAATCAGAGGCGGGGAATCAGAGGCCGGTAATCAGACGCGGGGAATCAGAGGCGGGGAATCAGACATGGGAAATTAGAGGCAGGGAATCAGAGTTGGGGATTCAGAGGCGGGGAATCAGATATGGGGAAACAGAGGCGGGGAATCAGAGGCGGGGAAACAGAGGCGGGGAATCAGATATAGGGAATCAGAGGTGGGGAATCAAAGTTGGGGAATCAGAGGCGGGGACTTAGATATGGGGAAACAGAGGCGGGGAATCAGAGGCGGGGAAACAGAGGCGGGGAATCAGATATGGGGAATCAGAGGTGGGGAATCAGAGGCAGGGAATTAGGTGTGCGGAATCAGAGATGGGGAATCAGAGGCAGGGAATCAGAATCAGAAGCAGGGAATCAGAGGCCGGGAATCAGAGGCCGGAATCAGATGCCGGGAATAAGAGGCCGGGAATCAGAGTTGGGGAATCAGAGTCCGGGAATCAGAGGCAGGGAATCAGACGCGGGGAATCAGAGGTGGTGAATCAGAGATGTGGAATCAGAGGCGGGGAATCAGAGGCAGGGAATCAGACGCGGGGAATAAGAGGCGGGGAATCATAGCTGGCGAATCAGAGGCGGGGAATCAGAGGTGGGGAATCAGAGGCGGGGAATCAGATATTGGGAATCAGAGGTGGGGAATCAGAGGCGGTGAAACAGAGGCGGGGAATCAGATATGGGGTATCAGAGGTTGGGAATCAGAGGTTGTGAATCAGAGATGGGGAATCAGAGGCGGGGAATCAGAGGCCGGTAATCAGACGCGGGGAATCAGAGGCGGGGAATCACAGCTGGGAAATTAGAGGCAGGGAATCAGAGTTGGGGATTCAGAGGCGGGGAATCAGATGCAGGGAATCAATATGGGAAATCAGAGGTGGGGAATCAGAGGTTGGGAATCAGAGGAAGGGAATCAGAGGCGAGGAATCAGAGCTGGGGAATCAGAGGCGGGGAATCAGAATTGGGGAATCAGAGATGGGGAATCAGAGATGGGGAATCAGAGGCGGGGAATCAGACGCGGGGAATCAGAGGTGGTGAATCAGAGATGTGGAATCAGAGGCGGGGAATCAGAGGCAGGGAATCAGACGCGGGGAATCAGAGGCGGGGAATCATAGCTGGCGAATCAGAGGCGGGGAATCAGAGGTGGGGAATCAGAGGCGGGGAATCAGATATTGGGAATCAGAGGTGGGGAATCAGAGGCGGGGAAACAGAGGCGGGGAATCAGATATGGGGAATCAGAGGTGGGGAATCAGAGGTTGTGAATCAGAGATGGCGAATCAGAGGCGGGGAATCAGATGCCGGTAATCAGATGCGGGGAATCAGAGGCGGGGAATCAGACATGGGAAATTAGAGGCAGGGAATCAGAGTTGGGGATTCAGAGGCGGGGAATCAGATATGGGGAAACAGAGGCGGGGAATCAGAGGCGGGGAAACAGAGGCGGGGAATCCGATATAGGGAATCAGAGGTGGGGAATCAGAGGTTGGGAATCAGAGGCTGGGAATCAGAGGCTGGGAATCAGATGCATGGAATCATATGCGGGGAATCAGAGGCGGGGAATCAGAGCTGGGGAATCAGAGGTGGGGAAATAAAGTTGGGGAATCAGAGGCGGGGACTTAGATATGGGGAAACAGAGGCGGGGAATCAGAGGTGGGGAAACAGAGGCGGGGAATCAGATATGGGGAATCAGAGGTGGGGAATCAGAGGCAGGGAATTAGATGTGCGGAATCAGAGATGGGGAATCAGAGGCAGGGAATCAGAATCAGAAGCAGGGAATCAGAGGCCGGGAATCAGAGGCCGGAATCAGATGCCGGGAATAAGAGGCCGGGAATCAGAGGTGGGGAATCAGAGTCCGGGAATCAGAGGCAGGGAATCAGACGCGGGGAATCAGAGGTGGTGAATCAGAGATGTGGAATCAGAGGCGGGGAATCAGAGGCAGGGAATCAGACGCGGGGAATAAGAGGCGGGGAATCATAGCTGGCGAATCAGAGGCGGGGTATCAGAGGTGGGGAATCAGAGGCGGGGAATCAGATATTGGGAATCAGAGGTGGGGAATCAGAGGCGGTGAAACAGAGGCGGGGAATCAGATATGGGGTATCAGAGGTGGGGAATCAGAGGTTGTGAATCAGAGATGGGGAATCAGAGGCGGGGAATCAGAGGCCGGTAATCAGACGCGGGGAATCAGAGGCGGGGAATCAGAGCTGGGAAATTAGAGGCAGGGAATCAGAGTTGGGGATTCAGAGGCGGGGAATCAGATATGGGGAAACAGAGGCGGGGAATCAGAGGCGAGCAAATAGAGGCGGGGATCAGATATGGGGAAACAGAGGCGGGGAATCAGAGGCGGGGAAACAGAGGCGGGGAATCAGATATGGGGATCAGAGGTGGGGAATCAGAGGTTGGGAATCAGAGGCTGGGAATCAGAGGCTGGGAATCAGATGCATGGAATCAGATGCGGGGAATCAGAGGCGGAGTATCAGAGCTGGGGAATCAGAGGTGGGGAATCAAAGTTGGGGAATCAGAGGCGGGGACTTAGATATGGGGAAACAGAGGCGGGGAATCAGAGGCGGGGCAACAGAGGCGGGGAATCAGATATGGGGAATCAGAGGTGGGGAATCAGAGGCAGGGAATTAGATTTGCGGAATCAGAGATGGGGAATCAGAAGCATGGAATCAGAGGCCGGGAATCAGAGGCCGGAATCAGATGCCGGGAATAAGAGACCGGGAATCAGAGGTGGGGAATCAGAGTCCGGGAATCAGAGATGGGGAATCAGAGGCGGGGAATGAGATATGGGGAATCAGAGGCGGGGAATCAGAGGCGGGGAAACAGAGGCGAGGAATCAGATATGGGGAATCAGAGGTGGCGAATCAAAGGCGTTGAATCAGAGATGGGGAATCAGAGGCGGGGAATCAGAGGCAGGGAATCAAACACGGGGAATCAAAGGCGGGGAATCAGAGCTGGGGAATCAGAGGCGGGGAATCAGAGTTGGGGAATCAGAGGCGGGGAATCAGAGCTGGGGAATCAGAGGTGGGGATCAGAGTCGGGGAAGCAGAGGCAGGGAATCAGATGTGCGGAATCAGAGATGGGGAATCAGAGGTGGGGAATTAGAGGCTGTGAATCAGAGATGGGGAATCAGAGGCGGGGAATCAGAGGCAGGAAATCAGACACGGGGATTCAGAGGCTGGGAATCAGACGGGGGGAATCAAAGGCGGGGAATCAGAGCTGGGGAATCAGAGGCAGGGAATCAGAGTTGGGGATTCAGAGGCGGGGAATCAGATATGGGGAAACAGAGGCGGGGAATCAGAGGCGGGAAAACAGAGGCGGGGAATTAGATATGGGGAATCAGAGGTGGGGAATCAGAGGTGGTGAATCAGAGATGGGGAATCACAGGCGGGGAATCAGAGGCAGGGAATAGAACGCGGGGAATCAGAGGCAGGGAATCAGAGTTGGGGCATCAGAGGTTGGGAATTAGATATGGGGAAACAGAGGCGGGGAATCAGAGGCGGGGAAACAGAGGCGGGAAATCAGATATGGGGAATCAGAGGTGGGGAATCAGAGGCAGGGAATCAGATGTGCGGAATCAGAGATGGGGAATCAGAGGCAGGGAATCAGAATCAGAAGCGGGGAATCAGAGGCCGGGAATCAGAGGCCGGGAATCAGATGCTGGGAATAAGAGGCCGGGAATCAGAGGTGGGGAATCAGAGTCCGGGAATCAGAGATGGGGATTCAGAGGCGGGGAATGAGATATGGAGAATCAGAGGCGGGGAATCAGAGGCGGGGAAACAGAGGTGGGGAATCAGATATGTGGAATCTGTGGTGGCGAATCAAAGGCGGTGAATCAGAGATGGGGAATCAGAGGCGGGGAATCAGAGGCAGGGAATCAAACACGGGAAATCAGAGGCGGGGAATCAGAGCTGGGGAATCAGAGGCGGGGAATCAGAGTTGGGGAATCAGAGGCAGGGAATCAGATATGGGGAAAGAGGGGCAGGGAATCAGAGGCGGGGAAACAGAGGCGGGGAATCAGATATGGGGAATCAGAGGTGTGGAATCAGAGGTTGGGAATCAGAGGCAGGGAATCAGAGGCGGGGAAACAGAGGCGGGGAGTCAGATATGGGGAATCAGAGGTGGCGAATCAAAGGCGGTGAAACAGAGATGGGGAATCAGGGCAGGGAATCAGAGGCAGGGAATCAAACACGGGGAATCAGAGCTGGGGAATCAGAGGCGGGGAATTAGAGTTGGGGAATCAGAGGAGGGGAATCAGAGGCGGGGAAACAGAGGCGGGGAATCAGATATGGGGAATCAGAGGTGGGGAATCAGAGGTTGGGAATCAGAGGCAGGGAATCAGAGGTGGGGAATCAGAGGCGGGGAATCAGAGGCAGGGAATCAGATGTGCGGAATCGGAGATGGGGAATCAGAGGCAGGGAATCAGAGGCGGGGAATCAGAGGCGGCGATCAGAGGCCGTGAATCAGATATGGGGAAACAGAGGCGGGGAATCAGAGGCGGGGAAACAGAGGCGGGGAATCAGATATAGGGAATCAGAGGTGGGGAATCAGAGGTTGGGAATCAGAGGCTGGGAATCAGAGGCTGGGAATCAGATGCATGGAATCATATGCGGGGAATCAGAGGCGGGGAATCAGAGCTGGGGAATCAGAGGTGGGGAATCAAAGTTGGGGAATCAGAGGCGGGGACTTAGATATGGGGAAACAGAGGCGGGGAATCAGAGGCGGGGAAACAGAGGCGGGGAATCAGATATGGGGAATCAGAGGTGGGGAATCAGAGGCAGGGAATTAGATGTGCGGAATCAGAGATGGGGAATCAGAGGCAGGGAATCAGAATCAGAAGCAGGGAATCAGAGGCCGGGAATCAGAGGCCGGAATCAGATGCCGGGAATAAGAGGCCGGGAATCAGAGGTGGGGAATCAGAGTCCGGGAATCAGAGGCAGGGAATCAGACAAGGGGAATCAGAGGTGGTGAATCAGAGATGTGGAATCAGAGGCGGGGAATCAGAGGCAGGGAATCAGACGCGGGGAATAAGAGGCGGGGAATCATAGCTGGCGAATCAGAGGCGGGGAATCAGAGGTGGGGAATCAGAGGCGGGGAATCAGATATTGGGAATCAGAGGTGGGGAATCAGAGGCGGTGAAACAGAGGCGGGGAATCAGATATGGGGTATCAGAGGTGGGGAATCAGAGGTTGTGAATCAGAGATGGGGAATCAGAGGCGGGGAATCAGAGGCCGGTAATCAGACGCGGGGAATCAGAGGCGGGGAATCAGAGCTTGGAAATTAGAGGCAGGGAATCAGAGTTGGGGATTCAGAGGCGGGGAATCAGATATGGGGAAACAGAGGCGGGGAATCAGAGGCGAGCAAATAGAGGCGGGGATCAGATATGGGGAAACAGAGGCGGGGAATCAGAGGCGGGGAAACAGAGGCGGGGAATCAGATATGGGGATCAGAGGTGGGGAATCAGAGGTTGTGAATCAGAGATGGGGAATCAGAGGCGGGGAATCAGAGGCCGGTAATCAGACGCGGGGAATCAGAGGCGGGGAATCAGAGCTGGGAAATTAGAGGCAGGGAATCAGAGTTGGGGATTCAGAGGCGGGGAATCAGATATGGGGAAACAGAGGCGGGGAATCAGAGGCGAGCAAATAGAGGCGGGGATCAGATATGGGGAAACAGAGGCGGGGAATCAGAGGCGGGGAAACAGAGGCGGGGAATCAGATATGGGGATCAGAGGTGGGGAATCAGAGGTTGGGAATCAGAGGCTGGGAATCAGAGGCTGGGAATCAGATGCATGGAATCAGATGCGGGGAATCAGAGGCGGAGTATCAGAGCTGGGGAATCAGAGGTGGGGAATCAAAGTTGGGGAATCAGAGGCGGGGACTTAGATATGGGGAAACAGAGGCGGGGAATCAGAGGCGGGGCAACAGAGGCGGGGAATCAGATATGGGGAATCAGAGGTGGGGAATCAGAGGCAGGGAATTAGATTTGCGGAATCAGAGATGGGGAATCAGAAGCATGGAATCAGAGGCCGGGAATCAGAGGCCGGAATCAGATGCCGGGAATAAGAGACCGGGAATCAGAGGTGGGGAATCAGAGTCCGGGAATCAGAGATGGGGAATCAGAGGCGGGGAATGAGATATGGGGAATCAGAGGCGGGGAATCAGAGGCGGGGAAACAGAGGCGAGGAATCAGATATGGGGAATCAGAGGTGGCGAATCAAAGGCGTTGAATCAGAGATGGGGAATCAGAGGCGGGGAATCAGAGGCAGGGAATCAAACACGGGGAATCAAAGGCGGGGAATCAGAGCTGGGGAATCAGAGGCGGGGAATCAGAGTTGGGGAATCAGAGGCGGGGAATCAGAGCTGGGGAATCAGAGGTGGGGATCAGAGTCGGGGAAGCAGAGGCAGGGAATCAGATGTGCGGAATCAGAGATGGGGAATCAGAGGTGGGGAATTAGAGGCTGTGAATCAGAGATGGGGAATCAGAGGCGGGGAATCAGAGGCAGGAAATCAGACACGGGGATTCAGAGGCTGGGAATCAGACGGGGGGAATCAAAGGCGGGGAATCAGAGCTGGGGAATCAGAGGCAGGGAATCAGAGTTGGGGATTCAGAGGCGGGGAATCAGATATGGGGAAACAGAGGCGGGGAATCAGAGGCGGGAAAACAGAGGCGGGGAATTAGATATGGGGAATCAGAGGTGGGGAATCAGAGGTGGTGAATCAGAGATGGGGAATCACAGGCGGGGAATCAGAGGCAGGGAATAGAACGCGGGGAATCAGAGGCAGGGAATCAGAGTTGGGGCATCAGAGGTTGGGAATTAGATATGGGGAAACAGAGGCGGGGAATCAGAGGCGGGGAAACAGAGGCGGGAAATCAGATATGGGGAATCAGAGGTGGGGAATCAGAGGCAGGGAATCAGATGTGCGGAATCAGAGATGGGGAATCAGAGGCAGGGAATCAGAATCAGAAGCGGGGAATCAGAGGCCGGGAATCAGAGGCCGGGAATCAGATGCTGGGAATAAGAGGCCGGGAATCAGAGGTGGGGAATCAGAGTCCGGGAATCAGAGATGGGGATTCAGAGGCGGGGAATGAGATATGGAGAATCAGAGGCGGGGAATCAGAGGCGGGGAAACAGAGGTGGGGAATCAGATATGTGGAATCTGTGGTGGCGAATCAAAGGCGGTGAATCAGAGATGGGGAATCAGAGGCGGGGAATCAGAGGCAGGGAATCAAACACGGGAAATCAGAGGCGGGGAATCAGAGCTGGGGAATCAGAGGCGGGGAATCAGAGTTGGGGAATCAGAGGCAGGGAATCAGATATGGGGAAAGAGGGGCAGGGAATCAGAGGCGGGGAAACAGAGGCGGGGAATCAGATATGGGGAATCAGAGGTGTGGAATCAGAGGTTGGGAATCAGAGGCAGGGAATCAGAGGCGGGGAAACAGAGGCGGGGAGTCAGATATGGGGAATCAGAGGTGGCGAATCAAAGGCGGTGAAACAGAGATGGGGAATCAGGGCAGGGAATCAGAGGCAGGGAATCAAACACGGGGAATCAGAGCTGGGGAATCAGAGGCGGGGAATTAGAGTTGGGGAATCAGAGGAGGGGAATCAGAGGCGGGGAAACAGAGGCGGGGAATCAGATATGGGGAATCAGAGGTGGGGAATCAGAGGTTGGGAATCAGAGGCAGGGAATCAGAGGTGGGGAATCAGAGGCGGGGAATCAGAGGCAGGGAATCAGATGTGCGGAATCGGAGATGGGGAATCAGAGGCAGGGAATCAGAGGCGGGGAATCAGAGGCGGGGAATCAGAGGCCGTGAATCAGATATGGGGAAACAGAGGCGGGGAATCAGAGGCGGGGAAACAGAGGCGGGGAATCAGATATAGGGAATCAGAGGTGGGGAATCAGAGGTTGGGAATCAGAGGCTGGGAATCAGAGGCTGGGAATCAGATGCATGGAATCATATGCGGGGAATCAGAGGCGGGGAATCAGAGCTGGGGAATCAGAGGTGGGGAATCAAAGTTGGGGAATCAGAGGCGGGGACTTAGATATGGGGAAACAGAGGCGGGGAATCAGAGGCGGGGAAACAGAGGCGGGGAATCAGATATGGGGAATCAGAGGTGGGGAATCAGAGGCAGGGAATTAGATGTGCGGAATCAGAGATGGGGAATCAGAGGCAGGGAATCAGAATCAGAAGCAGGGAATCAGAGGCCGGGAATCAGAGGCCGGAATCAGATGCCGGGAATAAGAGGCCGGGAATCAGAGGTGGGGAATCAGAGTCCGGGAATCAGAGGCAGGGAATCAGACGCGGGGAATCAGAGGTGGTGAATCAGAGATGTGGAATCAGAGGCGGGGAATCAGAGGCAGGGAATCAGACGCGGGGAATAAGAGGCGGGGAATCATAGCTGGCGAATCAGAGGCGGGGAATCAGAGGTGGGGAATCAGAGGCGGGGAATCAGATATTGGGAATCAGAGGTGGGGAATCAGAGGCGGTGAAACAGAGGCGGGGAATCAGATATGGGGTATCAGAGGTGGGGAATCAGAGGTTGTGAATCAGAGATGGGGAATCAGAGGCGGGGAATCAGAGGCCGGTAATCAGACGCGGGGAATCAGAGGCGGGGAATCAGAGCTTGGAAATTAGAGGCAGGGAATCAGAGTTGGGGATTCAGAGGCGGGGAATCAGGTATGGGGAAACAGAGGCGGGGAATCAGAGGCGAGCAAATAGAGGCGGGGATCAGATATGGGGAAACAGAGGCGGGGAATCAGAGGCGGGGAAACAGAGGCGGGGAATCAGATATGGGGATCAGAGGTGGGGAATCAGAGGTTGGGAATCAGAGGCTGGGAATCAGAGGCTGGGAATCAGATGCATGGAATCAGATGCGGGGAATCAGAGGCGGAGTATCAGAGCTGGGGAATCAGAGGTGGGGAATCAAAGTTGGGAAATCAGAGGCGGGGACTTAGATATGGGGAAACAGAGGCGGGGAATCAGAGGCGGGGCAACAGAGGCGGGGAATCAGATATGGGGAATCAGAGGTGGGGAATCAGAGGCAGGGAATTAGATTTGCGGAATCAGAGATGGGGAATCAGAAGCATGGAATCAGAGGCCGGGAATCAGAGGCCGGAATCAGATGCCGGGAATAAGAGGCCGGGAATCAGAGGTGGGGAATCAGAGTCCGGGAATCAGAGATGGGGAATCAGAGGCGGGGAATGAGATATGGGGAATCAGAGGCGGGGAATCAGAGGCAGGGAAACAGAGGCGAGGAATCAGATATGGGGAATCAGAGGTGGCGAATCAAAGGCGTTGAATCAGAGATGGGGAATCAGAGGCGGGGAATCAGAGGCAGGGAATCAAACACGGGGAATCAAAGGCGGGGAATCAGAGCTGGGGAATCAGAGGCGGGGAATCAGAGTTGGGGAATCAGAGGTGGGGAATCAGAGCTGGGGAATCAGAGGTGGGGATCAGAGTCGGGGAAGCAGAGGCAGGGAATCAGATGTGCGGAATCAGAGATGGGGAATCAGAGGTGGGGAATCAGAGGCTGTGAATCAGAGATGGGGAATCAGAGGCGGGGAATCAGAGGCAGGAAATCAGACACGGGGATTCAGAGGCTGGGAATCAGACGGGGGGAATCAAAGGCGGGGAATCAGAGCTGGGGAATCAGAGGCAGGGAATCAGAGTTGGGGATTCAGAGGCGGGGAATCAGATATGGGGAAACAGAGGCGGGGAATCAGAGGCGGGCAAACAGAGGCGGGGAATTAGATATGGGGAATCAGAGGTGGGGAATCAGAGGTGGTGAATCAGAGATGGGGAATCACAGGCGGGGAATCAGAGGCAGGGAATAGAACGCGGGGAATCAGAGGCAGGGAATCAGAGTTGGGGCATCAGAGGTTGGGAATTAGATATGGGGAAACAGAGGCGGGGAATCAGAGGCGGGGAAACAGAGGCGGGAAATCAGATATGGGGAATCAGAGGTGGGGAATCAGAGGCAGGGAATCAGATGTGCGGAATCAGAGATGGGGAATCAGAGGCAGGGAATCAGAATCAGAAGCGGGGAATCAGAGGCCGGGAATCAGAGGCCGGGAATCAGATGCTGGGAATAAGAGGCCGGGAATCAGAGGTGGGGAATCAGAGTCCGGGAATCAGAGATGGGGATTCAGAGGCGGGGAATGAGATATGGAGAATCAGAGGCGGGGTATCAGAGGCGGGGAAACAGAGGTGGGGAATCAGATATGTGGAATCAGTGGTGGCGAATCAAAGGCGGTGAATCAGAGATGGGGAATCAGAGGCGGGGAATCAGAGGCAGGGAATCAAACACGGGAAATCAGAGGCGGGGAATCAGAGCTGGGGAATCAGAGGCGGGGAATCAGAGTTGGGGAATCAGAGGCAGGGAATCAGATATGGGGAAACAGGGGCAGGGAATCAGAGGCGGGGAAACAGAGGCGGGGAATCAGATATGGGGAATCAGAGGTGTGGAATCAGAGGTTGGGAATCAGAGGCAGGGAATCAGAGGCGGGGAAACAGAGGCGGGGAGTCAGATATGGGGAATCAGAGGTGGCGAATCAAAGGCGGTGAAACAGAGATGGGGAATCAGGGCAGGGAATCAGAGGCAGGGAATCAAACACGGGGAATCAGAGCTGGGGAATCAGAGGCGGGGAATTAGAGTTGGGGAATCAGAGGAGGGGAATCAGAGGCGGGGAAACAGAGGCGGGGAATCAGATATGGGGAATCAGAGGTGGGGAATCAGAGGTTGGGAATCAGAGGCAGGGAATCAGAGGTGGGGAATCAGAGGCGGGGAATCAGAGGCAGGGAATCAGATGTGCGGAATCGGAGATGGGGAATCAGAGGCAGGGAATCAGAGGCGGGGAATCAGAGGCGGGGAATCAGAGGCCGTGAATCAGATATGGGGAAACAGAGGTGGGGAATCAGAGGCGGGGAAACAGAGGCGGGGAATCAGATATGGGGAATCAGAGGTGGGGAATCAGAGGTTGGGAATCAGAGGCAGGGAATCAGAGGCTTGGAATCAGATGCAGGGAATCAGATGCGGGGAATCAGAGGCGGGGAATCAGAGCTGGGGAATCGGAGGTGGGGAATCAGAGTTGGGGAATCAGAGGCGGGGACTTAGATATTGGGAAACAGAGACGGGGAATCAGAGGCGGGGAAACAGAGGGGGGTAATCAGAGGCAGGGAATCAGATGTGCGGAATCAGAGATGGGGAATCAGAGGCAGGGAATCAGAATCAGAAGCAGGGAATCAGAGGCCGGGAATCAGAGGCCGGAATCAGATGCCGGGAATAAGAGGCCGGGAATCAGAGGTGGGGAATCAGATATGGGGAATCAGAGGTGGGGAATCAGAGGTTGTGAATCAGAGATGGGAATCAGAGGCGGGGAATCAGAGGCCGGTAATCAGATGCGGGGAATCAGAGGCGGGGAATCAGAGGCGGGGAAACAGAGGCAGCGAATCAGATTTGGGGAATCAGAGGTGGCGAATCAAAGGCGGTGAATCAGAGATGGGGAATCAAAGGCCGGGAATCAGAGGCAGGGAATCAAACACGGGGAATCAGAGGCGGGGAATCAGAGCTGGGGAATCAGAGGCAGGGAATCAGAGTTGGGGAATCAGAGGCGGGGAATCAGATGCAGGGAATCAATATGGGAAATCAGAGGTGGGGAATCAGAGGTTGGGAATCAGAGGAAGGGAATCAGAGGCGAGGAATCAGAGCTGGGGAATCAGAGGCGGGGAATCAGAATTGAGGAATCAGAGATGGGGAATCAGAGATGGGGAATCAGAGGCGGGGAATCAGACGCGGGGAATCAGAGGTGGTGAATCAGAGATGTGGAATCAGAGGCGGGGAATCAGAGGCAGGGAATCAGACGCGGGGAATCAGAGGCGGGGAATCATAGCTGGCGAATCAGAGGCGGGGAATCAGAGGTGGGGAATCAGAGGCGGGGAATCAGATATTGGGAATCAGAGGTGGGGAATCAGAGGCGGGGAAACAGAGGCGGGGAATCAGATATGGGGAATTAGAGGTGGGGAATCAGAGGTTGTGAATCAGAGATGGGGAATCAGAGGCGGGGAATTAGAGTTGGGGAATCAGAGGCGGGGAATCAGAGGCGGGGAAACAGAGGCGGGGAATCAAACACGGGGAATCAGAGGTGGGGAATCAGAGGTTGGGAATCAGAGGCAGGGAATCAGAGGCGGGGAATCAGAGGCGGGGAATCAGAGGCAGGGAATCAGATGTGCGGAATCGGAGATGCGGAATCAGAGGCAGGGAATCAGAGGCGGGGAATCAGAGGCCGGGAATCAGATATGGGGAAACAGAGGCGGGGAATCAGAGGCGGGGAAACAGAGGCTGGGAATCAGATATGGGGAATCAGAGGTGGGGAATCTGAGGTTGGGAATCAGAGGCAGGGAATCAGAGGCTTGGAATCAGATGCAGGGAATCAGATGCGGGGAATCAGAGGCGGGGAATCAGAGCTGGGGAATCAGAGGCGGGGACTTAGATATTGGGAAACAGGGGCGGGGAATCAGAGGCGGGGAAACAGAGGCGGGGAATCAGATATTGGGAATCAGAGATGGGGAATCAGAGGCAGGGAATCAGAGGTGGGGAATCAGAGGTTGGGAATCAGAGGCAGGGAATCAGAGGTGGGGAATCAGAGGCGGGGAATCAGAGGCAGGGAATCAGATGTGCGGAATCGGAGATGGGGAATCAGAGGCAGGGAATCAGAGGCGGGGAATCAGAGGCGGGGAATCAGAGGCCGTGAATCAGATATGGGGAAACAGAGGCGGGGAATCAGAGGCGGGGAAACAGAGGCGGGGAATCAGATATAGGGAATCAGAGGTGGGGAATCAGAGGTTGGGAATCAGAGGCTGGGAATCAGAGGCTGGGAATCAGATGCATGGAATCATATGCGGGGAATCAGAGGCGGGGAATCAGAGCTGGGGAATCAGAGGTGGGGAATCAAAGTTGGGGAATCAGAGGCGGGGACTTAGATATGGGGAAACAGAGGCGGGGAATCAGAGGCGGGGAAACAGAGGCGGGGAATCAGATATGGGGAATCAGAGGTGGGGAATCAGAGGCAGGGAATTAGATGTGCGGAATCAGAGATGGGGAATCAGAGGCAGGGAATCAGAATCAGAAGCAGGGAATCAGAGGCCGGGAATCAGAGGCCGGAATCAGATGCCGGGAATAAGAGGCCGGGAATCAGAGGTGGGGAATCAGAGTCCGGGAATCAGAGGCAGGGAATCAGACGCGGGGAATCAGAGGTGGTGAATCAGAGATGTGGAATCAGAGGCGGGGAATCAGAGGCAGGGAATCAGACGCGGGGAATAAGAGGCGGGGAATCATAGCTGGCGAATCAGAGGCGGGGAATCAGAGGTGGGGAATCAGAGGCGGGGAATCAGATATTGGGAATCAGAGGTGGGGAATCAGAGGCGGTGAAACAGAGGCGGGGAATCAGATATGGGGTATCAGAGGTGGGGAATCAGAGGTTGTGAATCAGAGATGGGGAATCAGAGGCGGGGAATCAGAGGCCGGTAATCAGACGCGGGGAATCAGAGGCGGGGAATCAGAGCTTGGAAATTAGAGGCAGGGAATCAGAGTTGGGGATTCAGAGGCGGGGAATCAGATATGGGGAAACAGAGGCGGGGAATCAGAGGCGAGCAAATAGAGGCGGGGATCAGATATGGGGAAACAGAGGCGGGGAATCAGAGGCGGGGAAACAGAGGCGGGGAATCAGATATGGGGATCAGAGGTGGGGAATCAGAGGTTGGGAATCAGAGGCTGGGAATCAGAGGCTGGGAATCAGATGCATGGAATCAGATGCGGGGAATCAGAGGCGGAGTATCAGAGCTGGGGAATCAGAGGTGGGGAATCAAAGTTGGGAAATCAGAGGCGGGGACTTAGATATGGGGAAACAGAGGCGGGGAATCAGAGGCGGGGCAACAGAGGCGGGGAATCAGATATGGGGAATCAGAGGTGGGGAATCAGAGGCAGGGAATTAGATTTGCGGAATCAGAGATGGGGAATCAGAAGCATGGAATCAGAGGCCGGGAATCAGAGGCCGGAATCAGATGCCGGGAATAAGAGGCCGGGAATCAGAGGTGGGGAATCAGAGTCCGGGAATCAGAGATGGGGAATCAGAGGCGGGGAATGAGATATGGGGAATCAGAGGCGGGGAATCAGAGGCAGGGAAACAGAGGCGAGGAATCAGATATGGGGAATCAGAGGTGGCGAATCAAAGGCGTTGAATCAGAGATGGGGAATCAGAGGCGGGGAATCAGAGGCAGGGAATCAAACACGGGGAATCAAAGGCGGGGAATCAGAGCTGGGGAATCAGAGGCGGGGAATCAGAGTTGGGGAATCAGAGGCGGGGAATCAGAGCTGGGGAATCAGAGGTGGGGATCAGAGTCGGGGAAGCAGAGGCAGGGAATCAGATGTGCGGAATCAGAGATGGGGAATCAGAGGTGGGGAATCAGAGGCTGTGAATCAGAGATGGGGAATCAGAGGCGGGGAATCAGAGGCAGGAAATCAGACACGGGGATTCAGAGGCTGGGAATCAGACGGGGGGAATCAAAGGCGGGGAATCAGAGCTGGGGAATCAGAGGCAGGGAATCAGAGTTGGGGATTCAGAGGCGGGGAATCAGATATGGGGAAACAGAGGCGGGGAATCAGAGGCGGGCAAACAGAGGCGGGGAATTAGATATGGGGAATCAGAGGTGGGGAATCAGAGGTGGTGAATCAGAGATGGGGAATCACAGGCGGGGAATCAGAGGCAGGGAATAGAACGCGGGGAATCAGAGGCAGGGAATCAGAGTTGGGGCATCAGAGGTTGGGAATTAGATATGGGGAAACAGAGGCGGGGAATCAGAGGCGGGGAAACAGAGGCGGGAAATCAGATATGGGGAATCAGAGGTGGGGAATCAGAGGCAGGGAATCAGATGTGCGGAATCAGAGATGGGGAATCAGAGGCAGGGAATCAGAATCAGAAGCGGGGAATCAGAGGCCGGGAATCAGAGGCCGGGAATCAGATGCTGGGAATAAGAGGCCGGGAATCAGAGGTGGGGAATCAGAGTCCGGGAATCAGAGATGGGGATTCAGAGGCGGGGAATGAGATATGGAGAATCAGAGGCGGGGTATCAGAGGCGGGGAAACAGAGGTGGGGAATCAGATATGTGGAATCAGTGGTGGCGAATCAAAGGCGGTGAATCAGAGATGGGGAATCAGAGGCGGGGAATCAGAGGCAGGGAATCAAACACGGGAAATCAGAGGCGGGGAATCAGAGCTGGGGAATCAGAGGCGGGGAATCAGAGTTGGGGAATCAGAGGCAGGGAATCAGATATGGGGAAACAGGGGCAGGGAATCAGAGGCGGGGAAACAGAGGCGGGGAATCAGATATGGGGAATCAGAGGTGTGGAATCAGAGGTTGGGAATCAGAGGCAGGGAATCAGAGGCGGGGAAACAGAGGCGGGGAGTCAGATATGGGGAATCAGAGGTGGCGAATCAAAGGCGGTGAAACAGAGATGGGGAATCAGGGCAGGGAATCAGAGGCAGGGAATCAAACACGGGGAATCAGAGCTGGGGAATCAGAGGCGGGGAATTAGAGTTGGGGAATCAGAGGAGGGGAATCAGAGGCGGGGAAACAGAGGCGGGGAATCAGATATGGGGAATCAGAGGTGGGGAATCAGAGGTTGGGAATCAGAGGCAGGGAATCAGAGGTGGGGAATCAGAGGCGGGGAATCAGAGGCAGGGAATCAGATGTGCGGAATCGGAGATGGGGAATCAGAGGCAGGGAATCAGAGGCGGGGAATCAGAGGCGGGGAATCAGAGGCCGTGAATCAGATATGGGGAAACAGAGGTGGGGAATCAGAGGCGGGGAAACAGAGGCGGGGAATCAGATATGGGGAATCAGAGGTGGGGAATCAGAGGTTGGGAATCAGAGGCAGGGAATCAGAGGCTTGGAATCAGATGCAGGGAATCAGATGCGGGGAATCAGAGGCGGGGAATCAGAGCTGGGGAATCGGAGGTGGGGAATCAGAGTTGGGGAATCAGAGGCGGGGACTTAGATATTGGGAAACAGAGACGGGGAATCAGAGGCGGGGAAACAGAGGGGGGTAATCAGAGGCAGGGAATCAGATGTGCGGAATCAGAGATGGGGAATCAGAGGCAGGGAATCAGAATCAGAAGCAGGGAATCAGAGGCCGGGAATCAGAGGCCGGAATCAGATGCCGGGAATAAGAGGCCGGGAATCAGAGGTGGGGAATCAGATATGGGGAATCAGAGGTGGGGAATCAGAGGTTGTGAATCAGAGATGGGAATCAGAGGCGGGGAATCAGAGGCCGGTAATCAGATGCGGGGAATCAGAGGCGGGGAATCAGAGGCGGGGAAACAGAGGCAGCGAATCAGATTTGGGGAATCAGAGGTGGCGAATCAAAGGCGGTGAATCAGAGATGGGGAATCAAAGGCCGGGAATCAGAGGCAGGGAATCAAACACGGGGAATCAGAGGCGGGGAATCAGAGCTGGGGAATCAGAGGCGGGGAATCAGAGTTGGGGAATCAGAGGCGGGGAATCAGATGCAGGGAATCAATATGGGAAATCAGAGGTGGGGAATCAGAGGTTGGGAATCAGAGGAAGGGAATCAGAGGCGAGGAATCAGAGCTGGGGAATCAGAGGCGGGGAATCAGAATTGAGGAATCAGAGATGGGGAATCAGAGATGGGGAATCAGAGGCAGGGAATCAGACGCGGGGAATCAGAGGTGGTGAATCAGAGATGTGGAATCAGAGGCGGGGAATCAGAGGCAGGGAATCAGACGCGGGGAATCAGAGGCGGGGAATCATAGCTGGCGAATCAGAGGCGGGGAATCAGAGGTGGGGAATCAGAGGCGGGGAATCAGATATTGGGAATCAGAGGTGGGGAATCAGAGGCGGGGAAACAGAGGCGGGGAATCAGATATGGGGAATTAGAGGTGGGGAATCAGAGGTTGTGAATCAGAGATGGGGAATCAGAGGCGGGGAATTAGAGTTGGGGAATCAGAGGCGGGGAATCAGAGGCGGGGAAACAGAGGCGGGGAATCAAACACGGGGAATCAGAGGTGGGGAATCAGAGGTTGGGAATCAGAGGCAGGGAATCAGAGGCGGGGAATCAGAGGCGGGGAATCAGAGGCAGGGAATCAGATGTGCGGAATCGGAGATGCGGAATCAGAGGCAGGGAATCAGAGGCGGGGAATCAGAGGCCGGGAATCAGATATGGGGAAACAGAGGCGGGGAATCAGAGGCGGGGAAACAGAGGCTGGGAATCAGATATGGGGAATCAGAGGTGGGGAATCTGAGGTTGGGAATCAGAGGCAGGGAATCAGAGGCTTGGAATCAGATGCAGGGAATCAGATGCGGGGAATCAGAGGCGGGGAATCAGAGCTGGGGAATCAGAGGCGGGGACTTAGATATTGGGAAACAGGGGCGGGGAATCAGAGGCGGGGAAACAGAGGCGGGGAATCAGATATTGGGAATCAGAGATGGGGAATCAGAGGCAGGGAATCAGATGTGCGGAATCAGAGATGGGGAATCAAAGGCAGGGAATCAGAATCAGAAGCAGGGAATCAGATGCCGGGAATCAGAGGCCGGAATCAGATGCCGGGAATAAGAGGCCGGAAATCAGAGGTGGGGAATCAGAGTCCGGGAATCAGAGATGGGGATTCAGAGGCGGGGAATGAGATATGGGGAATAAGAGGCGGGGAATCAGAGGCGGGGAAACTAAGGCGGGGAATCAGATATGGCGAATCAGAGGTGGCGAATCAAAGGCGGTGAATCAGAGATGGGGATTCAGAGTCCGGAAATCAGAGGCAGGGAATCAAACACGGGGAATCAGAGGAGGGGAATCAGAATTGGGGAATCAGAGATGGGGAATCAGAGATGGGGAAACAGAGGCAGGGAATCAGACGCGGGGAATCAGAGGTGGTGAATCAGAGATGTGGAATCAGAAGCGGGGAATCAGAGGCAGGGAATCAGACGCGGGGAATAAGAGGCGGGGAATCGTAGCTGGCGAATCAGAGGCGGGGAATCAGAGGTGGGGAATCAGAGGCGGGGAATCAGATATTGGGAATCAGAGGTGGAGAATCAGAGGCGGTGAAACAGAGGCGGGGAATCAGATATGGGGTATCAGAGGTGGGGAATCAGAGGTTGTGAATCAGAGATGGGGAATCAGAGGCGGGGAATCAGAGGCCGGTAATCAGACGCGGGGAATCAGAGGCGGGGAATCAGAGCTGGGAAATTAGAGGCAGGGAATCAGAGTTGGGGATTCAGAGGCGGGGAATCAGAGGCGGGAAAACAGAGGCGGGGAATTAGATATGGGGAATCAGAGGTGGGGAATCAGAGGTGGTGAATCAGAGATGGGGAATCACAGGCGGGGAATCAGAGGCAGGGAATAGAACGCGGGGAATCAGAGGCAGGGAATCAGAGTTGGGGCATCAGAGGTTGGGAATTAGATATGGGGAAACAGAGGCGGGGAATCAGAGGCGGGGAAACAGAGGCGGGAAATCAGATATGGGGAATCAGAGGTGGGGAATCAGAGGCAGGGAATCAGATGTGCGGAATCAGAGATGGGGAATCAGAGGCAGGGAATCAGAATCAGAAGCGGGGAATCAGAGGCCGGGAATCAGAGGCCGGGAATCAGATGCTGGGAATAAGAGGCCGGGAATCAGAGGTGGGGAATCAGAGTCCGGGAATCAGAGATGGGGATTCAGAGGCGGGGAATGAGATATGGAGAATCAGAGGCGGGGAATCAGAGGCGGGGAAACAGAGGTGGGGAATCAGATATGTGGAATCTGTGGTGGCGAATCAAAGGCTGTGAATCAGAGATGGGGAATCAGAGGCGGGGAATCAGAGGCAGGGAATCAAACACGGGAAATCAGAGGCGGGGAATCAGAGCTGGGGAATCAGAGGCGGGGAATCAGAGTTGGGGAATCAGAGGCAGGGAATCAGATATGGGGAAAGAGGGGCAGGGAATCAGAGGCGGGGAAACAGAGGCGGGGAATCAGATATGGGGAATCAGAGGTGTGGAATCAGAGGTTGGGAATCAGAGGCAGGGAATCAGAGGCGGGGAAACAGAGGCGGGGAGTCAGATATGGGGAATCAGAGGTGGCGAATCAAAGGCGGTGAAACAGAGATGGGGAATCAGGGCAGGGAATCAGAGGCAGGGAATCAAACACGGGGAATCAGAGCTGGGGAATCAGAGGCGGGGAATTAGAGTTGGGGAATCAGAGGAGGGGAATCAGAGGCGGGGAAACAGAGGCGGGGAATCAGATATGGGGAATCAGAGGTGGGGAATCAGAGGTTGGGAATCAGAGGCAGGGAATCAGAGGTGGGGAATCAGAGGCGGGGAATCAGAGGCAGGGAATCAGATGTGCGGAATCGGAGATGGGGAATCAGAGGCAGGGAATCAGAGGCGGGGAATCAGAGGCGGGGAATCAGAGGCCGTGAATCAGATATGGGGAAACAGAGGCGGGGAATCAGAGGCGGGGAAACAGAGGCGGGGAATCAGATATAGGGAATCAGAGGTGGGGAATCAGAGGTTGGGAATCAGAGGCTGGGAATCAGAGGCTGGGAATCAGATGCATGGAATCATATGCGGGGAATCAGAGGCGGGGAATCAGAGCTGGGGAATCAGAGGTGGGGAATCAAAGTTGGGGAATCAGAGGCGGGGACTTAGATATGGGGAAACAGAGGCGGGGAATCAGAGGCGGGGAAACAGAGGCGGGGAATCAGATATGGGGAATCAGAGGTGGGGAATCAGAGGCAGGGAATTAGATGTGCGGAATCAGAGATGGGGAATCAGAGGCAGGGAATCAGAATCAGAAGCAGGGAATCAGAGGCCGGGAATCAGAGGCCGGAATCAGATGCCGGGAATAAGAGGCCGGGAATCAGAGGTGGGGAATCAGAGTCCGGGAATCAGAGGCAGGGAATCAGACGCGGGGAATCAGAGGTGGTGAATCAGAGATGTGGAATCAGAGGCGGGGAATCAGAGGCAGGGAATCAGACGCGGGGAATAAGAGGCGGGGAATCATAGCTGGCGAATCAGAGGCGGGGAATCAGAGGTGGGGAATCAGAGGCGGGGAATCAGATATTGGGAATCAGAGGTGGGGAATCAGAGGCGGTGAAACAGAGGCGGGGAATCAGATATGGGGTATCAGAGGTGGGGAATCAGAGGTTGTGAATCAGAGATGGGGAATCAGAGGCGGGGAATCAGAGGCCGGTAATCAGACGCGGGGAATCAGAGGCGGGGAATCAGAGCTTGGAAATTAGAGGCAGGGAATCAGAGTTGGGGATTCAGAGGCGGGGAATCAGATATGGGGAAACAGAGGCGGGGAATCAGAGGCGAGCAAATAGAGGCGGGGATCAGATATGGGGAAACAGAGGCGGGGAATCAGAGGCGGGGAAACAGAGGCGGGGAATCAGATATGGGGATCAGAGGTGGGGAATCAGAGGTTGGGAATCAGAGGCTGGGAATCAGAGGCTGGGAATCAGATGCATGGAATCAGATGCGGGGAATCAGAGGCGGAGTATCAGAGCTGGGGAATCAGAGGTGGGGAATCAAAGTTGGGAAATCAGAGGCGGGGACTTAGATATGGGGAAACAGAGGCGGGGAATCAGAGGCGGGGCAACAGAGGCGGGGAATCAGATATGGGGAATCAGAGGTGGGGAATCAGAGGCAGGGAATTAGATTTGCGGAATCAGAGATGGGGAATCAGAAGCATGGAATCAGAGGCCGGGAATCAGAGGCCGGAATCAGATGCCGGGAATAAGAGGCCGGGAATCAGAGGTGGGGAATCAGAGTCCGGGAATCAGAGATGGGGAATCAGAGGCGGGGAATGAGATATGGGGAATCAGAGGCGGGGAATCAGAGGCAGGGAAACAGAGGCGAGGAATCAGATATGGGGAATCAGAGGTGGCGAATCAAAGGCGTTGAATCAGAGATGGGGAATCAGAGGCGGGGAATCAGAGGCAGGGAATCAAACACGGGGAATCAAAGGCGGGGAATCAGAGCTGGGGAATCAGAGGCGGGGAATCAGAGTTGGGGAATCAGAGGCGGGGAATCAGAGCTGGGGAATCAGAGGTGGGGATCAGAGTCGGGGAAGCAGAGGCAGGGAATCAGATGTGCGGAATCAGAGATGGGGAATCAGAGGTGGGGAATCAGAGGCTGTGAATCAGAGATGGGGAATCAGAGGCGGGGAATCAGAGGCAGGAAATCAGACACGGGGATTCAGAGGCTGGGAATCAGACGGGGGGAATCAAAGGCGGGGAATCAGAGCTGGGGAATCAGAGGCAGGGAATCAGAGTTGGGGATTCAGAGGCGGGGAATCAGATATGGGGAAACAGAGGCGGGGAATCAGAGGCGGGCAAACAGAGGCGGGGAATTAGATATGGGGAATCAGAGGTGGGGAATCAGAGGTGGTGAATCAGAGATGGGGAATCACAGGCGGGGAATCAGAGGCAGGGAATAGAACGCGGGGAATCAGAGGCAGGGAATCAGAGTTGGGGCATCAGAGGTTGGGAATTAGATATGGGGAAACAGAGGCGGGGAATCAGAGGCGGGGAAACAGAGGCGGGAAATCAGATATGGGGAATCAGAGGTGGGGAATCAGAGGCAGGGAATCAGATGTGCGGAATCAGAGATGGGGAATCAGAGGCAGGGAATCAGAATCAGAAGCGGGGAATCAGAGGCCGGGAATCAGAGGCCGGGAATCAGATGCTGGGAATAAGAGGCCGGGAATCAGAGGTGGGGAATCAGAGTCCGGGAATCAGAGATGGGGATTCAGAGGCGGGGAATGAGATATGGAGAATCAGAGGCGGGGTATCAGAGGCGGGGAAACAGAGGTGGGGAATCAGATATGTGGAATCAGTGGTGGCGAATCAAAGGCGGTGAATCAGAGATGGGGAATCAGAGGCGGGGAATCAGAGGCAGGGAATCAAACACGGGAAATCAGAGGCGGGGAATCAGAGCTGGGGAATCAGAGGCGGGGAATCAGAGTTGGGGAATCAGAGGCAGGGAATCAGATATGGGGAAACAGGGGCAGGGAATCAGAGGCGGGGAAACAGAGGCGGGGAATCAGATATGGGGAATCAGAGGTGTGGAATCAGAGGTTGGGAATCAGAGGCAGGGAATCAGAGGCGGGGAAACAGAGGCGGGGAGTCAGATATGGGGAATCAGAGGTGGCGAATCAAAGGCGGTGAAACAGAGATGGGGAATCAGGGCAGGGAATCAGAGGCAGGGAATCAAACACGGGGAATCAGAGCTGGGGAATCAGAGGCGGGGAATTAGAGTTGGGGAATCAGAGGAGGGGAATCAGAGGCGGGGAAACAGAGGCGGGGAATCAGATATGGGGAATCAGAGGTGGGGAATCAGAGGTTGGGAATCAGAGGCAGGGAATCAGAGGTGGGGAATCAGAGGCGGGGAATCAGAGGCAGGGAATCAGATGTGCGGAATCGGAGATGGGGAATCAGAGGCAGGGAATCAGAGGCGGGGAATCAGAGGCGGGGAATCAGAGGCCGTGAATCAGATATGGGGAAACAGAGGTGGGGAATCAGAGGCGGGGAAACAGAGGCGGGGAATCAGATATGGGGAATCAGAGGTGGGGAATCAGAGGTTGGGAATCAGAGGCAGGGAATCAGAGGCTTGGAATCAGATGCAGGGAATCAGATGCGGGGAATCAGAGGCGGGGAATCAGAGCTGGGGAATCGGAGGTGGGGAATCAGAGTTGGGGAATCAGAGGCGGGGACTTAGATATTGGGAAACAGAGACGGGGAATCAGAGGCGGGGAAACAGAGGGGGGTAATCAGAGGCAGGGAATCAGATGTGCGGAATCAGAGATGGGGAATCAGAGGCAGGGAATCAGAATCAGAAGCAGGGAATCAGAGGCCGGGAATCAGAGGCCGGAATCAGATGCCGGGAATAAGAGGCCGGGAATCAGAGGTGGGGAATCAGATATGGGGAATCAGAGGTGGGGAATCAGAGGTTGTGAATCAGAGATGGGAATCAGAGGCGGGGAATCAGAGGCCGGTAATCAGATGCGGGGAATCAGAGGCGGGGAATCAGAGGCGGGGAAACAGAGGCAGCGAATCAGATTTGGGGAATCAGAGGTGGCGAATCAAAGGCGGTGAATCAGAGATGGGGAATCAAAGGCCGGGAATCAGAGGCAGGGAATCAAACACGGGGAATCAGAGGCGGGGAATCAGAGCTGGGGAATCAGAGGCGGGGAATCAGAGTTGGGGAATCAGAGGCGGGGAATCAGATGCAGGGAATCAATATGGGAAATCAGAGGTGGGGAATCAGAGGTTGGGAATCAGAGGAAGGGAATCAGAGGCGAGGAATCAGAGCTGGGGAATCAGAGGCGGGGAATCAGAATTGAGGAATCAGAGATGGGGAATCAGAGATGGGGAATCAGAGGCGGGGAATCAGACGCGGGGAATCAGAGGTGGTGAATCAGAGATGTGGAATCAGAGGCGGGGAATCAGAGGCAGGGAATCAGACGCGGGGAATCAGAGGCGGGGAATCATAGCTGGCGAATCAGAGGCGGGGAATCAGAGGTGGGGAATCAGAGGCGGGGAATCAGATATTGGGAATCAGAGGTGGGGAATCAGAGGCGGGGAAACAGAGGCGGGGAATCAGATATGGGGAATTAGAGGTGGGGAATCAGAGGTTGTGAATCAGAGATGGGGAATCAGAGGCGGGGAATTAGAGTTGGGGAATCAGAGGCGGGGAATCAGAGGCGGGGAAACAGAGGCGGGGAATCAAACACGGGGAATCAGAGGTGGGGAATCAGAGGTTGGGAATCAGAGGCAGGGAATCAGAGGCGGGGAATCAGAGGCGGGGAATCAGAGGCAGGGAATCAGATGTGCGGAATCGGAGATGCGGAATCAGAGGCAGGGAATCAGAGGCGGGGAATCAGAGGCCGGGAATCAGATATGGGGAAACAGAGGCGGGGAATCAGAGGCGGGGAAACAGAGGCTGGGAATCAGATATGGGGAATCAGAGGTGGGGAATCTGAGGTTGGGAATCAGAGGCAGGGAATCAGAGGCTTGGAATCAGATGCAGGGAATCAGATGCGGGGAATCAGAGGCGGGGAATCAGAGCTGGGGAATCAGAGGCGGGGACTTAGATATTGGGAAACAGGGGCGGGGAATCAGAGGCGGGGAAACAGAGGCGGGGAATCAGATATTGGGAATCAGAGATGGGGAATCAGAGGCAGGGAATCAGATGTGCGGAATCAGAGATGGGGAATCAAAGGCAGGGAATCAGAATCAGAAGCAGGGAATCAGATGCCGGGAATCAGAGGCCGGAATCAGATGCCGGGAATAAGAGGCCGGAAATCAGAGGTGGGGAATCAGAGTCCGGGAATCAGAGATGGGGATTCAGAGGCGGGGAATGAGATATGGGGAATAAGAGGCGGGGAATCAGAGGCGGGGAAACTAAGGCGGGGAATCAGATATGGCGAATCAGAGGTGGCGAATCAAAGGCGGTGAATCAGAGATGGGGATTCAGAGTCCGGAAATCAGAGGCAGGGAATCAAACACGGGGAATCAGAGGAGGGGAATCAGAATTGGGGAATCAGAGATGGGGAATCAGAGATGGGGAAACAGAGGCAGGGATTCAGACGCGGGGAATCAGAGGTGGTGAATCAGAGATGTGGAATCAGAAGCGGGGAATCAGAGGCAGGGAATCAGACGCGGGGAATAAGAGGCGGGGAATCGTAGCTGGCGAATCAGAGGCGGGGAATCAGAGGTGGGGAATCAGAGGCGGGGAATCAGATATTGGGAATCAGAGGTGGAGAATCAGAGGCGGTGAAACAGAGGCGGGGAATCAGATATGGGGTATCAGAGGTGGGGAATCAGAGGTTGTGAATCAGAGATGGGGAATCAGAGGCGGGGAATCAGAGGCCGGTAATCAGACGCGGGGAATCAGAGGCGGGGAATCAGAGCTGGGAAATTAGAGGCAGGGAATCAGAGTTGGGGATTCAGAGGCGGGGAATCAGATATGGGGAAACAGAGGCGGGGAATCAGAGGCGGGCAAATAGAGGCGGGGATCAGATATGGGGAAACAGAGGCGGGGAATCAGAGGCGGGGAAACAGAGGCGGGGAATCAGATATGGGGATCAGAGGTGGGGAATCAGAGGTTGGGAATCAGAGGCTGGGAATCAGAGGCTGGGAATCAGATGCATGGAATAAGATGCGGGGAATCAGAGGCGGGGAATCAGAGCTGGGGAATCAGAGGTGGGGAATCAAAGTTGGGGAATCAGAGGCGGGGACTTAGATATGGGGAAACAGAGGCGGGGAATCAGAGGCGGGGAAACAGAGGCGGGGATCAGATATGGGGAATCAGAGGTGGGGAATCAGAGGCAGGGAATTAGATTTGCGGAATCAGAGATTGGGAATCAGAAGCATGGAATCAGAGGCCGGGAATCAGAGGCCGGAATCAGATGCCGGGAATAAGAGGCCGGGAATCAGAGGTGGGGAATCAGAGTCCGGGAATCAGAGATGGGGAATCAGAGTCAGGGAATGAGATATGGGGAATCAGAGGCGGGGAATCAGAGGCGGGGAAACAGAGGCGAGGAATCAGATATGGGGAATCAGAGGTGGCGAATCAAAGGCGTTGAATCAGAGATGGGGAATCAGAGGCGGGGAATAAGAGGCAGGGAATCAAACACGGGGAATCAGAGGCGGGGAATCAGAGCTGGGGAATCAGAGGCGGGGAATCAGAGTTGGGGAATCAGAGGCGGGGAATCAGAGCTGGGGAATCAGAGGTGGGGATCAGAGTCGGGGAATCAGAGGTGGGGAATCAGAGGCTGTGAATCAGAGATGGGGAATCAGAGGCGGGGAATCAGAGGCAGGAAATCAGACACGGGGATTCAGAGGCTGGGAATCAGACGGGGGGAATCAAAGGCGGGGAATCAGAGCTGGGGAATCAGAGGCAGGGAATCAGAGTTGGGGATTCAGAGGCGGGGAATCAGATATGGGGAAACAGAGGCGGGGAATCAGAGCCGGGCAAACAGAGGCGGGGAATTAGATATGGGGAATCAGAGGTGGGGAATCAGACGTGGTGAATCAGAGATGGGGAATCACAGGCGGGGAATCAGAGGCAGGGAATAGAACGCGGGGAATCAGAGGCAGGGAATCAGAGTTGGGGCATCAGAGGTTGGGAATTAGATATGGGGAAACAGAAGCGGGAAATCAGATATGGGGAATCAGAGGTGGGGAATCAGAGGCAGGGAATCAGATGTGCGGAATCAGAGATGGGGAATCAGAGGCAGGGAATCAGAATCAGAAGCGGGGAATCAGAGGCCGGGAATCAGAGGCCGGGAATCAGATGCTGGGAATAAGAGGCCGGGAATCAGAGGTGGGGAATCAGAGTCCGGGAATCAGAGATGGGGATTCAGAGGCGGGGAATGAGATATGGAGAATCAGAGGCGGGGAATCAGAGGCAGGGAAACAGAGGTGGGGAATCAGATATGTGGAATCAGAGGTGGCGAATCAAAGGCGGTGAATCAGAGATGGGGAATCAGAGGCGGGGAATCAGAGGCAGGGAATCAAACACGGGAAATCAGAGGCGGGGAATCAGAGCTGGCGAATCAGAGGCGGGGAATCAGATATGGGGAATCAGAGGTGTGGAATCAGAGGTTGGGAATCAGAGGCAGGGAATCAGAGGCGGGGAAACAGAGGCGGGGAATCAGATATGGGGAATCAGAGGTGTCGAATCAAAGGCGGTGAAACAGAGATGGGGAATCAGGGCAGGGAATCAGAGGCAGGGAATCAAACACGGGGAATCAGAGCTGGGGAATCAGAGGCGGGGAATTAGAGTTGGGGAATCAGAGGAGGGGAATCAGAGGCGGGGAAACAGAGGCGGAGAATCAGATATGGGGAATCAGAGGTGGGGAATCAGAGGTTGGGAATCAGAGATGGGGAAACAGGGGCAGGGAATCAGAGGCGGGGAAACAGAGGCGGGGAATCAGATATGGGGAATCAGAGGTGTGGAATCAGAGGTTGGGAATCAGAGGCAGGGAATCAGAGGCGGGGAAACAGAGGCGGGGAATCAGATATGGGGAATCAGAGGTGGCGAATCAAAGGCGGTGAAACAGAGATGGGGAATCAGGGCAGGGAATCAGAGGCAGGGAATCAAACACGGGGAATCAGAGCTGGGGAATCAGAGGCGGGGAATTAGAGTTGGGGAATCAGAGGAGGGGAATCAGAGGCGGGGAAACAGAGGCGGGGAATCAGATATGGGGAATCAGAGGTGGGGAATCAGAGGTTGGGAATCAGAGGCAGGGAATCAGAGGTGGGGAATCAGAGGCGGGGAATCAGAGGCAGGGAATCAGATGTGCGGAATCGGAGATGGGGAATCAGAGGCAGGGAATCAGAGGCGGGGAATCAGAGGCGGGGAATCAGAGGCCGGGAATCAGATATGGGGAAACAGAGGTTGAGAATCAGAGGCGGGGAAACAGAGGCGGGGAATCAGATATGGGGAATCAGAGGTGGGGAATCAGAGGTTGGGAATCAGAGGCAGGGAATCAGAGGCTTGGAATCAGATGCAGGGAATCAGATGCGGGGAATCAGAGGCGGGGAATCAGAGCTGGGGAATCAGAGGTGGGGAATCAGAGTTGGGGAATCAGAGGCGGGGACTTAGATATTGGGAAACAGAGGCAGGGAATCAGAGGCGGGGAAACAGAGGGGGGTAATCAGAGGCAGGGAATCAGATGTGCGGAATCAGAGATGGGGAATCAGAGGCAGGGAATCAGAATCAGAAGCAGGGAATCAGAGGCCGGGAATCAGAGGCCGGAATCAGATGCCGGGAATAAGAGGCCTGGAATCAGAGGTGGGGAATCAGATATGGGGAATCAGAGGTGGGGAATCAGAGGTTGTGAATCAGAGATGGGGAATCAGAGGCGGGGAATCAGAGGCCGGTAATCAGACGCGGGGAATCAGAGGCGGGGAATCAGAGGCGGGGAAACAGAGGCGGGGAATCAGATTTGGGGAATCAGAGGTGGCGAATCAAAGGCGGTGAATCAGAGATGGGGAATCAGAGGCCGGGAATCAGAGGCAGGGAATCAAACACGGGGAATCAGAGGCGGGGAATCAGAGCTGGGGAATCAGAGGCGAGGAATCAGAGTTGGGGAATCAGAGGCGGGGAATCAGATGCAGGGAATCAATATGGGAAATCAGAGGTGTGGAATCAGAGGTTGGGAATCAGAGGAAGGGAATCAGAGGCGAGGAATCAGAGCTGGGGAATCAGAGGCGGGGAATCAGAATTGGGGAATCAGAGATGGGGAATCAGAGATGGGGAATCAGAGGCGGGGAATCAGACGCGGGGAATCAGAGGTGGTGAATCAGAGATGTGGAATCAGAGGCGGGGAATCAGAGGCAGGGAATCAGACGCGGGGAATCAGAGGCGGGGAATCATAGCTGGCGAATCAGAGGCGGGGAATCAGAGGTGGGGAATCAGAGGCGGGGAATCAGATATTGGGAATCAGAGGTGGGGAATCAGAGGCGGGGAAACAGAGGCGGGGAATCAGATATGGGGAATCAGAGGTGGGGAATCAGAGGTTGTGAATCAGAGATGGGGAATCAGAGGCGGGGAATCAGAGGCCGGTAATCAGACGCGGGGAATCAGAGGCGGGGAATCAGACATGGGAAATTAGAGGCAGGGAATCAGAGTTGGGGATTCAGAGGCGGGGAATCAGATATGGGGAAACAGAGGCGGGGAATCAGAGGCGGGGAAACAGAGGCGGGGAATCAGATATAGGGAATCAGAGGTGGGGAATCAAAGTTGGGGAAACAGAGGCGGGGACTTAGATATGGGGAAACAGAGGCGGGGAATCAGAGGCGGGGAAACAGAGGCGGGGAATCAGATATGGGGAATCAGAGGTGGGGAATCAGAGGCAGGGAATTAGATGTGCGGAATCAGAGATGGGGAATCAGAGGCAGGGAATCAGAATCAGAAGCAGGGAATCAGAGGCCGGGAATCAGAGGCCGGAATCAGAGGCCGGGAATCATAGGCCGGAATCAGATGCCGGGAATAAGAGGCCGGGAATCAGAGGTGGGGAATCAGAGTCCGGGAATAAGAGGCAGGGAATCAGACGCGGGGAATCAGAGGTGGTGAATCAGAGATGTGGAATCAGAGGCGGGGAATCAGAGGCAGGGAATCAGACGCGGGGAATAAGAGGCGGGGAATCATAGCTGGCGAATCAGAGGCGGGGAATCAGAGGTGGGGAATCAGAGGCGGGGAATCAGATATTGGGAATCAGAGGTTGGGAATCAGAGGCGGTGAAACAGAGGCGGGGAATCAGATATGGGGTATCAGAGGTGGGGAATCAGAGGTTGTGAATCAGAGATGGGGAATCAGAGGCGGGGAATCAGAGGCCAGTAATCAGACGCGGGGAATCAGAGGCGGGGAATCAGAGCTGGGAAATTAGAGGCAGGGAATCAGAGTTGGGGATTCAGAGGCGGGGAATCAGATGCAGGGAATCAATATGGGAAATCAGAGGTGGGGAATCAGAGGTGGGGAATCAGAGTCCGGGAATCAGAGATGGGGATTCAGAGGCGGGGAATGAGATATGGAGAATCAGAGGCGGGGAATCAGAGGCAGGGAAACAGAGGTGGGGAATCAGATATGTGGAATCAGAGGTGGCGAATCAAAGGCGGTGAATCAGAGATGGGGAATCAGAGGCGGGGAATCAGAGGCAGGGAATCAAACACGGGAAATCAGAGGCGGGGAATCAGAGCTGGCGAATCAGAGGCGGGGAATCAGATATGGGGAATCAGAGGTGTGGAATCAGAGGTTGGGAATCAGAGGCAGGGAATCAGAGGCGGGGAAACAGAGGCGGGGAATCAGATATGGGGAATCAGAGGTGGCGAATCAAAGGCGGTGAAACAGAGATGGGGAATCAGGGCAGGGAATCAGAGGCAGGGAATCAAACACGGGGAATCAGAGCTGGGGAATCAGAGGCGGGGAATTAGAGTTGGGGAATCAGAGGAGGGGAATCAGAGGCGGGGAAACAGAGGCGGAGAATCAGATATGGGGAATCAGAGGTGGGGAATCAGAGGTTGGGAATCAGAGATGGGGAAACAGGGGCAGGGAATCAGAGGCGGGGAAACAGAGGCGGGGAATCAGATATGGGGAATCAGAGGTGTGGAATCAGAGGTTGGGAATCAGAGGCAGGGAATCAGAGGCGGGGAAACAGAGGCGGGGAATCAGATATGGGGAATCAGAGGTGGCGAATCAAAGGCGGTGAAACAGAGATGGGGAATCAGGGCAGGGAATCAGAGGCAGGGAATCAAACACGGGGAATCAGAGCTGGGGAATCAGAGGCGGGGAATTAGAGTTGGGGAATCAGAGGAGGGGAATCAGAGGCGGGGAAACAGAGGCGGGGAATCAGATATGGGGAATCAGAGGTGGGGAATCAGAGGTTGGGAATCAGAGGCAGGGAATCAGAGGTGGGGAATCAGAGGCGGGGAATCAGAGGCAGGGAATCAGATGTGCGGAATCGGAGATGGGGAATCAGAGGCAGGGAATCAGAGGCGGGGAATCAGAGGCGGGGAATCAGAGGCCGGGAATCAGATATGGGGAAACAGAGGTTGAGAATCAGAGGCGGGGAAACAGAGGCGGGGAATCAGATATGGGGAATCAGAGGTGGGGAATCAGAGGTTGGGAATCAGAGGCAGGGAATCAGAGGCTTGGAATCAGATGCAGGGAATCAGATGCGGGGAATCAGAGGCGGGGAATCAGAGCTGGGGAATCAGAGGTGGGGAATCAGAGTTGGGGAATCAGAGGCGGGGACTTAGATATTGGGAAACAGAGGCAGGGAATCAGAGGCGGGGAAACAGAGGGGGGTAATCAGAGGCAGGGAATCAGATGTGCGGAATGAGAGATGGGGAATCAGAGGCAGGGAATCAGAATCAGAAGCAGGGAATCAGAGGCCGGGAATCAGAGGCCGGAATCAGATGCCGGGAATAAGAGGCCTGGAATCAGAGGTGGGGAATCAGATATGGGGAATCAGAGGTGGGGAATCAGAGGTTGTGAATCAGAGATGGGGAATCAGAGGCGGGGAATCAGAGGCCGGTAATCAGACGCGGGGAATCAGAGGCGGGGAATCAGAGGCGGGGAAACAGAGGCGGGGAATCAGATTTGGGGAATCAGAGGTGGCGAATCAAAGGCGGTGAATCAGAGATGGGGAATCAGAGGCCGGGAATCAGAGGCAGGGAATCAAACACGGGGAATCAGAGGCGGGGAATCAGAGCTGGGGAATCAGAGGCGAGGAATCAGAGTTGGGGAATCAGAGGCGGGGAATCAGATGCAGGGAATCAATATGGGAAATCAGAGGTGTGGAATCAGAGGTTGGGAATCAGAGGAAGGGAATCAGAGGCGAGGAATCAGAGCTGGGGAATCAGAGGCGGGGAATCAGAATTGGGGAATCAGAGATGGGGAATCAGAGATGGGGAATCAGAGGCGGGGAATCAGACGCGGGGAATCAGAGGTGGTGAATCAGAGATGTGGAATCAGAGGCGGGGAATCAGAGGCAGGGAATCAGACGCGGGGAATCAGAGGCGGGGAATCATAGCTGGCGAATCAGAGGCGGGGAATCAGAGGTGGGGAATCAGAGGCGGGGAATCAGATATTGGGAATCAGAGGTGGGGAATCAGAGGCGGGGAAACAGAGGCGGGGAATCAGATATGGGGAATCAGAGGTGGGGAATCAGAGGTTGTGAATCAGAGATGGGGAATCAGAGGCGGGGAATCAGAGGCCGGTAATCAGACGCGGGGAATCAGAGGCGGGGAATCAGACATGGGAAATTAGAGGCAGGGAATCAGAGTTGGGGATTCAGAGGCGGGGAATCAGATATGGGGAAACAGAGGCGGGGAATCAGAGGCGGGGAAACAGAGGCGGGGAATCAGATATAGGGAATCAGAGGTGGGGAATCAAAGTTGGGGAAACAGAGGCGGGGACTTAGATATGGGGAAACAGAGGCGGGGAATCAGAGGCGGGGAAACAGAGGCGGGGAATCAGATATGGGGAATCAGAGGTGGGGAATCAGAGGCAGGGAATTAGATGTGCGGAATCAGAGATGGGGAATCAGAGGCAGGGAATCAGAATCAGAAGCAGGGAATCAGAGGCCGGGAATCAGAGGCCGGAATCAGAGGCCGGGAATCATAGGCCGGAATCAGATGCCGGGAATAAGAGGCCGGGAATCAGAGGTGGGGAATCAGAGTCCGGGAATCAGAGGCAGGGAATCAGACGCGGGGAATCAGAGGTGGTGAATCAGAGATGTGGAATCAGAGGCGGGGAATCAGAGGCAGGGAATCAGACGCGGGGAATAAGAGGCGGGGAATCATAGCTGGCGAATCAGAGGCGGGGAATCAGAGGTGGGGAATCAGAGGCGGGGAATCAGATATTGGGAATCAGAGGTTGGGAATCAGAGGCGGTGAAACAGAGGCGGGGAATCAGATATGGGGTATCAGAGGTGGGGAATCAGAGGTTGTGAATCAGAGATGGGGAATCAGAGGCGGGGAATCAGAGGCCGGTAATCAGACGCGGGGAATCAGAGGCGGGGAATCAGAGCTGGGAAATTAGAGGCAGGGAATCAGAGTTGGGGATTCAGAGGCGGGGAATCAGATGCAGGGAATCAATATGGGAAATCAGAGGTGGGGAATCAGAGGTTGGGAATCAGAGGAAGGGAATCAGAGGCGAGGAATCAGAGCTGGGGAATCAGAGGCGGGGAATCAGAATTGGGGAATCAGAGATGGGGAATCAGAGATGGGGAATCAGAGGCGGGGAATCAGACGCGGGGAATCAGAGGTGGTGAATCAGAGATGTGGAATCAGAGGCGGGGAATCAGAGGCAGGGAATCAGACGCGGGGAATCAGAGGCGGGGAATCATAGCTGGCGAATCAGAGGCGGGGAATCAGAGGTGGGGAATCAGAGGCGGGGAATCAGATATTGGGAATCAGAGGTGGGGAATCAGAGGTGGGGAAACAGAGGCGGGGAATCAGATATGGGGAATCAGAGGTGGGGAATCAGAGGTTGTGAATCAGAGATGGGGAATCAGAGGCGGGGAATCAGAGGCCGGTAATCAGACGCGGGGAATCAGAGGCGGGGAATCAGACATGGGAAATTAGAGGCAGGGAATCAGAGTTGGGGATTCAGAGGCGGGGAATCAGATATGGGGAAACAGAGGCGGGGAATCAGAGGCGGGGAAACAGAGGCGGGGAATCAGATATAGGGAATCAGAGGTGGGGAATCAGAGGTTGGGAATCAGAGGCTGGGAATCAGAGGCTGGGAATCAGATGCATGGAATCATATGCGGGGAATCAGAGGCGGGGAATCAGAGCTGGGGAATCAGAGGTGGGGAATCAAAGTTGGGGAATCAGAGGCGGGGACTTAGATATGGGGAAACAGAGGCGGGGAATCAGAGGCGGGGAAACAGAGGCGGGGAATCAGATATGGGGAATCAGAGGTGAGGAATCAGAGGCAGGGAATTAGATGTGCGGAATCAGAGATGGGGAATCAGAGGCAGGGAATCAGAATCAGAAGCAGGGAATCAGAGGCCGGGAATCAGAGGCCGGAATCAGATGCCGGGAATAAGAGGCCGGGAATCAGAGGTGGGGAATCAGAGTCCGGGAATCAGAGGCAGGGAATCAGACGCGGGGAATCAGAGGTGGTGAATCAGAGATGTGGAATCAGAGGCGGGGAATCAGAGGCAGGGAATCAGACGCGGGGAATAAGAGGCGGAGAATCATAGCTGGCGAATCAGAGGCGGGGAATCAGAGGTGGGGAATCAGAGGCGGGGAATCAGATATTGGGAATCAGAGGTGGGGAATCAGAGGCGGTGAAACAGAGGCGGGGAATCAGATATGGGGTATCAGAGGTGGGGAATCAGAGGTTGTGAATCAGAGATGGGGAATCAGAGGCGGGGAATCAGAGGCCGGTGATCAGACGCGGGGAATCAGAGGCGGGGAATCAGAGCTGGGAAATTAGAGGCAGGGAATCAGAGTTGGGGATTCAGAGGCGGGGAATCAGATATGGGGAAACAGAGGCGGGGAATCAGAGGCGAGCAAATAGAGGCGGGGATCAGATATGGGGAAACAGAGGCGGGGAATCAGAGGCGGGGAAACAGAGGCGGGGAATCAGATATGGGGATCAGAGGTGGGGAATCAGAGGTTGGGAATCAGAGGCTGGGAATCAGAGGCTGGGAATCAGATGCATGGAATCAGATGTGGGGAATCAGAGGCGGAGTATCAGAGCTGGGGAATCAGAGGTGGGGAATCAAAGTTGGGGAATCAGATGCGGGGACTTAGATATGGGGAAACAGAGGCGGGGAATCAGAGGCGGGGCAACAGAGGCGGGGAATCAGATATGGGGAATCAGAGGTGGGGAATCAGAGGCAGGGAATTAGATTTGCGGAATCAGAGATGGGGAATCAGAAGCATGGAATCAGAGGCCGGGAATCAGAGGACGGAATCAGATGCCGGGAATAAGAGGCCGGGAATCAGAGGTGGGGAATCAGAGTCCGGGAATCAGAGATGGGGAATCAGAGGCGGGGAATGAGATATGGGGAATCAGAGGCGGGGAATCAGAGGCGGGGAAACAGAGGCGAGGAATCAGATATGGGGAATCAGAGGTGGCGAATCAAAGGCGTTGAATCAGAGATGGGGAATCAGAGGCGGGGAATCAGAGGCAGGGAATCAAACACGGGGAATCAAAGGCGGGGAATCAGAGCTGGGGAATCAGAGGCGGGGAATCAGAGTTGGGGAATCAGAGGCGGGGAATCAGAGCTGGGGAATCAGAGGTGGGGATCAGAGTCGGGGAAGCAGAGGCAGGGAATCAGATGTGCGGAATCAGAGATGGGGAATCAGAGGTGGGGAATCAGAGGCTGTGAATCAGAGATGGGGAATCAGAGGCGGGGAATCAGAGGCAGGAAATCAGACACGGGGATTCAGAGGCTGGGAATCAGACGGGGGGAATCAAAGGCGGGGAATCAGAGCTGGGGAATCAGAGGCAGGGAATCAGAGTTGGGGATTCAGAGGCGGGGAATCAGATATGGGGAAACAGAGGCGGGGAATCAGAGGCGGGCAAACAGAGGCGGGGAATTAGATATGGGGAATCAGAGGTGGGGAATCAGAGGTGGTGAATCAGAGATGGGGAATCACAGGCGGGGAAACAGAGGCAGGGAATAGAACGCGGGAAATCAGAGGCAGGGAATCAGAGTTGGGGCATCAGAGGTTGGGAATTAGATATGGGGAAACAGAGGCGGGGAATCATAGCTGGCGAATCAGAGGCGGGGAATCAGAGGTGGGGAATCAGAGGCGGGGAATCAGATATTGGGAATCAGAGGTGGGGAATCAGAGGCGGGGAAACAGAGGCGGGGAATCAGATATGGGGAATCAGAGGTGGGGAATCAGAGGTTGTGAATCAGAGATGGGGAATCAGAGGCGGGGAATCAGAGGCCGGTAATCAGACGCGGGGAATCAGAGGCGGGGAATCAGACATGGGAAATTAGAGGCAGGGAATCAGAGTTGGGGATTCAGAGGCGGGGAATCAGATATGGGGAAACAGAGGCGGGGAATCAGAGGCGGGGAAACAGAGGCGGGGAATCAGATATAGGGAATCAGAGGTGGGGAATCAAAGTTGGGGAAACAGAGGCGGGGACTTAGATATGGGGAAACAGAGGCGGGGAATCAGAGGCGGGGAAACAGAGGCGGGGAATCAGATATGGGGAATCAGAGGTGGGGAATCAGAGGCAGGGAATTAGATGTGCGGAATCAGAGATGGGGAATCAGAGGCAGGGAATCAGAATCAGAAGCAGGGAATCAGAGGCCGGGAATCATAGGCCGGAATCAGATGCCGGGAATAAGAGGCCGGGAATCAGAGGTGGGGAATCAGAGTCCGGGAATCAGAGGCAGGGAATCAGACGCGGGGAATCAGAGGTGGTGAATCAGAGATGTGGAATCAGAGGCGGGGAATCAGAGGCAGGGAATCAGACGCGGGGAATAAGAGGCGGGGAATCATAGCTGGCGAATCAGAGGCGGGGAATCAGAGGTGGGGAATCAGAGGCGGGGAATCAGATATTGGGAATCAGAGGTTGGGAATCAGAGGCGGTGAAACAGAGGCGGGGAATCAGATATGGGGTATCAGAGGTGGGGAATCAGAGGTTGTGAATCAGAGATGGGGAATCAGAGGCGGGGAATCAGAGGCCGGTGATCAGACGCGGGGAATCAGAGGCGGGGAATCAGAGCTGGGAAATTAGAGGCAGGGAATCAGAGTTGGGGATTCAGAGGCGGGGAATCAGATATGGGGAAACAGAGGCGGGGAATCAGAGGCGAGCAAATAGAGGCGGGGATCAGATATGGGGAAACAGAGGCGGGGAATCAGAGGCGGGGAAACAGAGGCGGGGAATCAGATATGGGGATCAGAGGTGGGGAATCAGAGGTTGGGAATCAGAGGCTGGGAATCAGAGGCTGGGAATCAGATGCATGGAATCAGATGTGGGGAATCAGAGGCGGAGTATCAGAGCTGGGGAATCAGAGGTGGGGAATCAAAGTTGGGGAATCAGATGCGGGGACTTAGATATGGGGAAACAGAGGCGGGGAATCAGAGGCGGGGCAACAGAGGCGGGGAATCAGATATGGGGAATCAGAGGTGGGGAATCAGAGGCAGGGAATTAGATTTGCGGAATCAGAGATGGGGAATCAGAAGCATGGAATCAGAGGCCGGGAATCAGAGGACGGAATCAGATGCCGGGAATAAGAGGCCGGGAATCAGAGGTGGGGAATCAGAGTCCGGGAATCAGAGATGGGGAATCAGAGGCGGGGAATGAGATATGGGGAATCAGAGGCGGGGAATCAGAGGCGGGGAAACAGAGGCGAGGAATCAGATATGGGGAATCAGAGGTGGCGAATCAAAGGCGTTGAATCAGAGATGGGGAATCAGAGGCGGGGAATCAGAGGCAGGGAATCAAACACGGGGAATCAAAGGCGGGGAATCAGAGCTGGGGAATCAGAGGCGGGGAATCAGAGTTGGGGAATCAGAGGCGGGGAATCAGAGCTGGGGAATCAGAGGTGGGGATCAGAGTCGGGGAAGCAGAGGCAGGGAATCAGATGTGCGGAATCAGAGATGGGGAATCAGAGGTGGGGAATCAGAGGCTGTGAATCAGAGATGGGGAATCAGAGGCGGGGAATCAGAGGCAGGAAATCAGACACGGGGATTCAGAGGCTGGGAATCAGACGGGGGGAATCAAAGGCGGGGAATCAGAGCTGGGGAATCAGAGGCAGGGAATCAGAGTTGGGGATTCAGAGGCGGGGAATCAGATATGGGGAAACAGAGGCGGGGAATCAGAGGCGGGCAAACAGAGGCGGGGAATTAGATATGGGGAATCAGAGGTGGGGAATCAGAGGTGGTGAATCAGAGATGGGGAATCACAGGCGGGGAAACAGAGGCAGGGAATAGAACGCGGGAAATCAGAGGCAGGGAATCAGAGTTGGGGCATCAGAGGTTGGGAATTAGATATGGGGAAACAGAGGCGGGGAATCAGAGGCGGGGAAACAGAGGCGGGAAATCAGATATGGGGAATCAGAGGTGGGGAATCAGAGGCAGGGAATCAGATGTGCGGAATCAGAGATGGGGAATCAGAGGCAGGGAATCAGAATCAGAAGCGGGGAATCAGAGGCCGGGAATCAGAGGCCGGGAATCAGATGCTGGGAATAAGAGGCCGGGAATCAGAGGTGGGGAATCAGAGTCCGGGAATCAGAGATGGGGATTCAGAGGCGGGGAATGAGATAAGGAGAATCAGAGGCGGGGAATCAGAGGCGGGGAAACAGAGGTGGGGAATCAGATATGTGGAATCAGAGGTGGCGAATCAAAGGCGGTGAATCAGAGATGGGGAATCAGAGGCGGGGAATCAGAGGCAGGGAATCAAACACGGGAAATCAGAGGCGGGGAATCAGAGCTGGGGAATCAGAGGCGGGGAATCAGAGTTGGGGAATCAGAGGCAGGGAATCAGATATGGGGAAACAGGGGCAGGGAATCAGAGGCGGGGAAACAGAGGCGGGGAATCAGATATGGGGAATCAGAGGTGTGGAATCAGAGGTTGGGAATCAGAGGCAGGGAATCAGAGGCGGGGAAACAGAGGCGGGGAGTCAGATATGGGGAATCAGAGGTGGCGAATCAAAGGCGGTGAAACAGAGATGGGGAATCAGGGCAGGGAATCAGAGGCAGGGAATCAAACACGGGGAATCAGAGCTGGGGAATCAGAGGCGGGGAATTAGAGTTGGGGAATCAGAGGAGGGGAATCAGAGGCGGGGAAACAGAGGCGGGGAATCAGATATGGGGAATCAGAGGTGGGGAATCAGAGGTTGGGAATCAGAGGCAGGGAATCAGAGGTGGGGAATCAGAGGCGGGGAATCAGAGGCAGGGAATCAGATGTGCGGAATCGGAGATGGGGAATCAGAGGCAGGGAATCAGAGGCGGGGAATCAGAGGCGGGGAATCAGAGGCGGGGAATCAGAGGCCGTGAATCAGATATGGGGAAACAGAGGTGGGGAATCAGAGGCGGGGAAACAGAGGCGGGGAATCAGATATGGGGAATCAGAGGTGGGGAATCAGAGGTTGGGAATCAGAGGCAGGGAATCAGAGGCTTGGAATCAGATGCAGGGAATCAGATGCGGGGAATCAGAGGCGGGGAATCAGGGCTGGGGAATCAGAGGTGGGGAATCAGAGTTGGGGAATCAGAGGCGGGGACTTAGATATTGGGAAACAGAGGCGGGGAATCAGAGGCGGGGAAACAGAGGGGGGTAATCAGAGGCAGGGAATCAGATGTGCGGAATCAGAGATGGGGAATCAGAGGCAGGGAATCAGAATCAGAAGCATGGAATCAGAGGCCGGGAATCAGAGGCCGGAATCAGATGCCGGGAATAAGAGGCCGGGAATCAGAGGTGGGGAATCAGATATGGGGAATCAGAGGTGGGGAATCAGAGGTTGTGAATCAGAGATGGGAATCAGAGGCGGGGAATCAGAGGCCGGTAATCAGATGCGGGGAATCAGAGGCGGGGAAACAGAGGCGGGGAATCAGATTTGGGGAATCAGAGGTGGCGAATCAAAGGCGGTGAATCAGAGATGGGGAATCAGAGGCCGGGAATCAGAGGCAGGGAATCAAACACGGGGAATCAGAGGCGGGGAATCAGAGCTGGGGAATCAGAGGCGGGGAATCAGAGTTGGGGAATCAGAGGCGGGGAATCAGATGCAGGGAATCAATATGGGAAATCAGAGGTGGGGAATCAGAGGTTGGGAATCAGAGGAAGGGAATCAGAGGCGAGGAATCAGAGCTGGAGAATCAGAGGCGGGGAATCAGAATTGAGGAATCAGAGATGGGGAATCAGAGATGCGGAATCAGAGGCGGGGAATCAGACGCGGGGAATCAGAGGTGGTGAATCAGAGATGTGGAATCAGAGGCGGGGAATCAGAGGCAGGGAATCAGACGCGGGGAATCAGAGGCGGGGAATCATAGCTGGCGAATCAGAGGCGGGGAATCAGAGGTGGGGAATCAGAGGCGGGGAATCAGATATTGGGAATCAGAGGTGGGGAATCAGAGGCGGGGAAACAGAGGCGGGGAATCAGATATGGGGAATTAGAGGTGGGGAATCAGAGGTTGTGAATCAGAGATGGGGAATCAGAGGCGGGGAATCAGAGGCCGGTAATCAGACGCGGGGAATCAGAGGCGGGGAATCAGACATGGGAAATTAGAGGCAGGGAATCAGAGTTGGGGATTCAGAGGCGGGGAATCAGATATGCGGAAGCAGAGGCGGGGAATCAGAGGCGGGGAAACAGAGGCGGGGAATCAGATATAGGGAATCAGAGGTGGGGAATCAGAGGTTGGGAATCAGAGGCTGGGAATCAGAGGCTGGGAATCAGATGCATGGAATCATATGCGGGGAATCAGAGGCGGGGAATCAGAGCTGGGGAATCAGAGGTGGGGAATCAAAGTTGGGGAATAAGAGGCGGGGACTTAGATATGGGGAAACAGAGGCGGGGAATCAGAGGCGGGGAAACAGAGGCGGGGAATCAGATATGGGGAATCAGAGGTGGGGAATCAGAGGCAGGGAATTAGATGTGCGGAATCAGAGGTGGGGAATCAGAGGCAGGGAATCAGAATCAGAAGCAGGGAATCAGAGGCCGGGAATCAGAGGCCGGAATCAGATGCCGGGAATAAGAGGCCGGGAATCAGAGGTGGGGAATCAGAGTCCGGGAATCAGAGATGCGGAATCAGAGGCGGGGAATGAGATATGGGGAATCAGAGGCGGGGAATCAGAGGCGGGGAATCAGAGGCGGGGAAACAGAGGCGGGGATCAGACATGGGGAATCAGAGGTGTGGAATCAGAGGTTGGGAATCAGAGGTTGGGAATCAGAGGCAGGGAATCAGAGGCTTGGATTCAGTTGCAGGGAATCAGATGCGGGGAATCAGAGGCGGGGAATCAGAGCTGGGGAATCAGAGGTGGGGAATCAGAGTTGGGGAATCAGAGGCAGGGACTTAGATATTGGGAAACAGAGGCGGGGAATCAAAGGCGGGGAAACAGAGGTGGGGAATCAGATATGGGGAATCAGAGGTAGGGAATCAGAGGCAGGGAATCAGATGTGCGGAATCAGAGATGGGGAATCAGAGGCAGGGAATCAGAATCAGAAGCAGGGAATCAGAGGCCGGGAATCTGAGGCCGGAATCAGATGCCGGGAATAAGAGGCTGGGAATCAGAGGTGGGGAATCAGAGTCCGGGAATCAGAGATGGGGATTTAGAGGCGGGGAATGAGATATGGGGAATCAGAGGCGGGGAATCAGAGGCGGGGAAACAGAGGCGGGGAATCAGATATGGGGAATCAGAGGTTGCGAATCAAAGGCGGTGAATCAGAGATGGGGAATCAGAGGCCGGGAATCAGAGCTGGGGAATCAGAGGCGGGGAATCAGAGGCCTGGAATCAGATGCTGGGAATAAGAGGCCGGGAATCAGAGGTTGGGAATCAGAGTCCGGGAATCAGAGATGGGGATTCAGAGGCGGGGAATGAGATGTGCAGAATCAGAGGCGGGGAATCAGAGGCGGGGAAACAGAGGTGGGGAATCAGATATGGGGAATCGGAAGTGGCGAATCAAAGGCGGTGAATCAGAGATGGGGAATCAGAGGCGGGGAATCAGAGGCAGGGAATCAAACACGGGGAATCAGAGGTGGGAAATCAGAGCTGGGGAATCAGAGGCGGGGAATCAGAGTTGGGGAATCAGAGGCGGGGAATCAGATATTGGGAAACAGAGGTGGGGAATCAGAGGCAGGGAAACAGAGGTGGGGAATCAGATATGGGGAATCGGAGGTGGGGAATCAGAGGTTGGGAAACAGAGGCAGACAATCAGAGGCGGGGAGTCAGAGGCGGGGAATCAGAGGCAGGGAATCAGATGTGCGGAATCAGAGATGGGGAATCAGAGGCAGCGAATCAGAGGCGGGGAACCAGAGGCGGGGAATCAGAGGCCGGGAATCAGAGGCCGGGAATGAGAGGCCGGGAATCAGAGGCCGGGAATCAGAGATGGCGAATCAGAGGCGGGGAATCAAACACGGGGAATCAGATCTGGGGAATCAGAGGCGGGGAATCAGATATGGGGAAGCAGAGGCGGGGATTCAGAGGCGGGGAATCAGAGGCGCAGAAACAGAGGCGGGGTATCAGATATGGGGAATCAGAGGTGGGGAATCAGGGGCGGGGTATCAGAGGCTGGGTATCAGACACGGGGATTCAGAGGCGGGGAATCAGAGATGGGAATCAGAGGCGGGGAATCAGAGGCAGGGAATCAGATGTGCGGAATCAGAGATGGGGAATCAGAGGCAGCGAATCAGAGGTGGGGAACCAGAGGCGGGGAAACAGAGGTGGGGAATCAGATATGGGGAATCAGAGGTGGGGAATCAGAGGTTTGGAAACAGAGGCAGGGAATCAGAGGCGGGGAGTCAGAGGCGGGGAATCAGAGGCAGGGAATCAGATGTGCGGAATCAGAGATGGGGAATCAGAGGCAGCGAATCAGAGGCGGGGAACCAGAGGCGGGGAATCAGAGGCCGGGAATCAGAGGCCGGGAATGAGAGGCCGGGAATCAGAGGTCGGGAATCAGAGATGGGGAATCAGACGCGGGGAATCAAACACGGGGAATCAGATCTGGGGAATCAGAGGCGGGGAATCAGAGTTGGGGAATCAGAGGTGGCGAATCAGATATGGGGAAACAGAGGCGGGGAATCAGAGGCGGGGAATCAGAGGCGCAGAAACAGAGGCGGGGTATCAGATATGGGGAATCAGAGGTGGGGAATCAGGGGCGGGGTATCAGAGGCTGGGTATCAGACACGCGGATTCAGAGGTGGGGAATCAGAGATGGGGAATCAGAGGCGGGGAATCAGAGGCAGGGAATCAGATGTGCGGAATCAGAGATGGGGAATCAGAGGCAGCGAATCAGAGGCGGGGAACCAGAGGCGGGCATTCAGAGGTGGGGAATCAGATATGGGGAATCAGAGGTTGGGAAACAGAGGCAGGGAATCAGAGGCGGGGTGTCAGAGGCGGGGAATCAGAGGCAGGGAATCAGATGTGCGGAATCAGAGATGGGGAATCAGAAGCAGCGAATCAGAGGCGGGGAACCAGAGGCGGGGATTCAGAGGCGTGGAATCAGATATGGGGAAACAGAGGCGGGGAATTAGAGGCGGGCAAACAGAGGCGGGGAATCAGATATGGGGAATCAGAGGTGGGGAATCAGAGGTTGTGAATCAGAGATGGGGAATCACAGGCGGGAAATCAGAGGCAGGGAATCAGAGCTGGGGAATCAGAGCCGGGGAATCAGAGCTGGGGAATCAGAGGCAGGGAATCAGAGTTGGGGATTCAGAGGCGGGAAATCAGAGCTGGGGAATCAGAGGCGGGGAATCAGAGGCAGGGAATCAGAGGCGGGGAATCAGAGGCAGGGAATCAGATATGGGGATTCAGAGGTGGGGAATCAGAGGTTGGGAATCAGAGGCAGGGAATCGGAGGCGGGGAATCAGAGGCAGGGAATCAGATGTGGGGAATCAGAGGCGGGGAATCAGAGTTGGGGAATCAGAGTCGGGGAATCAGAGTTTGGGAATCAGAAGCGGGGAATTAGATATGGGGAAACAGAGGCGGGGAATCAGATATGGGGAATCAGAGGCAGGGAATCAGAGGCGCGGAAAGAGAGGCGGGGAATCAGATATGGGGAGTCAGAGGTGGGGAATCAGATATGGGGAAACAGGCGGGGAATCAGAGGCGGGGAATCAGATATGGGGAATCAGATATGGGGAATCAGAGGCGGGGAATCAGAGGCGAGAAAAGAGAGGCGGGGAATCAGATATGGGGAATCAGAGGTGGGGAATCAGATATGGGGAAACAGAGGCGGGGAATCAGAGGCGGGGAAACAGAGGCGGGGAATTTGATATGGGGAATCAGAGGTGGCGAATGAAAGGCGGTGAATCAGAGATGGGGAATCAGAGGCGGGGAATCAGAGGCAGGGAATCAAACACGGGGAATCAGAGGTGGGGAATCAGAGCTGGGGAATCAGAGGCGGAGTATCAGAGTTGGGGAATCAGAGGCGGGATATCAGATATGGGGAAACAGAGGTGGGGAATCAGAGGCAGGGAAACAGAGGTGGGGAATCAGATATGGGGAATCAGAGGTGGGGAATCAGAGGTTGGGAAACAGAGGCAGGGAATCAGAGGCGGGGAGTCAGAGGCAGGGAATCAGACGCGGGGAATAAGAGGCGGGGAATCATAGCTGGCGAATCAGAGGCGGGGAATCAGAGGTGGGGAATCAGAGGCGGGGAATCAGATATTGGGAATCAGAGGTTGGGAATCAGAGGCGGTGAAACAGAGGCGGGGAATCAGATATGGGGTATCAGAGGTGGGGAATCAGAGGTTGTGAATCAGAGATGGGGAATCAGAGGCGGGGAATCAGAGGCCGGTGATCAGACGCGGGGAATCAGAGGCGGGGAATCAGAGCTGGGAAATTAGAGGCAGGGAATCAGAGTTGGGGATTCAGAGGCGGGGAATCAGATATGGGGAAACAGAGGCGGGGAATCAGAGGCGAGCAAATAGAGGCGGGGATCAGATATGGGGAAACAGAGGCGGGGAATCAGAGGCGGGGAAACAGAGGCGGGGAATCAGATATGGGGATCAGAGGTGGGGAATCAGAGGTTGGGAATCAGAGGCTGGGAATCAGAGGCTGGGAATCAGATGCATGGAATCAGATGTGGGGAATCAGAGGCGGAGTATCAGAGCTGGGGAATCAGAGGTGGGGAATCAAAGTTGGGGAATCAGATGCGGGGACTTAGATATGGGGAAACAGAGGCGGGGAATCAGAGGCGGGGCAACAGAGGCGGGGAATCAGATATGGGGAATCAGAGGTGGGGAATCAGAGGCAGGGAATTAGATTTGCGGAATCAGAGATGGGGAATCAGAAGCATGGAATCAGAGGCCGGGAATCAGAGGACGGAATCAGATGCCGGGAATAAGAGGCCGGGAATCAGAGGTGGGGAATCAGAGTCCGGGAATCAGAGATGGGGAATCAGAGGCGGGGAATGAGATATGGGGAATCAGAGGCGGGGAATCAGAGGCGGGGAAACAGAGGCGAGGAATCAGATATGGGGAATCAGAGGTGGCGAATCAAAGGCGTTGAATCAGAGATGGGGAATCAGAGGCGGGGAATCAGAGGCAGGGAATCAAACACGGGGAATCAAAGGCGGGGAATCAGAGCTGGGGAATCAGAGGCGGGGAATCAGAGTTGGGGAATCAGAGGCGGGGAATCAGAGCTGGGGAATCAGAGGTGGGGATCAGAGTCGGGGAAGCAGAGGCAGGGAATCAGATGTGCGGAATCAGAGATGGGGAATCAGAGGTGGGGAATCAGAGGCTGTGAATCAGAGATGGGGAATCAGAGGCGGGGAATCAGAGGCAGGAAATCAGACACGGGGATTCAGAGGCTGGGAATCAGACGGGGGGAATCAAAGGCGGGGAATCAGAGCTGGGGAATCAGAGGCAGGGAATCAGAGTTGGGGATTCAGAGGCGGGGAATCAGATATGGGGAAACAGAGGCGGGGAATCAGAGGCGGGCAAACAGAGGCGGGGAATTAGATATGGGGAATCAGAGGTGGGGAATCAGAGGTGGTGAATCAGAGATGGGGAATCACAGGCGGGGAAACAGAGGCAGGGAATAGAACGCGGGAAATCAGAGGCAGGGAATCAGAGTTGGGGCATCAGAGGTTGGGAATTAGATATGGGGAAACAGAGGCGGGGAATCAGAGGCGGGGAAACAGAGGCGGGAAATCAGATATGGGGAATCAGAGGTGGGGAATCAGAGGCAGGGAATCAGATGTGCGGAATCAGAGATGGGGAATCAGAGGCAGGGAATCAGAATCAGAAGCGGGGAATCAGAGGCCGGGAATCAGAGGCCGGGAATCAGATGCTGGGAATAAGAGGCCGGGAATCAGAGGTGGGGAATCAGAGTCCGGGAATCAGAGATGGGGATTCAGAGGCGGGGAATGAGATAAGGAGAATCAGAGGCGGGGAATCAGAGGCGGGGAAACAGAGGTGGGGAATCAGATATGTGGAATCAGAGGTGGCGAATCAAAGGCGGTGAATCAGAGATGGGGAATCAGAGGCGGGGAATCAGAGGCAGGGAATCAAACACGGGAAATCAGAGGCGGGGAATCAGAGCTGGGGAATCAGAGGCGGGGAATCAGAGTTGGGGAATCAGAGGCAGGGAATCAGATATGGGGAAACAGGGGCAGGGAATCAGAGGCGGGGAAACAGAGGCGGGGAATCAGATATGGGGAATCAGAGGTGTGGAATCAGAGGTTGGGAATCAGAGGCAGGGAATCAGAGGCGGGGAAACAGAGGCGGGGAGTCAGATATGGGGAATCAGAGGTGGCGAATCAAAGGCGGTGAAACAGAGATGGGGAATCAGGGCAGGGAATCAGAGGCAGGGAATCAAACACGGGGAATCAGAGCTGGGGAATCAGAGGCGGGGAATTAGAGTTGGGGAATCAGAGGAGGGGAATCAGAGGCGGGGAAACAGAGGCGGGGAATCAGATATGGGGAATCAGAGGTGGGGAATCAGAGGTTGGGAATCAGAGGCAGGGAATCAGAGGTGGGGAATCAGAGGCGGGGAATCAGAGGCAGGGAATCAGATGTGCGGAATCGGAGATGGGGAATCAGAGGCAGGGAATCAGAGGCGGGGAATCAGAGGCGGGGAATCAGAGGCGGGGAATCAGAGGCCGTGAATCAGATATGGGGAAACAGAGGTGGGGAATCAGAGGCGGGGAAACAGAGGCGGGGAATCAGATATGGGGAATCAGAGGTGGGGAATCAGAGGTTGGGAATCAGAGGCAGGGAATCAGAGGCTTGGAATCAGATGCAGGGAATCAGATGCGGGGAATCAGAGGCGGGGAATCAGGGCTGGGGAATCAGAGGTGGGGAATCAGAGTTGGGGAATCAGAGGCGGGGACTTAGATATTGGGAAACAGAGGCGGGGAATCAGAGGCGGGGAAACAGAGGGGGGTAATCAGAGGCAGGGAATCAGATGTGCGGAATCAGAGATGGGGAATCAGAGGCAGGGAATCAGAATCAGAAGCATGGAATCAGAGGCCGGGAATCAGAGGCCGGAATCAGATGCCGGGAATAAGAGGCCGGGAATCAGAGGTGGGGAATCAGATATGGGGAATCAGAGGTGGGGAATCAGAGGTTGTGAATCAGAGATGGGAATCAGAGGCGGGGAATCAGAGGCCGGTAATCAGATGCGGGGAATCAGAGGCGGGGAAACAGAGGCGGGGAATCAGATTTGGGGAATCAGAGGTGGCGAATCAAAGGCGGTGAATCAGAGATGGGGAATCAGAGGCCGGGAATCAGAGGCAGGGAATCAAACACGGGGAATCAGAGGCGGGGAATCAGAGCTGGGGAATCAGAGGCGGGGAATCAGAGTTGGGGAATCAGAGGCGGGGAATCAGATGCAGGGAATCAATATGGGAAATCAGAGGTGGGGAATCAGAGGTTGGGAATCAGAGGAAGGGAATCAGAGGCGAGGAATCAGAGCTGGAGAATCAGAGGCGGGGAATCAGAATTGAGGAATCAGAGATGGGGAATCAGAGATGCGGAATCAGAGGCGGGGAATCAGACGCGGGGAATCAGAGGTGGTGAATCAGAGATGTGGAATCAGAGGCGGGGAATCAGAGGCAGGGAATCAGACGCGGGGAATCAGAGGCGGGGAATCATAGCTGGCGAATCAGAGGCGGGGAATCAGAGGTGGGGAATCAGAGGCGGGGAATCAGATATTGGGAATCAGAGGTGGGGAATCAGAGGCGGGGAAACAGAGGCGGGGAATCAGATATGGGGAATTAGAGGTGGGGAATCAGAGGTTGTGAATCAGAGATGGGGAATCAGAGGCGGGGAATCAGAGGCCGGTAATCAGACGCGGGGAATCAGAGGCGGGGAATCAGACATGGGAAATTAGAGGCAGGGAATCAGAGTTGGGGATTCAGAGGCGGGGAATCAGATATGCGGAAGCAGAGGCGGGGAATCAGAGGCGGGGAAACAGAGGCGGGGAATCAGATATAGGGAATCAGAGGTGGGGAATCAGAGGTTGGGAATCAGAGGCTGGGAATCAGAGGCTGGGAATCAGATGCATGGAATCATATGCGGGGAATCAGAGGCGGGGAATCAGAGCTGGGGAATCAGAGGTGGGGAATCAAAGTTGGGGAATAAGAGGCGGGGACTTAGATATGGGGAAACAGAGGCGGGGAATCAGAGGCGGGGAAACAGAGGCGGGGAATCAGATATGGGGAATCAGAGGTGGGGAATCAGAGGCAGGGAATTAGATGTGCGGAATCAGAGGTGGGGAATCAGAGGCAGGGAATCAGAATCAGAAGCAGGGAATCAGAGGCCGGGAATCAGAGGCCGGAATCAGATGCCGGGAATAAGAGGCCGGGAATCAGAGGTGGGGAATCAGAGTCCGGGAATCAGAGATGCGGAATCAGAGGCGGGGAATGAGATATGGGGAATCAGAGGCGGGGAATCAGAGGCGGGGAATCAGAGGCGGGGAAACAGAGGCGGGGATCAGACATGGGGAATCAGAGGTGTGGAATCAGAGGTTGGGAATCAGAGGTTGGGAATCAGAGGCAGGGAATCAGAGGCTTGGATTCAGTTGCAGGGAATCAGATGCGGGGAATCAGAGGCGGGGAATCAGAGCTGGGGAATCAGAGGTGGGGAATCAGAGTTGGGGAATCAGAGGCAGGGACTTAGATATTGGGAAACAGAGGCGGGGAATCAAAGGCGGGGAAACAGAGGTGGGGAATCAGATATGGGGAATCAGAGGTAGGGAATCAGAGGCAGGGAATCAGATGTGCGGAATCAGAGATGGGGAATCAGAGGCAGGGAATCAGAATCAGAAGCAGGGAATCAGAGGCCGGGAATCTGAGGCCGGAATCAGATGCCGGGAATAAGAGGCTGGGAATCAGAGGTGGGGAATCAGAGTCCGGGAATCAGAGATGGGGATTTAGAGGCGGGGAATGAGATATGGGGAATCAGAGGCGGGGAATCAGAGGCGGGGAAACAGAGGCGGGGAATCAGATATGGGGAATCAGAGGTTGCGAATCAAAGGCGGTGAATCAGAGATGGGGAATCAGAGGCCGGGAATCAGAGCTGGGGAATCAGAGGCGGGGAATCAGAGGCCTGGAATCAGATGCTGGGAATAAGAGGCCGGGAATCAGAGGTTGGGAATCAGAGTCCGGGAATCAGAGATGGGGATTCAGAGGCGGGGAATGAGATGTGCAGAATCAGAGGCGGGGAATCAGAGGCGGGGAAACAGAGGTGGGGAATCAGATATGGGGAATCAGAGGTGGCGAATCAAAGGCGGTGAATCAGAGATGGGGAATCAGAGGCGGGGAATCAGAGGCAGGGAATCAAACACGGGGAATCAGAGGTGGGAAATCAGAGCTGGGGAATCAGAGGCGGGGAATCAGAGTTGGGGAATCAGAGGCGGGGAATCAGATATTGGGAAACAGAGGTGGGGAATCAGAGGCAGGGAAACAGAGGTGGGGAATCAGATATGGGGAATCGGAGGTGGGGAATCAGAGGTTGGGAAACAGAGGCAGACAATCAGAGGCGGGGAGTCAGAGGCGGGGAATCAGAGGCAGGGAATCAGATGTGCGGAATCAGAGATGGGGAATCAGAGGCAGCGAATCAGAGGCGGGGAACCAGAGGCGGGGAATCAGAGGCCGGGAATCAGAGGCCGGGAATGAGAGGCCGGGAATCAGAGGCCGGGAATCAGAGATGGCGAATCAGAGGCGGGGAATCAAACACGGGGAATCAGATCTGGGGAATCAGAGGCGGGGAATCAGATATGGGGAAGCAGAGGCGGGGATTCAGAGGCGGGGAATCAGAGGCGCAGAAACAGAGGCGGGGTATCAGATATGGGGAATCAGAGGTGGGGAATCAGGGGCGGGGTATCAGAGGCTGGGTATCAGACACGGGGATTCAGAGGCGGGGAATCAGAGATGGGAATCAGAGGCGGGGAATCAGAGGCAGGGAATCAGATGTGCGGAATCAGAGATGGGGAATCAGAGGCAGCGAATCAGAGGTGGGGAACCAGAGGCGGGGAAACAGAGGTGGGGAATCAGATATGGGGAATCAGAGGTGGGGAATCAGAGGTTTGGAAACAGAGGCAGGGAATCAGAGGCGGGGAGTCAGAGGCGGGGAATCAGAGGCAGGGAATCAGATGTGCGGAATCAGAGATGGGGAATCAGAGGCAGCGAATCAGAGGCGGGGAACCAGAGGCGGGGAATCAGAGGCCGGGAATCAGAGGCCGGGAATGAGAGGCCGGGAATCAGAGGTCGGGAATCAGAGATGGGGAATCAGACGCGGGGAATCAAACACGGGGAATCAGATCTGGGGAATCAGAGGCGGGGAATCAGAGTTGGGGAATCAGAGGTGGCGAATCAGATATGGGGAAACAGAGGCGGGGAATCAGAGGCGGGGAATCAGAGGCGCAGAAACAGAGGCGGGGTATCAGATATGGGGAATCAGAGGTGGGGAATCAGGGGCGGGGTATCAGAGGCTGGGTATCAGACACGCGGATTCAGAGGTGGGGAATCAGAGATGGGGAATCAGAGGCGGGGAATCAGAGGCAGGGAATCAGATGTGCGGAATCAGAGATGGGGAATCAGAGGCAGCGAATCAGAGGCGGGGAACCAGAGGCGGGCATTCAGAGGTGGGGAATCAGATATGGGGAATCAGAGGTTGGGAAACAGAGGCAGGGAATCAGAGGCGGGGTGTCAGAGGCGGGGAATCAGAGGCAGGGAATCAGATGTGCGGAATCAGAGATGGGGAATCAGAAGCAGCGAATCAGAGGCGGGGAACCAGAGGCGGGGATTCAGAGGCGTGGAATCAGATATGGGGAAACAGAGGCGGGGAATTAGAGGCGGGCAAACAGAGGCGGGGAATCAGATATGGGGAATCAGAGGTGGGGAATCAGAGGTTGTGAATCAGAGATGGGGAATCACAGGCGGGAAATCAGAGGCAGGGAATCAGAGCTGGGGAATCAGAGCCGGGGAATCAGAGCTGGGGAATCAGAGGCAGGGAATCAGAGTTGGGGATTCAGAGGCGGGAAATCAGAGCTGGGGAATCAGAGGCGGGGAATCAGAGGCAGGGAATCAGAGGCGGGGAATCAGAGGCAGGGAATCAGATATGGGGATTCAGAGGTGGGGAATCAGAGGTTGGGAATCAGAGGCAGGGAATCGGAGGCGGGGAATCAGAGGCAGGGAATCAGATGTGGGGAATCAGAGGCGGGGAATCAGAGTTGGGGAATCAGAGTCGGGGAATCAGAGTTTGGGAATCAGAAGCGGGGAATTAGATATGGGGAAACAGAGGCGGGGAATCAGATATGGGGAATCAGAGGCAGGGAATCAGAGGCGCGGAAAGAGAGGCGGGGAATCAGATATGGGGAATCAGAGGTGGGGAATCAGATATGGGGAAACAGGCGGGGAATCAGAGGCGGGGAATCAGATATGGGGAATCAGATATGGGGAATCAGAGGCGGGGAATCAGAGGCGAGAAAAGAGAGGCGGGGAATCAGATATGGGGAATCAGAGGTGGGGAATCAGATATGGGGAAACAGAGGCGGGGAATCAGAGGCGGGGAAACAGAGGCGGGGAATTTGATATGGGGAATCAGAGGTGGCGAATGAAAGGCGGTGAATCAGAGATGGGGAATCAGAGGCGGGGAATCAGAGGCAGGGAATCAAACACGGGGAATCAGAGGTGGGGAATCAGAGCTGGGGAATCAGAGGCGGAGTATCAGAGTTGGGGAATCAGAGGCGGGATATCAGATATGGGGAAACAGAGGTGGGGAATCAGAGGCAGGGAAACAGAGGTGGGGAATCAGATATGGGGAATCAGAGGTGGGGAATCAGAGGTTGGGAAACAGAGGCAGGGAATCAGAGGCGGGGAGTCAGAGGCGGGGAATCAGAGGCAGGGAATCAGATGTGCGGAATCAGAGATGGGGAATCAGAGGCAGCGAATCAGAGGCGGGGAACCAGAGGCGGGGAATCAGAGGCGGAGAATCAGAGCATGGGAATCAGAGGCGGGGAATCAGAGGCGGGGAAACAGAGGCGGGGAAACAGATATGGGGACTCAGAGGTGGGGAATCTGAGGTTGGGAATCAGAGGCAGGGAATCAGAGGCAGGGAATCAGAGGCAGGGAATCAGAGTTGGGGATTGAGAGGCGGGGAATCAGAGCTGGGGAATCAGAGGCGGGGAATCAGAGGCAGGGAATCAGAGGCGGGGAATCAGAGGCAGGGAATCAGATATGGGGATTCAGAGGTGGGGAATCAGAGGTTGGGAATCAGAGGTGGGGATCAGAGTCGGGGAATCAGAGGCAGGGAATCAGATGTGCGGAATCAGAGATGGGGAATCAGAGGTGGGGAATCAAAGGCTGTGAATCAGAGATGGGGAATCAGAGGTGGGGAATCAGAGGCAGGAAATAAGACACGGGGATTCAGAGGCTGGGAATAAGACGGGGGGAATCAAAGGCGGGGAATCAGAGCTGGGGAATCAGAGGCAGGGAATCAGAGTTGGGGATTCAGAGGCGGGGAATTAGATATGGGGAATCAGAGGTGGGGAATCAGAGGTGGTGAATCAGAGATGGGGAATCACAGGCGGGGAATCAGAGGCAGGGAATAGAATGCGGGGAATCAGAGGCAGGGAATCTGAGTTGGGGCATCAGAGGTTGGGAATTAGATATGGGGAAACAGAGGCGGGGAATCAGAGGCAGGGAATCAGATGTGCGGAATCAGAGATGGGGAATCAGAGGTGGGGAATCAGAGGCTGTGAATCAGAGATGGGGAATCAGAGGTGGGGAATCAGAGGCAGGAAATCAGACACGGGGATTCAGAGGCTGGGAATCAGACGGGGGGAATCAAAGGCGGGGAATCAGAGCTGGGGAATCAGAGGCAGGGAATCAGAGTTGGGGATTCAGAGTCGGGGAATCAGATATGGGGAAACAGAGGCGGGGAATCAGAGGCGGGCAAACAGAGGCGGGGAATTAGATATGGGGAATCAGAGGTGGGGAATCAGAGGTGGTGAATCAGAGATGGGGAATCACAGGCGGGGAATCAGAGACAAGGAATAGAACGCGGGGAATCAGAGGCAGGGAATCAGAGTTGGGGCATCAGAGGTTGGGAATTAGATATGGGGAAACAGAGGCGGGGAATCAGAGGCGGGGAAACAGAGGCGGGAAGTCAGATATGGGTAATCAGAGGTGGGGAATCAGAGGCAGGGAATCAGATGTGCGGAATCAGAGATGGGGAATCAGAGGCAGGGAATCAGAATCAGAAGCGGGGAATCAGAGGCCGGGAATCAGAGGCCGGGAATCAGATGCTGGGAATGAGAGGCCGGGAATCAGAGGTGGAGAATCAGAGTCCGGGAATCAGAGATGGGGATTCAGAGGCGGGGAATGAGATATGGAGAATCAGAGGCGGGGAATCAGAGGCGGGGAAACAGAGGTGGGGAATCATATATGTGGAATCAGAGGTGGCGAATCAAAGGCGGTGAATCAGAGATGGGGAATCAGAGGCGGGGAATCAGAGGCAGGGAATCAAACACGGGAAATCAGAGGCGGGGAATCAGCGCTGGGGAATCAGAGGCGGGGAATCTGAGTTGGGGAATCAGAGGCAGGGAATCAGATATGGGGAAACAGGGGCAGGGAATCAGAGGCGGGGAAACAGTGGCGGGGAATCAGATATGGGGAATCAGAGGTTGGGAATCAGAGGCAGGGAATCAGAGGCGGGGAAACAGAGGCGGGGAATCAGATATGGGGAATCAGTGGTGGCGAATCAAAGGCGGTGAAACAGAGATGGGGAATCAGGGCAGGGAATCAGAGGCAGGGAATCAAACACGGGGAATCAGAGCTGGGGAATCAGAGGCGGGAAATTAGAGTTGGGGAATCAGAGGAGGGGAATCAGAGGTGGGGAAACAGAGGCGGGGAATCAGATATGGGGAATCAGAGGTGGGGAATTAGAGGTTGGGAATCAGAGGCAGGGAATCAGAGGCGGGGAATCAGAGGCGGGGAATCAGAGGCCGGGAATCAGAGGACGGAATCAGATGCCGGGAATAAGAGGCCGGGAATCAGAGGTGGGGAATCAGAGTCCGGGAATCAGAGATGGGGAATCAGAGGCGGGGAATGAGATATGGGGAATCAGAGGCGGGGAATCAGAGGCGGGGAAACAGAGGCGAGGAATCAGATATGGGGAATCAGAGGTGGCGAATCAAAGGCGTTGAATCAGAGATGGGGAATCAGAGGCGGGGAATCAGAGGCAGGGAATCAAACACGGGGAATCAAAGGCGGGGAATCAGAGCTGGGGAATCAGAGGCGGGGAATCAGAGTTGGGGAATCAGAGGCGGGGAATCAGAGCTGGGGAATCAGAGGTGGGGATCAGAGTCGGGGAAGCAGAGGCAGGGAATCAGATGTGCGGAATCAGAGATGGGGAATCAGAGGTGGGGAATCAGAGGCTGTGAATCAGAGATGGGGAATCAGAGGCGGGGAATCAGAGGCAGGAAATCAGACACGGGGATTCAGAGGCTGGGAATCAGACGGGGGGAATCAAAGGCGGGGAATCAGAGCTGGGGAATCAGAGGCAGGGAATCAGAGTTGGGGATTCAGAGGCGGGGAATCAGATATGGGGAAACAGAGGCGGGGAATCAGAGGCGGGCAAACAGAGGCGGGGAATTAGATATGGGGAATCAGAGGTGGGGAATCAGAGGTGGTGAATCAGAGATGGGGAATCACAGGCGGGGAAACAGAGGCAGGGAATAGAACGCGGGAAATCAGAGGCAGGGAATCAGAGTTGGGGCATCAGAGGTTGGGAATTAGATATGGGGAAACAGAGGCGGGGAATCATAGCTGGCGAATCAGAGGCGGGGAATCAGAGGTGGGGAATCAGAGGCGGGGAATCAGATATTGGGAATCAGAGGTGGGGAATCAGAGGCGGGGAAACAGAGGCGGGGAATCAGATATGGGGAATCAGAGGTGGGGAATCAGAGGTTGTGAATCAGAGATGGGGAATCAGAGGCGGGGAATCAGATGCCGGTAATCAGACGCGGGGAATCAGAGGCGGGGAATCAGACATGGGAAATTAGAGGCAGGGAATCAGAGTTGGGGATTCAGAGGCGGGGAATCAGATATGGGGAAACAGAGGCGGGGAATCAGAGGCGGGGAAACAGAGGCGGGGAATCAGATATAGGGAATCAGAGGTGGGGAATCAAAGTTGGGGAAACAGAGGCGGGGACTTAGATATGGGGAAACAGAGGCGGGGAATCAGAGGCGGGGAAACAGAGGCGGGGAATCAGATATGGGGAATCAGAGGTGGGGAATCAGAGGCAGGGAATTAGATGTGCGGAATCAGAGATGGGGAATCAGAGGCAGGGAATCAGAATCAGAAGCAGGGAATCAGAGGCCGGGAATCATAGGCCGGAATCAGATGCCGGGAATAAGAGGCCGGGAATCAGAGGTGGGGAATCAGAGTCCGGGAATCAGAGGCAGGGAATCAGACGCGGGGAATCAGAGGTGGTGAATCAGAGATGTGGAATCAGAGGCGGGGAATCAGAGGCAGGGAATCAGACGCGGGGAATAAGAGGCGGGGAATCATAGCTGGCGAATCAGAGGCGGGGAATCAGAGGTGGGGAATCAGAGGCGGGGAATCAGATATTGGGAATCAGAGGTTGGGAATCAGAGGCGGTGAAACAGAGGCGGGGAATCAGATATGGGGTATCAGAGGTGGGGAATCAGAGGTTGTGAATCAGAGATGGGGAATCAGAGGCGGGGAATCAGAGGCGGGGAAACAGAGGCGGGAAGTCAGATATGGGTAATCAGAGGTGGGGAATCAGAGGCAGGGAATCAGATGTGCGGAATCAGAGATGGGGAATCAGAGGCAGGGAATCAGAATCAGAAGCGGGGAATCAGAGGCCGGGAATCAGAGGCCGGGAATCAGATGCTGGGAATGAGAGGCCGGGAATCAGAGGTGGAGAATCAGAGTCCGGGAATCAGAGATGGGGATTCAGAGGCGGGGAATGAGATATGGAGAATCAGAGGCGGGGAATCAGAGGCGGGGAAACAGAGGTGGGGAATCATATATGTGGAATCAGAGGTGGCGAATCAAAGGCGGTGAATCAGAGATGGGGAATCAGAGGCGGGGAATCAGAGGCAGGGAATCAAACACGGGAAATCAGAGGCGGGGAATCAGCGCTGGGGAATCAGAGGCGGGGAATCTGAGTTGGGGAATCAGAGGCAGGGAATCAGATATGGGGAAACAGGGGCAGGGAATCAGAGGCGGGGAAACAGTGGCGGGGAATCAGATATGGGGAATCAGAGGTTGGGAATCAGAGGCAGGGAATCAGAGGCGGGGAAACAGAGGCGGGGAATCAGATATGGGGAATCAGTGGTGGCGAATCAAAGGCGGTGAAACAGAGATGGGGAATCAGGGCAGGGAATCAGAGGCAGGGAATCAAACACGGGGAATCAGAGCTGGGGAATCAGAGGCGGGAAATTAGAGTTGGGGAATCAGAGGAGGGGAATCAGAGGTGGGGAAACAGAGGCGGGGAATCAGATATGGGGAATCAGAGGTGGGGAATTAGAGGTTGGGAATCAGAGGCAGGGAATCAGAGGCGGGGAATCAGAGGCGGGGAATCAGAGGCCGGGAATCAGAGGACGGAATCAGATGCCGGGAATAAGAGGCCGGGAATCAGAGGTGGGGAATCAGAGTCCGGGAATCAGAGATGGGGAATCAGAGGCGGGGAATGAGATATGGGGAATCAGAGGCGGGGAATCAGAGGCGGGGAAACAGAGGCGAGGAATCAGATATGGGGAATCAGAGGTGGCGAATCAAAGGCGTTGAATCAGAGATGGGGAATCAGAGGCGGGGAATCAGAGGCAGGGAATCAAACACGGGGAATCAAAGGCGGGGAATCAGAGCTGGGGAATCAGAGGCGGGGAATCAGAGTTGGGGAATCAGAGGCGGGGAATCAGAGCTGGGGAATCAGAGGTGGGGATCAGAGTCGGGGAAGCAGAGGCAGGGAATCAGATGTGCGGAATCAGAGATGGGGAATCAGAGGTGGGGAATCAGAGGCTGTGAATCAGAGATGGGGAATCAGAGGCGGGGAATCAGAGGCAGGAAATCAGACACGGGGATTCAGAGGCTGGGAATCAGACGGGGGGAATCAAAGGCGGGGAATCAGAGCTGGGGAATCAGAGGCAGGGAATCAGAGTTGGGGATTCAGAGGCGGGGAATCAGATATGGGGAAACAGAGGCGGGGAATCAGAGGCGGGCAAACAGAGGCGGGGAATTAGATATGGGGAATCAGAGGTGGGGAATCAGAGGTGGTGAATCAGAGATGGGGAATCACAGGCGGGGAAACAGAGGCAGGGAATAGAACGTGGGAAATCAGAGGCAGGGAATCAGAGTTGGGGCATCAGAGGTTGGGAATTAGATATGGGGAAACAGAGGCGGGGAATCATAGCTGGCGAATCAGAGGCGGGGAATCAGAGGTGGGGAATCAGAGGCGGGGAATCAGATATTGGGAATCAGAGGTGGGGAATCAGAGGCGGGGAAACAGAGGCGGGGAATCAGATATGGGGAATCAGAGGTGGGGAATCAGAGGTTGTGAATCAGAGATGGGGAATCAGAGGCGGGGAATCAGAGGCCGGTAATCAGACGCGGGGAATCAGAGGCGGGGAATCAGACATGGGAAATTAGAGGCAGGGAATCAGAGTTGGGGATTCAGAGGCGGGGAATCAGATATGGGGAAACAGAGGCGGGGAATCAGAGGCGGGGAAACAGAGGCGGGGAATCAGATATAGGGAATCAGAGGTGGGGAATCAAAGTTGGGGAAACAGAGGCGGGGACTTAGATATGGGGAAACAGAGGCGGGGAATCAGAGGCGGGGAAACAGAGGCGGGGAATCAGATATGGGGAATCAGAGGTGGGGAATCAGAGGCAGGGAATTAGATGTGCGGAATCAGAGATGGGGAATCAGAGGCAGGGAATCAGAATCAGAAGCAGGGAATCAGAGGCCGGGAATCATAGGCCGGAATCAGATGCCGGGAATAAGAGGCCGGGAATCAGAGGTGGGGAATCAGAGTCCGGGAATCAGAGGCAGGGAATCAGACGCGGGGAATCAGAGGTGGTGAATCAGAGATGTGGAATCAGAGGCGGGGAATCAGAGGCAGGGAATCAGACGCGGGGAATAAGAGGCGGGGAATCATAGCTGGCGAATCAGAGGCGGGGAATCAGAGGTGGGGAATCAGAGGCGGGGAATCAGATATTGGGAATCAGAGGTTGGGAATCAGAGGCGGTGAAACAGAGGCGGGGAATCAGATATGGGGTATCAGAGGTGGGGAATCAGAGGTTGTGAATCAGAGATGGGGAATCAGAGGCGGGGAATCAGAGGCCGGTGATCAGACGCGGGGAATCAGAGGCGGGGAATCAGAGCTGGGAAATTAGAGGCAGGGAATCAGAGTTGGGGATTCAGAGGCGGGGAATCAGATATGGGGAAACAGAGGCGGGGAATCAGAGGCGAGCAAATAGAGGCGGGGATCAGATATGGGGAAACAGAGGCGGGGAATCAGAGGCGGGGAAACAGAGGCGGGGAATCAGATATGGGGATCAGAGGTGGGGAATCAGAGGTTGGGAATCAGAGGCTGGGAATCAGAGGCTGGGAATCAGATGCATGGAATCAGATGTGGGGAATCAGAGGCGGAGTATCAGAGCTGGGGAATCAGAGGTGGGGAATCAAAGTTGGGGAATCAGATGCGGGGACTTAGATATGGGGAAACAGAGGCGGGGAATCAGAGGCGGGGCAACAGAGGCGGGGAATCAGATATGGGGAATCAGAGGTGGGGAATCAGAGGCAGGGAATTAGATTTGCGGAATCAGAGATGGGGAATCAGAAGCATGGAATCAGAGGCCGGGAATCAGAGGACGGAATCAGATGCCGGGAATAAGAGGCCGGGAATCAGAGGTGGGGAATCAGAGTCCGGGAATCAGAGATGGGGAATCAGAGGCGGGGAATGAGATATGGGGAATCAGAGGCGGGGAATCAGAGGCGGGGAAACAGAGGCGAGGAATCAGATATGGGGAATCAGAGGTGGCGAATCAAAGGCGTTGAATCAGAGATGGGGAATCAGAGGCGGGGAATCAGAGGCAGGGAATCAAACACGGGGAATCAAAGGCGGGGAATCAGAGCTGGGGAATCAGAGGCGGGGAATCAGAGTTGGGGAATCAGAGGCGGGGAATCAGAGCTGGGGAATCAGAGGTGGGGATCAGAGTCGGGGAAGCAGAGGCAGGGAATCAGATGTGCGGAATCAGAGATGGGGAATCAGAGGTGGGGAATCAGAGGCTGTGAATCAGAGATGGGGAATCAGAGGCGGGGAATCAGAGGCAGGAAATCAGACACGGGGATTCAGAGGCTGGGAATCAGACGGGGGGAATCAAAGGCGGGGAATCAGAGCTGGGGAATCAGAGGCAGGGAATCAGAGTTGGGGATTCAGAGGCGGGGAATCAGATATGGGGAAACAGAGGCGGGGAATCAGAGGCGGGCAAACAGAGGCGGGGAATTAGATATGGGGAATCAGAGGTGGGGAATCAGAGGTGGTGAATCAGAGATGGGGAATCACAGGCGGGGAAACAGAGGCAGGGAATAGAACGCGGGAAATCAGAGGCAGGGAATCAGAGTTGGGGCATCAGAGGTTGGGAATTAGATATGGGGAAACAGAGGCGGGGAATCAGAGGCGGGGAAACAGAGGCGGGAAATCAGATATGGGGAATCAGAGGTGGGGAATCAGAGGCAGGGAATCAGATGTGCGGAATCAGAGATGGGGAATCAGAGGCAGGGAATCAGAATCAGAAGCGGGGAATCAGAGGCCGGGAATCAGAGGCCGGGAATCAGATGCTGGGAATAAGAGGCCGGGAATCAGAGGTGGGGAATCAGAGTCCGGGAATCAGAGATGGGGATTCAGAGGCGGGGAATGAGATAAGGGGAATCAGAGGCGGGGAATCAGAGGCGGGGAAACAGAGGTGGGGAATCAGATATGTGGAATCAGAGGTGGCGAATCAAAGGCGGTGAATCAGAGATGGGGAATCAGAGGCGGGGAATCAGAGGCAGGGAATCAAACACGGGAAATCAGAGGCGGGGAATCAGAGCTGGGGAATCAGAGGCGGGGAATCAGAGTTGGGGAATCAGAGGCAGGGAATCAGATATGGGGAAACAGGGGCAGGGAATCAGAGGCGGGGAAACAGAGGCGGGGAATCAGATATGGGGAATCAGATGTGCGGAATCAGAGATGGGGAATCAGAGGCAGGGAATCAGAATCAGAAGCGGGGAATCAGAGGCCGGGAATCAGAGGCCGGGAATCAGATGCTGGGAATAAGAGGCCGGGAATCAGAGGTGGGGAATCAGAGTCCGGGAATCAGAGATGGGGATTCAGAGGCGGGGAATCAGATATGGGGAATCAGAGGTGGGGAATCAGAGGCAGGGAATTAGATGTGCGGAATCAGAGATGGGGAATCAGAGGCAGGGAATCAGAATCAGAAGCAGGGAATCAGAGGCCGGGAATCATAGGCCGGAATCAGATGCCGGGAATAAGAGGCCGGGAATCAGAGGTGGGGAATCAGAGTCCGGGAATCAGAGGCAGGGAATCAGACGCGGGGAATCAGAGGTGGTGAATCAGAGATGTGGAATCAGAGGCGGGGAATCAGAGGCAGGGAATCAGACGCGGGGAATAAGAGGCGGGGAATCATAGCTGGCGAATCAGAGGCGGGGAATCAGAGGTGGGGAATCAGAGGCGGGGAATCAGATATTGGGAATCAGAGGTTGGGAATCAGAGGCGGTGAAACAGAGGCGGGGAATCAGATATGGGGTATCAGAGGTGGGGAATCAGAGGTTGTGAATCAGAGATGGGGAATCAGAGGCGGGGAATCAGAGGCCGGTGATCAGACGCGGGGAATCAGAGGCGGGGAATCAGAGCTGGGAAATTAGAGGCAGGGAATCAGAGTTGGGGATTCAGAGGCGGGGAATCAGATATGGGGAAACAGAGGCGGGGAATCAGAGGCGAGCAAATAGAGGCGGGGATCAGATATGGGGAAACAGAGGCGGGGAATCAGAGGCGGGGAAACAGAGGCGGGGAATCAGATATGGGGATCAGAGGTGGGGAATCAGAGGTTGGGAATCAGAGGCTGGGAATCAGAGGCTGGGAATCAGATGCATGGAATCAGATGTGGGGAATCAGAGGCGGAGTATCAGAGCTGGGGAATCAGAGGTGGGGAATCAAAGTTGGGGAATCAGATGCGGGGACTTAGATATGGGGAAACAGAGGCGGGGAATCAGAGGCGGGGCAACAGAGGCGGGGAATCAGATATGGGGAATCAGAGGTGGGGAATCAGAGGCAGGGAATTAGATTTGCGGAATCAGAGATGGGGAATCAGAAGCATGGAATCAGAGGCCGGGAATCAGAGGACGGAATCAGATGCCGGGAATAAGAGGCCGGGAATCAGAGGTGGGGAATCAGAGTCCGGGAATCAGAGATGGGGAATCAGAGGCGGGGAATGAGATATGGGGAATCAGAGGCGGGGAATCAGAGGCGGGGAAACAGAGGCGAGGAATCAGATATGGGGAATCAGAGGTGGCGAATCAAAGGCGTTGAATCAGAGATGGGGAATCAGAGGCGGGGAATCAGAGGCAGGGAATCAAACACGGGGAATCAAAGGCGGGGAATCAGAGCTGGGGAATCAGAGGCGGGGAATCAGAGTTGGGGAATCAGAGGCGGGGAATCAGAGCTGGGGAATCAGAGGTGGGGATCAGAGTCGGGGAAGCAGAGGCAGGGAATCAGATGTGCGGAATCAGAGATGGGGAATCAGAGGTGGGGAATCAGAGGCTGTGAATCAGAGATGGGGAATCAGAGGCGGGGAATCAGAGGCAGGAAATCAGACACGGGGATTCAGAGGCTGGGAATCAGACGGGGGGAATCAAAGGCGGGGAATCAGAGCTGGGGAATCAGAGGCAGGGAATCAGAGTTGGGGATTCAGAGGCGGGGAATCAGATATGGGGAAACAGAGGCGGGGAATCAGAGGCGGGCAAACAGAGGCGGGGAATTAGATATGGGGAATCAGAGGTGGGGAATCAGAGGTGGTGAATCAGAGATGGGGAATCACAGGCGGGGAAACAGAGGCAGGGAATAGAACGCGGGAAATCAGAGGCAGGGAATCAGAGTTGGGGCATCAGAGGTTGGGAATTAGATATGGGGAAACAGAGGCGGGGAATCAGAGGCGGGGAAACAGAGGCGGGAAATCAGATATGGGGAATCAGAGGTGGGGAATCAGAGGCAGGGAATCAGATGTGCGGAATCAGAGATGGGGAATCAGAGGCAGGGAATCAGAATCAGAAGCGGGGAATCAGAGGCCGGGAATCAGAGGCCGGGAATCAGATGCTGGGAATAAGAGGCCGGGAATCAGAGGTGGGGAATCAGAGTCCGGGAATCAGAGATGGGGATTCAGAGGCGGGGAATGAGATAAGGGGAATCAGAGGCGGGGAATCAGAGGCGGGGAAACAGAGGTGGGGAATCAGATATGTGGAATCAGAGGTGGCGAATCAAAGGCGGTGAATCAGAGATGGGGAATCAGAGGCGGGGAATCAGAGGCAGGGAATCAAACACGGGAAATCAGAGGCGGGGAATCAGAGCTGGGGAATCAGAGGCGGGGAATCAGAGTTGGGGAATCAGAGGCAGGGAATCAGATATGGGGAAACAGGGGCAGGGAATCAGAGGCGGGGAAACAGAGGCGGGGAATCAGATATGGGGAATCAGAGGTGTGGAATCAGAGGTTGGGAATCAGAGGCAGGGAATCAGAGGCGGGGAAACAGAGGCGGGGAGTCAGATATGGGGAATCAGAGGTGGCGAATCAAAGGCGGTGAAACAGAGATGGGGAATCAGGGCAGGGAATCAGAGGCAGGGAATCAAACACGGGGAATCAGAGCTGGGGAATCAGAGGCGGGGAATTAGAGTTGGGGAATCAGAGGAGGGGAATCAGAGGCGGGGAAACAGAGGCGGGGAATCAGATATGGGGAATCAGAGGTGGGGAATCAGAGGTTGGGAATCAGAGGCAGGGAATCAGAGGTGGGGAATCAGAGGCGGGGAATCAGAGGCAGGGAATCAGATGTGCGGAATCGGAGATGGGGAATCAGAGGCAGGGAATCAGAGGCGGGGAATCAGAGGCGGGGAATCAGAGGCGGGGAATCAGAGGCCGTGAATCAGATATGGGGAAACAGAGGTGGGGAATCAGAGGCGGGGAAACAGAGGCGGGGAATCAGATATGGGGAATCAGAGGTGAGGAATCAGAGGTTGGGAATCAGAGGCAGGGAATCAGAGGCTTGGAATCAGATGCAGGGAATCAGATGCGGGGAATCAGAGGCGGGGAATCAGGGCTGGGGAATCAGAGGTGGGGAATCAGAGTTGGGGAATCAGAGGCGGGGACTTAGATATTGGGAAACAGAGGCGGGGAATCAGAGGCGGGGAAACAGAGGGGGGTAATCAGAGGCAGGGAATCAGATGTGCGGAATCAGAGATGGGGAATCAGAGGCAGGGAATCAGAATCAGAAGCATGGAATCAGAGGCCGGGAATCAGAGGCCGGAATCAGATGCCGGGAATAAGAGGCCGGGAATCAGAGGTGGGGAATCAGATATGGGGAATCAGAGGTGGGGAATCAGAGGTTGTGAATCAGAGATGGGAATCAGAGGCGGGGAATCAGAGGCCGGTAATCAGATGCGGGGAATCAGAGGCGGGGAAACAGAGGCGGGGAATCAGATTTGGGGAATCAGAGGTGGCGAATCAAAGGCGGTGAATCAGAGATGGGGAATCAGAGGCCGGGAATCAGAGGCAGGGAATCAAACACGGGGAATCAGAGGCGGGGAATCAGAGCTGGGGAATCAGAGGCGGGGAATCAGAGTTGGGGAATCAGAGGCGGGGAATCAGATGCAGGGAATCAATATGGGAAATCAGAGGTGGGGAATCAGAGGTTGGGAATCAGAGGAAGGGAATCAGAGGCGAGGAATCAGAGCTGGAGAATCAGAGGCGGGGAATCAGAATTGAGGAATCAGAGATGGGGAATCAGAGATGCGGAATCAGAGGCGGGGAATCAGACGCGGGGAATCAGAGGTGGTGAATCAGAGATGTGGAATCAGAGGCGGGGAATCAGAGGCAGGGAATCAGACGCGGGGAATCAGAGGCGGGGAATCATAGCTGGCGAATCAGAGGCGGGGAATCAGAGGTGGGGAATCAGAGGCGGGGAATCAGATATTGGGAATCAGAGGTGGGGAATCAGAGGCGGGGAAACAGAGGCGGGGAATCAGATATGGGGAATTAGAGGTGGGGAATCAGAGGTTGTGAATCAGAGATGGGGAATCAGAGGCGGGGAATCAGAGGCCGGTAATCAGACGCGGGGAATCAGAGGCGGGGAATCAGACATGGGAAATTAGAGGCAGGGAATCAGAGTTGGGGATTCAGAGGCGGGGAATCAGATATGCGGAAGCAGAGGCGGGGAATCAGAGGCGGGGAAACAGAGGCGGGGAATCAGATATAGGGAATCAGAGGTGGGGAATCAGAGGTTGGGAATCAGAGGCTGGGAATCAGAGGCTGGGAATCAGATGCATGGAATCATATGCGGGGAATCAGAGGCGGGGAATCAGAGCTGGGGAATCAGAGGTGGGGAATCAAAGTTGGGGAATAAGAGGCGGGGACTTAGATATGGGGAAACAGAGGCGGGGAATCAGAGGCGGGGAAACAGAGGCGGGGAATCAGATATGGGGAATCAGAGGTGGGGAATCAGAGGCAGGGAATTAGATGTGCGGAATCAGAGGTGGGGAATCAGAGGCAGGGAATCAGAATCAGAAGCAGGGAATCAGAGGCCGGGAATCAGAGGCCGGAATCAGATGCCGGGAATAAGAGGCCGGGAATCAGAGGTGGGGAATCAGAGTCCGGGAATCAGAGATGCGGAATCAGAGGCGGGGAATGAGATATGGGGAATCAGAGGCGGGGAATCAGAGGCGGGGAATCAGAGGCGGGGAAACAGAGGCGGGGATCAGACATGGGGAATCAGAGGTGTGGAATCAGAGGTTGGGAATCAGAGGTTGGGAATCAGAGGCAGGGAATCAGAGGCTTGGATTCAGTTGCAGGGAATCAGATGCGGGGAATCAGAGGCGGGGAATCAGAGCTGGGGAATCAGAGGTGGGGAATCAGAGTTGGGGAATCAGAGGCAGGGACTTAGATATTGGGAAACAGAGGCGGGGAATCAAAGGCGGGGAAACAGAGGTGGGGAATCAGATATGGGGAATCAGAGGTAGGGAATCAGAGGCAGGGAATCAGATGTGCGGAATCAGAGATGGGGAATCAGAGGCAGGGAATCAGAATCAGAAGCAGGGAATCAGAGGCCGGGAATCTGAGGCCGGAATCAGATGCCGGGAATAAGAGGCTGGGAATCAGAGGTGGGGAATCAGAGTCCGGGAATCAGAGATGGGGATTTAGAGGCGGGGAATGAGATATGGGGAATCAGAGGCGGGGAATCAGAGGCGGGGAAACAGAGGCGGGGAATCAGATATGGGGAATCAGAGGTTGCGAATCAAAGGCGGTGAATCAGAGATGGGGAATCAGAGGCCGGGAATCAGAGCTGGGGAATCAGAGGCGGGGAATCAGAGGCCTGGAATCAGATGCTGGGAATAAGAGGCCGGGAATCAGAGGTTGGGAATCAGAGTCCGGGAATCAGAGATGGGGATTCAGAGGCGGGGAATGAGATGTGCAGAATCAGAGGCGGGGAATCAGAGGCGGGGAAACAGAGGTGGGGAATCAGATATGGGGAATCAGAGGTGGCGAATCAAAGGCGGTGAATCAGAGATGGGGAATCAGAGGCGGGGAATCAGAGGCAGGGAATCAAACACGGGGAATCAGAGGTGGGAAATCAGAGCTGGGGAATCAGAGGCGGGGAATCAGAGTTGGGGAATCAGAGGCGGGGAATCAGATATTGGGAAACAGAGGTGGGGAATCAGAGGCAGGGAAACAGAGGTGGGGAATCAGATATGGGGAATCGGAGGTGGGGAATCAGAGGTTGGGAAACAGAGGCAGACAATCAGAGGCGGGGAGTCAGAGGCGGGGAATCAGAGGCAGGGAATCAGATGTGCGGAATCAGAGATGGGGAATCAGAGGCAGCGAATCAGAGGCGGGGAACCAGAGGCGGGGAATCAGAGGCCGGGAATCAGAGGCCGGGAATGAGAGGCCGGGAATCAGAGGCCGGGAATCAGAGATGGCGAATCAGAGGCGGGGAATCAAACACGGGGAATCAGATCTGGGGAATCAGAGGCGGGGAATCAGATATGGGGAAGCAGAGGCGGGGATTCAGAGGCGGGGAATCAGAGGCGCAGAAACAGAGGCGGGGTATCAGATATGGGGAATCAGAGGTGGGGAATCAGGGGCGGGGTATCAGAGGCTGGGTATCAGACACGGGGATTCAGAGGCGGGGAATCAGAGATGGGAATCAGAGGCGGGGAATCAGAGGCAGGGAATCAGATGTGCGGAATCAGAGATGGGGAATCAGAGGCAGCGAATCAGAGGTGGGGAACCAGAGGCGGGGAAACAGAGGTGGGGAATCAGATATGGGGAATCAGAGGTGGGGAATCAGAGGTTTGGAAACAGAGGCAGGGAATCAGAGGCGGGGAGTCAGAGGCGGGGAATCAGAGGCAGGGAATCAGATGTGCGGAATCAGAGATGGGGAATCAGAGGCAGCGAATCAGAGGCGGGGAACCAGAGGCGGGGAATCAGAGGCCGGGAATCAGAGGCCGGGAATGAGAGGCCGGGAATCAGAGGTCGGGAATCAGAGATGGGGAATCAGACGCGGGGAATCAAACACGGGGAATCAGATCTGGGGAATCAGAGGCGGGGAATCAGAGTTGGGGAATCAGAGGTGGCGAATCAGATATGGGGAAACAGAGGCGGGGAATCAGAGGCGGGGAATCAGAGGCGCAGAAACAGAGGCGGGGTATCAGATATGGGGAATCAGAGGTGGGGAATCAGGGGCGGGGTATCAGAGGCTGGGTATCAGACACGCGGATTCAGAGGTGGGGAATCAGAGATGGGGAATCAGAGGCGGGGAATCAGAGGCAGGGAATCAGATGTGCGGAATCAGAGATGGGGAATCAGAGGCAGCGAATCAGAGGCGGGGAACCAGAGGCGGGCATTCAGAGGTGGGGAATCAGATATGGGGAATCAGAGGTTGGGAAACAGAGGCAGGGAATCAGAGGCGGGGTGTCAGAGGCGGGGAATCAGAGGCAGGGAATCAGATGTGCGGAATCAGAGATGGGGAATCAGAAGCAGCGAATCAGAGGCGGGGAACCAGAGGCGGGGATTCAGAGGCGTGGAATCAGATATGGGGAAACAGAGGCGGGGAATTAGAGGCGGGCAAACAGAGGCGGGGAATCAGATATGGGGAATCAGAGGTGGGGAATCAGAGGTTGTGAATCAGAGATGGGGAATCACAGGCGGGAAATCAGAGGCAGGGAATCAGAGCTGGGGAATCAGAGCCGGGGAATCAGAGCTGGGGAATCAGAGGCAGGGAATCAGAGTTGGGGATTCAGAGGCGGGAAATCAGAGCTGGGGAATCAGAGGCGGGGAATCAGAGGCAGGGAATCAGAGGCGGGGAATCAGAGGCAGGGAATCAGATATGGGGATTCAGAGGTGGGGAATCAGAGGTTGGGAATCAGAGGCAGGGAATCGGAGGCGGGGAATCAGAGGCAGGGAATCAGATGTGGGGAATCAGAGGCGGGGAATCAGAGTTGGGGAATCAGAGTCGGGGAATCAGAGTTTGGGAATCAGAAGCGGGGAATTAGATATGGGGAAACAGAGGCGGGGAATCAGATATGGGGAATCAGAGGCAGGGAATCAGAGGCGCGGAAAGAGAGGCGGGGAATCAGATATGGGGAATCAGAGGTGGGGAATCAGATATGGGGAAACAGGCGGGGAATCAGAGGCGGGGAATCAGATATGGGGAATCAGATATGGGGAATCAGAGGCGGGGAATCAGAGGCGAGAAAAGAGAGGCGGGGAATCAGATATGGGGAATCAGAGGTGGGGAATCAGATATGGGGAAACAGAGGCGGGGAATGAGAGGCGGGGAAACAGAGGCGGGGAATTTGATATGGGGAATCAGAGGTGGCGAATGAAAGGCGGTGAATCAGAGATGGGGAATCAGAGGCGGGGAATCAGAGGCAGGGAATCAAACACGGGGAATCAGAGGTGGGGAATCAGAGCTGGGGAATCAGAGGCGGAGTATCAGAGTTGGGGAATCAGAGGCGGGATATCAGATATGGGGAAACAGAGGTGGGGAATCAGAGGCAGGGAAACAGAGGTGGGGAATCAGATATGGGGAATCAGAGGTGGGGAATCAGAGGTTGGGAAACAGAGGCAGGGAATCAGAGGCGGGGAGTCAGAGGCAGGGAATCAGACGCGGGGAATAAGAGGCGGGGAATCATAGCTGGCGAATCAGAGGCGGGGAATCAGAGGTGGGGAATCAGAGGCGGGGAATCAGATATTGGGAATCAGAGGTTGGGAATCAGAGGCGGTGAAACAGAGGCGGGGAATCAGATATGGGGTATCAGAGGTGGGGAATCAGAGGTTGTGAATCAGAGATGGGGAATCAGAGGCGGGGAATCAGAGGCCGGTGATCAGACGCGGGGAATCAGAGGCGGGGAATCAGAGCTGGGAAATTAGAGGCAGGGAATCAGAGTTGGGGATTCAGAGGCGGGGAATCAGATATGGGGAAACAGAGGCGGGGAATCAGAGGCGAGCAAATAGAGGCGGGGATCAGATATGGGGAAACAGAGGCGGGGAATCAGAGGCGGGGAAACAGAGGCGGGGAATCAGATATGGGGATCAGAGGTGGGGAATCAGAGGTTGGGAATCAGAGGCTGGGAATCAGAGGCTGGGAATCAGATGCATGGAATCAGATGTGGGGAATCAGAGGCGGAGTATCAGAGCTGGGGAATCAGAGGTGGGGAATCAAAGTTGGGGAATCAGATGCGGGGACTTAGATATGGGGAAACAGAGGCGGGGAATCAGAGGCGGGGCAACAGAGGCGGGGAATCAGATATGGGGAATCAGAGGTGGGGAATCAGAGGCAGGGAATTAGATTTGCGGAATCAGAGATGGGGAATCAGAAGCATGGAATCAGAGGCCGGGAATCAGAGGACGGAATCAGATGCCGGGAATAAGAGGCCGGGAATCAGAGGTGGGGAATCAGAGTCCGGGAATCAGAGATGGGGAATCAGAGGCGGGGAATGAGATATGGGGAATCAGAGGCGGGGAATCAGAGGCGGGGAAACAGAGGCGAGGAATCAGATATGGGGAATCAGAGGTGGCGAATCAAAGGCGTTGAATCAGAGATGGGGAATCAGAGGCGGGGAATCAGAGGCAGGGAATCAAACACGGGGAATCAAAGGCGGGGAATCAGAGCTGGGGAATCAGAGGCGGGGAATCAGAGTTGGGGAATCAGAGGCGGGGAATCAGAGCTGGGGAATCAGAGGTGGGGATCAGAGTCGGGGAAGCAGAGGCAGGGAATCAGATGTGCGGAATCAGAGATGGGGAATCAGAGGTGGGGAATCAGAGGCTGTGAATCAGAGATGGGGAATCAGAGGCGGGGAATCAGAGGCAGGAAATCAGACACGGGGATTCAGAGGCTGGGAATCAGACGGGGGGAATCAAAGGCGGGGAATCAGAGCTGGGGAATCAGAGGCAGGGAATCAGAGTTGGGGATTCAGAGGCGGGGAATCAGATATGGGGAAACAGAGGCGGGGAATCAGAGGCGGGCAAACAGAGGCGGGGAATTAGATATGGGGAATCAGAGGTGGGGAATCAGAGGTGGTGAATCAGAGATGGGGAATCACAGGCGGGGAAACAGAGGCAGGGAATAGAACGCGGGAAATCAGAGGCAGGGAATCAGAGTTGGGGCATCAGAGGTTGGGAATTAGATATGGGGAAACAGAGGCGGGGAATCAGAGGCGGGGAAACAGAGGCGGGAAATCAGATATGGGGAATCAGAGGTGGGGAATCAGAGGCAGGGAATCAGATGTGCGGAATCAGAGATGGGGAATCAGAGGCAGGGAATCAGAATCAGAAGCGGGGAATCAGAGGCCGGGAATCAGAGGCCGGGAATCAGATGCTGGGAATAAGAGGCCGGGAATCAGAGGTGGGGAATCAGAGTCCGGGAATCAGAGATGGGGATTCAGAGGCGGGGAATGAGATAAGGAGAATCAGAGGCGGGGAATCAGAGGCGGGGAAACAGAGGTGGGGAATCAGATATGTGGAATCAGAGGTGGCGAATCAAAGGCGGTGAATCAGAGATGGGGAATCAGAGGCGGGGAATCAGAGGCAGGGAATCAAACACGGGAAATCAGAGGCGGGGAATCAGAGCTGGGGAATCAGAGGCGGGGAATCAGAGTTGGGGAATCAGAGGCAGGGAATCAGATATGGGGAAACAGGGGCAGGGAATCAGAGGCGGGGAAACAGAGGCGGGGAATCAGATATGGGGAATCAGAGGTGTGGAATCAGAGGTTGGGAATCAGAGGCAGGGAATCAGAGGCGGGGAAACAGAGGCGGGGAGTCAGATATGGGGAATCAGAGGTGGCGAATCAAAGGCGGTGAAACAGAGATGGGGAATCAGGGCAGGGAATCAGAGGCAGGGAATCAAACACGGGGAATCAGAGCTGGGGAATCAGAGGCGGGGAATTAGAGTTGGGGAATCAGAGGAGGGGAATCAGAGGCGGGGAAACAGAGGCGGGGAATCAGATATGGGGAATCAGAGGTGGGGAATCAGAGGTTGGGAATCAGAGGCAGGGAATCAGAGGTGGGGAATCAGAGGCGGGGAATCAGAGGCAGGGAATCAGATGTGCGGAATCGGAGATGGGGAATCAGAGGCAGGGAATCAGAGGCGGGGAATCAGAGGCGGGGAATCAGAGGCGGGGAATCAGAGGCCGTGAATCAGATATGGGGAAACAGAGGTGGGGAATCAGAGGCGGGGAAACAGAGGCGGGGAATCAGATATGGGGAATCAGAGGTGGGGAATCAGAGGTTGGGAATCAGAGGCAGGGAATCAGAGGCTTGGAATCAGATGCAGGGAATCAGATGCGGGGAATCAGAGGCGGGGAATCAGGGCTGGGGAATCAGAGGTGGGGAATCAGAGTTGGGGAATCAGAGGCGGGGACTTAGATATTGGGAAACAGAGGCGGGGAATCAGAGGCGGGGAAACAGAGGGGGGTAATCAGAGGCAGGGAATCAGATGTGCGGAATCAGAGATGGGGAATCAGAGGCAGGGAATCAGAATCAGAAGCATGGAATCAGAGGCCGGGAATCAGAGGCCGGAATCAGATGCCGGGAATAAGAGGCCGGGAATCAGAGGTGGGGAATCAGATATGGGGAATCAGAGGTGGGGAATCAGAGGTTGTGAATCAGAGATGGGAATCAGAGGCGGGGAATCAGAGGCCGGTAATCAGATGCGGGGAATCAGAGGCGGGGAAACAGAGGCGGGGAATCAGATTTGGGGAATCAGAGGTGGCGAATCAAAGGCGGTGAATCAGAGATGGGGAATCAGAGGCCGGGAATCAGAGGCAGGGAATCAAACACGGGGAATCAGAGGCGGGGAATCAGAGCTGGGGAATCAGAGGCGGGGAATCAGAGTTGGGGAATCAGAGGCGGGGAATCAGATGCAGGGAATCAATATGGGAAATCAGAGGTGGGGAATCAGAGGTTGGGAATCAGAGGAAGGGAATCAGAGGCGAGGAATCAGAGCTGGAGAATCAGAGGCGGGGAATCAGAATTGAGGAATCAGAGATGGGGAATCAGAGATGCGGAATCAGAGGCGGGGAATCAGACGCGGGGAATCAGAGGTGGTGAATCAGAGATGTGGAATCAGAGGCGGGGAATCAGAGGCAGGGAATCAGACGCGGGGAATCAGAGGCGGGGAATCATAGCTGGCGAATCAGAGGCGGGGAATCAGAGGTGGGGAATCAGAGGCGGGGAATCAGATATTGGGAATCAGAGGTGGGGAATCAGAGGCGGGGAAACAGAGGCGGGGAATCAGATATGGGGAATTAGAGGTGGGGAATCAGAGGTTGTGAATCAGAGATGGGGAATCAGAGGCGGGGAATCAGAGGCCGGTAATCAGACGCGGGGAATCAGAGGCGGGGAATCAGACATGGGAAATTAGAGGCAGGGAATCAGAGTTGGGGATTCAGAGGCGGGGAATCAGATATGCGGAAGCAGAGGCGGGGAATCAGAGGCGGGGAAACAGAGGCGGGGAATCAGATATAGGGAATCAGAGGTGGGGAATCAGAGGTTGGGAATCAGAGGCTGGGAATCAGAGGCTGGGAATCAGATGCATGGAATCATATGCGGGGAATCAGAGGCGGGGAATCAGAGCTGGGGAATCAGAGGTGGGGAATCAAAGTTGGGGAATAAGAGGCGGGGACTTAGATATGGGGAAACAGAGGCGGGGAATCAGAGGCGGGGAAACAGAGGCGGGGAATCAGATATGGGGAATCAGAGGTGGGGAATCAGAGGCAGGGAATTAGATGTGCGGAATCAGAGGTGGGGAATCAGAGGCAGGGAATCAGAATCAGAAGCAGGGAATCAGAGGCCGGGAATCAGAGGCCGGAATCAGATGCCGGGAATAAGAGGCCGGGAATCAGAGGTGGGGAATCAGAGTCCGGGAATCAGAGATGCGGAATCAGAGGCGGGGAATGAGATATGGGGAATCAGAGGCGGGGAATCAGAGGCGGGGAATCAGAGGCGGGGAAACAGAGGCGGGGATCAGACATGGGGAATCAGAGGTGTGGAATCAGAGGTTGGGAATCAGAGGTTGGGAATCAGAGGCAGGGAATCAGAGGCTTGGATTCAGTTGCAGGGAATCAGATGCGGGGAATCAGAGGCGGGGAATCAGAGCTGGGGAATCAGAGGTGGGGAATCAGAGTTGGGGAATCAGAGGCAGGGACTTAGATATTGGGAAACAGAGGCGGGGAATCAAAGGCGGGGAAACAGAGGTGGGGAATCAGATATGGGGAATCAGAGGTAGGGAATCAGAGGCAGGGAATCAGATGTGCGGAATCAGAGATGGGGAATCAGAGGCAGGGAATCAGAATCAGAAGCAGGGAATCAGAGGCCGGGAATCTGAGGCCGGAATCAGATGCCGGGAATAAGAGGCTGGGAATCAGAGGTGGGGAATCAGAGTCCGGGAATCAGAGATGGGGATTTAGAGGCGGGGAATGAGATATGGGGAATCAGAGGCGGGGAATCAGAGGCGGGGAAACAGAGGCGGGGAATCAGATATGGGGAATCAGAGGTTGCGAATCAAAGGCGGTGAATCAGAGATGGGGAATCAGAGGCCGGGAATCAGAGCTGGGGAATCAGAGGCGGGGAATCAGAGGCCTGGAATCAGATGCTGGGAATAAGAGGCCGGGAATCAGAGGTTGGGAATCAGAGTCCGGGAATCAGAGATGGGGATTCAGAGGCGGGGAATGAGATGTGCAGAATCAGAGGCGGGGAATCAGAGGCGGGGAAACAGAGGTGGGGAATCAGATATGGGGAATCAGAGGTGGCGAATCAAAGGCGGTGAATCAGAGATGGGGAATCAGAGGCGGGGAATCAGAGGCAGGGAATCAAACACGGGGAATCAGAGGTGGGAAATCAGAGCTGGGGAATCAGAGGCGGGGAATCAGAGTTGGGGAATCAGAGGCGGGGAATCAGATATTGGGAAACAGAGGTGGGGAATCAGAGGCAGGGAAACAGAGGTGGGGAATCAGATATGGGGAATCGGAGGTGGGGAATCAGAGGTTGGGAAACAGAGGCAGACAATCAGAGGCGGGGAGTCAGAGGCGGGGAATCAGAGGCAGGGAATCAGATGTGCGGAATCAGAGATGGGGAATCAGAGGCAGCGAATCAGAGGCGGGGAACCAGAGGCGGGGAATCAGAGGCCGGGAATCAGAGGCCGGGAATGAGAGGCCGGGAATCAGAGGCCGGGAATCAGAGATGGCGAATCAGAGGCGGGGAATCAAACACGGGGAATCAGATCTGGGGAATCAGAGGCGGGGAATCAGATATGGGGAAGCAGAGGCGGGGATTCAGAGGCGGGGAATCAGAGGCGCAGAAACAGAGGCGGGGTATCAGATATGGGGAATCAGAGGTGGGGAATCAGGGGCGGGGTATCAGAGGCTGGGTATCAGACACGGGGATTCAGAGGCGGGGAATCAGAGATGGGAATCAGAGGCGGGGAATCAGAGGCAGGGAATCAGATGTGCGGAATCAGAGATGGGGAATCAGAGGCAGCGAATCAGAGGTGGGGAACCAGAGGCGGGGAAACAGAGGTGGGGAATCAGATATGGGGAATCAGAGGTGGGGAATCAGAGGTTTGGAAACAGAGGCAGGGAATCAGAGGCGGGGAGTCAGAGGCGGGGAATCAGAGGCAGGGAATCAGATGTGCGGAATCAGAGATGGGGAATCAGAGGCAGCGAATCAGAGGCGGGGAACCAGAGGCGGGGAATCAGAGGCCGGGAATCAGAGGCCGGGAATGAGAGGCCGGGAATCAGAGGTCGGGAATCAGAGATGGGGAATCAGACGCGGGGAATCAAACACGGGGAATCAGATCTGGGGAATCAGAGGCGGGGAATCAGAGTTGGGGAATCAGAGGTGGCGAATCAGATATGGGGAAACAGAGGCGGGGAATCAGAGGCGGGGAATCAGAGGCGCAGAAACAGAGGCGGGGTATCAGATATGGGGAATCAGAGGTGGGGAATCAGGGGCGGGGTATCAGAGGCTGGGTATCAGACACGCGGATTCAGAGGTGGGGAATCAGAGATGGGGAATCAGAGGCGGGGAATCAGAGGCAGGGAATCAGATGTGCGGAATCAGAGATGGGGAATCAGAGGCAGCGAATCAGAGGCGGGGAACCAGAGGCGGGCATTCAGAGGTGGGGAATCAGATATGGGGAATCAGAGGTTGGGAAACAGAGGCAGGGAATCAGAGGCGGGGTGTCAGAGGCGGGGAATCAGAGGCAGGGAATCAGATGTGCGGAATCAGAGATGGGGAATCAGAAGCAGCGAATCAGAGGCGGGGAACCAGAGGCGGGGATTCAGAGGCGTGGAATCAGATATGGGGAAACAGAGGCGGGGAATTAGAGGCGGGCAAACAGAGGCGGGGAATCAGATATGGGGAATCAGAGGTGGGGAATCAGAGGTTGTGAATCAGAGATGGGGAATCACAGGCGGGAAATCAGAGGCAGGGAATCAGAGCTGGGGAATCAGAGCCGGGGAATCAGAGCTGGGGAATCAGAGGCAGGGAATCAGAGTTGGGGATTCAGAGGCGGGAAATCAGAGCTGGGGAATCAGAGGCGGGGAATCAGAGGCAGGGAATCAGAGGCGGGGAATCAGAGGCAGGGAATCAGATATGGGGATTCAGAGGTGGGGAATCAGAGGTTGGGAATCAGAGGCAGGGAATCGGAGGCGGGGAATCAGAGGCAGGGAATCAGATGTGGGGAATCAGAGGCGGGGAATCAGAGTTGGGGAATCAGAGTCGGGGAATCAGAGTTTGGGAATCAGAAGCGGGGAATTAGATATGGGGAAACAGAGGCGGGGAATCAGATATGGGGAATCAGAGGCAGGGAATCAGAGGCGCGGAAAGAGAGGCGGGGAATCAGATATGGGGAATCAGAGGTGGGGAATCAGATATGGGGAAACAGGCGGGGAATCAGAGGCGGGGAATCAGATATGGGGAATCAGATATGGGGAATCAGAGGCGGGGAATCAGAGGCGAGAAAAGAGAGGCGGGGAATCAGATATGGGGAATCAGAGGTGGGGAATCAGATATGGGGAAACAGAGGCGGGGAATCAGAGGCGGGGAAACAGAGGCGGGGAATTTGATATGGGGAATCAGAGGTGGCGAATGAAAGGCGGTGAATCAGAGATGGGGAATCAGAGGCGGGGAATCAGAGGCAGGGAATCAAACACGGGGAATCAGAGGTGGGGAATCAGAGCTGGGGAATCAGAGGCGGAGTATCAGAGTTGGGGAATCAGAGGCGGGATATCAGATATGGGGAAACAGAGGTGGGGAATCAGAGGCAGGGAAACAGAGGTGGGGAATCAGATATGGGGAATCAGAGGTGGGGAATCAGAGGTTGGGAAACAGAGGCAGGGAATCAGAGGCGGGGAGTCAGAGGCGGGGAATCAGAGGCAGGGAATCAGATGTGCGGAATCAGAGATGGGGAATCAGAGGCAGCGAATCAGAGGCGGGGAACCAGAGGCGGGGAATCAGAGGCGGAGAATCAGAGCATGGGAATCAGAGGCGGGGAATCAGAGGCGGGGAAACAGAGGCGGGGAAACAGATATGGGGACTCAGAGGTGGGGAATCTGAGGTTGGGAATCAGAGGCAGGGAATCAGAGGCAGGGAATCAGAGGCAGGGAATCAGAGTTGGGGATTGAGAGGCGGGGAATCAGAGCTGGGGAATCAGAGGCGGGGAATCAGAGGCAGGGAATCAGAGGCGGGGAATCAGAGGCAGGGAATCAGATATGGGGATTCAGAGGTGGGGAATCAGAGGTTGGGAATCAGAGGTGGGGATCAGAGTCGGGGAATCAGAGGCAGGGAATCAGATGTGCGGAATCAGAGATGGGGAATCAGAGGTGGGGAATCAAAGGCTGTGAATCAGAGATGGGGAATCAGAGGTGGGGAATCAGAGGCAGGAAATAAGACACGGGGATTCAGAGGCTGGGAATAAGACGGGGGGAATCAAAGGCGGGGAATCAGAGCTGGGGAATCAGAGGCAGGGAATCAGAGTTGGGGATTCAGAGGCGGGGAATTAGATATGGGGAATCAGAGGTGGGGAATCAGAGGTGGTGAATCAGAGATGGGGAATCACAGGCGGGGAATCAGAGGCAGGGAATAGAATGCGGGGAATCAGAGGCAGGGAATCTGAGTTGGGGCATCAGAGGTTGGGAATTAGATATGGGGAAACAGAGGCGGGGAATCAGAGGCAGGGAATCAGATGTGCGGAATCAGAGATGGGGAATCAGAGGTGGGGAATCAGAGGCTGTGAATCAGAGATGGGGAATCAGAGGTGGGGAATCAGAGGCAGGAAATCAGACACGGGGATTCAGAGGCTGGGAATCAGACGGGGGGAATCAAAGGCGGGGAATCAGAGCTGGGGAATCAGAGGCAGGGAATCAGAGTTGGGGATTCAGAGTCGGGGAATCAGATATGGGGAAACAGAGGCGGGGAATCAGAGGCGGGCAAACAGAGGCGGGGAATTAGATATGGGGAATCAGAGGTGGGGAATCAGAGGTGGTGAATCAGAGATGGGGAATCACAGGCGGGGAATCAGAGACAAGGAATAGAACGCGGGGAATCAGAGGCAGGGAATCAGAGTTGGGGCATCAGAGGTTGGGAATTAGATATGGGGAAACAGAGGCGGGGAATCAGAGGCGGGGAAACAGAGGCGGGAAGTCAGATATGGGTAATCAGAGGTGGGGAATCAGAGGCAGGGAATCAGATGTGCGGAATCAGAGATGGGGAATCAGAGGCAGGGAATCAGAATCAGAAGCGGGGAATCAGAGGCCGGGAATCAGAGGCCGGGAATCAGATGCTGGGAATGAGAGGCCGGGAATCAGAGGTGGAGAATCAGAGTCCGGGAATCAGAGATGGGGATTCAGAGGCGGGGAATGAGATATGGAGAATCAGAGGCGGGGAATCAGAGGCGGGGAAACAGAGGTGGGGAATCATATATGTGGAATCAGAGGTGGCGAATCAAAGGCGGTGAATCAGAGATGGGGAATCAGAGGCGGGGAATCAGAGGCAGGGAATCAAACACGGGAAATCAGAGGCGGGGAATCAGCGCTGGGGAATCAGAGGCGGGGAATCTGAGTTGGGGAATCAGAGGCAGGGAATCAGATATGGGGAAACAGGGGCAGGGAATCAGAGGCGGGGAAACAGTGGTGGGGAATCAGATATGGGGAATCAGAGGTTGGGAATCAGAGGCAGGGAATCAGAGGCGGGGAAACAGAGGCGGGGAATCAGATATGGGGAATCAGTGGTGGCGAATCAAAGGCGGTGAAACAGAGATGGGGAATCAGGGCAGGGAATCAGAGGCAGGGAATCAAACACGGGGAATCAGAGCTGGGGAATCAGAGGCGGGAAATTAGAGTTGGGGAATCAGAGGAGGGGAATCAGAGGTGGGGAAACAGAGGCGGGGAATCAGATATGGGGAATCAGAGGTGGGGAATTAGAGGTTGGGAATCAGAGGCAGGGAATCAGAGGCGGGGAATCAGAGGCGGGGAATCAGAGGCAGGGAATCAGATGTGCGGAATCGGAGATGGGGAATCAGAGGCAGGGAATCAGAGGCGGGGAATCAGAAGCGGGGAATCAGAGGCCGGGAATCAGATATTGGGAAACAGAGGTGGGGAATCAGAGGCGGGGAAACAGAGGCGGGGAATCAGATATGGGGAATCAGAGGTGGGGAATCAGAGGTTGGGAATCAGAGGCAGGGAATCAGAGGCTTGGAATCAGATGCAGGGAATCAGATGCGGGGAATCATAGGCGGGGAATCAGAGCTGGGGAATCAGAGGTGGGGAATCAGAGTTGGGGAATCAGAGGCGGGGACTTAGATATTGGGAAACAGAGGCGGGGAATCAGAGGCGGGGAAACAGAGGGGGGTAATCAGAGGCAGGGAATCAGATGTGCGGAATCAGAGATGGGGAATCAGAGGCAGGGAATCAGAATCAGAAGCAGGGAATCAGAGGCCGGGAATCAGAGGCCGGAATCAGATGCCGGGAATAAGAGGCCGGGAATCAGAAGTGGGGAATCAGAGTCCGGGAATCAGAGATGGGGATTCAGAGGCGGGGAATGAGATATGGGGAATCAGAGGCGGGGAATCAGAGGCGGGGAAACAGAGGCGGGGAATCAGATTTGGGGAATCAGAGGTGGCGAATCAAAGGCGGTGAATCAGAGATGGGGAATCAGAGGCCGGGAATCAGAGGCAGGGAATCAAACACGGGGAATCAGAGGCGGGGAATCAGAGCTGGGGAATCAGAGGCGGGGAATCAGAGTTGGGGAATCAGAGGCGGGGAATCAGACGCAGGGAATCAATATGGGAAATCAGAGGTGGGGAATCAGAGGTTGGGAATCAGAGGAAGGGAATCAGAGGCGAGGAATCAGAGCTGGGGTATCAGAGGCGGGGAATCAGAATTGGGGAATCAGAGATGGGGTATCAGAGATGGGGAATCAGAGGCGGGGAATCAGATGCGGGGAATCAGCGGTGGTGAATCAGAGATGTGGAATCAGAGGCGGGGAATCAGAGGCAGGGAATCAGACGCGGGGAATCAGAGGCGGGGAATCATAGCTGGCGAATCAGAGGCGGGGAATCAGAGGTGGGGAATCAGAGGCGGGGAATCAGATATTGGGAATCAGAGGTGGGGAATCAGAGGCGGGGAAACAGAGGCGGGGAATCAGATATGGGGAATCAGAGGTGGGGAATCAGAGGTTGTGAATCAGAGATGGGGAATCAGAGGCGGGGAATCAGAGGCCGGTAATCAGACGCGGGGAATCAGAGGCGGGGAATCAGACATGGGAAATTAGAGACAGGGAATCAGAGTTGGGGATTCAGAGGCGGGGAATCAGATATGGGGAAACAGAGGCGGGGAATCAGAGGCGGGCAAATAGAGGCGGGGATCAGATACGGGGAAACAGAGGGGGGAATCAGAGGCGGGGAAACAGAGGCGGGGAATCAGATATGGTGAATCAGAGGTGGGGAATCAGACGCAGGGAATCATTATGGGAAATCAGAGGTGGGGAATCAGAGGTTGGGAATCAGAGGAAGGGAATCAGAGGCGAGGAATCAGAGCTGGGGAATCAGAGGCGGGGAATCAGAATTGGGGAATCAGAGATGGGGAATCAGAGATGGGGAATCAGAGGCGGGGAATCAGACGCGGGGAATCAGCGGTGGTGAATCAGAGATGTGGAATCAGAGGCGGGGAATCAGAGGCAGGGAATCAGACGCGGGGAATCAGAGGCGGGGAATCATAGCTGGCTAATCAGTGGCGGGGAATCAGAGGTGGGGAATCAGAGGCGGGGAATCAGATATTGGGAATCAGAGGTGGGGAATCAGAGGCGGGGAAACAGAGGCGGGGAATCAGATATGGGGAATCATAGCTGGCTAATCAGTGGTGGGGAATCAGAGGTGGGGAATCAGAGGCGGGGAATCAGATATTGGGAATCAGAGGTGGGGAATCAGAGGCGGGGAAACAGAGGCGGGGAATCAGATATGGGGAATCAGAGGTGGGGAATCAGAGGTTGTGAATCAGAGATGGGGAATCAGAGGCGGGTAATCAGAGGCCGGTAATCAGACGTGGGGAATCAGAGGCGGGGAATCAGACATGGGAAATTAGAGGCAGGGAATCAGAGTTGGGGATTCAGAGGCGGGGATCAGATATGGGGAAACAGAGGCGGGGAATCAGAGGCGGGGAAACAGAGGCGGGGAATCAGATATGGGGAATCAGAGGTGGGGAATCAGAGGTTGGGAATCAGAGATGCGGAATTGGAGGCGGGGAATGGGATATGGGGAATCAGAGGCGGGGAATCAGAGGCAGGGAAACAGAGGCGGGGAATCAGATATGGGGAATCAGAGGTGTGGAATCAGAGGTTGGGAATCAGAGGATGGGAATCAGAGGCAGGGAATCAGAGGCTTGGAATCAGTTGCAGGGAATCAGATGCGGGGAATCAGAGGCGGGGAATCAGAGCTGGGGAATCAGAGGTGAGGAATCAGATATTGGGAATCAGAGGTGGGGAATCAGAGGCGGGGAAACAGAGGCGGGGAATCAGATATGGGGAATCAGAGGTGGGGAATCAGAGGTTGTGAATCAGAGATGGGGAATCAGAGGCGGGGAATCAGAGGCCGGTAATCAGACGCGGGGAATCAGAGGCGGGGAATCAGACATGGGAAATTAGAGACAGGGAATCAGAGTTGGGGATTCAGAGGCGGGGAATCAGATATGGGGAAACAGAGGCGGGGAATCAGAGGCGGGCAAATAGAGGCGGGGATCAGATACGGGGAAACAGAGGGGGGAATCAGAGGCGGGGAAACAGAGGCGGGGAATCAGATATGGGGAATCAGAGGTGGGGAATCAGACGCAGGGAATCATTATGGGAAATCAGAGGTGGGGAATCAGAGGTTGGGAATCAGAGGAAGGGAATCAGAGGCGAGGAATCAGAGCTGGGGAATCAGAGGCGGGGAATCAGAATTGGGGAATCAGAGATGGGGAATCAGAGATGGGGAATCAGAGGCGGGGAATCAGACGCGGGGAATCAGCGGTGGTGAATCAGAGATGTGGAATCAGAGGCGGGGAATCAGAGGCAGGGAATCAGACGCGGGGAATCAGAGGCGGGGAATAATAGCTGGCGAATCAGAGGTGGGGAATCAGAGGCGGGGAATCAGATATTGGGAATCAGAGGTGGGGAATCAGAGGCGGGGAAACAGAGGCGGGGAATCAGATATGGGGAATCAGAGGTGGGGAATCAGAGGTTGTGAATCAGAGATGGGGAATCAGAGGCGGGGAATCAGAGGCCGGTAATCAGACGTGGGGAATCAGAGGCGGGGAATCAGACATGGGAAATTAGAGGCAGGGAATCAGAGTTGGGGATTCAGAGGCGGGGAATCAGATATGGGGAAACAGAGGCGGGGAATCAGAGGCGGGAAAATAGAGGCGGGGATCAGATATGGGGAAACAGAGGCGGGGAATCAGAGGCGGGGAAACAGAGGCGGGGAATCAGATATGGGAAATCAGAGGTGGGGAATCAGAGGTTGGGAATCAGAGATGCGGAATTGGAGGCGGGGAATGGGATATGGGGAATCAGAGGCGGGGAATCAGAGGCGGGGAAACAGAGGCGGGGAATCAGATATGGGGAATCAGAGGTGTGGAATCAGAGGTTGGGAATCAGAGGTTGGGAATCAGAGGCAGGGAATCAGAGGCTTGGAATCAGTTGCAGGGAATCAGATGCGGGGAATCAGAGGCGGGGAATCAGAGCTGGGGAATCAGAGGTGGGGAATCAGAGTTGGGGAATCAGAGGCGGGGACTTAGATATTGGGAAACAGAGGCGGGGACTCAAAGGTGGGGAAACAGAGGTGGGGAATCAGATATGGGGAATCAGAGGTGGGGAATCAGAGGCAGGGAATCAGATGTGCGGAATCAGAGATGGGGAATCAGAGGCAGGGAATCAGAATCAGACGCAGGGAATCAGAGGCCAGGAATCAGAGGCCGGAATCAGATGCCGGGAATAAGAGGCCAGGAATCAGAGGTGGGGAATCAGAGTCCGGGAATCAGAGATGGGGATTTAGAGGCGGGGAATGAGATATGGGGAATCAGAGGCGGGGAATCAGAGGCGGGGAAACAGAGGCGGGGAATCAGATATGGGGAATCAGAGGTTGCGAATCAAAGGCGGTGAATCAGAGATGGGGAATCAGAGGCCGGGAATCAGAGCTGGGGAATCAGAGGCGGGGAATCAGAGGCCTGGAATCAGATGCTGGGAATAAGAGGCCGGGAATCAGAGGTTGGGAATCAGAGTCCGGGAATCAGAGATGGGGATTCAGAGGCGGGGAATGAGATGTGGAGAATCAGAGGCGGGGAATCAGAGGCGGGGAAACAGAGGTGGGGAATCAGATATGGGGAATCAGAGGTGGCGAATCAAAGGCGGTGAATCAGAGATGGGGAATCAGAGGCGGGGAAACAGAGGCAGGGAATCAAACACGGGGAATCAGAGGTGGGAAATCAGAGCTGGGGAATCAGAGGCGGGGAATCAGAGTTGGGGAATCAGAGGCGGGGAATCAGATATGGGGAAACAGAGGTGGGGAATCAGAGGCAGGGAAACAGAGGTGGGGAATCAGATATGGGGAATCGGAGGTGGGGAATCAGAGGTTGGGAAACAGAGGCAGACAATCAGAGGCGGGGAGTCAGAGGCGGGGAATCAGAGGCAGGGAATCAGATGTGCGGAATCAGAGATGGGGAATCAGAGGCAGCGAATCAGAGGCGGGGAACCAGAGGCGGGGAATCAGAGGCCGGGAATCAGAGGCCGGGAATGAGAGGCCGGGAATCAGAGGCCGGGAATCAGAGATGGCGAATCAGAGGCGGGGAATCAAACACGGGGAATCAGATCTGGGGAATCAGAGGCGGGGAATCAGATATGGGGAAGCAGAGGCGGGGAATCAGAGGCGGGGAATCAGAGGCGCAGAAACAGAGGCGGGGTATCAGATATGGGGAATCAGAGGTGGGGAATCAGGGGCGGGGTATCAGAGGCTGGGTATCAGACACGGGGATTCAGAGGCGGGGAATCAGAGATGGGAATCAGAGGCGGGGAATCAGAGGCAGGGAATCAGATGTGCGGAATCAGAGATGGGGAATCAGAGGCAGCGAATCAGAGGTGGGGAACCAGAGGCGGGGAAACAGAGGTGGGGAATCAGATATGGGGAATCAGAGGTGGGGAATCAGAGGTTTGGAAACAGAGGCAGGGAATCAGAGGCGGGGAGTCAGAGGCGGGGAATCAGAGGCAGGGAATCAGATGTGCGGAATCAGAGATGGGGAATCAGAGGCAGCGAATCAGAGGCGGGGAACCAGAGGCGGGGAATCAGAGGCCGGGAATCAGAGGCCGGGAATGAGAGGCCGGGAATCAGAGGTCGGGAATCAGAGATGGGGAATCAGACGCGGGGAATCAAACACGGGGAATCAGATCTGGGGAATCAGAGGCGGGGAATCAGAGTTGGGGAATCAGAGGTGGCGAATCAGATATGGGGAAACAGAGGCGGGGAATCAGAGGCGGGGAATCAGAGGCGCAGAAACAGAGGCGGGGTATCAGATATGGGGAATCAGAGGTGGGGAATCAGGGGCGGGGTATCAGAGGCTGGGTATCAGACACGCGGATTCAGAGGTGGGGAATCAGAGATGGGGAATCAGAGGCGGGGAATCAGAGGCAGGGAATCAGATGTGCGGAATCAGAGATGGGGAATCAGAGGCAGCGAATCAGAGGCGGGGAACCAGAGGCGGGCATTCAGAGGTGGGGAATCAGATATGGGGAATCAGAGGTTGGGAAACAGAGGCAGGGAATCAGAGGTTGGGAAACAGAGGCGGGGAATTAGAGGCGGGAAAACAGAGGCGGGGAATCAGATATGGGGAATCAGAGGTGGGGAATCAGAGGTTGTGAATCAGAGATGGGGAATCACAGGCGGGAAGTCAGAGGCAGGGAATCAGAGCTGGGGAATCAGAGGCGGGGAATCAGAGCTGGGGAATCAGAGGCAGGGAATCAGAGTTGGGGATTCAGAGGCGGGAAATCAGAGCTGGGGAATCAGAGGCGGGGAATCAGAGGCAGGGAATCAGAGGCGGGGAATCAGAGGCAGGGAATCAGATATGGGGATTCAGAGGTGGGGAATCAGAGGTTGGGAATCAGAGGCAGGGAATCGGAGGCGGGGAATCAGAGGCAGGGAATCAGATGTGGGGAATCAGAGGCGGGGAATCAGAGTTGGGGAATCAGAGTCGGGGAATCAGAGTTTGGGAATCAGAAGCGGGGAATTAGATATGGGGAAACAGAGGCGGGGAATCAGATATGGGGAATCAGAGGCAGGGAATCAGAGGCGCGGAAAGAGAGGCGGGGAATCAGATATGGGGAATCAGAGGTGGGGAATCAGATATGTGGAAACAGGCGGGGAATCAGAGGCGGGGAATCAGATATGGGGAATCAGATATGGGGAATCAGAGGCGGGGAATCAGAGGCCGGAATCAGATGCCGGGAATAAGAGGCCGGGAATCAGAGGTGGGGAATCAGAGTCCGGGAATCAGAGATGGGGATTCAGAGGCGGGGAATGAGATATGGGGAATCAGAGGCGGGGAATCAGAGGCGGGGAAACAGAGGCGGGGAATCAGATATGGGGAATCAGAGGTGGCGAATCAAAGGCGGTGAAACAGAGATGGGGAATCAGGGCAGGGAATCAGAGGCAGGGAATCAAACACGGGGAATCAGAGCTGGGGAATCAGAGGCGGGAAATTAGAGTTGGGGAATCAGAGGAGGGGAATCAGAGGTGGGGAAACAGAGGCGGGGAATCAGATATGGGGAATCAGAGGTGGGGAATTAGAGGTTGGGAATCAGAGGCAGGGAATCAGAGGCGGGGAATCAGAGGCGGGGAATCAGAGGCAGGGAATCAGATGTGCGGAATCGGAGATGGGGAATCAGAGGCAGGGAATCAGAGGCGGGGAATCAGAAGCGGGGAATCAGAGGCCGGGAATCAGATATTGGGAAACAGAGGTGGGGAATCAGAGGCGGGGAAACAGAGGCGGGGAATCAGATATGGGGAATCAGAGGTGGGGAATCAGAGGGGGGGTAATCAGAGGCAGGGAATCAGATGTGCGGAATCAGAGATGGGGAATCAGAGGCAGGGAATCAGAATCAGAAGCAGGGAATCAGAGGCCGGGAATCAGAGGCCGGAATCAGATGCCGGGAATAAGAGGCCGGGAATCAGAGGTGGGGAATCAGAGTCCGGGAATCAGAGATGGGGATTCAGAGGCGGGGAATGAGATATGGGGAATCAGAGGCAGGGAATCAAACACGGGGAATCAGAGCTGGGGAATCAGAGGCGGGAAATTAGAGTTGGGGAATCAGAGGAGGGGAATCAGAGGTGGGGAAACAGAGGCGGGGAATCAGATATGGGGAATCAGAGGTGGGGAATTAGAGGTTGGGAATCAGAGGCAGGGAATCAGAGGCGGGGAATCAGAGGCGGGGAATCAGAGGCAGGGAATCAGATGTGCGGAATCGGAGATGGGGAATCAGAGGCAGGGAATCAGAGGCGGGGAATCAGAAGCGAGGAATCAGAGGCCGGGAATCAGATATTGGGAAACAGAGGTGGGGAATCAGAGGCGGGGAAACAGAGGCGGGGAATCAGATATGGGGAATCAGAGGTGGGGAATCAGAGGTTGGGAATCAGAGGCAGGGAATCAGAGGCTTGGAATCAGATGCAGGGAATCAGATGCGGGGAATCATAGGCGGGGAATCAGAGCTGGGGAATCAGAGGTGGGGAATCAGAGTTGGGGAATCAGAGGCGGGGACTTAGATATTGGGAAACAGAGGCGGGGAATCAGAGGCGGGGAAACAGAGGGGGGTAATCAGAGGCAGGGAATCAGATGTGCGGAATCAGAGATGGGGAATCAGAGGCAGGGAATCAGAATCAGAAGCAGGGAATCAGAGGCCGGGAATCAGAGGCCGGAATCAGATGCCGGGAATAAGAGGCCGGGAATCAGAGGTGGGGAATCAGAGTCCGGGAATCAGAGATGGGGATTCAGAGGCGGGGAATGAGATATGGGGAATCAGAGGCGGGGAATCAGAGGCGGGGAAACAGAGGCGGGGAATCAGATTTGGGGAATCAGAGGTGGCGAATCAAAGGCGGTGAATCAGAGATGGGGAATCAGAGGCCGGGAATCAGAGGCGGGGAATCATAGCTGGCGAATCAGTGGCGGGGAATCAGAGGTGGGGAAACAGAGGCGGGGAATCAGATATGGGGAATCAGAGGTGGCGAATCAAAGGCGGTGAAACAGAGATGGGGAATCAGGGCAGGGAATCAGAGGCAGGGAATCAAACACGGGGAATCAGAGCTGGGGAATCAGAGGCGGGAAATTAGAGTTGGGGAATCAGAGGAGGGGAATCAGAGGTGGGGAAACAGAGGCGGGGAATCAGATATGGGGAATCAGAGGTGGGGAATTAGAAGTTGGGAATCAGAGGCAGGGAATCAGAGGCGGGGAATCAGAGGCGGGGAATCAGAGGCAGGGAATCAGATGTGCGGAATCGGAGATGGGGAATCAGAGGCAGGGAATCAGAGGCGGGGAATCAGAAGCGGGGAATCAGAGGCCGGGAATCAGATATTGGGAAACAGAGGTGGGGAATCAGAGGCGGGGAAACAGAGGCGGGGAATCAGATATGGGGAATCAGAGGTGGCGAATCAAAGGCGGTGAAACAGAGATGGGGAATCAGGGCAGGGAATCAGAGGCAGGGAATCAAACACGGGGAATCAGAGCTGGGGAATCAGAGCCGGGAAATTAGAGTTGGGGAATCAGAGGAGGGGAATCAGAGGTGGGGAAACAGAGGCGGGGAATCAGATATGGGGAATCAGAGGTGGGGAATTAGAGGTTGGGAATCAGAGGCAGGGAATCAGAGGCGGGGAATCAGAGGCGGGGAATCAGAGGCAGGGAATCAGATGTGCGGAATCGGAGATGGGGAATCAGAGGCAGGGAATCAGAGGCGGGGAATCAGAAGCGGGGAATCAGAGGCCGGGAATCAGATATTGGGAAACAGAGGTGGGGAATCAGAGGCGGGGAAACAGAGGCGGGGAATCAGATATGGGGAATCAGAGGTGGGGAATCAGAGGTTGGGAATCAGAGGCAGGGAATCAGAGGCTTGGAATCAGATGCAGGGAATCAGATGCGGGGAATCATAGGCGGGGAATCAGAGCTGGGGAATCAGAGGTGGGGAATCAGAGTTGGGGAATCAGAGGCGGGGACTTAGATATTGGGAAACAGAGGCGGGGAATCAGAGGCGGGGAAACAGAGGGGGGTAATCAGAGGCAGGGAATCAGATGTGCGGAATCAGAGATGGGGAATCAGAGGCAGGGAATCAGAATCAGAAGCAGGGAATCAGAGGCCGGGAATCAGAGGCCGGAATCAGATGCCGGGAATAAGAGGCCGGGAATCAGAGGTGGGGAATCAGAGTCCGGGAATCAGAGATGGGGATTCAGAGGCGGGGAATGAGATATGGGGAATCAGAGGCGGGGAATCAGCGGCGGGGAAACAGAGGCGGGGAATCAGATTTGGGGAATCAGAGGTGGCGAATCAAAGGCGGTGAATCAGAGATGGGGAATCAGGGGCCGGGAATCAGAGGCAGGGAATCAAACACGGGGAATCAGAGGCGGGGAATCAGAGCTGGGGAATCAGAGGCGGGGAATCAGAGTTGGGGAATCAGAGGCGGGGAATCAGACGCAGGGAATCAATATGGGAAATCAGAGGTGGGGAATCAGAGGTTGGGAATCAGAGGAAGGGAATCAGAGGCGAGGAATCAGAGCTGGGGTATCAGAGGCGGGGAATCAGAATTGGGGAATCAGAGATGGGGAATCAGAGATGGGGAATCAGAGGCGGGGAATCAGACGCGGGGAATCAGCGGTGGTGAATCAGAGATGTGGAATCAGAGGCGGGGAATCAGAGGCAGGGAATCAGACGCGGGGAATCAGAGGCGGGGAATCATAGCTGGCGAATCAGAGGCGGGGAATCAGAGGTGGGGAATCAGAGGCGGGGAATCAGATATTGGGAATCAGAGGTGGGGAATCAGAGGCGGGGAAACAGAGGCGGGGAATCAGATATGGGGAATCAGAGGTGGGGAATCAGAGGTTGTGAATCAGAGATGGGGAATCAGAGGCGGGGAATCAGAGGCCGGTAATCAGACGCGGGGAAACAGAGGCGGGGAATCAGACATGGGAAATTAGAGACAGGGAATCAGAGTTGGGGATTCAGAGGCGGGGAATCAGATATGGGGAAACAGAGGCGGGGAATCAGAGGCGGGCAAATAGAGGCGGGGATCAGATACGCGGAAACAGAGGGGGGAATCAGAGGCGGGGAAACAGAGGCGGGGAATCAGATATGGGGAATCAGAGGTGGGGAATCAGACGCAGGGAATCATTATGGGAAATCAGAGGTGGGGAATCAGAGGTTGGGAATCAGAGGAAGGGAATCAGAGGCGAGGAATCAGAGCTGGGGAATCAGAGGCGGGGAATCAGAATTGGGGAATCAGAGATGGGGAATCAGAGATGGGGAATCAGAGGCGGGGAATCAGACGCGGGGAATCAGCGGTGGTGAATCAGAGATGTGGAATCAGAGGCGGGGAATCAGAGGCAGGGAATCAGACGCGGGGAATCAGAGGCGGGGAATCATAGCTGGCGAATCAGTGGCGGGGAATCAGAGGTGGGGAATCAGAGGCGGGGAATCAGATATTGGGAATCAGAGGTGGGGAATCAGAGGCGGGGAAACAGAGGCGGGGAATCAGATATGGGGAATCAGAGGTGGGGAATCAGAGGTTGTGAATCAGAGATGGGGAATCAGAGGCGGGGAATCAGAGGCCGGTAATCAGACGTGGGGAATCAGAGGCGGGGAATCAGACATGGGAAATTAGAGGCAGGGAATCAGAGTTGGGGATTCAGAGGCGGGGAATCAGATATGGGGAAACAGAGGCGGGGAATCAGAGGCGGGCAAATAGAGGCGGGGATCAGATATGGGGAAACAGAGGCGGGGAATCAGAGGCGGGGTAACAGAGGCGGGGAATCAGATATGGGGAATCAGAGGTGGGGAATCAGAGGTTGGGAATCAGAGATGCGGAATTGGAGGCGGGGAATGGGATATGGGGAATCAGAGGCGGGGAATCAGAGGCAGGGAAACAGAGGCGGGGAATCAGATATGGGGAATCAGAGGTGTGGAATCAGAGGTTGGGAATCAGAGGTTGGGAATCAGAGGCAGGGAATCAGAGGCTTGGAATCAGTTGCAGGGAATCAGATGCGGGGAATCAGAGGCGGGGAATCAGAGCTGGGGAATCAGAGGTGAGGAATCAGATATTGGGAATCAGAGGTGGGGAATCAGAGGCGGGGAAACAGAGGCGGGGAATCAGATATGGGGAATCAGAGGTGGGGAATCAGAGGTTGTGAATCAGAGATGGGGAATCAGAGGCGGGGAATCAGTGGCCGGTAATCAGACGCGGGGAATCAGAGGCGGGGAATCAGACATGGGAAATTAGAGACAGGGAATCAGAGTTGGGGATTCAGAGGCGGGGAATCAGATATGGGGAAACAGAGGCGGGGAATCAGAGGCGGGCAAATAGAGGCGGGGATCAGATACGGGGAAACAGAGGGGGGAATCAGAGGCGGGGAAACAGAGGCGGGGAATCAGATATGGGGAATCAGAGGTGGGGAATCAGACGCAGGGAATCATTATGGGAAATCAGAGGTGGGGAATCAGAGGTTGGGAATCAGAGGAAGGGAATCAGAGGCGAGGAATCAGAGCTGGGGAATCAGAGGCGGGGAATCAGAATTGGGGAATCAGAGATGGGGAATCAGAGATGGGGAATCAGAGGCGGGGAATCAGATGCGGGGAATCAGCGGTGGTGAATCAGAGATGTGGAATCAGAGGCGGGGAATCAGAGGCAGGGAATCAGACGCGGGGAATCAGAGGCGGGGAATCATAGCTGGCGAATCAGAGGCGGGGAATCAGAGGTGGGGAATCAGAGGCGGGGAATCAGATATTGGGAATCAGAGGTGGGGAATCAGAGGCGGGGAAACAGAGGCGGGGAATCAGATATGGGGAATCAGAGGTGGGGACTCAGAGGTTGTGAATCAGAGATGGGGAATCAGAGGCGGGGAATCAGAGGCCGGTAATCAGACGCGGGGAATCAGAGGCGGGGAATCAGACATGGGAAATTAGAGGCAGGGAATCAGAGTTGGGGATTCAGAGGCGGGGAATCAGATATGGGGAAACAGAGGCGGGGAATCAGAGGCGGGCAAATAGAGGCGGGGATCAGATATGGGGAAACAGAGGCGGGGAATCAGAGGCGGGGAAACAGAGGCGGGGAATCAGATATGGGGAATCAGAGGTGGGGAATAAGAGGTTGGGAATCAGAGATGCGGAATTGGAGGCTGGGAATGGGATATGGGGAATCAGAGGCGGGGAATCAGAGGCGGGGAAACAGAGGCGGGGAATCAGATATGGGGAATCAGAGGTGTGGAATCAGAGGTTGGGAATCAGAGGTTGGGAATCAGAGGCAGGGAATCAGAGGCTTGGAATCAGTTGCAGGGAATCAGATGCGGGGAATCAGAGGCGGGGAATCAGAGCTGGGGAATCAGAGGTGGGGAATCAGAGTTGGGGAATCAGAGGCGGGGACTTAGATATTGGGAAACAGAGGCGGGGAATCAAAGGTGGGGAAACAGAGGTGGGGAATCAGATATGGGGAATCAGAGGTGGGGAATCAGAGGCAGGGAATCAGATGTGCGGAATCAGAGATGGGGAATCAGAGGCAGGGAATCAGAATCAGACGCAGGGAATCAGAGGCCGGGAATCAGAGGCCGGAATCAGATGCCGGGAATAAGAGGCCGGGAATCAGAGGTGGGCAATCAGAGTCCGGGAATCAGAGATGGGGATTTAGAGGCGGGGAATGAGATATGGGGAATGAGATATGGGGAATCAGAGGCGGGGAAACAGAGGCGGGGAATCAGATATGGGGAATCAGAGGTTGCGAATCAAAGGCGGTGAATCAGAGATGGGGAATCAGAGGCCGGGAATCAGAGGCAGGGAATCAAACACGGGGAATCAGATGCGGGGAATCAGAGCTGGGGAATCAGAGGCGGGGAATCAGAGTTGGGGAATCAGAGGCGGGGAATCAGACGCAGTGAATCAATATGGGAAATCAGAGGTGGGGAATCAGACGCAGGGAATCAATATGGGAAATCAGAGTTGGGGAATCAGAGGTTGGGAATCAGAGGAAGGGAATCAGAGGCGAGGAATCAGAGCTGGGGAATCAGAGGCGGGGAATCAGAATTGGGGAATCAGAGATGGGGAATCAGAGATGGGGAATCAGAGGCGGGGAATCAGACGCGTGGAATCAGAGGTGGTGAATCAGAGATGTGGAATCAGAGGCGGGGAATCAGAGGCAGGGAATCAGACGCGGGGAATCAGAGGCGGGGAATCATAGCTGGCGAATCAGAGGCGGGGAATGAGATATGGGGAATCAGAGGCGGGGAATCAGAGGCGGGGAAACAGTGGCGAGGAATCAGATATGGGGAATCAGAGGTGGCGAATCAAAGGCGGTGAATCAGAGATGGGGAATCAGAGGCGGGGAATCAGAGGCAGGGGATCAAACACGGGGAATCAGAGGCGGGGAATCAGAGCTGTGGAATCAGAGGCGGGGAATCAGAGTTGGGGAATCAGAGGCGGGGAATCAGAGCTGGGGAATCAGAGGTGGGGAATCAGAGTCGGGGAATCAGAGGCAGGGAGTCGGATGTGCGGAATCAGAGATGGGGAATCAGAGGTGGGGAATCAGAGGCGGTGAATCTGAGATGGGGAATCAGAGGCGGGGAATCAGAGGCAGGTTATCAGACACGGGGATTCAGAGGCTGGGAATCAGACGGGGGGAATCAAAGGCGGGGAATGAAGCTGGGGAATCAGAGGCAGGGAATCAGAGTTGGGGATTCAGAGGCGGGGAATCAGATATGGGGAAACAGAGGCGGGGAATCAGAGGCGGGCAAACAGAGGCGGGGAATTAGATATGGGGAATCAGTGGTGGGGAATCAGAGGTGGTTTATCAGAGATGGGGAATCACAGGCGGGGAATCAGAGGCAGGGAATAGAACGCGGGGAATCAGAGGCAGGGAATCAGAGCTGGGGAATCAGAGGCGGGGAATCATAGTTGGGAATCAGAGGCGGGGAATCAGATATGGGGAAACAGAGGCGGGGAATCAGGGGCGGGGAAACAGAGGCGGGGAATCAGATATGGGGAATCGGATGCGGGGAATCAGAGGCGGGGAATCAGATATGGGGAATCAGAGGTGGGGAATCAGAGGCAGGTAATCAGATGTGCGGAATCAGAGATGGGGAATCAGAGGCAGGGAATCAGAATCAGAAGCGGGGAGTCAGAGGCCGGGAATCAGAGGCCTGGAATCAGATGCTGGGAATAAGAGGCCGGGAATCAGAGGTGGGGAATCAGAGTCCGGGAATCAGAGATGGGGATTCAGAGGCGGGGAATGAGATATGGAGAATCAGAGGCGGGGAATCAGAGGCGGGGAAACAGAGGCGGGGAATCAGATTTGGTGAATCAGAGGTGGCGAATCAAAGGCGGTGAATCAGAGATGGGGAATCAGAGGCCGGGAATCAGAGGCAGGGAATCAAACACGGGGAATCAGAGGCGGGGAATCAGAGCTGGGGAATCAGAGGCGGGGAATCAGAGTTGGGGAATCAGAGGCGGGGAATCAGACGCAGGGAATCAATATGGGAAATCAGAGGTGGGGAATCAGAGGTTGGGAATCAGAGGAAGGGAATCAGAGGCGAGGAATCAGAGCTGGGGAATCAGAGGCGGGGTATCAGAATTGGGGAATCAGAGATGGGGAATCAGAGATGGGGAATCAGAGGCGGGGAATCAGATATGGGGAATCAGCGGTGGTGAATCAGAGATGTGGAATCAGAGGCGGGGAATCAGAGGCAGGGAATCAGACGCGGGGAATCAGAGGCGGGGAATCATAGCTGGCGAATCAGAGGCGGGGAATCAGAGGTGGGGAATCAGAGGCGGGGAATCAGATATTGGGAATCAGAGGTGGGGAATCAGAGGCGGGGAAACAGAGGCGGGGAATCAGATATGGGGAATCAGAGGTGGGGAATCAGAGGTTGTGAATCAGAGATGGGGAATCAGAGGCGGGGAATCAGAGGCCGGTAATCAGACGCGGGGAATCAGAGGCGGGAAATCAGACATGGGAAATTAGAGACAGGGAATCAGAGTTGGGGATTCAGAGGCGGGGAATCAGATATGGTGAAACAGAGGCGGGGAATCAGAGGCGGGCAAATAGAGGCGGGGATCAGATACGGGGAAACAGAGGCGGGGAATCAGAGGCGGGGAAACAGAGGCGGGGAATCAGATATGGGGAATCAGAGGTGGGGAATCAGACGCAGGGAATCATTATGGGAAATCAGAGGTGGGGAATCAGAGGTTGGGAATCAGAGGAAGGGAATCAGAGGCGAGGAATCAGAGCTGGGGAATCAGAGGCGGGGAATCAGAATTGGGGAATCAGAGATGGGGAATCAGAGATGGGGAATCAGAGGCGGGGAATCAGACGCGGGGAATCAGCGGTGGTGAATCAGAGATGTGGAATCAGAGGCGGGGAATCAGAGGCAGGGAATCAGACGTGGGGTATCAGAGGCGGGGAATCATAGCTGGCGAATCAGAGGCAGGGAATCAGAGGTGGGGAATCAGAGGCGGGGAATCAGATATTGGGAATCAGAGGTGGGGAATTAGAGGCGGGGAAACAGAGGCGGGGAATCAGATATGGGGAATCAGAGGTGGGGAATCAGAGGTTGTGAATCAGAGATGGGGAATCAGAGGCGGGGAATCAGAGGCGGGGAATCAGATATGGGGAAACAGAGGCGGGGAATCAGAGGCGGGCAAATAGAGGCGGGGATCAGATATGTGGAAACAGAGGCGGGGATTCAGAGGCGGGGAAACAGAGGCGGGGAATCAGATATGGGGAATCAGAGGTGGGGAATCAGAGATGGGGATTTAGAGGCGGGGAATGAGATATGGGGAATGAGATATGGGGAATCAGAGGCGGGGAAACAGAGGCGGGGAATCAGATATGGGGAATCAGAGGTTGCGAATCAAAGGCGGTGAATCAGAGATGGGGAATCAGAGGCCGGGAATCAGAGGCAGGGAATCAAACACGGGGAATCAGATGCGGGGAATCAGAGCTGGGGAATCAGAGGCGGGGAATCAGAGTTGGGGAATCAGAGGCGGGGAATCAGACGCAGTGAATCAATATGGGAAATCAGAGGTGGGGAATCAGACGCAGGGAATCAATATGGGAAATCAGAGTTGGGGAATCAGAGGTTGGGAATCAGAGGAAGGGAATCAGAGGCGAGGAATCAGAGCTGGGGAATCAGAGGCGGGGAATCAGAATTGGGGAATCAGAGATGGGGAATCAGGGATGGGGAATCAGAGGCGGGGAATCAGACGCGTGGAATCAGAGGTGGTGAATCAGAGATGTGGAATCAGAGGCGGGGAATCAGAGGCAGGGAATCAGACGCGGGGAATCAGAGGCGGGGAATCATAGCTGGCGAATCAGAGGCGGGGAATGAGATATGGGGAATCAGAGGCGGGGAATCAGAGGCGGGGAAACAGTGGCGAGGAATCAGATATGGGGAATCAGAGGTGGCGAATCAAAGGCGGTGAATCAGAGATGGGGAATCAGAGGCGGGGAATCAGAGGCAGGGGATCAAACACGGGGAATCAGAGGCGGGGAATCAGAGCTGTGGAATCAGAGGCGGGGAATCAGAGTTGGGGAATCAGAGGCGGGGAATCAGAGCTGGGGAATCAGAGGTGGGGAATCAGAGTCGGGGAATCAGAGGCAGGGAGTCGGATGTGCGGAATCAGAGATGGGGAATCAGAGGTGGGGAATCAGAGGCGGTGAATCTGAGATGGGGAATCAGAGGCGGGGAATCAGAGGCAGGTTATCAGACACGGGGATTCAGAGGCTGGGAATCAGACGGGGGGAATCAAAGGCGGGGAATGAAGCTGGGGAATCAGAGGCAGGGAATCAGAGTTGGGGATTCAGAGGCGGGGAATCAGATATGGGGAAACAGAGGCGGGGAATCAGAGGCGGGCAAACAGAGGCGGGGAATTAGATATGGGGAATCAGTGGTGGGGAATCAGAGGTGGTTTATCAGAGATGGGGAATCACAGGCGGGGAATCAGAGGCAGGGAATAGAACGCGGGGAATCAGAGGCAGGGAATCAGAGCTGGGGAATCAGAGGCGGGGAATCATAGTTGGGAATCAGAGGCGGGGAATCAGATATGGGGAAACAGAGGCGGGGAATCAGGGGCGGGGAAACAGAGGCGGGGAATCAGATATGGGGAATCGGATGCGGGGAATCAGAGGCGGGGAATCAGATATGGGGAATCAGAGGTGGGGAATCAGAGGCAGGTAATCAGATGTGCGGAATCAGAGATGGGGAATCAGAGGCAGGGAATCAGAATCAGAAGCGGGGAGTCAGAGGCCGGGAATCAGAGGCCTGGAATCAGATGCTGGGAATAAGAGGCCGGGAATCAGAGGTGGGGAATCAGAGTCCGGGAATCAGAGATGGGGATTCAGAGGCGGGGAATGAGATATGGAGAATCAGAGGCGGGGAATCAGAGGCGGGGAAACAGAGGCGGGGAATCAGATTTGGTGAATCAGAGGTGGCGAATCAAAGGCGGTGAATCAGAGATGGGGAATCAGAGGCCGGGAATCAGAGGCAGGGAATCAAACACGGGGAATCAGAGGCGGGGAATCAGAGCTGGGGAATCAGAGGCGGGGAATCAGAGTTGGGGAATCAGAGGCGGGGAATCAGACGCAGGGAATCAATATGGGAAATCAGAGGTGGGGAATCAGAGGTTGGGAATCAGAGGAAGGGAATCAGAGGCGAGGAATCAGAGCTGGGGAATCAGAGGCGGGGTATCAGAATTGGGGAATCAGAGATGGGGAATCAGAGATGGGGAATCAGAGGCGGGGAATCAGATATGGGGAATCAGCGGTGGTGAATCAGAGATGTGGAATCAGAGGCGGGGAATCAGAGGCAGGGAATCAGACGCGGGGAATCAGAGGCGGGGAATCATAGCTGGCGAATCAGAGGCGGGGAATCAGAGGTGGGGAATCAGAGGCGGGGAATCAGATATTGGGAATCAGAGGTGGGGAATCAGAGGCGGGGAAACAGAGGCGGGGAATCAGATATGGGGAATCAGAGGTGGGGAATCAGAGGTTGTGAATCAGAGATGGGGAATCAGAGGCGGGGAATCAGAGGCCGGTAATCAGACGCGGGGAATCAGAGGCGGGAAATCAGACATGGGAAATTAGAGACAGGGAATCAGAGTTGGGGATTCAGAGGCGGGGAATCAGATATGGTGAAACAGAGGCGGGGAATCAGAGGCGGGCAAATAGAGGCGGGGATCAGATACGGGGAAACAGAGGCGGGGAATCAGAGGCGGGGAAACAGAGGCGGGGAATCAGATATGGGGAATCAGAGGTGGGGAATCAGACGCAGGGAATCATTATGGGAAATCAGAGGTGGGGAATCAGAGGTTGGGAATCAGAGGAAGGGAATCAGAGGCGAGGAATCAGAGCTGGGGAATCAGAGGCGGGGAATCAGAATTGGGGAATCAGAGATGGGGAATCAGAGATGGGGAATCAGAGGCGGGGAATCAGACGCGGGGAATCAGCGGTGGTGAATCAGAGATGTGGAATCAGAGGCGGGGAATCAGAGGCAGGGAATCAGACGTGGGGTATCAGAGGCGGGGAATCATAGCTGGCGAATCAGAGGCAGGGAATCAGAGGTGGGGAATCAGAGGCGGGGAATCAGATATTGGGAATCAGAGGTGGGGAATTAGAGGCGGGGAAACAGAGGCGGGGAATCAGATATGGGGAATCAGAGGTGGGGAATCAGAGGTTGTGAATCAGAGATGGGGAATCAGAGGCGGGGAATCAGAGGCGGGGAATCAGATATGGGGAAACAGAGGCGGGGAATCAGAGGCGGGCAAATAGAGGCGGGGATCAGATATGTGGAAACAGAGGCGGGGATTCAGAGGCGGGGAAACAGAGGCGGGGAATCAGATATGGGGAATCAGAGGTGGGGAATCAGAGGTTGGGAATCAGAGATGCGGAATTGGAGGCGGGGAATGGGATATGGGGAATCAGAGGCGGGGAATCAGAGGCGGGGAAACAGAGGCGGGGAAACAGAGGCGGGGAATCAGATATGGGGAATCAGAGGCGGGCAAATAGAGGCGGGGATCAGATATGGGGAAACAGAGGCGGGGAATCAGAGGCGGGGAAACAGAGGCGGGGAATCAGATATGGGGAATCAGAGGTGGGGAATCAGAGGTTGGGAATCAGAGATGCGGAATTGGAGGCGGGGAATGGGATATGGGGAATCAGAGGCGGGGAATCAGAGGCGGGGAAACAGAGGCGGGGAATCAGATATGGGGAATCAGAGGTGTGGAATCAGAGGTTGGGAATCAGAGGTTGGGAATCAGAGGCAGGGAATCAGAGGCTTGGAATCAGTTGCAGGGAATCAGATGCGGGGAATCAGAGGCGGGGAATCAGAGCTGGGGAATCAGAGGTGGGGAATCAGAGTTGGGGAATCAGAGGCGGGGACTTAGATATTGGGAAACAGAGGCGGGAAATCAAAGGTGGGGAAACAGAGGCGGGGAATCAGATATGGGGAATCAGAGGTGGGGAATCAGAGGCAGGGAATCAGATGTGCGGAATCAGAGATGGGGAATCAGAGGCAGGGAATCAGAATCAGACGCAGGGAATCAGAGGCCGGGAATCAGAGGCCGGAATCAGATGCTGGGAATAAGAGGCCGGGAATCAGAGGTGGGGAATCAGAATCCGGGAATCAGAGATGGGGATTTAGAGGCGGGGAATGAGATATGGGGAATCAGAGGCGGGGAATCAGAGGCGGGGAAACAGAGGCGGGGAATCAGATATGGGGAATCAGAGGTTGCGAATCAAAGGCGGTGAATCAGAGATGGGGAATCAGAGGCCGGGAATCAGAGGCAGGGAATCAAACACGGGGAATCAGATGCGGGGAATCAGAGCTGGGGAATCAGAGGCGGGGAATCAGAGTTGGGGAATCAGAGGCGGGGAATCAGACGCAGGGAATCAATATGGGAAATCAGAGGTGGGGAATCAGACGCAGGGAATCAATATGGGAAATCAGAGTTGGGGAATCAGAGGTTGGGAATCAGAGGAAGGGAATCAGAGGCGAGGAATCAGAGCTGGGGAATCAGAGGCGGGGAATCAGAATTGGGGAATCAGAGATGGGGAATCAGAGATGGGGAATCAGAGGCGGGGAATCAGACGCGTGGAATCAGAGGTGGTGAATCAGAGATGTGGAATCAGAGGCGGGGAATCAGAGGCAGGGAATCAGACGCTGGGAATCAGAGGCGGGGAATCATAGCTGGCGAATCAGAGGCGGGGAATGAGATATGGGGAATCAGAGGCGGGGAATCTGAGGCGGGGAAACAGTGGCGGGGAATCAGATATGGGGAATCAGAGGTGGGGAATCAGAGGTTGTGAATCAGAGATGGGGAATCAGAGGCGGGGAATCAGAGGCCGGTAATCAGACGCGGGGAATCAGAGGCGGGGAATCAGACATGGGAAATTAGAGACAGGGAATCAGAGTTGGGGATTCAGAGGCGGGGAATCAGATATGGTGAAACAGAGGCGGGGAATCAGAGGCGGGCAAATAGAGGCGGGGATCAGATACGGGGAAACAGAGGCGGGGAATCAGAGGCGGGGAAACAGAGGCGGGGAATCAGATATGGGGAATCAGAGGTGGGGAATCAGACGCAGGGAATCATTATGGGAAATCAGAGGTGGGGAATCAGAGGTTGGGAATCAGAGGAAGGGAATCAGAGGCGAGGAATCAGAGCTGGGGAATCAGAGGCGGGGAATCAGAATTGGGGAATCAGAGATGGGGAATCAGAGATGGGGAATCAGAGGCGGGGAATCAGACGCGGGGAATCAGCGGTGGTGAATCAGAGATGTGGAATCAGAGGCGGGGAATCAGAGGCAGGGAATCAGACGTGGGGTATCAGAGGCGGGGAATCATAGCTGGCGAATCAGAGGCAGGGAATCAGAGGTGGGGAATCAGAGGCGGGGAATCAGATATTGGGAATCAGAGGTGGGGAATTAGAGGCGGGGAAACAGAGGCGGGGAATCAGATATGGGGAATCAGAGGTGGGGAATCAGAGGTTGTGAATCAGAGATGGGGAATCAGAGGCGGGGAATCAGAGGCGGGGAATCAGATATGGGGAAACAGAGGCGGGGAATCAGAGGCGGGCAAATAGAGGCGGGGATCAGATATGTGGAAACAGAGGCGGGGATTCAGAGGCGGGGAAACAGAGGCGGGGAATCAGATATGGGGAATCAGAGGTGGGGAATCAGAGGTTGGGAATCAGAGATGCGGAATTGGAGGCGGGGAATGGGATATGGGGAATCAGAGGCGGGGAATCAGAGGCGGGGAAACAGAGGCGGGGAATCAGATATGGGGAATCAGAGGTGGGGAATCAGAGGTTGGGAATCAGAGATGCGGAATTGGAGGCGGGGAATGGGATATGGGGAATCAGAGGCGGGGAATCAGAGGCGGGGAAACAGAGGCGGGGAATCAGATATGGGGAATCAGAGGTGTGGAATCAGAGGTTGGGAATCAGAGGTTGGGAATCAGAGGCAGGGAATCAGAGGCTTGGAATCAGTTGCAGGGAATCAGATGCGGGGAATCTGAGGCGGGGAATCAGAGCTGGGGAATCAGAGGTGGGGAATCAGAGTTGGGGAATCAGAGGCGGGGACTTAGATATTGGGAAACAGAGGCGGGAAATCAAAGGTGGGGAAACAGAGGCGGGGAATCAGATATGGGGAATCAGAGGTGGGGAATCAGAGGCAGGGAATCAGATGTGCGGAATCAGAGATGGGGAATCAGAGGCAGGGAATCAGAATCAGACGCAGGGAATCAGAGGCCGGGAATCAGAGGCCGGAATCAGATGCTGGGAATAAGAGGCCGGGAATCAGAGGTGGGGAATCAGAATCCGGGAATCAGAGATGGGGATTTAGAGGCGGGGAATGAGATATGGGGAATCAGAGGCGGGGAATCAGAGGCGGGGAAACAGAGGCGGGGAATCAGATATGGGGAATCAGAGGTTGCGAATCAAAGGCGGTGAATCAGAGATGGGGAATCAGAGGCCGGGAATCAGAGGCAGGGAATCAAACACGGGGAATCAGATGCGGGGAATCAGAGCTGGGGAATCAGAGGCGGGGAATCAGAGTTGGGGAATCAGAGGCGGGGAATCAGACGCAGGGAATCAATATGGGAAATCAGAGGTGGGGAATCAGACGCAGGGAATCAATATGGGAAATCAGAGTTGGGGAATCAGAGGTTGGGAATCAGAGGAAGGGAATCAGAGGCGAGGAATCAGAGCTGGGGAATCAGAGGCGGGGAATCAGAATTGGGGAATCAGAGATGGGGAATCAGAGATGGGGAATCAGAGGCGGGGAATCAGACGCGTGGAATCAGAGGTGGTGAATCAGAGATGTGGAATCAGACGCGGGGAATCAGAGGCAGGGAATCAGACGCTGGGAATCAGAGGCGGGGAATCATAGCTGGCGAATCAGAGGCGGGGAATGAGATATGGGGAATCAGAGGCGGGGAATCTGAGGCGGGGAAACAGTGGCGAGGAATCAGATATGGGGAATTAGAGGTGGCGAATCAAAGGCGGTGAATCAGAGATGGGGATTCAGAGGCGGGGAATCAGAGGCAGGTGATCAAACACGGGGAATCAGAGGCGGGGAATCAGAGCTGTGGAATCAGAGGCGGGGAATCAGAGTTGGGGAATCAGAGGCGGGGAATCAGAGCTGGGGAATCAGAGGTGGGGAATCAGAGTCGGGGAATCAGAGGCAGGGAGTCGGATGTGCGGAATCAGAGATGGGGAATCAGAGGTGGGGAATCAGAGGCGGTGAATCTGAGATGGGGAATCAGAGGCGGGGAATCAGAGGCAGGTTATCAGACACGGGGATTCAGAGGCTGGGAATCAGACGGGGGGAATCAAAGGCGGGGAATGAAGCTGGGGAATCAGAGGCAGGGAATCAGAGTTGGGGATTCAGAGGCGGGGAATCAGATATGGGGAAACAGAGGCGGGGAATCAGAGGCGGGCAAACAGAGGCGGGGAATTAGATATGGAGAATCAGTGGTGGGGAATCAGAGGTGGTTTATCAGAGATGGGGAATCACAGGCGGGGAATCAGAGGCAGGGAATAGAACGCGGGGAATCAGAGGCAGGGAATCAGAGCTGGGGAATCAGAGGCGGGGAATCATAGTTGGGAATCAGAGGCGGGGAATCAGATATGGGGAAACGGAGGCGGGGAATCAGGGGCGGGGAAACAGAGGCGGGGAATCAGATATGGGGAATCGGATGCGGGGAATCAGAGGTGGGGAATCAGATATGGGGAATCAGAGGTGGGGAATCAGAGGCAGGTAATCAGATGTGCGGAATCAGAGATGGGGAATCAGAGGCAGGGAATCAGAATCAGAAGCGGGGAGTCAGAGGCCGGGAATCAGAGGCCTGGAATCAGATGCTGGGAATAAGAGGCCGGGAATCAGAGGTGGGGAATCAGAGTCCGGGAATCAGAGATGGGGATTCAGAGGCGGGAATGAGATATGGAGAATCAGAGGTGGGGAATCAGAGGCGGGAAAACAGAGGTGGGGAATCAGATATGGGGAATCAGAGGTGGCGAATCAAAGGTGGTGAATCAGAGATGGGGAATCAGAGGAGGGGAATCAGAGGCAGGGAATCAAACACGGGGAATCAGAGGCGGGGAATCAGAGCTGGGGAATCAGAGGCTGGGAATCAAAGTTGGGGAATCAGAGGCAGGGAATCAGATATGGGGAAACAGGGGCGGGGAATCAGAGGCGGGGAAACAGAGGCGGGGAATCAGATATGGGGAATCAGAGGCGGGGAATTAGAGTTGGGGAATCAGAGGCGGGGAATCAGAGGCGGGGAAACAGAAGCGGGTAATCAAACACGGGGAATCAGAGGTGGGGAATCAGAGGTTGGGAATCAGAGGCAGGGAATCAGAGGCGGGGAATCAGAGGCGGGGAATCAGAGGCAGGGAATCAGATGTGCGGAATCGGAGATGGGGAATCAGAGGCAGGGAATCAGAGGCGGGGAATCAGAGGCGGGGAATCAGAGGCCGGGAATCAGATATGGGGAAACAGAGGCGGGGAATGAGAGGCGGGGAAACAGAGGCTGGGAATCAGATATGGGGAATCAGAGGTGGGGAATCAGAGGTTGGGAATCAGAGGCAGGGAATCAGAGGCTTGGAATCAGATGCAGGGAATCAGATGCGGGGAATCAGAGGCGGGGAATCAGAGCTGGGGAATCAGAGTTTGGGAATCAGAGGCGGGGAATTAGATATGGGGAAACAGAGGCGGGGAATCAGATATGGGGAATCAGAGGCGGGGAATCAGAGGCGCGGAAAGAGAGGCGGGGAATCAGATATGGGGAATCAGAGGTGGGGAATCAGATATGGGGAAACAGAGGCGGGGAATCAGAGGCGGGGAATCAGATATGGGGAATCAGATATGGGGAATCAGAGGCGGGGAATCAGAGGCAGGGAATCAGATATGGGGAGTCAGAGGTGGGGAATCAGAGGTTGGGAATCAGAGGTGGGGATCAGAGTCGGGAAATCAGAGGCAGGGAATCAGATGTGCGGAATCAGAGATGGGGAATCAGAGGTGGGGAATCAGAGGCAGGGAATCAGACGTGGGGAATCAGAGGCGGGGAATCATAGCTGGCGAATCAGAGGCAGGGAATCAGAGGTGGGGAATCAGAGGCGGGGAATCAGATATTGGGAATCAGAGGTGGGGAATTAGAGGCGGGGAAACAGAGGCGGGGAATCAGATATGGGGAATCAGAGGTGGGGAATCAGAGGTTGTGAATCAGAGATGGGGAATCAGAGGCGGGGAATCAGAGGCGGGGAATCAGATATGGGGAAACAGAGGCGGGGAATCAGAGGCGGGCAAATAGAGGCGGGGATCAGATATGTGGAAACAGAGGCGGGGATTCAGAGGCGGGGAAACAGAGGCGGGGAATCAGATATGGGGAATCAGAGGCGGGGAATCAGAGGCGGGGAAACAGAGGCGGGGAATCAGATATGGGGAATCAGAGGCGGGGAATCAGAGGCGGGCAAATAGAGGCGGGGATCAGATATGGGGAAACAGAGGCGGGGAATCAGAGGCGGGGAAACAGAGGCGGGGAATCAGATATGGGGAATCAGAGGTGGGGAATCAGAGGTTGGGAATCAGAGATGCGGAATTGGAGGCGGGGAATGGGATATGGGGAATCAGAGGCGGGGAATCAGAGGCGGGGAAACAGAGGCGGGGAATCAGATATGGGGAATCAGAGGTGTGGAATCAGAGGTTGGGAATCAGAGGTTGGGAATCAGAGGCAGGGAATCAGAGGCTTGGAATCAGTTGCAGGGAATCAGATGCGGGGAATCAGAGGCGGGGAATCAGAGCTGGGGAATCAGAGGTGGGGAATCAGAGTTGGGGAATCAGAGGCGGGGACTTAGATATTGGGAAACAGAGGCGGGAAATCAAAGGTGGGGAAACAGAGGCGGGGAATCAGATATGGGGAATCAGAGGTGGGGAATCAGAGGCAGGGAATCAGATGTGCGGAATCAGAGATGGGGAATCAGAGGCAGGGAATCAGAATCAGACGCAGGGAATCAGAGGCCGGGAATCAGAGGCCGGAATCAGATGCTGGGAATAAGAGGCCGGGAATCAGAGGTGGGGAATCAGAATCCGGGAATCAGAGATGGGGATTTAGAGGCGGGGAATGAGATATGGGGAATGAGATATGGGGAATCAGAGGCGGGGAAACAGAGACGGGGAATCAGATATGGGGAATCAGAGGTTGCGAATCAAAGGCGGTGAATCAGAGATGGGGAATCAGAGGCCGGGAATCAGAGGCAGGGAATCAAACACGGGGAATCAGATGCGGGGAATCAGAGCTGGGGAATCAGAGGCGGGGAATCAGAGTTGGGGAATCAGAGGCGGGGAATCAGACGCAGTGAATCAATATGGGAAATCAGAGGTGGGGAATCAGACGCAGGGAATCAATATGGGAAATCAGAGTTGGGGAATCAGAGGTTGGGAATCAGAGGAAGGGAATCAGAGGCGAGGAATCAGAGCTGGGGAATCAGAGGCGGGGAATCAGAATTGGGGAATCAGAGATGGGGAATCAGAGATGGGGAATCAGAGGCGGGGAATCAGACGCGTGGAATCAGAGGTGGTGAATCAGAGATGTGGAATCAGAGGCGGGGAATCAGAGGCAGGGAATCAGACGCGGGGAATCAGAGGCGGGGAATCATAGCTGGCGAATCAGAGGCGGGGAATGAGATATGGGGAATCAGAGGCGGGGAATCAGAGGCGGGGAAACAGTGGCGAGGAATCAGATATGGGGAATCAGAGGTGGCGAATCAAAGGCGGTGAATCAGAGATGGGGAATCAGAGGCGGGGAATCAGAGGCAGGGGATCAAACACGGGGAATCAGAGGCGGGGAATAAGAGCTGTGGAATCAGAGGCGGGGAATCAGAGTTGGGGAATCAGAGGCGGGGAATCAGAGCTGGGGATTCAGAGGTGGGGAATCAGAGTCGGGGAATCAGAGGCAGGGAGTCGGATGTGCGGAATCAGAGATGGGGAATCAGAGGTGGGGAATCAGAGGCGGTGAATCTGAGATGGGGAATCAGAGGCGGGGAATCAGAGGCAGGTTATCAGACACGGGGATTCAGAGGCTGGGAATCAGACGGGGGGAATCAAATGCGGGGAATGAAGCTGGGGAATCAGAGGCAGGGAATCAGAGTTGGGGATTCAGAGGCGGGGAATCAGATATGGGGAAACAGAGGCGGGGAATCAGAGGCGGGGAAACAGAGGCGGGGAATTAGATATGGGGAATCAGTGGTGGGGAATCAGAGGTGGTTTATCAGAGATGGGGAATCACAGGCGGGGAATCAGAGGCAGGGAATAGAACGCGGGGAATCAGAGGCAGGGAATCAGAGCTGGGGAATCAGAGGCGGGGAATCATAGTTGGGAATCAGAGGCGGGGAATCAGATATGGGGAAACAGAGGCGGGGAATCAGGGGCGGGGAAACAGAGGCGGGGAATCAGATATGGGGAATCGGATGCGGGGAATCAGAGGCGGGGAATCAGATATGGGGAATCAGAGGTGGGGAATCAGAGGCAGGTAATCAGATGTGCGGAATCAGAGATGGGGAATCAGAGGCAGGGAATCAGAATCAGAAGCGGGGAGTCAGAGGCCGGGAATCAGAGGCCTGGAATCAGATGCTGGGAATAAGAGGCCGGGAATCAGAGGTGGGGAATCAGAGTCCGGGAATCAGAGATGGGGATTCAGAGGCGGGGAATGAGATATGGAGAATCAGAGGCGGGGAATCAGAGGCGGGGAAACAGAGGCGGGGAATCAGATTTGGTGAATCAGAGGTGGCGATTCAAAGGCGGTGAATCAGAGATGGGGAATCAGAGGCCGGGAATCAGAGGCAGGGAATCAAACACGGGGAATCAGAGGCGGGGAATCAGAGCTGGGGAATCAGAGGCGGGGAATCAGAGTTGGGGAATCAGAGGCGGGGAATCAGACGCAGGGAATCAATATGGGAAATCAGAGGTGGGGAATCAGAGGTTGGGAATCAGAGGAAGGGAATCAGAGGCGAGGAATCAGAGCTGGGGAATCAGAGGCGGGGTATCAGAATTGGGGAATCAGAGATGGGGAATCAGAGATGGGGAATCAGAGGCGGGGAATCAGATATGGGGAATCAGCGGTGGTGAATCAGAGATGTGGAATCAGAGGCGGGGAATCAGAGGCAGGGAATCAGACGCGGGGAATCAGAGGCGGGGAATCATAGCTGGCGAATCAGAGGCGGGGAATCAGAGGTGGGGAATCAGAGGCGGGGAATCAGATATTGGGAATCAGAGGTGGGGAATCAGAGGCGGGGAAACAGAGGCGGGGAATCAGATATGGGGAATCAGAGGTGGGGAATCAGAGGTTGTGAATCAGAGATGGGGAATCAGAGGCGGGGAATCAGTGGCCGGTAATCAGACGCGGGGAATCAGAGGCGGGGAATCAGACATGGGAAATTAGAGACAGGGAATCAGAGTTGGGGATTCAGAGGCGGGGAATCAGATATGGTGAAACAGAGGCGGGGAATCAGAGGCGGGCAAATAGAGGCGGGGATCAGATACGGGGAAACAGAGGCGGGGAATCAGAGGCGGGGAAACAGAGGCGGGGAATCAGATATGGGGAATCAGAGGTGGGGAATCAGACGCAGGGAATCATTATGGGAAATCAGAGGTGGGGAATCAGAGGTTGGGAATCAGAGGAAGGGAATCAGAGGCGAGGAATCAGAGCTGGGGAATCAGAGGCGGGGAATCAGAATTGGGGAATCAGAGATGGGGAATCAGAGATGGGGAATCAGAGGCGGGGAATCAGACGCGGGGAATCAGCGGTGGTGAATCAGAGATGTGGAATCAGAGGCGGGGAATCAGAGGCAGGGAATCAGACGTGGGGAATCAGAGGCGGGGAATCATAGCTGGCGAATCAGAGGCAGGGAATCAGAGGTGGGGAATCAGAGGCGGGGAATCAGATATTGGGAATCAGAGGTGGGGAATTAGAGGCGGGGAAACAGAGGCGGGGAATCAGATATGGGGAATCAGAGGTGGGGAATCAGAGGTTTTGAATCAGAGATGGGGAATCAGAGGCGGGGAATCAGAGGCGGGGAATCAGATATGGGGAAACAGAGGCGGGGAATCAGAGGCGGGCAAATAGAGGCGGGGATCAGATATGTGGAAACAGAGGCGGGGATTCAGAGGCGGGGAAACAGAGGCGGGGAATCAGATATGGGGAATCAGAGGTGGGGAATCAGAGGTTGGGAATCAGAGATGCGGAATTGGAGGCGGGGAATGGGATATGGGGAATCAGAGGCGGGGAATCAGAGGCGGGGAAACAGAGGCGGGGAAACAGAGGCGGGGAATCAGATATGGGGAATCAGAGGCGGGCAAATAGAGGCGGGGATCAGATATGGGGAAACAGAGGCGGGGAATCAGAGGCGGGGAAACAGAGGCGGGGAATCAGATATGGGGAATCAGAGGTGGGGAATCAGAGGTTGGGAATCAGAGATGCGGAATTGGAGGCGGGGAATGGGATATGGGGAATCAGAGGCGGGGAATCAGAGGCGGGGAAACAGAGGCGGGGAATCAGATATGGGGAATCAGAGGTGTGGAATCAGAGGTTGGGAATCAGAGGTTGGGAATCAGAGGCAGGGAATCAGAGGCTTGGAATCAGTTGCAGGGAATCAGATGCGGGGAATCAGAGGCGGGGAATCAGAGCTGGGGAATCAGAGGTGGGGAATCAGAGTTGGGGAATCAGAGGCGGGGACTTAGATATTGGGAAACAGAGGCGGGAAATCAAAGGTGGGGAAACAGAGGCGGGGAATCAGATATGGGGAATCAGAGGTGGGGAATCAGAGGCAGGGAATCAGATGTGCGGAATCAGAGATGGGGAATCAGAGGCAGGGAATCAGAATCAGACGCAGGGAATCAGAGGCCGGGAATCAGAGGCCGGAATCAGATGCTGGGAATAAGAGGCCGGGAATCAGAGGTGGGGAATCAGAATCCGGGAATCAGAGATGGGGATTTAGAGGCGGGGAATGAGATATGGGGAATCAGAGGCGGGGAATCAGAGGCGGGGAAACAGAGGCGGGGAATCAGATATGGGGAATCAGAGGTTGCGAATCAAAGGCGGTGAATCAGAGATGGGGAATCAGAGGCCGGGAATCAGAGGCAGGGAATCAAACACGGGGAATCAGATGCGGGGAATCAGAGCTGGGGAATCAGAGGCGGGGAATCAGAGTTGGGGAATCAGAGGCGGGGAATCAGACGCAGGGAATCAATATGGGAAATCAGAGGTGGGGAATCAGACGCAGGGAATCAATATGGGAAATCAGAGTTGGGGAATCAGAGGTTGGGAATCAGAGGAAGGGAATCAGAGGCGAGGAATCAGAGCTGGGGAATCAGAGGCGGGGAATCAGAATTGGGGAATCAGAGATGGGGAATCAGAGATGGGGAATCAGAGGCGGGGAATCAGACGCGTGGAATCAGAGGTGGTGAATCAGAGATGTGGAATCAGAGGCGGGGAATCAGAGGCAGGGAATCAGACGCTGGGAATCAGAGGCGGGGAATCATAGCTGGCGAATCAGAGGCGGGGAATGAGATATGGGGAATCAGAGGCGGGGAATCAGAGGCGGGGAAACAGTGGCGAGGAATCAGATATGGGGAATTAGAGGTGGCGAATCAAAGGCGGTGAATCAGAGATGGGGAATCAGAGGCGGGGAATCAGAGGCAGGTGATCAAACACGGGGAATCAGAGGCGGGGAATCAGAGCTGTGGAATCAGAGGCGGGGAATCAGAGTTGGGGAATCAGAGGCGGGGAATCAGAGCTGGGGAATCAGAGGTGGGGAATCAGAGTCGGGGAATCAGAGGCAGGGAGTCGGATGTGCGGAATCAGAGATGGGGAATCAGAGGTGGGGAATCAGAGGCGGTGAATCTGAGATGGGGAATCAGAGGCGGGGAATCAGAGGCAGGTTATCAGACACGGGGATTCAGAGGCTGGGAATCAGACGGGGGGAATCAAAGGCGGGGAATGAAGCTGGGGAATCAGAGGCAGGGAATCAGAGTTGGGGATTCAGAGGCGGGGAATCAGATATGGGGAAACAGAGGCGGGGAATCAGAGGCGGGCAAACAGAGGCGGGGAATTAGATATGGAGAATCAGTGGTGGGGAATCAGAGGTGGTTTATCAGAGATGGGGAATCACAGGCGGGGAATCAGAGGCAGGGAATAGAACGCGGGGAATCAGAGGCAGGGAATCAGAGCTGGGGAATCAGAGGCGGGGAATCATAGTTGGGAATCAGAGGCGGGGAATCAGATATGGGGAAACGGAGGCGGGGAATCAGGGGCGGGGAAACAGAGGCGGGGAATCAGATATGGGGAATCGGATGCGGGGAATCAGAGGCGGGGAATCAGATATGGGGAATCAGAGGTGGGGAATCAGAGGCAGGTAATCAGATGTGCGGAATCAGAGATGGGGAATCAGAGGCAGGGAATCAGAATCAGAAGCGGGGAGTCAGAGGCCGGGAATCAGAGGCCTGGAATCAGATGCTGGGAATAAGAGGCCGGGAATCAGAGGTGGGGAATCAGAGTCCGGGAATCAGAGATGGGGATTCAGAGGCGGGAATGAGATATGGAGAATCAGAGGCGGGGAATCAGAGGCGGGAAAACAGAGGTGGGGAATCAGATATGGGGAATCAGAGGTGGCGAATCAAAGGTGGTGAATCAGAGATGGGGAATCAGAGGAGGGGAATCAGAGGCAGGGAATCAAACACGGGGAATCAGAGGCGGGGAATCAGAGCTGGGGAATCAGAGGCTGGGAATCAGAGGTGGGGAATCAGATATGGGGAATCAGAGGCGGGGAATCAGAGGCAGGGAATCAGATATGGGGAGTCAGAGGTGGGGAATCAGAGGTTGGGAATCAGAGGTGGGGATCAGAGTCGGGAAATCAGAGGCAGGGAATCAGATGTGCGGAATCAGAGATGGGGAATCAGAGGTGGGGAATCAGAGGCAGGGAATCAGACGTGGGGAATCAGAGGCGGGGAATCATAGCTGGCGAATCAGAGGCAGGGAATCAGAGGTGGGGAATCAGAGGCGGGGAATCAGATATTGGGAATCAGAGGTGGGGAATTAGAGGCGGGGAAACAGAGGCGGGGAATCAGATATGGGGAATCAGAGGTGGGGAATCAGAGGTTGTGAATCAGAGATGGGGAATCAGAGGCGGGGAATCAGAGGCGGGGAATCAGATATGGGGAAACAGAGGCGGGGAATCAGAGGCGGGCAAATAGAGGCGGGGATCAGATATGTGGAAACAGAGGCGGGGATTCAGAGGCGGGGAAACAGAGGCGGGGAATCAGATATGGGGAATCAGAGGCGGGGAATCAGAGGCGGGGAAACAGAGGCGGGGAATCAGATATGGGGAATCAGAGGCGGGGAATCAGAGGCGGGCAAATAGAGGCGGGGATCAGATATGGGGAAACAGAGGCGGGGAATCAGAGGCGGGGAAACAGAGGCGGGGAATCAGATATGGGGAATCAGAGGTGGGGAATCAGAGGTTGGGAATCAGAGATGCGGAATTGGAGGCGGGGAATGGGATATGGGGAATCAGAGGCGGGGAATCAGAGGCGGGGAAACAGAGGCGGGGAATCAGATATGGGGAATCAGAGGTGTGGAATCAGAGGTTGGGAATCAGAGGTTGGGAATCAGAGGCAGGGAATCAGAGGCTTGGAATCAGTTGCAGGGAATCAGATGCGGGGAATCAGAGGCGGGGAATCAGAGCTGGGGAATCAGAGGTGGGGAATCAGAGTTGGGGAATCAGAGGCTGGGACTTAGATATTGGGAAACAGAGGCGGGAAATCAAAGGTGGGGAAACAGAGGCGGGGAATCAGATATGGGGAATCAGAGGTGGGGAATCAGAGGCAGGGAATCAGATGTGCGGAATCAGAGATGGGGAATCAGAGGCAGGGAATCAGAATCAGACGCAGGGAATCAGAGGCCGGGAATCAGAGGCCGGAATCAGATGCTGGGAATAAGAGGCCGGGAATCAGAGGTGGGGAATCAGAATCCGGGAATCAGAGATGGGGATTTAGAGGCGGGGAATGAGATATGGGGAATGAGATATGGGGAATCAGAGGCGGGGAAACAGAGACGGGGAATCAGATATGGGGAATCAGAGGTTGCGAATCAAAGGCGGTGAATCAGAGATGGGGAATCAGAGGCCGGGAATCAGAGGCAGGGAATCAAACACGGGGAATCAGATGCGGGGAATCAGAGCTGGGGAATCAGAGGCGGGGAATCAGAGTTGGGGAATCAGAGGCGGGGAATCAGACGCAGTGAATCAATATGGGAAATCAGAGGTGGGGAATCAGACGCAGGGAATCAATATGGGAAATCAGAGTTGGGGAATCAGAGGTTGGGAATCAGAGGAAGGGAATCAGAGGCGAGGAATCAGAGCTGGGGAATCAGAGGCGGGGAATCAGAATTGGGGAATCAGAGATGGGGAATCAGAGATGGGGAATCAGAGGCGGGGAATCAGACGCGTGGAATCAGAGGTGGTGAATCAGAGATGTGGAATCAGAGGCGGGGAATCAGAGGCAGGGAATCAGACGCGGGGAATCAGAGGCGGGGAATCATAGCTGGCGAATCAGAGGCGGGGAATGAGATATGGGGAATCAGAGGCGGGGAATCAGAGGCGGGGAAACAGTGGCGAGGAATCAGATATGGGGAATCAGAGGTGGCGAATCAAAGGCGGTGAATCAGAGATGGGGAATCAGAGGCGGGGAATCAGAGGCAGGGGATCAAACACGGGGAATCAGAGGCGGGGAATAAGAGCTGTGGAATCAGAGGCGGGGAATCAGAGTTGGGGAATCAGAGGCGGGGAATCAGAGCTGGGGATTCAGAGGTGGGGAATCAGAGTCGGGGAATCAGAGGCAGGGAGTCGGATGTGCGGAATCAGAGATGGGGAATCAGAGGTGGGGAATCAGAGGCGGTGAATCTGAGATGGGGAATCAGAGGCGGGGAATCAGAGGCAGGTTATCAGACACGGGGATTCAGAGGCTGGGAATCAGACGGGGGGAATCAAATGCGGGGAATGAAGCTGGGGAATCAGAGGCAGGGAATCAGAGTTGGGGATTCAGAGGCGGGGAATCAGATATGGGGAAACAGAGGCGGGGAATCAGAGGCGGGGAAACAGAGGCGGGGAATTAGATATGGGGAATCAGTGGTGGGGAATCAGAGGTGGTTTATCAGAGATGGGGAATCACAGGCGGGGAATCAGAGGCAGGGAATAGAACGCGGGGAATCAGAGGCAGGGAATCAGAGCTGGGGAATCAGAGGCGGGGAATCATAGTTGGGAATCAGAGGCGGGGAATCAGATATGGGGAAACAGAGGCGGGGAATCAGGGGCGGGGAAACAGAGGCGGGGAATCAGATATGGGGAATCGGATGCGGGGAATCAGAGGCGGGGAATCAGATATGGGGAATCAGAGGTGGGGAATCAGAGGCAGGTAATCAGATGTGCGGAATCAGAGATGGGGAATCAGAGGCAGGGAATCAGAATCAGAAGCGGGGAGTCAGAGGCCGGGAATCAGAGGCCTGGAATCAGATGCTGGGAATAAGAGGCCGGGAATCAGAGGTGGGGAATCAGAGTCCGGGAATCAGAGATGGGGATTCAGAGGCGGGGAATGAGATATGGAGAATCAGAGGCGGGGAATCAGAGGCGGGGAAACAGAGGCGGGGAATCAGATTTGGTGAATCAGAGGTGGCGATTCAAAGGCGGTGAATCAGAGATGGGGAATCAGAGGCCGGGAATCAGAGGCAGGGAATCAAACACGGGGAATCAGAGGCGGGGAATCAGAGCTGGGGAATCAGAGGCGGGGAATCAGAGTTGGGGAATCAGAGGCGGGGAATCAGACGCAGGGAATCAATATGGGAAATCAGAGGTGGGGAATCAGAGGTTGGGAATCAGAGGAAGGGAATCAGAGGCGAGGAATCAGAGCTGGGGAATCAGAGGCGGGGTATCAGAATTGGGGAATCAGAGATGGGGAATCAGAGATGGGGAATCAGAGGCGGGGAATCAGATATGGGGAATCAGCGGTGGTGAATCAGAGATGTGGAATCAGAGGCGGGGAATCAGAGGCAGGGAATCAGACGCGGGGAATCAGAGGCGGGGAATCATAGCTGGCGAATCAGAGGCGGGGAATCAGAGGTGGGGAATCAGAGGCGGGGAATCAGATATTGGGAATCAGAGGTGGGGAATCAGAGGCGGGGAAACAGAGGCGGGGAATCAGATATGGGGAATCAGAGGTGGGGAATCAGAGGTTGTGAATCAGACATGGGGAATCAGAGGCGGGGAATCAGTGGCCGGTAATCAGACGCGGGGAATCAGAGGCGGGGAATCAGACATGGGAAATTAGAGACAGGGAATCAGAGTTGGGGATTCAGAGGCGGGGAATCAGATATGGTGAAACAGAGGCGGGGAATCAGAGGCGGGCAAATAGAGGCGGGGATCAGATACGGGGAAACAGAGGCGGGGAATCAGAGGCGGGGAAACAGAGGCGGGGAATCAGATATGGGGAATCAGAGGTGGGGAATCAGACGCAGGGAATCATTATGGGAAATCAGAGGTGGGGAATCAGAGGTTGGGAATCAGAGGAAGGGAATCAGAGGCGAGGAATCAGAGCTGGGGAATCAGAGGCGGGGAATCAGAATTGGGGAATCAGAGATGGGGAATCAGAGATGGGGAATCAGAGGCGGGGAATCAGACGCGGGGAATCAGCGGTGGTGAATCAGAGATGTGGAATCAGAGGCGGGGAATCAGAGGCAGGGAATCAGACGTGGGGAATCAGAGGCGGGGAATCATAGCTGGCGAATCAGAGGCAGGGAATCAGAGGTGGGGAATCAGAGGCGGGGAATCAGATATTGGGAATCAGAGGTGGGGAATTAGAGGCGGGGAAACAGAGGCGGGGAATCAGATATGGGGAATCAGAGGTGGGGAATCAGAGGTTGTGAATCAGAGATGGGGAATCAGAGGCGGGGAATCAGAGGCGGGGAATCAGATATGGGGAAACAGAGGCGGGGAATCAGAGGCGGGCAAATAGAGGCGGGGATCAGATATGTGGAAACAGAGGCGGGGATTCAGAGGCGGGGAAACAGAGGCGGGGAATCAGATATGGGGAATCAGAGGTGGGGAATCAGAGGTTGGGAATCAGAGATGCGGAATTGGAGGCGGGGAATGGGATATGGGGAATCAGAGGCGGGGAATCAGAGGCGGGGAAACAGAGGCGGGGAAACAGAGGCGGGGAATCAGATATGGGGAATCAGAGGCGGGCAAATAGAGGCGGGGATCAGATATGGGGAAACAGAGGCGGGGAATCAGAGGCGGGGAAACAGAGGCGGGGAATCAGATATGGGGAATCAGAGGTGGGGAATCAGAGGTTGGGAATCAGAGATGCGGAATTGGAGGCGGGGAATGGGATATGGGGAATCAGAGGCGGGGAATCAGAGGCGGGGAAACAGAGGCGGGGAATCAGATATGGGGAATCAGAGGTGTGGAATCAGAGGTTGGGAATCAGAGGTTGGGAATCAGAGGCAGGGAATCAGAGGCTTGGAATCAGTTGCAGGGAATCAGATGCGGGGAATCAGAGGCGGGGAATCAGAGCTGGGGAATCAGAGGTGGGGAATCAGAGTTGGGGAATCAGAGGCGGGGACTTAGATATTGGGAAACAGAGGCGGGAAATCAAAGGTGGGGAAACAGAGGCGGGGAATCAGATATGGGGAATCAGAGGTGGGGAATCAGAGGCAGGGAATCAGATGTGCGGAATCAGAGATGGGGAATCAGAGGCAGGGAATCAGAATCAGACGCAGGGAATCAGAGGCCGGGAATCAGAGGCCGGAATCAGATGCTGGGAATAAGAGGCCGGGAATCAGAGGTGGGGAATCAGAATCCGGGAATCAGAGATGGGGATTTAGAGGCGGGGAATGAGATATGGGGAATCAGAGGCGGGGAATCAGAGGCGGGGAAACAGAGGCGGGGAATCAGATATGGGGAATCAGAGGTTGCGAATCAAAGGCGGTGAATCAGAGATGGGGAATCAGAGGCCGGGAATCAGAGGCAGGGAATCAAACACGGGGAATCAGATGCGGGGAATCAGAGCTGGGGAATCAGAGGCGGGGAATCAGAGTTGGGGAATCAGAGGCGGGGAATCAGACGCAGGGAATCAATATGGGAAATCAGAGGTGGGGAATCAGACGCAGGGAATCAATATGGGAAATCAGAGTTGGGGAATCAGAGGTTGGGAATCAGAGGAAGGGAATCAGAGGCGAGGAATCAGAGCTGGGGAATCAGAGGCGGGGAATCAGAATTGGGGAATCAGAGATGGGGAATCAGAGATGGGGAATCAGAGGCGGGGAATCAGACGCGTGGAATCAGAGGTGGTGAATCAGAGATGTGGAATCAGAGGCGGGGAATCAGAGGCAGGGAATCAGACGCTGGGAATCAGAGGCGGGGAATCATAGCTGGCGAATCAGAGGCGGGGAATGAGATATGGGGAATCAGAGGCGGGGAATCAGAGGCGGGGAAACAGTGGCGAGGAATCAGATATGGGGAATTAGAGGTGGCGAATCAAAGGCGGTGAATCAGAGATGGGGAATCAGAGGCGGGGAATCAGAGGCAGGTGATCAAACACGGGGAATCAGAGGCGGGGAATCAGAGCTGTGGAATCAGAGGCGGGGAATCAGAGTTGGGGAATCAGAGGCGGGGAATCAGAGCTGGGGAATCAGAGGTGGGGAATCAGAGTCGGGGAATCAGAGGCAGGGAGTCGGATGTGCGGAATCAGAGATGGGGAATCAGAGGTGGGGAATCAGAGGCGGTGAATCTGAGATGGGGAATCAGAGGCGGGGAATCAGAGGCAGGTTATCAGACACGGGGATTCAGAGGCTGGGAATCAGACGGGGGGAATCAAAGGCGGGGAATGAAGCTGGGGAATCAGAGGCAGGGAATCAGAGTTGGGGATTCAGAGGCGGGGAATCAGATATGGGGAAACAGAGGCGGGGAATCAGAGGCGGGCAAACAGAGGCGGGGAATTAGATATGGAGAATCAGTGGTGGGGAATCAGAGGTGGTTTATCAGAGATGGGGAATCACAGGCGGGGAATCAGAGGCAGGGAATAGAACGCGGGGAATCAGAGGCAGGGAATCAGAGCTGGGGAATCAGAGGCGGGGAATCATAGTTGGGAATCAGAGGCGGGGAATCAGATATGGGGAAACGGAGGCGGGGAATCAGGGGCGGGGAAACAGAGGCGGGGAATCAGATATGGGGAATCGGATGCGGGGAATCAGAGGCGGGGAATCAGATATGGGGAATCAGAGGTGGGGAATCAGAGGCAGGTAATCAGATGTGCGGAATCAGAGATGGGGAATCAGAGGCAGGGAATCAGAATCAGAAGCGGGGAGTCAGAGGCCGGGAATCAGAGGCCTGGAATCAGATGCTGGGAATAAGAGGCCGGGAATCAGAGGTGGGGAATCAGAGTCCGGGAATCAGAGATGGGGATTCAGAGGCGGGAATGAGATATGGAGAATCAGAGGCGGGGAATCAGAGGCGGGAAAACAGAGGTGGGGAATCAGATATGGGGAATCAGAGGTGGCGAATCAAAGGTGGTGAATCAGAGATGGGGAATCAGAGGAGGGGAATCAGAGGCAGGGAATCAAACACGGGGAATCAGAGGCGGGGAATCAGAGCTGGGGAATCAGAGGCTGGGAATCAAAGTTGGGGAATCAGAGGCATGGAATCAGATATGGGGAAACAGGGGCGGGGAATCAGAGGCGGGGAAACAGAGGCGGGGAATCAGATATGGGGAATCAGAGGCGGGGAATTAGAGTTGGGGAATCAGAGGCGGGGAATCAGAGGCGGGGAAACAGAAGCGGGTAATCAAACACGGGGAATCAGAGGTGGGGAATCAGAGGTTGGGAATCAGAGGCAGGGAATCAGAGGCGGGGAATCAGAGGAGGGGAATCAGAGGCAGGGAATCAGATGTGCGGAATCGGAGATGGGGAATCAGAGGCAGGGAATCAGAGGCGGGGAATCAGAGGCGGGGAATCAGAGGCCGGGAATCAGATATGGGGAAACAGAGGCGGGGAATGAGAGGCGGGGAAACAGAGGCTGGGAATCAGATATGGGGAATCAGAGGTGGGGAATCAGAGGTTGGGAATCAGAGGCAGGGAATCAGAGGCTTGGAATCAGATGCAGGGAATCAGATGCGGGGAATCAGAGGCGGGGAATCAGAGCTGGGGAATCAGAGTTTGGGAATCAGAGGCGGGGAATTAGATATGGGGAAACAGAGGCGGGGAATCAGATATGGGGAATCAGAGGCGGGGAATCAGAGGCGCGGAAAGAGAGGCGGGGAATCAGATATGGGGAATCAGAGGTGGGGAATCAGATATGGGGAAACAGAGGCGGGGAATCAGAGGCGGGGAATCAGATATGGGGAATCAGATATGGGGAATCAGAGGCGGGGAATCAGAGGCAGGGAATCAGATATGGGGAGTCAGAGGTGGGGAATCAGAGGTTGGGAATCAGAGGTGGGGATCAGAGTCGGGAAATCAGAGGCAGGGAATCAGATGTGCGGAATCAGAGATGGGGAATCAGAGGTGGGGAATCAGAGGCAGGGAATCAGACGTGGGGAATCAGAGGCGGGGAATCATAGCTGGCGAATCAGAGGCAGGGAATCAGAGGTGGGGAATCAGAGGCGGGGAATCAGATATTGGGAATCAGAGGTGGGGAATTAGAGGCGGGGAAACAGAGGCGGGGAATCAGATATGGGGAATCAGAGGTGGGGAATCAGAGGTTGTGAATCAGAGATGGGGAATCAGAGGCGGGGAATCAGAGGTGGGGAATCAGATATGGGGAAACAGAGGCGGGGAATCAGAGGCGGGCAAATAGAGGCGGGGATCAGATATGTGGAAACAGAGGCGGGGATTCAGAGGCGGGGAAATAGAGGCGGGGAATCAGATATGGGGAATCAGAGGTGGGGAATCAGAGGTTGGGAATCAGAGATGCGGAATTGGAGGCGGGGAATGGGATATGGGGAATCAGAGGCGGGGAATCAGAGGCGGGGAAACAGAGGCGGGGAATCAGATATGGGGAATCAGAGGCGGGGAATCAGAGGCGGGCAAATAGAGGCGGGGATCAGATATGGGGAAACAGAGGCGGGGAATCAGAGGCGGGGAAACAGAGGCGGGGAATCAGATATGGGGAATCAGAGGTGGGGAATCAGAGGTTGGGAATCAGAGATGCGGAATTGGAGGCGGGGAATGGGATATGGGGAATCAGAGGCGGGGAATCAGAGGCGGGGAAACAGCGGCGGGGAATCAGATATGGGGAATCAGAGGTGTGGAATCAGAGGTTGGGAATCAGAGGTTGGGAATCAGAGGCAGGGAATCAGAGGCTTGGAATCAGTTGCAGGGAATCAGATGCGGGGAATCAGAGGCGGGGAATCAGAGCTGGGGAATCAGAGGTGGGGAATCAGAGTTGGGGAATCAGAGGCGGGGACTTAGATATTGGGAAACAGAGGCGGGAAATCAAAGGTGGGGAAACAGAGGCGGGGAATCAGATATGGGGAATCAGAGGTGGGGAATCAGAGGCAGGGAATCAGATGTGCGGAATCAGAGATGGGGAATCAGAGGCAGGGAATCAGAATCAGACGCAGGGAATCAGAGGCCGGGAATCAGAGGCCGGAATCAGATGCTGGGAATAAGAGGCCGGGAATCAGAGGTGGGGAATCAGAATCCGGGAATCAGAGATGGGGATTTAGAGGCGGGGAATGAGATATGGGGAATCAGAGGCGGGGAATCAGAGGCGGGGAAACAGAGGCGGGGAATCAGATATGGGGAATCAGAGGTTGCGAATCAAAGGCGGTGAATCAGAGATGGGGAATCAGAGGCCGGGAATCAGAGGCAGGGAATCAAACACGGGGAATCAGATGCGGGGAATCAGAGCTGGGGAATCAGAGGCGGGGAATCAGAGTTGGGGAATCAGAGGCGGGGAATCAGACGCAGGGAATCAATATGGGAAATCAGAGGTGGGGAATCAGACGCAGGGAATCAATATGGGAAACCAGAGTTGGGGAATCAGAGGTTGGGAATCAGAGGAAGGGAATCAGAGGCGAGGAATCAGAGCTGGGGAATCAGAGGCGGGGAATCAGAATTGGGGAATCAGAGATGGGGAATCAGAGATGGGGAATCAGAGGCGGGGAATCAGACGCGTGGAATCAGAGGTGGTGAATCAGAGATGTGGAATCAGAGGCGGGGAATCAGAGGCAGGGAATCAGATGCGGGGAATCAGAGGCGGGGAATCATAGCTGGCGAATCAGAGGCGGGGAATGAGATATGGGGAATCAGAGGCGGGGAATCAGGGGCGGGGAAACAGAGGCGGGGAATCAGATATGGGGAATCGGATGCGGGGAATCAGAGGCGGGGAATCAGATATGGGGAATCAGAGGTGGGGAATCAGAGGCAGGTAATCAGATGTGCGGAATCAGAGATGGGGAATCAGAGGCAGGGAATCAGAGGTGGGGAATCAGAGGCGCGGAAAGAGAGGCGGGGAATCAGATATGGGGAATCAGAGGTGGGGAATCAGATATGGGGAAACAGAGGCGGGGAATCAGAGGCGGGGAATCAGATATGGGGAATCAGATATGGGGAATCAGAGGCGGGGAATCAGAGGCAGGGAATCAGATATGGGGAGTCAGAGGTGGGGAATCAGAGGTTGGGAATCAGAGGTGGGGATCAGAGTCGGGAAATCAGAGGCAGGGAATCAGATGTGCGGAATCAGAGATGGGGAATCAGAGGTGGGGAATCAGAGGCAGGGAATCAGACGTGGGGAATCAGAGGCGGGGAATCATAGCTGGCGAATCAGAGGCAGGGAATCAGAGGTGGGGAATCAGAGGCGGGGAATCAGATATTGGGAATCAGAGGTGGGGAATTAGAGGCGGGGAAACAGAGGCGGGGAATCAGATATGGGGAATCAGAGGTGGGGAATCAGAGGTTGTGAATCAGAGATGGGGAATCAGAGGCGGGGAATCAGAGGCGGGAAATCAGATATGGGGAAACAGAGGCGGGGAATCAGAGGCGGGCAAATAGAGGCGGGGATCAGATATGTGGAAACAGAGGCGGGGATTCAGAGGCGGGGAAACAGAGGCGGGGAATCAGATATGGGGAATCAGAGGTGGGGAATCAGAGGTTGGGATTCAGAGATGCGGAATTGGAGGCGGGGAATGGGATATGGGGAATCAGAGGCGGGGAATCAGAGGCGGGGAAACAGAGGCGGGGAATCAGATATGGGGAATCAGAGGCGGGGAATCAGAGGCGGGCAAATAGAGGCGGGGATCAGATATGGGGAAACAGAGGCGGGGAATCAGAGGCGGGGAAACAGAGGCGGGGAATCAGATATGGGGAATCAGAGGTGGGGAATCAGAGGTTGGGAATCAGAGATGCGGAATTGGAGGCGGGGAATGGGATATGGGGAATCAGAGGCGGGGAATCAGAGGCGGGGAAACAGAGGCGGGGAATCAGATATGGGGAATCAGAGGTGTGGAATCAGAGGTTGGGAATCAGAGGTTGGGAATCAGAGGCAGGGAATCAGAGGCTTGGAATCAGTTGCAGGGAATCAGATGCGGGGAATCAGAGGCGGGGAATCAGAGCTGGGGAATCAGAGGTGGGGAATCAGAGTTGGGGAATCAGAGGCGGGGACTTAGATATTGGGAAACAGAGGCGGGAAATCAAAGGTGGGGAAACAGAGGCGGGGAATCAGATATGGGGAATCAGAGGTGGGGAATCAGAGGCAGGGAATCAGATGTGCGGAATCAGAGATGGGGAATCAGAGGCAGGGAATCAGAATCAGACGCAGGGAATCAGAGGCCGGGAATCAGAGGCCGGAATCAGATGCTGGGAATAAGAGGCCGGGAATCAGAGGTGGGGAATCAGAATCCGGGAATCAGAGATGGGGATTTAGAGGCGGGGAATGAGATATGGGGAATCAGAGGCGGGGAATCAGAGGCGGGGAAACAGAGGCGGGGAATCAGATATGGGGAATCAGAGGTTGCGAATCAAAGGCGGTGAATCAGAGATGGGGAATCAGAGGCCGGGAATCAGAGGCAGGGAATCAAACACGGGGAATCAGATGCGGGGAATCAGAGCTGGGGAATCAGAGGCGGGGAATCAGAGTTGGGGAATCAGAGGCGGGGAATCAGACGCAGGGAATCAATATGGGAAATCAGAGGTGGGGAATCAGACGCAGGGAATCAAATTGGGAAACCAGAGTTGGGGAATCAGAGGTTGGGAATCAGAGGAAGGGAATCAGAGGCGAGGAATCAGAGCTGGGGAATCAGAGGCGGGGAATCAGAATTGGGGAATCAGAGATGGGGAATCAGAGATGGGGAATCAGAGGCGGGGAATCAGACGCGTGGAATCAGAGGTGGTGAATCAGAGATGTGGAATCAGAGGCGGGGAATCAGAGGCCGGGAATCAGACGCGGGGAATCAGAGGCGGGGAATCATAGCTGGCGAATCAGAGGCGGGGAATGAGATATGGGGAATCAGAGGCGGGGAATCAGAGGTGGGGAAACAGTGGCGAGGAATCAGATATGGGGAATTAGAGGTGGCGAATCAAAGGCGGTGAATCAGAGATGGGGAATCAGAGGCGGGGAATCAGAGGCAGGTGATCAAACACGGGGAATCAGAGGCGGGGAATCAGAGCTGTGGAATCAGAGGCGGGGAATCAGAGTTGGGGAATTAGAGGCGGGGAATCAGAGCTGGGGAATCAGAGGTGGGGAATCAGAGTCGGGGAATCAGAGGCAGGGAGTCGGATGTGCGGAATCAGAGATGGGGAATCAGAGGTGGGGAATCAGAGGCGGTGAATCTGAGATGGGGAATCAGAGGCGGGGAATCAGAGGCAGGTTATCAGACACGGGGATTCAGAGGCTGGGAATCAGACGGGGGGAATCAAAGGCGGGGAATGAAGCTGGGGAATCAGAGGCAGGGAATCAGAGTTGGGGATTCAGAGGCGGGGAATCAGATATGGGGAAACAGAGGCGGGGAATCAGAGGCGGGCAAACAGAGGCGGGGAATTAGATATGGAGAATCAGTGGTGGGGAATCAGAGGTGGTTTATCAGAGATGGGGAATCACAGGCGGGGAATCAGAGGCAGGGAATAGAACGCGGGGAATCAGAGGCAGGGAATCAGAGCTGGGGAATCAGAGGCGGGGAATCATAGTTGGGAATCAGAGGCGGGGAATCAGATATGGGGAAACGGAGGCGGGGAATCAGGGGCGGGGAAACAGAGGCGGGGAATCAGATATGGGGAATCGGATGCGGGGAATCAGAGGCGGGGAATCAGATATGGGGAATCAGAGGTGGGGAATCAGAGGCAGGTAATCAGATGTGCGGAATCAGAGATGGGGAATCAGAGGCAGGGAATCAGAATCAGAAGCGGGGAGTCAGAGGCCGGGAATCAGAGGCCTGGAATCAGATGCTGGGAATAAGAGGCCGGGAATCAGAGGTGGGGAATCAGAGTCCGGGAATCAGAGATGGGGATTCAGAGGCGGGAATGAGATATGGAGAATCAGAGGCGGGGAATCAGAGGCGGGAAAACAGAGGTGGGGAATCAGATATGGGGAATCAGAGGTGGCGAATCAAAGGTGGTGAATCAGAGATGGGGAATCAGAGGAGGGGAATCAGAGGCAGGGAATCAAACACGGGGAATCAGAGGCGGGGAATCAGAGCTGGGGAATCAGAGGCTGGGAATCAAAGTTGGGGAATCAGAGGCAGGGAATCAGATATGGGGAAACAGGGGCGGGGAATCAGAGGCCGGGAAACAGAGGCGGGGAATCAGATATGGGGAATCAGAGGCGGGGAATTAGAGTTGGGGAATCAGAGGCGGGGAATCAGAGGTGGGGAAACAGAAGCGGGTAATCAAACACGGGGAATCAGAGGTGGGGAATCAGAGGATGGGAATCAGAGGCAGGGAATCAGAGGCGGGGAATCAGAAGCGGGGAATCAGAGGCAGGGAATCAGATGTGCGGAATCGGAGATGGGGAATCAGAGGCAGGGAATCAGAGGCGGGGAATCAGAGGCGGGGAATCAGAGGCCGGGAATCAGATATGGGGAAACAGAGGCGGGGAATGAGAGGCGGGGAAACAGAGGCTGGGAATCAGATATGGGGAATCAGAGGTGGGGAATCAGAGGTTGGGAATCAGAGGCAGGGAATCAGAGGCTTGGAATCAGATGCAGGGAATCAGATGCGGGGAATCAGAGGCGGGGAATCAGAGCTGGGGAATCAGAGGCGGGGAATCAGAGGCGGGGAATTAGATATGGGGAAACAGAGGCGGGGAATCAGATATGGGGAATCAGAGGCGGGGAATCAGAGGCGCGGAAAGAGAGGCGGGGAATCAGATATGGGGAATCAGAGGTGGGGAATCAGACGGGGGGAATCAAAGGCGGGGAATGAAGCTGGGGAATCAGAGGCAGGGAATCAGAGTTGGGGATTCAGAGGCGGGGAATCAGATATGGGGAAACAGAGGCGGGGAATCAGAGGCGGGCAAACAGAGGCGGGGAATTAGATATGGAGAATCAGTGGTGGGGAATCAGAGGTGGTTTATCAGAGATGGGGAATCACAGGCGGGGAATCAGAGGCAGGGAATAGAACGCGGGGAATCAGAGGCAGGGAATCAGAGCTGGGGAATCAGAGGCGGGGAATCATAGTTGGGAATCAGAGGCGGGGAATCAGATATGGGGAAACGGAGGCGGGGAATCAGGGGCGGGGAAACAGAGGCGGGGAATCAGATATGGGGAATCGGATGCGGGGAATCAGAGGCGGGGAATCAGATATGGGGAATCAGAGGTGGGGAATCAGAGGCAGGTAATCAGATGTGCGGAATCAGAGATGGGGAATCAGAGGCAGGGAATCAGAATCAGAAGCGGGGAGTCAGAGGCCGGGAATCAGAGGCCTGGAATCAGATGCTGGGAATAAGAGGCCGGGAATCAGAGGTGGGGAATCAGAGTCCGGGAATCAGAGATGGGGATTCAGAGGCGGGAATGAGATATGGAGAATCAGAGACGGGGAATCAGAGGCGGGAAAACAGAGGTGGGGAATCAGATATGGGGAATCAGAGGTGGCGAATCAAAGGTGGTGAATCAGAGATGGGGAATCAGAGGAGGAGAATCAGAGGCAGGGAATCAAACACGGGGAATCAGAGGCGGGGAATCAGAGCTGGGGAATCAGAGGCTGGGAATCAAAGTTGGGGAATCAGAGGCAGGGAATCAGATATGGGGAAACAGGGGCGGGGAATCAGAGGCCGGGAAACAGAGGCGGGGAATCAGATATGGGGAATCAGAGGCGGGGAATTAGAGTTGGGGAATCAGAGGCGGGGAATCAGAGGCGGGGAAACAGAAGCGGGTAATAAAACACGGGGAATCAGAGGTGGGGAATCAGAGGTTGGGAATCAGAGGCAGGGAATCAGAGGCGGGGAATCAGAGGCGGGGAATCAGAGGCAGGGAATCAGATGTGCGGAATCGGAGATGGGGAATCAGAGGCAGGGAATCAGAGGCGGGGAATCAGAGGCGGGGAATCAGAGGCCGGGAATCAGATATGGGGAAACAGAGGCGGGGAATGAGAGGCGGGGAAACAGAGGCTGGGAATCAGATATGGGGAATCAGAGGTGGGGAATCAGAGGTTGGGAATCAGAGGCAGGGAATCAGAGGCTTGGAATCAGATGCAGGGAATCAGATGCGGGGAATCAGAGGCGGGGAATCAGAGCTGGGGAATCAGAGGCGGGGAATCAGAGGCGGGGAATTAGATATGGGGAAACAGAGGCGGGGAATCAGATATGGGGAATCAGAGGCGGGGAATCAGAGGCGCGGAAAGAGAGGCGGGGAATCAGATATGGGGAATCAGAGGTGGGGAATCAGATATGGGGAAACAGAGGCGGGGAATCAGAGGCGGGGAATCAGATATGGGGAATCAGATATGGGGAATCAGAGGCGGGGAATCAGAGGCAGGGAATCAGATATGGGGAGTCAGAGGTGGGGAATCAGAGGTTGGGAATCAGAGGTGGGGATCAGAGTCGGGAAATCAGAGGCAGGGAATCAGATGTGCGGAATCAGAGATGGGGAATCAGAGGTGGGGAATCAGAGGCTGTGAATCAGAGATGGGGAATCAGAGGTGGGGAATCAGAGGCAGGAAATCAGACACGGGGATTCAGAGGCTGGGAATCAGACGGGGGGAATCAAAGGCGGGGAATCTCAGCTGGGGAATCAGAGGCAGGGAATCAGAGTTGGGGATTCAGAGGCAGGGAATTAGATATGGGGAATCAGAGGTGGGGAATCAGAGGTGGTGAATCAGATATGGGGAAACAGAGGCGGGGAATCAGAGGCGGGGAAACAGAGGCAGGGAATCAGAGGCGGGGAAACAGAGGCAGGGAATCAGATATGGGGATTCAGAGGTGGGGAATCAGAGGTTGGGAATCAGAGGTGGGGATCAGATTCGGGAAATCAGAGGCAGGGAATCAGATGTGCGGAATCAGAGATGGGGAATCAGAGGTGGGGAATCAGAGGCTGTGAATCAGAGATGGGGAATCAGAGGTGGGGAATCAGAGGCAGGAAATCAGACACGGGGATTCAGAGGCTGGGAATCAGACGGGGGGAATCAAAGGCGGGGAATCTGAGCTGGGGAATCAGAGGCAGGGAATCAGAGTTGGGGATTCAGAGGCAGGGAATTAGATATGGGGAATCAGAGGTGGGGAATCAGAGGTGGTGAATCAGAGATGGGGAATCACAGGCGGGGAATCAGAGGCAGGGAATAGAACGCGGGGAATCAGAGGCAGGGAATCAGAGTTGGGGCATCAGAGGTTGGGAATTAGATATGGGGAAACAGAGGCGGGGAATCAGAGGCAGGGAATCAGATGTGCGGAATCAGAGATGGGGAATCAGAGGTGGGGAATCAGAGGCTGTGAATCAGAGATGGGGAATCAGAGGTGGGGAATCAGAGGCAGGAAATCAGACACGGGGATTCAGAGGCTGGGAATCAGACGGGGGGAATCAAAGGCGGGGAATCAGAGCTGGGGAATCAGAGGCAGGGAATCAGAGTTGGGGATTCAGAGGCAGGGAATCAGATATGGGGAAACAGAGGCGGGGAATCAGAGGCAGGGAATCAGAGGCGGGGAATCAGAGGCGGGGAATCAGAGGCAGGGAATCAGATGTGCCGAATCGGAGATGGGGAATCAGAGGCAGGGAATCAGAGGCGGGGAATCAGAGGCGGGGAATCAGAGGCCGGGAATCAGATATGGGGAAACAGAGGCGGGGAATGAGAGGCGGGGAAACAGAGGCTGGGAATCAGATATGGGGAATCAGAGGTGGGGAATCAGAGGTTGGGAATCAGAGGCAGGGAATCAGAGGCTTGGAATCAGATGCAGGGAATCAGATGCGGGGAATCAGAGGCGGGGAATCAGAGCTGGGGAATCAGAGTTTGGGAATCAGAGGCGGGGAATTAGATATGGGGAAACAGAGGCGGGGAATCAGATATGGGGAATCAGAGGCGGGGAATCAGAGGCGCGGAAAGAGAGGCGGGGAATCAGATATGGGGAATCAGAGGTGGGGAATCAGATATGGGGAAACAGAGGCGGGGAATCATAGGCGGGGAATCAGATATGGGGAATCAGATATGGGGAATCAGAGGCGGGGAATCAGAGGCAGGGAATCAGATATGGGGAGTCAGAGGTGGGGAATCAGAGGTTGGGAATCAGAGGTGGGGATCAGAGTCGGGAAATCAGAGGCAGGGAATCAGATGTGCGGAATCAGAGATGGGGAATCAGAGGTGGGGAATCAGAGGCTGTGAATCAGAGATGGGGAATCAGAGGTGGGGAATCAGAGGCAGGAAATCAGACACGGGGATTCAGAGGCTGGGAATCAGACGGGGGGAATCAAAGGCGGGGAATCTCAGCTGGGGAATCAGAGGCAGGGAATCAGAGTTGGGGATTCAGAGGCAGGGAATTAGATATGGGGAATCAGAGGTGGGGAATCAGAGGTGGTGAATCAGATATGGGGAAACAGAGGCGGGGAATCAGAGGCGGGGAAACAGAGGCAGGGAATCAGAGGCGGGGAAACAGAGGCAGGGAATCAGATATGGGGATTCAGAGGTGGGGAATCAGAGGTTGGGAATCAGAGGTGGGGATCAGAGTCGGGAAATCAGAGGCAGGGAATCAGATGTGCGGAATCAGAGATGGGGAATCAGAGGTGGGGAATCAGAGGCTGTGAATCAGAGATGGGGAATCAGAGGTGGGGAATCAGAGGCAGGAAATCAGACACGGGGATTCAGAGGCTGGGAATCAGACGGGGGGAATCAAAGGCGGGGAATCTGAGCTGGGGAATCAGAGGCAGGGAATCAGAGTTGGGGATTCAGAGGCAGGGAATTAGATATGGGGAATCAGAGGTGGGGAATCAGAGGTGGTGAATCAGAGATGGGGAATCACAGGCGGGGAATCAGAGGCAGGGAATAGAACGCGGGGAATCAGAGGCAGGGAATCAGAGTTGGGGCATCAGAGGTTGGGAATTAGATATGGGGAAACAGAGGCGGGGAATCAGAGGCAGGGAATCAGATGTGCGGAATCAGAGATGGGGAATCAGAGGTGGGGAATCAGAGGCTGTGAATCAGAGATGGGGAATCAGAGGTGGGGAATCAGAGGCAGGAAATCAGACACGGGGATTCAGAGGCTGGGAATCAGACGGGGGGAATCAAAGGCGGGGAATCAGAGCTGGGGAATCAGAGGCAGGGAATCAGAGTTGGGGATTCAGAGGCAGGGAATCAGATATGGGGAAACAGAGGCGGGGAATCAGAGGCGGGCAAACAGAGGCGGGGAATTAGATATGGGGAATCAGAGTTGGGGCATCAGAGGTTGGGAATTAGATATGGGGAAACAGAGGCGGGGAATCAGAGGCAGGGAATCAGAGGCGGGGAATCAGAGGCGGGGAATCAGAGGCAGGGAATCAGATGTGCCGAATCGGAGATGGGGAATCAGAGGCAGGGAATCAGAGGCGGGGAATCAGAGGCGGGGAATCAGAGGCCGGGAATCAGATATGGGGAAACAGAGGCGGGGAATGAGAGGCGGGGAAACAGAGGCTGGGAATCAGATATGGGGAATCAGAGGTGGGGAATCAGAGGTTGGGAATCAGAGGCAGGGAATCAGAGGCTTGGAATCAGATGCAGGGAATCAGATGCGGGGAATCAGAGGCGGGGAATCAGAGCTGGGGAATCAGAGTTTGGGAATCAGAGGCGGGGAATTAGATATGGGGAAACAGAGGCGGGGAATCAGATATGGGGAATCAGAGGCGGGGAATCAGAGGCGCGGAAAGAGAGGCGGGGAATCAGATATGGGGAATCAGAGGTGGGGAATCAGATATGGGGAAACAGAGGCGGGGAATCATAGGCGGGGAATCAGATATGGGGAATCAGATATGGGGAATCAGAGGCGGGGAATCAGAGGCAGGGAATCAGATATGGGGAGTCAGAGGTGGGGAATCAGAGGTTGGGAATCAGAGGTGGGGATCAGAGTCGGGAAATCAGAGGCAGGGAATCAGATGTGCGGAATCAGAGATGGGGAATCAGAGGTGGGGAATCAGAGGCTGTGAATCAGAGATGGGGAATCAGAGGTGGGGAATCAGAGGCAGGAAATCAGACACGGGGATTCAGAGGCTGGGAATCAGACGGGGGGAATCAAAGGCGGGGAATCTCAGCTGGGGAATCAGAGGCAGGGAATCAGAGTTGGGGATTCAGAGGCAGGGAATTAGATATGGGGAATCAGAGGTGGGGAATCAGAGGTGGTGAATCAGATATGGGGAAACAGAGGCGGGGAATCAGAGGCGGGGAAACAGAGGCAGGGAATCAGAGGCGGGGAAACAGAGGCAGGGAATCAGATATGGGGATTCAGAGGTGGGGAATCAGAGGTTGGGAATCAGAGGTGGGGATCAGAGTCGGGAAATCAGAGGCAGGGAATCAGATGTGCGGAATCAGAGATGGGGAATCAGAGGTGGGGAATCAGAGGCTGTGAATCAGAGATGGGGAATCAGAGGTGGGGAATCAGAGGCAGGAAATCAGACACGGGGATTCAGAGGCTGGGAATCAGACGGGGGGAATCAAAGGCGGGGAATCTGAGCTGGGGAATCAGAGGCAGGGAATCAGAGTTGGGGATTCAGAGGCAGGGAATTAGATATGGGGAATCAGAGGTGGGGAATCAGAGGTGGTGAATCAGAGATGGGGAATCACAGGCGGGGAATCAGAGGCAGGGAATAGAACGCGGGGAATCAGAGGCAGGGAATCAGAGTTGGGGCATCAGAGGTTGGGAATTAGATATGGGGAAACAGAGGCGGGGAATCAGAGGCAGGGAATCAGATGTGCGGAATCAGAGATGGGGAATCAGAGGTGGGGAATCAGAGGCTGTGAATCAGAGATGGGGAATCAGAGGTGGGGAATCAGAGGCAGGAAATCAGACACGGGGATTCAGAGGCTGGGAATCAGACGGGGGGAATCAAAGGCGGGGAATCAGAGCTGGGGAATCAGAGGCAGGGAATCAGAGTTGGGGATTCAGAGGCAGGGAATCAGATATGGGGAAACAGAGGCGGGGAATCAGAGGCGGGCAAACAGAGGCGGGGAATTAGATATGGGGAATCAGAGTTGGGGCATCAGAGGTTGGGAATTAGATATGGGGAAACAGAGGCGGGGAATCAGAGGCGGGGAAACAGAGGCGGGAAGTCAGATATGGGTAATCAGAGGTGGGGAATCAGAGGCAGGGAATCAGATGTGCGGAATCAGAGATGGGGAATCAGAGGCAGGGAATCAGAATCAGAAGCGGGGAATCAGAGGCCGGGAATCAGAGGCCGGGAATAAGATGCTGGGAATGAGAGGCCGGGAATCAGAGGTGGGGAATCAGAGTCCGGGAATCAGAGATGGGGATTCAGAGGCGGGGAATGAGATATGGAGAATCAGAGGCGGGGAATCAGAGGCGGGGAAACAGAGGTGGGGAATCAGATATGTGGAATCAGAGGTGGCGAATCAAAGGCGGTGAATCAGAGATGGGGAATCAGAGGCGGGGAATCAGAGGCAGGGAATAAAACACGGGAAATCAGAGGCGGGGAATCAGAGATGGGGAATCAGAGGCGGGGAATCTGAGTTGGGGAATCAGAGGCAGGGAATCAGATATGGGGAAACAGGGGCAGGGAATCAGAGGCGGGGAAACAGAGGCGGGGAATCAGATATGGGGAATCAGAGGTTGGGAATCAGAGGCAGAGAATCAGAGGTGGGGAAACAGAGGCGGGGAATCAGATATGGGGAATCAGAGGTGGCGAATCAAAGGTGGTGAAACAGAGATGGGGATTCAGGGCAGGGAATCAGAGGCAGGGAATCAAACACGGGGAATCAGAGCTGGGGAATCAGAGGCGGGAAATTAGAGTTGGGGAATCAGAGGAGGGGAATCAGAGGCGGGGAAACAGAGGCGGGGAATCAGATATGGGGAATCAGAGGTGGGGAATCAGAGGTTGGGAATCAGAGGCAGGGAATCAGAGGCGGGGAATCAGAGGCGGGGAATCAGAGGCAGGGAATCAGATGTGCGGAATCGGAGATGGGGAATCAGAGGCAGCGAATCAGATGTGCGGAATCGGAGATGGGGAATCAGAGGCAGGGAATCAGAGGCGGGGAATCAGAAGCGGGGAATCAGAGGCCGGGAATCAGATATTGGGAAACAGAGGTGGGGAATCAGAGGCGGGGAAACAGAGGCGGGGAATCAGATATGGGGAATCAGAGGTGGGGAATCAGAGGTTGGGAATCATAGGCGGGGAATCAGAGGCGCGGAAAGAGAGGCGGGGAATCAGATATGGGGAATCAGAGGTTGGGAATCAGAGGCAGGGAATCAGAGGCGGGGAAACAGAGGCGGGGAATCGGATATGGGGAATCAGAGGTGGCGAATCAAAGGTGGTGAAACAGAGATGGGGATTCAGGGCAGGGAATCAGAGGCAGGGAATCAAACACGGGTAATCAGAGCTGGGGAATCAGAGGCGGGAAATTAGAGTTGGGGAATCAGAGGAGGGGAATCAGAGGCGGGGAAACAGAGGCGGGGAATCAGATATGGGGAATCAGAGGTGGGGAATCAGAGGTTGGGAATCAGAGGCAGGGAATCAGAGGCGGGGAATCACAGGCGGGGAATCAGAGGCAGGGAATCAGATGTGCGGAATCGGAGATGGGGAATCAGAGGCAGGGAATCAGATGTGTGGAATCGGAGATGGGGAATCAGAGGCAGGGAATCAGAGGCGGGGAATCAGAAGCGGGGAATCAGAGGCCGGGAATCAGATATTGGGAAACAGAGGTGGGGAATCAGAGGCGGGGAAACAGAGGCGGGGAATCAGATATGGGGAATCAGAGGTGGGAAATCAGAGGTGGGGAATCAGAGTTGGGGAATCAGAGGCGGGGACTTAGATATTGGGAAACAGAGGCGGGGAATCAGAGGCGGGGAAACAGAGGGGGGTAATCAGAGGCAGGGAAACAGATGTGCGGAATCAGAGATGGGGAATCAGAGGCAGGGAATCAGAATCAGAAGCAGGGAATCAGAGGCCGTGAATCAGAGGCCGGAATCAGATGCCGGGAATAAGAGGCCGGGAATCAGAGGTGGGGAATCAGAGTCCGGGAATCAGAGATGGGGATTCAGAGGCGGGGAATGAGATATGGGGAATCAGAGGCGGGGAATCAGAGGCGGGGAAACAGAGGCGGGGAATCAGATTTGGGGAATCAGAGGTGGCGAATCAAAGGCGGTGATTCAGAGATGGGGAATCAGAGGCCGGGAATCAGAGGCAGGGAATCAAACACGGGGAATCAGAGGCGGGGAATCAGAGCTGGGGAATCAGAGGCGGGGAATCAGAGTTGGTGAATCAGAGGTTGGGAATCAGAGGAAGGGAATCAGAGGCGAGGAATCAGAGCTGGGGAATCAGAGGCGGGGAATCAGAATGGGGGAATCAGAGATGGGGAATCAGAGGTGGGGAATCAGACGCGGGGAATCAGCGGTGGTGAATCAGAGATGTGGAATCAGAGGCGGGGAATCAGAGGCAGGGAATCAGACGCGGGGAATCAGAGGCGGGGAATCATAGCTGGTGAATCAGAGGCGGGGAATCAGAGGTAGGGAATCAGAGGCGGGGAATCAGATATTGGGAATCAGAGGTGGGGAATCAGAGGCGGGGAAACAGAGGCGGGGAATCAGATATGGGGAATCAGAGGTGGGGAATCAGAGGTTGTGAATCAGAGATGGGGAATCAGAGGCGGGGAATCAGAGGCCGGTAATCAGACGCGGGGAATCAGAGGCGGGGAATCAGACATGGGAAATTAGAGACAGGGAATCAGAGTTGGGGATTCAGAGGCGGGGAATCAGATATGGGGAAACAGAGGCGGGGAATCAGAGGCGGGCAAATAGAGGCGGGGATCAGATACGGGGAAACAGGGGCGGGGAATCAGAGGCGGGGAAACAGAGGCGGGGAATCAGATATGGGGAATTAGAGGTGGGGAATCAGACGCAGGGAATCATTATGGGAAATCAGAGGTGGGGAATCAGAGGTTTGGAATCAGAGGAAGGGAATCAGAGGCGAGGAATCAGAGCTGGGGAATCAGAGGCGGGGAATCAGAATTGGGGAATCAGAGATGGGGAATCAGAGATGGGGAATCAGAGGCGGGGAATCAGACGCGGGGAATCAGCGGTGGTGAATCAGAGATGTGGAATCAGAGGCGGGGAATCAGAGGCAGGGAATCAGACGCGGGGAATCAGAGGCGGGGAATCATAGCTGGCGAATCAGAGGCGGGGAATCAGAGGTGGGGAATCAGAGGTGGGGAATCAGATATTGGGAATCAGAGGTGGGGAATCAGAGGCGGGGAAACAGAGGCGGGGAATCAGATATGGGGAATCAGAGGTGTGGAATCAGAGGTTGTGAATCAGAGATGGGGAATCAGAGGCGGGGAATCAGAGGCCGGTAATCAGACGCGGGGAATCAGAGGCGGGGAATCAGACATGGGAAATTAGAGGCAGGGAATCAGAGTTGGGGATTCAGAGGCGGGGAATCAGATATGGGGAAACAGAGGCGGGGAATCAGAGGCGGGCAAATAGAGGCGGGGATCAGATATGGGGAAACAGAGGCGGGGAATCAGAGGCGGGGAAACAGAGGCGGGGAATCAGATATGGGGAATCAGAGGTGGGGAATCAGAGGTTGGGAATCAGAGATGCGGAATTGGAGGCGGGGAATGGGATATGGGGAATCAGAGGCGGGGAATCAGAGGCGGGGAAACAGAGGCGGGGAATCAGATATGGGGAATCAGAGGTGTGGAATCAGAGGTTGGGAATCAGAGGTTGGGAATCAGAGGCAGGGAATCAGAGGCTTGGAATCAGTTGCAGGGAATCAGATGCGGGGAATCAGAGGCGGGGAATCAGAGCTGGGGAATCAGAGGTGGGGAATCAGAGTTGGGGAATCAGAGGCGAGGACTTAGATATTGGGAAACAGAGGCGGGGAATCAAAGGTGGGGAAACAGAGGCGGGGAATCAGATATGGGGAATCAGAGGTGGGGAATCAGAGGCAGGGAATCAGATGTGCGGAATCAGAGATGGGGAATCAGAGGCAGGGAATCAGAATCAGACGCAGGGAATCAGAGGCCGGGAATCAGAGGCCGGAATCAGATGCCGGGAATAAGAGGCCGGGAATCAGAGGTGGGGAATCAGAGTCCGGGAATCAGAGATGGGGATTTAGAGGCGGGGAATGAGATATGGGGAATCAGAGGCGGGGAATCAGAGGCGGAGAAACAGAGGCGGGGAATCAGATATGGGGAATCAGAGGTTGCGAATCAAAGGCGGTGAATCAGAGATGGGGAATCAGAGGCCGGGAATCAGAGGCAGGGAATCAAACACGGGGAATCAGATGCGGGGAATCAGAGCTGGGGAATCAGAGGCGGGGAATCAGAGTTGGGGAATCAGAGGCGGGGAATCAGACGCAGGGAATCAATATGGGAAATCAGAGGTGGGGAATCAGACGCAGGGAATCAATATGGGAAATCAGAGTTGGGGAATCAGAGGTTGGGAATCAGAGGAAGGGAATCAGAGGCGAGGAATCAGAGCTGGGGAATCAGAGGCGGGGAATCAGAATTGGGGAATCAGAGATGGGGAATCAGAGATGGGGAATCAGAGGCGGGGAATCAGACGCGTGGAATCAGAGGTGGTGAATCAGAGATGTGGAATCAGAGGCGGGGAATCAGAGGCAGGGAATCAGACGCGGGGAATCAGAGGCGGGGAATCATAGCTGGCGAATCAGAGGCGGGGAATGAGATATGGGGAATCAGAGGCGGGGAATCATAGGCGGGGAAACAGTTGCGAGGAATCAGATATGGGGAATCAGAGGTGGCGAATCAAAGGCGGTGAATCAGAGATGGGGAATCAGAGGCGGGGAATCAGAGGCAGGGGATCAAACACGGGGAATCAGAGGCGGGGAATCAGAGCTGTGGAATCAGAGGCGGGGAATCAGAGTTGGGGAATCAGAGGCGGGGAATCAGAGCTGGGGAATCAGAGGTGGGGAATCAGAGTCGGGGAATCAGAGGCAGGGAGTCGGATGTGCGGAATCAGAGATGGGGAATCAGAGGTGGGGAATCAGAGGCGGTGAATCTGAGATGGGGAATCAGAGGCGGGGAATCAGAGGCAGGTTATCAGACACGGGGATTCAGAGGCTGGGAATCAGACGGGTGGAATCAAAGGCGGGGAATGAAGCTGGGGAATCAGAGGCAGGGAATCAGAGTTGGGGATTCAGAGGCGGGGAATCAGATATGGGGAAACAGAGGCGGGGAATCAGAGGCGGGCAAACAGAGGCGGGGAATTAGATATGGAGAATCAGTGGTGGGGAATCAGAGGTGGTTTATCAGAGATGGGGAATCACAGGCGGGGAATCAGAGGCAGGGAATAGAACGCGGGGAATCAGAGGCAGGGAATCAGAGCTGGGGAATCAGAGGCGGGGAATCATAGTTGGGAATCAGAGGCGGGGAATCAGATATGGGGAAACAGAGGCGGGGAATCAGGGGCGGGGAAACAGAGGCGGGGAATCAGATATGGGGAATCGGATGCGGGGAATCAGAGGCGGGGAATCAGATATGGGGAATCAGAGGTGGGGAATCAGAGGCAGGTAATCAGATGTGCGGAATCAGAGATGGGGAATCAGAGGCAGGGAATCAGAATCAGAAGCGGGGAGTCAGAGGCCGGGAATCAGAGGCCTGGAATCAGATGCTGGGAATAAGAGGCCGGGAATCAGAGGTGGGGAATCAGAGTCCGGGAATCAGAGATGGGGATTCAGAGGCGGGGAATGAGATATGGAGAATCAGAGGCGGGGAATCAGAGGCGGGAAAGCAGAGGTGGGGAATCAGATATGGGGAATCAGAGGTGGCGAATCAAAGGTGGTGAATCAGAGATGGGGAATCAGAGGAGGGGAATCAGAGGCAGGGAATCAAACACGGGGAATCAGAGGCGGGGAATCAGAGCTGGGGAATCAGAGGCTGGGAATCAAAGTTGGGGAATCAGAGGCAGGGAATCAGATATGGGGAAACAGGGGCGGGGAATCAGAGGCGGGGAAACAGAGGCGGGGAATCAGATATGGGGAATCAGAGGCGGGGAATTAGAGTTGGGGAATCAGAGGCGGGGAATCAGAGGCGGGGAAACAGAAGCGAGGAATCAAACACGGGGAATCAGAGGTGGGGAATCAGAGGTTGGGAATCAGAGGCAGGGAATCAGAGGCGGGGAATCAGAGGCGGTGAATCAGAGGCCGGGAATCAGATATGGGGAAACAGAGGCGGGGAATCAGAGGCGGGGAAACAGAGGCTGGGAATCAGATATGGGGAATCAGAGGTGGGGAATCAGAGTTTGGGAATCAGAGGTAGGGAATCAGAGGCTTGGAATCAGATGCAGGGAATCAGATGCGGGGAATCAGAGGCGGGGAATCAGAGCTGGGGAATCAGAAGTGGGGAATCAGAGTTGGGGAATCAGAGGCGGGGACTTAGATATTGGGAAACAGAGGCAGGGAATCAGAGGCGGGGAATCAGATATGGGGAATCAGAGATGGGGAATCAGAGGCAGGGAATCAGATGTGCGGAATCAGAGATGGGGAATCAAAGGCAGGGAATCAGAATCAGAAGCAGGGAATCAGAGGCCGGGAATCAGAGGCCGGAATCAGATGCCGGGAATAAAAGGCCGGAAATCAGAGGTGGGGAATCAGAGTCCGGGAATCAGAGATGGGGATTCAGAGGCGGGGAATGAGATATGGGGAATCAGAGGCGGGGAATCAGAGGCGGGGAAACAGAGGCGGGGAATCAGATATGGCGAATCAGAGGTGGCGAATCAAAGGCGGTGAATCAGAGATGGGGAATCAGAGGCCGGGAATCAGAGGCAGGGAATCAAACACGGGGAATCAGAGGAGGGGAATCAGAATTGGGGAATCAGAGATGGGGAATCAGAGATGGGGAATCAGAGGCAGGGAATCAGAGGCGGGGAAACAGAGGCGGGGAATCAGATATGGGGAATCAGAGGTGGCGAATCAAAGGCGTTGAATCAGAGATGGGGAATCAGAGGCGGGGAATCAGAGGCAGGGAATCAAACACGGGGAATCAAAGGCGGGGAATCAGAGCTGGGGAATCAGAGGCAGGGAATCAGATGTGCGGAATCAGAGATGGGGAATCAGAGGTGGGGAATCAGAGGCTGTGAATCAGAGATGGGGAATCAGAGGCGGGGAATCAGAGGCAGGAAATCAGACACGGGGATTCAGAGGCTGGGAATCAGACGGGGGGAATCAAAGGCTGGGAATCAGAGCTGGGGAATCAGAGGCAGGGAATCAGAGTTGGGGATTCAGAGGCGGGGAATCAGATATGGGGAAACAGAGGCGGGGAATCAGAGGCTGGCAAACAGAGGCGGGGAATTAGATATGGGGAATCAGAGGTGGGGAATCAGAGGTGGTGAATCAGAGATGGGGAATCACAGGCGGGGAATCAGAGGCAGGGAATAGAACGCGGGGAATCAGAGGCAGGGAATCAGAGTTGGGGCATCAGAGGTTGGGAATTAGATATGGGGAAACAGAGGCGGGGAATCAGAGGCGGGGAAACAGAGGCGGGAAATCAGATATGGGGAATCAGAGGTGGGGAATCAGAGGCAGGGAATCAGATGTGCGGAATCAGAGATGGGGAATCAGAGGCAGGGAATCAGAATCAGAAGCGGGGAATCAGAGGCCGGGAATCAGAGGCCGGGAATCAGATGCTGGGAATAAGAGGCCGGGAATCAGAGGTGGGGAATCAGAGTCCGGGAATCAGAGATGGGGATTCAGAGGCGGGGAATGAGATATGGAGAATCAGAGGCGGGGAATCAGAGGCGGGGAAACAGATGTGGGGAATCAGATATGTGGAATCAGAGGTGGCGAATCAAAGGCGGTGAATCAGAGATGGGGAATCAGAGGCGGGGAATCAGAGGCAGGGAATCAAACACGGGAAATCAGAGGCGGGGAATCAGAGCTGGGGAATCAGAGGCGGGGAATCAGAGTTGGGGAATCAGAGGCAGGGAATCAGATATGGGGAAACAGGGGCAGGGAATCAGAGGCGGGGAAACAGAGGCGGGGAATCAGATATGGGGAATCAGAGGTGTGGAATCAGAGGTTGGGAATCAGAGGCAGGGAATCAGAGGCGGGGAAACAGAGGCGGGGAGTCAGATATGGGGAATCAGAGGTGGCGAATCAAAGGCGGTGAAACAGAGATGGGGAATCAGGGCAGGGAATCAGAGGCAGGGAATCAAACACGGGGAATCAGAGCTGGGGAATCAGAGGCGGGGAATTAGAGTTGGGGAATCAGAGGAGGGGAATCAGAGGCGGGGAAACAGAGGCGGGGAATCAGATAAGGGGAATCAGATGTGCAGAATCGGAGATGGGGAATCAGAGGCAGGGAATCAGAGGCGGGGAATCAGAGGCGGGGAATCAGAGGCCGTGAATCAGATATGGGGAAACAGAGGTGGGGAATCAGAGGCGGGGAAACAGAGGCGGGGAATCAGATATGGGGAATCAGAGGTGGGGAATCAGAGGTTGGGAATCAGAGGCAGGGAATCAGAGGCTTGGAATCAGATGCAGGGAATCAGATGCGGGGAATCAGAGGCGGGGAATCAGAGCTGGGGAATCAGAGGTGGGGAATCAGAGTTGGGGAATCAGAGGCGGGGACTTAGATATTGGGAAACAGAGGCGGGGAGTCAGAGGCGGGGAAACAGAGGGGGGTAATCAGAGGCAGGGAATCAGATGTGCGGAATCAGAGATGGGGAATCAGATGCAGGGAATCAGAATCAGAAGCAGGGAATCAGAGGCCGGGAATCAGAGGCCGGAATCAGATGCCGGGAATAAGAGGCCGGGAATCAGAGGTGGGGAATCAGATATGGGGAATCAGAGGTGGGGAATCAGAGGTTGTGAATCAGAGATGGGAATCAGAGGCGGGGAATCAGAGGCCGGTAATCAGACGCGGCGAATCAGAGGCGGGGAATCAGAGGCGGGGAAACAGAGGCGGGGAAACAGAGGCGGGGAATCAGATTTGGGGAATCAGAGGTGGCGAATCAAAGGCGGTGAATCAGAGATGGGGAATCAGAGGCCGGGAATCAGAGGCAGGGAATCAAACACGGGGAATCAGAGGCGGGGAATCAGAGCTGGGGAATCAGAGGCGGGGAATCAGAGTTGGGGAATCAGAGGCGGGGAATCAGATGCAGGGAATCAATATGGGAAATCAGAGGTGGGGAATCAGAGGCGGGGAATCAGAGGCAGGGATTCAGACGCGGGGAATCAGAGGCGGGGAATCATAGCTGGCGAATCAGAGGCGGGGAATCAGAGGTGGGGAATCAGAGGCGGGGAATCAGATATTGGGAATCAGAGGTGGGGAATCAGAGGCGGGGAAACAGAGGCGGGGAATCAGATATGGGGAATTAGAGGTGGGGAATCAGAGGTTGTGAATCAGAGATGGGGAATCAGAGGCGGGGAATCAGAGGCCGGTAATCAGACGCGGGGAATCAGAGGCGGGGAATCAGACATGGGAAATTAGAGGCAGGGAATCAGAGTTGGGGATTCAGAGGCGGGGAATCAGATATGCGGAAACAGAGGCGGGGAATCAGAGGCGGGGAAACAGAGGCGGGGAATCAGATATAGGGAATCAGAGGTGGGGAATCAGAGGTTGGGAATCAGAGGCTGGGAATCAGAGGCTGGGAATCAGATGCATGGAATCATATGCGGGGAATCAGAGGCGGGGAATCAGAGCTGGGGAATCAGAGGTGGGGAATCAAAGTTGGGGAATAAGAGGCGGGGACTTAGATATGGGGAAACAGAGGCGGGGAATCAGAGGTGGGGAAACAGAGGCGGGGAATCAGATATGGGGAATCAGAGGTGGGGAATCAGAGGCAGGGAATTAGATGTGCGGAATCAGAGGTGGCGAATCAGAGGCAGGGAATCAGAATCAGAAGCAGGGAATCAGAGGCCGGGAATCAGAGGCCGGAATCAGATGCCGGGAATAAGAGGCCGGGAATCAGAGGTGGGGAATCAGAGTCCGGGAATCAGAGATGCGGAATCAGAGGCGGGGAATGAGATATGGGGAATGAGATATGGGGAATCAGAGGCGGGGAAACAGAGGCGGGGAATCAGACATGGGGAATCAGAGGTGTGGAATCAGAGGTTGGGAATCAGAGGTTGGGAATCAGAGGCAGGGAATCAGAGGCTTGGATTCAGTTGCAGGGAATCAGATGCGGGGAATCAGAGGCGGGGAATCAGAGCTGGGGAATCAGAGGTGGGGAATCAGAGTTGGGGAATCAGAGGCAGGGACTTAGATATTGGGAAACAGAGGCGGGGAATCAAAGGCGGGGAAACAGAGGCGGGGAATCAGATATGGGGAATCAGAGGTAGGGAATCAGAGGCAGGGAATCAGATGTGCGGAATCAGAGATGGGGAATCAGAGGCAGGGAATCAGAATCAGAAGCAGGGAATCAGAGGCCGGGAATCTGAGGCCGGAATCAGATGCCGGGAATAAGAGGCCGGGAATCAGAGGTGGGGAATCAGAGTCCGGGAATCAGAAATGGGGATTTAGAGGCGGGGAATGAGATATGGGGAATCAGAGGCGGGGAATCAGAGGCGGGGAAACAGAGGCGGGGAATCAGATATGGGGAATCAGAGGTTGCGAATCAAAGGCGGTGAATCAGAGATGGGGAATCAGAGGCCGGGAATCAGAGCTGGGGAATCAGAGGCGGGGAATCAGAGGCCTGGAATCAGATGCTGGGAATAAGAGGCCGGGAATCAGAGGTTGGGAATCAGAGTCCGGGAATCAGAGATGGGGATTCAGAGGCGGGGAATGAGATGTGGAGAATCAGAGGCGGGGAATCAGAGGCGGGGAAACAGAGGTGGGCAATCAGATATGGGGAATCAGAGGTGGCGAATCAAAGGCGGTGAATCAGAGATGTGGAATCAGAGGCGGGGAATCACAGGCAGGGAATCAAACACGGGGAATCAGAGGTGGGAAATCAGAGCTGGGGAATCAGAGGCGGGGAATCAGAGTTGGGGAATCAGAGGCGGGGAATCAGATATGGGGAAACAGAGGTGGGGAATCAGAGGCAGGGAAACAGAGGTGGGGAATCAGATATGGGGAATCGGAGGTGGGGAATCAGAGGTTGGGAAACAGAGGCAGACAATCAGAGGCGGGGAGTCAGAGGCGGGGAATCAGAGGCAGGGAATCAGATGTGCGGAATCAGAGATGGGGAATCAGAGGCAGCGAATCAGAGGCGGGGAACCAGAGGCGGGGAATCAGAGGCCGGGAATCAGAGGCCGGGAATGAGAGGCCGGGAATCAGAGGCCGGGAATCAGAGATGGCGAATCAGAGGCGGGGAATCAAAGGTGGGGAAACAGAGGCGGGGAATCAGATATGGGGAATCAGAGGTGGGGAATCAGAGGCAGGGAATCAGATGTGCGGAATCAGAGATGGGGAATCAGAGGCAGGGAATCAGAATCAGACGCAGGGAATCAGAGGCCGGGAATCAGAGGCCGGAATCAGATGCCGGGAATAAGAGGCCGGGAATCAGAGGTGAGGAATCAGAGTCCGGGAATCAGAGATGGGGATTTAGAGGCGGGGAATGAGATATGGGGAATCAGAGGCGGGGAATCAGAGGCGGAGAAACAGAGGCGGGGAATCAGATATGGGGAATCAGAGGTTGCGAATCAAAGGCGGTGAATCAGAGATGGGGAATCAGAGGCCGGGAATCAGAGGCAGGGAATCAAACACGGGGAATCAGATGCGGGGAATCAGAGCTGGGGAATCAGAGGCGGGGAATCAGAGTTGGGGAATCAGAGGCGGGGAATCAGACGCAGGGAATCAATATGGGAAATCAGAGGTGGGGAATCAGACGCAGGGAATCAATATGGGAAATCAGAGTTGGGGAATCAGAGGTTGGGAATCAGAGGAAGGGAATCAGAGGCGAGGAATCAGAGCTGGGGAATCAGAGGCGGGGAATCAGAATTGGGGAATCAGAGATGGGGAATCAGAGATGGGGAATCAGAGGCGGGGAATCAGACGCGTGGAATCAGAGGTGGTGAATCAGAGATGTGGAATCAGAGGCGGGGAATCAGAGGCAGGGAATCAGACGCGGGGAATCAGAGGCGGGGAATCATAGCTGGCGAATCAGAGGCGGGGAATGAGATATGGGGAATCAGAGGCGGGGAATCATAGGCGGGGAAACAGTGGCGAGGAATCAGATATGGGGAATCAGAGGTGGCGAATCAAAGGCGGTGAATCAGAGATGGGGAATCAGAGGCGGGGAATCAGATGCAGGGGATCAAACACGGGGAATCAGAGGCGGGGAATCAGAGCTGTGGAATCAGAGGCGGGGAATCAGAGTTGGGGAATCAGAGGCGGGGAATCAGAGCTGGGGAATCAGAGGTGGGGAATCAGAGTCGGGGAATCAGAGGCAGGGAGTCGGATGTGCGGAATCAGAGATGGGGAATCAGAGGTGGGGAATCAGAGGCGGTGAATCTGAGATGGGGAATCAGAGGCGGGGAATCAGAGGCAGGTTATCAGACACGGGGATTCAGAGGCTGGGAATCAGACGGGGGGAATCAAAGGCGGGGAATGAAGCTGGGGAATCAGAGGCAGGGAATCAGAGTTGGGGATTCAGAGGCGGGGAAACAGATATGGGGAAACAGAGGCGGGGAATCAGAGGCGGGCAAACAGAGGCGGGGAATTAGATATGGAGAATCAGTGGTGGGGAATCAGAGGTGGTTTATCAGAGATGGGGAATCACAGGCGGGGAATCAGAGGCAGGGAATAGAACGCGGGGAATCAGAGGCAGAGAATCAGAGCTGGGGAATCAGAGGCGGGGAATCATAGTTGGGAATCAGAGGCGGGGAATCAGATATGGGGAAACCAGAGGCGGGGAATCAGGGGCGGGGAAACAGAGGCGGGGAATCAGATATGGGGAATCGGATGCGGGGAATCAGAGGCGGGGAATCAGATATGGGGAATCAGAGGTGGGGAATCAGAGGCAGGTAATCAGATGTGCGGAATCAGAGATGGGGAATCAGAGGCAGGGAATCAGAATCAGAAGCGGGGAGTCAGAGGCCGGGAATCAGAGGCCTGGAATCAGATGCTGGGAATAAGAGGCCGGGAATCAGAGGTGGGGAATCAGAGTCCGGGAATCAGAGATGGGGATTCAGAGGCGGGGAATGAGATATGGAGAATCAGAGGCGGGGAATCAGAGGCGGGAAAACAGAGGTGGGGAATCAGATATGGGGAATCAGAGGTGGCGAATCAAAGGTGGTGAATCAGAGATGGGGAATCAGAGGAGGGGAATCAGAGGCAGGGAATCAAACACGGGGAATCAGAGGCGGGGAATCAGAGCTGGGGAATCAGAGGCTGGGAATCAAAGTTGGGGAATCAGAGGCAGGGAATCAGATATGGGGAAACAGGGGCGGGGAATCAGAGGCGGGGAAACAGAGGCGGGGAATCAGATATGGGGAATCAGAGGCGGGGAATTAGAGTTGGGGAATCAGAGGCGGGGAATCAGAGGCGGGGAAACAGAAGCGAGGAATCAAACACGGGGAATCAGAGGTGGGGAATCAGAGGTTGGGAATCAGAGGCAGGGAATCAGAGGCGGGGAATCAGAGGCGGGGAATCAGAGGCCGGGAATCAGATATGGGGAAACAGAGGCAGGGAATCAGAGGCGGGGAAACAGAGGCTGGGAATCAGATATGGGGAATCAGAGGTGGGGAATCAGAGGTTGGGAATCAGAGGTAGGGAATCAGAGGCTTGGAATCAGATGCAGGGAATCAGATGCGGGGAATCAGAGGCGGGGAATCAGAGCTGGGGAATCAGAAGTGGGGAATCAGAGTTGGGGAATCAGAGGCGGGGACTTAGATATTGGGAAACAGAGGCAGGGAATCAGAGGCGGGGAATCAGATATGGGGAATCAGAGATGGGGAATCAGAGGCAGGGAATCAGATGTGCGGAATCAGAGATGGGGAATCAAAGGCAGGGAATCAGAATCAGAAGCAGGGAATCAGAGGCCGGGAATCAGAGGCCGGAATCAGATGCCGGGAATAAAAGGCCGGAAATCAGAGGTGGGGAATCAGAGTCCGGGAATCAGAGATGGGGATTCAGAGGCGGGGAATGAGATATGGGGAATCAGAGGCGGGGAATCAGAGGCGGGGAAACAGAGGCGGGGAATCAGATATGGCGAATCAGAGGTGGCGAATAAAAGGCGGTGAATCAGAGATGGGGAATCAGAGGCCGGGAATCAGAGGCAGGGAATCAAACACGGGGAATCAGAGGAGGGGAATCAGAATTGGGGAATCAGAGATGGGGAATCAGAGATAGGGAATCAGAGGCAGGGAATCAGAGGCGGGGAAACAGAGGCGAGGAATCAGATATGGGGAATCAGAGGTGGCGAATCAAAGGCGTTGAATCAGAGATGGGGAATCAGAGGCGGGGAATCAGAGGCAGGGAATCAAACACGGGGAATCAAAGGCGGGGAATCAGAGCTGGGGAATCAGAGGCAGGGAATCAGATGTGCGGAATCAGAGATGGGGAATCAGAGGTGGGGAATCAGAGGCTGTGAATCAGAGATGGGGAATCAGAGGCGGGGAATCAGAGGCAGGAAATCAGACACGGGGATTCAGAGGCTGGGAATCAGACGGGGGGAATCAAAGGCTGGGAATCAGAGCTGGGGAATCAGAGGCAGGGAATCAGAGTTGGGGATTCAGAGGCGGGGAATCAGATATGGGGAAACAGAGGCGGGGAATCAGAGGCGGGCAAACAGAGGCGGGGAATTAGATATGGGGAATCAGAGGTGGGGAATCAGAGGTGGTGAATCAGAGATGGGGAATCACAGGCGGGGAATCAGAGGCAGGGAATAGAACGCGGGGAATCAGAGGCAGGGAATCAGAGTTGGGGCATCAGAGGTTGGGAATTAGATATGGGGAAACAGAGGCGGGGAATCAGAGGCGGGGAAACAGAGGCGGGAAATCAGATATGGCGAATCAGAGGTGGGGAATCAGAGGCAGGGAATCAGATGTGCGGAATCAGAGATGGGGAATCAGAGGCAGGGAATCAGAATCAGAAGCGGGGAATCAGAGGCCGGGAATCAGAGGCCGGGAATCAGATGCTGGGAATAAGAGGCCGGGAATCAGAGGTGGGGAATCAGAGTCCGGGAATCAGAGATGGGGATTCAGAGGCGGGGAATGAGATATGGAGAATCAGAGGCGGGGAATCAGAGGCGGGGAAACAGATGTGGGGAATCAGATATGTGGAATCAGAGGTGGCGAATCAAAGGCGGTGAATCAGAGATGGGGAATCAGAGGCGGGGAATCAGAGGCAGGGAATCAAACACGGGAAATCAGAGGCGGGGAATCAGAGCTGGGGAATCAGAGGCGGGGAATCAGAGTTGGGGAATCAGAGGCAGGGAATCAGATATGGGGAAACAGGGGCAGGGAATCAGAGGCGGGGAAACAGAGGCGGGGAATCAGATATGGGGAATCAGAGGTGTGGAATCAGAGGTTGGGAATCAGAGGCAGGGAATCAGAGGCGGGGAAACAGAGGCGGGGAGTCAGATATGGGGAATCAGAGGTGGCGAATCAAAGGCGGTGAAACAGAGATGGGGAATCAGGGCAGGGAATCAGAGGCAGGGAATCAAACACGGGGAATCAGAGCTGGGGAATCAGAGGCGGGGAATTAGAGTTGGGGAATCAGAGGAGGGGAATCAGAGGCGGGGAAACAGAGGCGGGGAATCAGATAAGGGGAATCAGATGTGCAGAATCGGAGATGGGGAATCAGAGGCAGGGAATCAGAGGCGGGGAATCAGAGGCGGGGAATCAGAGGCCGTGAATCAGATATGGGGAAACAGAGGTGGGGAATCAGAGGCGGGGAAACAGAGGCGGGGAATCAGATATGGGGAATCAGAGGTGGGGAATCAGAGGTTGGGAATCAGAGGCAGGGAATCAGAGGCTTGGAATCAGATGCAGGGAATCAGATGCGGGGAATCAGAGGCGGGGAATCAGAGCTGGGGAATCAGAGGTGGGGAATCAGAGTTGGGGAATCAGAGGCGGGGACTTAGATATTGGGAAACAGAGGCGGGGAATCAGAGGCGGGGAAACAGAGGGGGGTAATCAGAGGCAGGGAATCAGATGTGCGGAATCAGAGATGGGGAATCAGAGGCAGGGAATCAGAATCAGAAGCAGGGAATCAGAGGCCGGGAATCAGAGGCCGGAATCAGATGCCGGGAATAAGAGGCCGGGAATCAGAGGTGGGGAATCAGATATGGGGAATCAGAGGTGGGGAATCAGAGGTTGTGAATCAGAGATGGGAATCAGAGGCGGGGAATCAGAGGCCGGTAATCAGACGCGGGGAATCAGAGGCGGGGAATCAGAGGCGGGGAAACAGAGGCGGGGAATCAGATTTGGGGAATCAGAGGTGGCGAATCAAAGGCGGTGAATCAGAGATGGGGAATCAGAGGCCGGGAATCAGAGGCAGGGAATCAAACACGGGGAATCAGAGGCGGGGAATCAGAGCTGGGGAATCAGAGGCGGGGAATCAGAGTTGGGGAATCAGAGGCGGGGAATCAGATGCAGGGAATCAATATGGGAAATCAGAGGTGGGGAATCAGAGGCGGGGAATCAGAGGCAGGGATTCAGACGCGGGGAATCAGAGGCGGGGAATCATAGCTGGCGAATCAGAGGCGGGGAATCAGAGGTGGGGAATCAGAGGCGGGGAATCAGATATTGGGAATCAGAGGTGGGGAATCAGAGGCGGGGAAACAGAGGCGGGGAATCAGATATGGGGAATTAGAGGTGGGGAATCAGAGGTTGTGAATCAGAGATGGGGAATCAGAGGCGGGGAATCAGAGGCCGGTAATCAGACGCGGGGAGTCAGAGGCGGGGAATCAGACATGGGAAATTAGAGGCAGGGAATCAGAGTTGGGGATTCAGAGGCGGGGAATCAGATATGCGGAAACAGAGGCGGGGAATCAGAGGCGGGGAAACAGAGGCGGGGAATCAGATATAGGGAATCAGAGGTGGGGAATCAGAGGTTGGGAATCAGAGGCTGGGAATCAGAGGCTGGGAATCAGATGCATGGAATCATATGCGGGGAATCAGAGGCGGGGAATCAGAGCTGTGGAATCAGAGGTGGGGAATCAAAGTTGGGGAATAAGAGGCGGGGACTTAGATATGGGGAAACAGAGGCGGGGAATCAGAGGTGGGGAAACAGAGGCGGGGAATCAGATATGGGGAATCAGAGGTGGGGAATCAGAGGCAGGGAATTAGATGTGCGGAATCAGAGGTGGCGAATCAGAGGCAGGGAATCAGAATCAGAAGCAGGGAATCAGAGGCCGGGAATCAGAGGCCGGAATCAGATGACGGGAATAAGAGGCCGGGAATCAGAGGTGGGGAATCAGAGTCCGGGAATCAGAGATGCGGAATCAGAGGCGGGGAATGAGATATGGGGAATCAGAGGCGGGGAATCAGAGGCGGGGAAACAGAGGCGGGGAATCAGACATGGGGAATCAGAGGTGTGGAATCAGAGGTTGGGAATCAGAGGTTGGGAATCAGAGGCAGGGAATCAGAGGCTTGGATTCAGTTGCAGGGAATCAGATGCGGGGAATCAGAGGCGGGGAATCAGAGCTGGGGAATCAGAGGTGGGGAATCAGAGTTGGGGAATCAGAGGCAGGGACTTAGATATTGGGAAACAGAGGCGGGGAATCAAAGGCGGGGAAACAGAGGCGGGGAATCAGATATGGGGAATCAGAGGTAGGGAATCAGAGGCAGGGAATCAGATGTGCGGAATCAGAGATGGGGAATCAGAGGCAGGGAATCAGAATCAGAAGCAGGGAATCAGAGGCCGGGAATCTGAGGCCGGAATCAGATGCCGGGAATAAGAGGCCGGGAATCAGAGGTGGGGAATCAGAGTCCGGGAATCAGAGATGGGGATTTAGAGGCGGGGAATGAGATATGGGGAATCAGAGGCGGGGAATCAGAGGCGGGGAAACAGAGGCGGGGAATCAGATATGGGGAATCAGAGGTTGCGAATCAAAGGCGGTGAATCAGAGATGGGGAATCAGAGGCCGGGAATCAGAGCTGGGGAATCAGAGGCGGGGAATCAGAGGCCTGGAATCAGATGCTGGGAATAAGAGGCCGGGAATCAGAGGTTGGGAATCAGAGTCCGGGAATCAGAGATGGGGATTCAGAGGCGGGGAATGAGATGTGGAGAATCAGAGGCGGGGAATCAGAGGCGGGGAAACAGAGGTGGGCAATCAGATATGGGGAATCAGAGGTGGCGAATCAAAGGCGGTGAATCAGAGATGTGGAATCAGAGGCGGGGAATCACAGGCAGGGAATCAAACACGGGGAATCAGAGGTGGGAAATCAGAGCTGGGGAATCAGAGGCGGGGAATCAGAGTTGGGGAATCAGAGGCGGGGAATCAGATATGGGGAAACAGAGGTGGGGAATCAGAGGCAGGGAAACAGAGGTGGGGAATCAGATATGGGGAATCGGAGGTGGGGAATCAGAGGTTGGGAAACAGAGGCAGACAATCAGAGGCGGGGAGTCAGAGGCGGGGAATCAGAGGCAGGGAATCAGATGTGCGGAATCAGAGATGGGGAATCAGAGGCAGCGAATCAGAGGCGGGGAACCAGAGGCGGGGAATCAGAGGCCGGGAATCAGAGGCCGGGAATGAGAGGCCGGGAATCAGAGGCCGGGAATCAGAGATGGCGAATCAGAGGCGGGGAATCAAACACGGGGAATCAGATCTGGGGAATCAGAGGCGGGGAATCAGATATGGGGAAGCAGAGGCGGGGAATCAGAGGCGGGGAATCAGAGGCGCAGAAACAGAGGCGGGGCATCAGATATGGGGAATCAGAGGTGGGGAATCAGGGGCGGGGTATCAGAGGCTGGGTATCAGACACGGGGATTCAGAGGCGGGGAATCAGAGATGGGAATCAGAGGCGGGGAATCAGAGGCAGGGAATCAGATGTGCGGAATCAGAGATGGGGAATCAGAGACAGCGAATCAGAGGCGGGGAACCTGAGGCGGGGAAACAGAGTTGGGGAATCAGATATGGGGAATCAGAGGTGGGGAATCAGAGGTTGGGAAACAGAGGCAGGGAATCAGAGGCGGGGAGTCAGAGGCGGGGAATCAGAGGCAGGGAATCAGATGTGCGGAATCAGAGATGGGGAATCAGAGGCAGCGAATCAGAGGCGGGGAACCAGAGGCGGGGAATCAGAGGCCGGGAATCAGAGGCCGGGAATGAGAGGCCGGGAATCAGAGGTCGGGAATCAGAGATGGGGAATCAGACGCGGGGAATCAAACACGGGGAATCAGATCTGGGGAATCAGAGGCGGGGAATCAGAGTTGGGGAATCAGAGGCGGCGAATCTGATATGGGGAAACAGAGGCGGGGAATCAGAGGCGGGGAATCAGAGGCGCAGAAACAGGGGCGGGGTATCAGATATGGGGAATCAGAGGTGGGGAATCAGGGGCGGGGTATCAGAGGCTGGGTATCAGACACGCGGATTCAGAGGTGGGGAATCAGAGATGGGGAATCAGAGGCGGGGAATCAGAGGCAGGGAATCAGATGTGCGGAATCAGAGATGGGGAATCAGAGGCAGCGAATCAGAGGCGGGGAACCAGAGGCGGGCATTCAGAGGTGGGGAATCAGATATGGGGAATCAGAGGTTGGGAAACAGAGGCAGGGAATCAGAGGCGGGGTGTCAGAGGCGGGGAATCAGAGGCAGGGAATCAGATGTGCGGAATCAGAGATGGGGAATCAGAAGCAGCGAATCAGAGGCGGGGAACCAGAGGCGGGGATTCAGAGGCGTGGAATCAGATATGGGGAAACAGAGGCGGGGAATTAGAGGCGGGCAAACAGAGGCGGGGAATCAGATATGGGGAATCAGAGGTGGGGAATCAGAGGTTGTGAATCAGAGATGGGGAATCACAGGCGGGAAATCAGAGGCAGGGAATCAGAGCTGGGGAATCAGAGGCGGGGAATCAGAGCTGGGGAATCAGAGGCAGGGAATCAGAGTTGGGGATTCAGAGGCGGGAAATCAGAGCTGGGGAATCAGAGGCGGGGAATCAGAGGCAGGGAATCAGAGGCGGGGAATCAGAGGCAGGGAATCAGATATGGGGATTCAGAGGTGGGGAATCAGAGGTTGGGAATCAGAGGCAGGGAATCGGAGGCGGGGAATCAGAGGCAGGGAATCAGATGTGGGGAATCAGAGGCGGGGAATCAGAGTTGGGGAATCAGAGTCGGTGAATCAGAGTTTGGGAATCAGAGGCGGGGAATTAGATATGGGGAAACAGAGGCGGGGAATCAGATATGGGGAATCAGAGGCAGGGAATCAGAGGCGCGGAAAGAGAGGCGGGGAATCAGATATGGGGAATCAGAGGTGGGGAATCAGATATGGGGAAACAGAGGCGGGGAATCAGAGGCGGGGAATCAGATATGGGGAATCAGATATGGGGAATCAGAGGCGGGGAATCAGAGGCGAGGAAAGAGAGGCGGGGAATCAGATATGGGGAATCAGAGGTGGGGAATCAGATATGGGGAAACAGAGGCGGGGAATCAGAGGCGGGGAAACAGAGGCGGGGAATTTGATATGGGGAATCAGAGGTGGCGAATGAAAGGCGGTGAATCAGAGATGGGGAATCAGAGGCGGGGAATCAGAGGCAGGGAATCAAACACGGGGAATCAGAGGAGGGGAATCAGAGCTGGGGAATCAGAGGCGGGGTATCAGAGTTGGGGAATCAGAGGCGGGATATCAGATATGGGGAAACAGAGGTGGGGAATCAGAGGCAGGGAAACAGAGGTGGGGAATCAGATATGGGGAATCAGAGGTGGGGAATCAGAGGTTGGGAAACAGAGGCAGGGAATCAGAGGCGGGGAGTCAGAGGCGGGGAATCAGAGGCAGGGAATCAGATGTGCGGAATCAGAGATGGGGAATCAGAGGCAGCGAATCAGAGGCGGGGAACCAGAGGCGGGGAATCAGAGGCGGAGAATCAGAGCCTGGGAATCAGAGGCGGGGAATCAGAGGCGGGGAAACAGAGGCGGGGAAACAGATATGGGGACTCAGAGGTGGGGAATCTGAGGTTGGGAATCAGAGGCAGGGAATCAGAGGCAGGGAATCAGAGGCAGGGAATCAGAGTTGGGGATTCAGAGGCGGGAATCAGAGCTGGGGAATCAGAGGCGGGGAATCAGAGGCAGGGAATCAGAGGCGGGGAATCAGAGGCAGGGAATCAGATATGGGGATTCAGAGGTGGGGAATCAGAGGTTGGGAATCAGATGTGCGGAATCAGAGATGGGGAATCAGAGACAGCGAATCAGAGGCGGGGAACCTGAGGCGGGGAAACAGAGTTGGGGAATCAGATATGGGGAATCAGAGGTGGGGAATCAGAGGTTGGGAAACAGAGGCAGGGAATCAGAGGCGGGGAGTCAGAGGCGGGGAATCAGAGGCAGGGAATCAGATGTGCGGAATCAGAGATGGGGAATCAGAGGCAGCGAATCAGAGGCGGGGAACCAGAGGCGGGGAATCAGAGGCCGGGAATCAGAGGCCGGGAATGAGAGGCCGGGAATCAGAGGTCGGGAATCAGAGATGGGGAATCAGACGCGGGGAATCAAACACGGGGAATCAGATCTGGGGAATCAGAGGCGGGGAATCAGAGTTGGGGAATCAGAGGCGGCGAATCTGATATGGGGAAACAGAGGCGGGGAATCAGAGGCGGGGAATCAGAGGCGCAGAAACAGGGGCGGGGTATCAGATATGGGGAATCAGAGGTGGGGAATCAGGGGCGGGGTATCAGAGGCTGGGTATCAGACACGCGGATTCAGAGGTGGGGAATCAGAGATGGGGAATCAGAGGCGGGGAATCAGAGGCAGGGAATCAGATGTGCGGAATCAGAGATGGGGAATCAGAGGCAGCGAATCAGAGGCGGGGAACCAGAGGCGGGCATTCAGAGGTGGGGAATCAGATATGGGGAATCAGAGGTTGGGAAACAGAGGCAGGGAATCAGAGGCGGGGTGTCAGAGGCGGGGAATCAGAGGCAGGGAATCAGATGTGCGGAATCAGAGATGGGGAATCAGAAGCAGCGAATCAGAGGCGGGGAACCAGAGGCGGGGATTCAGAGGCGTGGAATCAGATATGGGGAAACAGAGGCGGGGAATTAGAGGCGGGCAAACAGAGGCGGGGAATCAGATATGGGGAATCAGAGGTGGGGAATCAGAGGTTGTGAATCAGAGATGGGGAATCACAGGCGGGAAATCAGAGGCAGGGAATCAGAGCTGGGGAATCAGAGGCGGGGAATCAGAGCTGGGGAATCAGAGGCAGGGAATCAGAGTTGGGGATTCAGAGGCGGGAAATCAGAGCTGGGGAATCAGAGGCGGGGAATCAGAGGCAGGGAATCAGAGGCGGGGAATCAGAGGCAGGGAATCAGATATGGGGATTCAGAGGTGGGGAATCAGAGGTTGGGAATCAGAGGCAGGGAATCGGAGGCGGGGAATCAGAGGCAGGGAATCAGATGTGGGGAATCAGAGGCGGGGAATCAGAGTTGGGGAATCAGAGTCGGTGAATCAGAGTTTGGGAATCAGAGGCGGGGAATTAGATATGGGGAAACAGAGGCGGGGAATCAGATATGGGGAATCAGAGGCAGGGAATCAGAGGCGCGGAAAGAGAGGCGGGGAATCAGATATGGGGAATCAGAGGTGGGGAATCAGCTATGGGGAAACAGAGGCGGGGAATCAGAGGCGGGGAATCAGATATGGGGAATCAGATATGGGGAATCAGAGGCGGGGAATCAGAGGCGAGGAAAGAGAGGCGGGGAATCAGATATGGGGAATCAGAGGTGGGGAATCAGATATGGGGAAACAGAGGCGGGGAATCAGAGGCGGGGAAACAGAGGCGGGGAATTTGATATGGGGAATCAGAGGTGGCGAATGAAAGGCGGTGAATCAGAGATGGGGAATCAGAGGCGGGGAATCAGAGGCAGGGAATCAAACACGGGGAATCAGAGGAGGGGAATCAGAGCTGGGGAATCAGAGGCGGGGTATCAGAGTTGGGGAATCAGAGGCGGGATATCAGATATGGGGAAACAGAGGTGGGGAATCAGAGGCAGGGAAACAGAGGTGGGGAATCAGATATGGGGAATCAGAGGTGGGGAATCAGAGGTTGGGAAACAGAGGCAGGGAATCAGAGGCGGGGAGTCAGAGGCGGGGAATCAGAGGCAGGGAATCAGATGTGCGGATTCAGAGATGGGGAATCAGAGGCAGCGAATCAGAGGCGGGGAACCAGAGGCGGGGAATCAGAGGCGGAGAATCAGAGCCTGGGAATCAGAGGCGGGGAATCAGAGGCGGGGAAACAGAGGCGGGGAAACAGATATGGGGACTCAGAGGTGGGGAATCTGAGGTTGGGAATCAGAGGCAGGGAATCAGAGGCAGGGAATCAGAGGCAGGGAATCAGAGTTGGGGATTCAGAGGCGGGAATCAGAGCTGGGGAATCAGAGGCGGGGAATCAGAGGCAGGGAATCAGAGGCGGGGAATCAGAGGCAGGGAATCAGATATGGGGATTCAGAGGTGGGGAATCAGAGGTTGGGAATCAGAGGTGGGGATCAGAGTCGGGGAATCAGAGGCAGGGAATCAGATGTGCGGAATCAGAGATGGGGAATCAGAGGTGGGGAATCAGAGGCTGTGAATCAGAGATGGGGAATCAGAGGTGGGGAATCAGAGGCAGGAAATCAGACACGAGGATTCAGAGGCTGGGAATAAGACGGGGGGAATCAAAGGCGGGGAATCAGAGCTGGGGAATCAGAGGCAGGGAATCAGAGTTGGGGATTCAGAGGCGGGGAATCAGATATGGGGAAACAGAGGCGGGGAATCAGAGGCGGGCAAACAGAGGCGGGGAATTAGATATGGGGAATCAGAGGTGGGGAATCAGAGGTGGTGAATCAGAGATGGGGAATCACAGGCGGGGAATCAGAGGCAGGGAATAGAACGCGGGGAATCAGAGGCAGGGAATCAGAGTTGGGGCATCAGAGGTTGGGAATTAGATATGGGGAAACAGAGGCGGGGAATCAGAGGCGGGGAAACAGAGGCGGGAAGTCAGATATGGGTAATCAGAGGTGGGGAATCAGAGGCAGGGAATCAGATGTGCGGAATCAGAGATGGGGAATCAGAGGCAGGGAATCAGAATCAGAAGCAGGGAATCAGAGGCCGGGAATCAGAGGCCGGAATCAGATGACGGGAATAAGAGGCCGGGAATCAGAGGTGGGGAATCAGAGTCCGGGAATCAGAGATGCGGAATCAGAGGCGGGGAATGAGATATGGGGAATCAGAGGCGGGGAATCAGAGGCGGGGAAACAGAGGCGGGGAATCAGACATGGGGAATCAGAGGTGTGGAATCAGAGGTTGGGAATCAGAGGTTGGGAATCAGAGGCAGGGAATCAGAGGCTTGGATTCAGTTGCAGGGAATCAGATGCGGGGAATCAGAGGCGGGGAATCAGAGCTGGGGAATCAGAGGTGGGGAATCAGAGTTGGGGAATCAGAGGCAGGGACTTAGATATTGGGAAACAGAGGCGGGGAATCAAAGGCGGGGAAACAGAGGCGGGGAATCAGATATGGGGAATCAGAGGTAGGGAATCAGAGGCAGGGAATCAGATGTGCGGAATCAGAGATGGGGAATCAGAGGCAGGGAATCAGAATCAGAAGCAGGGAATCAGAGGCCGGGAATCTGAGGCCGGAATCAGATGCCGGGAATAAGAGGCCGGGAATCAGAGGTGGGGAATCAGAGTCCGGGAATCAGAGATGGGGATTTAGAGGCGGGGAATGAGATATGGGGAATCAGAGGCGGGGAATCAGAGGCGGGGAAACAGAGGCGGGGAATCAGATATGGGGAATCAGAGGTTGCGAATCAAAGGCGGTGAATCAGAGATGGGGAATCAGAGGCCGGGAATCAGAGCTGGGGAATCAGAGGCGGGGAATCAGAGGCCTGGAATCAGATGCTGGGAATAAGAGGCCGGGAATCAGAGGTTGGGAATCAGAGTCCGGGAATCAGAGATGGGGATTCAGAGGCGGGGAATGAGATGTGGAGAATCAGAGGCGGGGAATCAGAGGCGGGGAAACAGAGGTGGGCAATCAGATATGGGGAATCAGAGGTGGCGAATCAAAGGCGGTGAATCAGAGATGTGGAATCAGAGGCGGGGAATCACAGGCAGGGAATCAAACACGGGGAATCAGAGGTGGGAAATCAGAGCTGGGGAATCAGAGGCGGGGAATCAGAGTTGGGGAATCAGAGGCGGGGAATCAGATATGGGGAAACAGAGGTGGGGAATCAGAGGCAGGGAAACAGAGGTGGGGAATCAGATATGGGGAATCGGAGGTGGGGAATCAGAGGTTGGGAAACAGAGGCAGACAATCAGAGGCGGGGAGTCAGAGGCGGGGAATCAGAGGCAGGGAATCAGATGTGCGGAATCAGAGATGGGGAATCAGAGGCAGCGAATCAGAGGCGGGGAACCAGAGGCGGGGAATCAGAGGCCGGGAATCAGAGGCCGGGAATGAGAGGCCGGGAATCAGAGGCCGGGAATCAGAGATGGCGAATCAGAGGCGGGGAATCAAACACGGGGAATCAGATCTGGGGAATCAGAGGCGGGGAATCAGATATGGGGAAGCAGAGGCGGGGAATCAGAGGCGGGGAATCAGAGGCGCAGAAACAGAGGCGGGGCATCAGATATGGGGAATCAGAGGTGGGGAATCAGGGGCGGGGTATCAGAGGCTGGGTATCAGACACGGGGATTCAGAGGCGGGGAATCAGAGATGGGAATCAGAGGCGGGGAATCAGAGGCAGGGAATCAGATGTGCGGAATCAGAGATGGGGAATCAGAGACAGCGAATCAGAGGCGGGGAACCTGAGGCGGGGAAACAGAGTTGGGGAATCAGATATGGGGAATCAGAGGTGGGGAATCAGAGGTTGGGAAACAGAGGCAGGGAATCAGAGGCGGGGAGTCAGAGGCGGGGAATCAGAGGCAGGGAATCAGATGTGCGGAATCAGAGATGGGGAATCAGAGGCAGCGAATCAGAGGCGGGGAACCAGAGGCGGGGAATCAGAGGCCGGGAATCAGAGGCCGGGAATGAGAGGCCGGGAATCAGAGGTCGGGAATCAGAGATGGGGAATCAGACGCGGGGAATCAAACACGGGGAATCAGATCTGGGGAATCAGAGGCGGGGAATCAGAGTTGGGGAATCAGAGGCGGCGAATCTGATATGGGGAAACAGAGGCGGGGAATCAGAGGCGGGGAATCAGAGGCGCAGAAACAGGGGCGGGGTATCAGATATGGGGAATCAGAGGTGGGGAATCAGGGGCGGGGTATCAGAGGCTGGGTATCAGACACGCGGATTCAGAGGTGGGGAATCAGAGATGGGGAATCAGAGGCGGGGAATCAGAGGCAGGGAATCAGATGTGCGGAATCAGAGATGGGGAATCAGAGGCAGCGAATCAGAGGCGGGGAACCAGAGGCGGGCATTCAGAGGTGGGGAATCAGATATGGGGAATCAGAGGTTGGGAAACAGAGGCAGGGAATCAGAGGCGGGGTGTCAGAGGCGGGGAATCAGAGGCAGGGAATCAGATGTGCGGAATCAGAGATGGGGAATCAGAAGCAGCGAATCAGAGGCGGGGAACCAGAGGCGGGGATTCAGAGGCGTGGAATCAGATATGGGGAAACAGAGGCGGGGAATTAGAGGCGGGCAAACAGAGGCGGGGAATCAGATATGGGGAATCAGAGGTGGGGAATCAGAGGTTGTGAATCAGAGATGGGGAATCACAGGCGGGAAATCAGAGGCAGGGAATCAGAGCTGGGGAATCAGAGGCGGGGAATCAGAGCTGGGGAATCAGAGGCAGGGAATCAGAGTTGGGGATTCAGAGGCGGGAAATCAGAGCTGGGGAATCAGAGGCGGGGAATCAGAGGCAGGGAATCAGAGGCGGGGAATCAGAGGCAGGGAATCAGATATGGGGATTCAGAGGTGGGGAATCAGAGGTTGGGAATCAGAGGCAGGGAATCGGAGGCGGGGAATCAGAGGCAGGGAATCAGATGTGGGGAATCAGAGGCGGGGAATCAGAGTTGGGGAATCAGAGTCGGTGAATCAGAGTTTGGGAATCAGAGGCGGGGAATTAGATATGGGGAAACAGAGGCGGGGAATCAGATATGGGGAATCAGAGGCAGGGAATCAGAGGCGCGGAAAGAGAGGCGGGGAATCAGATATGGGGAATCAGAGGTGGGGAATCAGATATGGGGAAACAGAGGCGGGGAATCAGAGGCGGGGAATCAGATATGGGGAATCAGATATGGGGAATCAGAGGCGGGGAATCAGAGGCGAGGAAAGAGAGGCGGGGAATCAGATATGGGGAATCAGAGGTGGGGAATCAGATATGGGGAAACAGAGGCGGGGAATCAGAGGCGGGGAAACAGAGGCGGGGAATTTGATATGGGGAATCAGAGGTGGCGAATGAAAGGCGGTGAATCAGAGATGGGGAATCAGAGGCGGGGAATCAGAGGCAGGGAATCAAACACGGGGAATCAGAGGAGGGGAATCAGAGCTGGGGAATCAGAGGCGGGGTATCAGAGTTGGGGAATCAGAGGCGGGATATCAGATATGGGGAAACAGAGGTGGGGAATCAGAGGCAGGGAAACAGAGGTGGGGAATCAGATATGGGGAATCAGAGGTGGGGAATCAGAGGTTGGGAAACAGAGGCAGGGAATCAGAGGCGGGGAGTCAGAGGCGGGGAATCAGAGGCAGGGAATCAGATGTGCGGAATCAGAGATGGGGAATCAGAGGCAGCGAATCAGAGGCGGGGAACCAGAGGCGGGGAATCAGAGGCGGAGAATCAGAGCCTGGGAATCAGAGGCGGGGAATCAGAGGCGGGGAAACAGAGGCGGGGAAACAGATATGGGGACTCAGAGGTGGGGAATCTGAGGTTGGGAATCAGAGGCAGGGAATCAGAGGCAGGGAATCAGAGGCAGGGAATCAGAGTTGGGGATTCAGAGGCGGGAATCAGAGCTGGGGAATCAGAGGCGGGGAATCAGAGGCAGGGAATCAGAGGCGGGGAATCAGAGGCAGGGAATCAGATATGGGGATTCAGAGGTGGGGAATCAGAGGTTGGGAATCAGATGTGCGGAATCAGAGATGGGGAATCAGAGACAGCGAATCAGAGGCGGGGAACCTGAGGCGGGGAAACAGAGTTGGGGAATCAGATATGGGGAATCAGAGGTGGGGAATCAGAGGTTGGGAAACAGAGGCAGGGAATCAGAGGCGGGGAGTCAGAGGCGGGGAATCAGAGGCAGGGAATCAGATGTGCGGAATCAGAGATGGGGAATCAGAGGCAGCGAATCAGAGGCGGGGAACCAGAGGCGGGGAATCAGAGGCCGGGAATCAGAGGCCGGGAATGAGAGGCCGGGAATCAGAGGTCGGGAATCAGAGATGGGGAATCAGACGCGGGGAATCAAACACGGGGAATCAGATCTGGGGAATCAGAGGCGGGGAATCAGAGTTGGGGAATCAGAGGCGGCGAATCTGATATGGGGAAACAGAGGCGGGGAATCAGAGGCGGGGAATCAGAGGCGCAGAAACAGGGGCGGGGTATCAGATATGGGGAATCAGAGGTGGGGAATCAGGGGCGGGGTATCAGAGGCTGGGTATCAGACACGCGGATTCAGAGGTGGGGAATCAGAGATGGGGAATCAGAGGCGGGGAATCAGAGGCAGGGAATCAGATGTGCGGAATCAGAGATGGGGAATCAGAGGCAGCGAATCAGAGGCGGGGAACCAGAGGCGGGCATTCAGAGGTGGGGAATCAGATATGGGGAATCAGAGGTTGGGAAACAGAGGCAGGGAATCAGAGGCGGGGTGTCAGAGGCGGGGAATCAGAGGCAGGGAATCAGATGTGCGGAATCAGAGATGGGGAATCAGAAGCAGCGAATCAGAGGCGGGGAACCAGAGGCGGGGATTCAGAGGCGTGGAATCAGATATGGGGAAACAGAGGCGGGGAATTAGAGGCGGGCAAACAGAGGCGGGGAATCAGATATGGGGAATCAGAGGTGGGGAATCAGAGGTTGTGAATCAGAGATGGGGAATCACAGGCGGGAAATCAGAGGCAGGGAATCAGAGCTGGGGAATCAGAGGCGGGGAATCAGAGCTGGGGAATCAGAGGCAGGGAATCAGAGTTGGGGATTCAGAGGCGGGAAATCAGAGCTGGGGAATCAGAGGCGGGGAATCAGAGGCAGGGAATCAGAGGCGGGGAATCAGAGGCAGGGAATCAGATATGGGGATTCAGAGGTGGGGAATCAGAGGTTGGGAATCAGAGGCAGGGAATCGGAGGCGGGGAATCAGAGGCAGGGAATCAGATGTGGGGAATCAGAGGCGGGGAATCAGAGTTGGGGAATCAGAGTCGGTGAATCAGAGTTTGGGAATCAGAGGCGGGGAATTAGATATGGGGAAACAGAGGCGGGGAATCAGATATGGGGAATCAGAGGCAGGGAATCAGAGGCGCGGAAAGAGAGGCGGGGAATCAGATATGGGGAATCAGAGGTGGGGAATCAGCTATGGGGAAACAGAGGCGGGGAATCAGAGGCGGGGAATCAGATATGGGGAATCAGATATGGGGAATCAGAGGCGGGGAATCAGAGGCGAGGAAAGAGAGGCGGGGAATCAGATATGGGGAATCAGAGGTGGGGAATCAGATATGGGGAAACAGAGGCGGGGAATCAGAGGCGGGGAAACAGAGGCGGGGAATTTGATATGGGGAATCAGAGGTGGCGAATGAAAGGCGGTGAATCAGAGATGGGGAATCAGAGGCGGGGAATCAGAGGCAGGGAATCAAACACGGGGAATCAGAGGAGGGGAATCAGAGCTGGGGAATCAGAGGCGGGGTATCAGAGTTGGGGAATCAGAGGCGGGATATCAGATATGGGGAAACAGAGGTGGGGAATCAGAGGCAGGGAAACAGAGGTGGGGAATCAGATATGGGGAATCAGAGGTGGGGAATCAGAGGTTGGGAAACAGAGGCAGGGAATCAGAGGCGGGGAGTCAGAGGCGGGGAATCAGAGGCAGGGAATCAGATGTGCGGATTCAGAGATGGGGAATCAGAGGCAGCGAATCAGAGGCGGGGAACCAGAGGCGGGGAATCAGAGGCGGAGAATCAGAGCCTGGGAATCAGAGGCGGGGAATCAGAGGCGGGGAAACAGAGGCGGGGAAACAGATATGGGGACTCAGAGGTGGGGAATCTGAGGTTGGGAATCAGAGGCAGGGAATCAGAGGCAGGGAATCAGAGGCAGGGAATCAGAGTTGGGGATTCAGAGGCGGGAATCAGAGCTGGGGAATCAGAGGCGGGGAATCAGAGGCAGGGAATCAGAGGCGGGGAATCAGAGGCAGGGAATCAGATATGGGGATTCAGAGGTGGGGAATCAGAGGTTGGGAATCAGAGGTGGGGATCAGAGTCGGGGAATCAGAGGCAGGGAATCAGATGTGCGGAATCAGAGATGGGGAATCAGAGGTGGGGAATCAGAGGCTGTGAATCAGAGATGGGGAATCAGAGGTGGGGAATCAGAGGCAGGAAATCAGACACGAGGATTCAGAGGCTGGGAATAAGACGGGGGGAATCAAAGGCGGGGAATCAGAGCTGGGGAATCAGAGGCAGGGAATCAGAGTTGGGGATTCAGAGGCGGGGAATCAGATATGGGGAAACAGAGGCGGGGAATCAGAGGCGGGCAAACAGAGGCGGGGAATTAGATATGGGGAATCAGAGGTGGGGAATCAGAGGTGGTGAATCAGAGATGGGGAATCACAGGCGGGGAATCAGAGGCAGGGAATAGAACGCGGGGAATCAGAGGCAGGGAATCAGAGTTGGGGCATCAGAGGTTGGGAATTAGATATGGGGAAACAGAGGCGGGGAATCAGAGGCGGGGAAACAGAGGTGGGAAGTCAGATATGGGTAATCAGAGGTGGGGAATCAGAGGCAGGGAATCAGATGTGCGGAATCAGAGATGGGGAATCAGAGGCAGGGAATCAGAATCAGAAGCGGGGAATCAGAGGCCGGGAATCAGAGGCCGGGAATCAGATGCTGGGAATTAGAGGCCGGGAATCAGAGGTGGAGAATCAGAGTCCGGGAATCAGAGATGGGGATTCAGAGGCGGGGAATGAGATATGGAGAATCAGAGGCGGGGAATCAGAGGCGGGGAAACAGAGGTGGGGAATCATATATGTGGAATCAGAGGTGGCGAATCAAAGGCGGTGAATCAGAGATGGGGAATCAGAGGCGGGGAATCAGAGGCAGGGAATCAAACACGGGAAATCAGAGGCGGGGAATCAGAGCTGGGGAATCAGAGGCGGGGAATCTGAGTTGGGGAATCAGAGGCAGGGAATCAGATATGGGGAAACAGGGGCAGGGAATCAGAGGCGGGGAAACAGAGGCGGGGAATCAGATATGGGGAATCAGAGGTTGGGAATCAGAGGCAGGGAATCAGAGGCGGGGAAACAGAGGCGGGGAATCAGATATGGGGAATCAGAGGTGGCGAATCAAAGGCGGTGAAACAGAGATGGGGAATCAGGGCAGGGAATCAGAGGCAGGGAATCAAACACGGGGAATCAGAGCTTGGGAATCAGAGGCGGGAAATTAGAGTTGGGGAATCAGAGGAGGGGAATCAGAGGCGGGGAAACAGAGGCGGGGAATCAGATATGGGGAATCAGAGGTGGGGAATCAGAGGTTGGGAATCAGAGGCAGGGAATCAGAGGCGGGGAATCAGAGGCGGGGAATCAGAGGCAGGGAATCAGATGTGCGGAATCGGAGATGGGGAATCAGAGGCAGGGAATCAGAGGCGGGGAATCAGAAGCGGGGAATCAGAGGCCGGGAATCAGATATTGGGAAACAGAGGTGGGGAATCAGAGGCGGGGAAACAGAGGCGGGGAATCAGATATGGGGAAGCAGAGGTGGGGAATCAGAGGTTGGGAATCAGAGGCAGGGAATCAGAGGCTTGGAATCAGATGCAGGGAATCAGATGCGGGGAATCATAGGCTTGGAATCAGAGCTGGGGAATCAGAGGTGGGGAATCAGAGTTGGGGAATCAGAGGCGGGGACTTAGATATTGGGAAACAGAGGCGGGGAATCAGAGGCGGGGAAACAGAGGGGGGTAATCAGAGGCAGGGAATCAGATGTGCGGAATCAGAGATGGGGAATCAGAGGCAGGGAATCAGAATCAGAAGCAGGGAATCAGAGGCCGGGAATCAGAGGCCGGAATCAGATGCCGGGAATAAGAGGCCGGGAATCAGAGGTGGGGAATCAGAGTCCGGGAATCAGAGATGGGGAATCAGAGGCGGGGAATGAGATATGGGGAATCAGAGGCGGGGAATCAGAGGCGGGGAAACAGAGGCGGGGAATCAGATTTGGGGAATCAGAGGTGGCGAATCAAAGGCGGTGAATCAGAGATGGGGAATCAGAGGCCGGGAATCAGAGGCAGGGAATCAAACACGGGGAATCAGAGGCGGGGAATCAGAGCTGGGGAATCAGAGGCGGGGAATCAGAGTTGGGGAATCAGAGGCGGGGAATCAGACGCAGGGAATCAATATGGAAAATCAGAGGTGGGGAATCAGAGGTTGGGAATCAGAGGAAGGGAATCAGAGGCGAGGAATCAGAGCTGGGGAATCAGAGGCGGGGAATCAGAATTGGGGAATCAGAGATGGGGAATCAGAGATGGGGAATCAGAGGCGGGGAATCAGACGCGGGGAATCAGCGGTGGTGAATCAGAGATGTGGAATCAGAGGCGGGGAATCAGAGGCAGGAAATCAGACGCGGGGAATCAGAGGCGGGGAATCATAGCTGGCGAATCAGAGGCGGGGAATCAGAGGTGGGGAATCAGAGGCGGGGAATCAGATATTGGGAATCAGAGGTGGGGAATCAGAGGCGGGGAAACAGAGGCGGGGAATCAGATATGGGGAATCAGAGGTGGGGAATCAGAGGTTGTGAATCAGAGATGGGGAATCAGAGGCGGGGAATCAGAGGCCGGTAATCAGACGCGGGGAATCAGAGGCGGGGAATCAGACATGGGAAATTAGAGACAGGGAATCAGAGTTGGGGATTCAGAGGCGGGGAATCAGATATGGGGAAACAGAGGCGGGGAATCAGAGGCGGGCAAATAGAGGCGGGGATCAGATACGGGGAAACAGAGGCGGGGAATCAGAGGCGGGGAAACAGAGGCGGGGAATCAGATATGGGGAATCAGAGGTGGGGAATCAGACGCAGGGAATCATTATGGGAAATCAGAGGTGGGGAATCAGAGGTTGGGAATCAGAGGAAGAGAATCAGAGGCGAGGAATCAGAGCTGGGGAATCAGAGGCGGGGAATCAGAATTGGGGAATCAGAGATGGGGAATCAGAGATGGGGAATCAGAGGCGGGGAATCAGACGCGGGGAATCAGCGGTGGTGAATCAGAGATGTGGAATCAGAGGCGGGGAATCAGAGGCAGGGAATCAGACGCGGGGAATCATAGGCGGGGAATCAGAATTGGTGAATCAGAGATGTGGAATCAGAGGCGGGGAATCAGAGGCAGGGAATCAAACACGGGGAATCAGAGGAGGGGAAGCAGAATTGGGGAATCAGAGATGGGGAATCAGAGATGGGGAATCAGAGGCAGGGAATCAGAGGCGGGGAAACAGAGGCGAGGAATCAGATATGGGGAATCAGAGGTGGCGAATCAAAGGCGTTGAATCAGAGATGGGGAATCAGAGGCGGGGAATCAGAGGCAGGGAATCAAACACGGGGAATCAAAGGCGGGGAATCAGAGCTGGGGAATCAGAGGCAGGGAATCAGATGTGCGGAATCAGAGATGGGGAATCAGAGGTGGGGAATCAGAGGCTGTGAATCAGAGATGGGGAATCAGAGGCGGGGAATCAGAGGCAGGAAATCAGACACGGGGATTCAGAGGCTGGGAATCAGACGGGGGGAATCAAAGGCTGGGAATCAGAGCTGGGGAATCAGAGGCAGGGAATCAGAGTTGGGGATTCAGAGGCGGGGAATCAGATATGGGGAAACAGAGGCGGGGAATCAGAGGCGGGCAAACAGAGGCGGGGAATTAGATATGGGGAATCAGAGGTGGGGAATCAGAGGTGGTGAATCAGAGATGGGGAATCACAGGCGGGGAATCAGAGGCAGGGAATAGAACGCGGGGAATCAGAGGCAGGGAATCAGAGTTGGGGCATCAGAGGTTGGGAATTAGATATGGGGAAACAGAGGCGGGGAATCAGAGGTGGGGAAACAGAGGCGGGAAATCAGATATGGGGAATCAGAGGTGGGGAATCAGAGGCAGGGAATCAGATGTGCGGAATCAGAGATGGGGAATCAGAGGCAGGGAATCAGAATCAGAAGCGGGGAATCAGAGGCCGGGAATCAGAGGCCGGGAATCAGATGCTGGGAATAAGAGGCCGGGAATCAGAGGTGGGGAATCAGAGTCCGGGAATCAGAGATGGGGATTCAGAGGCGGGGAATGAGATATGGAGAATCAGAGGCGGGGAATCAGAGGCGGGGAAACAGATGTGGGGAATCAGATATGTGGAATCAGAGGTGGCGAATCAAAGGCGGTGAATCAGAGATGGGGAATCAGAGGCGGGGAATCAGAGGCAGGGAATCAAACACGGGAAATCAGAGGCGGGGAATCAGAGCTGGGGAATCAGAGGCGGGGAATCAGAGTTGGGGAATCAGAGGCAGGGAATCAGATATGGGGAAACAGGGGCAGGGAATCAGAGGCGGGGAAACAGAGGCGGGGAATCAGATATGGGGAATCAGAGGTGTGGAATCAGAGGTTGGGAATCAGAGGCAGGGAATCAGAGGCGGGGAAACAGAGGCGGGGAGTCAGATATGGGGAATCAGAGGTGGCGAATCAAAGGCGGTGAAACAGAGATGGGGAATCAGGGCAGGGAATCAGAGGCAGGGAATCAAACACGGGGAATCAGAGCTGGGGAATCAGAGGCGGGGAATTAGAGTTGGGGAATCAGAGGAGGGGAATCAGAGGCGGGGAAACAGAGGCGGGGAATCAGATAAGGGGAATCAGATGTGCGGAATCGGAGATGGGGAATCAGAGGCAGGGAATCAGAGGCGGGGAATCAGAGGCGGGGAATCAGAGGCCGTGAATCAGATATGGGGAAACAGAGGTGGGGAATCAGAGGCGGGGAAACAGAGGCGGGGAATCAGATATGGGGAATCAGAGGTGGGGAATCAGAGGTTGGAATCAGAGGCAGGGAATCAGAGGCTTGGAATCAGATGCAGGGAATCAGATGCGGGGAATCAGAGGCGGGGAATCAGAGCTGGGGAATCAGAGGTGGGGAATCAGAGTTGGGGAATCAGAGGCGGGGACTTAGATATTGGGAAACAGAGGCGGGGAATCAGAGGCGGGGAAACAGAGGGGGGTAATCAGAGGCAGGGAATCAGATGTGCGGAATCAGAGATGGGGAATCAGAGGCAGGGAATCAGAATCAGAAGCAGGGAATCAGAGGCCGGGAATCAGAGGCCGGAATCAGATGCCGGGAATAAGAGGCCGGGAATCAGAGGTGGGGAATCAGATATGGGGAATCAGAGGTGGGGAATCAGAGGTTGTGAATCAGAGATGGGAATCAGAGGCGGGGAATCAGAGGCCGGTAATCAGACGCGGGGAATCAGAGGCGGGGAATCAGAGGCGGGGAAACAGAGGCGGGGAATCAGATTTGGGGAATCAGAGGTGGCGAATCAAAGGCGTTGAGTTAGAGATGGGGAATCAGAGGCCGGGAATCAGAGGCAGGGAATCAAACACGGGGAATCAGAGGCGGGGAATCAGAGCTGGGGAATCAGAGGCGGGGAATCAGAGTTGGGGAATCAGAGGCGGGGAATCAGATGCAGGGAATCAATATGGGAAATCAGAGGTGGGGAATCAGAGGCGGGGAATCAGAGGCAGGGATTCAGACGCGGGGAATCAGAGGCGGGGAATCATAGCTGGCGAATCAGAGGCGGGGAATCAGAGGTGGGGAATCAGAGGCGGGGAATCAGATATTGGGAATCAGAGGTGGGGAATCAGAGGCGGGGAAACAGAGGCGGGGAATCAGATATGGGGAATTAGAGGTGGGGAATCAGAGGTTGTGAATCAGAGATGGGGAATCAGAGGCGGGGAATCAGAGGCCGGTAATCAGACGCGGGGAATCAGAGGCGGGGAATCAGACATGGGAAATTAGAGGCAGGGAATCAGAGTTGGGGATTCAGAGGCGGGGAATCAGATATGCGGAAACAGAGGCGGGGAATCAGAGGCGGGGAAACAGAGGCGGGGAATCAGATATAGGGAATCAGAGGTGGGGAATCAGAGGTTGGGAATCAGAGGCTGGGAATCAGAGGCTGGGAATCAGATGCATGGAATCATATGCGGGGAATCAGAGGCGGGGAATCAGAGCTGGGGAATCAGAGGTGGGGAATCAAAGTTGGGGAATAAGAGGCGGGGACTTAGATATGGGGAAACAGAGGCGGGGAATCAGAGGTGGGGAAACAGAGGCGGGGAATCAGATATGGGGAATCAGAGGTGGGGAATCAGAGGCAGGGAATTAGATGTGCGGAATCAGAGGTGGCGAATCAGAGGCAGGGAATCAGAATCAGAAGCAGGGAATCAGAGGCCGGGAATCAGAGGCCGGAATCAGATGCCGGGAATAAGAGGCCGGGAATCAGAGGTGGGGAATCAGAGTCCGGGAATCAGAGATGCGGAATCAGAGGCGGGGAATGAGATATGGGGAATCAGAGGCGGGGAATCAGAGGCGGGGAAACAGAGGCGGGGAATCAGACATGGGGAATCAGAGGTGTGGAATCAGAGGTTGGGAATCAGAGGTTGGGAATCAGAGGCAGGGAATCAGAGGCTTGGATTCAGTTGCAGGGAATCAGATGCGGGGAATCAGAGGCGGGGAATCAGAGCTGGGGAATCAGAGGTGGGGAATCAGAGTTGGGGAATCAGAGGCAGGGACTTAGATATTGGGAAACAGAGGCGGGGAATCAAAGGCGGGGAAACAGAGGCGGGGAATCAGATATGGGGAATCAGAGGTAGGGAATCAGAGGCAGGGAATCAGATGTGCGGAATCAGAGATGGGGAATCAGAGGCAGGGAATCAGAATCAGAAGCAGGGAATCAGAGGCCGGGAATCTGAGGCCGGAATCAGATGCCGGGAATAAGAGGCCGGGAATCAGAGGTGGGGAATCAGAGTCCGGGAATCAGAGATGGGGATTTAGAGGCGGGGAATGAGATATGGGGAATCAGAGGCGGGGAATCAGAGGCGGGGAAACAGAGGCGGGGAATCAGATATGGGGAATCAGAGGTTGCGAATCAAAGGCGGTGAATCAGAGATGGGGAATCAGAGGCCGGGAATCAGAGCTGGGGAATCAGAGGCGGGGAATCAGAGGCCTGGAATCAGATGCTGGGAATAAGAGGCCGGGAATCAGAGGTTGGGAATCAGAGTCCGGGAATCAGAGATGGGGATTCAGAGGCGGGGAATGAGATGTGGAGAATCAGAGGCGGGGAATCAGAGGCGGGGAAACAGAGGTGGGCAATCAGATATGGGGAATCAGAGGTGGCGAATCAAAGGCGGTGAATCAGAGATGTGGAATCAGAGGCGGGGAATCACAGGCAGGGAATCAAACACGGGGAATCAGAGGTGGGAAATCAGAGCTGGGGAATCAGAGGCGGGGAATCAGAGTTGGGGAATCAGAGGCGGGGAATCAGATATGGGGAAACAGAGGTGGGGAATCAGAGGCAGGGAAACAGAGCTGGGGAATCAGATATGGGGAATCGGATGTGGGGAATCAGAGGTTGGGAAACAGAGGCAGACAATCAGAGGCGGGGAGTCAGAGGCGGGGAATCAGAGGCAGGGAATCAGATGTGCGGAATCAGAGATGGGGAATCAGAGGCAGCGAATCAGAGGCGGGGAACCAGAGGCGGGGAATCAGAGGCCGGGAATCAGAGGCCGGGAATGAGAGGCCGGGAATCAGAGGCCGGGAATCAGAGATGGCGAATCAGAGGCGGGGAATCAAACACGGGGAATCAGATATGGGGAATCAGAGGTGGGGAATCAGAGGTTGGGAAACAGAGGCAGGGAATCAGAGGCGGGGAATCAGAGGCGCAGAAACAGAGGCAGGGAATCAGATGTGCGGAATCAGAGATGGGGAATCAGAGGCAGCGAATCAGAGGCGGGGAACCAGAGGCGGGGAATCAGAGGCCGGGAATCAGAGGCCGGGAATGAGAGGCCGGGAATCAGAGGTCGGGAATCAGAGATGGGGAATCAGACGCGGGGAATCAAACACGGGGAATCAGATCTGGGGAATCAGAGGCGGGGAATCAGAGTTGGGGAATCAGAGGCGGCGAATCTGATATGGGGAAACAGAGGCGGGGAATCAGAGGCGGGGAATCAGAGGCGCAGAAACAGGGGCGGGGTATCAGATATGGGGAATCAGAGGTGGGGAATCAGGGGCGGGGTATCAGAGGCTGGGTATCAGACACGCGGATTCAGAGGTGGGGAATCAGAGATGGGGAATCAGAGGCGGGGAATAAGAGGCAGGGAATCAGATGTGCGGAATCAGAGATGGGGAATCAGAGGCAGCGAATCAGAGGCGGGGAACCAGAGGCGGGCATTCAGAGGTGGGGAATCAGATATGGGGAATCAGAGGTTGGGAAACAGAGGCAGGGAATCAGAGGCGGGGTGTCAGAGGCGGGGAATCAGAGGCAGGGAATCAGATGTGCGGAATCAGAGATGGGGAATCAGAAGCAGCGAATCAGAGGCGGGGAACCAGAGGCGGGGATTCAGAGGCGTGGAATCAGATATGGGGAAACAGAGGCGGGGAATTAGAGGCGGGCAAACAGAGGCGGGGAATCAGATATGGGGAATCAGAGGTGGGGAATCAGAGGTTGTGAATCAGAGATGGGGAATCACAGGCGGGAAATCAGAGGCAGGGAATCAGAGCTGGGGAATCAGAGGCGGGGAATCAGAGCTGGGGAATCAGAGGCAGGGAATCAGAGTTGGGGATTCAGAGGCGGGAAATCAGAGCTGGGGAATCAGAGGCGGGGAATCAGAGGCAGGGAATCAGAGGCGGGGAATCAGAGGCAGGGAATCAGATATGGGGATTCAGAGGTGGGGAATCAGAGGTTGGGAATCAGAGGCAGGGAATCGGAGGCGGGGAATCAGAGGCAGGGAATCAGATGTGGGGAATCAGAGGCGGGGAATCAGAGTTGGGGAATCAGAGTCGGTGAATCAGAGTTTGGGAATCAGAGGCGGGGAATTAGATATGGGGAAACAGAGGCGGGGAATCAGATATGGGGAATCAGAGGCAGGGAATCAGAGGCGCGGAAAGAGAGGCGGGGAATCAGATATGGGGAATCAGAGGTGGGGAATCAGATATGGGGAAACAGAGGCGGGGAATCAGAGGCGGGGAATCAGATATGGGGAATCAGATATGGGGAATCAGAGGCGGGGAATCAGAGGCGAGGAAAGAGAGGCGGGGAATCAGATATGGGGAATCAGAGGTGGGGAATCAGATATGGGGAAACAGAGGCGGGGAATCAGAGGCGGGGAAACAGAGGCGGGGAATTTGATATGGGGAATCAGAGGTGGCGAATGAAAGGCGGTGAATCAGAGATGGGGAATCAGAGGCGGGGAATCAGAGGCAGGGAATCAAACACGGGGAATCAGAGGAGGGGAATCAGAGCTGGGGAATCAGAGGCGGGGTATCAGAGTTGGGGAATCAGAGGCGGGATATCAGATATGGGGAAACAGAGGTGGGGAATCAGAGGCAGGGAAACAGAGGTGGGGAATCAGATATGGGGAATCAGAGGTGGGGAATCAGAGGTTGGGAAACAGAGGCAGGGAATCAGAGGCGGGGAGTCAGAGGCGGGGAATCAGAGGCAGGGAATCAGATGTGCGGAATCAGAGATGGGGAATCAGAGGCAGCGAATCAGAGGCGGGGAACCAGAGGCGGGGAATCAGAGGCGGAGAATCAGAGCCTGGGAATCAGAGGCGGGGAATCAGAGGCGGGGAAACAGAGGCGGGGAAACAGATATGGGGACTCAGAGGTGGGGAATCTGAGGTTGGGAATCAGAGGCAGGGAATCAGAGGCAGGGAATCAGAGGCAGGGAATCAGAGTTGGGGATTCAGAGGCGGGAATCAGAGCTGGGGAATCAGAGGCGGGGAATCAGAGGCAGGGAATCAGAGGCGGGGAATCAGAGGCAGGGAATCAGATATGGGGATTCAGAGGTGGGGAATCAGAGGTTGGGAATCAGAGGTGGGGATCAGAGTCGGGGAATCAGAGGCAGGGAATCAGATGTGCGGAATCAGAGATGGGGAATCAGAGGTGGGGAATCAGAGGCTGTGAATCAGAGATGGGGAATCAGAGGTGGGGAATCAGAGGCAGGAAATCAGACACGGGGATTCAGAGGCTGGGAATAAGACGGGGGGAATCAAAGGCGGGGAATCAGAGCTGGGGAATCAGAGGCAGGGAATCAGAGTTGGGGATTCAGAGGCGGGGAATCAGATATGGGGAAACAGAGGCGGGGAATCAGAGGCGGGCAAACAGAGGTGGGGAATTAGATATGGGGAATCAGAGGTGGGGAATCAGAGGTGGTGAATCAGAGATGGGGAATCACAGGCGGGGAATCAGAGGCAGGGAATAGAACGCGGGGAATCAGAGGCAGGGAATCAGAGTTGGGGCATCAGAGGTTGGGAATTAGATATGGGGAAACAGAGGCGGGGAATCAGAGGCGGGGAAACAGAGGCGGGAAGTCAGATATGGGTAATCAGAGGTGGGGAATCAGAGGCAGGGAATCAGATGTGCGGAATCAGAGATGGGGAATCAGAGGCAGGGAATCAGAATCAGAAGCGGGGAATCAGAGGCCGGGAATCAGAGGCCGGGAATCAGATGCTGGGAATTAGAGGCCGGGAATCAGAGGTGGAGAATCAGAGTCCGGGAATCAGAGATGGGGATTCAGAGGCGGGAAATGAGATATGGAGAATCAGAGGCGGGGAATCAGAGGCGGGGAAACAGAGGTGGGGAATCATATATGTGGAATCAGAGGTGGCGAATCAAAGGCGGTGAATCAGAGATGGGGAATCAGAGGCGGGGAATCAGAGGCAGGGAATCAAACACGGGAAATCAGAGGCGGGGAATCAGAGCTGGGGAATCAGAGGCGGGGAATCTGAGTTGGGGAATCAGAGGCAGGGAATCAGATATGGGGAAACAGGGGCAGGGAATCAGAGGCGGGGAAACAGAGGCGGGGAATCAGATATGGGGAATCAGAGGTTGGGAATCAGAGGCAGGGAATCAGAGGCGGGGAAACAGAGGCGGGGAATCAGATATGGGGAATCAGAGGTGGCGAATCAAAGGCGGTGAAACAGAGATGGGGAATCAGGGCAGGGAATCAGAGGCAGGGAATCAAACACGGGGAATCAGAGCTGGGGAATCAGAGGCGGGAAATTAGAGTTGGGGAATCAGAGGAGGGGAATCAGAGGCGGGGAAACAGAGGCGGGGAATCAGATATGGGGAATCAGAGGTGGGGAATCAGAGGTTGGGAATCAGAGGCAGGGAATCAGAGGCGGGGAATCAGAGGCGGGGAATCAGAGGCAGGGAATCAGATGTGCGGAATCGGAGATGGGGAATCAGAGGCAGGGAATCAGAGGCGGGGAATCAGAAGCGGGGAATCAGAGGCCGGGAATCAGATATTGGGAAACAGAGGTGGGGAATCAGAGGCGGGGAAACAGAGGCGGGGAATCAGATATGGGGAAGCAGAGGTGGGGAATCAGAGGTTGGGAATCAGAGGCAGGGAATCAGAGGCTTGGAATCAGATGCAGGGAATCAGATGCGGGGAATCATAGGCGTGGAATCAGAGCTGGGGAATCAGAGGTGGGGAATCAGAGTTGGGGAATCAGAGGCGGGGACTTAGATATTGGGAAACAGAGGCGGGGAATCAGAGGCGGGGAAACAGAGGGGGGTAATCAGAGGCAGGGAATCAGATGTGCGGAATCAGAGATGGGGAATCAGAGGCGGGGAATCAGAGGCGGGGAAACAGAGGCGGGGAATTTGATATGGGGAATCAGAGGTGGCGAATGAAAGGCGGTGAATCAGAGATGGGGAATCAGAGGCGGGGAATCAGAGGCAGGGAATCAAACACGGGGAATCAGAGGAGGGGAATCAGAGCTGGGGAATCAGAGGCGGGGTATCAGAGTTGGGGAATCAGAGGCGGGATATCAGATATGGGGAAACAGAGGTGGGGAATCAGAGGCAGGGAAACAGAGGTGGGGAATCAGATATGGGGAATCAGAGGTGGGGAATCAGAGGTTGGGAAACAGAGGCAGGGAATCAGAGGCGGGGAGTCAGAGGCGGGGAATCAGAGGCAGGGAATCAGATGTGCGGAATCAGAGATGGGGAATCAGAGGCAGCGAATCAGAGGCGGGGAACCAGAGGCGGGGAATCAGAGGCGGAGAATCAGAGCCTGGGAATCAGAGGCGGGGAATCAGAGGCGGGGAAACAGAGGCGGGGAAACAGATATGGGGACTCAGAGGTGGGGAATCTGAGGTTGGGAATCAGAGGCAGGGAATCAGAGGCAGGGAATCAGAGGCAGGGAATCAGAGTTGGGGATTCAGAGGCGGGAATCAGAGCTGGGGAATCAGAGGCGGGGAATCAGAGGCAGGGAATCAGAGGCGGGGAATCAGAGGCAGGGAATCAGATATGGGGATTCAGAGGTGGGGAATCAGAGGTTGGGAATCAGAGGTGGGGATCAGAGTCGGGGAATCAGAGGCAGGGAATCAGATGTGCGGAATCAGAGATGGGGAATCAGAGGTGGGGAATCAGAGGCTGTGAATCAGAGATGGGGAATCAGAGGTGGGGAATCAGAGGCAGGAAATCAGACACGGGGATTCAGAGGCTGGGAATAAGACGGGGGGAATCAAAGGCGGGGAATCAGAGCTGGGGAATCAGAGGCAGGGAATCAGAGTTGGGGATTCAGAGGCGGGGAATCAGATATGGGGAAACAGAGGCGGGGAATCAGAGGCGGGCAAACAGAGGTGGGGAATTAGATATGGGGAATCAGAGGTGGGGAATCAGAGGTGGTGAATCAGAGATGGGGAATCACAGGCGGGGAATCAGAGGCAGGGAATAGAACGCGGGGAATCAGAGGCAGGGAATCAGAGTTGGGGCATCAGAGGTTGGGAATTAGATATGGGGAAACAGAGGCGGGGAATCAGAGGCGGGGAAACAGAGGCGGGAAGTCAGATATGGGTAATCAGAGGTGGGGAATCAGAGGCAGGGAATCAGATGTGCGGAATCAGAGATGGGGAATCAGAGGCAGGGAATCAGAATCAGAAGCGGGGAATCAGAGGCCGGGAATCAGAGGCCGGGAATCAGATGCTGGGAATTAGAGGCCGGGAATCAGAGGTGGAGAATCAGAGTCCGGGAATCAGAGATGGGGATTCAGAGGCGGGAAATGAGATATGGAGAATCAGAGGCGGGGAATCAGAGGCGGGGAAACAGAGGTGGGGAATCATATATGTGGAATCAGAGGTGGCGAATCAAAGGCGGTGAATCAGAGATGGGGAATCAGAGGCGGGGAATCAGAGGCAGGGAATCAAACACGGGAAATCAGAGGCGGGGAATCAGAGCTGGGGAATCAGAGGCGGGGAATCTGAGTTGGGGAATCAGAGGCAGGGAATCAGATATGGGGAAACAGGGGCAGGGAATCAGAGGCGGGGAAACAGAGGCGGGGAATCAGATATGGGGAATCAGAGGTTGGGAATCAGAGGCAGGGAATCAGAGGCGGGGAAACAGAGGCGGGGAATCAGATATGGGGAATCAGAGGTGGCGAATCAAAGGCGGTGAAACAGAGATGGGGAATCAGGGCAGGGAATCAGAGGCAGGGAATCAAACACGGGGAATCAGAGCTGGGGAATCAGAGGCGGGAAATTAGAGTTGGGGAATCAGAGGAGGGGAATCAGAGGCGGGGAAACAGAGGCGGGGAATCAGATATGGGGAATCAGAGGTGGGGAATCAGAGGTTGGGAATCAGAGGCAGGGAATCAGAGGCGGGGAATCAGAGGCGGGGAATCAGAGGCAGGGAATCAGATGTGCGGAATCGGAGATGGGGAATCAGAGGCAGGGAATCAGAGGCGGGGAATCAGAAGCGGGGAATCAGAGGCCGGGAATCAGATATTGGGAAACAGAGGTGGGGAATCAGAGGCGGGGAAACAGAGGCGGGGAATCAGATATGGGGAAGCAGAGGTGGGGAATCAGAGGTTGGGAATCAGAGGCAGGGAATCAGAGGCTTGGAATCAGATGCAGGGAATCAGATGCGGGGAATCATAGGCGTGGAATCAGAGCTGGGGAATCAGAGGTGGGGAATCAGAGTTGGGGAATCAGAGGCGGGGACTTAGATATTGGGAAACAGAGGCGGGGAATCAGAGGCGGGGAAACAGAGGGGGGTAATCAGAGGCAGGGAATCAGATGTGCGGAATCAGAGATGGGGAATCAGAGGCGGGGAATCAGAATCAGAAGCAGGGAATCAGAGGCCGGGAATCAGAGGCCGGAATCAGATGCCGGGAATAAGAGGCCGGGAATCAGAGGTGGGGAATCAGAGTCCGGGAATCAGAGATGGGGAATCAGAGGCGGGGAATGAGATATGGGGAATCAGAGGCGGGGAATCAGAGGCGGGGAAACAGAGGCGGGGAATCAGATTTGGGGAATCAGAGGTGGCGAATCAAAGGCGGTGAATCAGAGATGGGGAATCAGAGGCCGGGAATCAGAGGCAGGGAATCAAACACGGGGAATCAGAGGCGGGGAATCAGAGCTGGGGAATCAGAGGCGGGGAATCAGAGTTGGGGAATCAGAGGCGGGGAATCAGACGCAGGGAATCAATATGGAAAATCAGAGGTGGGGAATCAGAGGTTGGGAATCAGAGGAAGGGAATCAGAGGCGAGGAATCAGAGCTGGGGAATCAGAGGCGGGGAATCAGAATTGGGGAATCAGAGATGGGGAATCAGAGATGGGGAATCAGAGGCGGGGAATCAGACGCGGGGAATCAGCGGTGGTGAATCAGAGATGTGGAATCAGAGGCGGGGAATCAGAGGCAGGGAATCAGACGCGGGGAATCAGAGGCGGGGAATCATAGCTGGCGAATCAGAGGCGGGGAATCAGAGGTGGGGAATCAGAGGCGGGGAATCAGATATTGGGAATCAGAGGTGGGGAATCAGAGGCGGGGAAACAGAGGCGGGGAATCAGATATGGGGAATCAGAGGTGGGGAATCAGAGGTTGTGAATCAGAGATGGGGAATCAGAGGCGGGGAATCAGAGGCCGGTAATCAGACGCGGGGAATCAGAGGCGGGGAATCAGACATGGCAAATTAGAGACAGGGAATCAGAGTTGGGGATTCAGAGGCGGGGAATCAGATATGGGGAAACAGAGGCGGGGAATCAGAGGCGGGCAAATAGAGGCGGGGATCAGATACGGGGAAACAGAGGCGGGGAATCAGAGGCGGGGAAACAGAGGCGGGGAATCAGATATGGGGAATCAGAGGTGGGGAATCAGACGCAGGGATTCATTATGGGAAATCAGAGGTGGGGAATCAGAGGTTGGGAATCAGAGGAAGGGAATCAGAGGCGAGGAATCAGAGCTGGGGAATCAGAGGCGGGGAATCAGAATTGGGGAATCAGAGATGGGGAATCAGAGATGGGGAATCAGAGGCGGGGAATCAGACGCGGGGAATCAGCGGTGGTGAATCAGAGATGTGGAATCAGAGGCGGGGAATCAGAGGCAGGGAATCAGACGCGGGGAATCATAGGCGGGGAATCATAGCTGGCGAATCAGAGGCGGGGAATCAGAGGTGGGGAATCAGAGGCGGGGAATCAGATATTGGGAATCAGAGGTGGGGAATCAGAGGCGGGGAAACAGAGGCGGGGAATCAGATATGGGGAATCAGAGGTGGGGAATCAGAGGTTGTGAATCAGAGATGGGGAATCAGAGGCGGGGAATCAGAGGCCGGTAATCAGACGCGGGGAATCAGAGGCGGGGAATCAGACATGGGAAATTAGAGGCAGGGAATCAGAGTTGGGGATTCAGAGGCGGGGAATCAGATATGGGGAAACAGAGGCGGGGAATCAGAGGCGGGCAAATAGAGGTGGGGATCAGATATGGGGAAACAGAGGCGGGGAATCAGAGGCGGGGAAACAGAGGCGGGGAATCAGATATGGGGAATCAGAGGTGGGGAATCAGAGGTTGGGAATCAGAGATGCGGAATTGGAGGCGGGGAATGGGATATGGGGAATCAGAGGCGGGGAATCAGAGGCGGGGAAACAGAGGCGGGGAATCAGATATGGGGAATCAGAGGTGTGGAATCAGAGGTTGGGAATCAGAGGTTGGGAATCAGAGGCAGGGAATCAGAGGCTTGGAATCAGTTGTAGGGAATCAGATGCGGGGAATCAGAGGCGGGGAATCAGAGCTGGGGAATCAGAGGTGGGGAATCAGAGTTGGGGAATCAGAGGCGGGGACTTAGATATTGGGAAACAGAGGCAGGGAATCAAAGGTGGGGAAACAGAGGCGGGGAATCAGATATGGGGAATCAGAGGTGGGGAATCAGAGGCAGGGAATCAGATGTGTGGAATCAGAGATGGGGAATCAGAGGCAGGGAATCAGAATCAGACGCAGGGAATCAGAGGCCGGGAATCAGAGGCCGGAATCAGATGCCGGGAATAAGAGGCCGGGAATCAGAGGTGGGGAATCAGAGTCCGGGAATCAGAGATGGGGATTTAGAGGCGGGGAATGAGATATGGGGAATCAGACGCGGGGAATCAGAGGCGGGGAAACAGAGGCGGGGAATCAGATATGGGGAATCAGAGGTTGCGAATCAAAGGCGGTGAATCAGAGATGGGGAATCAGAGGCCGGGAATCACAGGCAGGGAATCAAACACGGGGAATCAGATGCGGGGAATCAGAGCTGGGGAATCAGAGGCGGGGAATCAGAGTTGGGGAATCAGAGGCGGGCAATCAGACGCAGGGAATCAATATGGGAAATCAGAGGTGGGGAATCAGACGCAGGGAATCAATATGGGAAATCAGAGTTGGGGAATCAGAGGTTGGGAATCAGAGGAAGGGAATCAGAGGCGAGGAATCAGAGCTGGGGAATCAGAGGCGGGGAATCAGAATTGGGGAATCAGAGATGGGGAATCAGAGATGGGGAATCAGAGGCGGGGAATCAGACGCGTGGAATCAGAGGTGGTGAATCAGAGATGTGGAATCAGAGGCGGGGAATCAGAGGCAGGGAATCAGACGCGGGGAATCAGAGACGGGGAATCATAACTGGCGAATCAGAGGCGGGGAATGAGATATTGGGAATCAGAGGCGGGGAATCAGAGGCGGGGTAACAGTGGCGAGGAATCAGATATGGGGAATCAGAGGTGGCGAATCAAAGGCGGTGAATCAGAGATGGGGAATCAGAGGCGGGGAATCAGAGGCAGGGGATCAAACACGGGGAATCAGAGGCGGGGAATCAGAGCTGTGGAATCAGAGGCGGGGAATCAGAGTTGGGGAATCAGAGGCGGGGAATCAGAGCTGGGGAATCAGAGGTGGGGAATCAGAGTCGGGGAATCAGAGGCAGGGAGTCGGATGTGCGGAATCAGAGATGGGGAATCAGAGGTGGGGAATCAGAGGCGGTGAATCTGAGATGGGGAATCAGAGGCGGGGAATCAGAGGCAGGTTATCAGACACGGGGATTCAGAGGCTGGGAATCAGACGGGGGGAATCAAAGGCGGGGAATGAAGCTGGGGAATCAGAGGCAGGGAATCAGAGTTGGGGATTCAGAGGCGGGGAATCAGATATGGGGAAACAGAGGCGGGGAATCAGAGGCGGGCAAACAGAGGCGGGGAATTAGATATGGGGAATCAGTGGTGGGGAATCAGAGGTGGTTTATCAGAGATGGGGAATCACAGGTGGGGAATCAGAGGCAGGGAATAGAACGCGGGGAATCAGAGGCAGGGAATCAGAGCTGGGGAATCAGAGGCGGGGAATCATAGTTGGGAATCAGAGGCGGGGAATCAGATATGGGAAAACAGAGGCGGGGAATCAGGGGCGGGGAAACAGAGGCGGGGAATCAGATATGAGGAATCGGATGCGGGGAATCAGAGGCGGGGCATCAGATATGGGGAATCAGAGGTGGGGAATCAGAGGCAGGTAATCAGATGTGCGGAATCAGAGATGGGGAATCAGAGGCAGGGAATCAGAATCAGAAGCGGGGAGTCAGAGGCCGGGAATCAGAGGCCTGGATCAGATGCTGGGAATAAGAGGCCGGGAATCAGAGGTGGGGAATCAGAGTCCGGGAATCAGAGATGGGGATTCAGAGGCGGGGAATGAGATATGGAGAATCAGAGGCGGGGAATCAGAGGCGGGGAAACAGAGGCGGGGAATCAGATTTGGGGAATCAGAGGTGGCGAATCAAAGGCGGTGAATCAGAGATGGGGAATCAGAGGCCGGGAATCAGAGGCAGGGAATCAAACACGGGGAATCAGAGGCGGGGAATCAGAGCTGGGGAATCAGAGGCGGGGAATCAGAGTTGGGGAATCAGAGGCGGGGAATCAGACGCAGGGAATCAATATGGGAAATCAGAGGTGGGGAATCAGAGGTTGGGAATCAGAGGAAGGGAATCAGAGGCGAGGAATCAGAGCTGGGGAATCAGAGGCGGGGAATCAGAATTGGGGAATCAGAGATGGGGAATCAGAGATGGGGAATCAGAGGCGGGGAATCAGACGCGGGGAATCAGCGGTGGTGAATCAGAGATGTGGAATCAGAGGCGGGGAATCAGAGGCAGGGAATCAGACGCGGGGAATCAGAGGCGGGGAATCATAGCTGGCGAATCAGAGGCGGGGAATCAGAGGTGGGGAATCAGAGGCGGGGAATCAGATATGGTGAAACAGAGGCGGGGAATCAGAGGCGGGCAAATAGAGGCGGGGATCAGATACGGGGAAACAGAGGCGGGGAATCAGAGGCGGGGAAAGAGAGGCGGGGAATCAGATATGGGGAATCAGAGGTGGGGAATCAGACGCAGGGAATCATTATGGGAAATCAGAGGTGGGGAATCAGAGGTTGGGAATCAGAGGAAGGGAATCAGAGGCGAGGAATCAGAGCTGGGGAATCAGAGGCGGGGAATCAGAATTGGGGAATCAGAGATGGGGAATCAGAGATGGGGAATCAGAGGCGGGGAGTCAGACGCGGGGAATCAGCAGTGGTGAATCAGAGATGTGGAATCAGAGGCGGGGAATCAGAGGCAGGGAATCAGACGCGGGGAATCAGAGGCGGGGAATCATAGCTGGCGAATCAGAGGCGGGGAATCAGAGGTGGGGAATCAGAGGCGGGGAATCAGATATTGGGAATCAGAGGTGGGGAATCAGAGGCGGGGAAACAGAGGCGGGGAATCAGATATGGGGAATCAGAGGTGGGGAATCAGAGGTTGTGAATCAGAGATGGGGAATCAGAGGCGGGGAATCAGAGGCGGGGAATCAGATATGGGGAAACAGAGGCGGGGAATCAGAGGCGGGCAAATAGAGGCGGCGATCAGATATGGGGAAACAGAGGCGGGGAATCAGAGGCGGGGAAACAGAGGCGGGGAATCAGATATGGGGAATCAGAGGTGGGGAATCAGAGGTTGGGAATCAGAGGTGCGGAATTGGAGGCGGGGAATGGGATATGGGGAATCAGAGGCGGGGAATCAGAGGCGGGGAAACAGAGGCGGGGAATCAGATATGGGGAATCAGATGCGGGGAATCAGAGGCGGGCAAATAGAGGCGGGGATCAGATATGGGGAAACAGAGGCGGGGAATCAGAGGCGGGGAAACAGAGGCGGGGAATCAGATATGGGGAATCAGAGGTGGGGAATCAGAGGTTGGGAATCAGAGATGCGGAATTGGAGGCGGGGAATGGGATATGGGGAATCAGAGGCGGGGAATCAGAGGCGGGGAAACAGAGGCGGGGAATCAGATATGGGGAATCAGAGGTGTGGAATCAGAGGTTGGGAATCGGAGGTTGGGAATCAGAGGCAGGGAATCAGAGGCTTGGAATCAGTTGCAGGGAATCAGATGCGGGGAATCAGAGGCGGGGAATCAGAGCTGGGGAATCAGAGGTGGGGAATCAGAGTTGGGGAATCAGAGGCGGGGACTTAGATATTGGGAAACAGAGGCGGGGAATCAAAGGTGGGGAAACAGAGGCGGGGAATCAGATATGGGGAATCAGAGGTGGGGAATCAGAGGCAGGGAATCAGATGTGCGGAATCAGAGATGGGGAATCAGAGGCAGGGAATCAGAATCAGACGCAGGGAATCAGAGGCCGGGAATCAGAGGCCGGAATCAGATGCCGGGAATAAGAGGCCGGGAATCAGAGGTGGGGAATCAGAGTCCGGGAATCAGAGATGGGGATTTAGAGGCGGGGAATGAGATATGGGGAATCAGAGGCGGGGAATCAGAGGCGGGGAAACAGAGGCGGGGAATCAGATATGGGGAATCAGAGGTTGCGAATCAAAGGCGGTGAATCAGAGATGGGGAATCAGAGGCCGGGAATCAGAGGCAGGGAATCAAACACGGGGAATCAGATGCGGGGAATCAGAGCTGGGGAATCAGAGGCGGGGAATCAGAGTTGGGGAATCAGAGGCGGGGAATCAGACGCAGGGAATCAATATGGGAAATCAGAGGTGGGGAATCAGACGCAGGGAATCAATATGGGAAATCAGAGTTGGGGAATCAGAGGTTGGGAATCAGAGGAAGGGAATCAGAGGCGAGGAATCAGAGCTGGGGAATCAGAGGCGGGGAATCAGAATTGGGGAATCAGAGATGGGGAATCAGAGATGGGGAATCAGAGGCGGGGAATCAGACGCGTGGAATCAGAGGTGGTGAATCAGAGATGTGGAATCAGAGGCGGGGAATCAGAGGCAGGGAATCAGACGCGGGGAAACAGAGGCGGGGAATCATAGCTGGCGAATCAGAGGCGGGGAATGAGATATGGGGAATCAGAGGCTGGGAATCAGAGGCGGGGAAACAGTGGCGAGGAATAAGATATGGGGAATCAGAGGTGGCGAATCAAAGGCGGTGAATCAGAGATGGGGAATCAGAGGCGGGGAATCAGAGGCAGGGGATCAAACACGGGGAATCAGAGGCGGGGAATCAGAGCTGTGGAATCAGAGGCGGGGAATCAGAGTTGGGGAATCAGAGGCGGGGAATCAGAGCTGGGGAATCAGAGGTGGGGAATCAGAGTCGGGGAATCAGAGGCAGGGAGTCGGATGTGCGGAATCAGAGATGGGGAATCAGAGGTGGGGAATCAGAGGCGGTGAATCTGAGATGGGGAATCAGAGGCGGGGAATCAGAGGCAGGTTATCAGACACGGGGATTCAGAGGCTGGGAATCAGACGGGGGGAATCAAAGGCGGGGAATGAAGCTGGGGAATCAGAGGCAGGGAATCAGAGTTGGGGATTCAGAGGCGGGGAATCAGATATGGGGAAACAGAGGCGGGGAATCAGAGGCGGGCAAACAGAGGCGGGGAATTAGATATGGGGAATCAGTGGTGGGGAATCAGAGGTGGTTTATCAGAGATGGGGAATCACAGGCGGGGAATCAGAGGCAGGGAATAGAACGCGGGGAATCAGAGGCAGGGAATCAGAGCTGGGGAATCAGAGGCGGGGAATCATAGTTGGGAATCAGAGGCGGGGAATCAGATATGGGGAAACAGAGGCGGGGAATCAGGGGCTGGGAAACAGAGGCGGGGAATCAGATATGGGGAATCGGATGCGGGGAATCAGAGGCGGGGAATCAGATATGGGGAATCAGAGGTGGGGAATCAGAGGCAGGTAATCAGATGTGCGGAATCAGAGATGGGGAATCAGAGGCAGGGAATCAGAATCAGAAGCGGGGAGTCAGAGGCCGGGAATCAGAGGCCTGGAATCAGATGCTGGGAATAAGAGGCCGGGAATCGGAGGTGGGGAATCAGAGTCCGGGAATCAGAGATGGGGATTCAGAGGCGGGGAATGAGATATGGAGAATCAGAGGCGGGGAATCAGAGGCGGGGAAACAGAGGCGGGGAATCAGATTTGGGGAATCAGAGGTGGCGAATCAAAGGCGGTGAATCAGAGATGGGGAATCAGAGGCCGGGAATCAGAGGCAGGGAATCAAACACGGGGAATCAGAGGCGGCGAATCAGAGCTGGGGAATCAGAGGCGGGGAATCAGAGTTGGGGAATCAGAGGCGGGGAATCAGACGCAGGGAATCAATATGGGAAATCAGAGGTGGGGAATCAGAGGTTGGAAATCAGAGGAAGGGAATCAGAGGCGAGGAATCAGAGCTGGGGAATCAGAGGCGGGGAATCAGAATTGGGGAATCAGAGATGGGGAATCAGAGATGGGGAATCAGAGGCGGGGAATCAGACGCGGGGAATCAGCGGTGGTGAATCAGAGATGTGGAATCAGAGGCTGGGAATCAGAGGCAGGGAATCAGACGCGGGGAATCAGAGGCGGGGAATCATAGCTGGCGAATCAGAGGCGGGGAATCAGAGGTGGGGAATCAGAGGCGGGGAATCAGATATTGGGAATCAGAGGTGGGGAATCAGAGGCGGGGAAACAGAGGCGGGGAATCAGATATGGGGAATCAGAGGTGGGGAATCAGAGGTTGTGAATCAGAGATGGGGAATCAGAGGCGGGGAATCAGAGGCCGGTAATCAGACGCGGGGAATCAGAGGCGGGGAATCAGACATGGGAAATTAGAGACAGGGAATCAGAGTTGGGGATTCAGAGGCGGGGAATCAGATATGGTGAAACAGAGGCGGGGAATCAGAGGCGGGCAAATAGAGGCGGGGATCAGATACGGGGAAACAGAGGCGGGGAATCAGAGGCGGGGAAACAGAGGCGGGGAATCAGATATGGGGAATCAGAGGTGGGGAATCAGACGCAGGGAATCATTATGGGAAATCAGAGGTGGGGAATCAGAGGTTGGGAATCAGAGGAAGGGAATCAGAGGCGAGGAATCAGAGCTGGGGAATCAGAGGCGGGGAATCAGAATTGGGGAATCAGAGATGGGGAATCAGAGATGGGGAATCAGAGGCGGGGAATCAGACGCGGGGAATCAGCGGTGGTGAATCAGAGATGTGGAATCAGAGGCGGGGAATCAGAGGCAGGGAATCAGACGCGGGGAATCAGAGGCGGGGAATCATAGCTGGCGAATCAGAGGCGGGGAATCAGACGTGGGGAATCAGAGGTGGGGAATCAGATATTGGGAATCAGAGGTGGGGAATCAGAGGCGGGGAAACAGAGGCGGGGAATCAGATATGGGGAATCAGAGGTGGGGAATCAGAGGTTGTGAATCAGAGATGGGGAATCAGAGGCGGGGAATCAGAGGCGGGGAATCAGATATGGGGAAACAGAGGCGGGGAATCAGAGGCGGGCAAATAGAGGCGGGGATCAGATATGGGGAAACAGAGGCGGGGAATCAGAGGCGGGGAAACAGAGGCGGGGAATCAGATATGGGGAATCAGAGGTGGGGAATCAGAGGTTGGGAATCAGAGATGCGGAATTGGAGGCGGGGAATGGGATATGGGGAATCAGAGGCGGGGAATCAGAGGCGGGGAAACAGAGGCGGGGAATCAGATATGGGGAATCAGAGGCGGGGAATCAGAGGTGGGCAAATAGAGGCGGGGATCAGATATGGGGAAACAGAGGCGGGGAATCAGAGGCGGGGAAACAGAGGCGGGGAATCAGATATGGGGAATCAGAGGTGGGGAATCAGAGGTTGGGAATCAGAGATGCGGAATTGGAGGCGGGGAATGGGATATGGGGAATCAGAGGCGGGGAATCAGAGGCGGGGAAACAGAGGCGGGGAATCAGATATGGGGAATCAGAGGTGTGGAATCAGAGGTTGGGAATCAGAGGTTGGGAATCAGAGGCAGGGAATCAGAGGCTTGGAATCAGTTGCAGGGAATCAGATGCGGGGAATCAGAGGCGGGGAATCAGAGCTGGGGAATCAGAGGCGGGGAATCAGAGTTGGGGAATCAGAGGCGGGGAATCAGACGCAGGGAATCAATATGGGAAATCAGAGGTGGGGAATCAGACGCAGGGAATCAATATGGGAAATCAGAGTTGGGGAATCAGAGGTTGGGAATCAGAGGAAGGGAATCAGAGGCGAGGAATCAGAGCTGGGGAATCAGAGGCGGGGAATCAGAATTGGGGAATCAGAGATGGGGAATCAGAGATGGGGAATCAGAGGCGGGGAATCAGACGCGTGGAATCAGAGGTGGTGAATCAGAGATGTGGAATCAGAGGCGGGGAATCAGAGGCAGGGAATCAGACGCGGGGAATCAGAGGCGGGGAATCATAGCTGGCGAATCAGAGGCGGGGAATGAGATATGGGGAATCAGAGGCGGGGAATCAGAGGCGGGGAAACAGTGGCGAGGAATCAGATATGGGGAATCAGAGGTGGCGAATCAAAGGCGGTGAATCAGAGATGGGGAATCAGAGGCGGGGAATCAGAGGCAGGGGATCAAACACGGGGAATCAGAGGCGGGGAATCAGAGCTGTGGAATCAGAGGCGGGGAATCAGAGTTGGGGAATCAGAGGCGGGGAATCAGAGCTGGGGAATCAGAGGTGGGGAATCAGAGTCGGGGAATCAGAGGCAGGGAGTCGGATGTGCGGAATCAGAGATGGGGAATCAGAGGTGGGAAATCAGAGGCGGTGAATCTGAGATGGGGAATCAGAGGCGGGGAATCAGAGGCAGGTTATCAGACACGGGGATTCAGAGGCTGGGAATCAGACGGGGGGAATCAAAGGCGGGGAATGAAGCTGGGGAATCAGAGGCAGGGAATCAGAGTTGGGGATTCAGAGGCGGGGAATCAGATATGGGGAAACAGAGGCGGGGAATCAGAGGCGGGCAAACGGAGGCGGGGAATTAGATATGGGGAATCAGAGGTGGGGAATCAGAGGCAGGTAATCAGATGTGCGGAATCAGAGATGGGGAATCAGAGGCAGGGAATCAGAATCGAAAGCGGGGAGTCAGAGGCCGGGAATCAGAGGCCTGGAATCAGATGCTGGGAATAAGAGGCCGGGAATCAGAGGTGGGGAATCAGAGTCCGGGAATCAGAGATGGGGATTCAGAGGCGGGGAATGAGATATGGAGAATCAGAGGCGGGGAATCAGAGGCGGGAAAACAGAGGTGGGGAATCAGATATGGGGAATCAGAGGTGGCGAATCAAAGGTGGTGAATCAGAGATGGGGAATCAGAGGAGGGGAAACAGAGGCAGGGAATCAAACACGGGGAATCAGAGGCGGGGTATCAGAGCTGGGGAATCAGAGGCTGGGAATCAAAGTTGGGGAATCAGAGGCAGGGAATCAGATATGGGGAAACAGGGGCGGGGAATCAGAGGCGGGGAAACAGAGGCGGGGAATCAGATATGGGGAATCAGAGGCGGGGAATTAGAGTTGGGGAATCAGAGGCGGGGAATCAGAGGCGGGGAAACAGAAGCGGGGAATCAAACACGGGGAATCAGAGGTGGGGAATCAGAGGTTGGGAATCAGAGGCAGGGAATCAGAGGCGGGGAATCAGAGGCGGGGAATCAGAGGCAGGGAATCAGATGTGCGGAATCGGAGATGGGGAATCAGAGGCAGGGAATCAGAGGCGGGGAATCAGAGGCGGGGAATCTGAGGCCGGGAATCAGATATGGGGAAACAGAGGCGGGGAATCAGAGGCGGGGAAACAGAGGCTGGGAATCAGATATGGGGAATCAGAGGTGGGGAATCAGAGGTTGGGAATCAGAGGCAGGGAATCAGAGGCTTGGAATCAGACGCAGGGAATCAGATGCGGGGAATCAGAGGCGGGGAATCAGAGCTGGGGAATCAGAGTTTGGGAATCAGAGGCGGGGAATTAGATATGGGGAAACAGAGGCGGGGAATCAAAGGTGGGGAAACAGAGGCGGGGAATCAGATATGGGGAATCAGAGGTGGGGAATCAGAGGCAGGGAATCAGATGTGCGGAATCAGAGATGGGGAATCAGAGGCAGGGAATCAGAATCAGACGCAGGGAATCAGAGGCCGGGAATCAGAGGCCGGAATCAGATGCCGGGAATAAGAGGCCGGGAATCAGAGGTGGGGAATCAGAGTCCGGGAATCAGAGATGGGGATTTAGAGGCGGGGAATGAGATATGGGGAATCAGAGGCGGGGAATCAGAGGCGGGGAAACAGAGGCGGGGAATCAGATATGGGGAATCAGAGGTTGCGAATCAAAGGCGGTGAATCAGAGATGGGGAATCAGAGGCCGGGAATCAGAGGCAGGGAATCAAACACGGGGAATCAGATGCGGGGAATCAGAGCTGGGGAATCAGAGGCGGGGAATCAGAGTTGGGGAATCAGAGGCGGGGAATCAGACGCAGGGAATCAATATGGGAAATCAGAGGTGGGGAATCAGACGCAGGGAATCAATATGGGAAATCAGAGTTGGGGAATCAGAGGTTGGGAATCAGAGGAAGGGAATCAGAGGCGAGGAATCAGAGCTGGGGAATCAGAGGCGGGGAATCAGAATTGGGGAATCAGAGATGGGGAATCAGAGATGGGGAATCAGAGGCGGGGAATCAGACGCGTGGAATCAGAGGTGGTGAATCAGAGATGTGGAATCAGAGGCGGGGAATCAGAGGCAGGGAATCAGACGCGGGGAAACAGAGGCGGGGAATCATAGCTGGCGAATCAGAGGCGGGGAATGAGATATGGGGAATCAGAGGCTGGGAATCAGAGGCGGGGAAACAGTGGCGAGGAATCAGATATGGGGAATCAGAGGTGGCGAATCAAAGGCGGTGAATCAGAGATGGGGAATCAGAGGCGGGGAATCAGAGGCAGGGGATCAAACACGGGGAATCAGAGGCGGGGAATCAGAGCTGTGGAATCAGAGGCGGGGAATCAGAGTTGGGGAATCAGAGGCGGGGAATCAGAGCTGGGGAATCAGAGGTGGGGAATCAGAGTCGGGGAATCAGAGGCAGGGAGTCGGATGTGCGGAATCAGAGATGGGGAATCAGAGGTGGGGAATCAGAGGCGGTGAATCTGAGATGGGGAATCAGAGGCGGGGAATCAGAGGCAGGTTATCAGACACGGGGATTCAGAGGCTGGGAATCAGACGGGGGGAATCAAAGGCGGGGAATGAAGCTGGGGAATCAGAGGCAGGGAATCAGAGTTGGGGATTCAGAGGCGGGGAATCAGATATGGGGAAACAGAGGCGGGGAATCAGAGGCGGGCAAACAGAGGCGGGGAATTAGATATGGGGAATCAGTGGTGGGGAATCAGAGGTGGTTTATCAGAGATGGGGAATCACAGGCGGGGAATCAGAGGCAGGGAATAGAACGCGGGGAATCAGAGGCAGGGAATCAGAGCTGGGGAATCAGAGGCGGGGAATCATAGTTGGGAATCAGAGGCGGGGAATCAGATATGGGGAAACAGAGGCGGGGAATCAGGGGCTGGGAAACAGAGGCGGGGAATCAGATATGGGGAATCGGATGCGGGGAATCAGAGGCGGGGAATCAGATATGGGGAATCAGAGGTGGGGAATCAGAGGCAGGTAATCAGATGTGCGGAATCAGAGATGGTGAATCAGAGGCAGGGAATCAGAATCAGAAGCGGGGAGTCAGAGGCCGGGAATCAGAGGCCTGGAATCAGATGCTGGGAATAAGAGGCCGGGAATCGGAGGTGGGGAATCAGAGTCCGGGAATCAGAGATGGGGATTCAGAGGCGGGGAATGAGATATGGAGAATCAGAGGCGGGGAATCAGAGGCGGGGAAACAGAGGCGGGGAATCAGATTTGGGGAATCAGAGGTGGCGAATCAAAGGCGGTGAATCAGAGATGGGGAATCAGAGGCCGGGAATCAGAGGCAGGGAATCAAACACGGGGAATCAGAGGCGGCGAATCAGAGCTGGGGAATCAGAGGCGGGGAATCAGAGTTGGGGAATCAGAGGCGGGGAATCAGACGCAGGGAATCAATATGGGAAATCAGAGGTGGGGAATCAGAGGTTGGAAATCAGAGGAAGGGAATCAGAGGCGAGGAATCAGAGCTGGGGAATCAGAGGCGGGGAATCAGAATTGGGGAATCAGAGATGGGGAATCAGAGATGGGGAATCAGAGGCGGGGAATCAGACGCGGGGAATCAGCGGTGGTGAATCAGAGATGTGGAATCAGAGGCTGGGAATCAGAGGCAGGGAATCAGACGCGGGGAATCAGAGGCGGGGAATCATAGCTGGCGAATCAGAGGCGGGGAATCAGAGGTGGGGAATCAGAGGCGGGGAATCAGATATTGGGAATCAGAGGTGGGGAATCAGAGGCGGGGAAACAGAGGCGGGGAATCAGATATGGGGAATCAGAGGTGGGGAATCAGAGGTTGTGAATCAGAGATGGGGAATCAGAGGCGGGGAATCAGAGGCCGGTAATCAGACGCGGGGAATCAGAGGCGGGGAATCAGACATGGGAAATTAGAGACAGGGAATCAGAGTTGGGGATTCAGAGGCGGGGAATCAGATATGGTGAAACAGAGGCGGGGAATCAGAGGCGGGCAAATAGAGGCGGGGATCAGATACGGGGAAACAGAGGCGGGGAATCAGAGGCGGGGAAACAGAGGCGGGGAATCAGATATGGGGAATCAGAGGTGGGGAATCAGACGCAGGGAATCATTATGGGAAATCAGAGGTGGGGAATCAGAGGTTGGGAATCAGAGGAAGGGAATCAGAGGCGAGGAATCAGAGCTGGGGAATCAGAGGCGGGGAATCAGAATTGGGGAATCAGAGATGGGGAATCAGAGATGGGGAATCAGAGGCGGGGAATCAGACGCGGGGAATCAGCGGTGGTGAATCAGAGATGTGGAATCAGAGGCGGGGAATCAGAGGCAGGGAATCAGACGCGGGGAATCAGAGGCGGGGAATCATAGCTGGCGAATCAGAGGCGGGGAATCAGAGGTGGGGAATCAGAGGTGGGGAATCAGATATTGGGAATCAGAGGTGGGGAATCAGAGGCGGGGAAACAGAGGCGGGGAATCAGATATGGGGAATCAGAGGTGGGGAATCAGAGGTTGTGAATCAGAGATGGGGAATCAGAGGCGGGGAATCAGAGGCGGGGAATCAGATATGGGGAAACAGAGGCGGGGAATCAGAGGCGGGCAAATAGAGGCGGGGATCAGATATGGGGAAACAGAGGCGGGGAATCAGAGGCGGGGAAACAGAGGCGGGGAATCAGATATGGGGAATCAGAGGTGGGGAATCAGAGGTTGGGAATCAGAGATGCGGAATTGGAGGCGGGGAATGGGATATGGGGAATCAGAGGCGGGGAATCAGAGGCGGGGAAACAGAGGCGGGGAATCAGATATGGGGAATCAGAGGCGGGGAATCAGAGGCGGGCAAATAGAGGCGGGGATCAGATATGGGGAAACAGAGGCGGGGAATCAGAGGCGGGGAAACAGAGGCGGGGAATCAGATATGGGGAATCAGAGGTGGGGAATCAGAGGTTGGGAATCAGAGATGCGGAATTGGAGGCGGGGAATGGGATATGGGGAATCAGAGGCGGGGAATCAGAGGCGGGGAAACAGAGGCGGGGAATCAGATATGGGGAATCAGAGGTGTGGAATCAGAGGTTGGGAATCAGAGGTTGGGAATCAGAGGCAGGGAATCAGAGGCTTGGAATCAGTTGCAGGGAATCAGATGCGGGGAATCAGAGGCGGGGAATCAGAGCTGGGGAATCAGAGGCGGGGAATCAGAGTTGGGGAATCAGAGGCGGGGAATCAGACGCAGGGAATCAATATGGGAAATCAGAGGTGGGGAATCAGACGCAGGGAATCAATATGGGAAATCAGAGTTGGGGAATCAGAGGTTGGGAATCAGAGGAAGGGAATCAGAGGCGAGGAATCAGAGCTGGGGAATCAGAGGCGGGGAATCAGAATTGGGGAATCAGAGATGGGGAATCAGAGATGGGGAATCAGAGGCGGGGAATCAGACGCGTGGAATCAGAGGTGGTGAATCAGAGATGTGGAATCAGAGGCGGGGAATCAGAGGCAGGGAATCAGACGCGGGGAATCAGAGGCGGGGAATCATAGCTGGCGAATCAGAGGCGGGGAATGAGATATGGGGAATCAGAGGCGGGGAATCAGAGGCGGGGAAACAGTGGCGAGGAATCAGATATGGGGAATCAGAGGTGGCGAATCAAAGGCGGTGAATCAGAGATGGGGAATCAGAGGCGGGGAATCAGAGGCAGGGGATCAAACACGGGGAATCAGAGGCGGGGAATCAGAGCTGTGGAATCAGAGGCGGGGAATCAGAGTTGGGGAATCAGAGGCGGGGAATCAGAGCTGGGGAATCAGAGGTGGGGAATCAGAGTCGGGGAATCAGAGGCAGGGAGTCGGATGTGCGGAATCAGAGATGGGGAATCAGAGGTGGGGAATCAGAGGCGGTGAATCTGAGATGGGGAATCAGAGGCGGGGAATCAGAGGCAGGTTATCAGACACGGGGATTCAGAGGCTGGGAATCAGACGGGGGGAATCAAAGGCGGGGAATGAAGCTGGGGAATCAGAGGCAGGGAATCAGAGTTGGGGATTCAGAGGCGGGGAATCAGATATGGGGAAACAGAGGCGGGGAATCAGAGGCGGGCAAACGGAGGCGGGGAATTAGATATGGGGAATCAGAGGTGGGGAATCAGAGGCAGGTAATCAGATGTGCGGAATCAGAGATGGGGAATCAGAGGCAGGGAATCAGAATCGAAAGCGGGGAGTCAGAGGCCGGGAATCAGAGGCCTGGAATCAGATGCTGGGAATAAGAGGCCGGGAATCAGAGGTGGGGAATCAGAGTCCGGGAATCAGAGATGGGGATTCAGAGGCGGGGAATGAGATATGGAGAATCAGAGGCGGGGAATCAGAGGCGGGAAAACAGAGGTGGGGAATCAGATATGGGGAATCAGAGGTGGCGAATCAAAGGTGGTGAATCAGAGATGGGGAATCAGAGGAGGGGAAACAGAGGCAGGGAATCAAACACGGGGAATCAGAGGCGGGGTATCAGAGCTGGGGAATCAGAGGCTGGGAATCAAAGTTGGGGAATCAGAGGCAGGGAATCAGATATGGGGAAACAGGGGCGGGGAATCAGAGGCGGGGAAACAGAGGCGGGGAATCAGATATGGGGAATCAGAGGCGGGGAATTAGAGTTGGGGAATCAGAGGCGGGGAATCAGAGGCGGGGAAACAGAAGCGGGGAATCAAACACGGGGAATCAGAGGTGGGGAATCAGAGGTTGGGAATCAGAGGCAGGGAATCAGAGGCGGGGAATCAGAGGCGGGGAATCAGAGGCAGGGAATCAGATGTGCGGAATCGGAGATGGGGAATCAGAGGCAGGGAATCAGAGGCGGGGAATCAGAGGCGGGGAATCTGAGGCCGGGAATCAGATATGGGGAAACAGAGGCGGGGAATCAGAGGCGGGGAAACAGAGGCTGGGAATCAGATATGGGGAATCAGAGCTGGGGAATCAGAGGCGGGGAATCAGAATTGGGGAATCAGAGATGGGGAATCAGAGATGGGGAATCAGAGGCGGGGAATCAGACGCGTGGAATCAGAGGTGGTGAATCAGAGATGTGGAATCAGAGGCGGGGAATCAGAGGCAGGGAATCAGACGCGGGGAAACAGAGGCGGGGAATCATAGCTGGCGAATCAGAGGCGGGGAATGAGATATGGGGAATCAGAGGCTGGGAATCAGAGGCGGGGAAACAGTGGCGAGGAATCAGATATGGGGAATCAGAGGTGGCGAATCAAAGGCGGTGAATCAGAGATGGGGAATCAGAGGCGGGGAATCAGAGGCAGGGGATCAAACACGGGGAATCAGAGGCGGGGAATCAGAGCTGTGGAATCAGAGGCGGGGAATCAGAGTTGGGGAATCAGAGGCGGGGAATCAGAGCTGGGGAATCAGAGGTGGGGAATCAGAGTCGGGGAATCAGAGGCAGGGAGTCGGATGTGCGGAATCAGAGATGGGGAATCAGAGGTGGGGAATCAGAGGCGGTGAATCTGAGATGGGGAATCAGAGGCGGGGAATCAGAGGCAGGTTATCAGACACGGGGATTCAGAGGCTGGGAATCAGACGGGGGGAATCAAAGGCGGGGAATGAAGCTGGGGAATCAGAGGCAGGGAATCAGAGTTGGGGATTCAGAGGCGGGGAATCAGATATGGGGAAACAGAGGCGGGGAATCAGAGGCGGGCAAACAGAGGCGGGGAATTAGATATGGGGAATCAGTGGTGGGGAATCAGAGGTGGTTTATCAGAGATGGGGAATCACAGGCGGGGAATCAGAGGCAGGGAATAGAACGCGGGGAATCAGAGGCAGGGAATCAGAGCTGGGGAATCAGAGGCGGGGAATCATAGTTGGGAATCAGAGGCGGGGAATCAGATATGGGGAAACAGAGGCGGGGAATCAGGGGCTGGGAAACAGAGGCGGGGAATCAGATATGGGGAATCGGATGCGGGGAATCAGAGGCGGGGAATCAGATATGGGGAATCAGAGGTGGGGAATCAGAGGCAGGTAATCAGATGTGCGGAATCAGAGATGGGGAATCAGAGGCAGGGAATCAGAATCAGAAGCGGGGAGTCAGAGGCCGGGAATCAGAGGCCTGGAATCAGATGCTGGGAATAAGAGGCCGGGAATCGGAGGTGGGGAATCAGAGTCCGGGAATCAGAGATGGGGATTCAGAGGCGGGGAATGAGATATGGAGAATCAGAGGCGGGGAATCAGAGGCGGGGAAACAGAGGCGGGGAATCAGATTTGGGGAATCAGAGGTGGCGAATCAAAGGCGGTGAATCAGAGATGGGGAATCAGAGGCCGGGAATCAGAGGCAGGGAATCAAACACGGGGAATCAGAGGCGGCGAATCAGAGCTGGGGAATCAGAGGCGGGGAATCAGAGTTGGGGAATCAGAGGCGGGGAATCAGACGCAGGGAATCAATATGGGAAATCAGAGGTGGGGAATCAGAGGTTGGAAATCAGAGGAAGGGAATCAGAGGCGAGGAATCAGAGCTGGGGAATCAGAGGCGGGGAATCAGAATTGGGGAATCAGAGATGGGGAATCAGAGATGGGGAATCAGAGGCGGGGAATCAGACGCGGGGAATCAGCGGTGGTGAATCAGAGATGTGGAATCAGAGGCTGGGAATCAGAGGCAGGGAATCAGACGCGGGGAATCAGAGGCGGGGAATCATAGCTGGCGAATCAGAGGCGGGGAATCAGAGGTGGGGAATCAGAGGCGGGGAATCAGATATTGGGAATCAGAGGTGGGGAATCAGAGGCGGGGAAACAGAGGCGGGGAATCAGATATGGGGAATCAGAGGTGGGGAATCAGAGGTTGTGAATCAGAGATGGGGAATCAGAGGCGGGGAATCAGAGGCCGGTAATCAGACGCGGGGAATCAGAGGCGGGGAATCAGACATGGGAAATTAGAGACAGGGAATCAGAGTTGGGGATTCAGAGGCGGGGAATCAGATATGGTGAAACAGAGGCGGGGAATCAGAGGCGGGCAAATAGAGGCGGGGATCAGATACGGGGAAACAGAGGCGGGGAATCAGAGGCGGGGAAACAGAGGCGGGGAATCAGATATGGGGAATCAGAGGTGGGGAATCAGACGCAGGGAATCATTATGGGAAATCAGAGGTGGGGAATCAGAGGTTGGGAATCAGAGGAAGGGAATCAGAGGCGAGGAATCAGAGCTGGGGAATCAGAGGCGGGGAATCAGAATTGGGGAATCAGAGATGGGGAATCAGAGATGGGGAATCAGAGGCGGGGAATCAGACGCGGGGAATCAGCGGTGGTGAATCAGAGATGTGGAATCAGAGGCGGGGAATCAGAGGCAGGGAATCAGACGCGGGGAATCAGAGGCGGGGAATCATAGCTGGCGAATCAGAGGCGGGGAATCAGACGTGGGGAATCAGAGGTGGGGAATCAGATATTGGGAATCAGAGGTGGGGAATCAGAGGCGGGGAAACAGAGGCGGGGAATCAGATATGGGGAATCAGAGGTGGGGAATCAGAGGTTGTGAATCAGAGATGGGGAATCAGAGGCGGGGAATCAGAGGCGGGGAATCAGATATGGGGAAACAGAGGCGGGGAATCAGAGGCGGGCAAATAGAGGCGGGGATCAGATATGGGGAAACAGAGGCGGGGAATCAGAGGCGGGGAAACAGAGGCGGGGAATCAGATATGGGGAATCAGAGGTGGGGAATCAGAGGTTGGGAATCAGAGATGCGGAATTGGAGGCGGGGAATGGGATATGGGGAATCAGAGGCGGGGAATCAGAGGCGGGGAAACAGAGGCGGGGAATCAGATATGGGGAATCAGAGGCGGGGAATCAGAGGCGGGCAAATAGAGGCGGGGATCAGATATGGGGAAACAGAGGCGGGGAATCAGAGGCGGGGAAACAGAGGCGGGGAATCAGATATGGGGAATCAGAGGTGGGGAATCAGAGGTTGGGAATCAGAGATGCGGAATTGGAGGCGGGGAATGGGATATGGGGAATCAGAGGCGGGGAATCAGAGGCGGGGAAACAGAGGCGGGGAATCAGATATGGGGAATCAGAGGTGTGGAATCAGAGGTTGGGAATCAGAGGTTGGGAATCAGAGGCAGGGAATCAGAGGCTTGGAATCAGTTGCAGGGAATCAGATGCGGGGAATCAGAGGCGGGGAATCAGAGCTGGGGAATCAGAGGCGGGGAATCAGAGTTGGGGAATCAGAGGCGGGGAATCAGACGCAGGGAATCAATATGGGAAATCAGAGGTGGGGAATCAGACGCAGGGAATCAATATGGGAAATCAGAGTTGGGGAATCAGAGGTTGGGAATCAGAGGAAGGGAATCAGAGGCGAGGAATCAGAGCTGGGGAATCAGAGGCGGGGAATCAGAATTGGGGAATCAGAGATGGGGAATCAGAGATGGGGAATCAGAGGCGGGGAATCAGACGCGTGGAATCAGAGGTGGTGAATCAGAGATGTGGAATCAGAGGCGGGGAATCAGAGGCAGGGAATCAGACGCGGGGAATCAGAGGCGGGGAATCATAGCTGGCGAATCAGAGGCGGGGAATGAGATATGGGGAATCAGAGGCGGGGAATCAGAGGCGGGGAAACAGTGGCGAGGAATCAGATATGGGGAATCAGAGGTGGCGAATCAAAGGCGGTGAATCAGAGATGGGGAATCAGAGGCGGGGAATCAGAGGCAGGGGATCAAACACGGGGAATCAGAGGCGGGGAATCAGAGCTGTGGAATCAGAGGCGGGGAATCAGAGTTGGGGAATCAGAGGCGGGGAATCAGAGCTGGGGAATCAGAGGTGGGGAATCAGAGTCGGGGAATCAGAGGCAGGGAGTCGGATGTGCGGAATCAGAGATGGGGAATCAGAGGTGGGAAATCAGAGGCGGTGAATCTGAGATGGGGAATCAGAGGCGGGGAATCAGAGGCAGGTTATCAGACACGGGGATTCAGAGGCTGGGAATCAGACGGGGGGAATCAAAGGCGGGGAATGAAGCTGGGGAATCAGAGGCAGGGAATCAGAGTTGGGGATTCAGAGGCGGGGAATCAGATATGGGGAAACAGAGGCGGGGAATCAGAGGCGGGCAAACGGAGGCGGGGAATTAGATATGGGGAATCAGAGGTGGGGAATCAGAGGCAGGTAATCAGATGTGCGGAATCAGAGATGGGGAATCAGAGGCAGGGAATCAGAATCGAAAGCGGGGAATCAGAGGTGGGGAATCAGAGTCCGGGAATCAGAGATGGGGATTCAGAGGCGGGGAATGAGATATGGAGAATCAGAGGCGGGGAATCAGAGGCGGGAAAACAGAGGTGGGGAATCAGATATGGGGAATCAGAGGTGGCGAATCAAAGGTGGTGAATCAGAGATGGGGAATCAGAGGAGGGGAAACAGAGGCAGGGAATCAAACACGGGGAATCAGAGGCGGGGTATCAGAGCTGGGGAATCAGAGGCTGGGAATCAAAGTTGGGGAATCAGAGGCAGGGAATCAGATATGGGGAAACAGGGGCGGGGAATCAGAGGCGGGGAAACAGAGGCGGGGAATCAGATATGGGGAATCAGAGGCGGGGAATTAGAGTTGGGGAATCAGAGGCGGGGAATCAGAGGCGGGGAAACAGAAGCGGGGAATCAAACACGGGGAATCAGAGGTGGGGAATCAGAGGTTGGGAATCAGAGGCAGGGAATCAGAGGCGGGGAATCAGAGGCGGGGAATCAGAGGCAGGGAATCAGATGTGCGGAATCGGAGATGGGGAATCAGAGGCAGGGAATCAGAGGCGGGGAATCAGAGGCGGGGAATCTGAGGCCGGGAATCAGATATGGGGAAACAGAGGCGGGGAATCAGAGGCGGGGAAACAGAGGCTGGGAATCAGATATGGGGAATCAGAGGTGGGGAATCAGAGGTTGGGAATCAGAGGCAGGGAATCAGAGGCTTGGAATCAGACGCAGGGAATCAGATGCGGGGAATCAGAGGCGGGGAATCAGAGCTGGGGAATCAGAGTTTGGGAATCAGAGGCGGGGAATTAGATATGGGGAAACAGAGGCGGGGAATCAAAGGTGGGGAAACAGAGGCGGGGAATCAGATATGGGGAATCAGAGGTGGGGAATCAGAGGCAGGGAATCAGATGTGCGGAATCAGAGATGGGGAATCAGAGGCAGGGAATCAGAATCAGACGCAGGGAATCAGAGGCCGGGAATCAGAGGCCGGAATCAGATGCCGGGAATAAGAGGCCGGGAATCAGAGGTGGGGAATCAGAGTCCGGGAATCAGAGATGGGGATTTAGAGGCGGGGAATGAGATATGGGGAATCAGAGGCGGGGAATCAGAGGCGGGGAAACAGAGGCGGGGAATCAGATATGGGGAATCAGAGGTTGCGAATCAAAGGCGGTGAATCAGAGATGGGGAATCAGAGGCCGGGAATCAGAGGCAGGGAATCAAACACGGGGAATCAGATGCGGGGAATCAGAGCTGGGGAATCAGAGGCGGGGAATCAGAGTTGGGGAATCAGAGGCGGGGAATCAGACGCAGGGAATCAATATGGGAAATCAGAGGTGGGGAATCAGACGCAGGGAATCAATATGGGAAATCAGAGTTGGGGAATCAGAGGTTGGGAATCAGAGGAAGGGAATCAGAGGCGAGGAATCAGAGCTGGGGAATCAGAGGCGGGGAATCAGAATTGGGGAATCAGAGATGGGGAATCAGAGATGGGGAATCAGAGGCGGGGAATCAGACGCGTGGAATCAGAGGTGGTGAATCAGAGATGTGGAATCAGAGGCGGGGAATCAGAGGCAGGGAATCATAGCTGGCGAATCAGAGGCGGGGAATGAGATATGGGGAATCAGAGGCTGGGAATCAGAGGCGGGGAAACAGTGGCGAGGAATCAGATATGGGGAATCAGAGGTGGCGAATCAAAGGCGGTGAATCAGAGATGGGGAATCAGAGGCGGGGAATCAGAGGCAGGGGATCAAACACGGGGAATCAGAGGCGGGGAATCAGAGCTGTGGAATCAGAGGCGGGGAATCAGAGTTGGGGAATCAGAGGCGGGGAATCAGAGCTGGGGAATCAGAGGTGGGGAATCAGAGTCGGGGAATCAGAGGCAGGGAGTCGGATGTGCGGAATCAGAGATGGGGAATCAGAGGTGGGGAATCAGAGGCGGTGAATCTGAGATGGGGAATCAGAGGCGGGGAATCAGAGGCAGGTTATCAGACACGGGGATTCAGAGGCTGGGAATCAGACGGGGGGAATCAAAGGCGGGGAATGAAGCTGGGGAATCAGAGGCAGGGAATCAGAGTTGGGGATTCAGAGGCGGGGAATCAGATATGGGGAAACAGAGGCGGGGAATCAGAGGCGGGCAAACAGAGGCGGGGAATTAGATATGGGGAATCAGTGGTGGGGAATCAGAGGTGGTTTATCAGAGATGGGGAATCACAGGCGGGGAATCAGAGGCAGGGAATAGAACGCGGGGAATCAGAGGCAGGGAATCAGAGCTGGGGAATCAGAGGCGGGGAATCATAGTTGGGAATCAGAGGCGGGGAATCAGATATGGGGAAACAGAGGCGGGGAATCAGGGGCTGGGAAACGGAGGCGGGGAATCAGATATGGGGAATCGGATGCGGGGAATCAGAGGCGGGGAATCAGATATGGGGAATCAGAGGTGGGGAATCAGAGGCAGGTAATCAGATGTGCGGAATCAGAGATGGGGAATCAGAGGCAGGGAATCAGAATCAGAAGCGGGGAGTCAGAGGCCGGGAATCAGAGGCCTGGAATCAGATGCTGGGAATAAGAGGCCGGGAATCGGAGGTGGGGAATCAGAGTCCGGGAATCAGAGATGGGGATTCAGAGGCGGGGAATGAGATATGGAGAATCAGAGGCGGGGAATCAGAGGCGGGGAAACAGAGGCGGGGAATCAGATTTGGGGAATCAGAGGTGGCGAATCAAAGGCGGTGAATCAGAGATGGGGAATCAGAGGCCGGGAATCAGAGGCAGGGAATCAAACACGGGGAATCAGAGGCGGCGAATCAGAGCTGGGGAATCAGAGGCGGGGAATCAGAGTTGGGGAATCAGAGTCGGGGAATCAGACGCAGGGAATCAATATGGGAAATCAGAGGTGGGGAATCAGAGGTTGGAAATCAGAGGAAGGGAATCAGAGGCGAGGAATCAGAGCTGGGGAATCAGAGGCGGGGAATCAGAATTGGGGAATCAGAGATGGGGAATCAGAGATGGGGAATCAGAGGCGGGGAATCAGACGCGGGGAATCAGCGGTGGTGAATCAGAGATGTGGAATCAGAGGCTGGGAATCAGAGGCAGGGAATCAGACGCGGGGAATCAGAGGCGGGGAATCATAGCTGGCGAATCAGAGGCGGGGAATCAGAGGTGGGGAATCAGAGGCGGGGAATCAGATATTGGGAATCAGAGGTGGGGAATCAGAGGCGGGGAAACAGAGGCGGGGAATCAGATATGGGGAATCAGAGGTGGGGAATCAGAGGTTGTGAATCAGAGATGGGGAATCAGAGGCGGGGAATCAGAGGCCGGTAATCAGACGCGGGGAATCAGAGGCGGGGAATCAGACATGGGAAATTAGAGACAGGGAATCAGAGTTGGGGATTCAGAGGCGGGGAATCAGATATGGTGAAACAGAGGCGGGGAATCAGAGGCGGGCAAATAGAGGCGGGGATCAGATACGGGGAAACAGAGGCGGGGAATCAGAGGCGGGGAAACAGAGGCGGGGAATCAGATATGGGGAATCAGAGGTGGGGAATCAGACGCAGGGAATCATTATGGGAAATCAGAGGTGGGGAATCAGAGGTTGGGAATCAGAGGAAGGGAATCAGAGGCGAGGAATCAGAGCTGGGGAATCAGAGGCGGGGAATCAGAATTGGGGAATCAGAGATGGGGAATCAGAGATGGGGAATCAGAGGCGGGGAATCAGACGCGGGGAATCAGCGGTGGTGAATCAGAGATGTGGAATCAGAGGCGGGGAATCAGAGGCAGGGAATCAGACGCGGGGAATCAGAGGCGGGGAATCATAGCTGGCGAATCAGAGGCGGGGAATCAGAGGTGGGGAATCAGAGGTGGGGAATCAGATATTGGGAATCAGAGGTGGGGAATCAGAGGCGGGGAAACAGAGGCGGGGAATCAGATATGGGGAATCAGAGGTGGGGAATCAGAGGTTGTGAATCAGAGATGGGGAATCAGAGGCGGGGAATCAGAGGCGGGGAATCAGATATGGGGAAACAGAGGCGGGGAATCAGAGGCGGGCAAATAGAGGCGGGGATCAGATATGGGGAAACAGAGGCGGGGAATCAGAGGCGGGGAAACAGAGGCGGGGAATCAGATATGGGGAATCAGAGGTGGGGAATCAGAGGTTGGGAATCAGAGATGCGGAATTGGAGGCGGGGAATGGGATATGGGGAATCAGAGGCGGGGAATCAGAGGCGGGGAAACAGAGGCGGGGAATCAGATATGGGGAATCAGAGGCGGGGAATCAGAGGCGGGCAAATAGAGGCGGGGATCAGATATGGGGAAACAGAGGCGGGGAATCAGAGGCGGGGAAACAGAGGCGGGGAATCAGATATGGGGAATCAGAGGTGGGGAATCAGAGGTTGGGAATCAGAGATGCGGAATTGGAGGCGGGGAATGGGATATGGGGAATCAGAGGCGGGGAATCAGAGGCGGGGAAACAGAGGCGGGGAATCAGATATGGGGAATCAGAGGTGTGGAATCAGAGGTTGGGAATCAGAGGTTGGGAATCAGAGGCAGGGAATCAGAGGCTTGGAATCAGTTGCAGGGAATCAGATGCGGGGAATCAGAGGCGGGGAATCAGAGCTGGGGAATCAGAGGCGGGGAATCAGAGTTGGGGAATCAGAGGCGGGGAATCAGACGCAGGGAATCAATATGGGAAATCAGAGGTGGGGAATCAGACGCAGGGAATCAATATGGGAAATCAGAGTTGGGGAATCAGAGGTTGGGAATCAGAGGAAGGGAATCAGAGGCGAGGAATCAGAGCTGGGGAATCAGAGGCGGGGAATCAGAATTGGGGAATCAGAGATGGGGAATCAGAGATGGGGAATCAGAGGCGGGGAATCAGACGCGTGGAATCAGAGGTGGTGAATCAGAGATGTGGAATCAGAGGCGGGGAATCAGAGGCAGGGAATCAGACGCGGGGAATCAGAGGCGGGGAATCATAGCTGGCGAATCAGAGGCGGGGAATGAGATATGGGGAATCAGAGGCGGGGAATCAGAGGCGGGGAAACAGTGGCGAGGAATCAGATATGGGGAATCAGAGGTGGCGAATCAAAGGCGGTGAATCAGAGATGGGGAATCAGAGGCGGGGAATCAGAGGGAGGGGATCAAACACGGGGAATCAGAGGCGGGGAATCAGAGCTGTGGAATCAGAGGCGGGGAATCAGAGTTGGGGAATCAGAGGCGGGGAATCAGAGCTGGGGAATCAGAGGTGGGGAATCAGAGTCGGGGAATCAGAGGCAGGGAGTCGGATGTGCGGAATCAGAGATGGGGAATCAGAGGTGGGGAATCAGAGGCGGTGAATCTGAGATGGGGAATCAGAGGCGGGGAATCAGAGGCAGGTTATCAGACACGGGGATTCAGAGGCTGGGAATCAGACGGGGGGAATCAAAGGCGGGGAATGAAGCTGGGGAATCAGAGGCAGGGAATCAGAGTTGGGGATTCAGAGGCGGGGAATCAGATATGGGGAAACAGAGGCGGGGAATCAGAGGCGGGCAAACGGAGGCGGGGAATTAGATATGGGGAATCAGAGGTGGGGAATCAGAGGCAGGTAATCAGATGTGCGGAATCAGAGATGGGGAATCAGAGGCAGGGAATCAGAATCGAAAGCGGGGAGTCAGAGGCCGGGAATCAGAGGCCTGGAATCAGATGCTGGGAATAAGAGGCCGGGAATCAGAGGTGGGGAATCAGAGTCCGGGAATCAGAGATGGGGATTCAGAGGCGGGGAATGAGATATGGAGAATCAGAGGCGGGGAATCAGAGGCGGGAAAACAGAGGTGGGGAATCAGATATGGGGAATCAGAGGTGGCGAATCAAAGGTGGTGAATCAGAGATGGGGAATCAGAGGAGGGGAAACAGAGGCAGGGAATCAAACACGGGGAATCAGAGGCGGGGTATCAGAGCTGGGGAATCAGAGGCTGGGAATCAAAGTTGGGGAATCAGAGGCAGGGAATCAGATATGGGGAAACAGGGGCGGGGAATCAGAGGCGGGGAAACAGAGGCGGGGAATCAGATATGGGGAATCAGAGGCGGGGAATTAGAGTTGGGGAATCAGAGGCGGGGAATCAGAGGCGGGGAAACAGAAGCGGGGAATCAAACACGGGGAATCAGAGGTGGGGAATCAGAGGTTGGGAATCAGAGGCAGGGAATCAGAGGCGGGGAATCAGAGGCGGGGAATCAGAGGCAGGGAATCAGATGTGCGGAATCGGAGATGGGGAATCAGAGGCAGGGAATCAGAGGCGGGGAATCAGAGGCGGGGAATCTGAGGCCGGGAATCAGATATGGGGAAACAGAGGCGGGGAATCAGAGGCGGGGAAACAGAGGCTGGGAATCAGATATGGGGAATCAGAGGTGGGGAATCAGAGGTTGGGAATCAGAGGCAGGGAATCAGAGGCTTGGAATCAGACGCAGGGAATCAGATGCGGGGAATCAGAGGCGGGGAATCAGAGCTGGGGAATCAGAGTTTGGGAATCAGAGGCGGGGAATTAGATATGGGGAAACAGAGGCGGGGAATCAGATATGGGGAATCAGAGGCGGGGAATCAGAGGCGCGGAAAGAGAGGCGGGGAATCAGATGTGGGGAATCAGAGGTGGGGAATCAGATATGGGGAAACAGAGGCGGGGAATCAGAGGCGGGGAATCAGATATGGGGAATCAGATATGGGGAATCAGAGGCGGGGAATCAGAGGCGCGGAAAGAGATCCGGGGAATCAGATATGGGGAATCAGAGGTGGGGAATCAGATATGGGGAAACAGAGGCGGGGAATCAGAGGCGGGGAAACAGAGGCAGGGAATCAGATATGGGGATTCAGAGGTGGGGAATCAGAGGTTGGGAATCAGAGGTGGGGATCAGAGTCGGGAAATCAGAGGCAGGGAATCAGATGTGCGGAATCAGAGATGGGGAATCAGAGGTGGGGAATCAGAGGCTGTGAATCAGAGATGGGGAATCAGAGGTGGGGAATCAGAGGCAGGAAATCAGACACGGGGATTCAGAGGCTGGGAATCAGACGGGGGGAATCAAAGGCGGGGAATCTGAGCTGGGGAATCAGAGGCAGGGAATCAGAGTTGGGGATTCATAGGCAGGGAATTAGATATGGGGAATCAGAGGTGGGGAATCAGAGGTGGTGAATCAGAGATGTGGAATCACAGGCAGGGAATCAGAGGCAGGGAATAGAACGCGGGGAATCAGAGGCAGGGAATCAGAGTTGGGGCATCAGAGGTTGGGAATTAGATATGGGGAAACAGAGGCGGGGAATCAGAGGCAGGGAATCAGATGTGCGGAATCAGAGATGGGGAATCAGAGGTGGGGAATCAGAGGCTGTGAATCAGAGATGGGGAATCAGAGGTGGGGAATCAGAGGCAGGAAATCAGACACGGGGATTCAGAGGCTGGGAATCAGACGGGGGGAATCAAAGGCGGGGAATCAGAGCTGGGGAATCAGAGGCAGGGAATCAGAGTTGGGGATTCAGAGGCGGGGAATCAGATATGGGGAAACAGAGGCGGGGAATCAGAGGCGGGCAAACAGAGGCGGGGAATTAGATATGGGGAATCAGAGGTGGGGAATCAGAGGTGGTGAATCAGAGATGGGGAATCACAGGCGGGGAATCAGAGGCAGGGAATAGAACGCGGGGAATCAGAGGCAGGGAATCAGAGTTGGGGCATCAGAGGTTGGGAATTAGATATGGGGAAAAAGAGGCGGGGAATCAGAGGCGGGGAAACAGAGGCGGGAAGTCAGATATGGGTAATCAGAGGTGGGGAATCAGAGGCAGGGAATCAGATGTGCGGAATCAGAGATGGGGAATCAGAGGCAGGGAATCAGAATCAGAAGCGGGGAATCAGAGGCCGGGAATCAGAGGCCGGGAATAAGATGCTGGGAATGAGAGGCCGGGAATCAGAGGTGGGGAATCAGAGTCCGGGAATCAGAGATGGGGATTCAGAGGCGGGGAATGAGATATGGAGAATCAGAGGCGGGGAATCAGAGGCGGGGAAACAGAGGTGGGGAATCAGATATGTGGAATCAGAGGTGGCGAATCAAAGGCGGTGAATCAGAGATGGGGAATCAGAGGCGGGGAATCAGAGGCAGGGAATCAAACACGGGAAATCAGAGGCGGGGAATCAGAGCTGGGGAATCAGAGGCGGGGAATCTGAGTTGGGGAATCAGAGGCAGGGAATCAGATATGGGGAAACAGAGGCAGGGAATCAGAGGCGGGGAAACAGAGGCGGGGAATCAGATATGGGGAATCAGAGGTTGGGAATCAGAGGCAGGGAATCAGAGGCGGGGAAACAGAGGCGGGGAATCAGATATGGGGAATCAGAGGTGGCGAATCAAAGGTGGTGAAACAGAGATGGGGAATCAGGGCAGGGAATCAGAGGCAGGGAATCAAACACGGGGAATCAGAGCTGGGGAATCAGAGGCGGGAAATTAGAGTTGGGGAATCAGAGGAGGGGAATCAGAGGCGGGGAAACAGAGGCGGGGAATCAGATATGGGGAATCAGAGGTGGGGAATCAGAGGTTGAGAATCAGAGGCAGGGAATCAGAGGCGGGGAATCAGAGGCGGGGAATCAGAGGCAGGGAATCAGATGTGCGGAATCGGAGATGGGGAATCAGAGGCAGGGAATCAGAGGCGGGGAATCAGAAGCGGGGAATCAGAGGCCGGGAATCAGATATTGGGAAACAGAGGTGGGGAATCAGAGGCGGGGAAACAGAGGCGGGGAATCAGATATGGGGAATCAGAGGTGGGGAATCAGAGGTTGGGAATCATAGGCGGGGAATCAGAGCTGGGGAATCAGAGGTGGGGAATCAGAGTTGGGGAATCAGAGGCGGGGACTTAGATATTGGGAAACAGAGGCGGGGAATCAGAGGCGGGGAAACAGAGGGGGGTAATCAGAGGCAGGGAATCAGATGTGCGGAATCAGAGATGGGGAATCAGAGGCAGGGAATCAGAATCAGAAGCAGGGAATCAGAGGCCGGGAATCAGAGGCCGGAATCAGATGCCGGGAATAAGAGGCCGGGAATCAGAGGTGGGGAATCAGAGTCCGGGAATCAGAGATGGGGATTCAGAGGCGGGGAATGAGATATGGAGAATCAGAGGCGGGGAATCAGAGGCGGGGAAACAGAGGCGGGGAATCAGATTTGGGGAATCAGAGGTGGCGAATCAAAGGCGGTGAATCAGAGATGGGGAATCAGAGGCCGGGAATCAGAGGCAGGGAATCAAACACGGGGAATCAGAGGCGGGGAATCAGAGCTGGGGAATCAGAGGCGGGGAATCAGAGTTGGGGAATCAGAGGTTGGGAATCAGAGGAAGGGAATCAGAGGCGAGGAATCAGAGCTGGGGAATCAGAGGCGGGGAATCAGAATTGGGGAATCAGAGATGGGGAATCAGAGGCGGGGAATCAGACGCGGGGAATCAGCGGTGGTGAATCAGAGATGTGGAATCAGAGGCGGGGAATCAGAGGCAGGGAATCAGACGCGGGGAATCAGAGGCGGGGAATCATAGCTGGCGAATCAGAGGCGGAGAATCAGAGGTGGGGAATCAGAGGCGGGGAATCAGATATTGGGAATCAGAGGTGGGGAATCAGAGGCGGGGAAACAGAGGCGGGGAATCAGATATGGGGAATCAGAGGTGGGGAATCAGAGGTTGTGAATCAGAGATGGGGAATCAGAGGCGGGGAATCAGAGGCCGGTAATCAGACGCGGGGAATCAGAGGCGGGGAATCAGACATGGGAAATTAGAGACAGGGAATCAGAGTTGGGGATTCAGAGGCGGGGAATCAGATATGGGGAAACAGAGGCGGGGAATCAGAGGCGGGCAAATAGAGGTGGGGATCAGATACGGGGAAACAGAGGCGGGGAATCAGAGGCGGGGAAACAGAGGCGTGGAATCAGATATGGGGAATCAGAGGTGGGGAATCAGACGCAGGGAATCATTATGGGAAATCAGAGGTGGGGAATCAGAGGTTGGGAATCAGAGGAAGGGAATCAGAGGCGAGGAATCAGAGCTGGGGAATCAGAGGCGGGGAATCAGAATTGGGGAATCAGAGATGGGGAATCAGAGATGGGGAATCAGAGGCTGGGAATCAGACGCTGGGAATCAGCGGTGGTGAATCAGAGATGTGGAATCAGAGGCGGGGAATCAGAGGCAGGGAATCAGACGCGGGGAATCAGAGGCGGGGAATCATAGCTGGCGAATCAGAGGCGGGGAATCAGAGGTGGGGAATCAGAGGCGGGGAATCAGATATTGGGAATCAGAGGTGGGGAATCAGAGGCGGGGAAACAGAGGCGGGGAATCAGATATGGGGAATCAGAGGTGGGGAATCAGAGGCAGGGAATCAGATGTGCGGAATCAGAGATGGGGAATCAGAGGCAGGGAATCAGAATCAGACGCAGGGAATCAGAGGCCGGGAATCAGAGGCCGGAATCAGATGCCGGGAATAAGAGGCCGGGAATCAGAGGTGGGGAATCAGAGTCCGGGAATCAGAGATGGGGATTTAGAGGCGGGGAATGAGATATGGGGAATCAGAGGCGGGGAATCAGAGGCGGAGAAACAGAGGCGGGGAATCAGATATGGGGAATCAGAGGTTGCGAATCAAAGGCGGTGAATCAGAGATGGGGAATCAGAGGCCGGGAATCAGAGGCAGGGAATCAAACACGGGGAATCAGATGCGGGGAATCAGAGCTGGGGAATCAGAGGCGGGGAATCAGAGTTGGGGAATCAGAGGCGGGGAATCAGACGCAGGGAATCAATATGGGAAATCAGAGGTGGGGAATCAGACGCAGGGAATATATATGGGAAATCAGAGTTGGGGAATCAGAGGTTGGGAATCAGAGGAAGGGAATCAGAGGCGAGGAATCAGAGCTGGGGAATCAGAGGCGGGGAATCAGAATTGGGGAATCAGAGATGGGGAATCAGAGATGGGGAATCAGAGGCGGGGAATCAGACGCGTGGAATCAGAGGTGGTGAATCAGAGATGTGGAATCAGAGGCGGGGAATCAGAGGCAGGGAATCAGACGCGGGGAATCAGAGGCGGGGAATCATAGCTGGCGAATCAGAGGTGGGGAATGAGATATGGGGAATCAGAGGCGGGGAATCAGAGGCGGGGAAACAGTGGCGAGGAATCAGATATGGGGAATCAGAGGTGGCGAATCAAAGGCGGTGAATCAGAGATGGGGAATCAGAGGAGGGGAATCAGAGGCAGGGGATCAAACACGGGGAATCAGAGGCGGGGAATCAGAGCTGTGGAATCAGAGGCGGGGAATCAGAGTTGGGGAATCAGAGGCGGGGAATCAGAGCTGGGGAATCAGAGGTGGGGAATCAGAGTCGGGGAATCAGAGGCAGGTAGTCGGATGTGCGGAATCAGAGATGGGGAATCAGAGGTGGGGAATCAGAGGCGGTGAATCTGAGATGGGGAATCAGAGGCGGGGAATCAGTGGCAGGTTATCAGACACGGGGATTCAGAGGCTGGGAATCAGACGGGGGGAATCAAAGGCGGGGAATGAAGCTGGGGAATCAGAGGCAGGGAATCAGAGTTGCGGATTCAGAGGCGGGGAATCAGATATGGGGAAACAGAGGCGGGGAATCAGAGGCGGGCAAACAGAGGCGGGGAATTAGATATGGGGAATCAGTGGTGGGGAATCAGAGGTGGTTTATCAGAGATGGGGAATCACAGGAGGGGAATCAGAGGCAGGGAATAGAACGCGGGGAATCAGAGGCAGGGAATCAGAGCTGGGGAATCAGAGGCGGGGAATCATAGTTGGGAATCAGAGGCGGGGAATCAGATATGGGGAAACAGAGGCGGGGAATCAGGGGCGGGGAAACAGAGGCGGGGAATCAGATATGGGGAATCGGATGCGGGGAATCAGAGGCGGGGAATCAGATATGGGGAATCAGAGGTGGGGAATCAGAGGCAGGTAATCAGATGTGCGGAATCAGAGATGGGGAATCAGAGGCAGGGAATCAGAATCAGAAGCGGGGAGTCAGAGGCCGGGAATCAGAGGCCTGGAATCAGATGCTGGGAATAAGAGGCCGGGAATCAGAGGTGGGGAATCAGAGTCCGGGAATCAGAGATGGGGATTCAGAGGCGGGGAATGAGATATGGGGAATCAGAGGCGGGGAATCAGAGGCGCGGAAAGAGAGGCGGGGAATCAGATATGGGGAATCAGAGGGGGGAATAAGATATGGGGAAACAGAGGCGGGGAATCAGAGGCGGGGAATCAGATATGGGGAATCAGATATGGGGAATCAGAGGCGGGGAATCAGAGGCGCGGAAAGAGAGGCGGGGAATCAGATATGGGGAATCAGAGGTGGGGAATCAGATATGGGGAAACAGAGGCGGGGAATCAGAGGCGGGGAAACAGAGGCAGGGAATCAGATATGGGGATTCAGAGGTGGGGAATCAGAGGTTGGGAATCAGAGGTGGAGATCAGAGTCGGGAAATCAGAGGCAGGGAATCAGATGTGCGGAATAAGAGATGGGGAATCAGAGGTGGGGAATCAGAGGCTGTGAATCAGAGATGGGGAATCAGAGGTGGGGAATCAGAGGCAGGAAATCAGACACGGGGATTCAGAGGCTGGGAATCAGACGGGGGGAATCAAAGGCGGGGAATCTGAGCTGGGGAATCAGAGGCAGGGAATCAGAGTTGGGGATTCAGAGGCAGGGAATTAGATATGGGGAATCAGAGGTGGGGAATCAGAGGCGGGGCATTAGATATGGGGAATCAGAGGTGGGGAATCAGAGGTGGTGAATCAGAGATGGGGAAACAGAGGCGGGGAATCAGAGGCGGGCAAACAGAGGCGGGGAATTAGATATGGGGAATCAGAGGTGGGGAATCAGAGGTGGTGAATCAGAGATGGGGAATCACAGGCGGGGAATTAGAGGCAGGGAATAGAACGCGGGGAATCAGAGGCAGGGAATCAGAGTTGGGGCATCAGAGGTTGGGAATTAGATATGGGGAAACAGAGGCGGGGAATCAGAGGCGGGGAAACAGAGGCGGGAAGTCAGATATGGGTAATCAGAGGTGGGGAATCAGAGGCAGGGAATCAGATGTGCGGAATCAGAGATGGGGAATCAGAGGCAGGGAATCAGAATCAGAAGCGGGGAATCAGAGGCCGGGAATCAGAGGCCGGGAATAAGATGCTGGGAATGAGAGGCCGGGAATCAGAGGTGGGGAATCAGAGTCCGGGAATCAGAGATGGGGATTCAGAGGCGGGGAATGAGATATGGAGAATCAGAGGCGGGGAATCAGAGGCGGGGAAACAGAGGTGGGGAATCAGAAATGTGGAATCAGAGGTGGCGAATCAAAGGCGGTGAATCAGAGATGGGGAATCAGAGGCGGGGAATCAGAGGCAGGGAATCAAACACGGGAAATCAGAGGCGGGGAATCAGAGCTGGGGAATCAGAGGCGGGGAATCTGAGTTGGGGAATCAGAGGCAGGGAATCAGATATGGGGAAACAGGGGCAGGGAATCAGAGGCGGGGAAACAGAGGTGGGGAATCAGATATGGGGAATCAGAGGTTGGGAATCAGAGGCAGGGAATCAGAGGCGGGGAAACAGAGGCGGGGAATCAGATATGGGGAATCAGAGGTGGCGAATCAAAGGTGGTGAAACAGAGATGGGGAATCAGGGCAGGGAATCAGAGGCAGGGAATCAAACACGGGGAATCAGAGCTGGGGAATTAGAGGCGGGAAATTAGAGTTGGGGAATCAGAGGAGGGGAATCAGAGGCGGGGAAACAGAGGCGGGGAATCAGATATGGGGAATCAGAGGTGGGGAATCAGAGGTTGGGAATCAGAGGCAGGGAATCAGAGGCGGGGAATCAGAGGCGGGGAATCAGAGGCAGGGAATCAGATGTGCGGAATCGGAGATGGGGAATCAGAGGCAGGGAATCAGAGGCGGGGAATCAGAAGCGGGGAATCAGAGGCCGGGAATCAGATATTGGGAAACAGAGGTGGGGAATCAGAGGCGGGGAAACAGAGGCGGGGAATCAGATATGGGGAATCAGAGGTGGGGAATCAGAGGTTGGGAATCATAGGCGGGGAATCAGAGCTGGGGAATCAGAGGTGGGGAATCAGAGTTGGGGAATCAGAGGCGGGGACTTAGATATTGGGAAACAGAGGCGGGGAATCAGAGGCGGGGAAACAGAGGGGGGTAATCAGAGGCAGGGAATCAGATGTGCGGAATCAGAGATGGGGAATCAGAGGCAGGGAATCAGAATCAGAAGCAGGGAATCAGAGGCCGGGAATCAGAGGCCGGAATCAGATGCCGGGAATAAGTGGCCGGGAATCAGAGGTGGGGAATCAGAGTCCGGGAATCAGAGATGGGGATTCAGAGGCGGGGAATGAGATATGGGGAATCAGAGGCGGGGAATCAGAGGCGGGGAAACAGAGGCGGGGAATCAGATTTGGGGAATCAGAGGTGGCGAATCAAAGGCGGTGAATCAGAGATGGGGAATCAGAGGCCGGGAATCAGAGGCAGGGAATCAAACACGGGGAATCAGAGGCGGGAAATCAGAGCTGGGGAATCAGAGGCGGGGAATCAGAGTTGGGGAATCAGAGGTTGGGAATCAGAGGAAGGGAATCAGAGGCGAGGAATCAGAGCTGGGGAATCAGAGGCGGGGAATCAGAATTGGGGAATCAGAGATGGGGAATCAGAGGCGGGGAATCAGACGCGGGGAATCAGCGGTGGTGAATCAGAGATGTGGAATCAGAGGCGGGGAATCAGAGGCAGGGAATCAGACGCGGGGAATCAGAGGCGGGGAATCATAGCTGGCGAATCAGAGGCGGGGAATCAGAGGTGGGGAATCAGAGGCGGGGAATCAGATATTGGGAATCAGAGGTGGGGAATCAGAGGCGGGGAAACAGAGGCGGGGAATCAGATATGGGGAATCAGAGGTGGGGAATCAGAGGTTGTGAATCAGAGATGGGGAATCAGAGGCGGGGAATCAGAGGCCGGTAATCAGACGCGGGGAATCAGAGGCGGGGAATCAGACATGGGAAATTAGAGACAGGGAATCAGAGTTGGGGATTCAGAGGCGGGGAATCAGATATGGGGAAACAGAGGCGGGGAATCAGAGGCGGGCAAATAGAGGCGGGGATCAGATACGGGGAAACAGAGGCGGGGAATCAGAGGCGGGGAAACAGAGGCGGGGAATCAGATATGGGGAATCAGAGGTGGGGAATCAGACGCAGGGAATCATTATGGGAAATCAGAGGTGGGGAATCAGAGGTTGGGAATCAGAGGAAGGGAATCAGAGGCGAGGAATCAGAGCTGGGGAATCAGAGGCGGGGAATCAGAATTGGGGAATCAGAGATGGGGAATCAGAGATGGGGAATCAGAGGCGGGGAATCAGACGCGGGGAATCAGCGGTGGTGAATCAGAGATGTGGAATCAGAGGCGGGGAATCAGAGGCAGGGAATCAGACGCGGGGAATCAGAGGCGGGGAATCATAGCTGGCGAATCAGAGGCGGGGAATCAGAGGTGGGGAATCAGAGGCGGGGAATCAGATATTGGGAATCAGAGGCGGGGAATCAGATATGGGGAATCAGAGGTGTGGAATCAGAGGTTGTGAATCAGAGATGGGGAATCAGAGGCGGGGAATCAGAGGCCGGTAATCAGACGCGGGGAATCAGAGGCGGGGAATCAGACATGGAAAATTAGAGGCAGGGAATCAGAGTTGGGGATTCAGAGGCGGGGAATCAGATATGGGGAAACAGAGGCGGGGAATCAGAGGCGGGCAAATAGAGGCGGGGATCAGATATGGGGAAACAGAGGCGGGGAATCAGAGGCGGGGAAACAGAGGCGGGGAAACAGATATGGGGAATCAGAGGTGGGGAATCAGAGGTTGGGAATCAGAGATGCGGAATTGGAGGCGGGGAATGGGATATGGGGAATCAGAGGCGGGGAATCAGAGGCGGGGAAACAGAGGCGGGGAATCAGATATGGGATATCAGAGGTGTGGAATCAGAGGTTGGGAATCAGAGGTTGGGAATCAGAGGCAGGGAATCAGAGGCTTGGAATCAGTTGCAGGGAATCAGATGCGGGGAATCAGAGGCGGGGAATCAGAGCTGGGGAATCAGAGGTGGGGAATCAGAGTTGGGGAATCAGAGGCGGGGACTTAGATATTGGGAAACAGAGGCGGGGAATCAAAGGTGGGGAAACAGAGACGGGGAATCAGATATGGGGAATCAGAGGTGGGGAATCAGAGGCAGGGAATCAGATGTGCGGAATCAGAGATGGGGAATCAGAGGCAGGGAATCAGAATCAGACACAGGGAATCAGAGGCCGGGAATCAGAGGCCGGAATCAGATGCCGGGAATAAGAGGCCGGGAATCAGAGGTGGGGAATCAGAGTCCGGGAATCAGAGATGGGGATTTAGAGGCGGGGAATGAGATATGGGGAATCAGAGGCGGGGAATCAGAGGCGGAGAAACAGAGGCGGGGAATCAGATATGGGGAATCAGAGGTTGCGAATCAAAGGTGGTGAATCAGAGATGCGGAATCAGAGGCCGGGAATCAGAGGCAGGGAATCAAACACGGGGAATCAGATGCGGGGAATCAGAGCTGGGGAATCAGATGCGGGGAATCAGAGTTGGGGAATCAGAGGCGGGGAATCAGACGCAGGGAATCAATATGGGAAATCAGAGGTGGGGAATCAGACGCAGGGAATCAATATGGGAAATCAGAGTTGGGGAATCAGAGGTTGGGAATCAGAGGAAGGGAATCAGAGGCGAGGAATCAGAGCTGGGGAATCAGAGGCGGGGAATCAGAATTGGGGAATCAGAGATGGGGAATCAGAGATGGGGAATCAGAGGCGGGGAATCAGACGCGTGTAATCAGAGGTGGTGAATCAGAGATGTGGAATCAGAGGCGGGGAATCAGAGGCAGGGAATCAGACGCGGGGAATCAGAGGCGGGGAATCATAGCTGGCGAATCAGAGGCGGGGAATGAGATATGGGGAATCAGAGGCGGGGAAACAGTGGCGAGGAATCAGATATGGGGAATCAGAGTGGCGAATCAAAGGCGGTGAATCAGAGATGGGGAATCAGAGGCGGGGAATCAGAGGCAGGGGATCAAACACGGGGAATCAGAGGCGGGGAATCAGAGCTGTGGAATCAGAGGCGGGGAATCAGAGTTGGGGAATCAGAGGCGGGGAATCAGAGGTGGGGAATCAGAGGTGGGGAATCAGAGTCGGGGAATCAGAGGCAGGGAGTCGGATGTGCGGAATCTGAGATGGGGAATCAGAGGTGGGGAATCAGAGGCGGTGAATCTGAGATGGGGAATCAGAGGCGGGGAATCAGAGGCAGGTTATCAGACACGGGGATTCAGAGACTGGGAATCAGACGGGGGGAATCAAAGGCGGGGAATGAAGCTGGGGAATCAGAGGCAGGGAATCAGAGTTGGGGATTCAGAGGCGGGGAATCAGATATGGGGAAACAGAGGCGGGGAATCAGAGGCGGGCAAACAGAGGCGGGGAATTAGATATGGGGAATCAGTGGTGGGGAATCAGAGGTGGTTTATCAGAGATGGGGAATCACAGGCGGGGAATCAGAGGCAGGGAATAGAATGCGGGGAATCAGAGGCAGGGAATCAGAGCTGGGGAATCAGAGGCGGGGAATCATAGTTGGGAATCAGAGGCGGGGAATCAGATATGGGGAAACAGAGGCGGGGAATCAGGGGCGGGGAAACAGAGGCGGGGAATCTGATATGGGGAATCGGATGCGGGGAATCAGAGGCGGGGAATCAGATATGGGGAATCAGAGGTGGGGAATCAGAGGCAGGTAATCAGATGTGCGGAATCAGAGATGGGGAATCAGAGGCAGGGAATCAGAATCAGAAGCGGGGAGTCAGAGGCCGGGAATCAGAGGCCTGGAATCAGATGCTGGGAATAAGAGGCCGGGAATCAGAGGTGGGGAATCAGAGTCCAGGAATCAGAGATGGGGATTCAGAGGCGGGGAATGAGATATGGAGAATCAGAGGCGGGGAATCAGAGGCGGGAAAACAGAGGTGGGGAATCAGATATGGGGAATCAGAGGTGGCGAATCAAAGGTGGTGAATCAGAGATGGGGAATCAGAGGAGGGGAATCAGAGGCAGGGAATCAAACACTGGGAATCAGAGGCGGGGAATCAGAGCTGGGGAATCAGAGGCGGGGAATCGGATATGGGGAATCAGAGGCGGGGAATTAGAGTTGGGGAATCAGAGGCGGGGAATCAGAGGCGGGGAAACAGAAGCGGGGAATCAAACACGGGGAATCAGAGGTGGGGAATCAGAGGTTGGGAATCAGAGGCAGGGAATCAGAGGCGGGGAATCAGAGGCAGGGAATCAGAGGCAGGGAATCAGATGTGCGGAATCGGAGATGGGGAATCAGAGGCAGGGAATCAGAGGCGGGGAATCAGAGGCGGGGAATCAGAGGCCGGGAATCAGATATGGGGAATCAGAGGTGGGGAATCAGAGGCAGGGAATCAGAGATGGGGAATCAGAGTCCGGGAATCAGAGGCAGGGAATCAAACACGGGGAATCAGATGCGGGGAATCAGAGCTGGGGAATCAGAGGCGGGGAATCAGAGTTGGGGAATCAGAGGCGGGGAATCAGTCGCAGGGAATCAATATGGGAAATCAGAAGTGGGGAATCAGACGAAGGGAATCAATATGGGAAGTCAGAGTTGGGGAATCAGAGGTTGGGAATCAGAGGAATGGAATCAGAGGCGAGGAATCAGAGCTGGGGAATCAGAGGCGGGGAATCAGAATTGGGGAATCAGAGATGGGGAATCAGAGGCGGGGAATCAGACGCGTGGAATCAGAGGTGGTGAATCAGAGATGTGGAATCAGAGGCGGGGAATTCGAGGCAGGAAATCGGACGCGGGGAATCAGAGGCGGGGAATCATAGCTGGCGAATCAGAGGCGGGGAATGAGATATGGGGAATCAGAGGCGGGGAATCAGAGGCGGGGAAACAGTGGCGAGGAATCAGATATGGGGAATCAGAGGTGGCGAATCAAAGGCGGTGAATCAGAGATGGGGAATCAGAGGCGGGGAATCAGAGGCAGGGGATCAGAGGCGAGGAATCAGAGCTGGGGAATCAGAGGCGGGGAATCAGAATTGGGGAATCAGAGATGGGGAATCAGAGATGGGGAATCAGAGGCGGGGAATCAGACGCGTGGAATCAGAGGTGGTGTATCAGAGATGTGGAATCAGAGGCGGGGAATCAGAGGCAGGGAATCAGATGCGGGGAATCAGAGGCGGGGAATCATAGCTGGCGAATCAGAGGCGGGGAATGAGATATGGGTAATCAGAGGCGGGGAATCAGAGGCGGGGATACAGTGGCGAGGAATCAGATATGGGGAATCAGAGGTGGCGAATCAAAGACGGTGAATCAGAGATGGGGAATCAGAGGCGGGGAATCAGAGGCAGGGGATCAAACACGGGGAATCAGAGGCGGGGAATCAGAGCTGTGGAATCAGAGGCGGGGAATCAGAGTTGGGGAATCAGAGGCGGGGAATCAGAGCTGGGGAATCAGAGGTGGGGAATCAGAGTCGGGGAATCAGAGGCAGGGAGTCGGATGTGCGGAATCAGAGATGGGGAATCAGAGGTGGGGAATCAGAGGTGGTGAATCTGAGATGGGGAATCAGAGGCAGGGAATCAGAGGCAGGTTATCAGACACGGGGATTCAGAGGCTGGGAATCAGACGGGGGGAATCAAAGGCGGGGAATGAAGCTGGGGAATCAGAGGCAGGGAATCAGAGTTGGGGATTCAGAGGCGGGGAATCAGATATGGGGAAACAGAGGCGGGGAATCAGAGGCGGGCAAACAGAGGCGGGGAATTAGATATGGGGAATCAGTGGTGGGGAATCAGAGGTGGTTTATCAGAGATGGGGAATCACAGGCGGGGAATCAGAGGCAGGGAATAGAACGCGGGGAATCAGAGGCAGGGAATCAGAGCTGGGGAATCAGAGGCGGGGAATCATAGTTGGGAATCAGAGGCGGGGAATCAGATATGGGGAAACAGAGGCGGGGAATCAGGGGCGGGGAAACAGAGGCGGGGAATCAGATATGGGGAATCGGATGCGGGGAATCAGAGGCGGGGAATCAGATATGGGGAATCAGAGGTGGGGAATCAGAGGCAGGTAATCAGATGTGCGGAATCAGAGATGGGGAATCAGAGGCAGGGAATCAGAATCAGAAGCGGGGAGTCAGAGGCCGGGAATCAGAGGCCTGGAATCAGATGCTGGGAATAAGAGGCCGGGAATCAGAGGTGGGGAATCAGAGTCCGGGAATCAGAGATGGGGATTCAGAGGCGGGGAATGAGATATGGAGAATCAGAGGCGGGGAATCAGAGGCGGGAAAACAGAGGTGGGGAATCAGATATGGGGAATCAGAGGTGGCGAATCAAAGGTGGTGAATCAGAGATGGGGAATCAGAGGAGGGGAATCAGAGGCAGGGAATCAAACACGGGGAATCAGAGGCGGGGAATCAGAGCTGGGGAATCAGAGGCTGGGAATCAAAGTTGGGGAATCAGAGGCAGGGAATCAGATATGGGGAAACAGGGGCGGGGAATCAGAGGCGGGGAAACAGAGGCGGGGAATCAGATATGGGGAATCAGAGGCGGGGAATTAGAGTTGGGGAATCAGAGGCGGGGAATCAGAGGCGGGGAAACAGAAGCGGGGAATCAAACACGGGGAATCAGAGGTGGGGAATCAGAGGTTGGGAATCAGAGGCAGGGAATCAGAGGCGGGGAATCAGAGGCGGGGAATCAGAGGCAGGGAATCAGATGTGCGGAATCGGAGATGGGGAATCAGAGGCAGGGAATCAGAGGCGGGGAATCAGAGGCGGGGAATCAGAGGCCGGGAATCAGATATGGGGAAACAGAGGCGGGGAATCAGAGGCGGGGAAACAGAGGCTGGGAATCAGATATGGGGAATCAGAGGTGGGGAATCAGAGGTTGGGAATCAGAGGCAGGGAATCAGAGGCTTGGAATCAGATGCAGGGAATCAGATGCGGGGAATCAGAGGCGGGGAATCAGAGCTGGGGAATCAGAGGTGGGGAATCAGAGTTGGGGAATCAGAGGCGGGGACTTAGATATTGGGAAACAGAGGCAGGGAATCAGAGGCGGGGAATCAGATATGGGGAATCAGAGATGGGGAATCAGAGGCAGGGAATCAGATGTGCGGAATCAGAGATGGGGAATCAAAGGCAGGGAATCAGAATCAGAAGCAGGGAATCAGAGGCCGGGAATCAGAGGCCGGAATCAGATGCCGGGAATAAGAGGCCGGAAATCAGAGGTGGGGAATCAGAGTCCGAGAATCAGAGATGGGGATTCAGAGGCGGGGAATGAGATATGGGGAATCAGAGGCGGGGAATCAGAGGCGGGGAAACAGAGGCGGGGAATCAGATATGGCGAATCAGAGGTGGCGAATCAAAGGCGGTGAATCAGAGATGGGGAATCAGAGGCCGGGAATCAGAGGCAGGGAATCAAACACGGGGAATCAGAGGAGGGGAATCAGAATTGGGGAATCAGAGATGGGGAATCAGAGATGGGGAATCAGAGGCAGGGAATCAGACGCGGGGAATCAGAGGTGGTGAATCAGAGATGTGGAATCAGAGGCGGGGAATCAGAGGCAGGGAATCAGACGCGGGGAATAAGAGGCGGGGAATCATAGCTGGCGAATCAGAGGCGGGGAATCAGAGGTGGGGAATCAGAGGCGGGGAATCAGATATTGGGAATCAGAGGTGGGGAATCAGAGGCGGGGAAACAGAGGCGGGGAATCAGAGGCGGGGAAACAGAGGCGGGGAATCAGATATGGGGAATCAGATATGGGGAATCAGAGGTGTGGAATCAGAGGTTGGGAATCAGAGGTTGGGAATCAGAGGCAGGGAATCAGAGGCTTGGAATCAGTTGCAGGGAATCAGATGCGGGGAATCAGAGGCGGGGAATCAGAGCTGGGGAATCAGAGGTGGGGAATCAGAGTTGGGGAATCAGAGGCGGGGACTTAGATATTGGGAAACAGAGGCGGGGAATCAAAGGTGGGGAAACAGAGGCGGGGAATCAGATATGGGGAATCAGAGGTGGGGAATCAGAGGCAGCGAATCAGATGTGCGGAATCAGAGATGGGGAATCAGAGGCAGGGAATCAGAATCAGACGCAGGGAATCAGAGGCCGGGAATCAGAGGCCGGAATCAGATGCCGAGAATAAGAGGCCGGGAATCAGAGGTGGGGAATCAGAGTCCGGGAATCAGAGATGGGGATTTAGAGGCTGGGAATGAGATATGGGGAATCAGAGGCGGGGAATCAGAGGCGGGGAAACAGAGGCGGGGAATCAGATATGGGGAATCAGAGGTGGGGAATCAGAGGCAGGGAATCAGAGATGAGGAATCAGAGGCCGGGAATCAGAGGCAGGGAATCAAACACGGGGAATCAGATGCGGGGAATCAGAGCTGGGGAATCAGAGGCGGGGAATCAGAGTTGGGGAATCAGAGGCGCGGAATCAGACGCAGGGAATCAATATGGGAAATCAGAGGTGGGGAATCAGACGCAGGGAATCAATATGGGAAATCAGAGTTGGGGAATCAGAGGTTGGGAATCAGAGGAAGGGAATCAGAGGCGAGGAATCAGAGCTGGGGAATCAGAGGCGGGGAATCAGAATTGGGGAATCAGAGATGGGGAATCAGAGATGGGGAATCAGAGGCGGGGAATCAGACGCGTGGAATCAGAGGTGGTGAATCAGAGATGTGGAATCAGAGGCGGGGAATCAGAGGCAGGGAATCAGACGCGGGGAATCAGAGGCGGGGAATCATAGCTGGCGAATCAGAGGCGGGGAATGAGATATGGGGAATCAGAGGCGGGGAATCAGAGGCGGGGAAACAGTGGCGAGGAATCAGATATGGGGAATCAGAGGTGGCGAATCAAAGGCGGTGAATCAGAGATGGGGAATCAGAGGCGGGGAATCAGAGGCAGGGGATCAAACACGGGGAATCAGAGGCGGGGAATCAGAGCTGTGGAATCAGAAGCGGGGAATCAGAGTTGGGGAATCAGAGGCGGGGAAACAGAGCTGGGGAATCAGAGGTGGGGAATCATAGCTGGCGAATCAGAGGCGGGGAATCAGAGGTGGGGAATCAGAGGCGGGGAATCAGATATTGGGAATCAGAGGCGGGGAATCAGAGGCGGGGAAACAGAGGCGGGGAATCAGATATGGGGAATCAGAGGTGGGGAATCAGAGGTTGTGAATCAGAGATGGGGAATCAGAGGCGGGGAATCAGAGGCCGGTAATCAGACGCGGGGAATCAGAGGCGGGGAATCAGACATGGGAAATTAGAGGCAGGGAATCAGAGTTGGGGATTCAGAGGCGGTGAATCAGATATGGGGAAACAGAGGCGGGGAATCAGAGGCGGGCAAATAGAGGCGGGGATCAGAAATGGGGAAACAGAGGCGGGGAATCAGAGGCGGGGAAACAGAGGCGGGGAATCAGATATGGGGAATCAGAGGTGGGGAATCAGAGGCAGGGAATCAGATATGCGGAATCAGAGATGGGGAATCAGAGGCAGGGAATCAGAATCAGACGCAGGGAATCTGAGGCCGGGAATCAGAGGCCGGAATCAGATGCCGGGAATAAGAGGCCTGGAATCAGAGGTGGGGAATCAGAGTCCGGGAATCAGAGATGGGGATTTAGAGGCGGGGAATGAGATATGGGGAATCAGAGGCGGGGAATCAGAGGCGGGGAAACAGAGGCGGGGAATCAGATATGGGGGATCAGAGGTTGCGAATCAAAGGCGGTGCATCAGAGATGGGGAATCAGAGGCCGGGAATCAGAGGCAGGGAATCAAACACGGGGAATCAGATGCGGGGAATCAGAGCTGGGGAATCAGAGGCGGGGAATCAGAGTTGGGGAATCAGAGGCGGGGAATCAGACGCAGGGAATCAATATGGGAAATCAGAGGTGGGGAATCAGACGCAGGGAATCAATATGGGAAATCAGAGTTGGGGAATCAGAGGTTGGGAATCAGAGGAAGGGAATCAGAGGCGAGGAATCAGAGCTGGGGAATCAGAGGCGGGGAATCAGAATTGGGGAATCAGAGATGGGGAATCAGAGATGGGGAATCAGAGGCGGGGAATCAGACGCGTGGAATCAGAGGTGGTGAATCAGAGATGTGGAATCAGAGGCGGGGAATCAGAGGCAGGGAATCAGACGCGGGGAATCAGAGGCGGGGAATCATAGCTGGCGAATCAGAGGCGGGGAATGAGATATGGGGAATCAGAGGCGGGGAATCAGAGGCGGGGAAACATTGGCGAGGAATCAGATATGGGGAATCAGAGGTGGCGAATCAAAGGCTGTGAATCAGAGATGGGGAATCAGAGGCGGGGAATCAGAGGCAGGGGATCAATCACGGGGAATCAGAGGAGGGGAATCAGAGCTGTGGAATCAGAGGCGGGGAATCAGAGTTGGGGAATCAGAGGCGGGGAATCAGAGCCTGGGAATCAGAGGTGGGGAATCAGAGTCGGGGAATCAGCGGCAGGGAGTCGGATGTGCGGAATCAGAGATGGGGAATCAGAGGTGGGGAATCAGAGGCGGTGAATCTGAGATGGGGAATCAGAGGCGGGGAATCAGAGGCAGGTTATCAGACGCGGGGATTCAGAGGCTGGGAATCAGACGGGGGGAATCAAAGGCGGGGAATGAAGCTGGGGAATCAGAGGCAGGGAATCAGAGTTGGGGATTCAGAGGTGGGGAATCAGATATGGGGAAACAGAGGCGGGGAATCAGAGGCGGGCAAACAGAGGCGGGGAATTAGATATGGGGAATCAGTGGTGGGGAATCAGAGGCAGGTAATCAGATGTGCGGAATCAGAGATGGGGAATCAGAGGCAGGGAATCAGAATCAGAAGCGGGGAGTCAGAGGCCGGGAATCAGAGGCCTGGAATCAGATGCTGGGAATAAGAGGCCGGGAATCAGAGGTGGGGAATCAGAGTCCGGGAATCAGAGATGGGGATTCAGAGGCGGGGAATGAGATATGGAGAATCAGAGGCGGGGAATCAGAGGCGGGAAAACAGAGGTGGGGAATCAGATATGGGGAATCAGAGGTGGCGAATCAAAGGTGGTGAATCAGAGATGGGGAATCAGAGGAGGGGAATCAGAGGCAGGGAATCAAACACGGGGAATCAGAGGCGGGGAATCAGAGCTGGGGAATCAGAGGCTGGGAATCAAAGTTGGGGAATCAGAGGCAGGGAATCAGATATGGGGAAACAGGGGCGGGGAATCAGAGGCGGGGAAACAGAGGCGGGGAATCAGATATGGGGAATCAGATGCGGGGAATTAGAGTTGGGGAATCAGAGGCGGGGAATCAGAGGCGGGGAAACAGAAGCGGGGAATAAAACACGGGGAATCAGAGGTGGGGAATCAGAGGTTGGGAATCAGAGGCAGGGAATCAGAGGCGGGGAATCAGAGGCGGGGAATCAGAGGCAGGGAATCAGATGTGCGGAATCGGAGATGGGGAATCAGAGGCAGGGAATCAGATGCGGGGAATCAGAGGCGGGGAATCAGAGGCCGGGAATCAGATATGGGGAAACAGAGGCGGGGAATCAGAGGCGGGGAAACAGAGGCTGGGAATCAGATATGGGGAATCAGAGGTGGGGAATCAGAGGTTGGGAATCAGAGGCAGGGAATCAGAGGCTTGGAATCAGATGCAGGGAATCAGATGCGGGGAATCAGAGGCGGGGAATCAGAGCTGGGGAATCAGAGGTGGGGAATCAGAGTTGGGGAATCAGAGGCGGGGACTTAGATATTGGGAAACAGATGCAGGGAATCAGAGGCGGGGAATCAGATATGGGGAAGCAGTAATGGGGAATCAGAGGCAGGGAATCAGATGTGCGGAATCAGAGATGGGGAATCAAAGGCAGGGAATCAGAATCAGAAGCAGGGAATCAGAGGCCGGGAATCAGAGGCCGGAATCAGATGCCGGGAATAAGAGGCCGGAAATCAGAGGTGGGGAATCAGAGTCCGGGAATCAGATATGGGGATTCAGAGGCGGGGAATGAGATATGGGGAATCAGAGGCGGGGAATCAGAGGCGGGGAAACAGAGGCGGGGAATCAGATATGGCGAATCAGAGGTGGCGAATCAAAGGCGGTGAATCAGAGATGGGGAATCAGAGGCCGGGAATCAGAGGCAGGGAATCAAACACGGGGAATCAGAGGAGGGGAATCAGAATTGGGGAATCAGAGATGGGGAATCAGAGATGGGGAATCAGAGGCAGGGAATCAGACGTGGGGAATCAGAGGTGGTGAATCAGAGATGTGGAATCAGAGGCGGAGAATCAGAGGCAGGGAATCAGACGCGGGGAATAAGAGGCGGGGAATCATAGCTGGCGAATCAGAGGCGGGGAATCAGAGGTGGGGAATCAGAGGCGGGGAATCAGATATTGGGAATCAGAGGTGGGGAATCAGAGGCGGGGAAACAGAGGCGGGGAATCAGAGGCGGGGAAACAGAGGCGGGGAGTCAGATATGGGGAATCAGAGGTGGGGAATCAGAGGTTGGGAATCAGAGATGCGGAATTGGAGGCGGGGAATGGGATATGGGGAATCAGAGGCGTGGAATCAGAGGCGGGGAAACAGAGGCGGGGAATCAGATATGGGGAATCAGAGGTGTGGAATCAGAGGTTGGGAATCAGAGGTTGGGAATCAGAGGCAGGGAATCAGAGGCTTGGAATCAGTTGCAGGGAATCAGATGCGGGGAATCAGAGGCGGGGAATCAGAGCTGGGGAATCAGAGGTGGGGAATCAGAGTTGGGGAATCAGAGGCGGGGACTTAGATATTGGGAAACAGAGGCGGGGAATCAAAGGTGGGGAAACAGAGGCGGGGAATCAGATATGGGGAATCAGAGGTGGGGAATCAGAGGCAGGGAATCAGATGTGCGGAATCAGAGATGGGGAATCAGAGGCAGGGAATCAGAATCAGACGCAGGGAATCAGAGGCCGGGAATCAGAGGCCGGAATCAGATGCCGGGAATAAGAGGCCGGGAATCAGAGGTGGGGAATCAGAGTCCGGGAATCAGAGATGGGGATTTAGAGGCGGGGAATGAGATATGGGGAATCAGAGGCGGGGAATCAGAGGCGGAGAAACAGATGCGGGGAATCAGATATGGGGAATCAGAGGTTGCGAATCAAAGGCGGTGAATCAGAGATGGGGAATCAGAGGCCGGGAATCAGAGGCAGGGAATCAAACACGGGGAATCAGATGCGGGGAATCAGAGGCGGGGAATCAGAGTTGGGGAATCAGAGGCGGGGAATCAGACGCAGGGAATCAATATGGGAAATCAGAGGTGGGGAATCAGACGCATGGAATCAATATGGGAAATCAGAGTTGGGGAATCAGAGGTTGGGAATCAGAGGAAGGGAATCAGAGGCGAGGAATCAGAGCTGGGGAATCAGAGGCGGGGAATCAGAATTGGGGAATCAGAGATGGGGAATCAGAGATGGGGAATCAGAGGCGGGGAATCAGACGCGTGGAATCAGAGGTGGTGAATCAGAGATGTGGAATCAGAGGCGGGGAATCAGAGGCAGGAAATCAGACGCGGGGAATCAGAGGCGGGGAATCATAGTTGGCGAATCAGAGGCGGGTATGAGATATGGGGAATCAGAGGCGGGGAATCAAAGGCGGTGAATCAGAGATGGGGAATCAGAGGCGGGGAATCAGAGGCAGGGGATCAAACACGGGGAATCAGAGGCGGGGAATCAGAGCTGTGGAATCAGAAGCGGGGAATCAGAGTTGGGGAATCAGAGGCGGGGAATCAGAGCTGGGGAATCAGAGGTGGGGAATCAGAGTCGGGGAATCAGAGGCAGGGAGTCGGATGTGCGGAATCAGAGATGGGGAATCAGAGGTGGGGAATCAGAGGCGGTGAATCTGAGATGGGGAATCAGAGGCGGGGAATCTGAGGCAGGTTATCAGACACGGGGATTCAGAGGCTGGGAATCAGTCGGGGGGAATCAAAGGCGGGGAATGAAGCTGGGGAATCAGAGGCAGGGAATCAGAGTTGGGGATTCAGAGGCGGGGAATCAGATATGGGGATTCAGAGGCGGGCAAACAGAGGCGGGGAATTAGATATGGGGAATCAGTGGTGGGGAATCAGAGGTGGTTTATCAGAGATGGGGAATCACAGGCGGGGAATCAGAGACAGGGAATAGAACGCGGGGAATCAGAGGCAGGGAATCAGAGCTGGGGAATCAGAGGCGGGGAATCATAGTTGGGAATCAGAGGCGGGGAATCAGATATGGGGAAACAGAGGCGGGGAATCAGGGGCGGGGAAACAGAGGCGGGGAATCAGATATGGGGAATCGGATGCGGGGAATCAGAGGCGGGGAATCAGATATGGGGAATCAGAGGTGGGGAATCAGAGGCAGGTAATCAGATGTGCGGAATCAGAGATGGGGAATCAGAGGCAGGGAATCAGAATCAGAAGCGGGGAGTCAGTGGCCGGGAATCAGAGGCCTGGAATCAGATGCTGGGAATAAGAGGCCGGGAATCAGAGGTGGGGAATCAGAGTCCGGGAATCAGAGATGGGGATTCAGAGGCGGGGAATGAGATATGGAGAATCAGAGGCGGGGAATCAGAGGCGGGAAAACAGAGGTGGGGAATCAGATATGGGGAATCAGAGGTGGCGAATCAAAGGTGGTGAATCAGAGATGGGGAATCAGAGGAGGGGAATCAGAGGCAGGGAATCAAACACGGGGAATCAGAGGCGGGGAATCAGAGCTGGGGAATCAGAGGCTGGGAATCAAAGTTGGGGAATCAGAGGCAGGGAATCAGATATGGGGAAACAGGGGCGGGGAATCAGAGGCGGGGAAACAGAGGCGGGGAATCAGATATGGGGAATCAGAGGCGGGGAATTAGAGTTGGGGAATCAGAGGCAGGGAATCAGAGGCGGGGAAACAGAGGCGGGGAATCAAACACGGGGAATCAGAGGTGGGGAATCAGAGGTTGGGAATCAGAGGCAGGGAATCAGAGGCGGGGAATCAGAGGCGGGGAATCAGAGGCAGGGAATCAGATGTGCGGAATCGGAGATGGGGAATCAGAGGCAGGGAATCAGAGGCGGGGAATCAGAGGCGGGGAATCAGAGGCCGGGAATCAGATATGGGGAAACAGAGGCGGGGAATCAGAGGCGGGGAAACAGAGGCTGGGAATCAGATATGGGGAATCAGAGTTGGGGAATCAGAGGCGGGGAATCAGAGGCTTGGAATCAGATGCAGGGAATCAGATGCGGGGAATCAGAGGCGGGGAATCAGAGCTGGGGAATCAGAGGTGGGGAATCAGAGTTGGGCAATCAGAGGCGGGGACTTAGATATTGGGAAACAGAGGCAGGGAATCAGAGGCGGGGAATCAGATATGGGGAATCAGAGATGGGGAATCAGAGGCAGGGAATCAGATGTGCGGAATCAGAGATGGGGAATCAAAGGCAGGGAATCAGAATCAGAAGCAGGGAATCAGAGGCCGGGAATCAGAGGCCGGAATCATATGCCGGGAATAAGAGGCCGGAAATCAGAGGTGGGGAATCAGAGTCCGGGAATCAGAGATGGGGATTCAGAGGCGGGGAATGAGATATTGGGAATCAGAGGCGGGGAATCAGAGGCGGGGAAACAGAGGCGGGGAATCAGATATGGCGAATCAGAGGTGGCGAATCAAAGGCGGTGAATCAGAGATGGGGAATCAGAGGCCGGGAATCAGAGGCAGGGAATCAAACACGGGGAATCAGAGGAGGGGAATCAGAATTGGGGAATCAGTGATGGGGAATCAGAGATGGGGAATCAGAGGCAGGGAATCAGACGCGGGGAATCAGAGGTGGTGAATCAGAGATGTGGAATCAGAGGCGGGGAATCAGAGGCAGGGAATCAGACGCGGGGAATAAGAGGCGGGGAATCATAGCTGGCGAATCAGAGGCGGGGAATCAGAGGTGGGGAATCAGAGGCGGGGAATCAGATATTGGGAATCAGAGGTGGGGAATCAGAGGTTGTGAATCAGAGATGGGGAATCAGAGGCGGGGAATCAGAGGCCGGTAATCAGACGCGGGGAATCAGAGGCGGGGAATCAGAGCTGGGAAATTAGAGGCAGGGAACAGATATGGGGAAACAGAGGCGGGGAATCAGAGGCGGGCAAATAGAGGCGGGGATCAGATATGGGGAAACAGAGGCGGGGAATCAGAGGCGGGGAAACAGAGACGGGGAATCAGATATGGGGATCAGAGGTGGGGAATCAGTGGTTGGGAATCAGACGCTGGGAATCAGAGGCTGGGAATCAGATGCATGGAATCAGATGCGGGGAATCAGAGGCGGGGAATCAGAGCTGGGGAATCAGAGGTGGGGAATCAAAGTTGGGGAATCAGAGGCGGGGAATTAGATATGGGGAAACAGAGGCGGGGAATGAGAGGCGGGGAAACAGAGGCGGGGAATCAGATATGGGGAATCAGAGGTGGGGAATCAGAGGCGGGCAAATAGAGGCGGGGATCAGATATGGGGAAACAGAGGCGGGGAATCAGAGGCGGGGAAACAGAGGCGGGGAATCAGATATGGGGAATGAGAGGTGGGGAATCAGAGGTTGGGAATCAGAGATGCGGAATTGGAGGCGGGGAATGGGATATGGGGAATCAGAGGCGGGGAAACAGAGGCGGGGAAACAGAGGCGGGGAATCAGATATGGGGAATCAGAGGTGTGGAATCAGAGGTTGGGAATCAGAGGTTGGGAATCAGAGGCAGGGAATCAGAGGCTTGGAATCAGTTGCAGGGAATCAGATGCGGGGAATCAGAGGCGGGGAATCAGAGCTGGGGAATCAGAGGTGGGGAATCAGAGTTGGGGAATCAGAGGCGGGGACTTAGATATTGGGAAACAGAGGCGGGGAATCAAAGGTGGGGAAACAGAGGCGGGGAATCAGATATGGGGAATCAGAGGTGGGGAATCAGAGGCAGGGAATCAGAATCAGACGCAGGGAATCAGAGGCCGGGAATCAGAGGCCGGAATCAGATGCCGGGAATAAGAGGCCGTGAATCAGAGGTGGGGAATCAGAGTCCGGGAATCAGAGATGGGGATTTAGAGGCGGGGAATGAGATATGGGGAATCAGAGGCGGGGAATCAGAGGCGGGGAAACAGAGGCGGGGAATCAGATATGGGGAATCAGAGGTTGCGAATCAAAGGCGGTGAATCAGAGATGGGGAATCAGAGGCCGGGAATCAGAGGCAGGGAATCAAACACGGGGAATCAGATGCGGGGAATCAGAGCTGGGGAATCAGAGGCGGGGAATCAGAGTTGGGGAATCAGAGGCGGGGAATCAGACGCAGGGAATCAATATGGGAAATCAGAGGTGGGGAATCAGACGCAGGGAATCAATATGGGAAATCAGAGTTGGGGAATCAGAGGTTGGGAATCAGAGGAAGGGAATCAGAGGCGAGGAATCAGAGCTGGGGAATCAGAGGCGGGGAATCAGAATTGGGGAATCAGAGATGGGGAATCAGAGATGGGGAATCAGAGGCGGGGAATCAGACGCGTGGAATCAGAGGTGGTGAATCAGAGATGTGGAATCAGAGGCGGGGAATCAGAGGCAGGGAATCAGACGCGGGGAATCAGAGGCGGGGAATCATAGCTGGCGAATCAGAGGCGGGGAATGAGATATGGGGAATCAGAGGCGGAGAATCAGAGGCGGGGAAACAGTGGCGAGGAATCAGATATGGGGAATCAGAGGTGGCGAATCAAAGGCAGTGAATCAGAGATGGGGAATCAGAGGCGGGGAATCAGAGGCAGGGGATCAAACACGGGGAATCAGAGGCGGGGAATCAGAGCTGTGGAATCAGAGGCGGGGAATCAGAGTTGGGGAATCAGAGGCGGGGAATCAGAGCTGGGGAATCAGAGGTGGGGAATCAGAGTCGGGAAATCAGAGGCAGGGAGTCGGATGTGCGGAATCAGAGATGGGGAATCAGAGGTGGGGAATCAGAGGCGGTGAATCTGAGATGGGGAATCAGAGGCGGGGAATCAGAGGCAGGTTATCAGACACGGGGATTCAGAGGCTGGGAATCAGACGGGGGGAATCAAAGGCGGGGAATGAAGCTGGGGAATCAGAGGCAGGGAATCAGAGTTGGGGATTCAGAGGCGGGGAATCAGATATGGGGAAACAGAGGCGGGGAATCAGAGGCGGGCAAACAGAGGCGGGGAATTAGATATGGGGAATCAGTGGTGGGGAATCAGAGGTGGTTTATCAGAGATGGGGAATCACAGGCGGGGAATCAGAGGCAGGGAATAGAACGCGGGGAATCAGAGGCAGGGAATCAGAGCTGGGGAATCAGAGGCGGGGAATCATAGTTGGGAATCAGAGGCGGGGAATCAGATATGGGAAAACAGAGGCGGGGAATCAGGGGCGGGGAAACAGAGGCGGGGAATCAGATATGGGGAATCGGATGCGGGGAATCAGAGGCGGGGAATCAGATATGGGGAATCAGAGGTGGGGAATCAGAGGCAGGTAATCAGATGTGCGGATTCAGAGATGGGGAATCAGAGGCAGGGAATCAGAATCAGAAGCGGGGAGTCAGAGGCCGGGAATCAGAGGCCTGGAATCAGATGCTGGGAATAAGAGGCCGGGAATCAGAGGTGGGGAATCAGAGTCCGGGAATCAGAGATGGGGATTCAGAGGCGGGGAATGAGATATGGAGAATCAGAGGCGGGGAATCAGAGGCGGGAAAACAGAAGTGGGGAATCAGATATGGGGAATCAGAGGTGGCGAATCAAAGGTGGTGAATCAGAGATGGGGAATCAGAGGAGGGGAATCAGAGGCAGGGAATCAAACACGGGGAATCAGAGGCGGGGAATCAGAGCTGGGGAATCAGAGGCTGGGAATCAAAGTTGGGGAATCAGAGGCAGGGAATCAGATATGGGGAAACAGGGGCGGGGAATCAGAGGCGGGGAAACAGAGGCGGGGAATCAGATATGGGGAATCAGAGTCGGGGAATTAGAGTTGGGGAATCAGAGGCGGGGAATCAGAGGCGGGGAAACAGAGGCGGGGAATCAAACACGGGGAATCAGAGGTGGGGAATCAGAGGTTGGGAATCAGAGGCAGGGAATCAGAGGCGGGGAATCAGAGGCGGGGAATCAGAGGCAGGGAATCAGATGTGCGGAATCGGAGATGGGGAATCAGAGGCGGGGAATGAGATATGGGGAATCAGAGGCGGGGAATCAGAGGCGGGGAAACAGAGGCGGGGAATCAGATATGGCGAATCAGAGGTGGCGAATCAAAGGCGGTGAATCAGAGATGGGGAATCAGAGGCCGGGAATCAGAGGCAGGGAATCAAACACGGGGAATCAGAGGAGGGGAATCAGAATTGGGGAATCAGAGATGGGGAATCAGAGATGGGGAATCAGAGGCAGGGAATCAGACGCGGGGAATCAGAGGTGGTGAATCAGAGATGTGGAATCAGAGGCGGGGAATCAGAGGCAGGGAATCAGACGCGGGGAATAAGAGGCGGGGAATCATAGCTGGCGAATCAGAGGCGGGGAATCAGAGGTGGGGAATCAGAGGCGGGGAATCAGATATTGGGAATCAGAGGTGGGGAATCAGAGGCGGGGAAAGAGAGGCGGGGAATCAGATATGGGGTATCAGAGGTGGGGAATCAGAGGATGTGAATCAGAGATGGGGAATCAGAGGCGGGGAATCAGAGCTGGGAAATTAGAGGCAGGGAATCAGAGTTGGGGATTCAGAGGCGGGGAATCAGATATGGGGAAACAGAGGCGGGGAATCAGAGGCGGGCAAATAGAGGCGGGGATCAGATATGGGGAAACAGAGGCGGGGAATCAGAGGCGGGGAAACAGAGGCGGGGAATCAGATATGGGGATCAGAGGTGGGGAATCAGAGGTTGGGAATCAGAGGCTGGGAATCAGAGGCTGGGAATCAGATGCATGGAATCAGATGCGGTGAATCAGAGGCGGGGAATCAGAGCTGGGGAATCAGAGGTGGGGAATCAAAGTTGGGGAATCAGAGGCGGGGAATTAGATATGGGGAAACAGAGGCGGGGAATCAGAGGCGGGGAATCAGATATGGGGAATCAGAGGTGGGGAATCAGAGGCAGGGAATTAGATTTGCGGAATCAGAGATGGGGAATCAGAAGCAGGGAATCATAGGCCGGGAATCAGAGGCCGGAATCAGATGCCGGGAATAAGAGGCCGGGAATCAGAGGTGGGGAATCAGAGTCCGGGAATCAGAGATGGGGAATCAGAGGCGGGGAATCAGAGGCAGGGAATCAAACACGGGGAATCAGAGGCGGGGAATCAGAGCTGGGGAATCAGAGACGGGGAATCAGAGTTGGGGAATCAGAGGCGGGGAATCAGAGCTGGGGAATCAGAGGTGGGGATCAGAGTCGGGGAATCAGAGGCAGGGAATCAGATGTGCAGAATCAGAGATGGGGAATCAGAGGTGGGGAATCACAGGCTGTGAATCAGAGATGGGGAATCAGAGGCGGGGAATCAGAGGCAGGAAATCAGACACGGGGACTCAGAGGCTGGGAATCAGACGGGGGGAATCAATGGTGGGGAATCAGAGCTGGGGAATCAGAGGCGGGGAATCAGAGTTGGGGAATCAGAGGCGGGGAATCAGATATGGGGAAACAGAGGAGGGGAATCAGAGGCGGGGAAACAGAGGCGGGGAATTTGATATGGGGAATCAGAGGTGGCGAATGAAAGGCGGTGAATCAGAGATGGGGAATCAGAGGCGGGGAATCAGAGGCAGTGAATCAAACATGGGGAATCATAGGTGGGGAATCAGAGCTGGGGAATCAGAGGCGGGGAATCAGAGTTGGGGAATCAGAGGCGGGGAATCAGATATGGGGAAACAGAGGCTGGGAATCAGAGGCAGGGAAACAGAGGTGGGGAATCATATATGGGGAATCAGAGGTGGGGAATCAGAGGTTGCGAAACAGAGGCAGGGAATCAGAGCTGGGGAATCAGAGGCGGGGAATCAGAGCTGGGGAATCAGAGGCAGGGATTCAGAGATGGGGATTCAGAGGCGGGGAATCAGAGCTGGGGAATCAGAGGCGGGGAATCAGAGGCGGGCAAACAGAGGTGGGGAATCAGATATGGGGAATCAGAGGTGGCGAATCAAAGGTGGTGAATCAGAGATGGGGAATCAGAGGCAGGGAATCAAACACGGGGAATCAGAGGCGGGGAATCAGAGCTGGGGAATCAGAGGCTGGGAATCAAAGTTGGGGAATCAGAGGCAGGGAATCAGATATGGGGAAACAGGGGTGGGGAATCAGAGATGGGGAATCAGAGATGGGGAATCAGAGGCGGGGAATTAGAGTTGGGGAATCAGAGGCGGGGAATCAGAGGCGGGGAAACAGAGGCGGGGAATCAAACACGGGGAATTAGAGGTGGGGAATCAGAGGTTGGGAATCAGAGGCAGGGAATCAGAGGCGGGGAATCAGAGGCAGGGAATCAGATGTGCGGAATCGGAGATGGGGAATCAGAGGCAGGGAATCAGAGGCGGGGAATCAGAGGCGGGGAATCAGAGGCGGGGAAACAGAGGCTGGGAATCAGAGGCGGGGAATCAGATGTGGGGAATCAGAGGTTGGGAATCAGAGGCAGGGAATCAGAGGCTTGGAATCAGACGCAGGGAATCAGAGCTGGGGAATCAGAGGTGGGGAATCAGAGTTGGGGAATCAGAGGCGGGGACTTAGATATTGGGAAACAGAGGCAGGGAATCAGAGGCGTGGAATCAGATATGGGGAATCAGAGATGGGGAATCAGAGGTGGCGAATCAAAGGTGGTGAATCAGAGATGGGGAATCAGAGGAGGGGAATCAGAGGCAGGGTATCAAACACGGGGAATCAGAGGCGGGGAATCAAAGGCAGGGAATCAGAATCAGAAGCAGGGAATCAGAGGCCGGGAATCAGAGGCCGGAATCAGATGCCGGGAATAAGAGGCCGGAAATCAGAGGTGGGGAATCAGAGTCCGGGAATAAGAGATGGGGATTCAGAGGCGGGGAATGAGATATGGGGAATCAGAGGCGGGGAATCAGAGGCGGGGAAACAGAGGCGGGGAATCAGATATGGCGAATCAGAGGTGGCGAATCAAAGGCGGTGAATCAGAGATGGGGAATCAGAGGCCGGGAATCAGAGGCAGGGAAACAAACACGGGGAATCAGAGGAGGGGAATAAGAATTGGGGAATCAGAGGCGGGGAATCAGAGACGGGGAATTAGATATGGGGAAACAGAGGCGGGGAATCAGAGGCGGGGAAACAGAGGCGGGGAATCAGATATGGGGAATCAGAGGTGTGGAATCAGAGTCAGGGAATCAATTGTGCGGAATCAGAGATGGGGAATCAGAGGCTGGGAACAGAATCAGAAGTGGGGAATCAGAGGCCGGGATCAGAGGCCGGGAATCAGATGCCGGGAATAAGAGGCCAGGAATCAGAGTCCGGGAATCAGAGATGGGGAATCAGAGGTTGGGAATGAGATATGGGGAATCAGAGGTTGGGCAACAGAGGCAGGGAATCAGAGGCGGGGAGTCAGAGGTGGGGAATCAGAGGCAGAGATTCAGATGTGCGGAATCAGAGATGGGGAATCAGAGGCGGGGAATCAGAGGCCGGGAATCAGAGGCCGGGGATGAGACGCCGGGAATCAGAGGCCGGCAATCAGAGGCCGGGAATCAGAGATGGGGAATCAGAGGCGGGGAATCAAACACGGGGAATCAGAGCTGGGGAATCAGAGGCGGGGAATCAGAGTTGGGGAATCAGAGGCGGGGAATCAGATATGGGGAAACAGAGGCGGGGAATCAGAGGCGGGGAATCAGAGCTGGGGAATCAGAGGCGTGGAATCAGAGTTGGGGAGTCAGAGGCGGGGAATCAGATATGGGGAATCAGAGGCGGGGAATCAGAGGCACAGAAACAGAGGCGGGGTATCAGATATGGGGAATCAGAGGTGGGGAATCAGGGGCGGGGTATCAGAGGCTGGGTATCAGACACGGGGATTCAGAGGCTGGGAATCAGAGATGGGGAATCAGAGGCGGGGAATCAGAGGCAGGGAATCAGACGCGGGGAATCAGAGGCGGGGAATCAGAGCTGGGGAATCAGAGGCGGGGAATCAGACTTGGGGAATCAGAGTGGGGAATCAGATATGGGGAAACAGAGGCGGGGAATCAGAGGCGGGGAAACAGAGGCGGGGAATCAGATATGGGGACTCAGAGGTGGGGAATCAGAGGTTGGGAATCAGAGGAGGGAATCAGAGGCGGGGAATCAGAGGCGGGGTATCAGAGGCAGGGAATCGGATGTGCGGAATCAGAGATGGGGAATCAGAGGTGGGGAGTCAGAGTCGAGGAATCAGAGATGGGGAATCAGAGGCGGGGAATCAGAGGCGGGGAAACATAGGTGGGGAATCAGATATGGGGAATCAGAGATGGCTAATCGGAGGCGGGGAATCAAAGGCAAGAAATCAAACACGGGGAATCAGAGGCTGTGAATCAGAGGCGGGGAATCTGAGGCGGGGAATCAGAGCTGGGGAATCTGAGGCAGGGAATCAGAGTTGGGGATTCAGAGGCGGGGAATCAGATATGCGGAAACTGAGGCGGGGTATTAGAGGCGGGCAAACAGAGGCGGGGAATCAGATATGGGGAATCAGAGGTGGGGAATAAGAGGTTGTGAATCAGAGATGGGGAATCACAGGCGGGAAATCAGATGCAGGGAATAAGAGCTAGGGAATCAGAGGCGGGGAATCAGAGCTGGGGAATCAGAGGCAGGGAATCAGAGTTGGGGATTCAGAGGCGGGGAATCAGAGCTGGGGAATCAGAGGCGGGGAATCAGAGTTGGGGAATCAGAGGCGGGGAATCAGATGTGGGGAATCAGAGGGGTGAATCAGAGGCGGGGAAACTGAGGCGGGGAATCAGATATGGGGAATCAGAGGTGGGGAATCAGAGGTGGTGAATCAGAGATGGGGAATCAGAGGCGGGGAATCAGAGGAAGGGAATCAGACATGGGGAATCAGAGGCGGGGAATCAGAGGCGGGGAATCAGAGGCAGGGAATCAGACGCGGGGAGTAAGAGGCGGGGAATCAGACCCGGGGATTCAGAGGCGGGGAATCAGAGATGGGGAATCAGAGGCTGGGAATCAGAGGCAGGGAATCAGACGCGGGGAATCAGAGGCGGGGAATCAGAGCTGGGTAATCAGAGGCGGGGAATCAGAGTTGGGGAATCAGAGGCGGGGAATCAGATATGGGGAAACAGAGGAGGGGAATCAGAGGCGGGGAAACAGAGGCGGGGAATCTGATATGGGGAATCAGAGGTGGCGAATGAAAGGCGGTGAATCAGAGATGGGGAATCAGAGGCGGAGAATCAGAGGCAGTGAATCAAACACGGGGAATCATAGGTGGGGAATCAGAGCTGGGGAATCAGAGGCGGGGAATCAGAGTTGGGGAATCAGAGGCGGGGAATCTGATATGGAGAAACAGAGGCTGGGAATCAGAGGCAGGGAAACAGAGGTGGGGAATCATATATGGGGAATCAGAGGTGGGGAATCAGAGGTTGCGAAACAGAGGCAGAGAATCAGAGGCGGGGAATCAGAGCTGGGGAATCAGAGGCAGGGAATCAGAGTTGGGGATTCAGAGGCGGGGAATCAGAGCTGGGGAATCAGAGGCGGGGTATCAGAGTTGGGGAATCAGAGGCGGGGATTCAGATATGGGAATCAGAGGGGGGAATCAGAGGCGGGGAAACTGAGGCGTGGAATCAAATATGGGGAATCAGAGGTGGTGAATCAGAGGTGGGGAATCAGAGATGGGGCATCAGAGGCTGGGAATCAGAGGCACGGAATCAGACGCGGGGATTCAGAGGCGGGGAATCAGAGCTGGGGAATCAGATGCGGTGAATCAGAGTTGGGGAATCAGAGGCGGGGAATCAGAGGCGGGGAATCAGTGGCAGGGAATCAGACACGGGGAATCAGAGGCGGGGAATCAGTGATGGGGAATCAGAGGCGGGGCATCAGAGGCAGGGAATCAGATGCGGGGAATCAGAGGCGGGGAATCAGAGCTGGGGAATCAGAGGCGGGGAATCAGAGTTGGGGAATCAGAGGCGGGGAATCAGATATGGGGAAACAGAGGCGGGGAATCAGAGGCGGGGAAACAGAGGCGGGGAATCAGATATGGGGAATCAGAGGTGGGGAATCAGAGTTTGGGAATCAGAGGCGGGGAATCAGAGGCGGGGAATCAGAGGCAGGGAATCAGAGGCAGGGAATCAGATATGGGGATTCAGAGGTGGGGAATCAGAGGTTGGGAATCAGAGGCAGGGAATCAGAAGCGAATCAGAGGCAGGGAATCAGATGTGGGAAATCAGAGGCGGGGAATGAGAGCTGGGGAATCAGCGGCGGGGAATCAGAGTTTGGGAATCAGAGGCGGGGAATTAGATATGGGGAAACAGAGGCTGGGAATCAGAGGCGGGGAAACAGAGCTGGGGAATCAGAGGCGGGGAATCTGAGTTGGGGAATCAGAGGCAGGGAATCAGACGCGGGGAATCAGAGATGGGGAATCAGAGCTGGGTAATCAGAGGCGGGGAATCAGAGTTGGGGAATCAGAGGCGGGGAATCAGATATGGGGAAACAGAGGAGGGGAATCAGAGGCGGGGAAACAGAGGCGGGGAATCTGATATGGGGAATCAGAGGTGGCGAATGAAAGGTGGTGAATCAGATATGGGGAATCAGAGGAGGGGAATCAGAGGCGCGGAAAGTGAGGCGGGGAATCAGATATGGGGAATCAGAGGTGGGGAATCAGGGGCGGGGTATCAGAGGCTGGGTATCAGACACGGGGATTCAGAGGCGGGGAATCAGAGATGGGGAATCAGAGGCTGGGAATCAGAGGCAGGGAATCAGACGCGGGGAATCAGAGACGGGGAATCAGAGCTGGGTAATCAGAGGCGGGGAATCAGAGTTGGGGAATCAGAGGCGGGGAATCAGATATGGGGAAACAGAGGAGGGGAATCAGAGGCGGGGAAACAGAGGCGGGGAATCTGATATGGGGAATCAGAGGTGGCGAATGAAAGGTGGTGAATCAGAGATGGGGAATCAGAGGCGGGGAATCAGAGGCAGTGAATCAAACACGGGGAATCATAGGTGGGGAATCAGAGCTGGGGAATCAGAGGAGGGGAATCAGAGGCGGGGAATCAGATATGGGGAAACAGAGGCTGGGAATCAGAGGCAGGGAAACAGAGGTGGGGAATCATATATGGGGAATCAGAGGTGGGGAATCAGAGGTTGCGAAACAGAGGCAGGGAATCAGAGCTGGGGAATCAGAGGCAGGGAATCAGAGCTGGGGAATCAGAGGCAGGGAATCTGAGTTGGGGATTCAGAAGCGGGGAATCAGAGCTGGGGAATCAGAGGCGGGGAATCAGAGTTGGGGAATCAAAGGCGGGGAATCAGATATGGGAATCAGAGGGGGGAATCAGAGGCGGGGAAACTGAGGCGGGGAATCAAATATGGGGAATCAGAGGTGGTGAATCAGAGGTGGGGAATCAGAGATGGGGAATCAGAGGCTGGGAATCAGAGGCACGGAATCAGACGTGGGGATTCAGAGGCGGGGAATCAGAGCTGGGGAATCAGATGCGGTGAATCAGAGTTGGGGAATCCGAGGTGGGGAATCAGAGGCGGGGAATCAGTGGCAGGGAATCAGACACGGGGAATCAGAGGCGGGGAATCAAAGGCAGGGAATCAGAATCAGAAGCAGGGAATCAGAGGCCGGGAATCAGAGGCCGGAATCAGATGCCGGGAATAAGAGGCCGGAAATCAGAGGTGGGGAATCAGAGTCCGGGCATCAGAGATGGGGATTCAGAGGCGGGGAATGAGATATGGGGAATCAGAGGCGGGGAATCAGAGGCGGGGAAACAGAGGCGGGGAATCAGATATGGCGAATCAGAGGTGGCGAATCAAAGGCGGTGAATCAGAGATGGGGAATCAGAGGCCGGGAATCAGAGGCAGGGAAACAAACACGGGGAATCAGAGGAGGGGAATAAGAATTGGGGAATCAGAGGCGGGGAATCAGAGACGGGGAATTAGATATGGGGAAACAGAGGCGGGGAATCAGAGGCGGGGAAACAGAGGCGGGGAATCAGATATGGGGAATCAGAGGTGTGGAATCAGAGTCAGGGAATCAATTGTGCGGAATCAGAGATGGGGAATCAGAGGCTGGGAACAGAATCAGCAGTGGGGAATCAGAGGCCGGGATCAGAGGCCGGGAATCAGATGCCGGGAATAAGAGGCCAGGAATCAGAGTCCGGGAATCAGAGATGGGGAATCAGAGGTTGGGAATGCGATATGGGGAATCAGAGGTTGGGAAACAGAGGCAGGGAATCAGAGGCGGGGAGTCAGAGGTGGGGAATCAGAGGCAGAGATTCAGATGTGCGGAATCAGAGATGGGGAATCAGAGGCGGGGAATCAGAGGCCGGGAATCAGAGGCCGGGGATGAGACGCCGGGAATCAGAGGCCGGCAATCAGAGGCCGGGAATCAGAGATGGGGAATCAGAGGCGGGGAATCAAACACGGGGAATCAGAGCTGGGGAATCAGAGGCGGGGAATCAGAGTTGGGGAATCAGAGGCGGGGAATCAGATATTGGGAAACAGAGGCGGGGAATCAGAGGCGGGGAATCAGAGCTGGGGAATCAGAGGCGTGGAATCAGAGTTGGGGAGTCAGAGGCGGGGAATCAGATATGGGGAATCAGAGGCGGGGAATCAGAGGCACAGAAACAGAGGCGGGGTATCAGATATGGGGAATCAGAGGTGGGGAATCAGGGGCGGGGTATCAGAGGCTGGGTATCAGACACGGGGATTCAGAGGCTGGGAATCAGAGATGGGGAATCAGAGGCGGGGAATCAGAGGCAGGGAATCAGACGCGGGGAATCAGAGGCGGGGAATCAGAGCTGGGGAATCAGAGGCGGGGAATCAGACTTGGGGAATCAGAGTGGGGAATCAGATATGGGGAAACAGAGGCGGGGAATCAGAGGCGGGGAAACAGAGGCGGGGAATCAGATATGGGGACTCAGAGGTGGGGAATCAGAGGTTGGGAATCAGAGGAGGGAATCAGAGGCGGGGAATCAGAGGCGGGGTATCAGAGGCAGGGAATCGGATGTGCGGAATCAGAGATGGGGAATCAGAGGTGGGGAGTCAGAGTCGAGGAATCAGAGATGGGGAATCAGAGGCGGGGAATCAGAGGCGGGGAAACATAGGTGGGGAATCAGATATGGGGAATCAGAGATGGCTAATCGGAGGCGGGGAATCAAAGGCAAGAAATCAAACACGGGGAATCAGAGGCTGTGAATCAGAGGCGGGGAATCTGAGGCGGGGAATCAGAGCTGGGGAATCTGAGGCAGGGAATCAGAGTTGGGGATTCAGAGGCGGGGAATCAGATATGCGGAAACTGAGGCGGGGAATTAGAGGCGGGCAAACAGAGGCGGGGAATCAGATATGGGGAATCAGAGGTGGGGAATAAGAGGTTGTGAATCAGAGATGGGGAATCACAGGCGGGAAATCAGATGCAGGGAATAAGAGCTAGGGAATCAGAGGCGGGGAATCAGAGCTGGGGAATCAGAGGCAGGGAATCAGAGTTGGGGATTCAGAGGCGGGGAATCAGAGCTGGGGAATCAGAGGCGGGGAATCAGAGTTGGGGAATCAGAGGCGGGGAATCAGATGTGGGGAATCAGAGGGGTGAATCAGAGGCGGGGAAACTGAGGCGGGGAATCAGATATGGGGAATCAGAGGTGGGGAATCAGAGGTGGTGAATCAGAGATGGGGAATCAGAGGCGGGGAATCAGAGGAAGGGAATCAGACATGGGGAATCAGAGGCGGGGAATCAGAGGCGGGGAATCAGGGGCAGGGAATCAGACGCGGGGAGTAAGAGGCGGGGAATCAGACCCGGGGATTCAGAGGCGGGGAATCAGAGATGGGGAATCAGAGGCTGGGAATCAGAGGCAGGGAATCAGACGCGGGGAATCAGAGGCGGGGAATCAGAGCTGGGTAATCAGAGGCGGGGAATCAGAGTTGGGGAATCAGAGGCGGGGAATCAGATATGGGGAAACAGAGGAGGGGAATCAGAGGCGGGGAAACAGAGGCGGGGAATCTGATATGGGGAATCAGAGGTGGCGAATGAAAGGCGGTGAATCAGAGATGGGGAATCAGAGGCGGAGAATCAGAGGCAGTGAATCAAACACGGGGAATCATAGGTGGGGAATCAGAGCTGGGGAATCAGAGGCGGGGAATCAGAGTTGGGGAATCAGAGGCGGGGAATCTGATATGGAGAAACAGAGGCTGGGAATCAGAGGCAGGGAAACAGAGGTGGGGAATCATATATGGGGAATCAGAGGTGGGGAATCAGAGGTTGCGAAACAGAGGCAGAGAATCAGAGGCGGGGAATCAGAGCTGGGGAATCAGAGGCAGGGAATCAGAGTTGGGGATTCAGAGGCGGGGAATCAGAGCTGGGGAATCAGAGGTGGGGTATCAGAGTTGGGGAATCAGAGGCGGGGATTCAGATATGGGAATCAGAGGGGGGAATCAGAGGCGGGGAAACTGAGGCGTGGAATCAAATATGGGGAATCAGAGGTGGTGAATCAGAGGTGGGGAATCAGAGATGGGGCATCAGAGGCTGGGAATCAGAGGCACGGAATCAGACGCGGGGATTCAGAGGCGGGGAATCAGAGCTGGGGAATCAGATGCGGTGAATCAGAGTTGGGGAATCAGAGGCGGGGAATCAGAGGCGGGGAATCAGTGGCAGGGAATCAGACACGGGGAATCAGAGGCGGGGAATCAGTGATGGGGAATCAGAGGCGGGGCATCAGAGGCAGGGAATCAGATGCGGGGAATCAGAGGCGGGGAATCAGAGCTGGGGAATCAGAGGCGGGGAATCAGAGTTGGGGAATCAGAGGCGGGGAATCAGATATGGGGAAACAGAGGCGGGGAATCAGAGGCGGGGAAACAGAGGCGGGGAATCAGATATGGGGAATCAGAGGTGGGGAATCAGAGTTTGGGAATCAGAGGCGGGGAATCAGAGGCGGGGAATCAGAGGCAGGGAATCAGAGGCAGGGAATCAGATATGGGGATTCAGAGGTGGGGAATCAGAGGTTGGGAATCAGAGGCAGGGAATCAGAAGCGAATCAGAGGCAGGGAATCAGATGTGGGAAATCAGAGGCGGGGAATGAGAGCTGGGGAATCAGCGGCGGGGAATCAGAGTTTGGGAATCAGAGGCGGGGAATTAGATATGGGGAAACAGAGGCTGGGAATCAGAGGCGGGGAAACAGAGCTGGGGAATCAGAGGCGGGGAATCTGAGTTGGGGAATCAGAGGCAGGGAATCAGACGCGGGGAATCAGAGACGGGGAATCAGAGCTGGGTAATCAGAGGCGGGGAATCAGAGTTGGGGAATCAGAGGCGGGGAATCAGATATGGGGAAACAGAGGAGGGGAATCAGAGGCGGGGAAACAGAGGCGGGGAATCTGATATGGGGAATCAGAGGTGGCGAATGAAAGGTGGTGAATCAGATATGGGGAATCAGAGGAGGGGAATCAGAGGCGCGGAAAGTGAGGCGGGGAATCAGATATGGGGAATCAGAGGTGGGGAATCAGGGGCGGGGTATCAGAGGCTGGGTATCAGACACGGGGATTCAGAGGCGGGGAATCAGAGATGGGGAATCAGAGGCTGGGAATCAGAGGCAGGGAATCAGACGCGGGGAATCAGAGACGGGGAATCAGAGCTGGGTAATCAGAGGCGGGGAATCAGAGTTGGGGAATCAGAGGCGGGGAATCAGATATGGGGAAACAGAGGAGGGGAATCAGAGGCGGGGAAACAGAGGCGGGGAATCTGATATGGGGAATCAGAGGTGGCGAATGAAAGGTGGTGAATCAGAGATGGGGAATCAGAGGCGGGGAATCAGAGGCAGTGAATCAAACACGGGGAATCATAGGTGGGGAATCAGAGCTGGGGAATCAGAGGAGGGGAATCAGAGGCAGGGAATCAGAGTTGGGGATTCAGAAGCGGGGAATCAGAGCTGGGGAATCAGAGGCGGGGAATCAGAGTTGGGGAATCAAAGGCGGGGAATCAGATATGGGAATCAGAGGGGGGAATCAGAGGCGGGGAAACTGAGGCGGGGAATCAAATATGGGGAATCAGAGGTGGTGAATCAGAGGTGGGGAATCAGAGATGGGGAATCAGAGGCTGGGAATCAGAGTTGGGGAAACAGAGGCGGGGAATCAGAGGCGGGGAAACAGAGGCGGGGAATCAGATATGGGGAATCAGAGGTGGGGAATCAGAAGTTGGGAATCAGAGGCAGGGAATCAGATGTGCGGAATCAGAGATGGGGAATCAAGGGCAGCAAATCAGAGGCGGGGTACCAGAGGCGGGGAATCAGAGGCCGGGAATCAGAGGCCGGGAATGAGAAGCCGGGAATCAGAGGCCGGGAATCAGAGGCCGGGAATCAGAGTTGGGAATTCATAGGCGGAGCATCAGAGGAGCATCAGTTGAGCATCAGTGGAGCATCAGAGGAGCATCGGAGGAGCATCAGAGGAGAATCAGAGGAGCATCAGATGAGCATCACAGGAGCATCAGAGGAGCATCAGAGGTGCATCAGGGGAGCATCAGAGGTGAAGGAGCAGGAGCAGGAGCAGAAACAGGAGCAGGAGCAGGAGCAGGAGCAGGAGCAGGAGCAGGAGCAGGAGCAGGAGCAGGAACAGGAGCAGGAGCGTCAGAGGAGCATCGGAGGAGCATCGGAGGAGCATCGGAGGAGCATCAGAGGAGCATCAGAGGAGCATCAGAGGATCATCAGAGGAGCCTCAGAGGAGCATCAGAGGAGCATCAGAGGAGCATCAGAGGAGCATCAGAGGAGCATCAGAGGAGCATCAGAGGAGCATCAGAGGAGCATCAGAGGAGCATCAGAGGAGCATCAGAGGAGCAACAGAGGAGCATCAGAGGAGCATCAGAGGAGCCTCAGAGGAGCCTCAGAGGAGCATCAGAGGAGCATCAGAGGAGCATCAGAGGAGCATCAGAGGAGCATCAGAGGAGCATCAGAGGAGCCTCAGAGGAGCGTCAGAGGAGCATCAGAGGAGCATCAGAGGAGCATCAGAGGAGCATCAGAGGAGCATCAGAGGAGCATCAGAGGAGGATCAGAGGAGCATCAGAGGACCATCAGAGGAGCATCAGAGGAGAATCAGAGGAGCATCAGAGGAGCATCAGAGGAGCAACAGAGGAGCATCAGAGGAGCATCAGAGGAGCCTCAGAGGAGCCTCAGAGGAGCATTAGAGGAGCATCAGAGGAGCATCAGAGGAGCATCAGAGGAGCATCAGAGGAGCATCAGAGGAGCATCAGTGGAGCATCAGTGGAGCATCAGAGGAGCATCAGAGGAGCATCAGTTGAGCATCAGAGGAGCATCAGTTGAGCCTCAGTGGAGCATCAGAGGAGCATCAGTGGAGCATCAGAGGAGCATCAGGGGAGCATCAGAGGAGCATCAGAGGAGCATCAGAGGAGCATCAGAGGAACATCAGAGGAGCATCAGTGGAGCATCAGAGGAGCATCAGAGGAGCATCAGAGGAGCATCAGAGGAGATTCAGAGGAGCATCAGAGGAGCATCAGAGGAGCATCAGAGGAGCATCAGAGGAGCATCAGAGGAGCATCAGAGGAGCATCAGAGGAGCATCAGAGGAGCATCAGAGGAGCATCAGAGGAGCATCAGAGGAGCATCAGAGGAGCATCAGAGGAGCATCAGAGGAGCATCAGAGGAGCATCAGAGGAGCATCAGAGGTGCATCAGTGGAGCATCAGTGGAGCATCAGAGGAGCATCAGAGGAGCATCAGAGGAGCATCAGAGGAGCAACAGAGGAGCATCAGAGGAGCATCAGAGGAGCATCAGAGGAGCATCAGAGGAGCATCAGAGGAGCATCAGAGGTGCATCAGTGGAGCATCAGTGGAGCATCAGAGGAGCATCAGAGGAGCATCAGAGGAGCATCAGAGGAGCAACAGAGGAGCATCAGAGGAGCATCAGAGGAGCATCAGAGGAGCATCAGAGGAGCATCAGAGGAGCATCAGTGTAGCATCAGAGGAGCATCAGAGGAGCATCAGAGGAGCATCAGAGGAGCATCGGAGGAGCAACAGAGGAGCATCAGAGGAGCAACAGAGGAGCATCAGAGGAGCATCAGAGAAGCATCAGAGGAGCCTCAGAGGAGCATCGGAGGAGCATCAGAGGAGCATCAGAGGAGCATCAGAGGAGCATCAGAGGAGCATCAGAGGAGCATCAGAGGAGCATCAGTGGAGCATCAGAGCAGCATCAGAGGAGCATCAGAGGAGCATCAGAGGAGCATCAGAGGAGCATCAGAGGAGCATCAGAGGAGCATCAGAGGAGCATCAGAGGAGCATCAGTGTAGCATCAGAGGAGCATCAGACGAGCATCAGAGGAGCATCAGAGGAGCATCAGAGGAGCATCAGAGGAGCATCAGAGGAGCAACAGAGGAGCATCAGAGGAGCATCAGAGGAGCATCAGAGGAGCATCAGAGGAGCATCAGTGTAGCATCAGAGGAGCATCAGAGGAGCATCAGAGGAGCATCAGAGGAGCATCAGAGGAGCATCAGAGGAGCAACAGAGGAGCATCAGAGGAGCAACAGAGGAGCATCAGAGGAGCATCAGAGGAGCATCAGAGGAGCATCAGAGGAGCATCAGAGTAGCATCAGTGGAGCATCAGAGGAGCATCAGTTGAGCATCAGTGGAGCATCAGAGGAGCATCAGTGGAGCATCAGAGGAGCATCAGAGGAGCATCAGAGGAGCATCAGAGGAGCATCAGAGGAGCATCAGAGGAGCATCAGAGGAGCATCAGAGGAGCATCAGAGGAGCATCAGAGGAGCATCAGAGGAGCATCAGATGAGCATCAGAGGAGCATCAGAGGAGCATCAGAGGAGAATCAGAGGAGCATCAGTGGAGCATCAGTGGAGCATCAGAGGAGCATCAGAGGAGCATCAGAGGAGCATCAGAGGAGCAACAGAGGAGCATCAGAGGAGCATCAGAGGAGCATCAGAGGAGCATCAGAGGAGCATCAGAGGAGCATCAGAGGAGCATCAGAGGAGCATCAGTGTAGCATCAGAGGAGCATCAGAGGAGCATCAGAGGAGAATCAGTGGAGCATCAGAGGAGCAACAGAGGAGCATCAGAGAAGCAACAGAGGAGCATCAGAGGAGCATCAGAGAAGCATCAGAGGATCCTCAGAGGAGCATCGGAGGAGCATCAGAGGAGGATCAGAGGAGCATCAGAGGAGCATCAGAGGAGCATCAGAGGAGGATCAGAGGAGCATCAGAGGACCATCAGAGGAGCATCAGAGGAGAATCAGAGGAGCATCAGAGGAGCATCAGAGGAGCAACAGAGGAGCATCAGAGGAGCATCAGAGGAGCATCAGAGGAGCATCAGAGGAGCCTCAGAGGAGCCTCAGAGGAGCATTAGAGGAGCATCAGAGGAGCATCAGAGGAGCATCAGAGGAGCATCAGAGGAGCATCAGTGGAGCATCAGTGGAGCATCAGAGGAGCATCAGAGGAGCATCAGTTGAGCATCAGAGGAGCATCAGTTGAGCATCAGTGGAGCATCAGAGGAGCATCAGTGGAGCATCAGAGGAGCATCAGAGGAGCATCAGAGGAGCATCAGAGGAGCATCAGAGGAGCATCAGAGGAGCATCAGAGGAGCATCAGTGGAGCATCAGAGGAGCATCAGAGGAGCATCAGAGGAGCATCAGAGGAGCATCAGAGGAGCATCAGAGGAGCATCAGAGGAGCATAAGAGGAGCATCAGAGGAGCATCAGAGGAGCATCAGAGGAGCATCAGAGGAGCATCAGAGGAGCATCAGAGGAGCATCAGAGGAGCATCAGAGGTGCATCAGTGGAGCATCAGTGGAGCATCAGAGGAGCATCAGAGGAGCATCAGAGGAGCAACAGAGGAGCATCAGAGGAGCATCAGAGGAGCATCAGAGGAGCATCAGAGGAGCATCAGAGGAGCATCAAAGGTGCATCAGTGGAGCATCAGTGGAGCATCAGAGGAGCATCAGAGGAGCATCAGAGGAGCATCAGAGGAGCAACAGAGGAGCATCAGAGGAGCATCAGAGGAGCATCAGAGGAGCATCAGAGGAGCATCAGAGGAGCATCAGTGTAGCATCAGAGGAGCATCAGAGGAGCATCAGAGGAGCATCAGAGGAGCATCAGAGGAGCAACAGAGGAGCATCAGAGGAGCAACAGAGGAGCATCAGAGGAGCATCAGAGAAGCATCAGAGGAGCCTCAGAGGAGCATCGGAGGAGCATCAGAGGAGCATCAGAGGAGCATCAGAGGAGCATCAGAGGAGCATCAGAGGAGCATCAGAGGAGCATCAGTGGAGCATCAGAGCAGCATCAGAGGAGCATCAGAGGAGCATCAGAGGAGCATCAGAGGAGCATCAGAGGAGCATCAGAGGAGCATCAGAGGAGCATCAGAGGAGCATCAGAGGAGCATCAGAGGAGCATCAGAGGAGCATCAGAGGAGCATCAGAGGAGCATCAGTGTAGCATCAGAGGAGCATCAGACGAGCATCAGAGGAGCATCAGAGGAGCATCAGAGGAGCATCAGAGGAGCATCAGAGGAGCAACAGAGGAGCATCAGAGGAGCATCAGAGGAGCATCAGAGGAGCATCAGAGGAGCATCAGTGTAGCATCAGAGGAGCATCAGAGGAGCATCAGAGGAGCATCAGAGGAGCATCAGAGGAGCAACAGAGGAGCATCAGAGGAGCAACAGAGGAGCATCAGAGGAGCATCAGAGGAGCATCAGAGGAGCATCAGAGGAGCATCAGAGTAGCATCAGTGGAGCATCAGAGGAGCATCAGTTGTGCATCAGTGGAGCATCAGAGGAGCATCAGTGGAGCATCAGAGGAGCATCAGAGGAGCATCAGAGGAGCATCAGAGTAGCATCAGAGGAGCATCAGTGGAGCATCAGAGGAGCATCAGAGGAGCATCAGAGGAGCATCAGAGGAGCATCAGAGGAGCATCAGAGGAGCATCAGATGAGCATCAGAGGAGCATCAGACGAGCATCAGAGGAGAATCAGAGGAGCATCAGTGGAGCATCAGTGGAGCATCAGAGGAGCATCAGAGGAGCATCAGAGGAGCATCAGAGGAGCAACAGAGGAGCATCAGAGGAGCATCAGAGGAGCATCAGAGGAGCATCAGAGGAGCATCAGAGGAGCATCAGAGGAGCATCAGAGGAGCATCAGTGTAGCATCAGAGGAGCATCAGAGGAGCATCAGAGGAGAATCAGAGGAGCATCAGAGGAGCAACAGAGGAGCATCAGAGGAGCAACAGAGGAGCATCAGAGGAGCAACAGAGGAGCATCAGAGGAGCATCAGAGAAGCATCAGAGGATCCTCAGAGGAGCATCGGAGGAGCATCAGAGGAGCATCAGATGAGCATCAGAGGAGCATCAGAGGAGCATCAGAGGAGCATCAGAGGAGCATCAGAGGAGCATCAGTGGAGCATCAGAGCAGCATCAGAGGAGCATCAGAGGAGCATCAGTGGAGCATCAGAGCAGCATCAGAGGAGCATCAGAGGAGCATCAGTGGAGCATCAGTGGAGCATCAGAGGAGCATCAGAGGAGCATCAGAGGAGCATCAGAGGAGCAACAGAGGAGCATCAGAGGAGCATCAGAGGAGCATCAGAGGAGCATCAGAGGAGCATCAGTGGAGCATCAGAGGAGCATCAGAGGAGCATCAGAGGAGCATCAGAGGAGCATCAGAGGAGCATCAGTGCAGCATCAGAGCAGCATCAGAGGAGCATCAGAGAGGCATCAGAGGAGCATCAGAGGAGCATCAGAGGAGCATCAGAGGAGCATCAGAGGAGCATCAGAGGAGCATCAGAGGAGCATCAGAGGAGCATCAGAGGAGCATCAGTGGAGCATCAGAGGAGCATCAGAGGAGCATCAGTGGAGCATCAGAGGAGCATCAGAGGAGCATCAGAGGAGCATCAGAGGAGCATCAGAGGAGCATCAGAGGAGCATCAGAGGAGCATCAGAGGAGCATCAGAGGAGCATCAGAGGAGCATCAGAGGAGCATCAGAGGAGCATCAGAGGAGCATCAGAGGAGCATCAGAGGAGCATCAGTGTAGCATCAGAGGAGCATCAGAGGAGCATCAGAGGAGCATCAGAGGAGCATCAGAGGAGCAACAGAGGAGCATCAGAGGAGCAACAGAGGAGCAGGAGCAGGAGCAGGAGCAGGTGCAGGAGCAGAAGCAGGAGCAGGAGCAGGTGCAGGAGCAAGAGCATCAGAGGAGCATCAGAGGAGCAGGAGCAGGAGCAGGAGCAGGAGCAGGAACAGGAGAAGGAGCATCAGAGGAGCATCAGAGGAGCAGGAGCAGGAGCAGGAGCAGGAGCAGGAGCATCAGAGGAGCATCAGAGGAGCATCAGAGGAGCATCAGAGGAGCATCAGTGGAGCATCAGTGGAGCATCAGAGGAGCATCAGAGGAGCATCAGAGGAGCATCAGAGGAGCAACAGAGGAGCATCAGAGGAGCATCAGAGGAGCATCAGAGGAGCATCAGAGGAGCATCAGAGGAGAATCAGAGGAGCATCAGAGGAGCATCAGTGTAGCATCAGAGGATCATCAGAGGAGCATCAGAGGAGCATCAGAGGAGCAACAGAGGAGCATCAGAGGAGCAACAGAGGAGCATCAGAGGAGCATCAGAGAAGCATCAGAGGAGCCTCAGAGGAGCATCGGAGGAGGATCAGAGGAGCATCAGAGGAGCATCAGAGGAGCATCAGAGGAGCATCAGAGGAGCATCAGAGGAGCATCAGAGGAGCATCAGAGGAGCCTCAGAGGAGCATCAGAGGAGCATCAGAGGAGCATCAGAGGAGCATCAGAGGAGCATCAGAGGAGCATCAGAGGAGCATCAGAGGAACATCAGAGGAGCAACAGAGGAGCATCAGAGGAGCATCAGAGGAGTCTCAGAGGAGCCTCAGAGGAGCATCAGAGGAGCATCAGAGGAGCATCAGAGGAGCATCAGAGAAGCATCAGAGGAGCATCAGAGGAGCCTCAGAGGAGCGTCAGAGGAGCATCAGAGGAGCATCAGAGGAGCATCAGAGGAGCATCAGAGGAGCATCAGAGGAGCATCAGAGGAGGATCAGAGGAGCATCAGAGGACCATCAGAGGAGCATCAGAGGAGAATCAGGAGCATCAGAGGAGCATCAGAGGAGCAACAGAGGAGCATCAGAGGAGCATCAGAGGAGCCTCAGAGGAGCCTCAGAGGAGCATTAGAGGAGCATCAGAGGAGCATCAGAGGAGCATCAGAGGAGCATCAGAGGAGCATCAGAGGAGCATCAGTGGAGCATCAGTGGAGCATCAGAGGAGCATCAGAGGAGCATCTGAGGAGCATCAGAGGAGCAACAGAGGAGCATCAGAGGAGCATCAAAGGAGCATCAGAGGAGCATCAGAGGAGCATCAGAGTAGCATCAGTGGAGCATCAGAGGAGCATCAGTGGAGCATCAGTGGAGCATCAGAGGAGCATCAGTGGAGCATCAGAGGAGCATCAGAGGAGCATCAGAGGAGCATCAGAGGAGCATCAGTGGAGCATCAGAGGAGCATCAGAGGAGCATCAGAGGAGCATCAGAGGAGCATCAGAGGAGCATCAGAGGAGCATCAGAGGAGCATCAGAGGAGCATCAGAGGAGCATCAGAAGAGCATCAGAGGAGCATCAGAGGAGCATCAGTGGAGCATCAGAGGAGCATCAGAGGAGCATCAGTGGAGCATCAGAGGAGCATCAGAGGAGCATCAGAGGAGCATCAGAGGAGCATCAGAGGAGCATCAGAGGAGCATCAGAGGAGCATCAGAGGAGAATCAGAGGAGCATCAGAGGAGCATCAGAGGAGCATCAGAGGAGCATCAGAGGTGAATCAGTGGAGCATCAGTGGAGCATCAGAGGAGCATCAGAGGAGCATCAGAGGAGCATCAGAGGAGCAACAGAGGAGCATCAGAGGAGCATCAGAGGAGCAGGAGCAGGTGCAGGAGCAGAAGCAGGAGCAGGTGCAGGAGCAGAAGCAGGAGCAGGTGCAGGAGCAGAAGCAGGAGCAGGAGCAGGTGCAGGAGCAAGAGCATCAGAGGAGCATCAGAGGAGCAGGAGCAGGAGCAGGAGCAGGAGCAGGAACAGGAGCAGGAGCAACAGAGGAGCATCAGAGGAGCAGGAGCAGGAGCAGGAGCAGGAGCAGGAGCAGGTGCAGGAGCAGAAGCAGGAGCAGGAGCAGGTGCAGGAGCAAGAGCATCAGAGGAGCATCAGAGGAGCAGGAGCAGGAGCAGGAGCAGGAGCAGGAACAGGAGCAGGAGCATCAGAGGAGCTTCAGAGGAGCAGGAGCAGGAGCAGGAGCAGGAGCAGGAGCATCAGAGGAGCATCAGAGGAGCATCAGAGGAGCATCAGAGGAGCATCAGAGGAGCATCAGAGGAGCATCAGAGGAGCATCAGAGGAGCATCAGAGGAGCATCAGTGGAGCATCAGTGGAGCATCAGAGGAGCATCAGAGGAGCATCAGAGGAGCATCAGAGGAGCAACAGAGGAGCATCAGAGGAGCATCAGAGGAGCATCAGAGGAGCATCAGAGGAGCATCAGAGGAGCATCAGAGGAGCATCAGAGGAGCATCAGTGTAGCATCAGAGGAGCATCAGAGGAGCATCAGAGGAGCATCAGAGGAGCATCAGAGGAGCAACAGAGGAGCATCAGAGGAGCAACAGAGGAGCATCAGAGGAGCATCAGAGAAGCATCAGAGGAGCCTCAGAGGAGCATCGGAGGAGCCTCAGAGGAGCCTCAGAGGAGCATCAGAGGAGCATCAGAGGAGCATCAGAGGAGCATCAGAGGAGCATCAGAGGAGCATCAGAGGAGCATCAGAGGAGCATCAGAGGAGCAACAGAGGAGCATCAGAGGAGCATCAGAGGAGCCTCAGAGGAGCCTCAGAGGAGCATCAGAGGAGCATCAGAGGAGCATCAGAGGAGCATCAGAGGAGCATCAGAGGAGCATCAGAGGAGCCTCAGAGGAGCGTCAGAGGAGCATCAGAGGAGCATCAGAGGAGCATCAGAGGAGCATCAGAGGAGCATCAGAGGAGCATCAGAGGAGAATCAGAGGAGCATCAGAGGAGCATCAGAGGAGCATCAGAGGAGCATCAGAGGAGCATCAGAGGAGCATCAGAGGAGCATCAGAGGAGCATCAGAGGAGCAACAGAGGAGCAGGAGCAGGAGCAGGAGCAGGTGCAGGAGCAGAAGCAGGAGCAGGTGCAGGAGCAGAAGCAGGAGCAGGAGCAGGTGCAGGAGCAAGAGCATCAGAGGAGCATCAGAGGAGCAGGAGCAGGAGCAGGAGCAGGAGCAGGAACAGGAGCAGGAGCAACAGAGGAGCATCAGAGGAGCAGGAGCAGGAGCAGGAGCAGGAGCAGGAGCAGGTGCAGGAGCAGAAGCAGGAGCAGGAGCAGGTGCAGGAGCAAGAGCATCAGAGGAGCATCAGAGGAGCAGGAGCAGGAGCAGGAGCAGGAGCAGGAACAGGAGCAGGAGCATCAGAGGAGCATCAGAGGAGCAGGAGCAGGAGCAGGAGCAGGAGCAGGAGCATCAGAGGAGCATCAGAGGAGCATCAGAGGAGCATCAGAGGAACATCAGAGGAGCATCAGAGGAGCATCAGAGGAGCATCAGAGGAGCATCAGAGGAGCATCAGAGGAGCATCAGAGGAGCATCAGTGGAGCATCAGTGGAGCATCAGAGGAGCATCAGAGGAGCATCAGAGGAGCATCAGAGGAGCAACAGAGGAGCATCAGAGGAGCATCAGAGGAGCATCAGAGGAGCATCAGAGGAGCATCAGAGGAGCATCAGAGGAGAATCAGAGGAGCATCAGAGGAGCATCAGAGGAGCATCAGAGGAGCATCAGAGGTGCATCAGTGGAGCATCAGAGGAGCATCAGAGGAGCAACAGAGGAGCATCAGAGTAGCATCAGAGGAGCAGGAGCAGGTGCAGGAGCAGAAGCAGGAGCAGGTGCAGGAGCAGAAGCAGGAGCAGGTGCAGGAGCAGAAGCAGGAGCAGGAGCAGGTGCAGGAGCAAGAGCATCAGAGGAGCATCAGAGGAGCAGGAGCAGGAGCAGGAGCAGGAGCAGGAAAAGGAGCAGGAGCAACAGAGGAGCATCAGAGGAGCAGGAACTGGAGCAGAAGCAGGAGCAGGAGCAGGTGCAGGAGCAGAAGCAGGAGCAGGAGCAGGTGCAGGAGCAAGAGCATCAGAGGAGCATCAGAGGAGCAGGAGCAGGAGCAGGAGCAGGAGCAGGAACAGGAGCAGGAGCATCAGAGGAGCATCAGAGGAGCAGGAGCAGGAGCAGGAGCAGGAGCAGGAGCATCAGGGGAGCATCAGAGGAGCATCAGAGGAGCATCAGAGGAGCATCAGAGGAGCATCAGAGGAGCATCAGAGGAGCATCAGAGGAGCATCAGAGGAGCATCAGAGGAGCATCAGAGGAGCATCAGTGGAGCATCAGTGGAGCATCAGAGGAGCATCAGAGGAGCATCAGAGGAGCATCAGTGTAGCATCAGAGGAGCATCAGAGGAGAATCAGAGGAGCATCAGAGGAGCATCAGAGGAGCAACAGAGGAGCATCAGAGGAGCAACAGAGGAGCATCAGAGGAGCATCAGAGAAGCATCAGAGGAGCCTCGGAGGAGCATCGGAGGAGCATCAGAGGAGCATCAGAGGAGCATCAGAGGAGCATCAGAGGAGCATCAGAGGAGCATCAGAGGAGCATCAGAGGAGCATCAGAGGAGCAACAGAGGAGCATCAGAGGAGCAACAGAGGAGCATCAGAGGAGCATCAGAGAAGCATCAGAGGAGCCTCGGAGGAGCATCGGAGGAGCATCAGAGGAGCATCAGAGGAGCATCAGAGGAGCATCAGAGGAGCATCAGAGGAGCATCAGAGGAGCATCAGAGGAGCATCAGAGTAGCCTCAGAGGAGCCTCAGAGGAGCATCAGAGGAGCATCAGAGGAGCATCAGAGGAGCATCAGAGGAGCATCAGAGGAGCATCAGAGGAGCATCAGAGGAGCATCAGAGGAGCAACAGAGGAGCATCAGAGGAGCATCAGAGGAGCCTCAGAGGAGCCTCAGAGGAGCATCAGAGGAGCATCAGAGGAGCATCAGAGGAGCATCAGAGGAGCATCAGAGGAGCATCAGAGGAGCCTCAGAGGAGCGTCAGAGGAGCATCAGAGGAGCATCAGAGGAGCATCAGAGGAGCATCAGAGGAGCATCAGAGGAGCATCAGAGGAGAATCAGAGGAGCATCAGAGGAGCATCAGAGGAGCATCAGAGGAGCATCAGAGGAGCATCAGAGGAGCATCAGAGGAGCATCAGAGGAGCATCAGAGGAGCATCAGAGGAGCAACAGAGGAGCAGGAGCAGGAGCAGGAGCAGGTGCAGGAGCAGAAGCAGGAGCAGGTGCAGGAGCAGAAGCAGGAGCAGGAGCAGGTGCAGGAGCAAGAGCATCAGAGGAGCATCAGAGGAGCAGGAGCAGGAGCAGGAGCAGGAGCAGGAACAGGAGCAGGAGCAACAGAGGAGCATCAGAGGAGCAGGAGCAGGAGCAGGAGCAGGAGCAGGAGCAGGTGCAGGAGCAGAAGCAGGAGCAGGAGCAGGTGCAGGAGCAAGAGCATCAGAGGAGCATCAGAGGAGCAGGAGCAGGAGCAGGAGCAGGAGCAGGAACAGGAGCAGGAGCATCAGAGGAGCATCAGAGGAGCAGGAGCAGCAGCAGGAGCAGGAGCAGGAGCATCAGAGGAGCATCAGAGGAGCATCAGAGGAGCATCAGAGGAGCATCAGAGGAGCATCAGAGGAGCATCAGAGGAGCATCAGAGGAGCATCAGAGGAGCATCAGAGGAGCATCAGTGGAGCATCAGTGGAGCATCAGAGGAGCATCAGAGGAGCATCAGAGGAGCATCAGAGGAGCAACAGAGGAGCATCAGAGGAGCATCAGAGGAGCATCAGAGGAGCATCAGAGGAGCATCAGAAGAGCATCAGAGGAGCATCAGAGGAGCATCAGTGTAGCATCAGAGGAGCATCAGAGGAGCATCAGAGGAGCATCAGAGGAGCATCAGAGGAGCAACAGAGGAGCATCAGAGGAGCAACAGAGGAGCATCAGAGGAGCATCAGAGAAGCATCAGAGGAGCCTCAGAGGAGCATCGGAGGAGCATCAGAGGAGCATCAGAGGAGCATCAGAGGAGCATCAGAGGAGCATCAGAGGAGCATCAGAGGAGCATCAGAGGAGCATCAGAGGAGCATCAGAGGAGCCTCAGAGGAGCCTCAGAGGAGCATCAGAGGAGCATCAGAGGAGCATCAGAGGAGCATCAGAGGAGCATCAGAGGAGCATCAGCGGAGCATCAGAGGAGCAACAGAGGAGCATCAGAGGAGCATCAGAGGAGCCTCAGAGGAGCCTCAGAGGAGCATCAGAGGAGCATCAGAGGAGCATCAGAGGAGCATCAGAGGAGCATCAGAGGAGCATCAGAGGAGCCTCAGAGGAGCGTCAGAGGAGCATCAGAGGAGCATCAGAGGAGCATCAGAGGAGCATCAGAGGAGCATCAGAGGAGAATCAGAGGAGCATCAGAGGACCATCAGAGGAGCATCAGAGGAGAATCAGAGGAGCATCAGAGGAGCATCAGAGGAGCAACAGAGGAGCATCAGAGGAGCATCAGAGGAGCCTCAGAGGAGCCTCAGAGGAGCATTAGAGGAGCATCAGAGGAGCATCAGTGGAGCATCAGAGGAGCATCAGAGGAGCATCAGAGGAGCATCAGTGGAGCATCAGAGGAGCATCAGAGGAGCATCAGAGGAGCATCAGTGGAGCATCAGAGGAGCATCAGAGGAGCATCAGTGGAGCATCAGAGGAGCATCAGAGGAGCATCAGAGGAGCATCAGAGGAGCATCAGAGGAGCATCAGAGGAGCATTAGAGGAGCATCAGAGGAGCATCAGAGGAGCATCAGAGGAGCAACAGAGGAGCATCAGAGGAGCAACAGAGGAGCAGGAGCAGGAGCAGGAGCAGGTGCAGGGGCAGAAGCAGGAGCAGGAGCAGGTGCAGGAGCAAGAGCATCAGAGGAGCATCAGTGGAGCATCAGAGGAGCATCAGAGGAGCATCAGAGGAGCATCAGAGGAGCATCAGAGGAGCATCAGTGGAGCATCAGAGGAGCATCAGAGGAGCATCAGAGGAGCATCAGAGGAGCATCAGAGGAGCATCAGAGGAGCATCAGAGGAGCATCAGAGGAGCATCAGAGGAGCATCAGAGGAGCATCAGAGGAGCATCAGAGGAGCATCAGAGGAGCATCAGAGGAGCATCAGAGGAGCATCAGAGGAGCATCAGAGGAGCATCAGAGGAGCATCAGAGGAGCAACAGAGGAGCATCAGAGGAGCATCAGAGGAGCATCAGAGGAGCATCAGAGGAGCATCAGTGTAGCATCAGAGGAGCATCAGAGGAGCATCAGAGGAGCATCAGAGGAGCATCAGAGGAGCATCAGAGGAGCAACAGAGGAGCATCAGAGGAGCAACAGAGGAGCATCAGAGGAGCATCAGAGGAGCATCAGAGGAGCATCAGAGGAGCATCAGAGTAGCATCAGAGGAGCATCAGAGGAGCATCAGAGGAGCATCAGTGGAGCATCAGAGGAGCATCAGAGGAGCATCAGAGGAGCATCAGAGGAGCATCAGAGGAGCATCAGAGGAGCAACAGAGGAGCATCAGAGGAGCAACAGAGGAGCATCAGAGGAGCATCAGAGGAGCATCAGAGGAGCATCAGAGGAGCATCAGAGTAGCCTCAGAGGAGCCTCAGAGGAGCATTAGAGGAGCATCAGTGGAGCATCAGAGGAGCATCAGAGGAGCATCAGAGGAGCATCAGAGGAGCATCAGAGGAGCATCAGAGGAGCATCAGAGGAGCATCAGAGGAGCATCAGAGGAGCAACAGAGGAGCATCAGAGGAGCATCAGAGGAGCATCAGAGGAGCATCAGAGGAGCATCAGTGTAGCATCAGAGGAGCATCAGAGGAGCATCAGAGGAGCATCAGAGGAGCATCAGAGGAGCATCAGAGGAGCAACAGAGGAGCATCAGAGGAGCAACAGAGGAGCATCAGAGGAGCATCAGAGGAGCATCAGAGGAGCAGGAGCAGGAGCAGGAGCAGGAGCAGGAACAGGAGCAGGAGCATCAGAGGAGCTTCAGAGGAGCAGGAGCAGGAGCAGGAGCAGGAGCAGGAGCATCAGAGGAGCATCAGAGGAGCATCAGAGGAGCATCAGAGGAGCATCAGAGGAGCATCAGAGGAGCATCAGAGGAGCATCAGAGGAGCATCAGAGGAGCATCAGTGGAGCATCAGTGGAGCATCAGAGGAGCATCAGAGGAGCATCAGAGGAGCATCAGAGGAGCAACAGAGGAGCATCAGAGGAGCATCAGAGGAGCATCAGAGGAGCATCAGAGGAGCATCAGAGGAGCATCAGAGGAGCATCAGAGGAGCATCAGTGTAGCATCAGAGGAGCATCAGAGGAGCATCAGAGGAGCATCAGAGGAGCATCAGAGGAGCAACAGAGGAGCATCAGAGGAGCAACAGAGGAGCATCAGAGGAGCATCAGAGAAGCATCAGAGGAGCCTCAGAGGAGCATCGGAGGAGCCTCAGAGGAGCCTCAGAGGAGCATCAGAGGAGCATCAGAGGAGCATCAGAGGAGCATCAGAGGAGCATCAGAGGAGCATCAGAGGAGCATCAGAGGAGCATCAGAGGAGCAACAGAGGAGCATCAGAGGAGCATCAGAGGAGCCTCAGAGGAGCCTCAGAGGAGCATCAGAGGAGCATCAGAGGAGCATCAGAGGAGCATCAGAGGAGCATCAGAGGAGCATCAGAGGAGCCTCAGAGGAGCGTCAGAGGAGCATCAGAGGAGCATCAGAGGAGCATCAGAGGAGCATCAGAGGAGCATCAGAGGAGCATCAGAGGAGAATCAGAGGAGCATCAGAGGAGCATCAGAGGAGCATCAGAGGAGCATCAGAGGAGCATCAGAGGAGCATCAGAGGAGCATCAGAGGAGCATCAGAGGAGCAACAGAGGAGCAGGAGCAGGAGCAGGAGCAGGTGCAGGAGCAGAAGCAGGAGCAGGTGCAGGAGCAGAAGCAGGAGCAGGAGCAGGTGCAGGAGCAAGAGCATCAGAGGAGCATCAGAGGAGCAGGAGCAGGAGCAGGAGCAGGAGCAGGAACAGGAGCAGGAGCAACAGAGGAGCATCAGAGGAGCAGGAGCAGGAGCAGGAGCAGGAGCAGGAGCAGGTGCAGGAGCAGAAGCAGGAGCAGGAGCAGGTGCAGGAGCAAGAGCATCAGAGGAGCATCAGAGGAGCAGGAGCAGGAGCAGGAGCAGGAGCAGGAACAGGAGCAGGAGCATCAGAGGAGCATCAGAGGAGCAGGAGCAGGAGCAGGAGCAGGAGCAGGAGCATCAGAGGAGCATCAGAGGAGCATCAGAGGAGCATCAGAGGAACATCAGAGGAGCATCAGAGGAGCATCAGAGGAGCATCAGAGGAGCATCAGAGGAGCATCAGAGGAGCATCAGAGGAGCATCAGTGGAGCATCAGTGGAGCATCAGAGGAGCATCAGAGGAGCATCAGAGGAGCATCAGAGGAGCAACAGAGGAGCATCAGAGGAGCATCAGAGGAGCATCAGAGGAGCATCAGAGGAGCATCAGAGGAGCATCAGAGGAGAATCAGAGGAGCATCAGAGGAGCATCAGAGGAGCATCAGAGGAGCATCAGAGGTGCATCAGTGGAGCATCAGAGGAGCATCAGAGGAGCAACAGAGGAGCATCAGAGTAGCATCAGAGGAGCAGGAGCAGGTGCAGGAGCAGAAGCAGGAGCAGGTGCAGGAGCAGAAGCAGGAGCAGGTGCAGGAGCAGAAGCAGGAGCAGGAGCAGGTGCAGGAGCAAGAGCATCAGAGGAGCATCAGAGGAGCAGGAGCAGGAGCAGGAGCAGGAGCAGGAAAAGGAGCAGGAGCAACAGAGGAGCATCAGAGGAGCAGGAACTGGAGCAGAAGCAGGAGCAGGAGCAGGTGCAGGAGCAGAAGCAGGAGCAGGAGCAGGTGCAGGAGCAAGAGCATCAGAGGAGCATCAGAGGAGCAGGAGCAGGAGCAGGAGCAGGAGCAGGAACAGGAGCAGGAGCATCAGAGGAGCATCAGAGGAGCAGGAGCAGGAGCAGGAGCAGGAGCAGGAGCATCAGGGGAGCATCAGAGGAGCATCAGAGGAGCATCAGAGGAGCATCAGAGGAGCATCAGAGGAGCATCAGAGGAGCATCAGAGGAGCATCAGAGGAGCATCAGAGGAGCATCAGAGGAGCATCAGTGGAGCATCAGTGGAGCATCAGAGGAGCATCAGAGGAGCATCAGAGGAGCATCAGTGTAGCATCAGAGGAGCATCAGAGGAGAATCAGAGGAGCATCAGAGGAGCATCAGAGGAGCAACAGAGGAGCATCAGAGGAGCAACAGAGGAGCATCAGAGGAGCATCAGAGAAGCATCAGAGGAGCCTCGGAGGAGCATCGGAGGAGCATCAGAGGAGCATCAGAGGAGCATCAGAGGAGCATCAGAGGAGCATCAGAGGAGCATCAGAGGAGCATCAGAGGAGCATCAGAGGAGCAACAGAGGAGCATCAGAGGAGCAACAGAGGAGCATCAGAGGAGCATCAGAGAAGCATCAGAGGAGCCTCGGAGGAGCATCGGAGGAGCATCAGAGGAGCATCAGAGGAGCATCAGAGGAGCATCAGAGGAGCATCAGAGGAGCATCAGAGGAGCATCAGAGGAGCATCAGAGTAGCCTCAGAGGAGCCTCAGAGGAGCATCAGAGGAGCATCAGAGGAGCATCAGAGGAGCATCAGAGGAGCATCAGAGGAGCATCAGAGGAGCATCAGAGGAGCATCAGAGGAGCAACAGAGGAGCATCAGAGGAGCATCAGAGGAGCCTCAGAGGAGCCTCAGAGGAGCATCAGAGGAGCATCAGAGGAGCATCAGAGGAGCATCAGAGGAGCATCAGAGGAGCATCAGAGGAGCCTCAGAGGAGCGTCAGAGGAGCATCAGAGGAGCATCAGAGGAGCATCAGAGGAGCATCAGAGGAGCATCAGAGGAGCATCAGAGGAGAATCAGAGGAGCATCAGAGGAGCATCAGAGGAGCATCAGAGGAGCATCAGAGGAGCATCAGAGGAGCATCAGAGGAGCATCAGAGGAGCATCAGAGGAGCATCAGAGGAGCAACAGAGGAGCAGGAGCAGGAGCAGGAGCAGGTGCAGGAGCAGAAGCAGGAGCAGGTGCAGGAGCAGAAGCAGGAGCAGGAGCAGGTGCAGGAGCAAGAGCATCAGAGGAGCATCAGAGGAGCAGGAGCAGGAGCAGGAGCAGGAGCAGGAACAGGAGCAGGAGCAACAGAGGAGCATCAGAGGAGCAGGAGCAGGAGCAGGAGCAGGAGCAGGAGCAGGTGCAGGAGCAGAAGCAGGAGCAGGAGCAGGTGCAGGAGCAAGAGCATCAGAGGAGCATCAGAGGAGCAGGAGCAGGAGCAGGAGCAGGAGCAGGAACAGGAGCAGGAGCATCAGAGGAGCATCAGAGGAGCAGGAGCAGCAGCAGGAGCAGGAGCAGGAGCATCAGAGGAGCATCAGAGGAGCATCAGAGGAGCATCAGAGGAGCATCAGAGGAGCATCAGAGGAGCATCAGAGGAGCATCAGAGGAGCATCAGAGGAGCATCAGAGGAGCATCAGTGGAGCATCAGTGGAGCATCAGAGGAGCATCAGAGGAGCATCAGAGGAGCATCAGAGGAGCAACAGAGGAGCATCAGAGGAGCATCAGAGGAGCATCAGAGGAGCATCAGAGGAGCATCAGAAGAGCATCAGAGGAGCATCAGAGGAGCATCAGTGTAGCATCAGAGGAGCATCAGAGGAGCATCAGAGGAGCATCAGAGGAGCATCAGAGGAGCAACAGAGGAGCATCAGAGGAGCAACAGAGGAGCATCAGAGGAGCATCAGAGAAGCATCAGAGGAGCCTCAGAGGAGCATCGGAGGAGCATCAGAGGAGCATCAGAGGAGCATCAGAGGAGCATCAGAGGAGCATCAGAGGAGCATCAGAGGAGCATCAGAGGAGCATCAGAGGAGCATCAGAGGAGCCTCAGAGGAGCCTCAGAGGAGCATCAGAGGAGCATCAGAGGAGCATCAGAGGAGCATCAGAGGAGCATCAGAGGAGCATCAGCGGAGCATCAGAGGAGCAACAGAGGAGCATCAGAGGAGCATCAGAGGAGCCTCAGAGGAGCCTCAGAGGAGCATCAGAGGAGCATCAGAGGAGCATCAGAGGAGCATCAGAGGAGCATCAGAGGAGCATCAGAGGAGCCTCAGAGGAGCGTCAGAGGAGCATCAGAGGAGCATCAGAGGAGCATCAGAGGAGAATCAGAGGAGCATCAGAGGAGCATCAGAGGAGCAACAGAGGAGCATCAGAGGAGCATCAGTGGAGCATCAGAGGAGCATCAGAGGAGCATCAGTGGAGCATCAGAGGAGCATCAGAGGAGCATCAGAGGAGCATCAGAGGAGCATCAGAGGAGCATCAGAGGAGCATTAGAGGAGCATCAGAGGAGCATCAGAGGAGCATCAGAGGAGCAACAGAGGAGCATCAGAGGAGCAACAGAGGAGCAGGAGCAGGAGCAGGAGCAGGTGCAGGGGCAGAAGCAGGAGCAGGAGCAGGTGCAGGAGCAAGAGCATCAGAGGAGCATCAGTGGAGCATCAGAGGAGCATCAGAGGAGCATCAGAGGAGCATCAGAGGAGCATCAGAGGAGCATCAGTGGAGCATCAGAGGAGCATCAGAGGAGCATCAGAGGAGCATCAGAGGAGCATCAGAGGAGCATCAGAGGAGCATCAGAGGAGCATCAGAGGAGCATCAGAGGAGCATCAGAGGAGCATCAGAGGAGCATCAGAGGAGCATCAGAGGAGCATCAGAGGAGCATCAGAGGAGCATCAGAGGAGCATCAGAGGAGCATCAGAGGAGCATCAGAGGAGCAACAGAGGAGCATCAGAGGAGCATCAGAGGAGCATCAGAGGAGCATCAGAGGAGCATCAGTGTAGCATCAGAGGAGCATCAGAGGAGCATCAGAGGAGCATCAGAGGAGCATCAGAGGAGCATCAGAGGAGCAACAGAGGAGCATCAGAGGAGCAACAGAGGAGCATCAGAGGAGCATCAGAGGAGCATCAGAGGAGCATCAGAGGAGCATCAGAGTAGCATCAGAGGAGCATCAGAGGAGCATCAGAGGAGCATCAGTGGAGCATCAGAGGAGCATCAGAGGAGCATCAGAGGAGCATCAGAGGAGCATCAGAGGAGCATCAGAGGAGCAACAGAGGAGCATCAGAGGAGCAACAGAGGAGCATCAGAGGAGCATCAGAGGAGCATCAGAGGAGCATCAGAGGAGCATCAGAGTAGCCTCAGAGGAGCCTCAGAGGAGCATTAGAGGAGCATCAGTGGAGCATCAGAGGAGCATCAGAGGAGCATCAGAGGAGCATCAGAGGAGCATCAGAGGAGCATCAGAGGAGCATCAGAGGAGCATCAGAGGAGCATCAGAGGAGCAACAGAGGAGCATCAGAGGAGCATCAGAGGAGCATCAGAGGAGCATCAGAGGAGCATCAGTGTAGCATCAGAGGAGCATCAGAGGAGCATCAGAGGAGCATCAGAGGAGCATCAGAGGAGCATCAGAGGAGCAACAGAGGAGCATCAGAGGAGCAACAGAGGAGCATCAGAGGAGCATCAGAGGAGCATCAGAGGAGCATCAGAGGAGCATCAGAGTAGCCTCAGAGGAGCCTCAGAGGAGCATTAGAGGAGCATCAGTGGAGCATCAGAGGAGCATCAGAGGAGCATCAGAGGAGCATCAGAGGAGCATCAGTGGAGCATCAGTGGAGCATCAGAGGAGCATCAGAGGAGCATCTGAGGAGCATCAGAGGAGCAACAGAGGAGCATCAGAGGAGCATCAGAGGAGCATCAGAGGAGCATCAGAGGAGCATCAGAGTAGCATCAGTGGAGCATCAGAGGAGCATCAGTTGAGCATCAGTGGAGCATCAGAGGAGCATCAGTGTAGCATCAGAGGAGCATCAGAGGAGCATCAGTGGAGCATCAGAGGAGCATCAGAGGAGCATCTGAGGAGCATCAGAGGAGCATCAGAGGAGCATCAGAGGAGCATCAGAGGAGCATCAGAGGAGCATCAGAGGAGCATCAGAGGAGCATCAGAGGAGCAACAGAGGAGCATCAGAGGAGCATCAGAGGAGCATCAGTGGAGCATCAGAGGAGCATCAGAGGAGCATCAGAGGAGCATCAGTGGAGCATCAGAGGAGCATCAGAGGAGCATCAGTGGAGCATCAGAGGAGCATCAGAGGAGCATCAGAGGAGCATCAGAGGAGCATCAGAGGAGCATCAGAGGAGCATTAGAGGAGCATCAGAGGAGCATCAGAGGAGCATCAGAGGAGCAACAGAGGAGCATCAGAGGAGCAACAGAGGAGCAGGAGCAGGAGCAGGAGCAGGTGCAGGGGCAGAAGCAGGAGCAGGAGCAGGTGCAGGAGCAAGAGCATCAGAGGAGCATCAGTGGAGCATCAGAGGAGCATCAGAGGAGCATCAGAGGAGCATCAGAGGAGCATCAGAGGAGCATCAGTGGAGCATCAGAGGAGCATCAGTGGAGCATCAGAGGAGCATCAGAGGAGCATCAGAGGAGCATCAGAGGAGCATCAGAGGAGCATCAGAGGAGCATCAGAGGAGCATCAGAGGAGCATCAGAGGAGCATCAGAGGAGCATCAGAGGAGCATCAGAGGAGCATCAGAGGAGCATCAGAGGAGCATCAGAGGAGCATCAGAGGAGCATCAGAGGAGCATCAGAGGAGCAACAGAGGAGCATCAGAGGAGCATCAGAGGAGCATCAGAGGAGCATCAGAGGAGCATCAGTGTAGCATCAGAGGAGCATCAGAGGAGCATCAGAGGAGCATCAGAGGAGCATCAGAGGAGCATCAGAGGAGCAACAGAGGAGCATCAGAGGAGCCTCAGAGGAGTCTCAGAGGAGCATCAGAGGAGCATCAGAGGAGCATCAGAGGAGCATCAGAGGAGCATCAGAGGAGCATCAGAGGAGCAACAGAGGAGCATCAGAGGAGCATCAGAGGAGCCTCAGAGGAGCCTCAGAGGAGCATCAGAGGAGCATCAGAGGAGCATCAGAGGAGCATCAGAGGAGCATCAGAGGAGCATCAGAGGAGCCTCAGAGGAGCGTCAGAGGAGCATCAGAGGAGCATCAGAGGAGCATCAGAGGAGCATCAGAGGAGCATCAGAGGAGAATCAGAGGAGCATCAGAGGACCATCAGAGGAGCATCAGAGGAGAATCAGAGGAGCATCAGAGGAGCATCAGAGGAGCAACAGAGGAGCATCAGAGGAGCATCAGAGGAGCCTCAGAGGAGCCTCAGAGGAGCATTAGAGGAGCATCAGAGGAGCATCAGAGGAGCATCAGAGGAGCATCAGAGGAGCATCAGAGGAGCATCAGTGGAGCATCAGTGGAGCATCAGAGGAGCATCAGAGGAGCATCTGAGGAGCATCAGAGGAGCAACAGAGGAGCATCAGAGGAGCATCAGAGGAGCATCAGAGGAGCATCAGAGGAGCATCAGAGTAGCATCAGTGGAGCATCAGAGGAGCATCAGTTGAGCATCAGTGGAGCATCAGAGGAGCATCAGTGTAGCATCAGAGGAGCATCAGAGGAGCATCAGTGGAGCATCAGAGGAGCATCAGAGGAGCATCTGAGGAGCATCAGAGGAGCATCAGAGGAGCATCAGAGGAGCATCAGAGGAGCATCAGAGGAGCATCAGAGGAGCATCAGAGGAGCAACAGAGGAGCATCAGAGGAGCATCAGAGGAGCATCAGTGGAGCATCAGAGGAGCATCAGAGGAGCATCAGAGGAGCATCAGTGGAGCATCAGAGGAGCATCAGAGGAGCATCAGTGGAGCATCAGAGGAGCATCAGAGGAGCATCAGAGGAGCATCAGAGGAGCATCAGAGGAGCATCAGAGGAGCATTAGAGGAGCATCAGAGGAGCATCAGAGGAGCATCAGAGGAGCAACAGAGGAGCATCAGAGGAGCAACAGAGGAGCAGGAGCAGGAGCAGGAGCAGGTGCAGGAGCAGAAGCAGGAGCAGGAGCAGGTGCAGGAGCAAGAGCATCAGAGGAGCATCAGTGGAGCATCAGAGGAGCATCAGAGGAGCATCAGAGGAGCATCAGAGGAGCATCAGAGGAGCATCAGTGGAGCATCAGAGGAGCATCAGAGGAGCATCAGTGGAGCATCAGAGGAGCATCAGAGGAGCATCAGAGGAGCATCAGAGGAGCAGGAGCAGGAGCAGGAGCAGGTGCAGGAGCAGAAGCAGGAGCAGGAGCAGGTGCAGGAGCAAGAGCATCAGAGGAGCATCAGAGGAGCATCAGAGGAGCATCAGAGGAGCATCAGAGGAGCATCAGAGGAGCATCAGAGGAGCATCAGAGGAGCAACAGAGGAGCATCAGAGGAGCATCAGAGGAGCATCAGAGGAGCATCAGAGGAGCATCAGTGTAGCATCAGAGGAGCATCAGAGGAGCATCAGAGGAGCATCAGAGGAGCATCAGAGGAGCATCAGAGGAGCAACAGAGGAGCATCAGAGGAGCAACAGAGGAGCATCAGAGGAGCATCAGAGGAGCATCAGAGGAGCATCAGAGGAGCATCAGAGTAGCCTCAGAGGAGCCTCAGAGGAGCATTAGAGGAGCATCAGTGGAGCATCAGAGGAGCATCAGAGGAGCATCAGAGGAGCATCAGAGGAGCATCAGTGGAGCATCAGTGGAGCATCAGAGGAGCATCAGAGGAGCATCTGAGGAGCATCAGAGGAGCATCAGAGGAGCATCAGAGGAGCATCAGAGGAGCATCAGAGGAGCATCAGAGTAGCATCAGTGGAGCATCAGAGGAGCATCAGTTGAGCATCAGTGGAGCATCAGAGGAGCATCAGTGTAGCATCAGAGGAGCATCAGAGGAGCATCAGTGGAGCATCAGAGGAGCATCAGAGGAGCATCTGAGGAGCATCAGAGGAGCATCAGAGGAGCATCAGAGGAGCATCAGAGGAGCATCAGAGGAGCATCAGAGGAGCATCAGAGGAGCATCAGAGGAGCAACAGAGGAGCATCAGAGGAGCATCAGAGGAGCATCAGTGGAGCATCAGAGGAGCATCAGAGGAGCATCAGAGGAGCATCAGTGGAGCATCAGAGGAGCATCAGAGGAGCATCAGTGGAGCATCAGAGGAGCATCAGAGGAGCATCAGAGGAGCATCAGAGGAGCATCAGAGGAGCATCAGAGGAGCATTAGAGGAGCATCAGAGGAGCATCAGAGGAGCATCAGAGGAGCAACAGAGGAGCATCAGAGGAGCAACAGAGGAGCAGGAGCAGGAGCAGGAGCAGGTGCAGGGGCAGAAGCAGGAGCAGGAGCAGGTGCAGGAGCAAGAGCATCAGAGGAGCATCAGTGGAGCATCAGAGGAGCATCAGAGGAGCATCAGAGGAGCATCAGAGGAGCATCAGAGGAGCATCAGTGGAGCATCAGAGGAGCATCAGTGGAGCATCAGAGGAGCATCAGAGGAGCATCAGAGGAGCATCAGAGGAGTATCAGAGGAGCATCAGAGGAGCATCAGAGGAGCATCAGAGGAGCATCAGAGGAGCATCAGAGGAGCATCAGAGGAGCATCAGAGGAGCATCAGAGGAGCATCAGAGGAGCATCAGAGGAGCATCAGAGGAGCATCAGAGGAGCATCAGAGGAGCATCAGAGGAGCATCAGAGGAGCATCAGAGGAGCATCAGAGGAGCAACAGAGGAGCATCAGAGGAGCATCAGAGGAGCATCAGAGGAGCATCAGAGGAGCATCAGTGTAGCATCAGAGGAGCATCAGAGGAGCATCAGAGGAGCATCAGAGGAGCATCAGAGGAGCAACAGAGGAGCATCAGAGGAGCCTCAGAGGAGTCTCAGAGGAGCATCAGAGGAGCATCAGAGGAGCATCAGAGGAGCATCAGAGGAGCATCAGAGGAGCATCAGAGGAGCAACAGAGGAGCATCAGAGGAGCATCAGAGGAGCCTCAGAGGAGCCTCAGAGGAGCATCAGAGGAGCATCAGAGGAGCATCAGAGGAGCAACAGAGGAGCATCAGAGGAGCCTCAGAGGAGCGTCAGAGGAGCATCAGAGGAGCATCAGAGGAGCATCAGAGGAGCATCAGAGGAGCATCAGAGGAGAATCAGAGGAGCATCAGAGGACCATCAGAGGAGCATCAGAGGAGAATCAGAGGAGCATCAGAGGAGCATCAGAGGAGCAACAGAGGAGCATCAGAGGAGCATCAGAGGAGCCTCAGAGGAGCCTCAGAGGAGCATTAGAGGAGCATCAGAGGAGCATCAGAGGAGCATCCGAGGAGCATCAGAGGAGCATCAGAGGAGCATCAGTGGAGCATCAGTGGAGCATCAGAGGAGCATCAGAGGAGCATCTGAGGAGCATCAGAGGAGCAACAGAGGAGCATCAGAGGAGCATCAGAGGAGCATCAGAGGAGCATCAGAGGAGCATCAGAGTAGCATCAGTGGAGCATCAGAGGAGCATCAGTTGAGCATCAGTGGAGCATCAGAGGAGCATCAGTGTAGCATCAGAGGAGCATCAGAGGAGCATCAGTGGAGCATCAGAGGAGCATCAGAGGAGCATCAGAGGAGCATCAGAGGAGCATCAGAGGAGCATCAGAGGAGCATCAGAGGAGCATCAGAGGAGCAACAGAGGAGCATCAGAGGAGCATCAGAGGAGCATCAGTGGAGCATCAGAGGAGCATCAGAGGAGCATCAGAGGAGCATCAGTGGAGCATCAGAGGAGCATCAGAGGAGCATCAGTGGAGCATCAGAGGAGCATCAGAGGAGCATCAGAGGAGCATCAGAGGAGCATCAGAGGAGCATCAGAGGAGCATTAGAGGAGCATCAGAGGAGCATCAGAGGAGCATCAGAGGAGCAACAGAGGAGCATCAGAGGAGCAACAGAGGAGCAGGAGCAGGAGCAGGAGCAGGTGCAGGAGCAGAAGCAGGAGCAGGAGCAGGTGCAGGAGCAAGAGCATCAGAGGAGCATCAGTGGAGCATCAGAGGAGCATCAGAGGAGCATCAGAGGAGCATCAGAGGAGCATCAGAGGAGCATCAGTGGAGCATCAGAGGAGCATCAGAGGAGCATCAGTGGAGCATCAGAGGAGCATCAGAGGAGCATCAGAGGAGCATCAGAGGAGCATCAGAGGAGCATCAGAGGAGCATCAGAGGAGCATCAGAGGAGCATCAGAGGAGCATCAGAGGAGCATCAGAGGAGCATCAGAGGAGCATCAGAGGAGCATCAGAGGAGCATCAGAGGAGCATCAGAGGAGCAACAGAGGAGCATCAGAGGAGCATCAGAGGAGCATCAGAGGAGCATCAGAGGAGCATCAGTGTAGCATCAGAGGAGCATCAGAGGAGCATCAGAGGAGCATCAGAGGAGCATCAGAGGAGCATCAGAGGAGCAACAGAGGAGCATCAGAGGAGCAACAGAGGAGCATCAGAGGAGCATCAGAGGAGCATCAGAGGAGCATCAGAGGAGCATCAGAGTAGCATCAGAGGAGCATCAGAGGAGCATCAGTGGAGCATCAGAGGAGCATCAGTGGAGCATCAGAGGAGCGTCAGAGGAGCATCAGAGGAGCATCAGAGGAGCATCAGAGGAGCATCAGTGGAGCATCAGAGGAGCATCAGAGGAGCATCAGAGGAGCATCAGAGGAGCATCAGAGGAGCATCAGAGGAGCATCAGAGGAGCATCAGAGGAGTTTCAGAGGAGCATCAGTGGAGCATCAGTGGAGCATCAGAGGAGCATAAGAGGAGCATCAGAGGAGCATCAGAGGAGCAACAGAGGAGCATCAGAGGAGCATCAGAGGAGCATCAGAGGAGGATCAGAGGAGCATCAGAGGAGCATCAGAGGAGCATCAGAGGAGCATCAGAGGAGCATCAGAGGAGCATCAGTGTAGCATCAGAGGAGCATCAGAGGAGCATCAGAGGAGCATCAGAGGAGCATCAGAGGAGCATCAGAGGAGCATCAGAGGAGCAACAGAGGAGCATCAGTGGAGCATCAGAGGAGCATCAGTTGAGCATCAGAGGAGCATCAGAGGAGGATCAGAGGAGCATCAGAGGACCATCAGAGGAGCATCAGAGGAGCATCAGAGGAGCATCAGTGGAGCATCAGAGGAGCATCAGAGGAGCATCAGAGGAGCATCAGAGGAGCATCAGAGGAGCATCAGAGGAGCATCAGAGGAGCATCAGAGGAGCATCAGAGGAGCATCAGAGGAGCATCAGAGGAGCATCAGAGGAGCATCAGTGGAGCATCAGAGGAGCATCAGAGGAGCATCAGTGGAGCATCAGAGGAGCATCAGAGGAGCATCAGAGGAGCATCAGAGGAGCATCAGAGGAGCATCAGAGGAGCATCCGAGGAGCATCAGAGGAGCATCAGAGGAGCATCAGAGGAGCATCAGAGGTGCATCAGTGGAGCATCAGTGGAGCATCAGAGGAGCATCAGAGGAGCATCAGAGGAGCATCAGAGGAGCAACAGAGGAGCATCAGAGGAGCATCAGAGGAGCATCAGAGGAGCATCAGAGGAGCATCAGTGTAGCATCAGAGGAGCATCAGAGGAGCATCAGAGGAGCATCGGAGGAGCATCAGAGGAGCAACAGAGGAGCATCAGAGGAGCAACAGAGGAGCATCAGAGGAGCATCAGAGAAGCATCAGAGGAGCCTCAGAGGAGCATCGGAGCAGCATCAGAGGAGCATCAGAGGAGCATCAGAGGAGCATCAGAGGAGCATCAGAGGAGCATCAGAGGAGCATCAGAGGAGCATCAGTGGAGCATCAGAGCAGCATCAGAGGAGCATCAGAGGAGCATCAGAGGAGCATCAGAGGAGCATCAGTGGAGCATCAGAGGAGCATCAGAGGAGCATCAGAGGAGCATCAGAGGAGCATCAGAGGAGCATCAGAGGAGCATCAGAGGAGCATCAGTGTAGCATCAGAGGAGCATCAGAGGAGCATCAGAGGAGCATCAGAGGAGCATCAGAGGAGCATCAGAGGAGCATCAGAGGAGCAACAGAGGAGCATCAGAGGAGCATCAGAGGAGCATCAGAGGAGCATCAGAGGAGCATCAGTGTAGCATCAGAGGAGCATCAGAGGAGCATCAGAGGAGCATCAGAGGAGCATCAGAGGAGCATCAGAGGAGCAACAGAGGAGCATCAGAGGAGCAACAGAGGAGCATCAGAGGAGCATCAGAGGAGCATCAGAGGAGCATCAGAGGAGCATCAGAGGAGCATCAGAGGAGAATCAGAGGAGCATCAGAGGACCATCAGAGGAGCATCAGAGGAGAATCAGAGGAGCATCAGAGGAGCATCAGAGGAGCAACAGAGGAGCATCAGAGGAGCATCAGAGGAGCCTCAGAGGAGCCTCAGAGGAGCATTAGAGGAGCATCAGAGGAGCATCAGAGGAGCATCAGAGGAGCATCAGAGGAGCATCAGAGGAGCATCAGTGGAGCATCAGTGGAGCATCAGAGGAGCATCAGAGGAGCATCTGAGGAGCATCAGAGGAGCAACAGAGGAGCATCAGAGGAGCATCAGAGGAGCATCAGAGGAGCATCAGAGGAGCATCAGAGTAGCATCAGTGGAGCATCAGAGGAGCATCAGTTGAGCATCAGTGGAGCATCAGAGGAGCATCAGTGTAGCATCAGAGGAGCATCAGAGGAGCATCAGTGGAGCATCAGAGGAGCATCAGAGGAGCATCTGAGGAGCATCAGAGGAGCATCAGAGGAGCATCAGAGGAGCATCAGAGGAGCATCAGAGGAGCATCAAAGGAGCATCAGAGGAGCATCAGAGGAGCAACAGAGGAGCATCAGAGGAGCATCAGAGGAGCATCAGTGGAGCATCAGAGGAGCATCAGAGGAGCATCAGAGGAGCATCAGTGGAGCATCAGAGGAGCATCAGAGGAGCATCAGTGGAGCATCAGAGGAGCATCAGAGGAGCATCAGAGGAGCATCAGAGGAGCATTAGAGGAGCATCAGAGGAGCATTAGAGGAGCATCAGAGGAGCATCAGAGGAGCATCAGAGGAGCAACAGAGGAGCAACAGAGGAGCAACAGAGGAGCAGGAGCAGGAGCAGGTGCAGGGGCAGAAGCAGGAGCAGGAGCAGGAGCAGGTGCAGGAGCAAGAGCATCAGAGGAGCATCAGTGGAGCATCAGAGGAGCATCAGAGGAGCATCAGAGGAGCATCAGAGGAGCATCAGAGGAGCATCAGTGGAGCATCAGAGGAGCATCAGTGGAGCATCAGAGGAGCATCAGAGGAGCATCAGAGGAGCATCAGAGGAGCATCAGAGGAGCATCAGAGGAGCATCAGAGGAGCATCAGAGGAGCATCAGAGGAGCATCAGAGGAGCATCAGAGGAGCATCAGAGGAGCATCAGAGGAGCATCAGAGGAGCATCAGAGGAGCAACAGAGGAGCATCAGAGGAGCATCGGAGGAGCATCAGAGGAGCATCAGAGGAGCATCAGTGTAGCATCAGAGGAGCATCAGAGGAGCATCAGAGGAGCATCAGAGGAGCATCAGAGGAGCATTAGAGGAGCAACAGAGGAGCATCAGAGGAGCAACAGAGGAGCATCAGAGGAGCATCAGAGGAGCATCAGAGGAGCATCAGAGGTGCATCAGAGTAGCATCAGAGGAGCATCAGAGGAGCATCAGAGGAGCATCAGTGGAGCATCAGAGGAGCATCAGAGGAGCATCAGAGGAGCATCAGAGGAGCATCAGAGGAGCAACAGAGGAGCATCAGAGGAGCAACAGAGGAGCATCAGAGGAGCATCAGAGGAGCATCAGAGGAGCATCAGAGGAGCATCAGAGTAGCCTCAGAGGAGCCTCAGAGGAGCATTAGAGGAGCATCAGTGGAGCATCAGAGGAGCATCAGAGGAGCATCAGAGGAGCATCAGAGGAGCATCAGAGGAGCATCAGAGGAGCATCAGAGGAGCAACAGAGGAGCATCAGAGGAGCATCAGAGGAGCATCAGTGTAGCATCAGTGGAGCATCAGAGGAGCATCAGTTGAGCATCAGTGGAGCATCAGAGGAGCATCAGTGGAGCATCAGAGGAGCATCAGAGGAGCATCAGAGGAGCATCAGAGGAGCATCAGTGGAGCATCAGAGGAGCATCAGAGGAGCATCAGAGGAGCATCAGAGGAGCAACAGAGGAGCATCAGAGGAGCATCATAGGAGCATCAGAGGAGGATCAGAGGAGCATCAGAGGACCATCAGAGGAGCATCAGAGGAGAATCAGAGGAGCAACAGAGGAGCAGGAGCAGGAGCAGGAGCAGGTGCAGGAGCAGAAGCAGGAGCAGGAGCAGGTGCAGGAGCAAGAGCATCAGAGGAGCATCAGAGGAGCAGGAGCAGGAGCAGGAGCAGGAGCAGGAACAGGAGCAGGAGCATCAGAGGAGCATCAGAGGAGCAGGAGCAGGAGCAGGAGCAGGAGCAGGAGCATCAGAGGAGCATCAGAGGAGCATCAGAGGAGCATCAGAGGAGCATCAGAGGAGCATCAGAGGAGCATCAGTGGAGCATCAGTGGAGCATCAGAGGAGCATCAGAGGAGCATCAGAGGAGCATCAGAGGAGCAACAGAGGAGCATCAGAGGAGCATCAGAGGAGCATCAGAGGAGCATCAGAGGAGCATCAGAGGAGCATCAGAGGAGCATCAGAGGAGCATCAGTGTAGCATCAGAGGAGCATCAGAGGAGCATCAGAGGAGCATCAGAGGAGCATCAGAAGAGCAACAGAGGAGCATCAGAGGAGCAACAGAGGAGCATCAGAGGAGCATCAGAGAAGCATCAGAGGAGCCTCAGAGGAGCATCGGAGGAGCATCAGAGCAGCATCGGAGGAGCATCAGAGGAGCATCAGAGGAGCATCAGAGGAGCATCAGAGGAGCATCAGAGGAGCATCAGTGGAGCATCAGAGCAGCATCAGAGGAGCATCAGAGGAGCATCAGAGGAGCATCAGAGGAGCATCAGAGGAGCATCAGAGGAGCATCAGAGGAGCATCAGAGGAGCATCAGAGGAGCATCAGAGGAGCATCGGAGGAGCATCAGAGGAGCATCAGAGGAGCATCAGAGGAGCATCAGAGGAGCATCAGTGTAGCATCAGAGGAGCATCGGAGGAGCATCAGAGGAGCATCAGAGGAGCATCAGAGGAGCATCAGAGGAGCATCAGAGGAGCATCAGAGGAGCATCAGAGGAGCATCAGAGGAGCAACAGAGGAGCATCAGAGGAGCAACAGAGGAGCATCAGAGGAGCATCAGAGGAGCATCAGAGGAGCCTCAGAGGAGCATCGGAGGAGCATCAGAGGAGCATCAGAGGAGCATCAGAGGAGCATCAGAGGAGCATCAGAGGAGCATCAGAGGAGCATCAGAGGAGCATCAGTGGAGCATCAGAGCAGCATCAGAGGAGTATCAGAGGAGCATCAGAGGAGCAACAGAGGAGCATCAGAGGAGCATCAGAGGAGCATCAGAGGAGCATCAGAGGAGCATCAGAGGAGCATCAGAGGAGCATCAGAGGAGCATCAGTGTAGCATCAGAGGAGCATCAGAGGAGCATCAGAGGAGCATCGGAGGAGCATCAGAGGAGCAACAGAGGAGCATCAGAGGAGCAACAGAGGAGCATCAGAGGAGCATCAGAGAAGCATCAGAGGAGCCTCAGAGGAGCATCGGAGCAGCATCAGAGGAGCATCAGAGGAGCATCAGAGGAGCATCAGAGGAGCATCAGAGGAGCATCAGAGGAGCATCAGAGGAGCATCAGTGGAGCATCAGAGCAGCATCAGAGGAGCATCAGAGGAGCATCAGAGGAGCATCAGAGGAGCATCAGTGGAGCATCAGAGGAGCATCAGAGGAGCATCAGAGGAGCATCAGAGGAGCATCAGAGGAGCATCAGAGGAGCATCAGAGGAGCATCAGTGTAGCATCAGAGGAGCATCAGAGGAGCATCAGAGGAGCATCAGAGGAGCATCAGAGGAGCATCAGAGGAGCATCAGAGGAGCAACAGAGGAGCATCAGAGGAGCATCAGAGGAGCATCAGAGGAGCATCAGAGGAGCATCAGTGTAGCATCAGAGGAGCATCAGAGGAGCATCAGAGGAGCATCAGAGGAGCATCAGAGGAGCATCAGAGGAGCAACAGAGGAGCATCAGAGGAGCAACAGAGGAGCATCAGAGGAGCATCAGAGGAGCATCAGAGGAGCATCAGAGGAGCATCAGAGGAGCATCAGAGGAGAATCAGAGGAGCATCAGAGGACCATCAGAGGAGCATCAGAGGAGAATCAGAGGAGCATCAGAGGAGCATCAGAGGAGCAACAGAGGAGCATCAGAGGAGCATCAGAGGAGCCTCAGAGGAGCCTCAGAGGAGCATTAGAGGAGCATCAGAGGAGCATCAGAGGAGCATCAGAGGAGCATCAGAGGAGCATCAGAGGAGCATCAGTGGAGCATCAGTGGAGCATCAGAGGAGCATCAGAGGAGCATCTGAGGAGCATCAGAGGAGCAACAGAGGAGCATCAGAGGAGCATCAGAGGAGCATCAGAGGAGCATCAGAGGAGCATCAGAGTAGCATCAGTGGAGCATCAGAGGAGCATCAGTTGAGCATCAGTGGAGCATCAGAGGAGCATCAGTGTAGCATCAGAGGAGCATCAGAGGAGCATCAGTGGAGCATCAGAGGAGCATCAGAGGAGCATCTGAGGAGCATCAGAGGAGCATCAGAGGAGCATCAGAGGAGCATCAGAGGAGCATCAGAGGAGCATCAAAGGAGCATCAGAGGAGCATCAGAGGAGCAACAGAGGAGCATCAGAGGAGCATCAGAGGAGCATCAGTGGAGCATCAGAGGAGCATCAGAGGAGCATCAGAGGAGCATCAGTGGAGCATCAGAGGAGCATCAGAGGAGCATCAGTGGAGCATCAGAGGAGCATCAGAGGAGCATCAGAGGAGCATCAGAGGAGCATTAGAGGAGCATCAGAGGAGCATTAGAGGAGCATCAGAGGAGCATCAGAGGAGCATCAGAGGAGCAACAGAGGAGCAACAGAGGAGCAACAGAGGAGCAGGAGCAGGAGCAGGTGCAGGGGCAGAAGCAGGAGCAGGAGCAGGAGCAGGTGCAGGAGCAAGAGCATCAGAGGAGCATCAGTGGAGCATCAGAGGAGCATCAGAGGAGCATCAGAGGAGCATCAGAGGAGCATCAGAGGAGCATCAGTGGAGCATCAGAGGAGCATCAGTGGAGCATCAGAGGAGCATCAGAGGAGCATCAGAGGAGCATCAGAGGAGCATCAGAGGAGCATCAGAGGAGCATCAGAGGAGCATCAGAGGAGCATCAGAGGAGCATCAGAGGAGCATCAGAGGAGCATCAGAGGAGCATCAGAGGAGCATCAGAGGAGCATCAGAGGAGCATCAGAGGAGCAACAGAGGAGCATCAGAGGAGCATCGGAGGAGCATCAGAGGAGCATCAGAGGAGCATCAGTGTAGCATCAGAGGAGCATCAGAGGAGCATCAGAGGAGCATCAGAGGAGCATCAGAGGAGCATTAGAGGAGCAACAGAGGAGCATCAGAGGAGCAACAGAGGAGCATCAGAGGAGCATCAGAGGAGCATCAGAGGAGCATCAGAGGTGCATCAGAGTAGCATCAGAGGAGCATCAGAGGAGCATCAGAGGAGCATCAGTGGAGCATCAGAGGAGCATCAGAGGAGCATCAGAGGAGCATCAGAGGAGCATCAGAGGAGCAACAGAGGAGCATCAGAGGAGCAACAGAGGAGCATCAGAGGAGCATCAGAGGAGCATCAGAGGAGCATCAGAGGAGCATCAGAGTAGCCTCAGAGGAGCCTCAGAGGAGCATTAGAGGAGCATCAGTGGAGCATCAGAGGAGCATCAGAGGAGCATCAGAGGAGCATCAGAGGAGCATCAGAGGAGCATCAGAGGAGCATCAGAGGAGCAACAGAGGAGCATCAGAGGAGCATCAGAGGAGCATCAGTGTAGCATCAGTGGAGCATCAGAGGAGCATCAGTTGAGCATCAGTGGAGCATCAGAGGAGCATCAGTGGAGCATCAGAGGAGCATCAGAGGAGCATCAGAGGAGCATCAGAGGAGCATCAGTGGAGCATCAGAGGAGCATCAGAGGAGCATCAGAGGAGCATCAGAGGAGCAACAGAGGAGCATCAGAGGAGCATCATAGGAGCATCAGAGGAGGATCAGAGGAGCATCAGAGGACCATCAGAGGAGCATCAGAGGAGAATCAGAGGAGCAACAGAGGAGCAGGAGCAGGAGCAGGAGCAGGTGCAGGAGCAGAAGCAGGAGCAGGAGCAGGTGCAGGAGCAAGAGCATCAGAGGAGCATCAGAGGAGCAGGAGCAGGAGCAGGAGCAGGAGCAGGAACAGGAGCAGGAGCATCAGAGGAGCATCAGAGGAGCAGGAGCAGGAGCAGGAGCAGGAGCAGGAGCATCAGAGGAGCATCAGAGGAGCATCAGAGGAGCATCAGAGGAGCATCAGAGGAGCATCAGAGGAGCATCAGTGGAGCATCAGTGGAGCATCAGAGGAGCATCAGAGGAGCATCAGAGGAGCATCAGAGGAGCAACAGAGGAGCATCAGAGGAGCATCAGAGGAGCATCAGAGGAGCATCAGAGGAGCATCAGAGGAGCATCAGAGGAGCATCAGAGGAGCATCAGTGTAGCATCAGAGGAGCATCAGAGGAGCATCAGAGGAGCATCAGAGGAGCATCAGAAGAGCAACAGAGGAGCATCAGAGGAGCAACAGAGGAGCATCAGAGGAGCATCAGAGAAGCATCAGAGGAGCCTCAGAGGAGCATCGGAGGAGCATCAGAGCAGCATCGGAGGAGCATCAGAGGAGCATCAGAGGAGCATCAGAGGAGCATCAGAGGAGCATCAGAGGAGCATCAGTGGAGCATCAGAGCAGCATCAGAGGAGCATCAGAGGAGCATCAGAGGAGCATCAGAGGAGCATCAGAGGAGCATCAGAGGAGCATCAGAGGAGCATCAGAGGAGCATCAGAGGAGCATCAGAGGAGCATCGGAGGAGCATCAGAGGAGCATCAGAGGAGCATCAGAGGAGCATCAGAGGAGCATCAGTGTAGCATCAGAGGAGCATCGGAGGAGCATCAGAGGAGCATCAGAGGAGCATCAGAGGAGCATCAGAGGAGCATCAGAGGAGCATCAGAGGAGCATCAGAGGAGCATCAGAGGAGCAACAGAGGAGCATCAGAGGAGCAACAGAGGAGCATCAGAGGAGCATCAGAGGAGCATCAGAGGAGCCTCAGAGGAGCATCGGAGGAGCATCAGAGGAGCATCAGAGGAGCATCAGAGGAGCATCAGAGGAGCATCAGAGGAGCATCAGAGGAGCATCAGAGGAGCATCAGTGGAGCATCAGAGCAGCATCAGAGGAGTATCAGAGGAGCATCAGAGGAGCAACAGAGGAGCATCAGAGGAGCATCAGAGGAGCATCAGAGGAGCATCAGAGGAGCATCAGAGGAGCATCAGAGGTGCATCAGTGGAGCATCAGTGGAGCATCAGAGGAGCATCAGAGGAGCATCAGAGGAGCATCAGAGGAGCAACAGAGGAGCATCAGAGGAGCATCAGAGGAGCATCAGAGGAGCATCAGTGTAGCATCAGTGGAGCATCAGTGGAGCATCAGAGGAGCATAAGAGGAGCATCAGAGGAGCATCAGAGGAGCAACAGAGGAGCATCAGAGGAGCATCAGAGGAGCATCAGAGGAGGATCAGAGGAGCATCAGAGGAGCATCAGAGGAGCATCAGAGGAGCATCAGAGGAGCATCAGAGGAGCATCAGTGTAGCATCAGAGGAGCATCAGAGGAGCATCAGAGGAGCATCAGAGGAGCATCAGAGGAGCATCAGAGGAGCATCAGAGGAGCAACAGAGGAGCATCAGTGGAGCATCAGAGGAGCATCAGTTGAGCATCAGAGGAGCATCAGAGGAGGATCAGAGGAGCATCAGAGGACCATCAGAGGAGCATCAGAGGAGCATCAGAGGAGCATCAGTGGAGCATCAGAGGAGCATCAGAGGAGCATCAGAGGAGCATCAGAGGAGCATCAGAGGAGCATCAGAGGAGCATCAGAGGAGCATCAGAGGAGCATCAGAGGAGCATCAGAGGAGCATCAGAGGAGCATCAGAGGAGCATCAGTGGAGCATCAGAGGAGCATCAGAGGAGCATCAGTGGAGCATCAGAGGAGCATCAGAGGAGCATCAGAGGAGCATCAGAGGAGCATCAGAGGAGCATCAGAGGAGCATCCGAGGAGCATCAGAGGAGCATCAGAGGAGCATCAGAGGAGCATCAGAGGTGCATCAGTGGAGCATCAGTGGAGCATCAGAGGAGCATCAGAGGAGCATCAGAGGAGCATCAGAGGAGCAACAGAGGAGCATCAGAGGAGCATCAGAGGAGCATCAGAGGAGCATCAGAGGAGCATCAGTGTAGCATCAGAGGAGCATCAGAGGAGCATCAGAGGAGCATCGGAGGAGCATCAGAGGAGCAACAGAGGAGCATCAGAGGAGCAACAGAGGAGCATCAGAGGAGCATCAGAGAAGCATCAGAGGAGCCTCAGAGGAGCATCGGAGCAGCATCAGAGGAGCATCAGAGGAGCATCAGAGGAGCATCAGAGGAGCATCAGAGGAGCATCAGAGGAGCATCAGAGGAGCATCAGTGGAGCATCAGAGCAGCATCAGAGGAGCATCAGAGGAGCATCAGAGGAGCATCAGAGGAGCATCAGTGGAGCATCAGAGGAGCATCAGAGGAGCATCAGAGGAGCATCAGAGGAGCATCAGAGGAGCATCAGAGGAGCATCAGAGGAGCATCAGTGTAGCATCAGAGGAGCATCAGAGGAGCATCAGAGGAGCATCAGAGGAGCATCAGAGGAGCATCAGAGGAGCATCAGAGGAGCAACAGAGGAGCATCAGAGGAGCATCAGAGGAGCATCAGAGGAGCATCAGAGGAGCATCAGTGTAGCATCAGAGGAGCATCAGAGGAGCATCAGAGGAGCATCAGAGGAGCATCAGAGGAGCATCAGAGGAGCAACAGAGGAGCATCAGAGGAGCAACAGAGGAGCATCAGAGGAGCATCAGAGGAGCATCAGAGGAGCATCAGAGGAGCATCAGAGGAGCATCAGAGGAGAATCAGAGGAGCATCAGAGGACCATCAGAGGAGCATCAGAGGAGAATCAGAGGAGCATCAGAGGAGCATCAGAGGAGCAACAGAGGAGCATCAGAGGAGCATCAGAGGAGCCTCAGAGGAGCCTCAGAGGAGCATTAGAGGAGCATCAGAGGAGCATCAGAGGAGCATCAGAGGAGCATCAGAGGAGCATCAGAGGAGCATCAGTGGAGCATCAGTGGAGCATCAGAGGAGCATCAGAGGAGCATCTGAGGAGCATCAGAGGAGCAACAGAGGAGCATCAGAGGAGCATCAGAGGAGCATCAGAGGAGCATCAGAGGAGCATCAGAGTAGCATCAGTGGAGCATCAGAGGAGCATCAGTTGAGCATCAGTGGAGCATCAGAGGAGCATCAGTGTAGCATCAGAGGAGCATCAGAGGAGCATCAGTGGAGCATCAGAGGAGCATCAGAGGAGCATCTGAGGAGCATCAGAGGAGCATCAGAGGAGCATCAGAGGAGCATCAGAGGAGCATCAGAGGAGCATCAAAGGAGCATCAGAGGAGCATCAGAGGAGCAACAGAGGAGCATCAGAGGAGCATCAGAGGAGCATCAGTGGAGCATCAGAGGAGCATCAGAGGAGCATCAGAGGAGCATCAGTGGAGCATCAGAGGAGCATCAGAGGAGCATCAGTGGAGCATCAGAGGAGCATCAGAGGAGCATCAGAGGAGCATCAGAGGAGCATTAGAGGAGCATCAGAGGAGCATTAGAGGAGCATCAGAGGAGCATCAGAGGAGCATCAGAGGAGCAACAGAGGAGCAACAGAGGAGCAACAGAGGAGCAGGAGCAGGAGCAGGTGCAGGGGCAGAAGCAGGAGCAGGAGCAGGAGCAGGTGCAGGAGCAAGAGCATCAGAGGAGCATCAGTGGAGCATCAGAGGAGCATCAGAGGAGCATCAGAGGAGCATCAGAGGAGCATCAGAGGAGCATCAGTGGAGCATCAGAGGAGCATCAGTGGAGCATCAGAGGAGCATCAGAGGAGCATCAGAGGAGCATCAGAGGAGCATCAGAGGAGCATCAGAGGAGCATCAGAGGAGCATCAGAGGAGCATCAGAGGAGCATCAGAGGAGCATCAGAGGAGCATCAGAGGAGCATCAGAGGAGCATCAGAGGAGCATCAGAGGAGCATCAGAGGAGCAACAGAGGAGCATCAGAGGAGCATCGGAGGAGCATCAGAGGAGCATCAGAGGAGCATCAGTGTAGCATCAGAGGAGCATCAGAGGAGCATCAGAGGAGCATCAGAGGAGCATCAGAGGAGCATTAGAGGAGCAACAGAGGAGCATCAGAGGAGCAACAGAGGAGCATCAGAGGAGCATCAGAGGAGCATCAGAGGAGCATCAGAGGTGCATCAGAGTAGCATCAGAGGAGCATCAGAGGAGCATCAGAGGAGCATCAGTGGAGCATCAGAGGAGCATCAGAGGAGCATCAGAGGAGCATCAGAGGAGCATCAGAGGAGCAACAGAGGAGCATCAGAGGAGCAACAGAGGAGCATCAGAGGAGCATCAGAGGAGCATCAGAGGAGCATCAGAGGAGCATCAGAGTAGCCTCAGAGGAGCCTCAGAGGAGCATTAGAGGAGCATCAGTGGAGCATCAGAGGAGCATCAGAGGAGCATCAGAGGAGCATCAGAGGAGCATCAGAGGAGCATCAGAGGAGCATCAGAGGAGCAACAGAGGAGCATCAGAGGAGCATCAGAGGAGCATCAGTGTAGCATCAGTGGAGCATCAGAGGAGCATCAGTTGAGCATCAGTGGAGCATCAGAGGAGCATCAGTGGAGCATCAGAGGAGCATCAGAGGAGCATCAGAGGAGCATCAGAGGAGCATCAGTGGAGCATCAGAGGAGCATCAGAGGAGCATCAGAGGAGCATCAGAGGAGCAACAGAGGAGCATCAGAGGAGCATCATAGGAGCATCAGAGGAGGATCAGAGGAGCATCAGAGGACCATCAGAGGAGCATCAGAGGAGAATCAGAGGAGCAACAGAGGAGCAGGAGCAGGAGCAGGAGCAGGTGCAGGAGCAGAAGCAGGAGCAGGAGCAGGTGCAGGAGCAAGAGCATCAGAGGAGCATCAGAGGAGCAGGAGCAGGAGCAGGAGCAGGAGCAGGAACAGGAGCAGGAGCATCAGAGGAGCATCAGAGGAGCAGGAGCAGGAGCAGGAGCAGGAGCAGGAGCATCAGAGGAGCATCAGAGGAGCATCAGAGGAGCATCAGAGGAGCATCAGAGGAGCATCAGAGGAGCATCAGTGGAGCATCAGTGGAGCATCAGAGGAGCATCAGAGGAGCATCAGAGGAGCATCAGAGGAGCAACAGAGGAGCATCAGAGGAGCATCAGAGGAGCATCAGAGGAGCATCAGAGGAGCATCAGAGGAGCATCAGAGGAGCATCAGAGGAGCATCAGTGTAGCATCAGAGGAGCATCAGAGGAGCATCAGAGGAGCATCAGAGGAGCATCAGAAGAGCAACAGAGGAGCATCAGAGGAGCAACAGAGGAGCATCAGAGGAGCATCAGAGAAGCATCAGAGGAGCCTCAGAGGAGCATCGGAGGAGCATCAGAGCAGCATCGGAGGAGCATCAGAGGAGCATCAGAGGAGCATCAGAGGAGCATCAGAGGAGCATCAGAGGAGCATCAGTGGAGCATCAGAGCAGCATCAGAGGAGCATCAGAGGAGCATCAGAGGAGCATCAGAGGAGCATCAGAGGAGCATCAGAGGAGCATCAGAGGAGCATCAGAGGAGCATCAGAGGAGCATCAGAGGAGCATCGGAGGAGCATCAGAGGAGCATCAGAGGAGCATCAGAGGAGCATCAGAGGAGCATCAGTGTAGCATCAGAGGAGCATCGGAGGAGCATCAGAGGAGCATCAGAGGAGCATCAGAGGAGCATCAGAGGAGCATCAGAGGAGCATCAGAGGAGCATCAGAGGAGCATCAGAGGAGCAACAGAGGAGCATCAGAGGAGCAACAGAGGAGCATCAGAGGAGCATCAGAGGAGCATCAGAGGAGCCTCAGAGGAGCATCGGAGGAGCATCAGAGGAGCATCAGAGGAGCATCAGAGGAGCATCAGAGGAGCATCAGAGGAGCATCAGAGGAGCATCAGAGGAGCATCAGTGGAGCATCAGAGCAGCATCAGAGGAGTATCAGAGGAGCATCAGAGGAGCAACAGAGGAGCATCAGAGGAGCATCAGAGGAGCATCAGAGGAGCATCAGAGGAGCATCAGAGGAGCATCAGAGGTGCATCAGTGGAGCATCAGTGGAGCATCAGAGGAGCATCAGAGGAGCATCAGAGGAGCATCAGAGGAGCAACAGAGGAGCATCAGAGGAGCATCAGAGGAGCATCAGAGGAGCATCAGAGGAGCATCAGTGTAGCATCAGAGGAGCATCAGAGGAGCATCAGAGGAGCATCAGAGGAGCATCAGAGGAGCAACGGAGGAGCATCAGAGGAGCAACAGAGGAGCATCAGAGGAGCATCAGAGGAGCATCAGAGGAGCCTCAGAGGAGCATCGGAGGAGCATCAGTGGAGCATCAGAGGAGCATCAGAGGAGCATCAGAGGAGCATCAGAGGAGCATCAGAGGAGCATCAGTGGAGCATCAGAGCAGCATCAGAGGAGCATCAGAGGAGCATCAGAGGAGCATCAGAGGAGCATCAGAGGAGCATCAGAGGAGCATCAGAGGAGCATCAGAGGAGCATCAGAGGAGCATCAGAGGATCATCAGAGGAGCATCAGAGGAGCATCAGTGTAGCATCAGAGGAGCATCAGAGGAGCGTCAGAGGAGCATCAGAGGAGCATCAGAGGAGCATCAGAGGAGCATCAGAGGAGCAACAGAGGAGCATCAGAGGAGCATCAGAGGAGCATCAGAGGAGCATCAGTGTAGCATCAGAGGAGCATCAGAGGAGCATCAGAGGAGCATCAGAGGAGCATCAGAGGAGCATCAGAGGAGCATCAGAGGAGCAACAGAGGAGCATCAGAGGAGCAACAGAGGAGCATCAGAGGAGCATCAGAGGAGCATCAGAGGAGCATCAGAGGAGCATCAGAGTAGCATCAGTGGAGCATCAGAGGAGCATCAGTTGAGCATCAGTGGAGCATCAGAGGAGCATCAGTGGAGCATCAGAGGAGCATCAGAGGAGAATCAGAGGAGCATCAGAGGAGCATCAGAGGAGCATCAGTGGAGCATCAGAGGAGCATCAGAGGAGCATCAGAGGAGCATCAGAGGAGCATCAGAGGAGCATCAGAGGAGCATCAGAGGAGCATCAGAGGAGCATCAGAGGAGTATCAGAGGAGCATCAGTGGAGCATCAGTGGAGCATCAGAGGAGCATCAGAGGAGCATCAGAGGAGCATCAGAGGAGCAACAGAGGAGCATCAGAGGAGCATCAGAGGAGCATCAGAGGAGGATCAGAGGAGCATCAGAGGACCATCAGAGGAGCATCAGAGGAGAATCAGAGGAGCATCAGAGGAGCATCAGAGGAGCAACAGAGGAGCATCAGAGGAGCATCAGAGGAGCCTCAGAGGAGCCTCAGAGGAGCATTAGAGGAGCATCAGAGGAGCATCAGAGGAGCATCAGAGGAGCATCGGAGGAGCATCAGAGGAGCATCAGTGGAGCATCAGTGGAGCATCAGAGGAACATCAGAGGAGCATCTGAGGAGCATCAGAGGAGCAACAGAGGAGCATCAGAGGAGCATCAGAGGAGCATCAGAGGAGCATCAGAGGAGCATCAGAGTAGCATCAGTGGAGCATCAGAGGAGCATCAGTTGAGCATCAGTGGAGCATCAGAGGAGCATCAGTGGAGCATCAGAGGAGCATCAGAGGAGCATCAGAGGAGCATCAGAGGAGCATCAGTGGAGCTTCAGAGGAGCATCAGAGGAGCATCAGAGGAGCATCAGAGGAGCAACAGAGGAGCATCAGAGGAGCATCAGAGGAGCATCAGAGGAGGATCAGAGGAGCATCAGAGGAGCAGGAGCAGGAGCAGGAGCAGGTGCAGGAGCAGAAGCAGGAGCTGGAGCAGGTGCAGGAGCAAGAGCATCAGAGGAGCATCAGAGGAGCAGGAGCAGGAGCAGGAGCAGGAGCAGGAACAGGAGCAGGAGCATCAGAGGAGCATCAGAGGAGCAGGAGCAGGAGCAGGAGCAGGAGCAGGAGCATCAGAGGAGCATCAGAGGAGCATCAGAGGAGCATCAGAGGAGCATCAGAGGAGCATCAGAGGAGCATCAGAGGAGCATCAGAGGAGCATCAGTGGAGCATCAGTGGAGCATCAGAGGAGCATCAGAGGAGCATCAGAGGAGCATCAGAGGAGCAACAGAGGAGCATCAGAGGAGCATCAGAGGAGCATCAGAGGAGCATCAGAGGAGCATCAGAGGAGCATCAGAGGAGCATCAGTGTAGCATCAGAGGAGCATCAGAGGAGCATCAGAGGAGCATCAGAGGAGCATCAGAGGAGCAACAGAGGAGCATCAGAGGAGCAACAGAGGAGCATCAGAGGAGCATCAGAGAAGCATCAGAGGAGCCTCAGAGGAGCATCGGAGGAGCATCAGAGGAGCATCAGAGGAGCATCAGAGGAGCATCAGAGGAGCATCAGAGGAGCATCAGAGGAGCATCAGAGGAGCATCAGTGGAGCATCAGAGCAGCATCAGAGGAGCATCAGAGGAGCATCAGAGGAGCAACAGAGGAGCATCAGAGGAGCAACAGAGGAGCATCAGAGGAGCATCAGAGAAGCATCAGAGGAGCATCAGAGGAGCATCAGAGGAGCATCAGAGGAGCAACAGAGGAGCATCAGAGGAGCATCAGAGGAACATCAGAGGAGCATCAGAGGAGCATCAGAGGAGCATCAGAGGAGCATCAGAGGAGCATCAGAGGAGCATCAGAGGAGCATCAGTGTAGCATCAGAGGAGCATCAGAGGAGCATCAGAGGAGCATCAGAGGAGCATCAGAGGAGCAACAGAGGAGCATCAGAGGAGCAACAGAGGAGCATCAGAGGAGCATCAGAGAAGCATCAGAGGACCATCAGAGGAGCATCGGAGGAGCATCAGAGGAGCATCAGAGGAGCATCAGAGGAGCATCAGAGGAGCATCAGAGGAGCATCAGAGGAGCATCAGTGGAGCATCAGAGCAGCATCAGAGGAGCATCAGAGGAGCATCAGAGGAGCATCAGAGGAGCATCAGAGGAGCATCAGAGGAGCATCAGAGGAGCATCAGAGGAGCATCAGAGGAGCATCAGAGGAGCATCAGAGGAGCATCAGTGGAGCATCAGAGGAGCATCAGAGGAGCATCAGAGGAGCATCAGAGGAGCATCAGAGGAGCAGGAGCAGGAGCAGGAGCAGGTGCAGGAGCAGAAGCAGGAGCAGGAGCAGGTGCAGGAGCAAGAGCATCAGAGGAGCATCAGAGGAGCAGGAGCAGGAGCAGGAGCAGGAGCAGGAACAGGAGCAGGAGCATCAGAGGAGCATCAGAGGAGCAGGAGCAGGAGCAGGAGCAGGAGCATCAGAGGAGCATCAGAGGAGCATCAGAGGAGCATCAGAGGAGAATCAGAGGAGCATCAGAGGAGCATCAGAGGAGCATCAGAGGAGCATCAGTGGAGCATCAGTGGAGCATCAGAGGAGCATCAGAGGAGCATCAGTGGAGCATCAGAGGAGCATCAGAGGAGCATCAGAGGAGCATCAGTGGAGCATCAGAGGAGCATCAGAGGAGCAGGAGCAGGAGCAGGAGCAGGTGCAGGAGCAGAAGCAGGAGCAGGAGCAGGTGCAGGAGCAAGAGCATCAGAGGAGCATCAGAGGAGCAGGAGCAGGAGCAGGAGCAGGAGCAGGAGCAGGAGCATCAGAGGAGCATCAGAGGAGCATCAGAGGAGCATCAGAGGAGCATCAGAGGAGCATCAGTGGAGCATCAGTGGAGCATCAGAGGAGCATCAGAGGAGCATCAGAGGAGCATCAGAGGAGCAACAGAGGAGCATCAGAGGAGCATCCAAGGAGCATCAGAGGAGCATCAGAGGAGCATCAGAGGAGCATCAGAGGAGCATCGGAGGAGCATCAGAGGAGCATCAGAGGAGCATCAGAGGAGCATCAGAGGAGCATCCAAGGAGCATCAGAGGAGCATCAGAGGAGCATCAGAGGAGCATCAGAGGAGCCTCAGAGGAGCATCAGAGGAGCATCAGTGTAGCATCAGAGGAGCATCAGAGGAGCATCAGAGGAGCATCAGAGGAGCATCAGAGGAGCATCAGAGGAGCATCAGAGGAGCAACAGAGGAGCATCAGAGGAGCATCAGAGGAGCATCAGAGGAGCATCAGAGGAGCATCAGTGTAGCATCAGAGGAGCATCAGAGGAGCATCAGAGGAGCATCAGAGGAGCATCAGAGGAGCATCAGAGGAGCAACAGAGGAGCATCAGAGGAGCAACAGAGGAGCATCAGAGGAGCATCAGAGGAGCATCAGAGGAGCATCAGAGGAGCTTCAGAGTAGCATCAGTGGAGCATCAGAGGAGCATCAGTTGAGCATCAGTGGAGCATCAGAGGAGCATCAGTGGAGCATCAGAGGAGCATCAGAGGAGCATCAGAGGAGCATCAGAGGAGCATCAGAGGAGCATCAGTGGAGCATCAGAGGAGCATCAGAGGAGCATCAGAGGAGCATCAGAGGAGCATCAGAGGAGCATCAGAGGAGCATCAGAGGAGCATCAGAGGAGTATCAGAGGAGCATCAGTGGAGCATCAGTGGAGCATCAGAGGAGCATCAGAGGAGCATCAGAGGAGCATCAGAGGAGCAAAAGAGGAGCATCAGAGGAGCATCAGAGGAGCATCAGAGGAGGATCAGAGGAGCATCAGAGGACCATCAGAGGAGCATCAGAGGAGAATCAGAGGAGCATCAGAGGAGCATCAGAGGAGCAACAGAGGAGCATCAGAGGAGCATCAGAGGAGCCTCAGAGGAGCCTCAGAGGAGCATTAGAGGAGCATCAGAGGAGCATCAGAGGAGCATCAGAGGAGCATCAGAGGAGCATCAGTGGAGCATCAGTGGAGCATCAGAGGAGCATCAGAGGAGCATCTGAGGAGCATCAGAGGAGCAACAGAGGAGCATCAGAGGAGCATCAGAGGAGAATCAGAGGAGCATCAGAGGAGCATCAGAGTAGCATCAGTGGAGCATCAGAGGAGAATCAGTTGAGCATCAGTGGAGCATCAGAGGAGCATCAGAGGAGCATCAGAGGAGCATCAGAGGAGCATCAGTGGAGCATCAGAGGAGCATCAGAGGAGCATCAGAGGAGCATCAGAGGAGCAACAGAGGAGCATCAGAGGAGCATCAGAGGAGCATCAGAGGAGGATCAGAGGAGCATCAGAGGACCATCAGAGGGGCATCAGAGGAGAATCAGAGGAGCAACAGAGGAGCAGGAGCAGGAGCAGGAGCAGGTGCAGGAGCAGAAGCAGGAGCAGGAGCAGGTGCAGGAGCAAGAGCATCAGAGGAGCATCAGAGGAGCAGGAGCAGGAGCAGGAGCAGGTGCAGGAGCAAGAGCATCAGAGGAGCATCAGAGGAGCAGGAGCAGGAGCAGGAGCAGGAGCAGGAACAGGAGCAGGAGCATCAGAGGAGCATCAGAGGAGCAGGAGCAGGAGCAGGAGCAGGAGCAGGAGCATCAGAGGAGCATCAGAGGAGCATCAGAGGAGCATCAGAGGAGCATGAGGAGCATCAGAGGAGCATCAGAGGAGCATCAGAGGAGCATCAGAGGAGCATCAGAGGAGCATCAGTGGAGCATCAGAGGAGCATCAGAGGAGCATCAGTGGAGCATCAGAGGAGCATCAGAGGAGCATCAGAGGAGCATCAGTGGAGCATCAGAGGAGCATCAGAGGAGCAGGAGCAGGAGCAGGAGCAGGTGCAGGAGCAGAAGCAGGAGCAGGAGCAGGTGCAGGAGCAAGAGCATCAGAGGAGCATCAGAGGAGCAGGAGCAGGAGCAGGAGCAGGAGCATCAGAGGAGCATCAGAGGAGCAGGAGCAGGAGCAGGAGCAGGAGCAGGAGCATCAGAGGAGCATCAGAGGAGCATCAGAGGAGCATCAGAGGAGCATCAGAGGAGCATCAGAGGAGCATCAGAGGAGCATCAGTGGAGCATCAGAGGAGCATCAGAGGAGCATCAGTGGAGCATCAGAGGAGCATCAGAGGAGCATCAGAGGAGCATCAGAGGAGCATCAGAGGAGCATCAGAGGAGCATCAGAGCAGCATCAGAGGAGCATCAGAGGAGCATCAGAGGAGCATCAGAGGAGCATCAGAGGAGCATCAGAGGAGCATCAGAGGCGCATCGGTGGAGCATCAGTGGAGCATCAGAGGAGCATCAGAGGAGCATCAGAGGAGCATCAGAGGAGCAACAGAGGAGCATCAGAGGAGCATCAGAGGAGCATCAGAGGAGCATCAGAGGAGCATCAGAGGAGCATCAGAGGAGCATCAGAGGAGCATTAGAGGAGCATCAGAGGAGCAACAGAGGAGCATCAGAGGAGCAACAGAGGAGCATCAGAGGAGCATCAGAGAAGCATCGGAGGAGCCTCAGAGGAGCATCGGAGGAGCAACAGAGGAGCATCAGAGGAGCATCAGAGGAGAATCAGGGGAGCATCAGAGGAGCATCAGAGGAGCATCAGTGGAGCATCAGAGCAGCATCAGAGGAACATCAGAGGAGATTCAGAGGAGCATCAGAGGAGCATCAGAGGAGCATCAGAGGAGCATCAGAGGAGCATCAGAGGAGCATCAGAGGAGCATCAGAGGAGCATCAGAGGAGCATCAGTGGAGCATCAGAGGAGCATCAGAGGAGCATCAGAGGAGCATCAGAGGAGCATCAGAGGAGCATCAGAGTAGCAACAGAGGAGCATCAGAGGAGCATCAGAGGAGCATCAGAGGAGCATCAGAGGAGGATCAGAGTAGCATCAGAGGACCATCAGAGGAGCATCAGAGGAGAATCAGAGGAGCATCAGAGGAGCATCAGAGGAGCAACAGAGGAGCATCAGAGGAGCATCAGAGGAGCCTCAGAGGAGCCTCAGAGGAGCATTAGAGGAGCATCAGAGGAGTATCAGAGGAGCATCAGAGGAGCATCAGAGGAGCATCAGAGGAGCATCAGTGGAGCATCAGTGGAGCATCAGAGGAGCATCAGAGGAGCATCTGAGGAGCATCAGAGGAGCAACAGAGGAGCATCAGAGGAGCATCAGAGGAGCATCAGAGGAGCATCAGAGGAGCATCAGAGTAGCATCAGTGGAGCATCAGAGGAGCATCAGAGGAGCATCAGAGGAGCATCAGAGGAGCATCAGAGGAGCATCAGTGGAGCATCAGAGGAGCATCAGAGGAGCATCAGAGGAGCATCAGAGGAGCATCAGAGGAGCATCAGAGGAGCATCAGAGGAGCATCAGAGGAGTATCAGAGGAGCATCAGTGGAGCATCAGTGGAGCATCAGAGGAGCATCAGAGGAGCATCAGAGGAGCATCAGAGGAGCAAAAGAGGAGCATCAGAGGAGCATCAGAGGAGCATCAGAGGAGGATCAGAGGAGCATCAGAGGACCATCAGAGGAGCATCAGAGGAGAATCAGAGGAGCATCAGAGGAGCATCAGAGGAGCAACAGAGGAGCATCAGAGGAGCATCAGAGGAGCCTCAGAGGAGCCTCAGAGGAGCATTAGAGGAGCATCAGAGGAGCATCAGAGGAGCATCAGAGGAGCATCAGAGGAGCATCAGTGGAGCATCAGTGGAGCATCAGACGAGCATCAGAGGAGCATCTGAGGAGCATCAGAGGAGCAACAGAGGAGCATCAGAGGAGCATCAGAGGAGCATCAGAGGAGCATCAGAGGAGCATCAGAGTAGCATCAGTGGAGCATCAGAGGAGAATCAGTTGAGCATCAGTGGAGCATCAGAGGAGCATCAGAGGAGCATCAGAGGAGCATCAGAGGAGCATCAGTGGAGCATCAGAGGAGCATCAGAGGAGCATCAGAGGAGCATCAGAGGAGCAACAGAGGAGCATCAGAGGAGCATCAGAGGAGCATCAGAGGAGGATCAGAGGAGCATCAGAGGACCATCAGAGGGGCATCAGAGGAGAATCAGAGGAGCAACAGAGGAGCAGGAGCAGGAGCAGGAGCAGGTGCAGGAGCAGAAGCAGGAGCAGGAGCAGGTGCAGGAGCAAGAGCATCAGAGGAGCATCAGAGGAGCAGGAGCAGGAGCAGGAGCAGGTGCAGGAGCAGAAGCAGGAGCAGGAGCAGGTGCAGGAGCAAGAGGATCAGAGGAGCATCAGAGGAGCAGGAGCAGGAGCAGGAGCAGGAGCAGGAACAGGAGCAGGAGCATCAGAGGAGCATCAGAGGAGCAGGAGCAGGAGCAGGAGCAGGAGCATCAGAGGAGCATCAGAGGAGCATCAGAGGAGCATCAGAGGAGCATGAGGAGCATCAGAGGAGCATCAGAGGAGCATCAGAGGAGCATCAGAGGAGCATCAGAGGAGCATCAGTGGAGCATCAGAGGAGCATCAGAGGAGCATCAGTGGAGCATCAGAGGAGCATCAGAGGAGCATCAGAGGAGCATCAGTGGAGCATCAGAGGAGCATCAGAGGAGCAGGAGCAGGAGCAGGAGCAGGTGCAGGAGCAGAAGCAGGAGCAGGAGCAGGTGCAGGAGCAAGAGCATCAGAGGAGCATCAGAGGAGCAGGAGCAGGAGCAGGAGCAGGAGCAGGAACAGGAGCAGGAGCATCAGAGGAGCATCAGAGGAGCAGGAGCAGGAGCAGGAGCAGGAGCAGGAGCATCAGAGGAGCATCAGAGGAGCATCAGAGGAGCATCAGAGGAGCATCAGAGGAGCATCAGAGGAGCATCAGAGGAGCATCAGAGGAGCATCAGTGGAGCATCAGAGGAGCATCAGAGGAGCATCAGTGGAGCATCAGAGGAGCATCAGAGGAGCATCAGAGGAGCATCAGAGGAGCATCAGAGGAGCATCAGAGGAGCATCAGAGCAGCATCAGAGGAGCATCAGAGGAGCATCAGAGGAGCATCAGAGGAGCATCAGAGGAGCATCAGAGGAGCATCAGAGGCGCATCAGTGGAGCATCAGTGGAGCATCAGAGGAGCATCAGAGGAGCATCAGAGGAGCATCAGAGGAGCAACAGAGGAGCATCAGAGGAGCATCAGAGGAGCATCAGAGGAGCATCAGAGGAGCATCAGAGGAGCATCAGAGGAGCATCAGAGGAGCATCAGAGGAGCATCAGAGGAGCAACAGAGGAGCATCAGAGGAGCAACAGAGGAGCATCAGAGGAGCATCAGAGAAGCATCAGAGGAGCCTCAGAGGAGCATCGGAGGAGCAACAGAGGAGCATCAGAGGAGCATCAGAGGAGAATCAGAGGAGCATCAGAGGAGCATCAGAGGAGCATCAGTGGAGCATCAGAGCAGCATCAGAGGAGCATCAGAGGAGATTCAGAGGAGCATCAGAGGAGCATCAGAGGAGCATCAGAGGAGCATCAGAGGAGCATCAGAGGAGCATCAGAGGAGCATCAGAGGAGCATCAGAGGAGCATCAGTGGAGCATCAGAGGAGCATCAGAGGAGCATCAGAGGAGCATCAGAGGAGCATCAGAGGAGCATCAGAGTAGCAACAGAGGAGCATCAGAGGAGCATCAGAGGAGCATCAGAGGAGCATCAGAGGTGGATCAGAGGAGCATCAGAGGACCATCAGAGGAGCATCAGAGGAGAATCAGAGGAGCATCAGAGGAGCATCAGAGGAGCAACAGAGGAGCATCAGAGGAGCATCAGAGGAGCTTCAGAGGAGCCTCAGAGGAGCATTAGAGGAGCATCAGAGGAGTATCAGAGGAGCATCAGAGGAGCATCAGAGGAGCATCAGAGGAGCATCAGTGGAGAATCAGTGGAGCATCAGAGGAGCATCAGAGGAGCATCTGAGGAGCATCAGAGGAGCAACAGAGGAGCATCAGAGGAGCATCAGAGGAGCATCAGAGGAGCATCAGAGGAGCATCAGAGTAGCATCAGTGGAGCATCAGAGGAGCATCAGTTGAGCATCAGTGGAGCATCAGAGGAGCATCAGTGGAGCATCAGAGGAGCATCAGAGGAGCATCAGAGGAGCATCAGAGGAGCATCAGAGGAGCATCAGAGGAGCATCAGAGGAGCGTCAGAGGAGCATCAGAGGAGCGTCAGAGGAGCATCAGAGGAGCATCAGAGGAGCATCAGTGGAGCATCAGAGGAGCATCAGAGGAGCATCAGAGGAGCATCAGAGGAGCATCAGAGGAGCATCAGAGGAGCATCAGAGGAGCAACAGAGGAGCATCAGAGGAGCATCAGAGGAGCATCAGAGGAGCATCAGAGGAGCATCAGAGGAGCATCAGAGGAGCATCAGAGGTGCATCAGTGGAGCATCAGTGGAGCATCAGAGGAGCATCAGAGGAGCATCAGAGGAGCAACAGAGGAGCATCAGAGGAGCATCAGAGGAGCATCAGAGGATCATCAGAGTAGCATCAGTGTAGCATCAGAGGAGCATCAGAGGAGCATCAGAGGAGCATCAGAGGAGCATCAGAGGAGCAACAGAGGAGCATCAGAGGAGCAACAGAGGAGCATCAGAGGAGCATCAGAGGAGCATCAGTGGAGCATCAGAGGAGCATCAGAGGAGCATCAGAGGAGCATCAGAGGAGCATCAGAGGAGCATCAGTGGAGCATCAGAGGAGCATCAGAGGAGCATCAGAGGAGCATCAGAGGAGCAACAGAGGAGCATCAGAGGAGCATCAGAGGAGCATCAGAGGAGTATCAGAGGAGCATCAGTGGAGCATCAGAGGAGCATCAGTGGAGCATCAGAGGAGCATCAGAGGAGCATCAGAGGAGCATCAGAGGAGCATCAGAGGAGCATCAGTGGAGCATCAGAGGAGCATCAGAGGAGCATCAGAGGAGCATCAGAGGAGCATCAGAGGAGCATCAGAGGAGCATCAGAGGAGCATCAGAGGAGCATCAGAGGAGCATCAGAGGAGCATCAGTGGAGCATCAGAGGAGCATCAGAGGAGCATCAGAGGAGCATCAGAGGAGCATCAGAGGAGCATCAGAGTAGCAACAGAGGAGCATCAGAGGAGCATCAGAGGAGCATCAGAGGAGCATCAGAGGTGGATCAGAGGAGCATCAGAGGACCATCAGAGGAGCATCAGAGGAGAATCAGAGGAGCATCAGAGGAGCATCAGAGGAGCAACAGAGGAGCATCAGAGGAGCATCAGAGGAGCTTCAGAGGAGCCTCAGAGGAGCATTAGAGGAGCATCAGAGGAGTATCAGAGGAGCATCAGAGGAGCATCAGAGGAGCATCAGAGGAGCATCAGTGGAGAATCAGTGGAGCATCAGAGGAGCATCAGAGGAGCATCTGAGGAGCATCAGAGGAGCAACAGAGGAGCATCAGAGGAGCATCAGAGGAGCATCAGAGGAGCATCAGAGGAGCATCAGAGTAGCATCAGTGGAGCATCAGAGGAGCATCAGTTGAGCATCAGTGGAGCATCAGAGGAGCATCAGTGGAGCATCAGAGGAGCATCAGAGGAGCATCAGAGGAGCATCAGAGGAGCATCAGAGGAGCATCAGAGGAGCATCAGAGGAGCGTCAGAGGAGCATCAGAGGAGCGTCAGAGGAGCATCAGAGGAGCATCAGAGGAGCATCAGTGGAGCATCAGAGGAGCATCAGAGGAGCATCAGAGGAGCATCAGAGGAGCATCAGAGGAGCATCAGAGGAGCATCAGAGGAGCAACAGAGGAGCATCAGAGGAGCATCAGAGGAGCATCAGAGGAGCATCAGAGGAGCATCAGAGGAGCATCAGAGGAGCATCAGAGGTGCATCAGTGGAGCATCAGTGGAGCATCAGAGGAGCATCAGAGGAGCATCAGAGGAGCAACAGAGGAGCATCAGAGGAGCATCAGAGGAGCATCAGAGGATCATCAGAGTAGCATCAGTGTAGCATCAGAGGAGCATCAGAGGAGCATCAGAGGAGCATCAGAGGAGCATCAGAGGAGCAACAGAGGAGCATCAGAGGAGCAACAGAGGAGCATCAGAGGAGCATCAGAGGAGCATCAGAGGAGCCTCAGAGGAGCATCGGAGGAGCATCAGAGGAGCATCAGAGGAGCATCAGAGGAGCATCAGAGGAGCATCAGAGGAGCATCAGAGGAGCATCAGCGGAGCATCAGAGCAGCATCAGAGGAGCATCAGAGGAGCATCAGAGGAGCATCAGAGGAGCATCAGAGGAGCATCAGAGGAGCATCAGAGGAGCATCAGAGGAGCATCAGTGTAGCATCAGAGGAGCATCAGAGGAGCATCAGAGGAGCATCAGAGGAGCATCAGAGGAGCATCAGAGGAGCATCAGAGGAGCATCAGTGGAGCATCAGAGGAGCATCAGAGGAGCATCAGAGGAGCATCAGAGGAGCATCAGAGGAGCATCAGAGGAGCATCAGAGGAGCAACAGAGGAGCATCAGAGGAGCAACAGAGGAGCATCAGAGGAGCATCAGAGGAGAATCAGAGGAGCATCAGAGGAGCTTCAGAGTAGCATCAGTGGAGCATCAGAGGAGCATCAGTTGAGCATCAGTGGAGCATCAGAGGAGCATCAGTGGAGCATCAGAGGAGCATCAGTGGAGCATCAGAGGAGCATCAGAGGAGCATCAGAGGAGCATCAGAGGAGCATCAGAGGAGCATCAGTGGAGCATCAGAGGAGCATCAGAGGAGCATCAGAGGAGCATCAGAGGAGCAACAGAGGAGCATCAGAGGAGCATCAGAGGAGCATCAGAGGAGTATCAGAGGAGCATCAGTGGAGCATCAGTGGAGCATCAGAGGAGCATCAGAGGAGCATCAGAGGAGCATCAGAGGAGCAAAAGAGGAGCATCAGAGGAGCATCAGAGGAGCATCAGAGGAGGATCAGAGGAGCATCAGAGGACCATCAGAGGAGCATCAGAGGAGAATCAGAGGAGCATCAGAGGAGCATCAGAGGAGCAACAGAGGAGCATCAGAGGAGCATCAGAGGAGCCTCAGAGGAGCCTCAGAGGAGCATTAGAGGAGCATCAGAGGAGCATCAGAGGAGCATCAGAGGAGCATCAGAGGAGCATCAGTGGAGCATCAGTGGAGCATCAGAGGAGCATCAGAGGAGCATCTGAGGAGCATCAGAGGAGCAACAGAGGAGCATCAGAGGAGCATCAGAGGAGCATCAGAGGAGCATCAGAGTAGCATCAGTGGAGCATCAGAGGAGCATCAGTTGAGCATCAGTGGAGCATCAGAGGAGCATCAGAGGAGCATCAGAGGAGCATCAGAGGAGCATCAGTGGAGCATCAGAGGAGCATCAGAGGAGCATCAGAGGAGCATCAGAGGAGCAACAGAGGAGCATCAGAGGAGCATCAGAGGAGCATCAGAGGAGGATCAGAGGAGCATCAGAGGACCATCAGAGGAGCATCAGAGGAGAATCAGAGGAGCAACAGAGGAGCAGGAGCAGGAGCAGGAGCAGGTGCAGGAGCAGAAGCAGGAGCAGGAGCAGGTGCAGGAGCAAGAGCATCAGAGGAGCATCAGAGGAGCAGGAGCAGGAGCAGGAGCAGGAGCAGGAACAGGAGCAGGAGCATCAGAGGAGCATCAGAGGAGCAGGAGCAGGAGCAGGAGCAGGAGCAGGAGCATCAGAGGAGCATCAGAGGAGCATCAGAGGAGCATCAGAGGAGCATCAGAGGAGCATCAGAGGAGCATCAGAGGAGCATCAGTGGAGCATCAGAGGAGCATCAGAGGAGCATCAGAGGAGCATCAGAGGAGCAACAGAGGAGCATCAGAGGAGCATCGGAGGAGCATCATAGGAGCATCAGAGGAGCATCAGAGGAGCATCAGAGGAGCATCAGAGGAGCATCAGTGTAGCATCAGAGGAGCATCAGAGGAGCATCAGAGGAGCATCAGATGAGCATCAGAGGAGCAACAGAGGAGCATCAGAGGAGCAACAGAGGAGCATCAGAGGAGCATTAGAGAAGCATCAGAGGAGCCTCGGAGGAGCATCGGAGGAGCATCAGAGGAGCATCAGAGGAGCATCAGAGGAGCATCAGAGGAGCATCAGAGGAGCATCAGAGGAGCATCAGAAGAGCATCAGTGGAGCATCAGAGCAACATCCTAGGAGCATCAGAGGAGCATCAGAGGAGCATCAGAGGAGCATCAGAGGAGCATCAGAGGAGCATCAGAGGAGCATCAGAGGAGCATCAGAGGAGCATCAGAGGAGCATCAGAGGAGCATCAGTGTAGCATCAGAGGAGCATCAGATGAGCATCAGAGGAGCATCAGAGGAACATCAGAGGAGCAACAGAGGAGCATCAGAGGAGCAACAGAGGAGCATCAGAGGAGCATCAGAGAAGCATCAGAGGAGCCTCAGAGGAGCATCGGAGGAGCATCAGAGGAGCATCAGAGGAGCATCAGAGGAGCATCAGAGGAGCATCAGAGGAGCATCAGAGGAGCATCAGTGGAGCATCAGAGCAGCATCAGAGGAGCATCAGAGGAGCATCAAAGGAGCAACAGAGGAGCATCAGAGAAGCATCAGAGGAGCATCAGAGGAGCATCAGAGGAGCATCAGAGGAGCATCAGAGGAGCATCAGAGGAGCATCAGAGGAGCATCAGAGGAGCATCAGTGGAGCATCAGAGGAGCATCAGAGGAGCATCAGAGGAGCATCAGAGGAGCATCAGTGGAGCATCAGAGGAGCATCAGAGGAGCATCAGAGGAGCATCAGAGGAGCATCAGAGGAGCAGGAGTAGGAGCAGGAGCAGGTGCAGGAGCAGAAGCAGGAGCAGGAGCAGGTGCAGGAGCAAGAGCATCAGAGGAGCATCAGAGGAGCAGGAGCAGGAGCAGGAGCAGGAGCAGGAACAGGAGCAGGAGCATCAGAGGAGCATCAGAGGAGCAGGAGCAGGAGCAGGAGCAGGAGCATCAGAGGAGCATCAGAGGAGCATCAGAGGAGCATCAGAGGAGCATGAGGAGCATCAGAGGAGCATCAGAGGCGCATCAGAGGAGCATCAGAGGAGCATCAGAGGAGCATCAGTGGAGCATCAGAGGAGCATCAGAGGAGCATCAGTGGAGCATCAGAGGAGCATCAGAGGAGCATCAGAGGAGCATCAGTGGAGCATCAGAGGAGCATCAGAGGAGCAGGAGCAGGAGCAGGAGCAGGTGCAGGAGCAGAAGCAGGAGCAGGAGCAGGTGCAGGAGCAAGAGCATCAGAGGAGCATCAGAGGAGCAGGAGCAGGAGCAGGAGCAGGAGCAGGAACAGGAGCAGGAGCATCAGAGGAGCATCAGAGGAGCAGGAGCAGGAGCAGGAGCAGGAGCAGGAGCATCAGAGGAGCATCAGAGGAGCATCAGAGGAGCATCAGAGGAGCATCAGAGGAGCATCAGAGGAGCATCAGAGGAGAATCAGAGGAGCATCAGAGGAGCATCAGAGGAGCATCAGTGGAGCATCAGAGGAGCATCAGAGGAGCATCAGTGGAGCATCAGAGGAGCATCAGAGGAGCATCAGAGGAGCATCAGAGGAGCATCAGAGGAGCATCAGAGGAGCATCAGAGCAGCATCAGAGGAGCATCAGAGGAGCATCAGAGGAGCATCAGAGGAGCATCAGAGGAGCATCAGAGGAGCATCAGAGGCGCATCAGTGGAGCATCAGTGGAGCATCAGAGGAGCATCAGAGGAGCATCAGAGGAGCATCAGAGGAGCATCAGAGGAGCATCAGAGGAGCATCAGAGGAGCATCAGAGGAGCATCAGAGGAGCATCAGAGGAGCATCAGAGGAGCATCAGAGGAGCATCAGAGGAGCAACAGAGGAGCATCAGAGGAGCAACAGAGGAGCATCAGAGGAGCATCAGAGGAGCATCAGAGGAGCATCAGAGGAGCATCAGAGGAGCATCAGAGGAGCATCAGAGGAGAGTCAGAGGAGCATCAGAGGAGCATCAGAGGAGCATCAGAGGAGCATCAGAGGAGCATCAGTGGAGCATCAGAGGAGCATCAGAGGAGCATCAGTGGAGCATCAGAGGAGCATCAGAGGAGCATCAGAGGAGCATCAGAGGAGCATCAGAGGAGCATCAGAGGAGCATCAGAGGAGCAACAGAGGAGCATCAGAGGAGCATCAGAGGAGCATCAGAGGAGCATCAGAGGAGCATCAGAGGAGCATCAGAGGAGCATCAGAGGAGCATCAGAGGTGCATCAGTGGAGCATCAGTGGAGCATCAGAGGAGCATCAGAGGAGCATCAGAGGAGCAACAGAGGAGCATCAGAGGAGCATCAGAGGAGCATCAGAGGATCATCAGAGTAGCATCAGTGTAGCATCAGAGGAGCATCAGAGGAGCATCAGAGGAGCATCAGAGGAGCATCAGAGGAGCAACAGAGGAGCATCAGAGGAGCAACAGAGGAGCATCAGAGGAGCATCAGAGGAGCATCAGAGGAGCCTCAGAGGAGCATCGGAGGAGCATCAGAGGAGCATCAGAGGACCATCAGAGGAGCATCAGAGGAGCATCAGAGGAGCATCAGAGGAGCATCAGTGGAGCATCAGAGCAGCATCAGAGGAGCATCAGAGGAGCATCAGAGGAGCATCAGAGGAGCATCAGAGGAGCATCAGAGGAGCATCAGAGGAGCATCAGAGGAGCATCAGTGTAGCATCAGAGGAGCATCAGAGGAGCATCAGAGGAGCATCAGAGGAGCATCAGAGGAGCATCAGTGGAGCATCAGAGGAGCATCAGAGGAGCATCAGAGGAGCATCAGAGGAGCATCAGAGGAGCATCAGTGGAGCGTCAGAGGAGCATCAGAGGAGCATCAGAGGAGCATCAGAGGAGCATCAGAGGAGCATCAGAGGAACATCAGAGGAGCATCAGAGGAGCATCAGAGGAGTATCAGAGGAGTATCAGAGGAGCATCAGTGGAGCATCAATGGAGCATCAGAGGAGCATCAGAGGAGCATCTGAGGAGCATCAGAGGAGCAACAGAGGAGCATCAGCGGAGCATCAGAGGAGCATCAGAGGAGCATCAGGGGAATCAGAGGCAGGGAATCAGAGTTGGGGCATCAGAGGTTGGGAATTAGATATGGGGAAACAGAGGCGGGGAATCAGAGGCGGGGAAACAGAGGCGGGATATCAGATATGGGGAATCAGAGGTGGGGAATCAGAGGCAGGGAATCAGATGTGCGGAATCAGAGATGGGGAATCAGAGGCAGGGAATCAGAATCAGAAGCGGGGAATCAGAGGCGGGGAAACAGAGGCGGGATATCAGATATGCGGAATCAGAGGTGGGGAATCAGAGGCAGGGAATCAGATGTGCGGAATCAGAGATGGGCAATCAGAGGCAGGGAATCAGAATCAGAGGCGGGGAATCAGAGGCGGGGAAACAGAGGTGGGGAATCAGATATGTGGAATCATAGGTGGCGAATCAAAGGCGGTGAATCAGAGATGGGGAATCAGAGGCCGGGAATCAGAGGCAGCGAATCAAATACGGGAAATCAGAGGCGGGGAATCAGAGCTGGGGAATCAGAGGCGGGGAATCAGAGTTGGGGAATCAGAGGCAGGGAATCAGATATGGGGAAACTGGGGCAGGGAATCAGAGGCGGGGAAACAGAGGCGGGGAATCAGATATGGGGAATCAGAGGTGGCGAATCAAAGGCGGTGAAAAAGAGATGGGGAATCAGGGCAGGGAATCAGAGGCAGGGAATCAAACACGGGGAATCAGAGCTGGGGAATCAGAGGCGGGGAATTACAGTTGGGGAATCAGAGGAGGGGAATCAGAGGCGGGGAAACAGAGGCGGGGAATCAGATATCGGGAATCAGAGGTGGGGAATCAAAGGTTGGGAATCAGAGGCAGGGAATCAGAGGCGGGGAATCAGAGGCGGGGAATCAGAGGCAGGGAATCAGATGTGCGGAATCGGAGATGGGGAATCAGAGGCAGGGAATCAGAGGCGGGGAATCAGAGGCGGGGAATCAGAGGCCGGGAATCAGATATGGGGAAACAGAGGTGGGGAATCAGAGGCGGGGAAACAGAGGCGGGGATTCAGATATGGGGAATCAGAGGTGGTGAATCAGAGGTTGGGAATCAGAGGCAGGGAATCAGAGGCTTGGAATCAGATGCAGGGAATCAGATGCGGGGAATCAGGGGCGGGGAATTAGAGCTGGGGAAACAGAGGTGGGGAATCAGAGTTGGGGAATCAGAGGCGGGGACTTAGATATTGGGAAACAGAGGCGGGGAATCAGAGGCGGGGAAACAGAGGCGGGGAAACAGAGGCGGGGAGTCAGATATGGGGAATCAGAGGTGGGGAATCAGAGGCAGGGAATCAGATGTGCGGAATCAGAGATGGGGAATCAGAGGCAGGGAATCAGAATCAGAAGCAGGGAATCAGAGGCCGGGAATCAGAGGCCTGAATCAGATGCCGGGAATAAGAGGCCGGGAATCAGAGGTGGGGAATCAGAGTCCGGGAATCAGAGGCGGGGAAAAAGAGGCGGGGAATCAGATATGGGGAATCTGAGGTGGCGAATCAAAGGCGGTGAATCAGAGATGGGGAATCACAGGCCGGGAATCAGAGGCAGGGAATCAAACACGGGGAATCAGAGGAGGGGAATCAGAGCTGGGGAATCAGAGGCGGGGAATCAGAGTTGGGGAATCAGAGGCGGGGAATCAGACGCAGGGAATCAATATGGGAAATCAGAGGTGGGGAATGAGTGGTTGGGAATCAGAGGAAGGGAATCAGAGGCGAGGAATCAGAGCTGGGGAATCAGAGGCGGGGAATCAGAATTGGGGAATCAGAGATGGGGAATCAGAAATGGGGAATCAGAGGCGGGGAATCAGACGCGGGGAAACAGAGGCAGGGAATCAGAGTTGGGGCATCAGAGGTTGGGAATTAGATATGGGGAAACAGAGGCGGGGAATCAGAGGCGGGGAAACAGAGGCGGGATATCAGATATGGGGAATCAGAGGTGGGGAATCAGAGGCAGGGAATCAGATGTGCGGAATCAGAGATGGGGAATCAGAGGCAGGGAATCAGAATCAGAAGCGGGGAATCAGAGGCGGGGAAACAGAGGCGGGATATCAGATATGGGGAATCAGAGGTGGGGAATCAGAGGCAGGGAATCAGATGTGCGGAATCAGAGATGGGGAATCAGAGGCAGGGAATCAGAATCAGAGGCGGGGAATCAGAGCTGTGGAATCAGAGGCGGGGATTCAGAGTTGGGGCATCAGAGGTGAGGAATTAGATATGGGGAAACATAGGCGGGGAATCAGAGGCGTGGAAACAGAGGCGGGGAATCAGATTTGGGGAATCAGACGTGGGGAATCAGAGGCAGGTAATCAGATGTTCGGAATCAGAGATGGTGAATCAGAGGCAGGGAATCAGAATCAGAGGCCGGGAATCAGAGGCCTGGAATCAGATGCTGGGAATAAGAGGCCGGGAATCAGAGGTGGGGAATCAGAGTCCGGGAATCAGAGATGGGGAGTCAGAGGCGGGGAATGAGATATGGAGAATCAGAGGCGGGGAATCAGAGGCGGGGAAACAGAGGTGGGGAATCAGATATGGGGAATCAGAGGTGGCGAATCAAAGGCAGTGAATCAGAGATGGGGAATCAGAGGCGGGGAATCAGAGGCAGGGAATCAAACACGGGGAATCAGAGGCGGGGAATCAGAGCTGGGAAATCAGAGGCTGGGAATCAAAGTTGGGGAATCAGAGTCAGGGAATCAGATATGGGGAAACAGGGGCGGGGAATCAGAGGCGGGGAAACAGAGGCGGGGAATCAGATATGGGGAATCGGAGGCGGGGAATTAGAGTTGGGGAATCAGAGGCGGGGAATCAGTGGTGGGGAGACAGAGGCGGGGAATCAAACACGGGGAATCAGAGGTGGGGAATCAGAGGTTGGAAATCAGAGGCAGGGAATCAGCGGCGGGGAATCAGAGGCGGGGAATCAGAGGCAGGGAATCAGATGTGCGGAATCGGTGATGGGGAATCAGAGGCAGGGAATCAGAGGCGGGGAATCAGAGGCCGGGAATCAGATATGGGGAAACAGAGGCGGGGAATCAGAGGCGGGGAAACAGAGGCTGGGAATCAGATATGGGGAATCAGAGGTGGGGAAGCAGAGGTTGGGAATCAGAGGCAGGGGATCAGAGGCTTGGAATCAGATGCAGGGAATCAGATGCGGGGAATCAGAGGTGGGGAATCACAGCTGGGGAATCAGAGTCTGGGAATCAAAGTTGGGGAATCAGAGGCAGGGAATCAGATATGGGGAAACAGGGGCGGGGAATCAGAGGCGGGGAAACAGAGGCGGGGAATCAGATATGGGGAATCAGAGGCGGGGAATTAGAGTTGGGGAATCAGAGGCGGGGAATCAGAGGCGGGGAAACAGAGGCGGGGAATCAAACACGGGGAATCAGAGGTGGGGAATCAGAGGTTGGGAATCAGAGGCAGGGAATCAGAGGCGGGGAATCAGAGGCGGGGAATGAGAGGCAGGGAATCAGATGTGCGGAATCGGAGATGGGGAATCAGAGGCAGGGAATCAGAGGCGGGGAATCAGAGGCGGGGAATCAGAGGCCGGGAATCAGATATGGGGAAACAGAAGCGGGGAATCAGAGGCGGGGAAACAGAGGCTGGGAATCAGGTATGGGGAATCAGATGTGGGGAATCAGAGGCGGGGAATCAGAGCTGGGGAATCAGAGGTGGGGAATCAAAGTTGGGGAATCAGAGGCGGGGACTTAGATATGGGGAAACAGAGGCGGGGAATCAGAGACGGGGAAACAGTGGCGGGGATTCAGATATGGGGAATCAGAGGCGGGGAATCAGAGGCGGGGAAACAGAGGCGAGGAATCAGATATGGGGAATCAGAGGTTGGGAATCAGAGGTTGGGAATGAGAGGCTGGGAATCAGAGGCTGGGAATCAGATGCATGGAATCAGATGCGGGGAATCAGAGGCGGGGAATCAGAGCTGGGGAATCAGAGGTGGGGAATCAAAGTTGGGGAATCAGAGGCCGGGACTTAGATATGGGGAAACAGAGTCGGGGAATCAGAGGCGGGGAATCAGAGGCAGGGAATTAGATTTGCGGAATCAGAGATGGGGAATCAGAAGCAGGGAATCAGAGACCGAGAATCAGAGGCCGGAATCAGATGCCGGGAATAAGAGGCCGGGAATCAGAGGTGGGGAATCAGAGTCCGGGAATCAGAGATGGGGAATCAGAGGCGGGGAATGAGATATGGGGAATCAGAGGCGGGGAATCAGAGGCGGGGAAACAGAGGCGAGGAATCAGATATGGGGAATCAGAGGTGGCGAATCAAAGGCGGTGAATCAGAGATGGGGAATCAGAGGCGGGGAATCAGAGGCAGGGAATCAAACACGGGGAATCAGAGGCGGGGAATCAGAGCTGGGGAATCAGAGGCGGGGAATCAGAGTTGGGGAATCAGAGGCGGGGAATCAGAGCTGGGGAATCAGAGGTGGGGATCAGAGTCGGGGAATCAGAGGCAGGGAATCAGATGTGCGGAATCAGAGATGGCGAATCAGAGGTGGGGAATCAGAGGCTGTGAATCAGAGATGGGGAATCAGAGGCGGGGAATCAGAGGCAAGAAATCAGACACGGGGTTTCAGAGGCTGGGAATCAGACGGGGGAATCAAAGGCGGGGAATCAGAGCTGGGGAATCAGAGGCAGGGAATCAGAGTTGGGGATTCAGAGGCGGGGAATCAGATATGGGGAAACAGAGGCGGGGAATCAGAGGCGGGCAAACAGAGGCGGGGAATTAGATATGGGGAATCAGAGGTGGGGAATCAGAGGTGGTGAATAAGAGATGGGGAATCACTGGCCAATCAGAGGCAGGGAATAGAACGCGGGGAATCAGAGGCAGGGAATCAGAGTTGGGGCATCAGAGGTTGGGAATTAGATATGGGGAAACAGAGGCGGGGAATCAGAGGCGGGGAAACAGAGGCGGGATATCAGATATGGGGAATCAGAGGTGGGGAATCAGAGGCAGGGAATCAGATGTGCGGAATCAGAGATGGGGAATCAGAGGCAGGGAATCAGAATCAGAAGCGGGGAATCAGAGGCGGGGAAACAGAGGCGGGATATCAGATATGGGGAATCAGAGGTGGGGAATCAGAGGCAGGGAATCAGATGTGCGGAATCAGAGATGGGGAATCAGAGGCAGGGAATCAGAATCAGAGGCGGGGAATCAGAGGCGGGGAAACAGAGGTGGGGAATCAGATATGTGGAATCAGAGGTGGCGAATCAAAGGCGGTGAATCAGAGATGGGGAATCAGAGGCCGGGAATCAGAGGCAGGGAATCAAACACGGGAAATCAGAGGCGGTGATTCAGAGCTGGGGAATCAGAGGCGGGGAATCAGAGTTGGGGAATCAGAGGCAGGGAATCAGATATGGGGAAACTGGGGCAGGGAATCAGAGGCGGGGAAACAGAGGCGGGGAATCAGATATGGGGAATCAGAGGTGTGGAATCAGAGGTTGGGAATCAGAGGCAGGGAATCAGAGGCGGGGAAACAGAGGCGTGGAATCAGATATGGGGAATCAGAGGTGGCGAATCAAAGGCGGTGAAAAAGAGATGGGGAATCAGGGCAGGGAATCAGAGGCAGGGAATCAAACACGGGGAATCAGAGCTGGGGAATCAGAGGCGGGGAATTAGAGTTGGGGAATCAGAGGAGGGGAATCAGAGGCGGGGAAACAGAGGCGGGGAATCAGATATGGGGAATCAGAGGTGGGGAATCAGAGGTTGGGAATCAGAGGCAGGGAATCAGAGGCGGAGAATCAGAGGCGAGGAATCAGAGGCAGGGAATCAGATGTGCGGAATCGGAGATGGGGAATCAGAGGCAGGGAATCAGAGGCGGGGAATCAGAGGCGGGGAATCAGAGGCCGGGAATCAGATATGGGGAAACAGAGGTGGGGAATCAGAGGCGGGGAAACAGAGGCGGGGATTCAGATATGGGGAATCAGAGGTGGTGAATCAGAGGTTGGGAATCAGAGGCAGGGAATCAGAGGCTTGGAATCAGATGCAGGGAATCAGATGCGGGGAATCAGGGGCGGGGAATCAGAGCTGGGGAAACAGAGGTGGGGAATCAGAGTTGGGGAATCAGAGGCGGGGACTTAGATATTGGGAAACAGAGGCGGGGAATCAGAGGCGGGGAAACAGAGGAGGGGAGTCAGATATGGGGAATCAGAGGTGGGGAATCAGAGGCAGGGAATCAGATGTGCGGAATCAGAGATGGGGAATCAGAGGCAGGGAATCAGAATCAGAAGCAGGGAATCAGAGGCCGGGAATCAGAGGCCTGAATCAGATGCCGGGAATAAGAGGCCGGGAATCAGAGGTGGGGAATCAGAGTCCGGGAATCAGAGGCGGGGAAACAGAGGCGGGGAATCAGATATGGGGAATCAGAGGTGGCGAATCAAAGGCGGTGAATCAGAGATGGGGAATCAGAGGCCGGGAATCAGAGGCAGGGAATCAAACACGGGGAATCAGAGGAGGGGAATCAGAGCTGGGGAATCAGAGGCGGGGAATCAGAGTTGGGGAATCAGAGGCGGGGAATCAGACGCAGGGAATCAATATGGGAAATCAGAGGTGGGGAATGAGTGGTTGGGAATCAGAGGAAGGGAATCAGAGGCGAGGAATCAGAGCTGGGGAATCAGAGGCGGGGAATGAGATATGGAGAATCAGAGGCGGGGAATCAGAGGCGGGGAAACAGAGGTGGGGAATCAGATATGGGGAATCAGAGGTGGCGAATCAAATGCGGTGAATCAGAGATGGGGAATCACAGGCGGGGAATCAGAGGCAGGGAATAGAACGCGGGGAATCAGAGGCTGGGAATCAGAGCTGGGGAATCAGAGGCGGGGAATCATATTTGGGAATCAGAGGCGGGGAATCAGGGGCGGGGAAACAGAGGCGGGGAATCAGATATGGGGAATCGAATGCGGGGAATCAGAGGCAGGGAATCAGAGCTGGGGAATCAGAGGCGGGGAATCAGAGTTGGGGCATCAGAGGTGGGGAATTAGATATGGGGAAACAGAGGCGGGGAATCAGAGGCGAGGAAACAGAGGCGGGGAATCAGATATGGGGAATCAGAGGTGGGGAATCAGAGGCAGGTAATCAGATGTGCGGAATCAGAGATGGGGAATCAGAGGCAGGGAATCAGAATCAGAAGCGGGGAGTCAGAGGCCGGGAATCAGAGGCCTGGAATCAGATGCTGGGAATAAGAGGCCGGGAATCAGAGGTGGGGAATCAGAGTCCGGGAGTCAGAGATGGGGATTCAGAGGCGGGGAATGAGATATGGAGAATCAGAGGCGGGGAATCAGAGGCGGGGAAACAGAGGTGGGGAATCAGATATGGGGAATCAGAGGTGGCGAATCAAAGGCGGTGAATCAGAGATGGGGAATCAGAGGCGGGGAATCAGAGGCAGGGAATCAAACACGGGGAATCAGAGGCGGGGAATCAGAGCTGGGGGAATCAGAGGCTGGGAATCAAAGTTGTGGAATCAGAGGCAGGGAATCAGATATGGGGAAACAGGGGCGGGGAATCAGAGGCGGGGAAACAGAGGCGGGGAATCAGATATGGGGAATCAGAGGCGGGGAATTAGAGTTGGGAATCAGAGGCGGGGAATCAGAGGTGGGGAAACAGAGGCGGGGAATCAAACACGGGGAATCAGAGGTGGGGAATCAGAGGTTGGGAATCAGAGGCATGGAATCAGAGGCGGGGAATCAGAGGCGGGGAATCAGAGGCAGGGAATCAGATGTGCGGAATCGGAGATGGGGAATCAGAGGCAGGGAATCAGAGGCGGGGAATCAGAGGCGGGGAATCAGAGGCCGGGAATCAGATATGGGGAAACAGAGGTGGGGAATCAGAGGCGGGGAAACAGAGGCGGGGATTCAGATATGGGGAATCAGAGGTGGTGAATCAGAGGTTGGGAATCAGAGGCAGGGAATCAGAGGCTTGGAATCAGATGCAGGGAATCAGATGCGGGGAATCAGGGGCGGGGAATCAGAGCTGGGGAAACAGAGGTGGGGAATCAGAGTTGGGGAATCAGAGGCGGGGACTTAGATATTGGGAAACAGAGGCGGGGAATCAGAGGCGGGGAAACAGAGGCGGGGAGTCAGATATGGGGAATCAGAGGTGGGGAATCAGAGGCAGGGAATCAGATGTGCGGAATCAGAGATGGGGAATCAGAGGCAGGGAATCAGAATCAGAAGCAGGGAATCAGAGGCAGGGAATCAGAGGCCTGAATCAGATGCCGGGAATAAGAGGCCGGGAATCAGAGGTGGGGAATCAGAGTCCGGGAATCAGAGGCGGGAAAAAAGAGGCGGGGAATCAGATATGGGGAATCTGAGGTGGCGAATCAAAGGCGGTGAATCAGAGATGGGGAATCAGAGGCCGGGAATCAGAGGCAGGGAATCAAACACGGGGAATCAGAGGAGGGGAATCAGAGCTGGGGAATCAGAGGCGGGGAATCAGAGTTGGGGAATCAGAGGCGGGGAATCAGACGCAGGGAATCAATATGGGAAATCAGAGGTGGGGAATGAGTGGTTGGGAATCAGAGGAAGGGAATCAGAGGCGAGGAATCAGAGCTGGGGAATCAGAGGCGGGGAATCAGAATTGGGGAATCAGAGATGGGGAATCAGAAATGGGGAATCAGAGGCGGGGAATCAGACGCGGGGAAACAGAGGTGGTGAATCAGAGATGTGGAATCAGAGGCGGGGAATCAGAGGCAGGGAATCAGACGCGGGGACTCAGAGGCGGGGAATCATAGCTGGCGAATCAGTGGCGGGGAATGAGATATGGGGAATCAGAGGCGGGGAATCAGAGGCGGGGAAACAGTGGCGAGGAATCAGATAAGGGGAATCAGAGGTGGCGAATCAAAGGCGGTGAATCAGAGATGGGGAATCAGAGGCGGGGAATCAGAGGCAGGGGATCAAACACGGGGAATCAGAGGCGGGGAATCAGAGCTGGGGAATCAGAGGCGGGGAATCAGAGTTGGGGAATCAGAGGCGGGGAATCAGAGCTGGGGAATCAGAGGTGGGGAATCAGAGTCGGGGAATCAGAGGCAGGGAATCGGATGTGCAGAATCAGAGATGGGGAATCAGAGGTGGGGAATCAGAGGCAGGTTATCAGACACGGGGATTCAGAGGATGGGAATCAGACGGGGGGAATCAGAGGCGGGGAATGAAGCTGGGGATTCAGAGGCAGGGAATCAGAGTTGGGGATTCAGAGGCGGGTTATCAGATATGGGGAAACAGAGGCGGGGAATCAGACGCGGGCAAACAGAGGCGGGGAATTATTTATGGGGAATCAGTGGTGGGGAATCAGAGGTGGTGAATCAGAGATGGGGAATCACAGGCGGGGAATCAGAGGCAGGGAATAGAACGCGGGGAATCAGAGGCTGGGAATCAGAGCTGGGGAATCAGAGGCGGGGAATCATAGTTGGGAATCAGAGGCGGGGAATCAGGGGCGGGGAAACAGAGGCGGGGAATCAGATATGGGGAATCGAATGCGGGGAATCAGAGGCGGGGAATCAGAGCTGGGGAATCAGAGGCGGGGAATCAGAGTTGGGGCATCAGAGGTGGGGAATTAGATATGGGGAAACAGAGGCGGGGAATCAGAGGCGAGGAAACAGAGGCGGGGAATCGGATATGGGGAATCAGAGGTGGGGAATCAGAGGCAGGTAATCAGATGTGCGGAATCAGAGATGGGGAATCAGAGGCAGGGAATCAGAATCAGAAGCGGGGAGTCAGAGGCCGGGAATCAGAGGCCTGGAATCAGATGCTGGGAATAAGAGGCCGGGAATCAGAGGTGGGGAATCAGAGTCCGGGAGTCAGAGATGGGGATTCAGAGGCGGGGAATGAGATATGGAGAATCAGAGGCGGGGAATCAGAGGCGGGGAAACAGAGGTGGGGAATCAGATATGGGAATCAGAGGTGGCGAATCAAAGGCGGTGAATCAGAGATGGGGAATCAGAGGCGGGGAATCAGAGGCAGGGAATCAAACACGGGGAATCAGAGGCGGGGAATCAGAGCTGGGGGAATCAGAGGCTGGGAATCAAAGTTGTGGAATCAGAGGCAGGGAATCAGATATGGGGAAACAGGGGCGGGGAATCAGAGGCGGGGAAACAGAGGCGGGGAATCAGATATGGGGAATCAGAGGCGGGGAATTAGAGTTGGGAATCAGAGGCGGGGAATCAGAGGCAGGGAATCAGATGTGCGGAATCGGAGATGGGGAATCAGAGGCAGGGAATCAGAGGCGGGGAATCAGAGGCGGGGAATCAGAGGCCGGGAATCAGATATGGGGAAACAGAGGCGGGGAATCAGAGGCGGGGAAACAGAGGCTGGGAATCAGATATGGGGAATCAGAGGTGGGGAATCAGAGGTTCGGAATCAGAGGCAGGGAATCAGAGGCTTGGAATCAGATGCAGGGAATCAGATGCGGGGAATCAGAGGCGGGGAATCAGAGCTGGGGAATCAGAGGTGGGGAATCAGAGTTGGGGAATCAGAGGCGGGGACTTAGATATTGGGAAACAGAGGCGTGGAATCAGAGGCGGGGAAACAGATGCGGGGAATCAGATATGGGGAATCAGAGATGGGGAATCAGAGGCAGGGAATCAGATGTGCGGAATCAGAGATGGGGAATCAAAGGCAGGGAATCAGAATCAGAAGCAGGGAATCAGAGGCCGGGAATCAGAGGCAGGGAATCAAACACGGGGAATCAGAGGCGGGGAATCAGAGCTGGGGAATCAGAGGCGGGGAAACAGAGTTGGGGAATCAGAGGCGGGGAAGCAGAGGCAGGGAATCAGACGCGGGGATTCAGAGGCGGGGAATCATAGTTGGGAATCAGAGGCGGATAATCAGATATGGGGAAACAGAGGCGGGCAATCAGGGGCGGGGAAACAGAGGCGGGGAATCAGATATGGGGAATCGGATGCGGGGAATCAGAGCTGTGGAATCAGAGGTGGGGAATCAGAGGTGGTGAATCAGAGATGGGGAATCACAGGCGGGGAATCAGAGGCAGGGAATAGAACGCGGGGAATCAGAGGCAGGGAATCAGAGTTGGGGCATCAGAGGTTGGGAATTAGATATGGGGAAACAGAGGCGGGGAATCAGAGGCGGGGAAACAGAGGCGGGAAATCAGATATGGGGAATCAGAGGTGGGGAATCAGAGGCAGGGAATCAGATGTGCGGAATCAGAGATGGGGAATCAGAGGCAGCGAATCAGAATCAGAAGCGGGGAATCAGAGGCCGGGAATCAGAGGCCGGGAATCAGATGCTGGGAATAAGAGGCCGGGAATCAGAGGTGGGGAATCAGAGTCCGGGAATCAGAGATGGGGATTCAGAGGCGGAAAATGAGATATGGAGAATCAGAGGCGGGGAATCAGATGCGGGGAAACAGAGGTGGGGAATCAGATATGTGGAATCAGAGGTGGCGAATCAAAGGCGGTGAATCAGAGATGGGGAATCAGAGGCGGGGAATCAGAGGCAGGGAATCAAACACGGGAAATCAGGGGCGGGGAATCAGAGCTGGGGAATCAGAGGCGGGGAATCAGAGTTAGGGAATCAGAGGCAGGGAATCAGATATGGGGAAACAAGGGCAGGGAATCAGAGGCGGGGAAACAGAGGCGGGGAATCAGATATGGGGAATCAGAGGTGTGGAATCAGAGGTTGGGAATCAGAGGCAGCGAATCAGAGGCGGCGAAACAGAGGCGGGGAATCAGATATGGGGAATCAGAGGTGGCGAATCAAAGGCGGTGAAACAGAGATGGGGAATCAGGGCAGGGAATCAGAGGCAGGGAATCAAACACGGGGAATCAGAGCTGGGGAATCAGAGGCGGGGAATTAGAGTTGGGGAATCAGAGGAGGGGAATAAGAGGTGGGGAAACAGAGGCGGGGAATCAGATATGGGGAATCAGAGGTGGGGAATCAGAGGTTCGGAATCAGAGGCAGGGAATCAGAGGTGGGGAATCAGAGGCAGGGAATCAGATGTGCGGAATCGGAGATGGGGAATCAGAGGTAGGGAATCAGAGGTGGGGAATCAGAGGCGGGGAATAAGAGGCCGGGAATCAGATATGGGGAAACAGAGGTGGGGAATCAGAGGCGGGGAAACAGAGGCGGGGAATCAGATATGGAGAATCAGAGGTGGGGAATCAGAGGTTGGGAATCAGAGGCAGGGAATCAGAGGCTTGGAATCAGATGCAGGGAATCAGATGCGGGGAATCAGAGGCGAGGAATCAGAGCTGGGGAATCAGAGGTGGGGAATCAGAGTTGGGGAATCAGAGGAGGGGACTTAGATATTGGGAAACAGAGGCGGGGAATCAGAGGCGGGGAAACAGAGGCGGGGAGTCAGATATGGGGAATCAGAGGTGGGGAATCAGAGGCAGGGAATCAGATGTGCGGAATCAGAGATGGGGAATCAGAGGCAGGGAATCAGAATCAGAAGCAGGGAATCAGAGGCCGGGAATCAGAGGCCGGAATCAGATGCCGGGAATAAGAGGACGGGAATCAGAGGTGGGGATTCAGAGTCGGGGAATCAGAGATGGGGATTCAGAGGCGGGGAATGAGATATGGGGAATCAGAGGCGGGGAATCAGAGGCGGGGAAACAGATGCGGGGAATCAGATATGGGGAATCAGAGGTGGCGAATCAAAGGCGGTGAATCAGAGATGGGGAATCAGAGGCCGGGAATCAGAGGCAGGGAATCAAACACGGGGAATCAGAGGCGGGGAATCAGAGCTGGGGAATCAGAGGCGGGGAATCAGAGTTGGGGAATCAGAGGCGGGGAAGCAGAGGCAGGGAATCAGACGCGGGGATTCAGAGGCGGGGAATCATAGTTGGGAATCAGAGGCGGATAATCAGATATGGGGAAACATAGGCGGGGAATCAGGGGCGGGGAAACAGAGGCGGGGAATCAGATATGGGGAATCGAATGCGGGGAATCAGAGGCGGGGAATCAGAGCTGTGGAATCAGAGGCGGGGAATCAGAGTTGGGGCATCAGAGGTGAGGAATTAGATATGGGGAAACAGAGGCGGGGAATCAGAGGCGTGGAAACAGAGGCGGCGAATCAAATTTGGGGAATCAGACGTGGGGAATCAGAGGCAGGTAATCAGATGTGCGGAATCAGAGATGGGGAATCAGAGGCAGGGAATCAGAATCAGAGGCCGGGAATCAGAGGCCTGGAATCAGATGCTGGGAATAAGAGGCCGGGAATCAGAGGTGGGGAATCAGAGTCCGGGAATCAGAGATGGGGAGTCAGAGGCGGGGAATGAGATATGGAGAATCAGAGGCGGGGAATCAGAGGCGGGGAAACAGAGGTGGGGAATCAGATATGGGGAATCAGAGGTGGCGAATCAAAGGCGGTGAATCAGAGATGGGGAATCAGAGGCGGGGAATCAGAGGCAGGGAATCAAACACGGGGAATCAGAGGCGGGGAATCAGAGCTGGGGAATCAGAGGCTGGGAATCAAAGTTGGGGAATCAGAGTCAGGGAATCAGATATGGGGAAACAGGGGCGGGGAATCAGAGGCGGGGAAACAGAGGCGGGGAATCAGATATGGGGAATCGGAGGCGGGGAATTAGAGTTGGGGAATCAGAGGCGGGGAATCAGTGGTGGGGAGACAGAGGCGGGGAATCAAACACGGGGAATCAGAGGTGGGGAATCAGAGGTTGGAAATCAGAGGCAGGGAATCAGCGGCGGGGAATCAGAGGCGGGGAATCAGAGGCAGGGAATCAGATGTGCGGAATCGGTGATGGGGAATCAGAGACAGGGAATCAGAGGCGGGGAATCAGAGGCCGGGAATCAGATATGGGGAAACAGAGGCGGGGAATCAGAGGCGGGGAAACAGAGGCTGGGAATCAGATATGGGGAATCAGAGGTGGGGAATCAGAGGTTGGGAATCAGAGGCAGGGGATCAGAGGCTTGGAATCAGATGCATGGAATCAGATGCGGGGAATCAGAGGTGGGGAATCAGAGTCTGGGAATCAAAGTTGGGGAATCAGAGCCAGGGAATCAGATATGGGGAAACAGGGGCGGGGAATCAGAGGCGGGGAAACAGAGGCAGGGAATCAGATATGGGGAATCAGAGGCGGGGAATTAGAGTTGGGGAATCAGAGGCGGGGAATCAGAGGCGGGGAAACAGAGGCGGGGAATCAAACACGGGGAATCAGAGGTGGGGAATCAGAGGTTGGGAATCAGAGGCAGGGAATCAGAGGCGGGGAATCAGAGGCGGGGAATGAGAGGCAGGGAATCAGATGTGCGGAATCGGAGATGGGGAATCAGAGGCAGGGAATCAGAGGCGGGGAATCAGAGGCGGGGAATCAGAGGCCGGGAATCAGATATGGGGAAACAGAAGCGGGGAATCAGAGGCGGGGAAACAGAGGCTGGGAATCAGGTATGGGGAATCAGATGTGGGGAATCAGAGGCGGGGAATCAGAGCTGGGGAATCAGAGGTGGGGAATCAAAGTTGGGGAATCAGAGGCGGGGACTTAGATATGGGGAAACAGAGGCGGGGAATCAGAGACGGGGAAACAGAGGCGGGGATTCAGATATGGGGAATCAGAGGCGGGGAATCAGAGGCGGGGAAACATAGGCGAGGAATCAGATATGGGGAATCAGAGGTGGGGAATCAGAGGTTGGGAATCAGAGGCAGGGAATCAGAGGCTTGGAATCAGATGCAGGGAATCAGATGCGGGGAATCAGGGGCGGGGAATCAGAGCTGGGGAAACAGAGGTGGGGAATCAGAGTTGGGGAATCAGAGGCGGGGACTTAGATATTGGGAAACAGAGGCGGGAAATCAGAGGCGGGGAAACAGAGGCGGGGAGTCAGATATGGGGAATCAGAGGTGGGGAATCAGAGGCAGGGAATCAGATGTGCGGAATCAGAGATGGGGAATCAGAGGCAGGGAATCAGAATCAGAAGCAGGGAATCAGAGGCCGGGAATCAGAGGCCTGAATCAGATGCCGGGAATAAGAGGCCGGGAATCAGAGGTGGGGAATCAGAGTCCGGGAATCAGAGATGGGGAGTCAGAGGCGGGGAATGAGATATGGAGAATCAGAGGCGGGGAATCAGAGGCGGGGAAACAGAGGTGGGGAATCAGATATGGGGAATCAGAGGTGGCGAATCAAAGGCGGTGAATCAGAGATGGGGAATCAGAGGCGGGGAATCAGAGGCAGGGAATCAAACACGGGGAATCAGAGGCGGTGAATCAGAGCTGGGGAATCAGAGGCTGGGAATCAAAGTTGGGGCATCAGAGTCAGGGAATCAGATATGGGGAAACAGGGGCGGGGAATCAGAGGCGGGGAAACAGAGGCGGGGAATCAGATATGGGGAATCAGAGGTGGGGAATCAGAGGTTGGAAATCAGAGGCAGGGAATCAGCGGCGGGGAATCAGAGGCGGGGAATCAGAGGCAGGGAATCAGATGTGCGGAATCGGTGATGGGGAATCAGAGGCAGGGAATCAGAGGCGGGGAATCAGAGGCCGGGAATCAGATATGGGGAAACAGAGGCGGGGAATCAGAGGCGGGGAAACAGAGGCTGGGAATCAGATATGGGGAATCAGAGGTGGGGAATCAGAGGTTGGGAATCAGAGGCAGGGGATCAGAGGCTTGGAATCAGATGCAGG